>NC_086194.1:136783904-138025154 GCF_035770615.1 Melospiza melodia melodia
TTAGCTCTGTGAGTCTTTGGGTTTCACTATTCCTTTTCAGTGTTTTTAGGTCTGTAAAGATGAGGTGTTGGACCAAATTGTTTGTTTGTGTGTCTTTAGATTATTTCTTCCCTTGCATCTTTAGTCTTAGTAATGGCTTCAGTAGCTGGACAGACTGAGAAATACTTTTGTCCAAACTGCTTAGTTGGTAATTGCCTTATGATAAGTTGAGCAACTCTTTTGTGGAAGTGTGGTGTTTGAGCTAGTGTCAGCTGCACACGTAACTTTTAGAGAACTAGAAGTGGTTTTACAGCAGCTAGTCAGGATTAAAATGACTGTTCTGGAAGTTGTTAAGCTTTTTGAGTTTAAATAAGCTGTGTAGGTAAGTTTGGTTGTCTTGTGGCAGCAGCATAAGACTAAGAAATATTAAAATTGCTTCTCCTCAGAAAACATTCATAGTTGTAGATAGATAACTGTGCTTGTTACCAGGCTGAGTCAGTGGCCTTGGTTTTGTTGTTGAGGAGGATGTTCTGTATTGCATTGACTGTTACTAACAAGCCATTGTTGATGAGAAAAAATAAGCAGTAATTGAAAGAGGATATTCTGTCAGACACTGCAGTAAGAGAGATCCGCGATGACACTAAGTATTGCTGATGTTGTCTAAATTGGTATGAATACTGACTTTTCCTGTGTACTTGAATACTATATTTTTAATATCTATTTCAGCTTTTTTTCATGGAAATTCATTATTTAAAAACATTAATTCATATAACACCTTAGTCCTGGTTAGACAGACTAAATATCTGAAATAATTGTTTTTTATAAACCAATTTCATGTAATTTCTTGATTTCCACACAAGTGTACTTTCTAATTTAATTTATAGCATTTTCTAGTAGTTGAGTGCTTTCATAAAAAAGCATGTTTGTGGAAGACTGGAGGCATAATTGTTAAAGGCATATTTCCCTTTCAGATATTCTGAATATACTAATTCTTCTTGGAAATTAAGATATTTTTCTTGTGTTTGCAATTGGTTTGGATCTATTAGAACGAAATAAAGTTCTCTTCATTCATTAAATTAATATTCACCCTCATGTCTCTGACAATTGCTAGGATATAGGGTTCACCCCCACGAGCCCTTTACTAACTGTTAACTTCATGATGTTTTCTACTTGCTTTAGTAGTCAGAGCATACTCATATGTTTGTGGCAGTTGATGTATTCTTTTACTACATTTTTACTAGTTTGACACTCTAACCATGGTACCTGCATGCATATTGCTGCATCTCATGGCCCTCTGTTACACTACTGCTGTGAAGTTGCAGGAAGAACTTAGAGAGAATCTACTTTAGTTTCTGAACCTAGTCTGATCATCAGTCACAGACTGTGTTTGCTGCCAGGTGGGAGGATTAACTTATTTCTGGGTCCATGGATTGAAGGATGAGGCAGGGAGATCTGTCTAATAGTTATTCCTGTTGCTGTTTGTTTAATACAACCATCATCTAAGCTTCAGTGCCAGTAGCTTAAACAACTCTTCACACCCATGATGTCACTTTAGGAAGCTGAGGCAACTTGATATGCTTTCTAGCTTAGTGTCCATAAACCTTTGTCATGCTTAAATGTATTTGGTTATTGAAAATACTATAGAATTGGCATGTTATTTTCTGAATTGTTTTTTGATTTCTTGGCAGTTTATCCATGCTTTCTGTAATAATTACAAGATTTCTACAAGAGCAAGTTCTTGCTTAGGATAAGGCCTTAAACGGGAAGTGCATGAATCACTTTTTTGCACAGGAAAACTCCTATTTTAGTGAGGGTTGCTACTTAAAACCTAAAGGTTTCAAATACAGTTTCCTCCAAGTTGTAAGTGTACTTCTGATAATGGAAGGCTAAAGCTTTGTTTCTGTGATGTGTTGGGAATTGCTTTGGCTATCTAAGTGACATTTATTCAACACCAGCAGAAGCAGATGTACAAGTTACCTGTATTTAGACATATGAACAGTTTGATCCTTAGAGATCCTTAGTCCTCTTGAAATTTCAGTTCTTACTGCATGCTGACAGGGTTATTCTCAAGTAACATGTAACTTGACTAAAGCTGTCACATAAATTCTGAGACTTTTATATATTATGATAGATTCTTCTTCATAAGTGTTTTTAGTTCTTGTTTGGGAATCTCTTTGCTGGAACAGCAGGGGTTGTTTTTTTATTTTTACACTGCCTCTGTGTCTATTTGTCCTACATGCTAGTAAATCACCTTAAAATTCTTTGATTTTCTGGATTGGAGACATGACTGCAAGAAAGATTAATGCATTTGTATAAACAAGTTGACATGTGACTTAGAGGCTGTTAATGTATTTATAACTACCAAAACTATATTTAAAGGTATGTATTGCTCCTCTTTCTTTCTGGAACATTTTATTCCAGGGATCAACTTTGTGGAGTAGTTCCCAGCTGGCAGTTGTCCCAGGTGGTGTGACACTTGCGAGTTGGTTATTTCTTAGATGTCTTTTTAGTCTTCTTTGTAATGTAGAAAAGTGTAAACATGTAAATAATAATTCCCAACATCAATGAAATGTTCTGTCCCCAGTTTTGAGCATGCTGCATGCTGATGCAACTACACTGCATACTTGGAAATGACACCAAGATTTCCTGTGGGAATTGTTGTCATCTTATTGCAAAAGTTCCATGCCTTGGTGATTTCTCATGGACAGCTCCTCACAGCACTGACTCCTTCACAGCACAGCCAACAAACTCCAGCTCCCTTTTCAACCAGCTCATCCACTCTTTTATAGAACTCATCTTCATTGGACACAGCTGTGGCCTGTTAAAGGCAGGCCTGTTCCTAATCTTTGGTAATTAGCACAGCTGCAATTCCTCAGGGGTGAGATTACCTTCTGCACTATCTGTATTTTCTTACATTTCCACAGGAGTAGTAACACTTGGAGTATTTTTTTAAATATGCCAGAGATACTGTGTCCATGATAACAGTTGCATAGCTTAAATGTTACTAAAAACTAGTATAGGTCCTAAATCTTGTATCTTAGTGACCTGAGGTGATTGATCTTGCTTCATGTTCTGCTTGCATTGTTACTTTCAAGTTGTGCTTTGGTCTCTATACTGAAGTATACTTTGAAAAGCACATGGGATATATGTCTGTGCAGTTGAAGCAGGGATGAAGATTTTTGTACTTGCTTGAAGACCTAGGAGTTCTACAACTGTCTATATAGACAAGTCTCTGCTATCAGAAAGCTTGCTTGTTTCTGTGAACCATTATGCTATGAATTGTAAAAGCTTACAGAGTAGAAAACAGCCAGAAAAGAATGTTACTTAGCACTTAAAACATTTCTTGTTTATCAGAGGCTCTCATTTTTTCGCGATTAGTGAACTACTCATGTCAGACCTAGCACCTGTTTCTCTGAAGAGAGAGGATGCATGTTCTAGGTTCCTGCAGGCAGCCATGTCTGAGCTGGAGTTTTTGTGTGTGAAGTAGCTGTCAGGTCTAGCTGTTACCAGAAGCATTCTCCATCTTCCCATTTCCACTACAGTGAGTATATCCTGGAATTACCATGGAGAAAAGCTTGTGTCACCTGTACTGGATGTAATATGGCCTTGGCAAACACCGTGTTTAACATTTGTTTCCTGACTATTGCCCCTGCTCTTCTTAACACCACTGCCCCCTGCCTCCCCCACCATCTGGATGTGGAACTCAGCAATCTGCTTTGAATGGCCCTACCTGAGCCAGGGGGACTGGAATGGGGATCTCCACGGGTCCCTTTCTGTGAGAAAAAACTTTTTCATATGGAAGAGAGATAAAAAAAAGTGCTGGATTTTGCAGGAACATGAAGGGGATGGTAATAACAAAATCATACTTAAGATAAAGGCCCTTCTCTGATATTGAAGCTGATTTTAATTTATACTGAGCTTCTATACAGCTGCTTCTGTCTGTTGCTCCTTGTAACAAGCAGCTTAACTGGGGTAGGTCCTTCTTTGTAAGACTGATAAAGTATAGTTATAGTACACTTGAGGTTTTTTAAGTCTGTTTTGGCTAATAGCCTAGACTTTCTTTCAGTTTTGACTTCTTTTGACTTTTGAAATAGCTTGTCCCCTTTGGAAAAAAGGGAAGTGGACAGAGAAAACAGATGAAGAAGTAAAGTAAGAATGATGCTTAAAAAAGGTGTGGAATGTATGCTGCATGCCTAACCCTATGTTGACCTTCTATATTGACTCTATATTGACCTAGATCTCATTCAGAATGATACTTTAAAATAGACAGTAAATTTTTATATATAAGAGATTTCTATTATATAATACATTTTTATGTTATAGATAAAACAAACATTAATATTGTGGAGCTTCTTTCCAGAAACAGTTTTCTTTTGCTTAGAATGAAAGGGAATTGAGTTTGTGTTGTCCACTGGTATATGTAAGCCTAAATTCATTATTGCTATATGGAAAATGTGATCTCTTCACCAAAGGAGGTACCGTTTTCCACCCTTTCCTTAAGGAAGCAGTGATATTTAAATTTCACCACTGTCAAGTAAGACACAATTAAAATTATTACACTAGTTTCAGTATTTATATAGTGAACTTTTAGAAGTGATTCTTTTAAGAATTCACTATTCATACATTTTTGTGAGATCTGCTAGAACCTCTGACAATGTTGCTTGACCATGATTAATTTACTCAGGGAGATGAACAATTTCACATGTCAGGATGGAATTTATGAAGGTGTAACAGGCCATCTTAATGTGTCAGGTGAAGTCCAGGTCATGTGTAATTTTAGGCAATGTATGGAATACCTTGGTAACAGTAAGTTGTCTGTTTGGCAGGGAAATGTTTCATTTGTCTACCATCCACTTGAGCTACTCACCACACTAAGAAAAGGTGGTAAATCTTACTTGAATTTCTGTGTAGGAAACCAGGTATTACACTAAAAAACTGTTGCTTATTTGTTTTTTACTATTTCTTGGTGGGTTCTGCTCATTGTCTGTGTTCTATTACCAAAGTTTACATGAAGGTGTACTTGGACTCTTAGCCAAGAGTGGATGTGAGTGTATTCTAATGGTGTTGAAACTGTTGTGTTATAGTGTATTTTATAACTGTTTCCACTGGAATGGCTAAGATAAAACGTTTTCTTAAATAAAAGTTACTGTTTATTCTGGAAGAGAAGGATGCTTTCTGAAGACTGAAAACATCTAAATTTGTTGTGCCACTGTTCTTGTTGAGTGACAGTATCTAGATGAAGTTTTCTTTGAATTTAAGAAGATGTGCTATTAAGAAAAGTACAGTAACTGTGAGAAGGAAAAGTTGTCCATATACTAATTTTGTAGGCATGCCTGAATGGTTCCTTGTATTTGATAAATATTTCTTTCTTGTGTTCAATGTTTTTAAATCAGGACAATTTCCTATAGTTCTACAGATTTACTGCACATAGAGTTTTTTTCAGCATTAGTATTTCTTAAGCATGTTTTGTGTTATCTTTGAATTATGCTAAAACATCTGGTATTGCTAAATATTAGAAGTAAATATTTTTTCTAGCAAGTGTCAAGTGCTAGATAGCTCTTCTGAAAAGCGTGAGCATGAAGAGCTCAAGATCTGAAACCATGAATATTTATTTTTCGGGACTGTATTCTTTTGAACATGTTCTTTTAGGTGCTCAAATTTTTACAGAATACTTTTCTGTGAGAGCTATCTAATTTATGTGGACTCTGAAGTTTTTCATAGAGTCTACATAAATTAGAATGTATATGAAGATGACTCTTGCATCCTGTAGCTGCTTTGACAAGCATTATTTATCAAGTACAGAGGAAATTGATTAACTGTGGAGCAGAATTGTGTAAAATTGAATTCACAACCATTTTCTGTTTTTTCTTAATAAAATGATTACTGAAAGAATTCCATCTGAAGACTGTTGAAAGCTGGCTGCAGTTTATGATATAACGGATAAAATCTGCATCCTTGGCCTTCCAACAACCTTTACACCAGCAGATGGTGGGCGTAAAGATGTCATTCATCATTTATTTACAATGGACTTTATTTATTCTAGTGTCAACAGCTGCCCCAGGGAGCGGGTTATTGAATTCAAATGTGAAGCTCTGGGTTATTTGCTTCCTTTCAAATTTGTCTTCAGAGCTTAGTTGCTAGGAGTCCATTCTGTGCTCTAATAATGATTCATGTATTGTGAAGCCATTCAGTAAATTGGGTTGTCAGGGATTGCCAAAAAAGGTTTAGAGGTCTTGTTCCGATTTTTTTTTTTCTTTTTTAACAGCACTGTGCTGTAGTTGGTGTCTTCTCCCTATGTGCCTTCTCTTGCTGCTGTTGGTGACTTTGTCCCAGTTGTCCCCTTTCTGATTTCCCATCCATACTCTTCTCCATCTCTCAAAAGTAGAATTCCATGATCCTGTGACTCTAAGTCATGGTTTTTAGGAACAAAAACCAAGTATTAGATATGAAGTAATGAAACTTTGTTCTACAGGCAGGGCAGGAGTCCTTCCGTTCCATCACAAGATCGTACTACAGAGGGGCCGCAGGGGCTTTGCTAGTGTATGACATTACAAGGTGAGAATTCCAACTGGATTTCAATGATGTGTCTGTGTAGAATTGTGCTATGGTGTACAGTAGTGCTAAGTGTCTCATCTAATTTGGCTTTGTGTGTAGATACTGGTAATCTAACGTTACGTCAACTTTTTTATAACTGCTCTAATAAGATATAGCATACTAACCTATATACTTCCAGTTTTCTCTGTATAGTAGTTGAGAAAGCATGCATAAAATTCGGGAAGAATGAAATAAAATATTTTTATAAAATATTGACCATCAACCTCTGGGTTGCCTTTATGGAGAAATACCTGAAAATATTTAATTATTTCCTTTCTAGTATTTTATTATCATGAGGGATATTTTTTCATTAATTATAGCAGATTACTTTTGCTGAAGTGCTATTCTGCAAAGGAGTGAAATAGTAAAACATAGAAGTTTGGTTACGTAAAGAATACCAGGAAACTTGTAGACTTGTACCATTGACGTGTTTATGAGGTTTAGAAAATACAGGTCTTAATCTGATACTTTTTTAGTAGGTCAAAGTTACTGAAGTTTCCCTGCTGTATTAAATAAAGTATCTATATACAGTCTGTCTATAAAGCTGTGGGTACTCTGGCTGGTTTATGAAAATGTTCAGGCTCCAAAGTCTTCTTAAGTTGTGTGTTTCCTGTGGGTCTTGGCACTTGTTGCATTGAGCAACCACTTGTACTGGAGATTTCCTAGATATTTTATCCTTTGTTCCCTTTTTATGTTTAAATATCAAGAAGCAGCCTGTTCTTTCCTTTGGATTTCCAGCAAATGAATCTTTGATTTATAAATAAAATACAATATCTTAAAACCACTCTACAAGCATGGGATTTATTACTTAGTTTACACCTTCTGTAAAAACTGTAATGTGTCACATTCACGTACCTCACTTTAAAAGATTTTACTGCTAAATTTATTATTCAGCTTTTAAACTCACTTAAAAATTATCAATCATTTTCTGCTTTCAGTAAAACAAATATTACTGTATGAGTATGTGTTTATTTGTACTGTTCTTTGGCTTGGGTGAAGCTGATGAGTGCTTGTAAAATTCTGTTCAGTTTTTATATGTATATAAAATTACAGATTCTTACAACTCTAAGAATCCTCTTTACTCTTTGTAGCAAACATGTTTTCAATTACTTTTTAGGCAGAGTTCATTAACACTGCTTGTTTGCTAAATTTTTGTTTGCCCATTCTCCCTCTCACAAAGGGATTACTAGCTTTTATCCATAGAGCATGTGCACCAATAAATGAGTTGATTATTCAAGTAGAATAGTGGACTAACAGGAGAAAGATTTCTTAAAATACTGCTTTTAATGTTCATTCTCTTCTGTACTTAGGAGGGACACTTTCAACCACTTGACAACTTGGTTAGAAGATGCTCGTCAGCATTCCAATTCCAACATGGTTATAATGCTTATTGGAAACAAAAGGTAAAATCTTATTAGCTGTTATTTTTTAAGAGAGAACTTCTCTGTATTTCAGCTTTTGAGTTTTCTTATTTGTAGGGTGTATGTTAACTTCAAGTTCCCTTCTGTCACTGTGCATAGTTCTGTGGTGAGCCTAAAACTTTTCTTATTCTACTTAAATTAACACAATGTGCAGCCCATGGATCAGCTACATTATGTTCTGAATATCTATTTTAGAAATAATTTTATTCCAAGGGATTGATTGCAAATGCTTGAAGCAATGGATTATAAAGAGTTATTTTCCATTATGCTTTTTTGTCTCTGGAATCACCAGTTAGGAACACCTGGATCTCTCCCTTATAAAGAGAATGTGATTCCTAATTTGAGGTGTTCTAAAGTGCTTTAGTTTTGGTTAAGTATCACATCAGAGAAAATGTCATTTCAAAAAAGATGACCATAGTACAGGATTCACATCAAAAACTTCTCTCAAATGTAAGAAGTGCATGCCTCAATGATTGAGACATTTCTGATTTACAATCCTCTTCCATATTCTGTACCTTTTAGCTGGGATTGGGGGTCAGAGAATGCTTTTTCATTGTTTCCTGGTAAATTCACTTACTTGGTCTTATCAGCTACACTCTCTAAAATTATAAAATTATTCCTTGTCGATGCTGAGACTGGGTAGTGAAAGTCTTAATAAAAACACATCAGTGAATATATTATCTGTAATTCTTCTCGTTCTTGATCCAGTGAATTATGAAAAAATCATATCTAGTTTGTTTTTTTTTTTTCCTGGATGCAGAATTTTTTCAAAACACCAAAAGCATCAGCTCAGAATTTAATAACCCTGTAATTATGAGCCTTTGTGTAATTGACTGGAACTTGTGTCCATGCCTCAATAATTCTTGAAGGTAAAGGTGCCAGTTGAAATAATGGGGTGTATGCATGCCCCTGAAAATTTCACGAGCAGCCACACAATTTCTTAGACACTACTGCGAAAGCAGCTTTGTGATAGTGAGAGTGAGTTTGCTGTTCAGGCCTGTTGAACTTTTATTTTCTTCTTCCTCCCCCTCTTCTCCCTTCTGCTTTCCCTCATTGCCCCACTACCCTCTACCTCCTCCTGAAAACCATGGTACATATTAAGTAATTGTGAAGTTTGTCAACTTTTTTTTACATTATCTGGTAAATGACTAACAACTTCCTTTTTAATTGAGGAATGTGTCAAGCATAATCTTGACAAATTAATATAAAAAATGTAATCCTGTTTTGTTAAATGAAGCTTTGGTAAACCCGTGATGGCCCTGACCAACTGTTTTTATAATTGTGTGAGTAAAAATATG
The DNA here is from genome assembly GCF_035770615.1 of Melospiza melodia melodia. Classification (NCBI taxonomy): domain Eukaryota; kingdom Metazoa; phylum Chordata; class Aves; order Passeriformes; family Passerellidae; genus Melospiza; species Melospiza melodia. Next base: position 136,793,197 of record NC_086194.1, read on the forward strand.
GCACTGAGAAAAACAGTAAAGTGTACTGTTTACTTGAGATAAGTTTGCATACTTAATTGACATCTGTAACTCTTTCTGATTATTCTTAGCTGTTAAACTAAATTTTCATGTTTTGTGTTCTGTGGATGCAGACTGATTTGCTACTTTCAGCTAGCCTGGTAATTCCCAGTTACAACTAGGTTTTATTCAAACAATAAATACACTTAAAACGTGCACTGTAAATTGTTGTAGATTAAGGTGCCGCATGAACTAAAAGTTTTAAGAGTTAAAATTTTAAACTTTTTAAAGGATATTGTTTTCAAGGAGAGCAGGAAGAAAACTCCTTCAATTTTGTTGCTTTATCCTGAAAGAGTTCTTATGGTAGGGCATACTGCTAGAGGTGGGTGGAAGGAAGAATGTGTATGCTAGCATAGTAGTTTTGAAGGAATAAATACTGCTCTTATGACTCCCAAAAGTGCACTGGACATAAGTTCATACAACTGACTTATTGCTGGATTTGAAAAGTGTTGAGAATTTAATTTGAAATATTATGGCTGTTTGTTGAAAACATTACAAATACTAGTGTTAAAACATTACAAATACTGTACTTAATCTTCTTTCCAGAACAAAGCATAGCTATATTGATCTAGTAAGACCAAATGCTTCGAATTATTGGAATGGAGAGAGGAAGACAACTGTGGTTAGTAGAAGCAGTTAAAGATCTTTAAGAATATGTTTAGGTATCAGTATGGAGTTTTGATTGGGCTGTCATTGCAGTTTTTGATACAACTGCATTATTTCAAGTAAGAGGTTACTTGTTTGTTCTGTCATGGAGATAACACTGTAGTGAATCAAGGTTTTAAATAAGGTATTTTTGAGAGTAGGATGGTAGTAATAAATAAAGACATTGCTCAGGTTGAAAAAGATAATGTCAGCTAATACCAGGAGTACTTAAATATAATGAACATCAACTTCAAAATTGTTTTGAGAAGATATTTCTTGTACCCTTATCTTCAAATTTTTTAATATTTAAATGTGCTGATTTGTATTGACTCTGTAACTCATCTAAGCTAGCATTTAGTTAAATATTACAAAAACCTGCTTTGCTGCAAAATAGATGCCACAGTGAGTATTACATAATTTGAATATATGTATAATTACAAAGTTGGCAAATGCTGAAGTCTAGCATGATACATTTTATTTGTATACTGCCTGCACATTAAATATATCTATTTGTATGCTGTTTAGTTAAAGATTTGTACCTAGGAAGATATTTATGCATTTACAACTTAGATGAAAATTCATCGAAATATATATCTTACACTTATACATGAGTAATAAGTATATAATTTTTATTGCTCAAGATGTAATATACTTACGAAGAAGGACAAACTGTGAATTGCTTGTTAGTAAAGAAGCTTTAAAAAGTAAGGGTGAAATGCTTGTGTCTGTATGACTTAGACAAAAAGATTTGTCTCTAGTTGTCAAGTCCAAGAGGATTTTTTTCTGCTTTTTTAGGTAAAAATTTTGAATTAAATTGCTTGGAAAGCAGGAAGCAAGAACTTGTCTAACAGTAATTTCAATTTCTTTTGCTGCTGGAGGGCCAGGAGTTTCACAACCAAAGTGCTAACTTACTGGGAGAGAACAGCTAATGCAGTTCAAAAGAACTTAATTCTGCTTTTAAGGTTTTTTTAATCAGAGAAGAAATTGACTGTGTGAAGTTTTGCTACAGAATAGAAAAAAAACTTTATATTTTTAATTGTGTTTAGTATAAATAACTCATTTATAAAGCTCTTTTATCAGCTCAGCTTTATAGTATTGAATTGGTAGATAATAATATAATAGAAGAGAGTGATATATACTGAAAGAACAATGTCTAAAGTTAATATTCAAGGAATACCTAGATAAATACACACTCTTCCTGTAGAAAGCTATTTCATGAAGTCTTTGATAAGATTTATGTCAGCTAGAGTGTATAGCTCAAGTAAGTGTCATGCCTGTGACTATTCCATGTACTGTAAGTGCAGGACTTAGAATAATTCTGTTTTAAGGGCTTGACAAGTTATATACCCAAGTTCTGATGGGGGCCCTTGGCTTCTCATGCTTTTAAGCATGTTTGTGAAGAACTATCTTTATATGGACGTGTTAGACCATGTAATTTAACTTTTCTTTTTTCTTCTATCTTAGTGATTTAGAATCTAGACGAGAAGTTAAGAAAGAGGAGGGTGAAGCATTTGCACGAGAACATGGACTTATCTTTATGGAGACATCTGCCAAAACTGCTTCCAATGTAGAGGAGGTAACTTTGCTCAACACTGGCTTTTTACTAAAACAGTTGATTTAAATTACACTTGTTTGTATAGATAGTATTCCTCTAGATTTTGGGTTCCTTAATTTGAATTAGCTACTCTTTATATTAGGAGAATAATGTATATTATATATTATTCTGTGTTGTAATTGATTACACAGCACTAATTATATTGTTGAGACTTCCTAAATAATGTACTTGTGGGTTTTTTGAAGTATTTGATCAGAGAAATGGCTAACTTCTGTCTGCTGTGAAATCTAAGAAGTGAGGCTAGAGTAGATTTGCTAGTCCAAAGCAAGCCAAGCTATTGGTATTCTTGGCAGATGTCACTGTAACCTGTTCTGAAGGCTCCTGGTATATCATGAGCTCTTCACAGCAATCTCTTGCAGTGCTTTGCTATTTGTACTGTCATCATCTTTCCTGTATACTACCTTGTAGGAATCTTCTTCAATTTGCACACAGCTTCTATTTTCTGTCCTCTACAGAGCTGCCGAAAGGATCATTGCCTTGGTTACTGTAGTCTGCTGTGTATTTGAATATTAGGTCTTTTCAAGTTTGGCTTATAGTTCACATTTCTGGACACATGTGAATTCTTGCATTTCTCACCTTGGTTTACTGCATTCCTTTCTTGAAGGGTAGTCATGGTGGGCTGAACTCAGCTGCAAGTGAATACCTACCAAGTTGCTCACTCAGTGTTTCTGTCCAGCAGGATAGGGGAAAGAACCAGAAGAGCCAAGGCAAGATAAAACTCAGGGCCTGAGATAGTTTTAAATATTAAGGAAAGAGATGGACAAAGAGTGACAGAAAAGCAGTCACAGCTTCCTGCAAACAAATTGAATTTAATTTCTCTGAGAACCAGTGACTTTGACTACCTTTTGGTTTTTTTTCTTGAGCATTATATCATATAATATGAAATACCCCTCAAGCCAGGTCTGGTCAGCTGTCCTGGCTGGTTTATGTGCCCCCGTGATTTTGCCTACCCTAAGCCTAATCACTGTCAGGAGAGGGCAGTGTAAGAAATAGAAAACCTTGACACTCAGCAGTAGCTAAAACATCAGTGTGCTATCAACACTGTTTTAGTCATAAATCCAAAACACAGCACCATGCAGGCTGCTATAAAGAAAACCAACTGTGTTGTAGCCAGGCAAGTACAGTGGTGGACCAAGAGCTCCAGCTGAGATGTTAGTGCTATGTACATCAGAAAGATTGCTTCACATGTCTTTAAAGCCCATACTGGGTTCATCCACACTGAACTTTCTTAAAATGGCATAACTTCTTATACTACGTAATCCATCCCTATTAATTTCCTAAACTATCCTAAATTCAAAATGGTGTGTGACCAATGAGGTATTCTTTTAGTGGTAAAGCCTTTTCATTATAAAATATTAAAGTTTTTTGAAAAGTTACAGTAAGCTATAGATGACTTTGACAGAATTCATTACCACCTGATTCTAAAGTTATCACCTCTTTTTGCATCCAAAAATATGTCCTAGTGAATGAATTGTCCAGTATCTAATGCATCTCTGATTGTCAGGAGGCAAATGAGCATGAAGTTCTTTATCAGAAAGTTCACATAGAATCCTCTCCTTGTGGGAGTAGTGTGTGTATGTACTGACTAATTCTGGTGGAAAAGCTTTAGGATCCAATCCTTTCCAGTGACAGTCAAGTGCATTCCTTAAATGGTGTTCTCAGTAAACACAAAAAAAAGTGGCATGATGTAGGAATAGTTAACAGCTATAGAAGCAAAATCCTAACTTCTAGCAGTTTCTTTATATGAACAAATCAGCTTCTGTTGGTAATGTTTTTTTAAGCTGTTTCCCTTGTTCAATCCTGATTTCCACCACTGTGGAATACCTTAGTAAATCCATAGCTGGAGCAGTACACTGACCTTTTCAGTGCTTGGATCTTAAAACAGTTTAAAATTGTTCATTATATTCTTCAGGATTTTGTCTCATTACTTACATCTTGAATAGAAATGGATGATAAGGAGTGGAAAACATGCTGCTGGCTGTTTGTTTTGTGCAAGGCTGTTGGAAAAGTTTCCATCCTGTTTGCATAATAGGTAATAGATAGTAGGGAGTGGGAAGTAGATCCTTCATAGTTACTTTGGAGACTTCTAAGGATTCGCTGTGACCACAGGGTTAAATCATCGTATTTCATATGGAATGGGATTGTGTAAAAAGAGCTTCTGCGTCACTGAGAAGGTAGAATGGTTACTGGAGGGAGGTTAGGCACAGGCTTATAATCTGACTGCAGTGCAAGGACAGGTAATGCTAGTGTCTTCATATTTATTTGAACAGGAGGTTGTTGTTGATTTCCTTTTAGTTTCTGTCAAAAGCTGTACAGGTAACCAACTATCAAAATATTACTGACTTTGTGCTTCTCTTTTTTTCTCCTCAGTGATTTCTAAGGTGATTGTAGTTAGAGCAGTGTACACTTTATCATGAATGGCTGTGGGCTTTCTCATGGTGGAGTCTTGTTAACTTTTGGAATCTTGGTTAACATATTTACTGTGGATGGGTGATGTGCACTCTGAAATGCTCTTTGCAGAGTTCAGTGTTGCTTATTCAGTTTTTCTAAGAAAACACCTTGATGTCCATTGGGAGGCTTTTCACTTGTACGCACATAACTATGGGCTCTGAACCCCACGCAGGTTTGCACTTGTTTTAATCATAGCATCCATTACTTTCTGACCTCTCATTAAACCAGCACATAATACATAGGAATTTTTTTTTTGTCTCATTTGCAAGAGACATTAGCAATTTTATCACATTAGTTATTTTCATTGGTAGTTCAGCAGTAGTTTGTGACTATTAATTGTGCTCTTACCTGCAACATGCAGTTCAGAGTTTGCTGAGAGCTTACTGCTTGGGCAAGGGCAGAGTAGAATCACCAGCATGACCTCAGGGTGACCACGTAGTCCCTTACAGCACATAGTGTTTAACTCTTTGTCCCTGGCATATCAATGGCTTGAATCTATTTATGTGCACTGATTCTCAAGAAGTAAGGATACCTAGCTGTATTTGGGAAGCTACAGTAACTTAGTGCATTATTATTTAATTTCAGACTGCTGCTTTTAATGATGATTACTGATGGGACCAGTCTTAATCCAGAAAGTTTTCTGGATGCTGGTCAAAGCAGTGCTAAACAGCATTACTGTTCAGAAGCTATTCTCACTTGAGTTGTGCCAGTGTATCACTGACTCCTGGTGTGGGAGTTGGTTTTAGTAAGTTGTTTCCCATATGGAGGGGTGTCTATGCCAAACTTAAGAGCATTGGTTGTGTTGTTCCCAGTTGTCTGCACATAAATAGAATGCAACAGTGAATTCATTATTTAGGATTAAATCTGAATGGACTAATGGTTTTAACTGAGCAATGGAGCACTTCTGCTACATGGAGCTTGATGGTCATTCAGTGGTTCTGTTTCAGTTATGACTTAATTTTCTCTTCAGGCAGCTTCTTTCATGCTTTTGCTTAAATGAATAACAAATATTCAAAGCTCCTGTAGCTTCAACAGTGGCACAGTAAGAGAAAGGAGATGCTCTTTTGTAATATTCTCTGAAGAGTGAAAGTGAAAATATCATGGAAAAATTAGATTCTTAGAGGCATCTAAAGTCGAACTGATTTTTAGAGTGTGTTTAATTTCCCTTCTAACCTTCCTTGAACACAACTAACAGCTGGGAAACAAGCAGTTGTTTGACATGGTAATATAGTAAGCAGGAATTTAGTTAATAAAACTTTAAAATCATAGGATGTTAATAATTTTCATAGCAATGTAAAGTAACACACAAGAGGTAATCTGACTAACACTTGAAAAAGAGCAGGATTTCTAGGTCATAAGTCTTTAAATAAAACCAAAAACACCCACCCAAAAGTTAGGTTTATCTTAATTTGCATCAAAACCAATATTCCTTCAAGTTCTGGAAATCAAAGTTCTGTGACCTTTCAGCTGTGTGAAGCTGACATTTTAGTCAGTTTCTCCCAGGAGAAAATGGGGTTGAAGCTTGTGTCAGTTCAGCTGAGGAAGGAAGAAGGGGCAGGACACCTAGCTCTAATGAGGATACACAGCTTTTAGCTGCTTGTGGCAAATCCTTGGATTGTGCCCCAACTTGACAATAAGGAACACTGGCTCTGCCGTGGTTCTTGGGGCTTCTGGGCGTCTGGTGGTATGATAAAAATACAAAGTCTCAGATAACTAAGTGTTTCAGTCTTCATAGAAGAGCATGAAATCTATGATACTGCTTGCCTGACCTGTAGATTCCTGGAGAAAAGGATTCTTAGTTCTGGGGGTTCTATCTTTTTTGGTTTCCCTCGGGTAACTGTTCAACAACAGTTACAGAACTTATTAAGTCAGTTTGAGCTCTAGTAATATGTATCAGCTCAAGAAGTCTGTCAGAAAGTTTGTCCCTCAATGGGGACATAAAGAAATCGCTGTCAACTTCTGGTTTGTGTCTTTGCACCTATACTTCAAATATAAGGTTACAAATGTGTTGGGGTGCTTTTTGGGTGTGGGTTCATTATATAGCACCTTATTATGCTTACTAACCCCTCTGCATCCCTTTTAGTGTGCTAGGATTCTTCCTGAAAGATAATTTACCTGTAAAAAGCATTCCCTTACTGTGGGTGCATAAAAGAGCTGCTCAGAGCTTTGGAATCTCACTTTATTAAGTGGCCATCTAGCACCACTTACACACTGGGATGGTGAATACTTTAGGCATAAATCCATTTCTTGTCTATGTTGTTACTGTTTCCAAATGCATTCTTAAATAGTAGAGTAATCTAACTATATCATATCTTACTGCTAAAAGATAAGATAGGAAATTGGAGAGGAGGAAAATTCGAGGTGTTGGCTGGGTCATACGTTAAAATTTGTGGTACATTTAACCTTTCAGCATTCCTCATGTAATTGTAAGAAAGAATCCAGGAAATAATGATTGCCAAATTTTTATTTCCGTGCATTAAACTTAATTTTAACATTGCCACCAGAGGGCAGCATGTTCCACGAGCTAGCAGTGCTGAACATGTTCTCGTACCTGATTATAGGCAAAGATGAACTAGTAGTCTTGAGTTTTGAAACATATCAGTAATTCATTTACAAGTTTTTTCCTGCTATGCTCAGCTTATAGCAAAGTCCTAAGATTGTTGTCCTTCCAATAGCTTTCTGAGAAAAACAAGTGACATTATTGACATCTGCAAGTAAAAACTGAATGTAGCTGCTCTACTACTCACATTCTGGTGCCCCTAACTTATTATTACTCCTGCATACAGCTCCCATGAGACAGTGGTATCAGAACTTACTTACTCCCTTACTTGTTTTTTGCATTGTTTTTACCAGTTACAGAATTAATTTTTCCTGGATTTGTCTCAAGGGTGGTTAAAACTGTATTACTTCTTTGTGTGATGATATGAATGTTGAAGTTGATTTAATTCTACATTCAGTGTTTGTAGGATTAATTTACCTTAAATGCAGTATCTGTAGTGTTTTTTGTAGTTGCAGTTTTGGGTTGTTTGGGGAGTTTTTTGGAGCAAGCACTGTGAGTCGTGACTTCTTGAGCCTCATGTTGCTATATAATCTGGGAAACTCCTTATACAAATAATCTAAAATGATAATGTACTGATATATTGTGATTTAAAAGCCTCTTTTGTTGGCTTTGCAGTAGGTGCAGGCATGACACAACAGGCAGATCACATCTTGCAAGGCTCACTTTCCCACTTGTACAGTAATGCACTTTTCCTCAAAGGGATATTGCTATGATTTGGGAACCTAGTGATAATGAGCACACAATTGAAAAACATGTTACATTAAAACAAGTCACTGAATAACTTGTGTACAACCTTTTTTATTGCTGTGGTACAGTTATATGCAGTCTCATGCAAAAAGCATCAGCAAGTTGGAGTTTAGAAAATGATCAGAGTTAAACATTAAATGTAGACATTTTCCTGAAGGTACATTGTTTTCTTGAATTTCCCCAAAATGTAATCAAGGATTTTTATATTTGGAAGTCTAACATACTGATTTTGCAAAAGTCTCTCACTTCCTTTTATGAGTAACAGAGGCACTGTGTACTAGGGCATTGCCATCTTTCAGGTGATTATGTATAAATGCAGGGTGAGTCTGCTACTGTGTCCCCTGGAGTGGTGAAAATGAGCCTGGACCTGATTTGGGATGGAGAAGCATGAGTATCTTTGTCTGGTGTTTTAGTAGCAGCAGCATTATAGGAATGTACAGTGCAACTGCAGTAGGCTTGGTAGGCAGCCAGCTGAGTCCGTGTGGGCTTGCTGGTGAGGTCTTGTGTGGAAGTGGCTGAACTGCACCTGGATCCAGGCTGGTCTGTGAGGTGCTGCAGCTGTGTTCTTGCAGTGCCCTGCATGTGGTCTAATAAATCTAAACTGGATTTGAGGGGAAATCATTCTGTCTTTCTGCATTTATGGCTCAGTTAATCTGAAAATAGGATAAACTGCCCATAAATAATTAAGAGTTTATAGTATACTGCATGTTCCAGATAAGAGCGAGAACATGCAGTATTAAAAGAGATTTTTGGAAGAAGTCAATTCTACCAAGTTCACCTTCTTGTCCTTGATAATTGGAGCACTAGCATTAGCCAAAATCTGATGGGATAGTCTTAAAGCAGGTAGACTGCTGTTTTAGTGATGATCTCAGGTGATTGAGTCTGCTTACTCTTTGAATTGTAAGTTAAGATACATGGATCTGAGAGACAAATGGAAATATCAAGGGATTCAAGTCTCTTTTCAAGGCTGATTAGTAGCAATTTTTTAAAATATATACAAAGAAGGGAATGTGAGATAGACTTTCTATGTGCTATGTCCTTATAATTTGTTTTCAAAGAAGAATTATTTCTGTGGCCCAGTGCAACCTGGCATTTTGCTATGCAAAGTAACAGTATGTGCTGTTTAAATATGTCATGCACCAGAATCACTGTTGGCAATGGGGTAGTCAGATTATGACTTCAAGAGAACAGAAATGGTACACCTAAGATTAATGGAATATTTGGATTTTTCAGATCAACAGTTTCTTGGCCAATATGTTTAATATTAAAATATACTGCACTGAACTCAGTATACTCTTTTGCTTTGTATGGTACATGTGTACCATAAAAGGAATTTTATGTTGGTGCAGTGCTTTTATCCAGTGTGTTTTACTGGTTTTTGTGAGGATAGATGCATTGCTACAATGACTGCTCTTGAGTGTAGTACCCAAAAATTAATTTATTCTCAGTTGTATCAGTTTGGAGTCTGTTAAAATTCTGGTTTGTTGCTCTAAAGCAATTTTTATAGATTTAATGTAATTCTCATGAAATTAATTCTAAGAGTCTTGGTGTACTTAGCCAACATCTTCTAGAAGAGTTAGAAGTGCCAATTGTTAAGTGCTTGTTTACATGAAGTTATCATAACACTTTTTTTAAGACTTCAAGTTCTGTTTAATGTTCCGCTGAAGTAGAAGTAAGGATCCTCACAGAATCCAGCTGTGTGAATTTCAAAGTTGACTTACGCCTTTCAGTGGGCACATGTATGAAGCCATTACAATAATTAGTATGTTATCAGGAACAAAGATAAGTTTGAATTTTTTTCCTTACATAGAAAACTTCAGTTTCGGAGGAATTTGAATCAATTCGTAGTTGGCCAAAAGCCAATTTTTCTTCTCAACTGTAACACGTGTTTGAAAAACGAACTCGCTTCCTAAGTGCCTTGTGAATCTGCAATGATTAATTCTTCTCATTATTTTGCTGCAAATTCTCATGACCCTCTGTGATGATTCGATCACCCACTTAGAGTTTATGCATATTCATATCTCTCTGCTCCTGCTGCAGTCGTTCAAGTCTCCTTCACTGGCTGTGGTGTGTGCTTGGTGCAGTAATTGAGCTGCAGTAGATTGATTACTCTGGGGAGCTGTAAGGCCTTTAAAGGTGAAAACATATCAGTCCTGTTAATTAGGAAACAAAGCTCTGGTGGCAAGTTCAGCAGTCAAATGCTTCCAGTGTAGAAATGAGGAAAGGTATGATTTGTTCCTCTCCATGAACCCTGTTTACTTTTTTATATTTGAATTAGATCTGTATTTGCTGTAATAGGCTTGTGCAGAAGGTAGCATGGCTTGTGTGCTTGCATGGTGTTGGTATTTTAAAACAAAAAGAACTGTATGTTTATTGTAATTACTAGCTGCTGTTAATCACCTCCTAAATTATGCATTATTTTAGGTGTTACTTGACCTATAAAGCTAAATGACAGATGAAAATGGAATCATTGATTGTAAACTTTAACCAAAAACATCTATATCAGTCACTTGTTCAGATCTGAGTGTCAAAGTGTTTTCTCTGAATTAAAACAATAGATTTTTAGAAGTCATTACAAAACCTGGGGCCCCTCCTTTCTACTATTAAGATGTCTGTTACCCATTGTGTGCAAGATTAATTAAAGAGAATACGTTCTTAAAATTAGGTGAATATTAAATGATAGCGTAAGGTTTCAGCCAGCAGACAGCATCCTTACATCATCATTGTAAGTACCCTGTGGTTTTATGTTGCTAAGCACTCTAATCTAGAGTGGCCTATTACAGAGATATTAAGGGTAGAGGAAACCATCTGCCACACAATCTATCCATAAGGGTCAGAAATAAATAATTTAAAAGTAATTTATATATCTTAAAAACCACTTTTTCCCTGTAATTACTGGACAACAGATTGTGGAATACAGATGTTATGAAAATGCCACTGTTTTTGTAAACAGCGTGTGATCCATTGCTGCTTCAGGGTGGGTTATGGGATGCTGTTGTCATACCTGTTCCTGCAGAGGTCAGGAAGGAAAGTCTCACTGAAGCAACTGCACATGAGATTGAATTCCAGTTAGTGCATCCTACACTGAAGGATATCGCATTCATTGTGTCTGTGGTCTTCTTTCTCCGTTCTAGGCATTTATTAACACTGCAAAGGAGATCTACGAGAAAATCCAGGAAGGAGTTTTTGACATTAATAATGAGGTAACTTTTAGTACTCTGTACACTTTCTGCTTTTTTAAAGCACAGAATTCACCTCCCCTAGAAAGCTGGACAGTAAAAGATTTGTCTGTTCCATTTGGCTATAGAGTTGTCTGCCATTGTGATAAAAATGGATTAAAATAAGTGACCCTATCCATCCATGAAGCATCACAAAATAATATAAATCCCCAAAAGAGAAGAAAATCCACTTTCATCCACTTCTCCATATGGTGTCATCTGTTTTCAAAGATAATTTTCCACTATGTAAATGGAGGACCATGTTGATATGCCAGATGCACTCCATGAGCTGTCCAGTGTAGGGGAGGGATTGCTTTGAGAGTTACATAAAAGACTTTTGAGATGTTCCTGGTTTAGGTGGCTGGATACTGTAGGGAGTAAAAGATTAGCCATTTTGCTTATGCACATTAGTGAAATTAGAGATTAGGGCCTGTGCCTTTGCTTGTTTGGGATAGGGGTGGAGAGATGGAGAAAGGGGAACAAGAGCTAGAAAGATGTATAGTGTGTCTTGAATTTTGAAATTACTGTGCTGTTGAAAATCTTGCTTCCTAACATAGTTTTATATAAGCTCTCTGTTAACAGTCTCATAAAAATTTGACAATGTGAGGCGATCAGTCTTTTCGGGAGATCAGGTTGGGTTTTTTATCCTGCATGTCCCTCTATATTGTTGCTGAGGTGCTTAATGAAACCACATGTGAAAATCTGCGCCACCACTGTGCTCTGTTTGTGCTCTGTGGAAAGCTATCTCCAGACTGTCAGTGAGATGCTTAGACATTACCGTCCTTGCAGGATTGTTCAGAGTAGGGAGGGAATTGGCAGGACTCAAATTAGGTAGTTTTATCTTTTTTCGCTCAATATATTTCAACATGAGAGAATTCAGACTGTTGAAAGAGGAAAAAAATCAGAAACTTCAGCAGTATGCAAAGTAATGCATCAGGAAACTTGTAGCTAAATAAGATGTGAATAGTAATCCTCTAAACTAATTCTGACTGGAAAGTGTGTGTGCATGTTGGTGAAGCACTTCTTAAATTCAGTTCACTGATGAAAAATTTAAGATCATCTTTCACATCTTTCCTGAAGAAAATGCAGTTGGTAGTGCAATATAAATTGGAGAGCAGAGTGTCTGAAAAAGCATGCTTGTTGTATCTGTCGAGTTTCATATAGTAGCTGACTGCTTTACTGTGCCTTACCGAGCTTTGATTGCAATATGCTGTCAAGAGCCAACAGTCCGTGCTACTTACTTGGCTTTATGCCAAGTCTGGCTTCTTGATTCCTCAAGAAGTTGCTATCAGCCCAGAGGGGGCAAAACCAATGAGCCATAGGGCATGCTTTTTATTAAAGGGGAGTCAAAGAGCGAAAAGAAACCACATCAGCTGCTGTCAATACTAAGCGAGTGCCAGAAACCCGAAGGCTACCACTGCTGCAGAACAACTGCCAAGCACTATAAATCTGAGATTTGCTGTGACGCAAAGTTTCCTTAAGAGCTTAATTTCTGAAGCTACTGTATTACTTTTCTCAAAGTGGTGTATTTTTAGGTAAAATCCACTTGAGGGAGTGAGGGCTAAGATATAAGTGTGATTTTGATGAATGAAAGAGCTACGCTGTGTGTGGGTTCTTGGCAAGTAGCCATGTCTTTTGGGATCACAGAAATTATTGATGACACAGAACACTCGTATGCCCTTAGCCTCTACAGCTGATTCAACACAGAAAGAAATGCTGTCTAGAGAGGAAAAGTTTTATATTAAACTATTAAACTGGTGGAGATTTTGGCAAGAGGGGAGAGGTTAGCAAATGTTTCTTAGCAAATGTTGTGTATTTTTAAGCTATATGCCAAGTAGTATTCAAATACAATTCTTGCTCTGTGTTTTTTTTTTTAATAGGAGTTTAAGCTACAGAGTGTAACATGGAGATAAAATTCAAATGAGAAGGAAGGCATCTTACTTTAAATAATATTTAATTGCTAAGAACATGCTAGGAAAAATTACAAACTTTGATGTATTTATTGCATACATTAGGAGAACTTGTTATGTGATCTAAATAGAAAAAGTAGCTTTTTAAGTATATTCTAAAATATTTACACTGTGTATTAAACTTCATTTCAGGCAAATGGCATAAAAATTGGCCCTCAACATGCTGCCACCAATGCAACACTTGCAGGCAATCAGGGAGGACAACAAGCTGGAGGAGGCTGCTGTTGAGCCTGTTTTTACTTTCTAGCTGCCTGGATGAGGCCTACTTACTTGTTTGTTCACCCTTCCCTCCCCCTGCCCCGCTCGCCTCCACTTCAATTCAACTGAGACATGAAACTTGTAAGTTGGTTTCCTGTTGCAGAAGACTTTATCCTTCAAATTCTTGTATAACTTTGAATAAATGGTTAATGTTCACTTAAAGACAGATTTTGGAGATTGTATTCATATCTATTTACATTTGATTTCTAGGTCAATTGATGTGATTATTTTTGTTAAATGTTGTCTTGTGCCCTTGACTACGAACTGAATTGTATTAAACACTACAAAGTCATCTGAGTATTTTAATCAGTTTGTGTAGTTAGGTTTCCCAGCTCCTGAGGTTACCTAATGTTTAATATTGTAGAGCTGTCCTCAAGTTTTTTGTCAATTTTCAAGGCTATGAAGAGAAGCAGAAGGACTCTTTTAATTCTGTATTTATCACTTTCTGTATATATAGTTTAATAACCTGCTTGGGTGTACTTGCCAAGCTAGAATTCTTTAATGCATTTGCATAAAATCTATACTACTTAGAGCTTGAAAACTACAAAAGCATTAATAGGAACTGCTTGGATGCTAAATTTTAAGCCTTTTTGACATTGTTAGCATGTTCATGCTCCCCTGTCATTATCCTGAAGTCCAAGAGAGATGCTTAATGTATATTACTAGAGGCTACATACGTGCTATCTATTTTAATGCCAAATGTTTGCTGTTTATCCACAATTTCCACAACACCTCTTCAGAAATGGATTAGCTGTTTGCCTTAACAAATACTGTAGGTGAAAACAGAGTATGGATGAAAAGTAGAGGAGGAGTTGATAAATTTAAAATGGCACATTTTAAAAACATTAATCTTCTCAATGGTTTTTTCTTGTTTACCACTTGATTTCTAGGTATATTTTTCATGCAAGGACAGTTTTTCAACCTAAATGTATAGTGGTCGTGTAAAGTTTTCTTTTAGTGACAACTTGTAATCCTAAATATATGGTAAGCATCTTGTCTATTGTGAAGAGGGTGTGAAAATAAAATCTGCCAGTTTGGAAATCTTACTGAAAATCAAAACTACAAATGTTTTGTTACTTATTATGGTGATGGCTGGGGGGAGGGGTATATTTTTCCTTCAATGAAAGGGTTGCAACAGGACAAAACAAAATCCTGTGTTTAAGTGTTTATTTGTTAAAATACAGAATGTTCATGTCACCTTTCATACAAATGTGCAAACAACTGAGTTTCCATCTCATCCTATTTAAATAATTGCAGACAAAAGGGTGATGCTAATGGTAGGCCATGCTTCATGTATTGGGGGAAATAAAGGGGTGGGGGCAGGCAATGACTGCAAAACTTCTGTCTTACTGGACCAATATTGACTGCAACACAACACTGGAGGAAAGGGATCCTCGTGTCACCCATTCTGATTGTCAGAACTTGAACATTCAGAGTGAATAAATTTCAGCCTGATGGGTGTAACATAGCAGTGGTTCTGAGATTAAATAAAATTTGAAAAAATGGTGTGGAACCTTTTGTTGGTATCTCGGGGAAGGGGGAACCAGTATGGATTTATATTAGTTGCTGACTCCCTTCTTTTTTACACACTTAGTAACATTTTCAGCAATGTAATATAATTATTTTCAGTTTTTAAGTTATTAAGAGGTTACTCCATTTACGTACTTTCAACTTTTAACTGTTTATTTCACAGAGTTTGCATTTATGGAGCACACTTACTGTTTCGGTTGAAGTTTGAAAATGCGTTGCATGACAGTAAAACCATAGGACTGAACTGCATGGATGACACAGGAAAACTGGCATGTCCTAACTAGCTGTTTACAAGGAGGAGTGAATGAACATGACTATTAGTTTGGATTAACTACTTGAAGTTTTTTTCACTTGGCAATGTTGTAGAATTCAGTTGTTTGAGATGAGAGAAAAATGTGCTCTTACATAGCAGCCTGAGCTTCATTCCAAAGGGGAATAATGTTAGCTGTAAAAACTGTCCATTAAGGGAGCGGGGGGGAGATTTGAGCCCTGCCCTGAGAAGAACAGAAGTTCATGCTGTTTTAGCAGTGATGATTTGAAAAACTGGAAGCTTCTGACAGTCTCATTTTCTGAAAACATGGAAGAGGTATAGAATTGCCCAGGAATCCAGGGCTACTATAGTGAAGAAACGCCAGTGCTGCTTTTTGGGGGTGAGAGGGGCAGAGGGAATATGCTGTGGCTTACTAAAGTCATGTCTGCAATCAGTTGCTGATCCTGCTGGTTTGGTCCTGGCTCACATGCCAGTCTTAGACTGTACATTATGTTAAGACCGTGGTACTTTCAAAGAGTAGCTAGAACAAAACTGAAATTTCCATGCATTCTGGCTGGCTTTTTGTCACAAACTTTATGCACATGTAAACCTTTTGTTGCTACAGAAATCTCTGTATTTTGTAGAGATTCTTTTTGAGAAGTCCTGATGCTGTTGTATCCAATTAGAATTTGAAAATTTTATAGCACAGAACTTAGCAGGAGGGTTTACTTCTAAAACATTTGCTTAAACATGATTCTTTCACAGGTTTCAGCTTTACTTGTACATGAGCGACTGAAAACTTGCTGAGATTCCATGTTGAATTCCAGTTGCTTTTGTTGGTTACATTTTCACAACCAAAGAACCCAAACATGTAATTGTTTCCCAGCAACTTGTACACCTGTTACATGTAATGTGAAACTGTTGATACCAAAGAAATCATGCCAAGGTGCAATTTTTCCCTTAATCATGGTTTAGAATGTGGTAGAAAGAATAATCAATTTAAAATTAAAAAAAAAAAAAACAAAAAAAAACCCAAAAGATTGGGGTGATAAGCCCTTCAAGCGTGACTATAAACTCGTCTCTCCCATTTCTACTAAAAATGAAATTCTCCAGGAATTTTGGCAGTCATTGAGGAAAGATTAACAACTCTCCCTCAATCTTAGCCCTGTGTGTCTCTCTTGGCTTCAGTCATTCTGATTTACTCTTGTGCAGATCAGCCTCAGCAGTGAGTTAAGGTAAAACAACTGCCAAAACACTTGCTGATAAGCTAAAGCAGCAAGTGTCTGGAGCCCCAGTAAGCAGAGAGCTCCATCCCCTGCTCCAGAGTTGTATCCTTTCTGCTGTGTTACGCCTTTTGTGACACTTAGTTTCTTGTGGTGGACTTTGAAGAGCCTTTAGCTGCAATATTTATATGGTGTGTGGGTTAGAGGGGCACACACTAAATGATGCACATTTAAATGGGGCAAGTTTTTTCTGCCTGAAGAATTTACCTGTGACTGTGCTAGAGCACTAAATCTGTTCTTGGGAAAAAATTGAAACTTCTTTTCAGGCTCAAAAATACAGATAAACTGAATCAGAATTTCTAAGAAGTGTACTAAAGTAACTTAGAAATATCAGAAGACAATTTTGAGCATTGGAGGAATTTTTTTAAGTGGTCTTTCTTAAAGAGGGTACCCCAATGTGCCTGTATTTTTCTCTTAGATGTTACCAGCAGGGTGTTGCTTTTGTAAATGCTGAGGCCTGAGGTAGGGATTTAACAGACTGCTCTTTTGATACTACTGAGTGTCCTACAACTTTCATCTTGGGTTTTTTGGCTGATTTGTTTGGTTTGGGGTTTTTTTTTTTGTTCTAAATCAGTTTCTCCTGTATATTATCTCCTTTTTTGTCTTTTCTGTTTTCATATTGTTTTGTTCACACTAAATCCTGTGAGGGAAATGCTGCTCTGTCTTTACTTGCTCCACATCCGTAACTCCCACACTTACAGGAATTTGCCCAGTATGGGGCATTTGTTTTAGGGGTGGAAGGGTGGGGCAGAGGGAGAGAGGGATATGTGTGCTATCTGGCTGCATGATATAAAAGCATGAAGGAAGTATTACACAGGCTCTGTTACTTGTTACACCTACTGTGTGTACTGGTTTGCATGTGTGGGGGGATATAATTTGCCTAGTCCTCTTCCACTATTGCATGGGAGGAGATAGAGGAGACAGAGGAAGACCAACAGGTTTTATTTGGATATCTTAATAAATTTGTTTGCTGAGATCACATGTATGATTTGTGTATCGTTAATGTTCCTCCCCCTAGAATCTCTGGGTTCTCCTCTGCCACATTGCTGCAATGTAACTTTTAACAGTATGCAGTGGTGATTTATTGTAATACACTACTGAAATCTCCATTTGTAAATAATCCAGGCTGCTGCTGTGTAAGTAGCTGATGAAATGTCTTTACTGGGTCTGCCGCGTATGAAAGAAACCACAACATTAGGCAATAAAAACTACTAACAGAATGTTACGAAACCAAGACCATGACAAAAAAAGCAGCATGTTGTGGATCTATCATTTTTATTCTTGGGACAGATTTTATTATTTTTGGAACTATTACAAGACTTATGTTAAATATTGTGGATGATAAGAGGAAACAGACTCTTGGCAAACATGGAAAACCAATTACAGCATATTACCCTATTCCCCTTCCAATAAAGGAGGGGCAAAGCTAAAAGTTTATTCTTTGCTTAGCAGCTGGAGGAGGGGGGGAAAGTGTTGCTGCTTTAGCATTGGCTTGAGGAAGGAGATTGTTGCTGTAGCAATCTTACCGCAGGCAGTCCAAGGTGGAGAAGGCAAACCCAGTGTGCTCCACAGTCAGTTATACCCCAGCCTGAAAAAGCACACTGTTACGAGAGTGCTGAGTAAAGAAATTAATTCTGTGCCATCAGGTGTACTGTTCAGTTAAAAATAAATTTTAAAAACTTGTGTTTGGTTGCAAATCTCTGTTGTGGTGATAGGCATTTGACTTGACATATAAACTGGAACACATCTGATATTTAGACATGGGATTTAACTGCAATATCCCATGGCTCTGTGACATAGAGGTGAAATAAGGTATAGGAAAAACCTACTTCAAAGTTTATTTAGAAGTCTGCACATCCATTTGTACTCCTCTCCCAAATCACAGTTCTTGTAAAATTGTCCATGCAGCATGAATGTAGATGAATTGATGCATCAGTATGTTTGTTGGAGTTCCTCCCCACCCCCTCCCCCCCAGCATAGTTATGATTTTTAGAATTCCTTCATTAAAGAGTCAGAGATATAAATGTTTATATTGGGCAGACTCTTGTTGATGGTTGGGTCTATGGTACATTTGCTGTAAATTACAGCAGGATCTAATTAGCCTTTCTTAAGTGAAGCCCAGTTCCATTACTTTTCCTAGATTTAGGCATAAAATAGTAGGAGGGTGGAAAATCTTATGGTGTGAGGAGAGTTCAAAAGAGATCAGTGTACTGTGCTAACAGTTGTCAATTTAACATTGTCTGGGTTAAAGCAGTCAAGTAAACACTGCATGTTCTGATTATGGCATGGGAAAACATTTTCAGACACAGGAAATATCTGAAAGAATGTGACTTAAAAACCAGTTAAATAGCAAGGATACTTGGGAAGACAGGAGTCCATGGGGTTGCTTGCTGTCTGTCCAGATGAGGCAGGGAAGGCTGTCAGACTGAGGCATTGCCCAGCACCTGAGCACTGACACCCACACCTGGGCAGTGCTGCTGCACAAGGACTGGACCAGCTGTGAGGGAGGAACTTGTAAATATGGACATTGTTGAGAGGTGCACATTTAACAGCACTGAGACTGGAGCTGAGGCAGTGCCCAGAATTTGTAGGGCATGTGTGAATGAGTGGTTTTTAGGAGGAGGGGTGGGTACAGAGACAGCAGCAGAGGAGATGGGCGAATTTACTTGTTGGCAGTTGGCTCAAAAAAAACCCCTGAATCAATGTACAACACCTCTCTTTGATTGTTGTATACAAATGCAGCAAAGCTTTGCCTTGAATGTAGTTAGAAACAGATTGTCCTTATGGGCTTTTTTAGTCCATTTTAATTTATGAGGATGACTAGACCTTGGGTTGCTGGTTAGTGTCATGTCTAAAGTACTTAAGACAGAGAATATCAGAACACAAAAGAATTCCTGTGTCTGGTGCCCTTGAGAGTCAATTCAGCCACTTCTAAGCAAAAGGTGACTGACTGACCTAAGCCAACTGGTCACTGATGAAGGTCTGTCAGCCATCAGTGGTGCACAAAAATCAGTGGATGGGCTCTGCTGCTCCTCCTTGCCCACTGTTGTTCAGCTTTCATCTCAGAAGTAAAACATTCCCGCACAGAAACAAGAGCACTTGTGGCATCTCCCATAGTTACTGCTGTGAAGCAGAAATTAAGTTTGTGAACTCATGTGCAATTTTGTAATTCTGCCTGGGAAGTTTTTCTAAAAAGCCACCATAACTTCAGAGAAAGAGGCATCCTCGTGTGCAGGACTGACCACTGTGCATCGTAAATTAAGTGCTTTGGCTTTTCCCTGGGTTCCTATCCAAGTCCAATTCTATTTTCTTTCCAGTTTACTTCTCTTCCTTTTTGTTACTACTTCTACCTTTTTTTTTTTTCCCTTCTTGGAGTTTGGGTGTCTGTTTAAAGGAAATGATTCAAGAAAGAGTATCATACTTACAGTTCCCTATTCTTCTGGAAGACCTGTTTTAACTATCACTGTTAAAACAATACACTTTCATCTACTTTGGATGAAGTGATGATTGCTTTTAACAATGTCACTGTGTAAATTTAGAGACATAGTTGGTCATGGACCCACCTATTTAACTGCTAAATCCCAGCTCCTGGATCATCCACCAGTAGTAGAAGGCTTCAGTAGGATCACAGAAGAAAAATGCAGTTCCCTGTTAGTCATTTTTTTGGCCAAGCACCATCTGAATGGTGGGGTTTTGTTTGGTTTGGGCTTTGTTTTGAAGGTGTGTGTAACTTCATTTCATCCTGGCTTTCCAGTTTAATTCAATTGCTATGCAAGTTGAAAAGCAGCTTTCCTTCAATGAGCTCTGAAATTCTGAAGTTGTGGGGTTGTTGCTCAACCAGTCGAAAAGAGGATCCATGAGAGGAGAAGCCTCGACTGAAACTGCTGCTCTGTGAGCCAAGACATCGGCTTGGCTTGCTGCAGGAAGGAGGAGACGGCTCGTTATCTGGGTGCCGGGAGCCAGTGTGTTGGAGTCTCCTCTTCCTGCTCCACAAGGACTGAGGCGTCTCTGAGGTAAGCAAAGCAGCAACGCGATACTCCCTAGGCTTATCAACCACTATCAGCTGGATCTCCTGTTTGCTCCAGACTCCACCTTTACTTGGAAAGTGCTTGCAGTTCCATGAGGTAATTCCTCCTCCCAGCGCTGAGGCTTGTTACCACGACCATGTGCTCCTAGCGTGAGCCAGGACGGAGAATGAGAAAAGCCTGCCCCGACATCCCTGTGCCGTAACTTCCTCTTTCTCCGTCCTGCCGGGGACGGCCGTTGAGCTTCGCGGGCTTTGGCCCTGACCATGGCGGCAGCTGTCGGTCGGTCCGGCCGGGAAGGGACAGAGGGAGTGAGGGAGGGCAAAGCAGCGCTGGCCGGGCAGAGCCATCGCCCTCCCGCCGGCCCAGCTGCCCCGGGCACAGGGAGCTGTCGCTCCCCGCCGCCGCACCGCCGGCTTAGCCACAGGTGCGAGGCAGCACCTGCTCGGTTGGCACCGGGGCCGGTATAAATCTGCGTTATTTTGATTAAGCTCGGATTGATTAGGAACAGGTCCGGCCTCACATACCATAAACACCTATTAAACCGAAATAAATACGTCTACAGGCGGCTTAGCTTAAACGGGTGCAGCTTTGCCTGCGCGGGGGGCGCGGAGGCGGCGGCGGGCGCCGCACCCGGCGGTCCCACGGAGCGCGGCCCCGAGGGTGTGGGCACAGGGCCCGGTGCGGGTGCCGGGCGGTGACCGATGGCGGTGACCGATGGCGGCGGGCGGCGCCGTCGGGGCAGCGGAGCCGCTCCGAGCTGACGTCGCAGCGCGGGGGCGGGACGGGGTTCCCCGTGAGAGGCGGGAGAGGAGCGCGCCGTGCCCGCGGCGCCCCGTCCCGGGGGATGGTGTTCATCCGTCGCCACGGCAACTCCGACCCGCTGGGGGAGGGGGCGCAGAGAGAGGGCGGCGGTGGCAGCGGGGTCGGTCCCGCCATCCCTGCCGGGCTCCCGCATCGCCCCGGGGGGCGCACGGCTCGATCTTCCCTGCGAGGCAGCCCGGAGAGGGGGGCGCGCCGCCGGACCCCTCCCCATCCCGGCCGCGGTCCTGAGGCGGTGTCCCGGGGCTCCCTGCCCGTCCCCGGGGACACGGAACGGCGGCGAGAGGGGCGGGGTGAGCGGACACCCCGGGAGGGAGGGGGCACGGTGCTCCTGCCCCGCCGTGGCCCGGGCTCAGAGCCGCAAAGCAGCGGGACCTTTCAAAGGAGCGAAGCCCTCCCGGAGCGGGAGCGCGCAGAGGCGCCGGGAGCGCGCCCCGCCCGGCGGACAGGGACGCGGGATCCGCGGCGTCCCGTTCCCGGAAAGAACAATGGCCGTGCGGAAGCCAGGCCGCTCCTCCAGCCCGGCCGGGGCTTCCCTCCGGGATGCGCTTGCCCGCTCGACCTCCGCCCTTGCAGGCGGCCGCGTCCTCCCCTCGCCGCCCGCGTGTGGAGCCGCACCATTGTGCGGCCGCACGGAAGCGTGGGAGGGGTGACTGCAGGAGGAAAATCATTCCCTGCGACCAGGCAATGGGTTTCTGTGTCACTCCAAGGGCAGCCCGGCCTGCCGCGCCTCCCTGGCCCGGCGGGATCTGCCTGGAGCCCCGCCCCGGGCTCCTCCTGTGACCCAGCTCCAGCCGGAGCGGCGATGAGCCGCGTGTGGCGGTACCGAGCCGGCTCCGAGCCCCGCTAATAACTGTAAGCACAGCGCAAAACTGTTCTGCTTGGAAAAATAATAGGAAAACTGATGGGTTTGGCTTCTTTCACTGCATATTATTATTTATAGTGCTATCCAAAATAATTCCAACTTTTATGTTTAGAAGTTACTGGAGTGGAGAAAGAGCAAATTTTTTCACTTTATTTTCGTATTTAGCAAAATGAAGGTGAGAAAAGAAGCAATGAAAGTAAATATTTTGATCTTTAAGTGATTTGACAATAGAATTTTTATGTTTGTGAATTTTTTTCACAACATGAGCAACAAATCAATATTTTTCCTGTCACCTGTTTTACTTGCAAATGCAGCACAAATCTCTCTGGATTGTGTGCCCCTGTGCATTCCTTCTGTACAGGCACTGGCTTTCATTTTAGTATAAGTTAGACTGGCTTCATGTAGAGAAAATGGAAATTCCTTACAAAGTCAACTTTTCCTTAATTGTAGTGTCCAGTGGATGATTCACTACCGAATGTGATGATTAGACAGCAAATTTTATTGTGCAAAGGCAAAACAATTTGGGGTTTTTTCCTCTAAATCTTACAACTCAACAAAAGGCTTAAAAGTTGACGGTGGGCATAGCTGATATTCACCTGATTGAATGCTTCAGTTTTAATTTCCTTTTTGGACAGGTAAGAGTACACCACAGACACGCCTGGACATTTGGCCCTTCTGAGCAGTTTGTCTTTGGGAGGCAGATAACTAAACTGTACATGCCAAAAGAACAATTTCAGCACTCACAGATGAACACCTTTTCCTTTTTGACATCCCTAGTTTAGGTGGGTTTACCTAAATGGAGAAACATATTTTATGCAATGCATGTCTTTACGTACATACTAATAGAAAGTATACATTGAAATACTATTTAATAGAGAGACAGGCAGCATCTGAGAAGCACATAAGCCTAATTGATTCCAGACACAACTGGCCTGGATTTTGTTTCCTCTTATTCCAACTTTCTGACCTTGTAAAAATTATCTTGATTGTGTTATACTAAAACAAGGCCATGATCTTGCAAAAACTCCCATGTGTGCCGGAGCAGAGAGGTGCCCAGCACAGTGCCATGTACGGAACGAATGCTGACAGCATCAGGCCCCAGCAGTGCCTGGTTTGTTTCCCCTTGCTTATATCCAATCGTGGTGAAGCAATAGTCTCACTTCTGCTGAAAGCTGGATCTGGGTTTTCATTTTTAAAGGGGGTGAAAAATGCATAATGAAACTTACGATTTGTGGTGAATGATAGGTTTAAAATTCTCAGAGCAGTTTAAGCTACTGGGATTTTATGGCATTTAGGCCAGGGGAAAGAACAGGGAGGGTTTAAAAACATGCATTGCCTATAATTTTTTTCAGTTCTGTGTGTGCATGTGTGGTGGTATCTCTGTTTTTCAGAAGATTGTTTCTAGGGATTGGTAGGAGGGTTGAAGGACTTACTGGCTTTGATGATAACCCTTCCCATACTGTTGTGCTTTTGTATAAACATGCACAGAAGACCTAAGACTGCAGAGTGTTCAATGTGCTGCTGTCTTTGGCTCTGGAGAACTTGTAATAATATTTTCTGCTTGAAAAAATTCTAGGCCTGGGTACACTGATCCTTTTATTACAATAACTGCTGTTGCTCCTTCTATTTGGGAGTCTGTGTCTTGCTATCCTTAAATCTCTGTGGAGGGTAGTGACAAAGAAAGGTCTTTCCAGCATATTGAACTGATGATCCTTCTCCTTATTTCTCTGAAGGCTCTCCTTTTGGTTTTTTTCTGGATCAAGAATAAACTGTGTATTTGGGCCTTTGCAGCAAGATTCCCATGGGAGAATCATTGTAAGCACTGGGGTTGCCTGTTTAGTAGCAGGGAGGCTTATAAAAAGCGACTCCAGGTGGAAGTGGGCCTTTTCCTGCTCCTCCCTTCATCCTGCTGCATTCCCTTTCATCCAAGCCTTGAGAACTGCCTGCCATTCAGACTAAAGTACAAAACTAAGAGAGGTGTACTCCCTTGACTGAGATATTAAGAGTGTCTGCCTTCACTTACGTTGATTTGTTAATGTTCTGGGGGGTTTTGTTGTATACAATGCACTGTGTCAACTTCTGGTGGTTCTGCAACAGCAAATACAACTCAAAAAGCTAAGCCTACCTCTGAGGAAAGCAAGCAGCTTTTATGCATCATGAAACTTGGTTTCCAATAAGTTGGCATCAACATGACTGCCATCACATTTGGGATTTTTTAGCTACCATGTCAACGTTTCTTATTTCCCAACAGATTGCAAGGTGGACATGGTGTGTGGTATGTTACTTATTGAATAAAAAAGCCTGAGAGCATGTGCAGTGTTCTGACTCAAAAGTCATGTTAGTAACCTGCTGCACCAAAGATGAATGTTCGTGCCAGCACTGCATCTGTTATCTTTATCTTTTAGCAACTACTTTACAGCTTTTCTGTTAAGTTATAGACAAGCTCCAGGTGAAAACCTGCTGCCTTGGAAGCCGTGATACAATCTGTGTGCTCAGTGCGGAATATTCGGCGTGTTCTGACTTGTGTTTTTTAAGAGAGAAAACAATTGGCCCATTGCTGCTGAGTTGTGCTGTTCTGTGCAGCACTGCCAGAGTGGGCAGCCTCTGGAGTGGGACCTGTGGCATCACAGATGTGCCTCAAACCCGCTCCCTTCTCGGCCACCAGGGGATGAAGACACGAGATCTTCCTGCCTTAACTGAAACAAGGTTCTGTTCTGTGCATCAGAGTGTACCAGCAAATACAATGATTGTGTAAGTTGCCTGTCATGCCCAAAGTATAAACAAACCTGTGCACAGGAGAGGTGAGTTTCTGGCCAGCTTTCAGGGGAGTTCCCTCAGTGCTGCAGAGCCAAGGTGTTCCTCTTGAAGGATAAAATTAATTTTAGATATTTATGCAAAAGAGAAACAGAAAATATGCAGAATGGTGCTTAAAACACTGACTTATAGCTCCAGCTTTATTTCTTCAAGTTTGGCACATCAGAGAACACCTCTGCTTTCAAATCATGTCAGCATGAGTGATGAGTATGCAGCACCTCGTGGAATCAGACCTTACAAGTCTCCTATGAAGTGAGGTATTCTTTTACTTGTGAGTTGGTATTGCCAGAGTACCTTTTCTTTAAAGGTTCAATTAATGGTGTAATCTATTAAATACTTCACTGATTGGAAGGTTCTTTTCTACAATGAAGGTGGTAAAGTACTGGCACAGGTTGCCTAGAGGTGGTCGATGCCCATCCCTGGAAACATTCAAGGTCAGGTTGGATTGGGCAGGGAGCAACCTGATTGAGTTGAAGATGTCCCTGGACACTGCCGGGTGGCTCTTAGAGGTCCCTTCTGACACAAACTATTCTTTGGTTCTGTGATCAAACTCTGTGTAGCCAATCAGTTGTTTCTTTTCTTGCAGTGAAGTGCTCCACAAAGGATACAAGTTTGCCTGGACTGGGAGGAACTGTGAAGATCGTACAAGCAAGTTTAAGTCCTTACACACTTGCTGAATACATCTCACACTTTTTAAATGTCCCTATGCCCACAATAATTAATAATAAGCGTGAGTGGATTCTCCTTTTCCTCCAAATTGTGCTGTTTCCATAACTAAGTGTTGATTCATATTTAAATTTTCGTCCTTTAAACTGTTTTGTGTCTGTGGAAGGAAGACCACAGCTGGCACCTTTGCTACTCTGCAACAGAAAAACATTTCCATAAACTTTATACTTAACTATGTATGAGACTGTTTTATCAGCTTCACCGTGTATGAGACTGATTTCTCAGAGCTGGGTCTGAAATAGCGGAAGGAGCAATTTGTTGTACTTTTTTCCCTATATAAACATACAGTGACTTTATTTATGTCCCTATATCCTTCTGAAACCAAATTTTCCATGCATGCCATTCCAGAGAGAGAAAGGACAAGACAGAGAAGGAAAGAGACAGGAGAGATGTCACAAATTACTCTGCTGCAAGGCACCAGGATAGTCCCATGATAAAGCCAGTGTACAAAAAGACAAAGAATAAACTGAGCTGGTGTAATGCAGAGTGTGTTTGTGAAATGTCTCGATTGCACCAAGATAGGAGGACAGTAACCACTGTAGATGATCAGTGCAGAAATCAAAATGAACTTCATATAGGAAAAATAAATCATCGATTTTGTGGAGAAGTCAGGGTAGATGCTTATAGGGAGTTTGTAGAGCATCACTAACAAAATTGCAGTGGACGATGCAGTGCTCCTGCAAAATGCTCTCTTAGGATTTATCAATAGGTGGCATATGTAAGTCATCAAGAACAATGTAAAGATGACTCCACTGAGTGCCAGTGAGTTCCCAACTGCCACAATGTCCTTGGTTTCATGGTGCTGAAAAATAAAGTACAGAATGGGGAGAGAAAGCAAATAAGAGATTTAGAATACAAAAGGAAGTGGTGAAAGAAGGAAGGATATTTAGCCTTAAAAGTAAATTTTAGAGGGAATCAGATAAATTTTCCAATGTGTAAAAGGTTAGAAGAGGTTTGATCAATTATTTTTGAATGCTGGGGAAATACCAGAAGAGGCTACCTAGGAAGTTCGGGTCTCTGCTCTGTGGAGGGTTTCTAAGAACAGGTTAGACAAACATCTGTTGGGGATTGTCTGGGACTACTTTATCCTATCTGTGTGCAGCCTGGGGGGACCAGATGGCCTCTTCAGATCCCTCTCAGCCCCCTTCCTATAAGTTTACCAAGTGGGGAGGGGAGTGGACCTGAGTTTAATGAGAAAACAGTATCATCCTATTAGCTGATCCTCTTTCAGAATAGAAGAAGAATCAGAAAGAAACCACATTTAACTTAACTATATAATTAAATAGATTTTTAATTGTTGTAGACTTGCAGTTTTATGAAGAATTTAGAAAAACAAACACATAGAAAAATTTTTAAACAGTTATTAAAAAGTTATAAAATAGAACATTTTTAAATGTATCTTTTTCTCAATGAACATAAGCAGGAAAAATAGTTTATAAGCATTTTTCAAGGATGGTTTGTAAATATTTTTCAAGGATATTGGGTGTGTTTGGCCATAGGTTTTACATTGCTTCCCATTTCAAAACAAGCAATGACAACATCCGTAGTTGCATCCGAGGATGTCACACCTAGGTGCTCCTTGCATATGCAAACCCAGGAAATAATGGTGAGAAATCACTCTTGCTCCCCAGTCCACAGAAGGAACAAGTTATTCAGTACCTGCTCTGAAAAATCTGGAAAAGATGAATGGAAATGTGGAAGTCAGTGCCTTGCCTCCTTGGCAGGTGAACTCTGTGACTGCGGCAGCATTTCCTCCCTCCCTCCCTGCCTCCCTCTCTCCCTGCCTGCGTGCTGGGAAGTTCCAGTGAAATTCTGCTGCTGTGGAAAGTCCTGTTCACAGGAGGAGACGTGACCTCTCAGCGAGTCAGATCCAATTTTATGGGCGGCTCTGAGTCAGGGTGGAGCCCGAGCATTGAACTTTGTCTTTAGGAGGAGGAAGTGATGTTGGTGGCAGCCCGTGTTGCTAAGCAGATGAGTTGCAGTGTTTTTATTTCAGCTGATACTTCTGGCGGGGGTGTGACTTCATTCTTAGATATGATGCCTTCCATTTATTAAGGACAAAGGTCAGGAATTGCCAGTGCTGCGATAGCTGTGGCTCTCCATGTAAGAAGAGGCACATTCTGCTGAGCCGTCAGAGATGGAAATGGGAGCTCTTAACGCTGCTCCTGCACGGTGAGAACAAAACCGACCTGTCAGCTCATGTCACGGGCCAAGAGCAAACGTCCTCACCATCAGGGATGATGAGGAGTAGGTCAGTTCTGTGGCTTTGCTCCGTTTTTATAAGAACTCACTACTGTTCCTGATTAAAGAGGTGGCCTGGTCTTGTCTCCAGTAGTAGTGGGAACCAGGAGCCTGAGGTGAGCAGGCATGCACTGGTCTGTTAAATCACAATTTAGACAGAAGCAAGATGATCCTGCCTCATATGCCAGCAAAGTAAGGGATGAGTCTGTTTGGGAGGGACAGCAAGTTGTTTGTCACCTCTGTGCCGCTGGCACTTGGCTGGGTGCCTCCTTCCAGCCATCCAGATCATCGTAGGGAAGCAGCAGTAGCCAGGCAGCATTTTGGAGAGGTTGAGTGGGACAGTGCAGACAGGCTGGGGACAGCTGCCCACAGCTGTGTGTGCACCCACAGCACCCACAGTGACGTGTCAGACAGACTTTTCACCTATTCCCCCCTAAAGTCTTTGGTTAGTCCTTAAGTTAGCCTTGAGAGGGCTGTATGTTGTTATGCGAGAGATACTGCTGCATCAAAACACTTCCATAAAAAAGAATAAATTTTGGGAGTATTTCCCTCTTGTTGCTGGATTCCCAAGGATGAGGCATCAGGGAATGCTGGTGCCCCTCAGAGAGCTCTGCCCCTGAGAGGCCTGACAGGTGAGTGGCATGTGGGCAAGAGCTGCTGGAGCTCGCTGCCCCTCTGCTTTTCTGGTTCAGTTGCTCAGTTAAAGAGTTCCCTGCCACAGAAGTGGCTGTTTGGGCCAGTTCCAGCTTTTGTCACTATGCCTGGCTTGAGTTTCAAAAAAAAAAAACCCGACCAACCCACACAAGTGTCTACCCTGGTTTGCCCTCTGTTCCCTTAGCTTGCTGGTGCCACAGGGTGGCTCCTTGTAGCACTTATATTTCCAGCACTTTTAGCTCTTCAGCTGAAGTCGTTAAAGTTGTTCTTTCTGATACGAGTCTGTTGCTTCCTGGTACTTGCCAAAATCCACGTGCTCTTGGTATTTCAGCATGCTATGAGTTAGTGAACGATTTCTCCTGAAAAAATATTTCTTTTCCTTCAGCTTATGACATATCACTATCACCTGTGCTCTGTTGGCCACTACACACACTGTCTTGTGTGCTTCCATTGCTCTATAAATTTTGAGAAACTTTGAGTAAAACTTTCACTTGTGAAAGAAAAAGAAACCATTTGACTTTCTTCACGTCATTTGACTGAAGCAGTGTTCAAAGATTAATAAAACATGAGTGTGTGTCACGGCTGTGCGACTTTGGAGCCACTTCCCAGCAACCATGGGACAAAACATGAGGTCTGAGGCTCTGAAATGGCATCCTGAATGCTGAGCCTGAAGTGCTCAGTTACTCCAAGCACAAGCTTGGGCTCACTGTATGGTTTCACATCTCTCCTTGTAGGAATAGAAGTAAAAGCAAGCCTGTGAGAGAAGAAGTTTTTGAGTTTTGGGTACATCTGTACAGAATTTCCTCGGGAGCTGAAACTTCCTTCACCAAAGCAAAAAAGCTTTTTAGAGGAAGCCACCTGGAGGGCATGGCAGCAGCACAAGTACTTTCTGTCGGATCTGATGCATGGCTTGGACCTTCGCAGTGCTGAGCAGGTGAGGAACCAGATGTGCTTAACAGAGCTGCTCTCCAGCAGGGTGGGCTGTTCCGAGCTCTCTGCACAGCCCTCAGCAGCTCTCAAACAAGCTCAATACCTGGACTGGGTTGTCTGGAACGAGGCACAGACTGCTTGGCCCTTGTAGCCCTTGGCCCTGTGCACAGCCTGTCTGGGGACTCAGGACTTTGTGAGGTGTCATCTGCTACCCGCGGAAGTGACAATGTCTAGATCTCAAGATCACATTTTGCTGTACGTGGCTGTTAAAACAGATGCTGATTCTTCAAAGTCTACTGAATAAGTAACCTGCCTTTGTATTTTCATGTGATGGTAAATCATTTGCATTTTGTAATTCTGATATTTTAAAACAGGTTTAAATGCCACCCAGCAATCTCAGTGCTATACTTCTTACGG
Source organism: Melospiza melodia melodia (assembly GCF_035770615.1). Classification (NCBI taxonomy): domain Eukaryota; kingdom Metazoa; phylum Chordata; class Aves; order Passeriformes; family Passerellidae; genus Melospiza; species Melospiza melodia. The sequence goes on from NC_086194.1 coordinate 136,823,275, forward strand.
AGTACATTAACTTATCTCTGCACAGCTATGCCTGTCATACACAGTGCCTTGCTCAGTTGGTACAAACTATCCCCACAAACTTGAGGGTTTACCTGGTTAGGTAAAGTGTAGCAATTCGCTGGGGTTTTGTTGGTACACATACCCTTGCTCTGCAACTGCTGTTGAAATTCTCAGCCATTAATGCAAATTCTTTCTAATCTGTGAGCCAAATGGCTGCCTACATCAGATGGATTACTTCTTCCCAACAGCACACAAAGGGTTGGGTGGCTGGCTACAAGTGAATTTTCATCCCTGTCATCTCTTGGGTATTTTAATAAGCTGTTACCAATAAGGTTAATCATGAGGATGCCATGTTGCTGTTTCCTCCCTCTCCTGTGAAGCTGCCTTGTTGGTAACTCGTGGAGTTACAGCTTTGTCTTTGGGGACTGGCTGAAGCACAAGTTAAGGTTTCAAAAACCTTTCCTGTGTAGCAGCTGCACTGGGATATATTCTGTCCACGTCTGGCACTGCCAGTGAGTGTGCATGTGTGTGAACTTGTGCCACGCCATGACAGTGTCCCACCCTGGAGCAGTGAAACTGCTCCACTTTTCCCCACTCTCTATTTCCTGTTATTGAGGAGTTAGAGGATGGCTGTAATTCTCCCCCTTCTGCGAAAGTGCTATTTGCAGATTCTGTTTCTTCTGATGTTGGAAAGCATTGGGAGCCTCCCTGCACATTTTTATGACCCGAGCCGTAAGCCAGCTGATTCCATAGGCCACGGCCTGAGGATGATTTATGGCACCTGAGGAGCTGGTTCTGTGCCTTCTACAAGACACAGTCGAGACTGGGGCATTTTTTTTTCCAGTGGAACAAACATTTAACCAAGAACCTATCCATGCCCCCCCTCACTGCCTCTGCCATGCCAATATTTTTTTTTTTTAAAGAAGTGCAGCATTTCTTTGGTTGGCTCACCCTGGCATCGTGATACGCTTTGAGCACTTTTCATGCTCGGCAGCTTCTCGCTCTGATTTCTGCTCAACAAGAAACTGAAACAAGTTCTAGAGGGAGCACTGAGGCTGCTGGCAGTTGGTCTCAGAATGAGTTTCTCGCGCCCCTAAATCTTGGAGAACTTAAATCTTTGAAAGCAAGGGGAGTTCCAGGCAGGCTAACGCTGCACCAGGGTGCTTGGCTGTCAGAGTAGGGGCACGCTTAAATGATGCACGCAGAGAAACAGACTTGGGGTAAATGTTTCTAGGCTGTTTTCTCTCCGGTCTGTCAACATGCTGCAAGAGAAAGCTGAAACTGATTACATTTAGTAACTTGCGAAAATACCTCTGTGTAGGTTTGTTGTTTTGTTGTTTGTTTTTTCAAAGGGTACAGAAATACAAATAAAATATAACGATGGTAAACTGGGCAAATTTAGTGAAGGTATACTTGGGTCATGTGCTGCTTCAAAGTGTTTTGTTTTTAAATACTATTTCCACTTGCTATTTTTAACTTCACGGAAGACCTTGGCGAAGAACAGGGAGTGTATTCTACTGCACCATCACGTGCTATCAGCTTTTCACTGCATTTTTCAGCTGAAAACCTGGGAGAGCAACAGCACCCCAGCTGCTGGCCCCTTTCTGGGTGACTGCACGGGCCCGGCTGCATGGAAGATGGTGATGCCTCCCAAACTGCTAACCTCCCCTTCTCCCAAAAGGTGCCTTCCCCTAAACCCAAGAGAGACTGAGTAGGCCAGACATGAATGACACAATGTGGAAGAGTGTCATACTTCCTCTAGAGAAGCCTGAAATATTTTTGCAGCTGTAGTGGCTCTCGTGGCCGTGGAATCATCATGGACACCTGGACTGAGGGAGCCAACAGCCCGAGAAGCTTTTGACATGCACGTTGCCTGGATCCAGCTCCCAGCCTACTAACTGTGTGTTAAAAGAGCGCAGAGGAAAAGCTGCGTGAGATCCTGCGAGGACAGGACGCCTTCTCTCTTTCCCACGGCAAAGATACGAGGGTGGGTGCAGTGAGCAGCCCCCTAAAAGGAGCGGCAGGAGCTGGAGGGGGAGGGTGTCCCTGCCCAGGAGCACATGACTGTTTTTCCTTCTCCAACCTGCCACTAACAATGATGGTAAAAAGTTATCTCGTCAAATGACTCGCTGAAAATTCCTGTAATGCCGAGTATCTTTGCACTGGGTTTACGCTTTAATCTCTTTATACTTTTAAGACGCTTATTTAGTTTCCAGAGCAGTGCGGGGAGGACCGCTAAGCGCGCTACTGGTAATCACTTTTGGGTGGGATTTGTCTAATTTACTTACGGAATGAGTTTGTTTCGCTTTGTATCACGAATTCGAACGCACCGCTGACAAACTCGGCAGCGGCAGAGCCGGACCCGGTGCCGGTGCCGGGGGAGCGCGGCCCCGCCGGGACGGGGGCGCTGCCGCGGGCGGGCGGGCGGGCGGGCGGGCAGCGCTTAATGGCCGCTTCCCTTTGAAAGCCCGACCCGCTCGGGACAAAGTCCACCCTAAACCGCGGTCTCGGGCGATCCGACCCGCGCCCCGCCCCGCCCCGCCCCGCCCCGCCCCGGTGGCCGGGATGAGGGAGGCGGGCGGGGGTGCGGTGCCCGCTGCCCGTCCGGGGGCAGAGGCCGGGACCCGGGGCGGGCGGCGGGGGCCGGGCAGCCTCCCGGGACGCCTCTCGGTTTCGTTTCGCCGCCGCGGTTGGGAAGTTTGAAGAGCGGCAGTGACACAGTGACACCTCACACACAACACACCCCCCGGGCTTCACCGGGAGTTTCCCGGGACGGGACGCGCCAGGGCGGGCGGGCGGGCGCGGCGCTGCCCCCGAGGTGCGGAGCGGTGCGGAGCGGCCCCCCCGGGCCCGGTCAGCGCGGCGGGGCGGAGCGGAGCGGCGGGGGAGCGCACGGAAGACGCCGTGCCCCGCGGCAGCAGCGCACCCTCGGCCGGGCGGCCGGACCCCGGCGGGGCGCTGGCGGGCCGCGGGCAGGCAGGTTAGTGACCCCCGCCCTTCCCCCGCCCGGGGGTTTCCTATTTTTTTTTTTTTTTTAACCCTCCTCTTTTTTTTTTTTTTTTTTTTTTCCCTTTTCCCCCCTTCTCTCCTCGTTGCATAAATTATGCCGGGCGGGGCGGTGACGTCGCGGGGGCGGGGCGCGCGGCGGCGCTCGCCCCCGGGGAGGGGGCGGTGTCGGGGGCGCGCCTTGTGGCGGCGGAGGGAGGGAGGAAGGAGGGGAGGGAGGCGGCGGGGGCGGGCGGGCGCAGGGGGCGGCAGCCGCCTGGCTGGCTGGTGTCGCGCTCGGCTCGGCTCCGGCGGGCGCGCTCGCTCGCTCGGGAACTATCGGATTAAACTTGAATCGAGTGAAATTACACAAAGGAGCGAAGCGGAGCCGGCGGAGACCCCGAAACTACCCGAGACCCGCGCTGACCCTTCCTCTCCCTCCCCTCCCTTCCACCCCTCCTTCGCCTGCCCGCCCCGGTCAGGGATCCCCCTCCTCCCCTCTTAGCCCAGCCCCGGTGCGAGCGAGCAACTCCGTGCGTGTGTGTTGTGTGCGTGTGTGTTGTGTGCGAGACCCGCACCCCGCCTCGCCCCCCCGGCCGACGGCACCAACTCCGGAGCGTGTCCCCTCCTCCTCCCCGGCCCTTCGGCGGAGGGCAGCGAGGGAGCGAGCGGGGGACACCGGTCCCCGACGGCCACGCACCGGCCCGGTGAGTGACCCCGCACTTCACTGGGCGCGGACGGACGGAGGGAGGGAGGGAGGGAGGGAGGGAGGCGGGCGCCGGCCATGGAGCAGGGCACCCGCGGCAGGTCTCTGTCCCCGGCGGAGCGGAGCGCAGCGGCGCGGGGGTGCTCGCTGCCGGCGGCGGTCCGGGGGGGTGGGGGATGCTGAGCGCTGCCGCGGCTCCGGGCGAGGCGGGGCGGGGGGGTGTGTGTGTTGAGGGGGGTGTCTCAGCGGGGCACTTCCCCGGGTGTAAATGGCTTTTTGTTGTGCTGCGGCCGGCCGGCCGGCCGCCTGCCTCGCCTCGGGGGAGGGGAGGGCACCGGGGAGCCAGAGCGCCGGCGCCCCTTCCCCTTCCCTTCTTCTCCCCCCTGCGCTCCTCTCCGCAAGTTTGGAGGGTGACTAAAAATCCGGGAAAAGTTGAGCGAAACTGCGCGGAGGGGGCGGCGGGGCCCAGCGCCGGCCGGGATGGCCGCGGGAGCGCTTCCCCCGCTGACCACGCTGACGGCTCCCGGCGGCCGCGTCGGCACAACAAGCGCTAACAAAGTGAGGGCGCTTCCCTGCCGCGCACGGCCCGGCCCGGCTCGGCCCGGCACCGCCCCGCTCCGCGCAGGCACATGGGTCGCCGGGGCCGGGGCCCGGGCCGCAGCGGGGGCACCCCCAGCGGAGGCCGGGCGGTGGGTGGCGGCGGGCGGCAGGAAGGCGGGCGGGGAGGGAGGAGAAGGAGGAGGGAGGCGGGAGCACGAGGTGCCGCTCCGGCCGCCGGTGCGCGCGGCGGGGGGATCGTCCTGCCCCGGCGGCACCGGGAGGGGGCAGGGGGCGGCCGGCGCTCCCCGGCGGCCGGAGAAGAAAGGGGAGCGGGGAAAAGAGGGAGGGGACGGGAAGGGAAGGGAGAACGCTACCCGAGGCGGCCGGAGCGGTGCCGGCGGACGCCGCATAATAGGGGTTTCACCCCGCCGAGTACCTTCGCTCCGCCGGCGCGGAGCCGGAGCGGGCGGGAGGCGCTGCCGCCGCCGCCGCGCACATGGGGTCGGGGCCGGGGCGCTCCCCTCGTCGCGCTTCCCCCCACCCCGTTCCGGGCCATTTTGAGGGTGAGCGGAAAAAGGTGGTTTGAGGCCAAAGCGGTCGGGGCGCGCAGCGAGGGGGGGCCCGGCCGCGCTCGGTGCGCGGGGCGCGGAGCGGAGCGGGGCCGGCGGCGGGCGCTGCGTGCGGGGCGGCGGGGAGCGGGCAGCGCCTGTGCGTGTGCGCGGGTGTGAGAGAGAGAGAGAGAGCGGTGGCGGGGGGAGGGGGGCAGGGTTGTTAGTGAGTCTCAGGGAGAAGGCGCTGCAGGCAATGAGCAGCCATCATTACGTTGCCTTCATTTATCCCGGTAGCGCTACATCAGGGGACGCGCTCCCACGCCGGGGGAGCCCCTCCGGGCGCGCCCCGCGCTGCCGGGCCGGTCTCCGCGGGTGGGTGTCCGGGGGGGCGGGTCGGGGTGCTGCGGAAGGGGTGGCCGTGGGCACGGGCTGGAAATGGAGCCGGTTTCCTCGGCTCCCCCCGACAGCCCGCTCACGCCCGGGTTTAAAGTAGTTGTTTTTTAAACAGACAATGGACAAAAGGAAAGTAGCGATGGATGCCCGGGAGCTCCCTGTCCGCTGCGGGGCCGCGCGGCGCCGCGCAACTCTCCCGCACTTCCCCACTTTCTGCCTTTGTTTTCGTTCGGGAAGGGGCCGAGCGTGCCTCCCCACGACAGAAAAGGGCGATTTTTTTTCATTTGCGAGAAGCCGCTTGTTTTTTGTTTTTGTTTTTGGTTTTTTTTTTTTTTTAATTTTTTTTTTTTTTAATTTCCCGTGCCACTTGGGCTTCCGCGGATGTTTGGCTTGGGGAATATCAGAATAACCTCGGTGCGATAAGTTTGTTTCTGTGTCGATGTTCGTCTCGATTTTTACTCTCATCAAAGCAGATCGCGGGCAGTGTTTATCCTGGAAGATGGCTTTCGGGAGAATATGTTAGCCCCCTTTTTTTTTTCCTTCCCTTTTCCTTTTTTTCTTTTCTCGTGTTATACGGGACTAGCGGAGGTACAAACAAGCAAGTTGAACAAAAAATGTTTCTGTTCATTTCCTCACAGATCATCCATTCTAACGACGGCAAAAAAATCTTAATGACTATGACCTTAGCAGCATGGGTAGCTGATTTTTCCCAATTATAAATCCCGTTAGTTTGCGGTAATGTGTGAGTATCAATATATAATTCATATTAAAAAGCATGATCCGTAATTATTCTTCTTCTTTTTTTTGTTGTTGTTTTTTTTTTTTTTTTTTTTTTTAATAAAAGTTGAAATCTATCATTTTCCAATGAAAGTGCTGCATCTGTCGCTTGGAGTGTTTTTGTCTCGCTGTTGCACAACAGAGGCTCTCCAGTCTTTAACCTAAAATGGCAGCTTTAATTTGACTGGGGCCCATTCATTGACAATGATAATAAAAAGGCTGAAAGCTAAATGTAGCTGGATGCTTGTGGCACGTATGCAGAACACTTTCCTCTCCATTGCTGGGTGCTGCTAAGAGAGGAACTTCCAAGCTCCCTAGTTTCCACCGTGAAAGTTTCCAATACTTTTTTTTCTTATTAACAAAATAAAAATAATAATAAATAACCCACGTTGCTTAGCATAGACCATATTTTAGATGTCCAGGTTGCTTACAAACTTAACAGTGAGGTGACAGTCAGAGAGAGCTCCCTTGAAGAGGTCTGCTTTTATAGCACCAGCAGAAAAATTGTAGTAATCACTTCTAAAATAAGATGCAGTTTGAGGAAAATTAACCGTTTCTTTCTGAGGTTTGTAACAGGTGATCAGAACAATTACATTCTGTAAAAAAATTGTATTTTCCTATCTCCAGCCACCAAAAGTGGGGAGTATGGCTCGTTTCTTCTTGTTTGGTGTTGTAAATGTGCTCAAGGTTTTGCAGAAATCCTTATGATAGTGTACTATTTTCTTCTAGATTAAAACCACAGCTGCTTGGAAAAATTAATTATTTTTGGTCTTAGATATAATGTGAAGTTTGAAACAGTTTCACAAAACAAAATTTCCCCTACTAAAGTATTGGTGAATGCCACAGATTCACGCATCTTGTCCTGTCTTTCTATTAACCTGAACTGCTTATTTTCAGTCTCTTTTGAGCTGTTTTATAAACTTTATAAAGATCACTATTAAAGCCATTGCACAGGCTCTTGGAAGAGTATTAAATGCTCGTGATTGCAAGTGTAACTGAATTACTAATTCACTGATACTAATTGGATAATCATATTTGACCAAATATCTTACTAAATATTTAACTATGTGATGACATTTCTGTTATTGCTTGTAAATCATGGTTAGGTTATTTAAACAGGCGAAAAAGCCTCATATTTGAAACCCAAAATTATTTTATTGCCTCTTCAGTAACGAAGGAAAGTTTCAATCACAGGCAAGGATCACACAGTCCTTTTAGGAAAATAAAAATTTCTAGGGGTTTTGCACTGTAACAATGTCAATAAAAATGAGGTTTAGTGAAACACTAAAACTCTGTGCAGTGATGGGAGATTTCAGTTGCGACCAGTTCCTTTTGGGTTTGGTTAATGCAGAAGCCTGAAGAGTTGTGTCAGAGGAGCTCTGTAAAGGTTTCCCTGTCCGTGTAGAGGGGTCAGTTAACCTGAGTGTAGTTTCTTTCCCACGTGAGCTATTTGCTGTTTTGAACTGAAAAGCTTCGATGAATGTTTGCAGTATTTGCCATTAACACTCAAATAACATTAGGACTTTTATAAGATGTAAAAGGAGTTGTTGGCGAGTCCAGGTGGGTCAGGCTGATGGCAAAGCTGCAGGCAGGTACTGAGGAAGGAAGTGCTGCTCAGTCTGGGCTTGGCGTGGGTGTGTGGGTGTTGTGCTCCGTGGGCCTGTCCTGCCCCAGCACACGGGGAGGCTCCGTGCCAGGTCTGCGCCCCACGGACGGCGGCTCCGCGGGCAGGAGAACCTGCAGTGTGAGGATACAGCAAAACCTGAACAAAGGCAACCCAGACATGATTTTCTGTCAAGCTGGAAAGGCCTGAGTAATAGAGGCTTCTCAGGTTTTCTCAGAGCTGCTGAAGTGTGGCAGTGAGGCTGCGTTTTGCCATAGGGTTTGGTTTTGTTTGTAGCCGATGGTGTGATAGGTAGAGGTTGCTAAGGTGGGAAGGAAGAGGTGGAAGAAAGTAACCAGAAGGAAGGAGGGTGGAAATAAATGCAGGTGTCTTCTTGAATCCTGTGCCTTACCTCTATCCCTTATTTCCCATTCATTTTTACATTAAATTTCTGATGGAAAGCCTTTAGGATGTGCTGGTTGGTATTTGCTCTTGTGAATCTGACGTAATTCAAACAAAAGTGTGTGGCTACCAAGGGTACAGGCAACTGTGAGATGAGTGGTATGTGTGTCTGAAGGTCTTCTTTCCCCCAATTCCCTTAAATCCTCATTTCCAAACCCTTATGTGTTTGTCTGCTGTGAGCAAATCACTAACTGCTCAGATTTATGAGCTGGTTAACTGATGCCCATAAGTAACACGGGTGATACTTTTATGTTACTTTAATGTTCCCTGTATACAAGAGAAAACTGCAAATTTTAGTAAATAATTAAACTGTCTTTCTGACAAATGACTCTTTTGTGTGTAGGTGAGGCTTTAGCCTTCACTTTTCCAACAGAAAAGTTACTGTATTAATTTAGCTTCACCATTTAGCTTCATCGTTAAGACAGACATTTACTCCATCATTTCTCATCATTTATATTTCCATGAATAGCTTGTCAGCACAAATACCACTGGATTTTAATGCAAGAAAGTTTTAAATGCTGTCTATATTGTAGCAGTGATAAAAAGGCAAAGGGAAGCTCCAACTATGATTTAATTTTTAAAACTCTTCCAGAGGAAGGAGTGAGGTACAATATGCAGAAACATCCCATGTTTTTATTAGGGTTCTGACAAGATACTGAAGCCTGATGGAAGATTTCCTCCTGATTTCTTTCTGCCTGCACAATCTGACTAACTTTCAGTGATTCACATCTTACCCAAGATCAGCAGTCATGGAAATGCCACGTTGTAGTTGTGCACTAAAATCTGTCTTGGAAAATGAGGTTGGAGGGCATGATGCAAAAAATAAAAAGGAGGTTATGACCTAAAGGACACATTCCAAGAGCCCAAATATGACAACAAAGCTCTTAAGGGTGTTCCTAAGTATATAAAAGCTGATTAGCTCTTAGCTTCCAACATTGTGACTTTTCTGAGATGTAAACATGCACCTAGAAGAAGCCAAGCCAAAACCAAGGATCTTTGTGCTGCCACTTGGGTTCTTCTCTGGATGCTGTTCTGTATCTGTTTCTAAGCACTCTGGTTGTTTTGCTGCTTTTGTGCTGAATGCATTCTCCTTAAAAAAAGGAAAAAAAAGGGAGGGGTACAACTTAATTTAAGCATTTTCTTTTAAAAGTTAAGATTCAATAAAAGCGTGCTAGTTACCAGATATGCTACTCTTTTAGTAGAACATTGTAACACATGACTTTGAAAGCTTATTGGCATGTGGGAACTAACCAGAAGCCCTTGCTGGCATGATGTAGGGCTCCCTTTGCTCTGTAGTGACCTATATAGCTATTTTGGGTGTGGTTTTGCTTGGCTTTCATGGGAGCTGAGTCCAACCTTCCTCTGACATAGACAATTGCTGTGACGAGAGGGCCTTGAGGGGAATGGTGGGGAATAAATAACTTTGGGAATCAATTGTCTGGAAAAAGTCATTGCAGCCAAAATGTCTGCCCTCTTCCTAATGGTTCTGAGGGGAAAATAAAATTTCATTTATATGGTCCTGATCCTAGAGGTTATTCTGTTCAGGTTTCATTTAAATATGAGCTTGTGTTTGGGGAGAGCAGTGCAGCAGCTTACCTGCCTGGGAGTAGCTGGCATATGGCAAATCCAGTGCTGGATAGTTTTGCAAGCACTTTATTTTAATATCCTTGAGCCACTTTTTAAGCTGTTCAGCTGAGCTTACTGCTAGAACTTCAACAGGTAGCTGGCTTTAACGTTTCTTGGTGATTTTGAAAGAAATTGACCTCCCCACAGTTTATTTTGATCTCTATCTACAAAGCAAGTGTCACTTAAAACATTTTGTGGAGGTGTACATCAGATGTGCGAAGTAGGATTCCTTCTGTGCAGCAGAGGCAGTCCTGCTCTGAAAACAAAACTTTCTTTTCTCCTTCCTGCCCTTTCTACTCCCCTCCCCCCAGCTTTCCCATAGATTTTGTTCCTCTTCAAGTTCCTTTCCTGTTGGGTTTTTAATCTTTTTTTCCAATTCATACTGCTTTCTGTTTGCTTAATGGAGTTGTGTTTTCTTGCCAGCCCTAGATAATGAGGATATGTGGCAGAATAAACATGCATTTCAGCTCCTAATAATGCTGCTTTCTACCAAAACCGTGGAGGATGCCTAGGCTGGTGTGGGGAGGGCTGGCTGGCTGCACCAAAGCTTGATGAAGTCTCATGTTGGCCCCTGGATGCTGTCATGGCAAGGGGCAGACAGCCAGAGCAGGGGGCTGCTGCAGTGTGCTGGCAGCTTCCCAAAGGTTCTTCATGACCCTCTGAAGAGGAAAATCCTCTTGTTTCAAGTTTTGTTTTCGTGAAAGTGGCATCCCCCTATCTTTTAATAGTGGATAGATAGAGCTGTAGTGGTTTCTCTTGCTCTGTGCACTGTGTAGCTGTGAGTGGGGAGGGTCCAGTCCCATGATAATTTTGAAATGGATGTAGCCATTGTGGGCTATCCTTTGCCAAGCAGTGAAGTCTGGGGTGTAGGGAGGAGCTCCTGACGGGATTGTGATATTTCTGAAAGAAATAGGAGAGCTCTGGAGATCAGGAACTATGTGACCAGTGGTAAAGCAGATCAGAACGTGGAGCAAGGCCAAGGAAGACTTTAATAAAGGCACTTTTGTCCTTGATCTTAAAATAGGAAGCCTATGGATTTATTTACAGGGTAAACAGGATTTGTTAAGTGGGTAGTCACTATGTGAGAAGGAATATTGGTCATTCTTTGTGAGAGAATTCAGTTGAAGACTAAAGCTGAGCCGAAAGCTGGAATTTTAGAAGTTTAGACATCAGTAATAGGACAAAACATGCAGGAAGTCTTCATCACAGAAAGCATTGAGGTAGGTAGTGCTGTTCTGGGAGAAATGTGAAACAAGCTCTTACATGATAGAAACTGAAAAACTTGGTTCAAGTCTTTGGTATTAACTTGGATGGGCTAGTAAGTGGGAAGTCTGAGTTGATGACAAGTTATGAGAAAATACTCTTTGCTTCAAAGAGGATCCATCAATGTAGCTGTTGAGATTGAAATCCAAAGCTGAAATGCTACTTGGTAAAAGGTCTTGCAGGAAAGCACGTGTCAGTCTGTACTGTAGAGAAAGGCAGTTTAGTATTTCTTCAAGTTGAAGATTAACAGCCAGAAAGGCAATACAACTGACCTGGTTTGTAATGCTCAATAAAAGGAGGATTGAGAGAAGGAGAGTAATAATGAGGCTAACAGATGTTCAAAAATAATTCTGATAAGGCCGAGATAAAAGTGCATGACAGTGAAAGATTGGTAAACTTCAAGGATGCATCTTAGTTAGTTGTTCAGGGTACAACAATTGTTTTCAAAACCTTACCTGTTGCTGTACAGGAGAGCCTGTCTGAAGTCCAGGAATCAGGCATCCCAAGTATCCTGCTGCTTGAAGTTCTGTATTTGAATGTGTATTGTTTTCTCATGTGGGATAAGAAATACTGAAACAACCATAACTGCAGTTACTGTCTTGACATGACATCTAAGACGATGATTTCATATTTTTGGCTCAACTGTCTGGTATATATCTCGGCAAGCCCTGTGGATTTTTGAGAATGTGCTCTGGTTTTTGCAGCTTCTGGACTGAAGTAGCTGCTTGTTGGATTTGGTGGTTTGTTGCAAGGCTAAAAGCAGACAGCTCATCATCTCCAGTTCTTAGTTTGAAAGGTTCTGGGACTATGTTGCTAATTCCTGGAAAGACCAGGCAGCTGCACAGGGTGGTGTAGTTGTGTCAGGATGGCTTAAAGGAAGGCCCTCTGATGCAGTAGCCAGTGCCTGTGTGAGTTCAGAGATTCCTTTAAGCTCTGATGAGGTGACTGTCACTAAGAGTATAATTCTTGCCTTGAGTTGTTTTAACCATGAAGAATTAAACTGAGAGTTTATAGTGAGCAGTTTACTATCTCTCTTGATTTAGGAAGGAATCATTCAGAAAGTGAGTTAAATAGGGATTTCTGGACTGCCTCAGGATGTTAGTCTGGGAGAGAACTGCTAAGTAATTCAGTTTATTTATCAGTACCATTGTGAGGTGTCTGCTGTGCTTTGCATTCACTCAGCTCTGTAAGTGGAGTACAACCTCACTCATCTTTACTTTAATCATCATTCTGTCATTGGGGTGAAGTGAATAAGCAGGCTTCAGCTTCACTTCCCTCTTATTTCAGTATTGATCTCTACAAAGGTACACTGTCATTTTCATTTTTTGTTCTTTTTTTGTACACAAGTAACTGAAATGTGCTTCTTTATTTCTGTTGTGTTCTTTACAGGGATTACTGAAAAAAATTTGCCTGTTTCACCTGCATTTCTCCTTACTACAGTTCTGCAGTATTCCCCAGCCTGTGCTGTTTCCTCTCACAGAAGTGATTCTTAGTGAACTTACTTTCACAGTTCAGACAGGATCTGAGCCTTGTGGCAGCCCTGCTGAAGGAAGGGGTTGTTTTGTAGAAATTACATGGCTGTTGGACAAATCAGGTTGTTACAGTCAGAACTAGGACAGAAACATGTCTTACAGCTTGGGTCTGGGAATCTTTGTAGTACATAGTACTCTTAGAAGTTGGGCATATTAGATGTTGCATTGAAACTATTAAAAAAAAAGAAAGAAAAATAGAAGGAGGGTGTTTGTGTGGCTTTGCTGTGGTTAAGGTGACTGAAGTCTTGAATGGTGAGTTCTCATGGAAGTAAGTTAAGGCCTCACACCCCCTTGCTACCCCCTGCCCAAACCATGACTACTTAATTTTGTGAAGTTAAAAAATAAAACCTTGGCTGCAGGAAAGATGGCAGGTGAAAGCAATTGCTTCCATAGCTCTTCTCATAAGAAATTTCCCTAATGGTGTGCTTTAAAAGATTAATCCCCTTAATCTCTTTCTGTTCTTCACCTTTCTCTGTCTCCTCTCTCAGAAGAAACCAGGATGCTTACCTTTCTGTCTGCCTCTCTGGGTGGACAATGTGTGGCTTGTCACTGGTTCACGTGTGACTTCCCTGACATTGTCGCATGACCAGTGGCACAACTGGACTGTGCAGTAGGGGCTGGTTGGGCAATGCAGATTTTGGCTGTCTGAGGAACTGGACTAGGAGGGGTTCTTAGAGGTGGATATGAGTGTCAGCTGGGATGCAGGCTGTGTGCCTGAACTTGTCCCCTGGTGGGGCTGCTGGGATCTGCTGCTGTCTTCCTTTGTGTGCCGGTGTGTCACCTGGAGTTGAGTGGTGTGTTCTGTGGCTGCCCAACGTTAAGATTTTTGGTGGGAGGCTGGTAGGGTCAGGAAAGCTAAAAATCCCTTCTCTGTTTGACAAGGTGTGAGCATGATGGTGTTTTGGGGCAGGGTGCTTTTTCTCTTCAGCATATGCTGAAGGCAGCTGTTTCTGTGCTGAGGAGCCTCCAGGCTGGCAATGAACTTTGAGTGGTGAGATCAATTCAATGTGGCTGTGGGAGTGGCACCTTTGGTACACCTTGACTTCTCTCTTCTGGAGTGAAACGGCACATCTGCAGCCGGCAGTCCATGGTAATGGGGCAGATTGGTCCATGCACAGAAATCTCTGGGCAGAAATCCTGGGGACTAGGCAGCTGTAGCACCTGCTCCCACCATGTTGGCTTGCTTGACTGCCTCCTTCCCTCAAGGTGCTTTCTCTTAGGCACATAAGCTGTCTTCTGGTAGCTTTATTTTGGATACTGGTGAGAAAAGTTCTTGCTCTTTTCTGCTTATCCAAAATACTTCTTCCTCCATCACAGTGTTTATTGAGATTGGTGGCTTTTTTAAAATTAAAAAACTAGAGTGAAATCTGCCAAGCTTTCTTTACCCTCCTTGTCTAGGGTATCCTTATCTTGATATTATGTTTGTAAGAACTCTTTTTCTTCTGATGGAGTATTATACTTAAATCTGTGTAAGAGTACTTTTTTTTGGTATGATAAGTTTTTTGTAGCTCTGAAGATAGCTGGAAGCTGTTGAATGCTGTCTTGTGGTCCCTCTAATCATGTATAAGTGAGGGTATGGTTTGAGAAATGCAGTGAGCTAATTTAACTGGACATTGTTCTGAAAGGAGAAGTTTCCTCTCTGCCTTTGTCCCCCTGCGCCCCAACTCACAACCACATGGCTCTGCTACTTTTTTCTGGCAGCAGTGCTTGTCAGGTCCTTCTGTGAGCCACTTTAGTTCACCAAAATGGCAGAAAAATAACTCTGTAAAATGGAGAGCATTTTGCTGTTGTAATGAATCAAACTAGCTCATAAAAGGATCTGATGAACACCAGAGCTGGTACTGAGGACGAGGGGGGCCGCTGGCTTGGAGAGCAGCAAGCCCTTTTCATCTTTTCATTTTGGTGGCAGTGAGCAAGTGGATTGGATCAGTTGCCTGGGAACCTTCATGGGAGAAAGAGAAATAGAGTAATCATCTGTGAAGCAAAGGACACGAAAAGAAAAATGTGCTGGCCTGAGTTAAAATGGATATTAAAATTTGTTTATTCTGTTGATGCTATGGATTGCATGCTATAAATTGGTCAAAATTATTAATCCACTGACCAGAAATCAGCTTCCCTCTTCAGGTAGGAAAACAAAAGCCTAAAAGATTTACTAATATATAAATAACTTCTTTGCTCTTTCAAAGGTGAAGTATTTAATCTTTGAAACAATTTGTTCACAATAAAGGGGGGAGGGAGCTGTTGGTTTTGGGTTGGTGAGGGTTTTTTGGGTTTTTTTTTCTGTTTCTATTTTTTTTGTTTAGTTTGGTTTTTTGGTTTTTGTTTTGTTTTTTGGGGGTTTTTTGTTTGTTTGTTTGTTTTGGTTTGGTTTTTATTTTTCAAGCTTGAAATCTTCCATTAGGTTCATCAGCTTTGAGTCAATTTGTCTGTCTCAAATTTTATCAATTCAGCGTTGTTTCAGTGTCATCAAGTTTCATCAGTCAGTAATTCAGTGGATTCCATTATTCAGAGTATTCCCCAACTATTTACATTTTCCTGCTGGTTTGAGATGAGTGCTTGGTCCTAGTAGGTGGCTGAGGCTGTTACTTCCTATCATAATCTTAAGCTTTCTGATAGTGAAATGAATGCACTCCTCCTTGTAAAAATTGGCGAAAAAAGTACATTGCAAGTGAAATGACGTGCTGCTTAGTCCCTTCTGTAATACTGTGCTCTTGCTGCTCTCCAGAGAGGGAAATGGGCAGTTCATATTGTGTAGCTTAGCAGAGGAATGAACACCTTACGAAAAAGTCAGGGATTCTGACTGCATCTTCTGCTCAATCCACCTGTCAGCTTGAGGTGACTCTTTCAGCATAGCAGCAATGTGCCATTAGAAGCTGCTTGCTTTCTGGAGAGCCCTGACTTTTGTGTCTATTGCCTGCAGTGTGACAGAAAGGGACGTCTTGGCAGGTGGAAGAGTGGAAGCTCATACTGTCTTCCCTTTTTTTCTCGAGATTTGGGCAATTGTATGCCTGTTAATAGAAGGTAAATTCTTGCCATGATTATAAAAAACCCAAACATTCATGTAGTGCACCTTCTAGATTCCTTTCCTTGGGTTTTACATCTAAAAAATCATTTTTCAGGATCTGCAGGAGGTGCAGGAGAGGGGATTTACAGATTCTATCTTATGGGCATTGTAAGCTGCATTTGGTGCACACTGTGAGGAATGGTGGCCCTGACTAGCATTGTGTGTGTTCAGAGTGAATATTGTAGTTACTAAAAGCAGCTTGTTTACATTAGGAATTGTATGTGCTAGCTCTAATGGGCTTTAGGAAGCCCAAAGCACAGCTGTAAAACATCTGTCTCTGGGACCAGATCTTGTCTGTCTGATGAGTTGTTGTCCTTCATTTCATGTTCAGATTTAGACAAGAAATAAAACTTTTTTTAAATAGGAAAGTTCTTCAGCCGTCCTGCTTGAAGACTGGTTTGTGCTTGAAAGGCTATCATGCTGTTGTCTTGAACACAGAACTTAAAATAGTGACTCAGTATTAACTTAACTCCACTTCCTCTTTAATCCGATGATCTTGTTGCTATATGACCTTACAACACCTTAATTTAAAGGCTGCTTATTCCAGTGGATTACATTTGGAGGTGTCTGGTGTGGTAGGCATTGCTACAGGAAGGGCTTAAAAGGAACTTAAGTGTTGCCTCAGAAAAAAAGACAACAACCCGAGGTGTTGGAATAGGAGCAGTGAGGGTATTTTTCCACTTTGGGATGCTTGCTGTTGCTGGTATATGGACAAGGCTTGCTCTGAAAGAGTGGGAGAAATTTTGGGCATATAGTTCTGCTGTACCATAAGAAAAAGTACATTGACTTCCAGTGAATGTGATGCTCCCTGTCTTAATTACACGTGGAAGTGTTAGAAGGCAAAATATCTGTTTAGTTCATGCATCTCTGAGTGCTTGGATGGTTTTTCTTCCTTTTAAGACCAGTGACCTGAGCAGGTGGTTGGAAGGCAGGACCCCAAGTGCTACTGCAAACTGGTGTGCAGGTTCACAGGGATGTGCTTTGTGTCTGCCATATTGGGATGTGTAATAGTTGCTGATTACCAGGCAGCACTCAGCAGAGGATCTTGGTTCTTTACCAGGTTTTAATTCTGTCTTGCTACTGCTCTTGTGAAGTAGATAAATGCCATCCTTTAAAGGAGAGTTGGTCTGACATTCAGCACTTAAAAAAAAAAAAAAATCTGTCTTAAGTGTTTAGAGTCTGTGTCTGAACAGCCTGCTATTTTTCAGAATTTATCTTCTTCCTTTAAATATTTTTCTTAGGAGTAAATTCTAAACAATTGTATTTTTTTGTATTGAGTTTAGGGACTATAAGCTTCCTCCTTGTCCTATACAGTTTCTTAAACAATCTCTGCCAAATAGTCTGCCATAATATCTTGAGCTTTGGCTTGGCAGTAGGAAGAGTTCAGAGAGTGCACTGTGCCTACTCTGTGCTAGTAGCCATTTTGGCTCACATTTTCTGTCAGGTTTTTCTTCCTTATCAAGTCAGGTATTTAACCTGACTAAACTAAACTGAAGCCAAGCAGATTATCTGTTGGCTGTGATCTGGGAGTTATGGGGAGTTTTACTGTACCTGTGAAAACTTTGATCACCTAGAGTCCTTGAAAATAAACCACTGGCATGTTCTGCTCCGTCTCAGACAGAGATCTAGTAGAAGGTCTGTTCTACACTGGGAATATGCTGCTGCCTTCAAGCTTGGGCTCTCCTCAGCCCAGAATGGCAGCAGCACCTTGCATGGACTGGAGAGAGCAGGGCTGGGCTGGAAGGTGCAGAGGGATTGGGTTCTTCCATTGTTTACAGAAGCAATTGCTGTGCCTTCTGTATTTGCAGAGGGAAAATTCTGTACCCCCAGTTCAGGAGATGGGCATGGTCCCCACTTTGTAGGTAATGGAGAGGGCTTGATTCCAGCAGCTAAGATGTTGCACAATGATTTGTGGATTGGAACCAAGGATTGAATTCAGTCTTCCAGTAATTCCTTTAAGTGCTTAACCTAAATATGTTGTAGTTATTTTAAGTACCTTTTTATAACAGTTGTAAAGCTTCAGGCCAGTGCTTTGAGCTGATATTATCTTTTACAACTGCTGTTTAAATCAGGAAAAGTACGAATATTTTAATTTTTTCACGACTTAGTGCTGTTTTTAAGTCTTTTTCCTTCAAACATGAGAAGATTGTTGTAATAAAAGTTCAGTATTCCTAATATTTCAGTGTATAACACAACTTTGATTTATTAAAACCACACTTTTTTCAGTTGTTAAAAAAATGAACTTAAAACCCACTGTAGGTACTGAGTACATCCATAGATGTACTGTATGTGCTACAGTGTTTAGTATTATCAGTGTTTCTGTTTCTTTTTTTTTACGCCTTTAAGGAGTTACAACCAGATCATATACTCTCTCTAAATTTTCTGTGGTTGGAATAGGGATAATCTTTTATATAGGATCAGTAGAATTTCAGCAGACTCAAGTACAGTTTTGGGTGTCCTTGTCTTTCTCATGTTGTGGTTCTCTAAAGTGTTGTAATCTCAGTTACATTCTCGAAGTACTGGTAACATGGACTGAAATACAGTATCTTCATGAAAGGAGGGTGAAATGTTACACTGGAAATGGTGTATTATTGAAGTAGCATAGTTGTCAACACCTATTAAAACCATGTTGTGAATATCATCTTTCTTTTATAGTACCAGAGGTCTGAATCCTATTTCATAGTGACCAGAAACAGAGCAAACCCCTTTGCCTCCACAGCTCTGCTGCTCAGAATTGTCTTGGAAAAAGTGATAGGTAATGCTTAATGGATTTCTCTTGCATGAATTCATCTAGTTTTCTCTTGGTCTGTGTAAACTCGTGGCTGCCATTGGGACTGTGGCAGAGTTCTGCAGCTTAAGTACACATTGTATGAAGAACTGCTTCCTTCTATTTGTTTTATTTTGAACCTACCAGCTGCTAGTTTTGTTTGTTCTCTAGTTTCCTTGTTAAAAGAGGAGGAGAACAGTGGTTCACTGTGTACCTGTTCCATGCTGCTTGATTTAGTATACTTTTTTATTCTCTCCCTGGTTGGCCCTTCTTGAGGCTGGAGATTCTGGAGGGTATTCAAATGCCTGTCACCCCTCTCCGGTCCATCAGTAATTTTAATTTTGAAGTGGAGGTGAGAAGAGCAAACATGGTCACTGCAGCAAGGTATAAGAACCTCATAGACTTGTGTATCCCATTTCTTGTGCAATTCTATGCTTTTTTTAAAATCTCTTTTTTCTTAAACATTCTTAGTGTTCTGTTTACTCTTCTTACAATTCTTGTTTTCCTAAACTATTTATTCTAGCTCCCAAATCATGTTAGGGCTCAGCAAAATATATGTAAAACAGTATTGTATTTTCTCATGTGCATTGCTATCTATTTCCTTTCACTGCATCTCATCTGCAGTTTATTACACCTTCAGTGGGTGTGATGGACTGCTGCTTCCTGCATAGTTGATTTTAATTTTTAGCAAAATAAACTTGTTATTACTATTAGCAAACTCACTTCAAAGTTCACTGGTTTCTAGATCTTTTATGTGCATGCTGTCAGTGCAGGTCTGGAAAGGGGCTGGGTGATGTTTCCTAATGTTCATTTCCTGATTTGAACTGGTTACTTCTACCTATGTGAAGATCTTCCCTCCTTTGCTGTTGTAGCTTAGTTTCCTTAGGAACCATTGCTGGAGGACCTTTGTTCAGCAGCTGGCTGATGTGTTTTGGTCATCCAGGTTAGCTCAGACTTTGGCCACTTCTCAATTGCTTCAGTGAAATCTCCTGTACTGGTGAGACAGGACTTTGCTGTGGAAGGCATCAGTGTCACCTCTGCCGTCTGTACTTTGGTGTGTGCCCGTGTTTCTTCTATTCTCAACTTCCTTGCCCTGCTGGGACTGGAGACTTGCTGGTCTGCAGTTCTGGCCAGGCTAAAGGTGTGACCACCTTTCAAAACTGATGCACAATTGGCAACAAGGCAGTGTTGGAACCAGAGATATGAAGTGGCATAGTGGACAGATAGGCTGTTTTATCCTTCAGCTTGGTGAATGCCATCCAGCTGTTGGGGAGTGCATTGGTGGCTGCTTTGCTTTGACCAAAACTGCCTCTGAGGATTAATGTGACAAAAAAATGAAAGCTTGCTATAGCTTCTTCAATGACAGCAGATGCAGAAAACTTGTAATTTTTATTTTCTTGGAATAATTCTTTCCTATCTTGGTTATATGTTAGTCCAGTGGCTTCCCTAGCAGGCTCCCTATACCTGGCGTTTGTGAAAGGACCTTTTGTGACTTTGCTCCTCTAGGAACATATCTTTGCATTTTTTGCTAGTTCCTTTGGTCTAATTTATTCTCCTCTTCTTGAGAAATGTTCTTACTGATAGCCGTCCCAGCTTGAGGTTTAGCTGTGATGCATTTTTTTCCTCGTGTCTCTGCATTTTCAATATAGTATTTTTTGTCTGTTATCTATAAATCTTTTGTCAAACTGTCTGATTTTGTTTGTCTTACCAAGCTCTTCCTCATTTTAATGCTTTTTTCTCTTAGAAAGTAAGCACTCCAATGATGCATTTTTGTTGTTTATTCTTGTTTTAGGAATGCTGAGCTTAAATATATTTAATGGATTTCATTAGCAGTAGCCATGAATCATGATAAAGTTAAGTCAAATATGACAGGAACAAATCTGAACCATAATATAATTTTGTGGATGTTTAAATAGTCCATGTTCTAGTTAAAATGTGGCAGTGTTGCCCTGTTTGCTTCAGTGTAATTTCATATAAATAGTTTGATACATACAGTTTAAATGCTTTTATACTGTAAATTCTTCTTGCCAGCAAACCAGTCACCTTACCAAGTTGTACAAATGGGATGGAAATTTATTCTGAATGCCGCTGATTTATTTAGGAGTGAGACAAAGTATGTGACTGTGTCCTTCAGTTATAATTCCCCATCAATTGTAAATTGATGCATTTGTTCAAATATACAGTATAAAACAGTATTACAATCAAGCTGCAGTTATCATGGGAGCCATAACTTCTACTTTTCTTTTTCTTGGCTCTCTGTGTAAAAAACTGTACTGTAGTATATTATTTAATTGTTTAGTACTAAGGTCTCTCTGTTTTATCATAGTATGTGACATGCTACAGTACCACCCTGTATAAAAGCCCTTGGTACTTGAAGCAGTGGTGGAACAGTAAGAGTTTATTCATGTCTTCATGTATAGATGTGTGAGCACCATATTTAGAAGAACTTTTGCACAAATAACAACCACTTGGTACTGCAAGATTTTTGAGAATTATGTTGCTTTGCTTAGCTGAGAATGACTTGGAAATACACAAGTCTGTAAATCTGAAGCCACAGGCATCACTGTTACTTCTGTGTTTCATTTGATGACTTGTGTTAAGGAAGAGGTTCTCCTGAAAGTTTCTTGCTCTTTCAAAGTAGTTTGTAACATGCACTCACACAGTATTTTAGCACAAGCAACTGAAATTTGAGTAATTTTATACTAAAGTAATGGAGGAAAATGTTGGCTGTATTAAGAACACAAAATATTTAAGAACTCATGGTCATGAAAGTAGGCAAACTGGTTTTGTAGACAAGCAGCAGTTACATTTTCTAAATAGATGCTCTGAAGGGTGCCAAGTATGAGTTCACAAGATGAAGAAATAAACAGAATTTTAAAAGAGATCTTACAAAATTAATTTTTTCTTTAACAGGAATGCAGGTGTCATGAAAGGCTTGTGCCTATTTCAGTTGTTGAGGAGTCATGATCCTGCTTTGCTAAGTTAATATTTAAGCTTTCTCATGAAACCTACTGCAGCTTCTAGATAGGATGCCATATGTACAAAATAAACTCATCATTTGTTTTGTTTTCTACTTAAAAGTTAAATTGCAATCTATGTCTGTACAGGTAAATTTGTGGAGGGTAACAGGAAAAGGAACTATGCAGAAATACAGGGTTTGTTTTAAGAAAGAACTTAGAGGAATTTTAGGATCTGGGCATTTCTTAGTTCAACTAATACAAGCAAAACACCTCAAAGAAGGTGGAGAGGTGGTTTTCTGTTTGCAAAGAAAATATTGGTAACAGAATTTGAAGTAAAAAGAGTTGAAACTAATCCAGCCTAGACACAATTAAAAGCAGCATGTTCTGGCATGGTAAATTCTCTTAGGTGGTGTTTAGTGAATGGCTGCTCTTGCCATTCATTTTTGTATCTCTTCCCTAACTAATGCATTTTGAATTTTGCCTCCTAAGTAACTTTCATGAAGAACAGAGGGGAAATCTAGAATTTGTGTAAAAGCTGAGTAGTTGTGCAATAGTAGGATGTATCTCTGCTACTGGAAGATCACAAGCTATCAGTCATTTAGCACTGAGTTTTAAATGGAATAGGTGCTTTTATAGGCTGATTTATTAGAATGCATTGCTTATAGCCTTGTTGAAAAATGCCACTAGTAAATTTGATGTGAAAAAATGGCATGAGCACCGCTGGGGATTTTGTCATGGGCTTTGAATAGCTGATAAGCAAAATGAGGTTCTGTAATTCTGTTGTTTTCTCTCTTAACCTCCTTGTCCCTTATCCCCCCCAAAACACAGGATTTTGAAAGTGGCACTGGGAAGGGGAAGAAGGTCTTAATCTAGTGGCATGAATAAAGCTATGGATCTTGGATTTTTTCCCCTATTTCTTTGATCCTTCTCAAAAGCATGTATCCCTTGTGTTCCCTCTACCCCCAGTAATAAGGCAGTATCTTTTGGGGGCTTTTAAAATGCCACCTTTCTGTTCTCCAAATACATCTTTCAAAGAAGCTTGATGTTGATGATTTTTCAACATCACCAACATTTAGTTGGTGATGTTAAACTTTTAGTATTATCTTAATTTTAATCAAAAGGGTGGATATGTTGATGAGTGGCATGAGATGAAATCATGTGCTTTGTTTTAGAGGACTGGAACTAAATAATCTTTAAAGTCCCTTTCAACCCAGACTATTCTGTGATCTGTGAAACACTTATGGCCTAGCAGAATAGAGTCACAATGTAGAGTTTGTTGTAGGATAAGATCAAAACTGACTCTTTGACAGAAAGTTGTCAGTTTTCCTTTTCTTTCCTTTTGCTTTTTCAAAGACCTGGATATATATTTGTCCTTCTGGTCTACCCTTAAGTTTAACTATAGTAGCAAACTCTTGGAAATTTTATGTGGAAAATGTTCATAAAGATGGACAATCCCACCATGGGTCTGATGCCTCCTTTCCACCTTCTCCATGTGATTATTGATCTGAATCAGACATTTGCCCATTACTTGGCCACATTTTCTTAGTAATGACATAGGTAAGGATAAGAAGTAGGAATTAAATTGTCTGTTTCTGTGTAAGCACAGTTTCTGTATGGTCAAGAATGATGATTTTTCTTCTTCTAGTCTCCTTTTACCCATGTATGTCTAGAAAAGAAATAGTCAAACTACCAGTTAAATGTTTTTCACAGAGAAATAGAAGAATAATCTGGGCATTTAATGTTTTGGGCATAAAAGAAAAATGATTATCTGAATATTCAAGTAGATTCTAATGTAATACAGAGAAGTTGTATGTTGGAGTAACTTCTGAAAAGCATCTAATTGCAAGGAAAAGAAAAAGGCAACAAAACAGTATGGCCAGTTTGAGTGGCTAAGCAAGTTGGGGTCTTAAGGTGAAGAGCCTGGATAGTTTCAGAAAATGTGGACAGGATTAATGGAGGCATGTTTAGAATTGGTAACACTGTTGACACCAGTGCTACAAACACTGCATTTTTATAGACTGGAGTCCCATCCATCATATCTAGCCATTTCCAAAAATCAACAGATCTGAATTCTCTTACCATATTCTGTCTTGTGATAAATTTGATTAAATCTAGCTATTCTTCTAGTCTTGGAACATCATTACCCTGTGAGATTTCAAAGTTGCTGTGCATTACCTAATGGAATCCATAATATGCTTAAATACATGCACAACTGGCATTTTCCTTGTTAAAACCTGCAAACTTCATATTAGGTTCTCTTGTGTCTTGCAATATCTCTTTAACATGTTTATGGAATTAGTACCTTGGATCTTCTGTGTAATTAACAGCATCCACAAAAGTGATCTGTGAAGGAAAGATCATTGGTTGGGGTTTTGTTGGTTTTTTTTTGAGATGAACAAAATGTAAAGTAATACATGTAGTGAAACTTAGTCCAAGTCAAGGTTTCTTTAACATGAAATGTCTTTCACTGGAATTAGACTGATTACGTACTCAAGCTTCTGTTTTAAGATACAGGTATTTTCAACAGTGGAAGGTTAAAAATGGTATCTTGAAATATGCTTCTGTTATCTTGAAATATGTCTTGAGTCAGCAGCTAAGTCAAGTTCTGGTTTTGAAACCTGATAGATCCCAGCCTCTGGTATTCCTTCAAATAAAACTGTCTTTTGCTTAGAGATTGGACATTTGGAGTTAGTCATAGATGTGAGCTTTGTGAAGTTGCAAAAGTCAAGCTCGGGTTACAGAGCCAGAAATCACTCTGTTAGAAGTTTAATTTGTTCGTTCAAGAGATTTGGCATAGTCGAGGGTAGAAACCTGTTCTCCAGAACAGTGTTCACTTTCTCTAAATTCATGTGTATATTTCATTTTTTCCTGGCTAGATAACTGACTGCAGCAAAGTGATTATGTGAGGGAAAGCTGAAAACTTACAAAAGAAAAATTGCCCACTTGCACTAATTTTTATATATTAATTACAGGTTATTCTTCATCTATGACCCTTAAAATCTATATTTCCTGCTAGAGAACTAATAAGTCTTCAGCAGATCAAACCTTTCTCTCTGGTCTGTAATAAATATGGCTTATGTTGTAGATACTTGCTGTAAGCTTGGGAATCAGATTTCTCTCAGTCTACACATTTAAAATTTTTTTATACTATTTGTTGAATATAATTATGAGTTAGTTGATGATCACCGAATAATTGCATTTGGTAGACTGAGTGAATCCACTGTATCTAACTTTTGGTAAAAGATCATCTGTGTAGTGATGCTGAATGATAAAGACACTGCTAATTTGTTTTGCTTCAGGAATAGTATTGCGATCCAGTCATATCACACTTGCTATCCCTTTAAAAGAGCCTCTAAATTGTTGGAGAAGCATCCTGTGTGATAGCTCTTGTATTCAATGAGTTCTTGGATGTTTCCGAAAGATTTATAGCAAAGTCCAAAGCATTTCAAGGCCAACTATAGCAGTCTTGTCAGATGCAGCTTTACAGCCTAGTGACTTATAATGAGAGTAGAATGTAATTAGAAATTGTCCGTGTCTTTACCGGGTACTGATGAAAACTATGGCTCAAAGGTTAATTCAAATAATAATTAATATTGGTTTCTGTCAGAACAGGGTGGTAATGAAATCTCTGTCGTACAATGACTCTGATTTTAAGAAGAGGGTGCATAAGAAATAGAAGCTAGAGTTTACCTTTTCTGATTATATTCACTTATCTTACAATCAGCATGATGGCTTGATAAAGCATAATTTGAGAGCAATTTAAACATACTCAGAAATATTACAACCTACAGCGAAAATCATCTCATGTGTTGTGTCTGTTTATGGAGATAGATTTATGGCTAGATTGCTGAAGTAGATGGATTTACTACAAATGATCCTTAAGGACTGCATGTGAGTATTTTGTTGTTGATAATTGATCAATACCATGTGTTTGTGGAAAGTCTTCCTGGTAAGATTTGCTAGCATGAGAAATGTGGGATGTTACATTGATGTTTGTTTAAATTGGACTAGTTTCAAGGAAAGCGATAGACCAGGTTTTGCTGGCAACCAAAACAAATTCTGTTCAGTTTCTTTTCCCAAGTTGAAACTTTCTATTGGAAAAAAATAAATGCTGTTAGCTTTGCTGAAGCTGAACCCATAATTTTTCAGTTGCCAGTAGTCAGTGAGTACTAGACCTGTTATTTTGAGAAGCATTTAATGAATACTTTGCTGTCACCTGGTTTTCCTGTATCTGGTCTGATCTTCTTCTTAAAATTTGCCTACCAAAAAGCTTCTCCAGAAAGTTACAGCTGTAGCTTGGGTTTATGGGTCACATAGTTCTGCATAACGTGCCTTTCTCACACCTTCTATTCTGTCTGCTTGCCTTAAATGTTACTGCATTGCCTCCCACAATTTAAAATTTGCTGTAATTTTAAGGCTGTTTCCTCTATGGCCAAAAAGGAACTCTAAATGTCTCTAAATTGGATCTGACAAAGATCAGATATTTTCATCCTTATGCATGTGAAAGTGATCTCAAGACTGATTTTTTTCACTCATCTGGATAATGCTTTCCATACAAACTGCTTCAGTTTTTGTGAAGCCGAGAGAGTCCACAGTCAAGATCAGACTTCTCTGGAGCAGTGGCACCCAGTAGGACATGAGCTACATGGCAGGGGTGGGAGCTGAGAAAGGGGATGTGCATGTGTGTTTTTGAGGGGTGTTTAGAATTGTGGAGATGGGATAACGAAGCATTACGTTGGTTTCTCAGAGCTATTCCTGCTGTTCTTTCTTCTTTCTTCATACATTTTCTCAAAAGCCAGGATAAGAGAGTTCTGTGCTACACTGACTGTGCTGTGCTGAAATTTCCACTAGATGAGGTAGGAAAAAAACCCCACAAATTTTAATGATAGCTTTGGAGAAAAGCTCACTGTGTAAACTAGATGCTTGAATTTCCTCTCCCTGGTTGTAAGCAAGGAAAGTGGCTTGGAAACTGAGCTGCATTTAAGAGTTTGAGACATCTGCAACATTGAAAACTCTAGTGAACAAACTTGACCAGGTTATAGAGATCTTTTATCTAAAATGATCTCCATGCAAAATTTTTAAAAATTAATAAAAGAAGAATCTAAGGGGTGGCTATGAAACCCTTCTTAGTGAATTCAAGTTGCATGTTTTTGCTTAAGATTTCTTTAAGAAAATTGTTTTCTGTGGAGTTGATCCGGCCTCTGTAGAAGGTCTGCTGTAATGGTAGCAGAAAAAAAAAAGTCTTTCTAAATTTGAAATACTGTTTACAGATTTACAGAAATGTAAACTCCTAATAAAAAAAAGCTTCACTTGTAACAAGACCTAAATGTGCTGAAATTTTTGCTAGTACTCAAAGGTGCTGAAACACAAGTGTGAATATGAATTGATAGAAATTGAGACAGGTGTTTTGTTGAACATTACAAAAACGTTTTTTTCTTTTGTTTCCATATATTCCTGCAAACATTCTGAGCCACATTAGGTCATTCTCCCAGTTCCTTTCCATGACAGATCTCTGTGCTGGTGTGGAGGTGTCAATTGAAACCAGTACGTGGTTTAACTAGAGATGCAAGCTCTGGTGTAAATACGCCATCTCCAAATACCAGTGAGACTCCATGGTGGGGAGGGGGGATGGGAAAAGGAGGGTGGTTATTTCAGTTCATCTTTTTTAATAGTGGCAGTGGCAAAGTTTGTGGGGTTAGGTCTACTTGAAATATGCCCTAGACTGTCTGGCAGATTGCTTTCTCCAACCACTCAAAATTTTTGGGGAAGGGAATCTTCCAGAGGATTGTATGTGTGCTGTGGAATAAACAGTTGCCGTGTGAAACTGATGTGAGCCTTAGTTTTACTCTGCCTCCACTAAAATACACTTTTACGGTAGTTTGTGCAGGATCAGCACAGAGGAGTACAAAGAGGGAGCTTTTCAGTACAAAGGCTGCCTGTTTGGCCTGCCCAAACCACCGTGAATGTGTTTAAAGGGGACTTTTATTACCATGGAAACTCTCAGACAGGAAGGAATTTGTCCTGCCATATCTAGAAAATAGTCTGTAATGGTCAGCTCTTGGAACAAAAGTGTTTCGAATAGTGGGATATATTTAAAAATTCTTGTGGTGAATATGTTTTAAAACCCCCCCGAATATGTAAAATCCAATCTTATGCTAATGGACTTCCTAGTATGGGGTTTAGGAAAGACTGCAGACAAGTACAATGTGAGCAAGAGAAGTGTAATGAAAAATCTAAGAAAGTTTTACCTCTCTGTCCAGAAGGCTTCTTAGGTGTTGAATGGATGTCAATGAAAGATTCTTCCTTTAAGTAGTGTGTTTATCCATAGTGTGTTTATCCATCACAGCCATTCATTGAGGGACTGTGTGTGTGCTTGGCTTGAACTGCTGGAGACTATCCTCTGAGCACCCATGGATTAATTGCTTTTGGAATGTCTTAACTAAAACCTGTAATTTAAGTCTCTTGACTAATATCCTTAGTATTCACAAATGGCCTTTATTTTTGTAAATCACAACGAGATGTAACATTTTTTGTCTAAAAGAAATTCTAATGCCAGATCCCAGAATATTTGCACATCCTTCACTGGAGTTGTACATTGGTATGAAATAGCTCTTAAGTCAGCAGTCTTCCAGTCAGCAGGAGCGGCTAGAGGTAACTGCAAGGTTTTCCATACATTGTGCAGTCTTTGGTGTTGATTTGTATGTTTCTTCAGTTGGATGAAATTTTTTTTTTCACATATTTGACCAAATCAGAATTCCTTTTTTTTTTTTTTTTTTTTTCCTGCAAGTCATATCAGCAGACACTGTTTTCTCCTATCTTTCTGTACAGCAAATGTCTGGCTTGTTTTATTGCTGTGCTTTTCAGTTTAAGTTGTTGAACCACCTGGCTGTGGCCTGAAGGCAGTTTGAATGCATGGTATAGTAATAAGCTGATCCAATGGGTTGTGATGCTTGAAATCAGCCGTACCACTCTTGCTTCTTCCCTTGTGCTGTCATTGCTGTTCAGCTACCCCAGTGGTAATGATCTTCTGATAGCAGCTAATGGTTAGATCAACTTACCTCTGGTGCCAGCCTGCACCTGAACAGTTTCTTGTCTGGGTAATAGTAGAACAAAAGCATCATGCTTGTGGTTAGGAAGAGGAATAACTAAGGAGGAAAAATCATAATGAAAACTTTCCACTGCCCTGTCAATTTTGCAGTTGCTTACAGCTGCTGGAAATCAATGTTCAAAGTCTAATTCTACGTGGCAGGCCAGGTAACGAACAGTTTTATATGTGTATATATATAATGGAGTATTCTGTGTGCCTTTTACAAGCGTTGACTGACCTTGTTTGCGTTATCTGGGTTAACGCTCTAATCTCCTGCTCTAATATGAGGACTTCCGTCTTACAAGTTGATCAGTTTAGTTTTCTTGTCTCCTGACTTGAGGAACCAAAAGGATTGCAGAAGGTAGTTCCAACCAGAACTAAAGGAAACAAAGAAAAGAAAAAATCCTGCCTCACTCATCCTGTTTATAAGAAACTATCCCTGCTAAATGGCTGGGCTTCCCTCACAAGGCTTGGTCCCTTTCCCTCCCTCATCTGGGAACTGGGGGTAGGCTGCTTTCCAAACTGTGTCAGGGGATGGGTGTCTTAATCATGGACAGTCATTTGTCTTTCCAAAAGTATAGAAACCCCTGTTAGATGTATTTCCCTAATAGTTAACCAAGTTGAGAAAGAAAGGAAATACTGGTGACATCATGTATGACTTAATATGGTTATTAACTGCGCAGGTGTTGTAAAGCTGTGAACCTAAACTGTAGTGGAATAATTGTACCATATGGCAGGAGCTTTATTTTCAATTCTTATTCTTCCACATTTTCCGTGTTTTTTCCTCTATAAAAATGTATCTCTGTGCCATTTTGGTAATACCTCTTATTTTAAAAAAGATCCCTCAAACCTTGACAGGTTTGGGTATCTGTTTCCCTACTCATTTCTCCAGTATGCATTTGTAGTTTTGTTTCCTTCCTTACTGCTCCGGTTCTAGGCTTTCTCCAGCTGGCAGTTCTTCATCTGCTGTGCTTTCTATGAAGAAGGCAAATGCCCAGCTTGCTATTTTCCACTATCTCCTGCACCCCTGAGGAGCTCACACCCAGTGCTTGCAGCCCTGTGTTGTATTGCTCTCCTGATGGGAAGTCTGGGAAGCGCTAAATCATCTGGCCACATACTGCTTCCTTCAACTTTCTCCCCAGCAGATCCGTGGGCTGAGTTTGCAGTAGGGCGATGGCTGCACGCAGCTTTAGAGCTCGGCAGTGGGGATGGGCTTTCTGCCCCCACCCCCTCACCCGCACAGACATTTCCCTGCTCTCCAGCTGCTCTGGTTTCCATCTGTTACAGGCCCTTCTGGTGCGACTGTTTCCTCATCTGCCGAGCCGAGTGCAATGTTGAAGGACCAGACACTGCGCTGACCTGGGGAATTAAGGGGTTGTGGTTTTGGAGAAAATTGCTTGCATTCTTATTTTCCTTTTTTCTCAGAAACCTGGCATGCAACACATGCACATCTAATATTTTGAAAAACTTTTGTTAGGTGCATTTTCATTTCTTTGTAGCAAATGTGTTTGCTCATCTTAGTTATGTATGTGATGCTGTAGGCCAGCCTGACATGGCAGCTACCCCCTGCCCTGGGAGGGTCACTCTGCTTCTGTCTGCTGGGCTCACAAAATGTTCAGCAATGGTAAAGGTTAACTTGTAGCACACAGACAAGAGAAATAGCAGAAGCTTCATTTGTGAATACAAAAATATGCAACTAGTGAGAAGTACCAGGGAGCCAAGGGAGGTGTTAAGAAACCTTGGAGTGGCCATCACCCTCTTGGCCCAGGAGCTGGGGAACTTTACCCTGCGAGGTGTTTTGCTTTTGGCAGGCAGATGCCTGCTGCCCATCCTCAGCAGCTATTTTAGGCTGCTCTTGTCTTTAGCACTTCCATTTTGCAGTTGCTTAGATTATACCTTTCAGAGATCGCTGGGCTGTTGCTCTCTCGTGAGTGACACTGGTGAGTTACCATCAGCAGAGAGAGAGTGGCAATGCAAGCCTGCAACAGAGTATTTCTGTAAAGCAAAACAGATGGATAACAAAATGTCCATTTCATAAGTGAAGAGCTGTAGCCACTTCTGACTTGATGGTATGCAGAAACCCTGCAAAACTTCATTAATTATCCCTGCCAAAGTATATGAAACTGCCAGAGAGCAGTCCCTTGCTAGTCAAGTTGTCCTGGTGGGTGAGTGTAGCTTCCATTTTTCTGACTACTGCATCATCATCTTTTTGGAAGTAGCTGTTCTTGGCTTTTAAAATCTGTTTAGACATCATCAAATTGATTTGGATTTCAAAATTATATGTGTAAATGAGAAGTGTACATAGCACCTACTTTAGTAATTGAGCAAAGCTTTTATTTCCAGAACCTGACTACTACTCAGTGTGTGGGAAAAGTGTGCTCTGACAACTTGGGTTGTTTTTTGAGGACTTCTGTGATCTCACTGAAGGGTTTTAATATTAATTCATTGCTAGTGTTATGGTTATGTTTTGATGATAGTCACTTAGGAGATGGGTGTTAGGCAACCAGTTGGAAATTACTGTAAAGTGATTTTTTTAAAGTGGTTCAGACATTCAACTTGAAATCCCAGAGCACATTAAAAGTGCTAATTTTCATTCTCCTGAAAGCCAGGTTTCTATGTATTCTCAAATTAGCCCCCCCTCTGCCCCCACATCCTGGCTAATACAGTATATGTAACTTAACCACTGATTTCTAACTAGGGATCATGCATTTATTAGCTTCATGTTGGCAGAAACTAATATTGAAGAAGTAAAATATTACTGAGTTGCTGATAGGACCAACTGTTTGCATTTTGGGATGATAGATGTATTGCATTAACAGAAGTGTAATATGCTTCTGGATGGTTTTCTGTGCAAGTGCAGCTGCCACACATTGGCAGAGTGAGAAGGGAAGCTCCGTGAGAAGAGAAGCTCGATGCTCATGAGATGTGTTGCTGTCTTGAAAAACATGGAGTAGATGAAACACTGACCAAGAAGGGGAAGACTTGGTGGGAAGAAGTGTTTTCATTGATTTGCATGACATTTGCACAACTCAGCCTCTCAGCTGTGCTCAGTCATGAGCAGTTACCCTGTTAATAGTTTGGCAGTTCAGCTGAACAGTAACAGTGTGTATGGAGAAGTCAGGGAAAAGGCTCTGCAAGGTTTTGGAAAGAATCTTCCCCACCCTGTGTTCTGCACTTGGAGCATTACTAGGAAAGACACAAGATCAGGGTCAAGGGGAATCCAGCTTGTGATTTCTGAAGTTTGGGAACAACAAACAGTGGAGTGAATGTCTACAGATGGTTTAAGGAGTTTGGTTATTTGGTATGCTAGTCTGTCTGGCTATAAGGCTCTCAGATTAAGTAGCTACAGTATGGTGCAGCAGAAAGAAGAAATTAATTTAAATGGCTGCTTTAGTAGTTATCTGGGTTTTAATTCATTCAAAACTGCAGATGCCTAGGTCAGAAAAGCAGAGGAAACTGGCTGGATGGTCTCTGGCTCCTGTGAAATGTGAAGCTTGTGATAAATGCTGAAATCTTCAATCTAGTTCTCAAAACTTTAGAAAGATTTCAGTGTGTACTATAGCACTGTTTAATTTGTATCAGTTACCTCAAAAGGCAGCATGTCTCTGGTGAAATAAGATGGACACTGCTTTTCCAACAAAGTATAAATGATTGGACAATATTGCCATCACGGGTTTGAAATAGAGGTGCTCCATAGATTTCTATCTTGTAGATGTTCCTTGCATCGCTGCTTTGTTGATGTATACTTTCTCCTTGCCTTTCAAATGGAACTCTGGTTTAAACTTGTTTTAGTTGGCTCCAGCTCTGCAGAAAAAGGCTTTTTTGGTACTCCTCTGGATCTTACTGTAGATCTGCTCCAGCTTTAATGCTGGTACCTCACTCAGTGTTTTAGAAGGTGTGAGAGAGACCTCAGTTTTGTCCTTGTTGTGAACAAGACATAGGGCATAGGTGTGAGACATGAAAAATTAACTGTTGATCCTCAGGTAAAGTAGCATGTCATGGCCATAGCAACAATCTCAAATTCTCAGATTATCAACAAGGGCTATTTGTGGACCAGGCTGATACTGTGGAGCTGACTCCTCTGGTTTAAATGAACTAAATTGAATTACATGTTTATTGCGGACAGAAAAAGTGATTTCTCCTGTTTCTTTGTAGAGCATCCTGATGTTGTGAAAAATGTAATAATCCTTCCTGTATGTGATGCTGTTTACAATCTTGAGATCCCTAAAGAATAGGGGAATTTTTCCTTTTAAGCACACAGATGTTGAAGTGGTTTTGTTTGGATAATTTTCTTGATGATTTTTCTTTTTACCTAATGCTTCAATTACTGATTACTGAAAAGATTATAAATACACAGTAATTCTTGTTTTGTGGCATCTTCTATTCATTCTAAAGGATCAATTTTATATGGAGGCATCAGGAGGAGTTACTAGAATACATACATCATTTAGCATTTAGTGTTACTAACACCTAACCAGTGCTTATAAATGCAGGTGCCTAAAAATGCAGGTATTAAATAATCAGAAAAATGTCTGATGCCATTTATGGTTTTGCATATAAGAATAGATACTCTCTTGTTTGATAAGAGACTGCCAATATTGTAAAGTCTAAAGCTTACAATTTGTTCAATAAAACCTTCACTTAGCCTGCTCCTAGTAAGTTAATTTATAAGCAGCCCCAAATTGAACACAAATGCAGCCTTCCCCAGAGGAAAAAAAAAAAAAGACGCACACACAAAGAAATCTTAATTTTAAATAAATACTTGTAGTTTTTGGTAGCAACAACTTTTGAATATGATAACAGTGCAGCCTGTTTTGTAACTGTGATGCTGTGAGAGGCAGAGGCTTGGTTGGCTGACTAGTGAGGAATGCATATGAAAGGGAAGGTGGCAGCTGGCTTACCTGGATGCTCAGAAGGAGGCTGGAACTCCTGACAATCCCAATGAGCAAATCTGCTTGACAGCTGTTGCTATTGCTGCTGCCTTGCAGACATCTCAGTGAAGCTGGTTCCAGTACCTTTTGCTTGAGTCCTCACTTTTGGTTTTTGAGCTGTGCAGAATGTGTTGAGTGCTGTGGAGACGTGATAGGTGCAGTTGGTGTCCATTGCTCTGGGAAGTAAGACCTGGCTTTGAGGGAAATGCAGGCAAAAGAGCCTCTTTTACAGTTCATATGAAGATCAAGTAGTAGAAGATCAGTCTGTTAAGTCTTCATTTATTTGTGAGTGTTAAGCACTGAAGTTTCTCAAATAGCATTTTCTTCCTGAACAATTCACTCCTGTCCAAGCTTGGCACACTGGTATGCAGTGTCCAGAGGAGCCTGATTCTGATGTCTGGCTGTTACTGAGGTGTGCTGGTTCGTTGCTTGCTTTGCTTTGAAGCTGCAGTCTCACTTGAGGGCATAGCATGGGCTTCTCTGGGGTGATCTCTCTTGCTTCTATTTCAAGTCTAAACTTCAGAATAACTGTTGCCTGAAAACACAGGTACATGGATTTCAGGTGCTGAGCAGGATAGGAAAGGAAGAATTATGCTTTTATGTGTTTCAGATTTTTGGATGATGCTTTGTGATCAGATACAGTAATTTAAAAAGTACTGTAAAATGTTGGTGAGGAAAGCTCATTGTGTAGTGACAGCAGGTAGTTCATCCTTCCTTTCATGTAGCTTTATGTACTTCTACTTTCATAACTAGTTTTATATAGTAAATGTAATTGGAGGGACAAGGAGCTAGATTTTATTGCTTTGCAAGCATAATTAATTAAACAGTTACCTGAGTCTCAGCTGTAGATCCAAATAATATTTGCTAATACAGCGTAAGCATTTAATCTGCCACTAATTCCTGTGACTTCTAAATCAATTGATCTCTAGTAGAGCCTCATCCATGCTTTTTCCTCAGCTGTGCACTACATTATTGTGTTCAGGTGATCTAAGTCTATGCTACAGTAATGCCATTTGTAATGCTTCAGTAAAATGTAGTACAATCTTTCAGTTTTTTGATGGCTATCTTATTCTGGATGAGGCTTCTTTTTTTTTTTTTTCTGTTTGTAGAAATAAAGTAACTTTGGAAATGTTTAGCACTGGAAATTCAGAGTTCTTTACCTGTTCTAACTGTCCTCACTACATAGTTGATAAGCAAAGGAATACACTTTTAGGTGTTGGAGTTTATTCACCTTTAACTAGCAAGTTTTTGACTCTTGATAGGAAAAAGATGTTCCTGTTAGTGTTTCTACATTGCACTGTTGCATAGATAATTGACTAGTTGTCGTAGGACTTTTTTGAGAACTGGACTCTGAATAGTAGGTGAAATAACTCTAAACATGGCTGTATACAAAAATCTGTATGGTAGCAGTCTTCATATAGTACTTGGTGAAGAGTCCTCAATTCTCTTTTTCTGGGATCCTTGCTACTTAAATGGGTTTGCTTGGGTTTTTTAATGAGCCATTTTCTTGGTCATACTTTCACTTTTCCAGGTATTTACAAACATGAAAGAAATTGCTAGCCAAGCAAAGTTTGCAATCAAACTCTTCCAAAATTATCAAAATAAGCCTTCTATTTCCCATACTTGTAAAATAATATTCTAATCTTTTAGGCAGCCTGCCTAATTTTCTTTAATTTTCTTGCTTCTCCTACTTCAAAAACCACAACAAAAGCAATGACAACAACAAAAAAAACCCCCCACAAAATAACACAAAACACACAAAACCCCCCAACCCTCTGCCCTAAATTTTAGCCTCAGTTTTTCATGAGTAGAAATAAATTTTTTGGTTTGTTGAAGGGACAGCAATGTGGAAAGTTTTGTTTTGGGTTTGTTTGTTTGGGTTTTGGGGGCTTTAGGTTTTTTTAAACTTTTAAAGTTTTTTTTAAAGTTTATTTTAACTGAAAAGGGTGTTGAAAATTCTAATCCTCTGCAGATGCAGCAGTAAAATTGATAAGCTTAACAGGTAATTTAAATAGGCTGTGAATCATTAGGAACAGTAAAGATAGTGCTTTCTATTAGAAAATTAAGTTTAGCCCTGCTTCTTGAGAGAAGGTTTCCAAGTTCAGTTCTAGATGAGTAAAAATTCCCTTTCACATGTAATCTGTGAATGCGGCACTGCTCTCGAATGTTCATAATTTATCTCTGCAGAGCTTGTGGGGAATTGAAAATTGCTCAAGAACTTCCCTGTTGGGTGTAAAAAATGTGGTAGATGAATGTCAGCTGCTCCTGTTGGTTGCAGTAGTTTGAATGACTGGCTCTGGGTCAGCAGTTTGCACATCAAAAGACAGTTCCTTCCAAGTTCTTCAAAATCTTGATGAGAAGGGAGTGAATTTGCATACTTCTAGAATTTTACATGACAAATTTTCCCCTGGAAGGCTGTTTTTGTTCATTTGAACTTTTGTTCGTCAGAAATATCCTGGAGTAATTTTAGAACTGCAAATTGATTAATCACAATGCTTGAAAACACCCCAGTTGGTTTTCTTCTGTGTGAAGAAAAAACTGATGACCATTAAAGTTTTGCAGAAGAAAATTTGGTTGTCTTCCCTTTGAACCTGTTTTTATACAGGAAAAGCACTGAGCTCGCTCCTGCTTGGACAGAAAGGCCACACTGCACATGAGGACTGACAAGGGTTGCACTCATCTGGCAGTCCCCAGTGCAGTTTTTAAGTTTCTAGCTCTATTGTTTATGCTGTCTGGGCACCCCTTTTCCCTGTCCAAGTGAACTTGAGCTTACTCTTAAGTATCTTAGTCTTATGCACTAGAAGCTATTGAGAGCTCCTCCCTTGGCATTGTCCACAGGGGAGAACAGCTTGGTATAGCTGTTTATGTTGTGGTTTAAGTACTGATGATCACTGTGAGCCAGGTGTTATATTAGAAAAACCAACAAAGAAAACACCAAAAAAAAATTCAGACTTTATTTGTATGTGCAAGAGCCTACTTCCATTGCACTGATCAAGAATAAACCTCTTTTTTTGACATATCCTTCTCCAAAAAAACCAATAGAATGTTCAAGGTGCATATGTTGATTTTGTTAAAACAAACTTCTCAAATTTAAGCAGCAGTCCAATGAAAAGTAGTTGTAAAAGTTCATTTGGTTATCTGTCCCGTATTTCAGCTGTCCCCTGTATTCTGTGGGACATTACTGGGCCCACCTATGAAGGTTTCTGAAATCTATTTACTCCATGTACTGTATTCTGTCCTGTAGGGTACTGTCTGTCTTCACACCCTCCCTCCCCAACCCTTTTTCTTTGTGGCTGATTTTAAGTTAGTAAAATAATTTAACATTTCTTTTAAATAGTCTATAGCATATGATAAAATACACAATTAGTTTGATGCTACAGGTCTTCCTTGTAACTAAATTAAAATAAAAAAAAGAAAATTTTAAATTTGTAAAATTCAGTATTTGGGTCTTGGGATGGTCTCTAAGTCCCTTCCAACCCAAGGCATTCACTGTGTGTTTTCATTTAAAATACATTAGGAAATGCTGATGCTATCTTTTTCTAATAGAGACAATTTGTAATATTTTCCTGGTATAGTATGTAATAATTTTTTTCTTTGCTGAAAGGCTCAAGACCGTATGCTTAGGTGTATGAGGCAGAAAGGATCATCAATACTGGAAGCTGAGTGAGAGCTTAAGCTCAGATGTAGGATAATTTCATCTTGCCACATGTAAAGAGTGTAAGGGAGGAACTACCATTTTGTTCCTGAGTCCTGCATGGGTTCTCCTTAGTCATAAAAGTAAAAACTGGCTTTTCACTTTGGGTGCACAGGGTGTATTTATCTTCACAGAAATGAGTGTGGATGTGTGGTTCCCGTACGAGCGCAGACTGCGATCTACCACTATTTATGAAGAACACATGTACAGGAAAATGACTCTTAAGTACAAGTCATAAATTGAAATGATTATAGAATCTACGTGGACAAATATACCATGTGTGGTATCGGTAGACTGTAATTTCATCAAGTGGTTTTTCAGACTTCATAAACTATGAATGAAACATGATTGTATTGGCCTTGTAACAGGTAAAGTAAAATATAGGGTCTGGCTACTTTAAAGCGCTCATAATTCTATGGCTGGAAATAGCCTTTTGGGATACGATTAAGTCTTAAAACCTGACTGATTAAAAAAATACATTTCGGTGAAAATCACATGTTCAGAAACTCTGGGAAACATTTGAGTCTCCACCTCATGAATTTTTACAGTTCCCAACTTTCTGGGTGTAAACACCACGAGCTGCCTTCGGCGAAAGGAGCGGGGAAGGGCCCCGTGTTGGTTAGAGCTTCGTCACCCCTTCGGTTATTCCGTTGTTTTCAGCGGGTTTTTCCCGGTTTTTGGTGGCTCGGGCTTTGTTTACTTGGGGGGCCGTGCCCTGCCAGGCCCGGCCCGGCGCTGCCGTGCGGCGGCCATGCCGCCCTGCCCTGCCCTGCGCAAACCCTCCCGTTCGCCGCGGCGACCTCTGCCCTTTTGTATCCTGTGACACTCAGCCTGTCTTTGTGCTCAAGTTTATCCATGATGGATACGTTTCCCTCCCAATCGCATATGCCGGGAGCCCGGCGGAGCGAGCAGATAAATTATTTTCAGCTGCAGGCCCGGGCTGGGGGAGGAGGGCAGGAGGGTGGCGGGGCCCCTCCGCGCCCCGGCCCAGCAGGACGGGGCGCAGCCTCCCACTCCCCCGGGAATATGCAAGGGGATGACTCTCGGGCCTCTCAGATCCTTTTTAAATGCAAAAGAATGTAGGAAATTGCCAGATCAGTTGGTTAATCAGTGACAACTGCAGTAGGTGCACAAAAAGCCCGGAGCCATCGCTTGCACGGGGTGTTTTTTCAGCGCCCCAGCGGGGTCGCCGCTGGCCCCACCTCTTGAACACCCGGGCCGGTTTAGTGTCAGCTTGAGAAGGGAATGTAATTGCGGGGAGATTTCTGGGTGACTGATGGCGACAATATAGGTCTCCTCCGTGACACCACCGCCCCGCTGGCCCTGCTAGTGCTTTGTGTTCGCCTGGCCATCGCACAGCCGCGGAGCGCTGAGCGCTCAGCTCGCTGTCCCCAGCCCACCGGAACAAGGCAGCCGTGCAGCACATACAATTTTCCGTATTTTTTTATTAATGTTGGCTACCCTGCTGCCTTGTCATGGTCAAACCTCATTAAGGGGTCACATTAAGCATGTTACTGCTCCCCTTTATGGAGTTATTTGTGAGGTTAGCACCTCTGTCAAATGTTTTGAAGAGTATTCCTGAAATATTTTTGTGACCGCAATTGCTTCTCTTACTTATCTGGGACTATTTTTAGATGAACCATCTCACATCTGTGTTTTAAACTTACGTTTGGAGAGAGGGTGGTCATGCAATGAAAAAGGCCTCTTAAAATTCCAAGTTACGTAACACTAGAAGTGAAGTATTTCTAGATTAGGCCTGTTCCCTCTTCTCTCACCTCCTGTTTGTAATGTACTACTTAAATGTAAAAAAAATGCTTTTCCTTCTTTTTTTTTTTTTTTGTTGGTTTTTAAAATTTTTAAAAATTTATTTAATTTTTTTATATTCCTCTGGTTACCTCCAAGTATTATTATATTCCTCTGAGGCCTCCAAGTATGTGCTGTAATAAATAGCTCTAAACTTTCTTCTTTTTCTTCTTATCAGGAAAGAAAAGACATGCTGAAGCTTCTTCTGTGATATTGTAGGTGCTGGCTTGAAATTAGCAGTGCTCCCCTGTTAGGGCGAAGAGTTTGCAGCCCAACTGGTATGGTGAATGCCTTGGTGTGATGTAACAGCAAGGCTCAGTGGGTTTGCATCAGAGTCCTCCTAAGTGACGCTTTTGTGGTCTCCTATCAGAGCTCCTGGGAACTTGAATAACGTAGGATATTGTTTCCAAATGTGTGGCACAGGCTGAACTCTGGGCTGGTCATTCCTGCATCAGCTGCTTGACAGCAGCAAGCTGCCAAATATTCGAAGGCTGTAGTGCCCTCAGTTGCCTCGGTGAAAGCCTGTTTTTGCCAACGTACATCATACATCAGGGAAATAAAATCCAATCTGGCTTTTGCGGAATGATTTTATGAGAAATGTAGGATTTCATGGATTTCTTGGCAAAAAAATCTTACTGAATATTATTCATGGCATTTCAGCTGATTGCACATTGGCAAAACCTGTGACCTTTGAGGAAAGGCACCTAAGGTTTTCTCTCTTTCCTCCCTCCCCCCCTTTTCTTTATTTAACAAGAGACATTGACAGTCTTTAATTTGCTACTCAAATTCTCGTCAGGATGTATTTCTGTGAAGAACTAATGGAATTCTACTAAGATACAGGTGAAAGCAAACTTTTAAGAAATGCTTAAGTAATATTTGCTGATGCTTCCCACTAAGTTAGAATACTCCTGAAGTGC
The DNA here is from genome assembly GCF_035770615.1 of Melospiza melodia melodia. Classification (NCBI taxonomy): domain Eukaryota; kingdom Metazoa; phylum Chordata; class Aves; order Passeriformes; family Passerellidae; genus Melospiza; species Melospiza melodia. The sequence continues at coordinate 136,862,936 of NC_086194.1, forward strand.
ATCAGGTCATTCTTTTCATCTTTGCAAGTCCTGTCTTCCTTTCCTGGGACGAGGGGGAACGAGATTCCTGCCATCCTTTGATGTCTGAACTATACGAACTTAATTTTTAACACAGCTGTGCTGTGTGAAGTGCATAGTAGGAAAGCATTCTAAGTGAATTAAAAAAAAAAAAGGTCTTCAGGCATTCAGGAAACCAAGTTTCTTTGGAACCTGCAGTCAGAAATGATGTTGCAATCACTTTACAGGTCTGGTCTTATATTTTGGCTAATCTATATGCAGGAGGAGCGTACCATGCGTGGTGTCTGTGACAGCAGTGAAAAGTAAGCATTAAGCACGTAGGAGATGAGGCATGCTTCCCACAGACATGGTCAGGCACTTGCATAACTGTCCTGGCATCAGCAGTGCTGTGTGCTCAGTAGGTGAATGAGGTGAAATGTAAAAGCCTCACCAGCCATCTTGCTCAATTTGAATGTCTTGTCGTGACTTTTGCTATGTTGTCATGGCGTTACATGTGTTTATGAAGTTTTTGGTGAATGTTTTCCTTCAACTTTGTGAGTAAAATAAGAATGTGACTTTCATTGCTGTCATTTATGTCATGTCCTTCCATGCGGCAAACGCTTAAATTACTACCCCTAACAGCCAGCAAGAGCTTAGCAGTTTTGAAAAGCAGTTTAAATGTGCAATGTTTAAATGCAGATTTAGTAGACTAATGTTTAATCCTACATTTTGAGGCTCTGGTCTCAAAATGACCTTTGGCATGGTGTTGTTTTTAGCATGAGAGGTCTTTTTAGCCTAGTTCTTCAAAATAGCATGGTATTTGTGGTGTTTATTGCATTGTATGTAAGGGCATACTTCCATTATGTGAGTGGCTGGTTTGTTTGTGTCTGTCAAGTACTTCAGAGTTTTGTCAGAGCTATCAACTAATAGCTGTAAAAATACAACTCTGCATGACACATGTCATTTCAAGCTTGGAGCAGTCAGTATTAGTTGCCTTCTCACCTTCTGTTTATTCAGTTTATTTGCTGCACAGCCAAATGCTGCTGAATTTCTTCTGTAGAAGGGTTGATAGCTGAATCAAGGAACCTGTTGATTTACAAAATGTTCTTTTGAATGCCAGAATGTGAGGATGGTGTGGAAGGCATGGGCATCTGTGTGCTGCCCTTGCTGCTGCCTGGTCTTGACTGCCTGGATCTACTGCTTTGGGAGCAAAACTAATGAAGTTCAGGTTTTTAGTGTCTGCAGCCCTAGATAAGTTATGTGTGTGCAGCAGCCAGTTTAGCTCTACTTATGAAAGTGGGAAGCTGCTGAAGACAACTGAGTTGCATGAAGCTTTGGAATATTAAGCTGGACAATGGTTAACTACTACTTAAATTTGAGATTTAGCTGTTTAAGACTGGAATGTTGCAAACTGGAGTAAATGTAAGCTTTGTCTGTTGAGACAACAGGGTTGTTAAGCAATTGACTGTGTCCTGGTGGTTGGGATCACACCACTGCTTTGAACAGAAGCAGGCTGCCTAGGCAGCCTTAACGAAATATATTCATTGACTCTTTAGGTCAGTCTTCTTGGAGCCATCTTTCATGTTAAGGAACAGAAAAGTGATAGAATTTTATAGCAGAACCTGTATAGTTTAAGATAGTAATAAAAAATAATCACTGTCTTGTCATACATTCTTACTTTGTTTCAGCTATCCACCTTTCTAAGGGTTCAGATACTCTTCACTTTGTACCCAACAAACACTGCTTTTGTGTATGTTGATTTTAAATTGCAGGAATGTAGAGAGGATGTGCCATCCCTTATTTTGAACTATTTAATAAAAAAAAAGACTATAAGGTGAGTTTATCACTGTTAGTCTTGCTGTTAGTATATCTGCCTTTATGGGGAAGTGAACAGTGGTGCTGAATGAGTATTTTACCTAGAATTATTGCTTTATGCAGGTTCTGCTTTTGTTTATATATTGGCTTTCTTTTGTTTTGAAAGAAGCGGACATAGTTGCAACCTCAAATAAGGCTGTGACTCTTGTGACTTGCTTAACTACCTAAATGTCTACCCTGTTATAATGGAAGGTTGAGAGGTTAGTAGGTAATTCCAGTATTGACTATTTCCTTATCAAAACATTGGTTAATTATTTTGATCAGGCTGTAGCTGCTACTGTCTTTCATGCTTCAACAGCTGCTGTTAGCCATATATCACATCAGAGGTGTGACTTTTATTGGGGAAAGTAGAATAAGGTTTGGCGAGAGCACAACTGACTGTTAAGGGCTGTGGTCATTAAATTTGAGGCTGGACTCACATCTGAAAAAATACTCCCAAAATCTGAGAGTTCTTTACCGTGGACTTATGCTGTGTTTCAGACATAGTAACTTTAGCACCCAGAGCTCAAACATGAAGTCGGTTCCTGCCTCAGATAAAAATGCAGATCTAAAATCACGTAATGGCAAGCAGTGTTTTTGCTCTTAATTTAGATGATGGATTTGTTTGTTTACAAGCTGCATCATAAACTTAAAGGTTACTTTTCTTTAGAAAGAGTGTGTGCTCAGGAAGCAGGGTGAATGCTAGGTTCCCTAGCACATCTCCTGCGTTGTGAGGGACAGCACTTAGTCCAAACCTGCAAATTGGGATGGTGTGAGTTGAGCAAAGTGTGTTTAGTAAAGCAAAAGCCTTACCCTATTTTAATTTGGTTCTCTGGGTATATTAGCAGATCCAAGCTACTGTGAGCTGATGTTGACAGTTATCAGTGGCTGACGTGCCTGAATTTTATTGGGCGCTTGTCAGCTGAAAAACAGTAAACAGAGCAGGGTCAAATGCCTGCTTGATGCTTGTAACCTTGTTTCTGGAGATGCTCTGTTGAATTGTTATAAAGTTTCATTAGTGCTTTAGGAGAGTAGAGCCTTCTTGTCTTAAAAAATGGTTCTTTTAGCAGGCATGATTTATATAATGAAATGAGTGGAAATTCTTACATGTTCTTGACTGTGTGGCTGTTTCTAGTGGATGGGTGAGACTTACTCGGCTCCAGTTTGATATTGCCCAGATTACATCAGTGCTTGGGAGGTAACAGTGTGTGTGTGCTCTGCTTTTTAGCATTTCCAGGCAAAGAGGCTGTTCTGTTGGAGACTGTCAGTACACACTGAAGTCCAGCTTTAACAGCTCCTGATGGCAGTGAGCATCAGTAGTCGCAGTGCCAGACGTCCTTGAGCCATCAGGGATCTTCACCATGACTGCAGTCTGCTCTGGAGCAGTCTAATAGCAAAAGCTTCTTTTGGTGAAGGGGATTCCTTCTCACCTTGTTGAAATTTCCTTATGGTGTGCTCTAATAAACTGAATGAGGTGGTAAATATTACAGATGGCTTCTGCCTAATAATTGAAATGAAATAAAACCAAATAGATATTAGGAATATGAAGATGGCTCATAGGAGTTTACCTCCAAGTGATTTAGGAAGTGTTAATATCCCAGCCGAGCACTAAAGAGATTTAAGAGTGTGGTTTTAAAGGTGACATTCAAATGCTATTTTAAGAGGAGTGATAAATGCTTGTGCCTTTCCTCTTGCCCTCTGCTTCATGCTGTAGAAGGTCCTCTTGACAGTGGCTACAAGAAGGGTAATAAATGTGCTGATATTTTTCTCCCTAAAACTTGTCTGGAACAAATACCCTTCAGTCAAACAGTCTGGCCTGGCATTTTGTGCCCAAAGTGACTGAAAGCATCTCTCCACCACAAAAGAATGCAAGATGTGAAAGCATAAACTTGTAAATCTTCTTTACTTTGGTTGCTGGTTAAGGGCAGTTGGTATCTGCAAGCAGAGTCGCCACTGAATTACAACCAAGATACAAAAATACTTGCTAAATGTATGGGCTCCCTTGACTATTGTCTTAAAGTTTATTTTGCATGTAAGACACAGTGTTCAAAATTTTGATTTTTATGAAGAAAAAGACAGCATTAGACTACCTTTGCCCATAAAAAACTGATCCAAACACATCTTGGGAGCTCTTGCCGGAAGAGGATAGGGGACACATTTTGGAATAGATCATTCTTCTCTGTGAGATCAGCCTTCCCTGAATGAGAACTTTTCTGAGTCTGTTGTTACTGTGTTGTTGCTTTTTGCTTTTTATTCCCCAAGTCCAAATGTGTACCTTGTTAGGTTAGCTTTTTGTCAAGTCATTTTGCCATTACTAATTTTCTTGAGTGAGTATTCAAGTTTTGGAGACAACAGAACTTCAGTCTTGCAGAACTTCAGTCTTGCAAACTGCTGTAGTTGCAGTAGTAGCATGATAACCTAAAGATGAGTAATGAACTTCATTGATACTATTCTGTGTTACCATCATAAAGGAAATTAGGAGAAGGATTAAGAAATCCACCCTATCATATGGTGAAGCTTGTAAATTTGATTTTCTTACACAAATTGAGCATATAGCTTTGTGGAAAGGGGGAGAAATATTGTGTCTTTTAGTGTACAAATTCACTAAATTAGGCTAAAATGCGTGTTTAAAAAAAAATTTTAAAAAATCCCTTCCTAAAGGCTGAGTCTTGGAGTTTAGTCTGTACTTAGTGGGTCATCTCTATATGCATTTGAAAAATCTGTTGTGCATATAGCCAACTTTAGTTCATCGTAGGACCTGGCGCTTCTGCTTGCTCATCTGATTACGCAGCTCAGGGGAATAAGGTTAAGGACATGCTGTTGGTAACTAGAGCGTTTTCAGGGCTTTAGTTCAGCAGATGGGCTGCTCAGCTATATTCATACATCTGCCTACCTGCTGTGGCAGCTGCTGCTGCTGCGTGTTGTGTTCTTTTGTTCTGTTCCACCCAAGAAAGGAGCACTAGGAAGTGTAGTGAATGGATTAATTTAAGGTTAAGACTAGTGTTTTGCTTGCTTCCTAACTCTCTATCATAATAAAGCTTTAAATAAAGCTAATGAATCCTTTGTAATGTGAAATAGATTTTTAAGATGTATTTCAGGGGGCTGAAAGTAGCTAGCATTTAAAAAACAGTCAAGTATGTTTTCTTTATGTTGCCTGATGCTATTTATTTTAATATCTTCTTCTCTTTCTCCCCCTTCCCCTGCGTTTTCTAGGAGCAGTAACCAGACTTTGCCTGACACTGCGTGGTCCAAAAGAATTAAGGAAATATGGAATGACATGAAGGAGATTAGTTGAGGATTAAAGGCTTTGAGGACAAAACACCTCACCGAGGTGAAGCACAGACTAACATTCTGGTTGTAGCTCCAAGGAGCTGCGTGCTGAAAAAAGATGGCAGATCCAGGAATGATGAGTCTGTTTGGAGAAGATGGGAATATTTTCAGTGAAGGGTTGGAAGGTCTTGGAGAATGTGGATATCCTGAAAATACAGTGAATCCTATGGGTCAGCAAATACCCATGGATCAAGGATTTCCCACTTTACAGTCATCTCTTCATCATCCTCCTGCAAATCAAAACCAAGCCAAGTTGACCCATTTTGATCACTATAATCAATACGAACAGCAGAAAATGCACCTGATGGATCAGCCGAACAGGATGATAAGCAATGCCCCTGGGAATGGTATCACGTCTCCTCATTCGCAGTATCACAACCCTCCAGTTCCTCAGGTTCCTCACAGCAGCGGTGCCGGTGGTCAGATGGGAGTCTATCCCGGCATGCAGAACGAAAGACACGGCCAGCCCTTCGTAGACAGTGGCTCCATGTGGGGACCACGGGCAGTTCAAGTGCCAGACCAGATAAGAGCACCGTACCAGCAGCAACAGCAGCAGCAGCAGCCGCAACCCACACAGCCGCCACAGGCACCCTCCGGACCCCCTGGGCAGGGCCATCCTCAGCACATGCAGCAGATGGGAAACTACATGGCTCGTGGTGATTTTTCAATGCAGCAGCACGGTCAGCCGCAGCAGCAGAGGATGAACCAGTTTTCTCAAGGCCAGGAAGGCCTCAATCAGGGAAACCCTTTCATTGCCACCTCAGGACCTGGCCACTTGTCTCATGTGCCCCAGCAGAATCCCAATATGGCACCTTCTTTGCGACACTCAGTCCAGCAATTTCACCACCATCCCCCTACTGCTCTCCATGGGGAATCAGTAGCCCACAGTCCCAGATTCTCCCCTAATCCTCCCCAGCAGGGTGCTGTTAGGCCGCAAACACTTAATTTTAGTTCTCGGAGCCAGACGGTACCCTCACCTACTATAAACAACTCAGGGCAGTATTCTCGATATCCTTACAGTAACCTTAATCAGGGATTAGTTAATAATACAGGGATGAATCAGAATTTAGGCCTTACAAATAACACTCCAATGAATCAATCTGTACCAAGATACCCAAATGCTGTCGGATTTCCATCAAACAGTGGTCAAGGACTAATGCACCAGCAGCCCATCCACCCTAGTGGCTCACTTAACCAAATGAACACGCAAACTATGCACCCTTCACAGCCTCAGGGAACTTATGCCTCTCCACCTCCCATGTCACCTATGAAAGCAATGAGTAATCCAGCAGGTACACCTCCTCCACAGGTTAGACCCGGTAGTGCTGGAATACCAATGGAAGTTGGCAGTTACCCAAATATACCCCATCCTCAGCCGTCACACCAGCCCCCTGGTGCCATGGGAATTGGACAAAGGAATATGGGCCCCAGAAACATGCAACAGAATCGTCCATTTATGGGTATGTCTTCGACACCACGGGAGATGGGTGGGCACATGAGACCAAATGGTTGTCCAGGTGTTGGCCTTGCAGATCCACAAGCAATACAAGAGCGACTAATATCTGGCCAGCAGCTTCCTAGTCAACAGCAGTCTTTTCAACAGCAAATGCCAACCTGTCCTCCCATGCAGCCTCATCCAGGGATACATCACCAGTCTTCACCACCCCCACATCCTCATCATCAGCCTTGGGCACAGCTTCACCAGTCACCACAAAACACACCACAAAAAGTGCCTGTCCTTCAGGTAAGCTACTTCCAATTAGCAGAAAATGTTTTAAATGACTGTAAAGGCCTTTCAGGATACACAAGAACTATGGTTTCAAAACTGTTGCCCCTGTTCATCTCCCCTGTTTGTTATTGGTTGTGTGGCTTTCTTGGTGTACAGAGGCTGAAGGTAAAATGATGTTTGGGTATCTTTCTAACATCCTTATAGTAATTGTTATAGGGTAACATTATGGATAGACCATAACGTGGTATGACAACAGGACAAGCAGAATGCGTATTATTTTTTTCTTGTTGGTTCCTTTGGGGAGAAGATGGAAAGCACGTGTGAGAAGTGTCATTTAATTATTCAATTTTTGTATTTGCAACTTGGAGGAAGAAGTGTGTGTTATAATGTGTTTGTTTTGGCCAAACCAAGATCTTTTTTTTAAATCCTAAGGGAATGTTCTGTGGTTTTAAATGAAGGCTTAAATTGTTACATGTGAAAAAAATTTCTGGCGTGAACTTCTTTAGCACTAAGTAATGAAACCAAGAAGTGACGGGGAAACAGTTTATACAAGGAGAAGACAACATTGTGAATCAGTCTGAAATTAAATCTTCTGAGGCTCAAATGAAATGTTAAATACAATGCAAGTTTTATTTTACTGTGGCTTTGATCTGCCAGGTTTCGATGGCTATGTATTGCTTCCATGTCATTTTTCAATTAAAAGCTAAAAATGGTAAAACATCTTGATCCTCTGTGGCTTAAGAGGTTTGGCCATGTGCTAGTATGTTAACCTTCAGCCGAAAAAGTGCTTTTTGGAATCTTCACATTTGCCATTGCTTGCCTTTGACTCAGTCAGTCAGAATTCAGGAGGTTTTGGTACCGGATTAATTAGTGGTCAAGATATTAAAGATTTACTAATTTTATTTTTTTTTTCCCCGATCGGTCAGTAGTTAACGCCAAGTAGCTCTGCCCATAAATATTTGGAGACAATTGTTGGAATGCAGCGGTAACGACGCGGTGCTACAAAACACGTAATAAATGATAAAGGCAGCTGTCGTGGGCAGCGTGGCGGGCCTGCGCGCAGAGCAGCTGCTCGGCCGTGCCCTGCGCCGCTGCCTGCCGGCTGCTCCCGCTCGCTGCCCCGCACAGCGTGAGCCGGCGCTGCTGGCGCTCAGACGCGCGCTCTGCGGACGGGCAGCTGACAGGGAGTGCTGCGTGGAGCAGCTCAGCAGCTGGGACAGGCTTCCACATTCCCCGTGGAACAGAGGAGGAGGAGGGGGACTAAGCCGGGCAAGGGGAAAAGTGCACTTTCTCTTGAGGGAGGCTCTCTTAAAGAGTCAAAATATATCTTCAAGACCATCTTTCTTTTCCCTGCCTGCCTCAAAGTTGGCTTGAAATTTTAGATGTCTCTTCCTCTCTCTGCATTTCCACACACAGACTTTGTTTGGAGAACTTAAATTACAGGTCTTGCATGCACGTGGAGTTGTGTGTTCCTGTCTGAGACAGCAGCTCTTGCCAGTGCCTCCTGTTACCAACTGTGTGGGTAAGCAGGATGAAAAGGAGAGAGATCAAGACTATAGGGAAAAAATGTAAAGAATGAGTGAATATTTGGGAAGGTGGTAATGACAGCACAGGGAAATCAGTACAAAAAGGGTAGGAATGAGAAAAAGAAGTATAAGACATATTTTTTACTCTAAAGATGAGAGCTGAAGCATCTAGTAGAAAAAACATGAAAGAAAATTATAGAAGTAGTAACGTAAGACTTTTAAGACAGTAAAGGAACAAAAACCAGTGTCACTAGGATCTTTCCTAACCCATGATGGTGGAGATGTGGGAGGAAATACTTGAGGTGGGACTGTACCCTAAAGCAGTGGTATTCTTCACCAGCATGAATTCCTTGTTTTCATCTGCCCATCCAGTAGGCCTATTTTTGGCATTAAAAGGTGGTTTGGGAGAAGAAAGTTTACTTGAAAAATGTACAAGCTTGTTAAATGTTCTTGGGACATTTTTTCCCCTTTAATCAGTGAAGAGGTTAAACACAGACAGCTCAACCCTTAAATAAGCTAAGCAACCTATTACAGAGTGCTGAACTGCAAATGAATAGCTTGAAGAAAGGTAAGTGCTGAAACGAAATAATTAGAGGAAAACCACATGATAACTCCAGTTACTTGATTAAAATCAGTAATTCAGACAGTTGTAGCAAGCCAAGTAACTTCTCTCTTAGCTTATTTCTGTTAAGGTTTTATCTGGTAAAAGTTACTGTTCATGTACCTTCCCATTAAGTAATTAGTTTGAGCCCTGACTGTAGTAATGAAACTCTTAACAGGCAGGCGTTTCCCCCTAGAAAACTGTTTGGATGAAATGAGTATTGTTCAAATCAACGAAAACTTAACCCCTCCCCACCCCCTGGGGAAAAAATGCAGATGTGTGAAACCCCTGCTCTTCAGCCTGAATAGAGTTGGTAGCTCTCCTGTGTCATGGTTTTCCTTTCATGTCAGTAGGCAGAAAACTGTTCACCAAAGAGCAGTTATTTAAATGACTGGTTTGTTTTTTATTTGTATAAAATGAATCAACAAAATTAATATAGTCAGTGAAAATGGAAATCACTATGTACTTTAAAATCAACAGAAATCATCTTAGTAATTATTTTTCAGTGATTTGAAGCTAGCCTTATCATGGGAAGACTGTAATACTTGTGGTTAACCAAATTACTGTTTTGTTGTTAGATATGTTGGAAGGAAAGTGAAGTTCTTTTGCTTTTAAGTTGAAAGAAATTGCTGTGTTGATTCCAAAGCTTGTTATTTCTTTTTTTGTGTGGAAAACTGCAAATTATTTTGGCTGTGAGATGAAGCTGGTGATTGACAACTCATCTGGTTTTGATTAATAGCTGAAAACTAGACATGGTTGTTTAGGACTGTGTTAGCAGTGAGCTGCTGGCTTCAGTGGAGTTTGATAGACCCATAAGAACCACTGCAGTGTTGGAGTGTTCAGTCAGTGTGCTTGGTTTGTCAGGCACTCCTTTGAAACACTTTTCACTAAAAGTTTTTGGAAGAGCTTGGTGGCCATGGAGTAGGAAGGCTGGTTCTACTGTGGCAGAGCCATCCACCAAGGAGCAAATCATTGCCTGTTTTCACAGTGGAGGCATCTGTGTTGGGCTTGTGAGCTTGTGTTCTCCAAAATACTCATAAATGATCTGGAGAAGAGTGAAAAGTCAGATGGGAAAATTTGCTACTGCTGTTGATGTACCCAAAGCAGAGTACCAAATGCAGATGTGGTGAAAAGCCTAATAAGAATGAAATAAAATAATTAGAAATATAATAGAAGAGTCAATTACTTGCCCACTAAGTTGTGTGAGTCAAGACATGGCTGCGGAGGTTTAGATTGGATATTTGGAAAATTTTCATCACAGAAGGGGTTATCAAGCATTGAAACAGGCTGCCCAGGGAAGGTAAAAAGTTGCCATTTGTGAAGGTATTTAGAAGATGTATACATGTGGTGCCTAGGGACATGTGGACATGCTTTAGTGGTGGACCTGACAGTGCTGGGTTTACAGTTGGACTTTGTGATCTTAAAGGTAATTTCCAACCTAAATGATTTTATGGTTCTGTGGTGCTTGAGTAGTGAAATGGCAGGCAAAACCATCTCTTTAGGAACAGGTCTCAGTGTTGGATGGCTGTCTGAAAATGAGCTATAACAGTTAAAGAAATAAATCAGTAGGAACTGTAATGAAAGTAGGAGAGAACAAAACAAAGATTATTACCTGTATGTATGGTATGCTGGTGAGGCAAATGCTGTGAAGTTCTGTGTTCCTTCCTCAGACCTCAGAAAATACAGCAACACTTGAAAAAGCTGGTGGGGGCAGGCTGGGGGATGCTTTAGTGGGGGAAGGAAGGAGAGAGGTGGTGAAAGCCTTTAAATTGTCAGTGCTACAGGTGCATGAAGAGGATGAATGCGAAGTAAGGGTTGTTTGTCACCTGCTTTTGTCTCCTTGAATTCTTTTTAGGTATTCAGCAAGTTGTCACGTGATGAGTTCAGAACTGAACATTAAGATGCTGATCTCTGAGATGTTTCACAGAAAAATGCATCATCATTTGATAAACATAAAGGCACCACATTTGGCTCAGCAGATCTGTGCCATACATAAGTGACTGAGAATTTGTTACTGGCTTGCATCTCCTGTATGCATGTCTGGTTCTTGTCCTCTTCCACACACTTTATCAGAGGTGATATCAGGTTAGACAGGCCTTTGGAGCCTAATGCTATGCAGTTGTTCTTACATATCGTTATTTTCAGAGCATTTTATTGGTGATAGAGGAAGTGTAGGAGTTTTCGTTGCCAAGAATAGGCTGTCCTGGGTGTGTTGTTACACACAACTTATTTACCCACAGCTACTGTGTGGGCTGAAGTTTCGAGCTGTATTCATTAATCATGTTCCACAAATGCAATCCACATTATTTATAGTCAAACACAGGAGTATTTAAATGACAAACAAGTATGGTATAGCCTCCATGCTTGGCTAAATGGGAGAGCTCCACAATAGGCACAAACAGTGTTGAAGGATTCTGGGTTGCAGTGTCCAGGTTCTGGTGGAGAAGGAACTAGTTTTGTGTGTGTGTTACCGGTTCACTGCCAGGTTTGTTCTTCTGGCCTTATTATCTGTGGGCATGTGACTTTGCTTTAAATCATAACTCATAGCTGTGTTTGGTATGAACACATTCTTTTGAAATTTCCTGCCCTCCCTTGCAGGGGAGGAGGCAGGGAAAGTCCTGCTGAGTCACCAGCTGGGTCACCCCTTTCACAGGCCCTTCCTGCAATTTCAAACTCTGTGTTGCTGCCTCAGTTTAATTTATACTTGGATGTACGTGAATGGAAAGGGATGTTAATGAAAACTATAATCATCTGTATTGGTTTGATGCAATATTCTAACCTGGCAGAAAGTAGAGGTTAAATCAGTTTCTGCTGGCACACTAAAATGAAGTTTATTCTCTCCTGGGTTTTTGTTTTAATGCCTAATAAGAAGTGATCGACTCTTTGCTGTCTTCACATGAATTATCTTTCAGTATTTCCTGTAACTTTATGTAGTAACAAATGATGCCACTTGAATAGTTAGGATTATTCCCATAAATAATATTCATAAGCAATTTCCCACATCTCCAGAGAGAGCTGCTGGCTTTTTAATCCCTTGAGTATTTAACTTTTGGACTATTTTTCTGTTGATAAGTAGAACAAATCAAATTCATTTTAAAAAAACCCTAGAAACACTATTGGTTACTTTTTGTTTTGATGCAGAGGTTATTTCACATGACTGCTAACTGGTCTTGTGGGGTACTGTGTATGCTGCATGTTCAGCAGAGTCTCGTGGCTGCCTGCCCCTGGAAATTCTAGTTTCCTTTTTCAAGTGTTCACAGGCCAGCAAAACAGTGTATGATGGCAAGATTTCTGAAACTGCCAGACTAAATGGAATTAAGAACCCACTAATACTGAACCTTTATTAGCTACAATTGTATATTAATTTTATGTATAGATAAGCATAAATGTGTGTGTATTTCTATAGTACATATGGAGACAATCTAGGCAAAATAATAGGTAGTGGATAGCAATGGGAGAGAAAAAGGGAAGAAAATCCATAGTATTCATATTAAAGTAAAGGTTGATAACAGTATTTTTGTCTTAAAAGTTTACAGGCTTCTGCTGTATTTTGTTTGGGCTCTGAAGAATTCTTGTATTTGAGCAATGTAAGCAATGTAATTAAGTAAAATTTTCCAACTAAAAGGAAAACAGACTGTAAAATCTAGCTTTGGTCAGAAGTGTTGAAGTAATTTCACCCCCGTGGAGTAGAATTTTCTGTTACACTGATAACTTGATCCATCTGTGAGTGAGTTTCCATGCAGGTCTCTCAAAGGATATAATATTGTGAAGTACTGTGTCCAACAAAAAGTTCACATTCTAAAACTTGCAGTTGTATTCCAGTCTAACAGTTATTATTAACATATCCAAAGGCTTATTTCTTCCTCACCCTTGGAAAGGCCATGTGTGCTTTTGTAAATAAAGTGCTTGCAGTGATTTTTCAGTGAGTTGGCCTTTGGGCCAAAGATTTGTAGTTTTGAGGTGGTTTTGCTATGAACTTTTTGGTCTTTTTTACTGTTGAGGAGGCACAAGCTACTTCAAGAGTACTTTTTCTCTCAGGTGCCATGATTTAACTGTGATGAAAATAATTTGTGCCATTAAATTGTCTGCTCTGAAGTTTTGGGTAAAGCCAGTTTGTAGCATTAACATGAAAACATAAGTCTGCATCAGCATAGTGATTTGTAGGTTTAAGAGTTACCCAACTTGTTCTTCAGCGTGGGTATTTTGAAGGTTTCTGTGAGATGTAGATGACACCTGAATGTATTGTTTCCTGAAATCATTGGCATTTTCTGAGGAATCACTGAACTAGCAAAGTTTTTGAATTTATGCTGCTTGTTTAGTACTTCAGTATTGTGTTATCATGTGCTGCTGATGCTCACTTCCAGTGGGACTTGACAGCTGTCTTGCTTTCCCTTGGTTGAAGATGTTGTCCTACTTTATATTTATTTGAACAAATTTTAATCTGTTGTTTCAGAGAAACTTTTTTTCATCATTGAAAGCTGGTAGTCTAATAAAAACCCTCATGTCTGTGTCATCATCGACCTACAGACACAAGGATTGAAAATCAGGGCAAATGAAAGGAAAATGCTTGATTTTTTTTTTCCTTGATTTTTTTTTTTTAAATTTCATTAAATACAGTGGCAGTCTTAATAAAGAACAAGTTGCAGGTGAAGAAATAAGTTCCTTTCTTTTTGTTGTGGATCCTTGTCCTGGGATTCTGTCCTGCTCTTTCTCATGGAATTTGAGGCATCATTTATTTTAAGCTGTCTTGTCCTTGCTTGTATCTTGAATGAAAGTGTCACAAACTTTTATAAGTGTTCTTATTTCCTCTGTGGAGTAAATTGACACTGTGGAGTGTCAATTCCCACCATGATGGGACACCATCACTTTGAAGTGTAATTTGTAACTTCTGTCTGTAGAAGTTGTTTTCTCTCTCAGTTCAGTAAGCCAGTGCTTTTCACTTTTGAGTTTCAGATTTCCGTTCTTTTTAACTGTGTGATGATACATGTGTTTTACTGGTGACAATGTAGTCTGGATTTGGGGAAAAAATTCAAAACACTTGTTTGATTTTTTTTTTTTTTTTTGAGATGCTATCTGTAAATATTTATAGACTTCTCCAAAGAGTTGTAAAGTGTGGTAGCTAAAGAGCAAGGTTTGACACCTGTGAGTGGTTAAAGCATTGATTTGTACATCTATTCTTTTAAAATATTCTCGAATTTGCCAGTGTGATTTAAAGATGGTGAAGCTGCTTCCTGGAAGCTGATAGGAGCAGAGTAGGAAGTGTGGGCAGGAAGCAGTGATCAGGGAAAGGCTGAGCCCATCTGACAGAGCAGTGCTGAACAGCAGGAACGGAGAGGAAATGGCCAATGTCTGTGTTAAAATGGGGACAGAGAAGTTTAGGGAGTCACTCCACCTCTCTCTGCTTGAGTCACCTGCCTCTTGAGCCCTTGCCAGAGGCAGCCATTGGGCACAGTGGTGCCTGTTACTGCTCTTGTCACTGCTTCAGGGTGTACCTCTGTGTCACCCTGCTGTGGGCACGTAGCCCACTCACAGCTTCCCAGCATGGATAGCTGTGTGAGCTCAGTAACTCCCAGTATCTAATCTGCTTTAGAAAAATCCCCAAAAAATGTGCAGTGAAGGTGGCTGTGGTCTGGGATACAGAACCTTTGCTGCTTCTTTGCGCCTGCCTGATCATTTGGTGAACGGGCTTATCTGGCCAGGTCATGTTCCTGGCAGCTCTCCATTGTGTGACCACAGGATCACCCATGTTGGTGCTGTAGGAGTGGGAATGCTTGCTGGGGCAGAATGGGGACTGCCTCTTCCTCTGGCAGTGAGCTTTCAGGCCCTTTAATACCCTTGCACAGCTTGTTTTTTTATAGTACCTGCCCTCAGTAACCAGCCCTTGAGTCCTCTCTCAAAATTTCTGTTAGAAGTCCTAGAAAGCTTTGTCTTTATTGAATTAGTTACAAACAGGCCACATTCCAGCTTCTCCCAGCTTCCCTCTTACTCCACACAAATATTAATGACTAATTTGATTTCAGGAGTGTTTTCATTTTTACAAAAACGGGGCTGTTTTCCAACTAAAGTATTTGCAACTGTTCTGTTATTGAAGAGGTGAAAGAATATCCCCTTTCTACCAAAGAACTTGGCACAATTTCATTCAGTGTGTGTCATTGAGGATGCTTCCAGTGCCAGTTAGTGAATTGTCTTCTTTGAGTACTGAATGGGATTTTTTTTTTCTGGCATAGAGAATTGTTTACCAGCATGGCAAGAAATAAAACTCAGATTAATTTTTTTAGTCATCTTTGTGAGGAAGCAGAACTGAGAGATAGGATGACTAAGTGATCTGTGTGTTTGCTCTTTCCAGAGTTTATAAATGATTCTTTTTGATTTTGCTGTACTTTATACATTACCTATTTAGTTAGAATTTTCTCTCTTCCTGGCAAGACAGGTGTAGCCAATAGTGCTGCCTCTGTTTATGAAGAGGAACATAGAGATACGGCCTTAGATTTTGTTATTTATTCAAAACTAAAGTTCATAAAAACCCCAATTTAATTCTTACTCAGGTGTCTGTTACTCTAGCATGTGCCCCCTCTTTGCTCTCTGTCACTCCTTCCAGTATTACTCTTGCTTTAGAGTGCAACTCAAGAAGACTGAGATGACCAGTCTTAACAGTTAAAAGCAGAAAATCCAACTTCTTGTGTAGGAATTTTTGTAGTTGTAGAGGTTAGTGTGAGAGTAGTGCAGTTACACAAGATGGGGAAGAAAAAAGTGGATCTCTGATTTTTCACTGTTGGGCTGTCTTTGTTCCTTTGCTTTTGTTGTTCCTCAGCACCAAAGACTGGGATGCAGCTCTTTCCTGTAGTCATCCTCAGTGATTTTACTGTGTTAGCCAAGCTTAGGGGAGAGAGCAGCTCTTGTGTGAGGCTGAGCAAGCAAAATATTAAGCAAAATATTAAGAACTTCTGGGAAATGGGTTCATATTGCATGGGTTGCTGCTGTAGAAATTAAATGTTAAGAAATCGCAGGCTGATAGAATGACTTGCATTGGAAGTGACCTTAAAGAGGATCTAGTTCCAACCACCCCACCACAAGCAGGGATGCTGGAGTGGGTTAACCCTGGATGGATGCTGCCCACTGGATCAGGTTCCTCAGGTCCCCATCCAACCTGGCCTTGAATGCTTCTAGGGGTGGGGCATGCACAAGTTCTCTGTGCAACCTGTTCAGTGCCTCTGTACTGTCTTGAGGAAGGAATTTCTTCTTAGCATCTAATCTAAATCCACTTTTTCAGTTAAAACAATTCCTCTTTGCCTGTCTAAAAAGTTGCTCTTCTGCTTTTTTTATAAACCCCCTTTAAGTACTGAAAGTCCATAATCTTAACTTCCTAAAGTCATGATTTCTGAATCTTGGCAGTTTTCTATGGCATAGTATTAATCTTTTCATTTTGGAAAATTGCAAGTATTTGTCGTCATGAATGCAACACTTACACTTCAGTATGCAAACCCAAATGTGCCACTGATACATTGCTATAACATTGTAGGAAGTGCCAAACATTTTTTTAGCAAACGTTTATTTAGGCTTTAACTTCCACTTTCTTTTTAATATTGATATTAAAATATGAATTTGTTTATATTTTCTTAAATGTAGTCTCTTGTTATTGTAGTTGTAGAGGAAATTTTCATATTATACTTGAGTTCCCAATGTATACCCACTTACAGTAGACTTTTTTTATAACAGACTGAATAATTTAATTGGTTGAATCAGAAAAAAATAGTCCATGTTAATTGTGCTAGCTAAATTGTGTCCTGTTATGTCTCTGTAACTCCCACTAACATGACTACAGTGACTGAGAAGTTAATAGTTCCACAGATTTTTGGATGCAATTTTCCTGGAAGAGGAGAGAGGATTAATAGCAAACTTTCTAATGTCTAGTAGTCAATATGAACTCTTGTTTTTTCCACTCTGCTTTTACATCTCCTTTCTCTCCAGATGGCCCTCCATCCACTTGCATTCTGGTACTTGGTATCTTTTTTGGCCCTGCAAGATGCTGATAAGTGTGATAATACTGCAATTTTCCTTACATGTGAGCACTGGATGATATGAAGTCCTTAATTTTATTTTTGGAAGAAATCTTTCTGTACCAGCCAATTGTTGCTAAATATAGTGAGAGGCTTATAATACGCAGTGAGTGTTTGAATTTAAAGCAACACCTTACCCTAAAAAGTTGACATCACAGTTTACTTGTACAACTGTGTATGAAATACAGTCATTAAAACTGGTCTAAAACTTTGGGCATTTTGGCATTTGTGTCTGTCTTTTAATGGGATCTTGCAGATGTCTGCTGGGGCAAGCATTGTCACAGACGGACATAGGGACACATGCCTGCAGTACTGGAATACTGCTTGGTTGTGTTTCTCTCTGCAGGCCTCCCTTTAAATACTTCAGAAAAACTTATTGAAAACCAAATAATACTGTACCTAGGGTATTTGATTGGGACTGGGAGAATTTTTGCTGCCTGACACAGATTGGTTGTTTGGTGTCAGTATTTCAGTGTTCCTGGTGGGTGTGCTTGAGGTGCCCTGCAGCAGTGGTGAGTTTCTGCAGTTCCCTGCTGCTCTGTACAGCAACACCCAAAAATGTAACTCAGAAACTGTTATGGCAGCCAGGGGTAAGTTAAAAGTGTTGCTTTAGACACAGCTCTGCAACTGTAATATAACATTATGATATAACCCCACATTTAGAGCTGGTATTGCTGTAGGCGTGTCTGATTTAAGATCTGCCTATAGGGCTTTTTACATTTTACTATAGGTTGTGTTAAGAATGTCTGGAGCAAAGATACTAAAGATATTTGCACTAAAGATAAGGTGTTTCATAGAACAATGTTAATCAAACTGGTTGGAGAATCTAAGAGTTACCTCAGTTGGTAAATGAAGTAGATGTTTGTCCACAGAAAATGAAGCGTGAGATTTTTGGTGAGGTTTTTTTTCTTGTGTTTTTGATTTTGTGTGTGTGTTTTGGGGGTTTGTTTGTTTGGAGTTTTTTGTTTGTTTTTTATTTTGCACTTTGTTTTCCATCCTTCCCATCTTCCCTCCAGTTCTAATGACACATTCTGATTTAATTATTAGTTTAGTTCAGTTACTAGAGGAGCTGGGGAAAGGCCTACCTTTGACATGCCACAGCTAACATATTCAAAGGCTATCTTCATTTGCTGCTGTGACTGTAGAGTCTGAGATCTTTGGCTCTTTGACATAAATGGCTGTTAGCAGCAAATAGAACATCAGTGGATTTTTATCAAATCTGTGGTTTCAAGCCCATTTTGTCATATTGAAGTTAGTAAAATAGTGCAATGAAAAGGCCATAGGGAGAACTGCTGTCTTCCCACCCCATAAGAAAAATAGAATTGATTACTGCTACTTACTTCTGATTTTGTATCACATGTGTATCTGTTAAGATTTCTTTAAGTTGATATTTCCAAACCATGGACTCTTATACCTCTAAAGTCTCTTGCAGACTACTCTTATGTGGCCTGGGAAAGTTGATTAAGGAGAGCAGATTTATATGATAAGCAGCAGTATGCATGTGGGAAGTTTATTAGAACAATTACATGTCCACTATTAGAAGCATGCAGATCTTGGCAACAGGAAAAAAAAAGGGGGAAGAGGGAAATTTGGCAGAACAGAATTCTATGGTGTAACATCGATCTCACTTCTGATGGGATCTGCTCAGGCTGGTGTCTGAAATGACAGCGGTTGCATCTCAGTGTCAAGCAAAATGCAGAGACTGCCTGTCCCAGAAAGTGTATTGTGACCAGTACTGCTCAGTGTCTTCATCAATGACTTTGACAGGGAGATCAAGTGCACCCTCACCAAGTTGGCAGATGACACCAGGCTGGGTGTGGAAGTTGACATACCTGAGGTCCAGGATGCATCCAGAGAGAGCTGGACAAGCCAGAGGAGTGGGTCAGTGTGAACCTCATGAGGCTGAGCAAGTCCAAGTGCGAGCTGTTACACTTCCATCAGGGTATCAGTTACAGACTGGGGGCTCAATGGGTGGAGAGCAGCCCTGCTGAGAAGGACTTGAAAGTGCTGGTGGATGAAGTACTACACATGTGCTGGCACCACAGAAAGCCAGTCATATCCTAGGTTGCACCAAAAGCAGTGAGGCCAGCAGGTCAAGGGAGGTGATTCTGTTCTGCTCTGCTCTTGTGAGATCCCACCCGGAGTGCAGCATCCAGCTCTGGGGTCTGCACCACAGGGGAGGCATAGATCTCTTGGAGTGAGTTCAGAGAAGAGCACAAAGATTATCAGAGGCCTGTAATTCCTCTCCCATGAGGAGAAGCTGAGAGAGTTGGGGTTGTTCAGCCCAGAGAAGAGAAGGCTCTGTAGAGATGTTATTGCAGTCCTTCAGTACCTAAGGGGAGGGGCTTGTAAGAAAGATGGGTACAGACTTTTAGGAGGTCTTGTTGTGATAGGACAAGGGGTAATGAAAGAGGACTGGTCTAGATTAGATATAAGAAAGACTTTTTTTTTTTTTTATAGTAAAGGTGATGAAGCAATGTAACAGGTTCCCCAGAGAGGTGGTAGATGCCCTATCCCTGGAAATGTTCAGTGTCAGGTTGGATAGGCAATCTGATTGAGTTGAAGTTGTTCCTGCTTATTGCAGGGGGATTTGACTAGATTGCCTTTAAAGTCTTTTCTGACCCAAGCCATTCTATTATCTCTCCAGGAGGGTGTTCTCTGTTGGCTCCTGATGGTGTATCCATACCTCACCTGAAAGTTATGGATTGTATAGTGCCAGCTTTTTTGGAAAGGCCATGAAAGGACCAGTGTTACATTTGTTATGTGTTATATTTGCCTTTTGCTTTGAAGGGATCTGGACATAGCTGAGCCTTTTCTGGGGGATTGTAAGATTTGTTGTGGGAAGTGTCAGCATGTAACCAAAGTTACCTGAGTTTGACAGGTCAGTATTAGTAAGCCACCTAGAAAAAATGGCTTTAGCCTATGATATGTACCCTCCATATCAGTTAACTTCTTCCATCAGATAACCTTTGTGTAGCTTGAATCAGTGGGAATTTGTTGGTGGGTCACACAAACACGATCACTGTTTCCATTTCAAAGGGTGGAACTATGCAGATGGTAACATGCCTGGGGTTATGGAG
This sequence comes from Melospiza melodia melodia, assembly GCF_035770615.1. Classification (NCBI taxonomy): domain Eukaryota; kingdom Metazoa; phylum Chordata; class Aves; order Passeriformes; family Passerellidae; genus Melospiza; species Melospiza melodia. The sequence goes on from NC_086194.1 coordinate 136,883,110, forward strand.
GTGACCACAAACCTCCTCTGTCTTCCACCCCCACCATCCTGGGTGAGATCCTCCACGTCTGCCTGGAGCTCTGCTCTGAGGGGTGCCTGCCTCAGAAGCTCTGCCTCGAGTTAGCATTGCTTATTTGCCAGCTCCTGCACACTTTCTCGAATGTCAGCTTGACTTCTGTGGATTTACAAGTTCTCAAAAAAGCCTTTGAGTGTCTTCTGTGTTACTTTGTCTTCTAATAGATCTAGAATATAACCTCTGCAGCTTCACTATGTGACTTCCTGCATTTAAAGGGTTTTTACTGACTATATCTAATTGGATAATTTTTAATTATCCAAGTTTCATGCAGAAACTGTGGGGACTGGTACATAAAAAGCTCACTAGCAGTGCAAGTGAAAATGCTTACCTTGCTTCAATGCTAGAAAACCACCAGTTTATTTCTTGCAAGTTAAAAACACAGAATTACTTAAATCTTGATCACTGTCTTTTCATTTTAACTCAGAAATCTGGTCTGTGAGTTGTAACTGCTGAAGAGGTAGATGCTTGTATTCATAAGTGAAACAAAGAAAACATTGTGGGGCAGAAAATAAATATCTAAGAAAACTTGAGTTGTAAGTAGTTGAAGTAAGATCTGCAGGTTGTCTTGCTTTTTCAGTCATCAACTGTAAGATCACTAGTAGGTTTAAAAGATGAAAGTTTTTGCTCCTTTCTGTCTCTTTTAAGTGTCTCTACATCAGTTTGTATCAAACCTAGGGTAAAACAAAGCAGTTCTATAAACCACTCAATTCCCCAATGGGTGGGGATAGAAGAAGGGTATTTAGATTATTGATTAACTAGTCTGGAGAGGCCTCAAAGCAGGCTGTGGACTTCTGGGCTGGGAGCTATGGGGTAATTTCTATGGAAATAGTTCCTCTTTTTCTGAGGGAAGAATTTATTCTATCTTCATTTATCCTCATTGATTCTGATCTCTTGTATTAGGGATGTGTGTAGGAAGCTCTTGAGGAAGAACAAGTTTTGCAACACAGCATTAGAAAGAGCTGAAATTCTCTTTGGAGTCTTTTTAGTTGCAAAATTCTGGTTGACAGGGTAAGACACAGGCCCAGCAACTGGATACTGGCTCCCTCCTGCACTAACCCACTCCTTACAACTATGTCCCTAATACTGAAATGATGTAACTGTGTAAATAAACAAATGATGGATGATCAGTAATTTAATAAATTGCATACTTCTGTTTTTCTCAAGTCTCTGTTGTCTGGAGTACTTGAAAATAAAAATGACTTTGGCAATCTTTGGGAAAAATTGTCCAAACCCAGGAATAGAAAAGTTACTGCAAAAGAACACTGATAACTGTGACATCTTTATTTAAAAAGCAGCCCTTTCTATTTTAAACAGCATTGTTGCATATGATAGTCATGATACAAAGACAATTACTTGCCAAAGAAAAAATTTTATTAAAACAGGCATTTGGAATTGCAGAGATTTTTTTGGGGGGTATCTGAGCAGTCACATTCATAGCTGTGATCACTTAAGGTTGTGTGTGATGTAAGGCTTGTAAACCAGGTAATACTACAGGGCTTTTTCTGACTGTTTTGGCCAGTGTAGTTATAAAACCTTTTTGGGTAGCCAGCCCCTTTTCTCAGGTTTGAAGATAAAATTCCTGTGAGCAGGAGCTTGTTTTACCAGCTCTATTATCTGCTTAATAGATGCTTTCTTCCCCAAGAAAATTAAACATAAGTGGTTTTTCTAAGCATATTTAGCTTTCTTCTAGTTAAATATTCTAGTTTACTAGCATGTTTGATGTTTGTCATATTCCAAATTGGATTTGCTAAAATGCATTTATTTTTAAATGTAAACAAGATTTTGATGTTGATTTTTACTGTTCCCAGTCATTAGAAGCAAAGTACTTGTAAAAGGTTGTCTGGGCCATTGAGTTGAGCTTCTAGCTGTCACATCTGCCATCTTATGAACTGCTTTTCTAAACCTCATCAAGGTCAAAGAGCACTTGGCTTTTGCTTCCAGTATTCCTGGTTTTTGAAATTCTTACTCAGATCAGTTTGAATGTTGAACATCTGACTGTCCTAAATTTATTGGAATGCCGGTTTCATACTGAATTTGCTCTGGTGTCATTTTTACCCATCTTAATTATTTTCATTTACTGTATTAGGATCCGTCAGTGTTTTGATAAATAGCAATCTATCTAAAGTAAGTTAAATTCCCTTTGGACTTCTTCAGGATAATCTGTCATTGTACCTGAGGTGTGATTGTTGATGATGTGGGTGATCAGAATTTTGTGCAATGCTGTATTCTGGCACAAATACTTCTCTAGGTTTACTGGAAGCAATCTTGAGAGGCAGTTGAATGTTTTAATTTTTTAATTTTTTTTTCTTCATTGTACATCCCACCAGTTGTTTACAGACAGTCCTATGGTTTAAGTACAAATTGTTTTGATCTTTAGCTACACAGTCTTACATTGTTTTATGTAAGTATATATGAACTTTTTAAAGTCGGGGTAATAGAATGGCGAAAAATTTACAAGTACTGAAATATTCAAGTTTGGAAATGCCTATGAAAAACTGATTAAATTTGAGAGGGCTCTACACTGATGGGCTTAATTTCTGTGTTAGTGTTTTGAAGTGAGTTCTGAGGCTTTCACTTAAAGCTAGGATGGTGAGTAAGCACAAGCTGCTGTACTGCTAGGAGAGACATTCAGCTGTGTTATGCTTAAAGGACACCTTCCTTACCAATAACATTTAAAAATACTAATTCTCTTACTCATCTGTAATCCTCTTCCCACAGCTTGAGCTCAGGACTATAATGGAACCTATTATGGGGAAAAGGTCTATGACTCAGCCATTGAGACATGCAAACTCTTGGCTTCTTTAATTGGCGTCATTAAATCTTTAGTAGTTTTTCTCTCATAATATATAGGTGTCATTGATATAAAATACATCACTACTGAAGATATATTGTACCTTTTGCTCTTTGATTTCTGTGACTTGATCAACCATAGGTGTTCAAAGGCTGGTTAATCCGACTTTTTTAGAATTACTGCTTAACTATTTGGGAGTGTATTGAAAACAAAATGTAAGAGGGCCATTGATTAAATCATTACTTTCTAGGTTATTTTCCTTTTCTATATAGATGCAGGAGAGGAAAAAGGAAAAACCTGTCTTTGCATTGTGTTTTATCTTCATAGAAGTTATTTAACTTGAAGACTGGGTATCTTCTACATGACAGGATGGGAGAAGTTAATTCTTGAGCATATAACCAGGGGAGAACTGGCTTGATGTAGGGAAAAAACCCCTTTTTTTTCCCCCGTGTTGCAGGCTGGTTTTGGGGTTGGTTTGGCAGCTTTTTGATTGTGTTGATTTTCTTGTACTGTATTGGAAAGCGAACGTGGAAACAGCTGTAGTTTGGGAAGGGAGTGAGACATCATGAGAAACAATTTAAACACTGAAAGTTAAATGTTTGAATACATATGTATATTTTAGTAAATGCATGTGTATGAGGAACAATAGCAGCTTTTAACTCTTCTTTTGTTATTTTCCCAAATACTAAATGTGGGACCCTTAAAATGTGTCAGTATTTATGTTGGTGTAAGCATTAGTGGCTCTGAAAGGGGCGTGTGATGAGGGCATTGGAAAACTGTAATTGTTTCTTACATCTGAGGAGTCTGCCTTGTTGTATCTCCACTTGGCAAGAAGGCTTGGTTGTAACATTTATATATACTTTTTGAAAGTAAGTATAAAGAAAGAATCAAGTAAATGACAGAAAATGTTAAACTATGTTACTTAACACAAAATTTACGTGATTGTGTTTACGGAAAGATGGCAAGCTGCGGTTAAAAAAGATCTGAAGTAGGACTGACGCTACATGTTCCCCATGCCTATAAAATAGGATGTAATCTGTGTATGTAACCTTCTGTGATAGAAGTAGCTTTTTAATGACTTTGGTTTTTTGTTTGAGGTATGGCCTGATAATTTGTTGACTGTATATTATCCAGTAAACCTGATAATGAATATCACTGAATCCCTTGGACCAGGAGGACTCTTCCTACAAACAGTGCCTCTCTTCATATTTTTGTAAAAATAGCTAAACTGATGCCTCGGGTTTTAGCTTTTATATTTTTCACATTCTGTACTGCTTTAGTGTGTAGTTCTGAGCTTCATATCATGGGACAGTAGGCTCTCTTCACTGAGTAGATAGACAAAACAATTCCCTCTCTAGCTGGGGTCCAAGGACAAATGATCCAAATTTCAGGCCCAAAAACATAAACGATGGTGGACTGAAGAGAGAAAAACAAGAAGAATGGGACTTCATAATCTAAAGCTATAACTGGGTAATTAACTCCAATATGCAAATGGGCCAGAACATTACAAAAGTGTGAAACCCTGTGACTGGTCATCCATTTTGTGACCATTTTGGGTTCATCTTGGGTGTAGCCCTGGCTGGGCTCTTGAACTGCCCAAGGTGTATCCATTAAAGCCCTCTAATAAATACCTACTTTATTCTTTAACTCTGCCCAGCCTGTGTTCTAGGTCAGCCTTCACAAGGCATCAAAACTTCACCAGCCACTAATTCATTCATCAAATTAAGTCTTCTATAGAGTGTATTCTCCATTTTACATATGAGTAAACCAGTACAGAGGGATAGGGAATTGCCTGAGGCAAGAGTGATAGTAATGGGATTTGGGGCTGCTTTGTGTGTGTTGTGCTGGGCTCTGTTGCCCTGAAGCTGAAGCCAGTAGTTATCCAAGTAGGTGCTTTCTTGCAGTGATCCTTGAGCAGTTTTCAAGAAGGTCCATGGCAAGTTCTTTGCTGGGAAGCCCTCTTAGTAAGAAATGAGTATCTAATTTAAAAGAAAAGGAAAAAACAAAACCCAACAAAACAAAAGCCCATCTAGGAAAACAAAAGTATCGCAGTGAGTTGAGGCTGGTAGGAAGAAGTAACTTCTCTTTCCTGATGCTCACTGCTTTCATCACTCCTTGTAGTCTTTCCCAAGGTAACATGAGCCTTGTCTTCAGGTTAATGTCATAGTCTTTTAGATCTGATTTAATCTAGAAGTCTCATCTATCCTGTGAACTGCATGAGGCAGCAATTGTAGAGCTACTAGGGAAGAGATGTTCTTGTGGAAAGTTAAGCAATAGGGCATAAAATCCATTTAGTAACAGCAATTATTCTTTGTTTTCTAATATCTGAAATATTTAAATAATTTAGACTAATTCAAAAAAAATTTAAAATGTTTATAATTTACAGTGTGTTTTCTTTGGGATACAATGAACTTTAAGTAATCCTTTTAGGACAGCATTGCATGTTTGCTGTTTCATTTGCAGGTTGATGCATTCTTCAGTGCCTGAAGAAAAGGGTTTGAATTTTTGCTGGACAAGAACAGTTTAATATTGGATAAAAATGGGTTAGCAAAGTAATTCCAAATTATTTGATGTCTAATAGAAGTCAAAGTGATGGTGGCAGTGGGATTTTGGAGTTTCTTTTTCTCTCATGATGTGGTATTTCTTTGTGATTAAGGAAATGACATTTAGAATGTCAAAACATAATGTTACAATTTTAAATTATGAATCTCCTAGTACTAAATGTGCTCACCTTTACTATGAGATTGAAACAGCAGCAATTAAACACTTTGAGATTTGGAGTAGACATAAAGAGTAGAGACAGCTTGATTGAAATACTATGGATGTAATCTTATGGTATCAGAAAACATTTATCAAATATGGACTTTTGGGAGAAAATTCTGAGATGAGGCTCTTTTAATCAGACCAAGTTAGCCAATGCAAAGATTACAATCATTAAATAATAATAATAATTGGTTTAGAGTGGTTTAACTTTCTTTCTTTGGTGGTACCTTAGTATTTTACAGTATTAGAAGTCCATGTGATCAGAGAATTCTGTGTGCTTTTTAAAATATGTAGCAGAAAAGACTTGAGTACAAATTGTAGTTTGAAAAAAAAAAAAAGGACACCAGCACAAGTAATGAATGAAAAGGATTTAATCTTTTGCTTGTGGATACTGTACAACTTCACCTTGCAGAGAGGGAAGATGGCAAGGGAAGAAAAAGATTATTGCATTATTTGCCTAGTGGGTCTCTTTCAGGCATGCAGATAAAATATTGTTGAAGTGAACGTTTGTCAGCTCCAAACTGAAACCAAAGTGTGGACCATCAAAACCTCCAACCAAACCATACCATCTGTGCTGGTAGTGTTTCTTCTAATGCTTTCAGCTAATTTTTCTTGAACTGGTACACTCTTAACTGCAAGATATCTTGGTGAAATTGTAAAAATACCCTATTGCAAACCATGGAAAATTCAGAGTACTCTGTGATTTAATAAAAATATTTAGGGGTGGTATTGTGGAAGTATCTTGGGACTTCAGTGGACTACTCCTTTCTATGGACAGCAGTAAAAACTCAGGAGTTCCAGTCCTTTTCACATCTGTTGAAATCTTTAACATCTAAGGCCATTGGCCTTTCTTTGAACGTGACATACATATTTATACCTTTGGGGAAAACTTGTTATTTCTTGGGGCGTGCAGATAGGGGAAGTGATAAAGTTCTTAGTAAAGACTCTCTATGAATTGCATCCTCTTTTCACCAGCCTTGTCATCTGATGCAAGTTTGTCATTAAATTGTGACTGGTATATTTTTTTTACATGCAGTCTTCTTAAACATGGATGTTAACAAGAGGCTGATGGTAGGGAACTCTAAAAAGAAAAATGCTGGGCTTTTGTTTTCCTAGGTATATAAAGAAGGGGATAGGAAAGTGATAGAGAAGTTGTATCTATTCCTACTATATTGGAACAAAGGTCATACGATAATAAATGTAATGGATTAAAATGCATTTGAAAGCATTTTACTGGTGGTTGCTGTATCTTACTGTTTGTGAATGTTTGGTGTTGTGCTCTTCAGTTGCTGAAGGGCAGCTCAGTCATGTCTGTGAGTGAGGGCTTATTGGGCAGCTGTGATCCCTGTGCTGTCTCTGGGATGGCTTTCTCAGAGGTGGGCTCGTCCTGTTGAAGACCCTTGCATTAGTGTGCCCTCAGAAGAGGGGTGAGGGTTTGTCCTGGGGCAGGTAAGAATGGCAAAACAGAGTGTGAATTGCATCAGGAAGGCTGAAAGGACTGGCTGTGGCTGGTGTCTAAAGCTTCCCAAGACTGGAAGACAGGCCCAGAAGAAAGGCCACTCAGGTGTGCATGTACAAGCAGGGTACAAGCAGGACATCTGAAGGTCGAGTTTGAGGACTTCCTGGTGCAGGCATGTTGTAATAAAGTACAGAGGCATGTAGTGGTGCCAAGTAATCAGATTGGGGCACTATGTAGTTGTAGCCACATGGTGCCCATCTGCTCCTAGTGGATTTCCTTACATTCTATTGCAGTTTGGTACTTTTGCAGTCTGTAACTTCCTCATGAAGGGAAGTGTAGGGAGGAGCACTCACTAATCCCCTTCTCTCTGGTGGCCAATAGGAGAACCTGAGGGAACAGTATGAAGTTATGTCAGGGGAGGTTTGGTTTGGATATTAGGAAAAAGGTTTCTCCCCAGAGATGGCTGGGCACTGGAACAGGCTCCCTGGAGAAGTGGTCACAGCCACAAGCCTGACGGAGAAGCATTTGGATGTTTTCAGGGACATGATGGGATGTCCTGTGCAGGGTCGGGAGCTGGACTTTGGTGATCCTTGTGGACCTCTTCCGAGCCAGGATATGCCATGATTCAGTGATTCATTGTTAAAAAGCATTAGTATTGTCCTTACAAGTAATGAACAGAAGCTCACAGGATGTTCATCAGACAGGTGGACATTTCTCTCATTTCTATTTACTTGATCCTTAAGTGCTGCAGAGCAGGCAGGAGAAAAATGTTTCCTGCCTGCAAGTCTTCAGCTTAATCTAATGAAAAAACCCACCCCAAATATACTGCCCTTCTCTCTATAGTTGTTCTCCTTTCTTTAGACTAAAGTAAACTTTTTATTATGAATTACAAGAAGATGAAGTGTACTTATTCTGAATTCAGATGGAGAATACTTTATTAGATCTTTGGCAAATCAAAAAAGAAGTATTGCTTCTAACTTAACACATACACCTTGTATTGTAAGTTTTTTAATAGTATGTATTTATCAAGTAAATATACAGTATAGTAGCTTATTACCCATCACCTTATATTTTTTACATTTATAGCCTGTTAAGTTAGTTTTTTTGTAACTCTTGGATGTTAGAAGGGGTGAGGGAAAAAATACCAGAATAGAAATGCTCTTGCTGTTGTGGTGTGTAATGCTATTACTGCTACTATTACTTGCAGCAGTGAAAGCACAGATGGAACTTTTTCAGTTGTCTGTGGTCAGAAGAACCAGCACTTGTGCCACGTATGCTTGTCTTTGATTTTCTCCTAAACCTGGTGCCGTGTGCTGCATGTCACTGTGATTTAAATTTGATAACAGGAAGATTATTGATATTAGTAGATATGATCTATTCAAGGTCCCTCTGAAAATGGTTCCCTGAGCAGCTTTAGTCTTCTGTAGAAAAAGCAAAGTTTTAGAGGGCATTTATTGCTTTTATTACTGTAGGCAGGCCCTAAGTGCTTAGTATATCAAGTCAGCCAGGACTGTTGTGTTGCATTTTCTTTTTCTGGGTAGGAAATGGGGTGTTTAGTGGAAATCATATTTGGTACCAGAGCATCGTGAACTATGGTGATAGCAATACAATGTGATGTAGAAACAAGTTACCCTTCAGAGAGGTTGGATCTCCATGCATTTGACATTCGGTAGCTGAATGGAGAGAATTCTGCTGTGGAGGGAGGAGGCTGCATGTACAGGGCAGTACAATTTTGTCTCTCCCCTCAGGACCTTGAATTCCAAAGCATGGCTGTGCCCAAGAGAAGAAGGGTGTTTGCATTTGACTGTTTTGGAGGAACTACTTTGCCTCTACAGTGAAGCAAAGGGGCTGTGGGGAACATGGGCGCAAGCCCAAGAGCAACAATTCAGCCTGTATATAGACTAAAATGTTTAGGTAGTCTTTTGTAATGCTAATTTATTTAATAATAGCAGTTTCATTATTACTGTTTTGGTTGAGTGTGTGCAGATGTTTCTTCCCCTATATTCCCCCTTTACTGGAGAAGCTGAAGTATTTTACTGTATTCTCTGGAGACTCTTTCATCCTGACACATTCTTACTTTACTGTGTGACTTCCCTATCTTGCCTGATGATGAGCAGCCTTGTCTTAGAGGGGTTGGAAAAGACTGATGGTAAATCTCCTGGATATTCTCTAATCCAAGGAATTCTCTAGTAAGCACTAGGTATGCTGTGCCTGGGAATTACTTCACAAAGAGAATACACACATTTTGAAATACAAATGTCACATGGCAGAACCAAAGAACCATTAAGGTTGGAAAAGACCTTTAAGATCCTTAAGTCTGGCAGTCAGCAACTTCTGTGGTAAAACATGTTGGCATGTCCTGACATGTCTTCTGCTTGATAATGGAGCACACGCAAAGTGAAGTTTCCTTTTACTGTGGCCATGTGCAGAGGGCAGGCTTGAGGTGGACAGGCTGTCAACATGAGCAATAAGCTTTCCGTAGAATTCAGTACCTAATTGTCCCACCCTTTCTATGTGTCTCTGCAGCTAGAGCTAGTAAAAACTTGCCAAAATCATGAGTCCTCAACCAGTCTACAAAGTGATGATGGAGAGCAGAGAGTCAGGCTGCTGTTGCATAATACTCAGGACCTGCCCTGCTTGCATTAGGGGTAACCTTATACTGCTAAGTCAGTCTATATTGCAAAGTAGTCTCTGGCAAAAAAAGTATTAATAGAACATTTGTCTTGTTGACCATCGCATCACCAGTTACATACAATCCTTGTGGTAGCTGTTGCAATGTCTTACATTGGAGCATGCGTGCTTCGTTACTGTAGGGGTGGCAGTTGTCTGAGATTGCCTGGTCAATGCTGATTCTGATCAATTCTGATCAATGGACAGCAACTTAGGACATCTCTTATGGGACAAGTTAGTTGTTTCTTGAGCTGTGAACAAACTGGCAGCACTCATTGCACTGGCTGATATTCCACAGCTTAGTAATAGGTCTCACTTTTTCTGTGAGCACAAAGCACTCTACATATAATTGATTTTATAATGAATTTAGAATTATAATGGGATGTTTGCTTTTTGAATGGCCACATTAATATCATTCATCTTTTTTAATCTGTGTTTCTTCACACAGTACATGACCAGTAAATAAATAATTCTATTACTCTAACTGTGCTGAGACTCAATTAAGAAACTCTGTATTTTGCATAGCATGTTTTTATTTCTCCAAATAGTGTAATTGGGTGATATTTTCAGCTCCACCAAATCAGAAATTATGGCAGTTTTACAGTGGTAGCAGAGGGCACTAACATTGGTTTTAATCACTTCCACTCAACTGTTAGGATGCTGTTGGCATCAGATTTATATATTTTTTTGATCCAGAGTTTTTTAAAAAATTCCGGATCAGCAAGTTATAACTTGTTTGTATTTGCACTGTTTTTAACAGTTTCCCAGGAGCAGTAACAGAGTGGGATGACTTAGAATAGTCTTAGATTATTCTGTTTTCTCCTAAGACTTGATTAAGAAATGGTATTGCAGCAGCACTTTACTAAAACATTGACTTTTTTTATGCACAGTAGTTTTGTGTTTCTAGAAAGGTATTACTAGAACTTCTGTTTGCTGTACACTTTCATCTGTGTTCTGAAGAAATATGTCAAGAAATTTAGATTCCTTTCAAGTGTATTTGCAAAATAGACTTTCACTCTCCTGTGGTGTGATGTCTTTCCCTTTATTGCAGAGATCACTGAAAGTGCTTGTTGGTTTATAAATCCCAGTTGTCACTTTGGAACTACAATTTTCTCACGGTTTCTGAATTACTGAGATACCAGTTGTTTCTAAGCAGAATCATTTCCCCCAAAATATTTTAATATTAAGCATTTTCATATAGAACAGTAAAAGAAACTTACACATCTTCACGGTAGTAGTTTCACAGAAAAGGGGAGGGATCATCATTCACAATAAAGGAGAAGAAACTGATCAGTAAAACATATTTTCAAAACAAGGTGTGAATTTAGTCTTGAGGATGTTGCTGAACTTCACCTAGTATAGAAAAAATACTGTACAGCTTTTGCTGAATGTAGGTATTAGCATTTGGCTGGAGTGTTGGTGGTGGTGTTGATTCCTGTTTATTCTAAGGGTTTTACTGATATGGGAGCTCTGCATATGGACAATGTCAGGAAAGTATTTATGAAGGTCTAGAAAGGGTGACACATGTTTCACACTGAGGTGGCACTAAGAGAGGCCTAATTCTGAAAGTACTCATGAGACGAGTTGAGAATTGCAGGGACAAAGCAATGTGTAGAGACATGACTCAGAAACTTTCCAAATTAGTCAAGATGAGTAGTTCATTCTAAATAATCCAGAGGGAGGATGAATCCTATGAATCCTGTCATTAACCTTTGAAAGGAAGAATCCCAGAGCAATTTGGTTATGTGATGGCTTTTAACACCTTTTGGGCTGTCCCATCAGGAAGGATACAAATTCAAAATGAATGATCTCTGTGGCACTAGGTAGAGCTGCTGCTGGAAGCATGCTGTAGTGTGTGTTCTGTTTTCAGAGAATTTGCACAGGTTGTTATTTAAACTTCTCCAAAGTGAAGGGGGTGATTGAACAACAGGCTTGCAGTTGAGAATATTCTGCAATGATTTACCCAAACTAAAATTATCCATTGTATGGAGATCATACTACAGTGGTTCGTATTATGAAGTCAGTGGGGACTGACTGAGCACTTGCTTTACTGTTAGACAACTTAGCAAACCAACATTCAAGAAAATTTAAATGAATTGTTGTAGATCTTTATTTAAATATGGAAAAGACCATGGAATCTGGAAATAATACCTACAAAGGAAATGAAAGTGTAGTCCTGGTAAAAAGTTGGGGTTTTTAAAAATTGTTTCTTGTTTGGTGCTCATGTTTAAATTCACAAAGTTAGCTGAGTCACATCACATACTTTGCTGCTCTTGCTTCATACTTTGTAAAGCTCAGTGTTGGCTCAAGTTGCTGCTCTGTTAGGGAAGTGACACTCAGCTGCTTTCAGTACAGTTGATTGTGGTTCAGTCCTTGTTCAAGCAACAGAAAGGCTCTCCTCCTTAACTTCCCTCCCTGCCACTCGCCCTCATTGGATTAGTCCTACATCTTGTCCATCTTGCTACTTCACATAACAGGCCTGGTTTGAGACAGCTCTCAGTGCTTTGGGCTGGGGAAAATGAGCTTACACTCTAAAAATGTAAGCAGCTGTGAAACACAGGCACATTAGTTTTAATTTTTAAAGTCTTGGTGATACCTATTTGGAAGCTCAAAAATAGGTTTGAATTCCAGAAATTTTGCAGTCTAGAATTAGGCAATTCTATTTCTCTAATACTGTTTTCATTTTTAATTTCCTTGGGTATTTTTGGCTGTTACTGGCAATGCTGTATAGCCTGTTGTGCCACAAATTGTTTTAACACTTTAGAGTTTGAAGAATCTCTGTTTTTCTCTAATAAGCTGCAATCTTTAGGACTGTCCTGCATTGTGATATTGCATGTTAATAGCATTGATTAACTGTCGAGCAGTGGGAACTGATGAGAAAATGTCCATTGTAAAATTAAATGGAATTACTGAAGGCTGTGCCATGCTGCTGGTTAGGGAGGTGACTAGCCCCAGTAGTCGCTGGTAGGAGTATTAATGTGAGCTCCAGGTTTTTTCACATGATTAAAACAGGCCATCTGTTCTTTGTTAAATGTTTACAAAAACAGCTTTTCTCTAAAAGATTTAAAGAGATGTGGGTCTAGTAAACACACCAATATTTTTGAGCACCTTTTTCACCTTATTTCAAATAATACCAAAAATAATTCTGCTGCAATATCAAATAGGATGAATAGCTATTTGTGTTTAATCTCCACTGGTTTCTTTCCCATGGAAGATTAAATTCTGTACTAACATACTAAATTATGGCTTTGTTACTACTAAAAGCAGCAGGAGAAGCAATTTCTGTGAAGTATGCAGATAATTTTTTTCAATCTTTTGATAAAAAATTTGTAATATACATATTTTTTAAAATTCTATAAATGGAAAATAGGGTTCTTTCATTAGAAATCGTGACCCTGTAACTAGAGCTAATCCTTTCTAGATTTAAAGAAGTAGAACTATTTGAAATAATTCCCTGTGGTAGCTTAATCTAATATTTATAGTGAAAGCCTGTTGTTCGTCCTTTTCTCCCTTCTTAAGAAAGAGCAGACAAGTGGTTTGGGGTAAGAAAATGCATCTTTCAAGCTGCTTCCAGTCTCTTCTCAGTAGATTTGTGCTGCTTCTACACAGCTTCACACTAGGGAGCAATGTGGGGTTGTCAGTTAGGGATAAACGGTTTTAGCATATTGCAGATGTACAGCCACAGACTTCCTAGAAAAATAAAAGTATTCACAGCTCTTTCTTTGAAAGAGTGCTATAATTTAGAAAATCATGTATAAGTGGATTACAAAATGTGCCAAACTGCAAGGGGAGTGGCACGTGGCAAAAGTAATATATTTTCAAGTAATAGCAAATACAACCTACAAAGCCTAATTAGGGCAGAATTGTCTTTTTGTAGCTGCAATTCCAGCAATGTAGCTGTAGTTCCAGAGATTCTGAATTATATGAACCAAAACCATAGTATTATTATGCTTGGTAATGCACATAACTTGATCCTTTAAATTAAAGGCAGTAAGTTTGGAGTATTTTTAGTATTTGTTTCAGGCATAATGTTTTAGTCTAATGTATAGTTGTTCTAGAGCCTGAGGATGACTCTTGTGGATAAGGTTTCTGAAAAGTAAGAATCTGAAATTTCACAGGGTACTACAGTCTGGCAGCAATTGCTGCCATTCTCAGGGCCTTGCATTCTGGCCAGACCTTACATTAAAACTGGAACTGTCAAGTCATGAAGAGCTGACACTGCTATTGTGGAGATTGGAAAGATTTGCTTGTGACCCTGCTGAAAGTTGTTGTTCAGACTTAAACAAACAAAAACAACCCACAAGTCTTACAAAGGCAGCAAGGATTTATTTTTTTTAATATTGAAACATTTATAAAATATAATATTTATTCAATGATCGTCACACCACTAATGAAGTTATAGTGTTGAAAATTTTGTAAAATTAAATGTACATGGCATTACTGGATTTCTCGTGGTTTTTAATATTCGTTGACTTGGCTGTTTTGTATGCATAAGAGGAAGAAAAATAAAACTACTGATTCTGACCTGTTCTAGAAAGTTGTGCCTTATACATAAAGCTTCTAGGTAATTGTAAAAGTCTCTCTTAATAAGGCAAACTAATAAAGTAGTGCCGAATTCAAGGTACTTGCTCAATACAAAATCTACAAATAATGGAAAGAAAACCCTGGAGTTCTTGTATGTTATATATAGCAGGTGAGCAGTATTTTAAAACAGGATTGAGTATGGTAGGGGACAGATCAGCGAAAAAATTGGTGAAACTTGCACTTGGAATTTCTGCAAAATGTAGGATGCATGAGATACAAAAGTAGGTAATGCAGAAATATATTGATTGTCTTTCAAAAACAGAGGTGAAAAGTACTGCTCTGAAAACTCAGGGATAAGAGGTATTTACAGATGATCTCAGTAATATTCCTGTATTTTCCTACCTAAAAATTATGGTTAGTGCAAGCACATAACAGTCTGAGGTACAAAGAAGACAGTTTTATTCTGTGTCATATAACAAATCTGAGACAATTCAGTCAACCAAATTCACAACCAATCAGAACATTTTAAAGGATCTCCATTTTATGTAATGCATAATTGGCCTGCAGAACTCATTGTTACCACTGACTTTGTGGGGTAGTGTTTTCAACACAGATACTCAGTTTTTGTGAACTTTCCAGCACAGAGCTGTACATGCCAGTGGTGACTACAGATCTCTAGAACAGGTGTTGGTTGATACTTCACAATGCCTGTAGCATGAGGTGGTCTTGAAGTGGGGCTGATGGATGCAGTGCTAATGCAGTGAGTGCATGGGGCTTTCATTACAGCTGGATTTCCATTGCAACTTAGACCCTGTTGCTCTAAAAAGGATCTTAATAAACATGTGGAGGACAGAAACATGCAGAAGTCACCCTTGGAAGTCCTCGCTTAAGCTAGGAGATGCAGACTATCAGTCTGTCACTCAGGCCTTCCCTCTTGTTCTGTCTCTTCCATGAAGAACTGTAGTGTGTAGCATATACCATTCAGACCTCTCAGACAGCAGAAAAAAATTCCTGTCTTACCTTCCTGGCAACCTTGCTCCTTTTGCTTCTGAGTATTTGAGTGTGCTCAGTGCACAGTGGGTTTATGTTACTGTGAAGAAATGGCAGAAGTAGTTGGGACTGCACTGGTTCTGTTTGTTTACATTCAGGAAATTGTATTAAAATATTTAGGAATATACACATGCATTCACTTTCTCATGTAATATTGTCAATAATTTTGTTTCCTTAATCTTAAGTGCATTTTTATTTAGATCTAGATGGCTGAAGGTGATTATCAGTATATGCCCATCAGTTCTCCTCATGCTTAGGGAATGGTTTTGTAGTCATTCATTTGCGTGCTTGCCACTTCTTGGTAAGTGCCATTGGAAAAAAAAGTGGAGAAAAGGAATAGCAAAGAGCATTGCAGGTACACTGGCACTGCTTTTCATAGAAGTAAAATTCTTATTTGTTATTAACTTTTCTTCTCCACAGTTCAGCAGGTCAAATATCTCAAATGGCTGTCCTTTTATACCATGATTAATCCACCTAAGGTCATCCTGACTTAATTTTTAGGGAACAGAAAAGGAGAAACGGAATCACAGAGAGAGGGTGGGTAAAATGATCTGACCATATATGTAGGTGCAAGAAAGGCATCAGTACAGTGTCATGCTCTTACTTTTCTTCTAGAAAAGCACTGTCATCCTGCATTTATAACCATGGGCAGGCAGGGAGAAGCAGGTCAGAGCTTTGGCAGGCTGCAAAGTCATGGTGGAGCTTAGATATCTTTTGACTGCAGACTCATGGATCTTTGTGTAGAACAGAACCATTGAAGTGAAAATAGTTGTCAGTATATCCAAAATTTTTTAGTTCAGGTTTTAACATTTGTGTAATTATACGTAGGTTTTCCTGTAGTTTGTAAGTTTGGTGTAAACCTGATATGCTATAGAGACTTTGAAATAGGCTGTTTATGCAGGCTTATAAACACTTACTGTAGTTCTCTGTCCAGTCTGGAGCAGGAACAAATCTGTTTTGAGTGCAAGCTGGAAGCAGTGGATCTTTGATATAAAATGTAACCTTTTTCAAGTGACTTGATCCTTCACTTGCTGATCAAAATACCTCCTGTCACAGATGTACCAATGTAAATTGCCTTAACTAATTTTTTGTCAATATAGCTTGTGAATACACTTTTATTCTCCTTCAAATGTTTAGAAACAAAGTTTAACAATTTTCTCCCCAAAGGACAGAATTCTAGTGCAGCTTAATAATTTTTAATAAGTTAATCATTTTACTAACAACTATTTTGAAATGTCTGAAATAACAATTGCTTTTATTTTGTATTGATGTGTTGTAGACTAAATGTTTTCTATATTTCCACTTTATACAAGCTTTAGAATACTTTAACCCTTGATACATCAAGAATCTCTGATCATTTTGCTACTGTCCTGACTGCAAAAAGCATTTTTCTTTACTGTACTACTGCACAGTGTGTCAGATATGCTGACTCTTGTTAATAGGTTAATCTTGTGCTTAATATTTTCTCCCTCTGTTACCTCATGCTCTGAAAGAGCAAAATTTTCAAAATCAAAGTTGCAGATCTCCAACTTTTATTTCTCTTTATCTCTCTCAGCATTCTCCGTCGGAACCCTTTTTAGAGAAACCAGTGCCGGATATGACTCAGGTTAGTGGACCGAATACCCAGCTAGTGAAAAGCGATGATTATCTGCCATCAATTGAGCCGCAGCCACAGCAAAAGAAAAAGAAAAAGAAAAACAATCACATTGCTGCAGAAGGTCCCAGTAAAGGTTTTGGTAAGGAAGACTTTCCTGGGGGACTTGACAGCCAGAATCTAAGCAGAAACTCAGTGGATTGCTCCCAAGAAGACAAGAAGAAAAAGAAAAAGCCCAAGGCAAAAAAAGAACCGAAGGATCCTAAAGAACCCAAGGAAAAGAAGGAACCCAAGACCCCCAAAGTCCCTAAGACCCCTAAAGAGCCAAAGGAAAAGAAAGCGAAAAATACCACGCCAAAACCCAAGACCAGCAAAAAGGCTAGGTAAGTCAGGAAACTTGTATATGCAATAAGAGATAAACAGTGTGTTTGTGGGATTTCTAGAGCATCTGTGCTAAATGGCGTGGGTGGAGAGGAAATCTTGTTTTGTCGTCTGCCTTATACCATCTACAACATCATGTTTTTGAGAAGCTTGGGCACATTTCTCTTGTTTGACTTTCCTGTTTATGGCTTCACAGTTATTTTAAGCAAGCTGGAAAGGCAGAAGGTTAGTTTTTCCTTTCAAGGCAGAAAAGTTTCTGGATGTGTTAGATTTCAAAAGTAACTCTTTCTCCTCTAATGCTCATCTGTCTTTGTGTGTGGTTTTTGTGTTGAGACATTAAACAGCTTCAGTATTAATGTAGGGTTTCAGAGATGAAGGCTGAGAGTAAAATGGTTTGATGATGTTTTTCCCTACATAAAGAAATTAGGTACTTCACATTGTTGTATGCTGTACAACCCTTACAGACAGTGTTTTATACTAACACAACTCACGGGCTCTAATCTCTGCTGTTAAAAAGGCATTTTTTATATTGATATGTCCTCACCTTAGGGATGATATTAATTTTCCTGTTTCACATAAAAACAATTTTCCTAGCAGAAAATCTTTGTGGTTAGACCAGATGGTTCAACCATGTTTCTTAACTGGGTTTTTTAACTTGCCATTCAGCATCGTGTACCTTTATCGGGATAGGCTTAAAACGTTCCAGAGTAGTACAAGAAAGCATAAACTGTCATTACACATGAATAAATATGTCATAGGTAATAACACAGATTCTTTCCTTGTCCCTCAAGTCCCTAAACACTGTGGTTATAAATGCCTACTTGGAAGAAAACTGAGACCACAAAGACATTAAAGCTCAATATTTTTTTTCATTTGTACCTAGAATTTCTTACAACTGTTCTGAATTTGTTCCAAACATCTGAATCTGTTTTTCAAGATGTGGCTGGAGTTATATTTTATAACTTCCAGATGGAAGCACAGCCAGACTTGGTTAATCCAAATCAGTTTTCAAAATCCATTTGTATTAGGGTTTAAAAATTGCACTTAATGAATCAGCTTTGCATATATTCTACAAGACTATTTATTGGTTAGGTTTGATACAGCTCTATAGCTAAATGAGGATGGACAGTAAGATGTTATTGCTTTAGCAAGACAGAAAAGTTTCTGTACTAGCAGAGATGATATTTCCTGAAGAATTGATGAACACTGGCTTGTAAAATCAAGTGTTGTTGTGTACAGGTTATATTAACTGATCAGTAAAGTACAGTTGGTCAGCCTATCCCTATTGCAGCATTTACTTTGGCTGTGTACCAGACTTTCCTAAGGATTGGGTTTACATACACCGCACCAATTCACAGTTTAGAAAATCTCAGAAGTTATATATCATCCAATATGTCTTTTTCAAATGAAAGTACTATATCAGCTAAAATAGCCTTTTCATAGAATCACAAAATGGTTGGGGTTGAAAGGGGCCCCTGGAGATCATGTAGTTCAACGCCCTTGCTAAAGCAGGTTCACCTATAGCAGATTGCATGGGGTCCATCCAGGACCAGGTTTTTACTATCTCCAGGGAAGGAAACTCCACAAACCCTGTGGGTAGCCTGTTCCAGTGCTCTGTCACCCTCAGTGTAAAGGTTTTTTTTTTTTAGACAGATGGAACTTCCTGTGTTTCAGTTTGTACCCACTGTCTCACGTCCTGTCAGTGAGCACCTCTGAGCAGTGTCTGGCCCCGCTGTTTCCACACCCATCCTTAAGATACTTGTATGCATTGCTAATATTTCTTCCCAGTCATCTCCAGGCTGAACAGGTGAAACTTCCTCAGACTTTCCTCTAAAGACAGGTACTCCAGTTCCCTAGCCTCACAGGTTCCAAGGCTGACCAGGCTGCATCATAAATGTTACTGAGCATTTCCCAGAATTTTGCTGCCAAAAAGTAAAGCCTGTTTACTGCAGGACTTCTCAGTTGACTACATTGAAGCCTTGTTTGATAAACCATGGTTAGAAGGAGTCTGCCTCAAAACTCAAAAACACCCTGATGGTCTGGACATCAGAGCTCAGAGCTGGTCTGTCCTGACCATTCCATCCTAATACTTCTATGCACATCTTCTCTAAATCTTGGGACATGCAGTGCAGATTAAAGGAGCAGTGTTTCCTCTGAAGGAACTAAACACTGCTTGTTTAATTGTGTTTGTAGGCGAGTCTTCATCTGCTTTCCCATGCAATGACTCTTGTCCTTTGCTGGCTAGGTGACTTACTGTATTCTAGTAAGTACTAAGCCCTGTTGTTTTACCTGTGAGAGAAACACATTTGGAGCAGCAGCAAGAGCATTGGGTGTTCCTTGTGCTTACTCAGGGGTGTGGAGAAAGTCCTACTTTTGCCATAATGGGCTTGTGTCTCTTGTTACCAAATGCTCTGCTGAAAACAAGGTTGTTCTCATTTTGCGGTCTTGTCAGCTTCAATATTAAGCTTCTTTGAAGAACCCAGAGACTGTGTGGGGATCCCATGCTGCCAAAGAATTTTAAATCAGTGAAAGAAACTTGCTTACTTTGGCAACATCAAAGACTGGGGAACCTGTCCAGTGACAGATGACTGAATCAAGTTTTTAAAATAAATCATCAGTCCAAATCATATAAGTCACAGTATTTCAGCAGCACTAACCCCAGAAAGGAAATATTACAGTAGCTTAGGTGAGTGAGATTAATGCTTGTTAATACAGATTATGGATGATTAGGTAGAAGTAAAATATTTTTATAAAGTTAGTGTCTGGCATGTCTTTACTGCTACTGCTTATAGTGCTCATTATTTTGCTTCTAAGCATTGAAAGGAATAGTGTGGTTTATAAATCTAAAAATGCTGTGTGTAACTAATGGTCCTCATTCCTGAGTAAGATGATCAGCTTCAATAGAAGAGTTTTGCAATCGTGTAAAATTAAGGTAAATAAAGTTAGGTATTTATTGAAGAGCAGTATTTTTTGGATAGAGCATAACTAGTCCTTAATAGTTAAGTTTGACACATGGATTAAAAAAATCTGATGTTTAATTATCATAACCATTTTGTAATTTAATATAGCTCATAACCCTGTTATTTTAGTTCAAATTCCAACTAAAATGATAATCCTTTTATGTGACAAACAAAAACAAAACCCCAGAAGCTCTATCCTTCACATCTCTGTTATCTTTGGTGCAAGTTGCAACAAAATGAGCAGCCTGCCTCACTGAAATGCACCTTCATGTGAGGGACAAGTCAGATTGGAAAACAGAAGAACCTGATTAGTTTAATGGGGGTTTGAATTGTGTCATGGGATCTCAAAAAGAAAGGAAATGCCCAAATTTTCTGCTATTATGTTAAACTGCACAGTGAAAGAAAGATCACACATTTATATTTCACTATTAACTTTTAATGGCTATTTGCCCAATCCTTCCAATACTGAAGGACAAATACAGCGGTGACTAAAAAAAATAACACTGGCAAAACAAATCTCTTGTGGACCAAACTAGTCAAGTTTGAAAGCAAACTAGGATCAGAAGTGAAGGGTTTTCATTAAATTGAGTGGGTACTGAGTATTATGTGGACTCTAAACTTTATGAAGCCAGCTTCAGGCACATGCAAAGCAGGCAGATTTTTCCAAAAGTAGAGGAAAGGGAAAGGCAAGTAATCCTACTGAATTGCAAAGTCATGGCTCAGATGTCTGTTCCTCCTGTGCCTGTCCCTGGAGGAGATGAGGACCACCTGTTTGAGAAGATCACGCTGCAGCACAGCTGATCTCTCTCCTGCTGCTTCCTATGAAACCCTAGAGACTGGCCACCGAGTATGGTGGCAGGAGCAGGAACTATTTGCAAGGGCCAAATGGCAGCTATTTGCAGGAGCTCTTGCCGTGTCCCATCTCCTCAAAGCAGTGGGCTGTGCTTTGCAGGGCTGCTCGTAGCTGCTTCCTCCCCTCCCTGTGGCAGGCAAAGCTTCATCTTCCCCACACACTGAGCGGCAGCCTGGGACACAGTGTAGGGCGAGTGGGTTGTTTCTTACAAGGGGAGTGCTAAACATGAGCATAATGAAGGTTTTTAGAGGAAGGTGGAGAAGAGCTTTTTTGGCACATGGTTTGGCTGTTTGTTGTATCGGAAAGGGGATGGCTCCTGGCCACGGAAGTGGGAAGAGGCGGCTGTGTGGGGGAGCGGTGCGGACAGCAGGACACAGCACCCTGGGGAGCCGTAGGACAGGAAGAGAGGTCCCGAGGCAGTGGTGGTAGTTTCCACTCCCAAGGTCAGATCATCCTGAGCGAGGCAGGAAGGGGCTGCCTTTGGGAGAGAACAGGAAATCGTGCGAGATTTCCATGCATGAGTCCGCTGAGGCTGTTCCTGTTCACACCTGTCCTCATCTCCCTTTTGAACCAGCCCAGCTGCCTGATATTTACCTTTGCTTGTGCTGCAGGGCAGGCCTTGTAGGCTTCACTATTATCAAAGCCTCTTAGTAATTTGGCTGACTTTTCAGGCTGGAAAAAACCTTGTTGTGTATTGTTTTTCCTACTTTTGTGATATGTAAAAACTGATTTTAAAAGAAGCTTTGATTACATTAGGAGCTTTAAAAAAAATTGTTTTCCTTGGGTAAGGCAGTGGAGTCTAAGTCTCGCATCTCTGACATTTTGAGAAGATGGGATTGTTTTTCAGTGTTTTTATGCTCCACAGTGAATGTGTAAAGCTAGGATACAATAATGATTCTGTTACAGGACAGTGTTCCTAAATGGTAAAACAAAAATCAGTGATGCATATGACTTCCTTTAGATCATAGAATTATAGGAATAACATCATCCAAGTCATGATAGTTGTCATGTCAGAAATTTTACTAATAAATAGATCTGTCAGTTACCCAGATCAGGTGAAGTAGTTACACAGGGTAAACATACAGGCTAATTCCCCCCCTTAATCCTGCAAAGCATGTCATGATTTTGGGGTAATTTTTGAGTCAGATGGTTTGCCCTTCTAAGTTTCTGGAGTTTCACCTAGCTCTCTTGAGGGCTGCTGAGCTGATACAAAACATTTTGTTGGAGTTTGGATATCTTTCTCAAATTGTAAATCTAGCTCTCATTTTAGTTGTCCTACTTACTGTTTTCCTTTTCAGCCTCTTTTTCTTTGCGTTGTTTGCTTGTTTGACCTTCTGCAGGTTGTCTTTGTACTGATCCTCTCTGGTCAGTATGGTGTGCAGTCCTCAGGGGTAAGAAGATGAAACCAGAAAGGGATGTTGGACAGTGAGATTGTAAAAGACCTAATCTGAAATGTCTGTATTTATATCACTTAAATTGAGGGATGAGTTCAACTGATGGTTTTTAAATATGTCAAAGTTTTGTATGTGGCAAATACGGCTCCAGTTTGTCCTAGATTTATGGTTCTTGTTTTGAGACTGAACACTTACTTTGTCACTAGTGGGCCTTGGCTAAATTTTGCATTCATGTATGTGTAAAAGCAAATATGAGAGATAGTTGTTTTAACGTGTATGTTACAGTTTACCTTCCTTGTTGCCAGACTTGGAAAGTACAAATCATGTGCACCCAGTGTTGAACACTGACAGGGAGTCCTAATGGTAGAGTCTCAGAACAATCTCTGAGTACTTGCCTGCTCTTCATGTGGAAGGATAATTCTGTTCCAGGCTAATGCTGAGTGTGATCTGCTGGAAAGTGCAAAGGCTGAGTCCAAAGTGGGTACATCTAACTGTCAGGAGCAAATCACACTGGCTCCATGGGAAGGTGAGGAACGGTTGCTGGCAATGCAAGGAAACTGATGCTTTCACTGGCCAGATGAAGCTCCTGCGTGTGTCATGCACTGGGAAGCAGCGTGTCCCTGCGTTTAGAGGGGTGGTGCTGTTCTATTTCTACTTCATTTTTTTTTTTTTCTTCCTTTCCCTTTCCTTCAAAGAAGTTGTAGCTGTGCATTTAAAAAGAGCGGTTCTGGTGCTGAATTTAGAATTTAAAATTCCCGGTGGAGCTGCACACGGGCTTTGTTCTCCGCAAGCTGGTCGCTCTTTCACGTGTGTGTTTATAACTGGTCTGGAAAGGGAAGTGATTTGAAACTTTGTCCCAATCGCTTCGACCGCGTCTCCGTTGCCGAGGGTGCCTGTGTATGCCGAGGGCTCGGGGGTGGATACAGGTCATGGCTCGGACAGAGAAAGCTCTCCCGGAGGCCAGGCCGGAGCCCGTGTCGGGCCGGCCCTGCCCGCAGCGCCGGGCCCTTTGTCTGCGCCCGGCCGGCAGCGCAGCGCGGTCGGTGGCTCGGCGGGCCCTCGTTAGCGCTGCCCGGCCTTTCAGCAGGCTGGTGTTTTATCCCGCCTAGCCCACGCTATTCTTCCCGGCTTTAAGCCTGTTATTCACAGGCAGCCGTGCACCGGGGGCACGGCACGACGGCTGAGCTTTAATTGCGCGCCCCGCTCCGATTTACGGGGGTCGGGGGGGAAAAGCGCCGGGCTGCCAGCGCGCTTCACCTGGCGGCCACCGTCACCTTCCATTTAAACAAGTTGGAGAAACGCGCAAAGCGGCGTTTTGTGTTTGTTTTGCTTTGTGGCTGTTTGGCGTTCGGTTTCGAGCGGCGTTTTTGGAAGCGGTTCGGCGGTGATTTGCTGGCGGCCGGTGTGTGTGCGGCGGGGGTTCCCGTGCCGCGGCCGCGCAGGTGCCGGGAGCGGGCGGGCGCTGATTGAGGGAAGCAGATGGCAGCGCTCGGTGGCCGCCGGCCAGCGGAGCAGGTGCTGGTCACGTGGCCGCGGGTTGCCGGGGCGACGCCAGCGCTCTCGGCGTGCGGATGAAAAGGCGAAGGGGGCCCCGCTTCAGCTGCGGCTTTTTGTGCCATTGGTGGCAGCCAGAGCGGAAACAAGCGCCGGCGGGGAGGGAGGGGAGCCCGCCGGGCACCGAGCGACTGAGGGAGGGAGGCAGGCAGGGAGGGAGGGACGCGCGCTGCCCGGCCCGGCCGCCTCTCGGGGCTCGCCCTCTGCCCGCGCTCCTCCCGCCGTGCCAAACTCTGCCCCCGCTGTGCCCGCGCTCCTCCCGCCGGGTCCAACTCTTCCCCTCACAGCCCCTTTCATTTTTAATTCTTTTTTTAATTGTCACAGTTTAAGGTAGGCTTTTTTTGAGTTTTGTCGAGTCCTATTAATTTCACAGGATTGTTAGGGTTGGAAGGCGCCTCTGGAGATCATCTCATCCAAGCCCCCTGCCAAGTCAGGGTCACCCAGAGCAGGTGACACAGGAAGGTGTCCAGGTGGGTTTTGAATGTCTCCAGAGAGAGAGACTCCACAACCTCTCTGGGCAGCCTGTTCAGGACTCTGCCACCCTTAATGTAAGGAAGTTCTTCCTCATGTTGAGGTGGAACTTCTGTTTTTGTTTCTGGCCCTCGCTCCTTGTCTTGTCACTGTGCACCACTGAAGAGAGTCTGGTGCCATCCTCTTGATACCTGCTGTTGAGATGCTTATATGCATTAATGAATCACAGAATTCTTAGGAATGGAAGTGTCCTCTGTAGATCATCTAGTCTCAGTCTTCTCTTTAAATAGGCCCAGCTCCCACAGTCTCTCCTCTTAAGAGAGATGCTCCAGACCCCTAATCACTGTGCTCCTCTTCAGTATCCTATTCACTAGCTCCTTGTCTTTGTTTCACTGAGGAGTCCAGAACTGGACACAGTACTCCAGATATGGCCTCTGTAGGGCTAAGTGGAGATAATTTTGCAATAATACAAATCCATGTTCAAAACTCACAGTCTTTTCATGTGTAATTTTTTTAAATTATTTTTTTAAACTTGGAAATCAGTGCTAGTTTACGCATAGGCTGCAAGGAGAAAATAACGCTGTAGCCAAGTTGTCGAAGTCCTGAAGAGACATGTGACTGTATTGGAAAAGTTTAAATTACAGATCCAAAATACACTGTTGGTGGGCTAATGTACTGATCAAAATGAACAAACTTTAAGCTGTTGTTTAAATGAGAAATTACAAATATGAGGATCATGAAGAAAAAACAAACCTGGGCAGTCTTCCTGGTATGAAAGTAAAGCGATGAGAATGTAGAAACCATATAAAAATGACTTATATAGTGCTTGGTGACCTGTGCTTGCCATGTGTCAGGTACCAGTACACAGCTCTGCTCTGCTGTCAGCCATCTCAGCAACTTCCCATATCAAGCCGCTCACGCTGGGAATGGGCTGCTGGGAGCTGACCACAAAAAACTAGTAAAAACCTGCCTCAGACTCAAAGGCTAGATATGCTTTAAAATACTACCTTCTACCATTGATTTTTGTTGCCATTTAAAAATTTCCCCCTTGCCATGCTGCATATCATTTCAGTTTGTGATTTGGTGACAGTGTATTTAAAGCTGTATTTTGATGGCATATTTAAAGCTGTATTTTGATACATATGTCTTCACCCATTTCCAAGCCAGTGAGGGCAATTGGAGACAGTCCCAGCTCTTCAGGTGATGAATGTTTTCATGGGGGAGGAAGGGAAGGGACTACACTTAAAAAATCATTGTCAGTGGATATAGCTTTCTGGTATTGTGTAGATGCTGAGATGCTAGTATGGTGGTTTTTTTCCCCCTGTACAAGCTGTAGTTACATGTATTGAAGCTGTATGGGTGCCCTCAGCACTGACACTAAAGTGCATTTCCTGCTTGGAAATAGCAGGGATTGTAGAAGAAGATGAATTCAGTCCTTAGTTTTGGTAATGCTTGCTCTGGTTCTGCTTGCCTGGGCTGCACAGGTAATACAAGACAAGCACATGCGTAATCCTTTTTCTCTTCTCATGTGTCAGGTTGTCCAAACACTGCTTTCAGAAAGTGCAGGTTCTGAAGAGAGCAACTCTTCCTTTCCCATCTCATTTTTAGTTTCTTGTTGGGTACACATCGAGTGTCGCTGTCTAAGGTCTTGAAGGAAAGAAGGGAGGTGTCTGTTCTTAAGGCTTGTGTAGTGATGGCCCATGCATCACTGATTTTGCAGTTACTTTGAAATACTTAAGAAAGGCAGTTGAAAATAATGAAGTCACTCAAAACAAACATCTCATGGATCAATTGTTTTTTAAGCACCTCTTGCTTATGTTTTTCTACAAATACTGATTAAAAATACCTCTGTTTCAGTAGCAAGAAGCAAGATTCAGAAGCCAATGCTGCGAAGAAAAAGGTTAACAAGGGAAAGGAAGGTTCTGAAAATTCAGATTTGGAAAAAACTCCACCACCATCACCTCATCCCGAAGATGAAGATGATCCAGGGGTTCAGGTAATGCTATAGTTGAAGTTCATTGTAGGCTTTGACAACTTAGAAGCATAAAACAATAGTTCTTGTGGTCTTTGTTACAGAGATACAGGTATTTGGATAATTTCTGTATAGTTTACAAAGAAGGTGAGAAATTAAAATCACCGTGGTGAATATTTTACAAAAACAAGTATTTTTCATCATAATTTTGCTTTACAGTCTTGTTGCTTGCAGATATGTGTACAGTGCTGCTGAGTTTTCACACATTCTCTTTGATTGCTGTTGCAGTTATGGTGCTGAATGTTCTGTTCTCTAGACTTAATGTACTATTACAAGGCCTTCTTATAAGCTTGGTGATTATTTTTGCATTGGCTTTGCAAACCTTCTGAAACCACGAATGAGACATGACAGGGCAGAGTGTTGGAAACATGCATGTCAAGCACTTGTAGCTACACTGCTTTAGTGGATAAGAGGCTTTTTTTGCAGAGTTCACATTGATTGATTTCTCTTGACCACTGCACACCTATCGCCTTCTGTCCAACCTTTGTTTCACGTAAGCAGATCTGGAAATAGAGTAGCATAAGTTTTGTGTGCTCTGTCATTTGGCATGTTAAGAAGTGGTCAGCTCCTGGCTTGCTTCTGCTGGCAGGGTTTAGAGTGGGCACTAAAAGTAAGAATCCGCTCATGAAGAGGTAGGGGCAAATTGTGGTGGGGCAAGTATGAGACTCCTGTGTAGTCATACCAGTGTACATGAAATCCACTGCATTTGTCCTTTGCACATCAGGTTGTGGGTGGATTGCTTTTGGTTATGAGAGATATTCAGACCAATGATCAATTGGAAATGGTCAAAGTTGCCTGGTGAAGGCTTTGGCAAACAGTTGTCCTACAAAAGCATGGTTTATGCCCTTCCTCCCACTATTTTCAAGAAGAATATAGTAAATAATGAAATGTGAACAATCTAGTATATTCTAGTTAAAACCAAAAGAAGCAGTATGAGAGGGTGTTCTTCCTGACTCCTTCAGACTGTGTATTGTGAATTAGAGAAGTTGTGTTAAACCATGAAGATATTAAAGTGTTTGAAGAATTGAGTTTTCTGTTCTGTGCTGCAAATCTCTGCCAGCCTGATTGAAGACACTGGCAAAAGATGAAGAAACTTGAGGGCTTCAGATGGGTTTTTTGGGTTAGTTTGTAGGTGATTATATTCCATTTACAGTTCAATATTTCTGCATGGCTTGCTTGTTTTCAGTTTAATGGAACAAAAACTTTTGTTTTGTCAAACACAATTGGGTGATAAACATTATGTTTGATTTTTTTTAATTTTTATTTTTTTTGTAAATAGAAGTGCTAGGGCACTTGCATCACTTTTTAATTAAATGTAGCAAAGTATTTCAGGAAATTTTCTGTTTTCTTAGTACTGTCTTGCACACTGCATGCTATAATGCACTTCTTTGCATGAACTTAGGAAAAGGTTCCAACCATATTTGCTGGGACAACTACAGTTAATAAACTTTTTATGTATTTCTCAACTGAGATTGATGTTACTCAGTTGTCCAAGACACAGTTGCATTCTTAGTGTTAAATCCTGAGCCTTCTGTGGAGATATTATGTAGTAATGCACAGTGATGCATTGTTTTGTTTAAAGAGCAGAAATACTTGTGTGTTATGCAGGTTTTTTATATTCCATGATCAAACCTATTACTCACCTTCCTACCTGTAGATCAGTTAATGAGTTAAATTATGGTGCAGGTAAATACATGCACAGTTTCTGTCAACAGTGCATAACAATTGCAAAACCACATTGAATGTAAGAGGAAACAGGAAGTTCATCAAGTTGAAAAAATATCAAATAAAGGCTACCATTATGCTTTAGGTATTCTTTCTGTTAGGGAAATGGAAGAAGAGATTTTTGGCACCAAAAATAATGGTGTCCTCTGTAGGACTTACCTACAGAGTCAGAAGAAAATTGGTATTTTCCCATCAGTGATCATGTAAATCAAGATGCAAATTTTTTCAAGTGTTACTATTTTGAAGTATAAAAATATTGTTTTCTGGAAACCCCCATAAGTTACTGCATTAAAGGTAGAAGTCACGTCACCATTGTTTAAAAGGGTGATGTAAGCTTAACCTTTGCTCAAAATTTTCATTTTCAGTTAAATAAATAATTTCTATTTTTGAGAAGTGCACCAAGAATTTATGCTTTAAAAAGAATGATTAGTTATCTAAAAGTATGTATTTGACTTTGTCTATGAATATTGAGAGACTCAGGTCTGTAAGTCTGTTAAGCAAGCTACATAAGTATTTGCATGTATCAGTGAAGATGTGCAGTGGCTGAGAAAGATGTATAAATAAGTAGTGTTAAGTATATAAATATGTAGTGTATCAAGTCATTAAGATTTTTTTTTTAACATTTGATAGTCAACATAATTTTAATGTATACATTACTCCATTAAGATATTTGAAGCTCAGTTGACAGTTTTCTTCAGCAACATATCCTTACAGCTTTTCAAGTATATAACTTGATGCAGACTATCTGGGAAGTTGAATTTTATTGTTGTAAAAACAATGCCCAACACTGAACATCAAGTTGCAGATTCTGTCAAATGCATGTTTCTGTATTTTACAGGTTGTTTTGTGCAATATTGCTAAAGCTTTATCTCATCCTTGTGGTGAGGGTATGGGAGCACAGAAATCATGTTTTCAATTTGGGGTGGTTCAAGTTTTCCATTCTCCTCTGTTAGTTTGGGGTCTTTTCCCATGCTGTGCTACAGGATGCTTTTCTGAACAGTGCTGGGTCAGTGAAGTGAGGAAATCGTATTTCATTGTTTCCCCTACAAGATAATCCCTGTACACTGGGTGGATGGGGAGAGGAAGAAAGTGTGTTGTCACTGCTTAGCAACACAGTGGGCCATGCTGTGGAAAGGTGGTGTTTGGCTCCTGCATTGGCCATCTGTCAAAATTTGTTACAGATGTGAATGGAGAGGTGTAGCTTCTTGGGTTTTAATTGCTTTCTGAGATAGGCTTCCTAATTTTTTAAGGTTGTTTTAGTAATGTTAAAAAAAGTGAAAAAATGCCCTCCCACTTTCCAACTTGGAACAAGCATAAAGTCAATTTTATTTGTGGTTGATTTTTTGTTTCATTTTAGGTTTCTGTTGTTTTTTGCTTACAGAATTTAAAAACAGCTAACAGGCAGGAGTTCAGAATGGTAGTGTCCTGAGTCCACTCTTTCTGCCAGGGTGTTTAGAAATTATAGCATTTCCTGCACAGTAATGTATTTGAGACACACAGAGAAGTTTTCTTGGTTATTCTGCTTCTCATCAACTTTGTTTCTCATGAAAAATATGAATGCTTTCTGTTCAGAAACGGCGCTCCAGCAGGCAGGTGAAGAGGAAGCGTTATACTGAAGACCTGGAGTTCAAGATTTCAGATGAGGAGGCTGATGATGCTGATGCTGCTGGAAGAGACTCTCCTTCAAATACTTCTCAGTCAGAGCAACAGGTCAGATATGAATAGGGTGGAAAGGTGGCCATAACTGCAGCATTCAGAGATCAAATATGGGCCCTTTTCCTGAATGGTATTCATATGTGATTGATAGAATGTGCCATAAGGCATTGGTTTTTACATTCTTAAAGAATATATCAACTCATGGCTTTGTTTGCAAGCTGATGATATACAGCTTGAAAATTCAAGCTAAGTTCTTTGAAATTAGTGGTCCCTAGCTAAAGGAAACCAAAACTGTACTGCTAGAAATCTAGAATGTACTTCTGTGAATTCAGTGGTCTGGCTTCTGTGACTTTAATAAACCACTCAAGCTTGTCCCCTGCTGCTAGGCACCATAAGAACTCCTTTATGAAATTACTGCCTTGTAGTACCCAGCAGGGTACACTTTATTCTCTGTGCAATGTAAATGATGGATAAAATAGTTTGAATAAGATGAGGGGTAATACTGTAGGAATGACTGTTGTAACAGTCTCATTGTTTTGTAGTGCTTTTTCAAAGAACTACTTCATTTAACTGATGACCTATTGGAGAATATATCCATGTTCTTTGGTATTTCATTTGGCAATTTGTTAAGCCTTGTGAAATATTGTATGTGATCTCCATTGTTAATTGTGTCTTATCAGAAGGACAGTTGGGATGGTTTGCCTCCCGTTGCAGTAGTGAATTAATGTAATAGAGAATTGCAGGCAGTTTTGAGAGCGATCGTGTCAACACCTGCACTGCCAGCTAGAGCTTCTGAGCATCATCTGCTGTTTAGACTGTATGGTGCTGAAAGCATTTTAGGACAGGGGAACTGCTCATGTTGTTATATCTGTTTATCTGTGCACATCAGCCTTCTTAACTGAGGGAGCTGGAGTTGCACTAGGTCTTAAAAATGGGCTTAAACAAGTATCCTTCAGTCATTTATTATGGTATAAAATCCCTTTGAATCCTCAAAGTTCTCATGCTAGGGGGAAAATGTCCTCTTGGTATTAAGCTTTTGTTACAAAAATTATTTTAAAGTTTTTCTAACAAATGAAGCCTTTAACAAAGATGCACTCCTGTAACTCTTGTATGCTGTTTATGATGTAGGAATCTGCTGATGCTGAAGGTCCTATTGTGGAGAAAATCATGAGTAGCCGTTTAGTCAAGAAAAAGGTAAAACATTTTCCTTCCCCTCATACTTTAAATAGGCTAAGCATATTTCTTCTGAAGCCCTTACTCAGTTCTTAAAATGCCTTGGATATTCCCAATTAAAAAACTGTTCTGTTGAACAGAGGAGGTTCCCTGAAAGTGTATTCAGATGGTATGCAGCATGTTTTTCAGTAGACATACACAAAACAGATTGTTTAATCTTTTACTTGTGTCTTGCTTTTTTTGGTTAAAAATTTGAGTTTTGCAAATATACATGCTTGAATGAAATCTGTGGTGCTCTTCACTTCAGAGTGATATTCCATAGGAGTTTGAGGAATGAGAGAACTAAAAAACCCTTGCCCATAATTTTTGCATCTTTTGATGGCAGTTGTGCTTAGCTGCTGAAAAAATTTACATGTGAGCAAGTATGATGCATACACAGGTGATGAATATTTTCCTTGTCACTATGCTGAGATGGTGAAAGAAACACTCAAGTTCAGTGTGGCTCCCTTATAATTCTGCCCTGCCTCCTAGTTAAGTTCTGATTTTGCTTACAGATTTTTCTAATCTGCTTCTCAACTTGATTGGCCTTCGCACTTCCAAAGTATTAGACCTCTGAGAAGGAAGTAGAAAAGAACTTATTCCAAAATGGGCATGATTATATTTATAGACTCTTTTGTGGAGCTAATTCTCTGACTTTTGTACTACAGTTGGACAGAAAACTGTCTGACTTAGACTGATACAGCATCATGTTGATCTTTGCTAACCAGCAATTCATCTTTACCTCAATGTTAATTTTCAAATTGGAGAAAGGAAATTTGCCTTTATTAATGGATTTCTTTTTCAATGTTCTGGTAGTTTGGGGTTTGGGTTTTTGTTTGGTTTTCTTGGGCAAGGTGGGGTGTGTGTGTTCAATTTTATTACTACTGTCCTAACATAATTAACAATTTTGTAAACCTACATTCATTTAATGTCACAAGTTCCCGTGATTCAATCTGTCCTGTTTATGCATCTTCCAGCATAAGCTTCTAAGGCTTTTTGGAGTGTTTTTTCTCTTCTTTTTTTTTAAGTCTAGAGCTGTATTTTGTGTTTCAAATCATAGGCTTATTTTTCAGATAAACTTCAGGCAATATAAAGTGAGTATTTACTTGTCCTGATGGTCTGCTAGGCAGGAGAGGAGGATGTGGTCCTTTCATAAATGTCTTTACAGGGGAAGCTGTTTTTCACCAATTATTCTTCCCTTCTTCCTCTCCCCTGCAAACAAAGGTGTGATTACTCATGGGGAGTGTGTATTTTGCTGCAGTTTGTGGGAAGTAGTTGGTCTGCTGCCTACATGTCTTTGATTGCAAGCTCTGCTGGAGGCAAGCTCTATTTTGAGCTTTTTCTTTAATGTTTTTTATGGATTGTATTTGCAGGTTTGAGGGGTGTCTCTTCTTTCCTTGCTCTTCTCCAAATTTCAAAAAAAAAAATGGATTTCAGGATGTTAATATTTAACATCTGAAGTATCCAACTGTGCTTTTATTAAAGGTCTTTTACACTCTTACTAACGTCATCAAAACCCTGGTTGTTAGATTACTAATCAAAGTAAAATTGCTGCGATCAGGACCAGTGCATAAAATAAACACGAGGAGAGGCTTCACTAGGAAACCTTTCAGTGGATTAGGTTGTAACAAAGATGTTGCATTCAAGTAAAGGACATTAGATAATGAGTACCCTTTTGGAGCAGTATTCTTATCATAAAATCATGCTGGTTTTCTGAGAAATAGCCTTAGTCTAGCTCTGGAGTTACCAGATAGGATGTAGCACTCTACTTGCAGCCATTTTTGAAACGTACAGAGCAAAAGGTAGAGCTGAGTTCCTGTTTGAAGTCAAAAAGATGGCGTTTTTCACAGTTGTTCCTAATGTGGAATGTTGAATTCCCTTGAATACTCTTTCTTCTTGCAGAAAGCATGAAGTGTGTGTATCACTCTCTTTCCAAACCTGATGAGTTTGGATGTTGAGATTTTTCATTCAGTCCCCTTTGAATTCCTGCTTCTTAACTTTGAAAATGAATAACTAGAACTGATTATGCTATCCAGGAGAAATAGCACATATTTTGGAAATACAGGGAGTTTGTAGAACCCTGTACTTGCATGTTAAACATGTGAATGTCTCTTTTTGCCTACTAATACATGTGAGAATTAGAACTATTTGAAATGCATATGATACCTATATCTCTTCCTCAAATCAGTTTACAATTTTGGGCTGTGTATCAATTGAGGTGGTTGGGTTTTGTGTGTTGCTTTGCATCTGTTATTAATGAGCTCTATCTGCTGTTTTTCTGGTAGTTGATAGTAGTGGTGGTTTGGGGTATTTCATGGTTTGTTTTTTTCTTAGGTTTTGTTGGTTGGTTGGGCTTTTTTGCTTTTTTTCCCTTTTTTTTGTCTCTACACCTGAGTGGCTTATGCAACTAATTTTTGCCTTAGCATTGTTCCTCTATCACCTCTGTGGCAATGGCATGCAAGATTATGTGCTTTTAAGTATTTGCTTGAATGAAGGGGTCATTTGTTTCTTCAGTTATCTGCAGAGACTGTGAATCAGATCCTGGCCACACTTGGAAATGATAATTTGAAGTGTCCTGCATTCCCCAAGTCTGCCATGTGTTATTTTAGGATGTCTCTGTAATCAGTTTGGGGAGAATTTTGCATAAATGCTCTATCTCACCTTTTTGCCTGGTTAATATATGTGTACAGGTAGTGAGGAGTGCACAGTGACATCAGAGGTATAAGCTGCTGTCTCATACACCCTAAAGTACTGTCAACCTCTGCTTGGGTGCTGACAGTTGTAATTTGATTAAATTTTTGGAGGCGGGCATAAGGGCTGAATGGCAGGCTAACATTTTAAAAATATTTTTTCTTTTTGCTTAGGAGAATCTTTGATGCACTCTCATGGAACATCTAATAACATAGACCAGTTAACATTACCTATTAGACAATACAAAATTGTGCTTTACTTGTGAGAATTACAGAATTTATCAAGATGTGCATTGTAAATTGTTATTATTAAGTTGGCAGCTGACAGAAAATATGTTTGACTGAAATGCTGCTGAGGGGAGTGAAGTTGGTTAATATGAAACCTCTATATAAAGGTGTTTAATGATGTTGTCATTGTAATACTGATGGATCTCAAAGGATTCTGGTTTAAGAGTAATCAAAGAGACTTGGCTGTAATACATTGTAGATAATAAAAGAAGTTAATGTCTTAAAATTAGGGTTGACTTCTTAAAGACTAATTTTGCCTCAGGGCAATGAATAGGTTCCAGTAATGTGGTCTCCAGCTTCTTTTTTCAATGCAGTTTTGATCTCTAAATATTAATATCATCTTGAGAAAGGGTCTTCTGAATTTTTTGTTTTAAAAAGAATCTTGATGGTTCTCAGATTTCTTTCCTTTGCCAATGTCTTTGTGAGTGTCAGAGAATTTCTCCCTTGTGTTTGGGTTTAGAGGATGATTTGGAGAGCTTATCTACTTTAATGGAAGGTTCAAAATCAAGAGGTAGCACCGGGAATCTTCTTCTATTTCTTTAGGGAGAAATAGTCAGAATCTGGTATTGTTTCTCTCTCTAGGAAGGAATACAAACAGACTGTACTGGAATGATGTAAATGCTAAACTGAAACTCCCTTGCTACTCAGGAAGTAAAGGAATCCTGTGTGGATCAGGGACTGGGAATGCATGAACTTCATTGTGCTAGAACACAGTTTAATGCAGCTGCTACTGTAGTTCTTTAATTGCACTGCTGTGGAGGTGAAACCTAGCCACCAACTAAAAATGACAGTTCAAGTTTGAGTATTCCCTCTTGTGTGTGTGTGTTTGTATGTATTTTAAATATATGTAGAAAAATACAAAGGTTGTTGATTTATGCAGCAGTCAACAGTTTTGCCTGTTTAATGCTGCATACACAATATTTATTACAGATGATGTTGTCCCTGATGAAATGTTTGAACCAGAGAATGCTGCTCTGTTTAAAATTTTCCTAAAGTTCATTAGTAAAAACAAACAGTTAATGTTGTGACATAATCTGAATTCTAAATGTGTGCCTGGTGCACTGTCCTTAGTTTGTCCTGTGGCTGGGTTAAGGAGCAATTCAACAAAGTATTACATGCCATATGTTATGCAATACTTTGGCACCAGGGATAAGTTAAGGGTAGCTCAACTCTTAGCGCTGAATGCCCTTGGTTTTGCTGGTTTGTGTCACAACTTTAACCTTGCTTTAAATGTAGTTTTTGGGTGTTAATTTAATTTGGCTGCTCTGTATGTGAGACATCTTGCCTGAGTGAATTTAATTGCACCATTGAGTAAAACTAAAGCCATGAACACTGATGCACTACAATTCTAGCAGAGGTATAAGGTTTAGTTTTATATGGCTTCTTGTTTGGAGTTATTAACTATATGGAGGAATAAACCCCCTTTAAAACTCTTTTTTAAAACATTACAAAACCCACAATGTAAGTTGCCATGAGCCAGCCAAAAATAATACATATGGCATTCAGGAGTGCAGTTGCTAATTGGCTGCTGCCTGAGAAAATGGTACACTTGGCTTCTACTTAACACTGTGGGTTTGGCAGAAAGCCAGATTTGGGGTGAGGTTGTGAATGAAGCTGCATGTGGTTAGGGAGGAGTTCAAGTGATTCATGTCTTGGAAGTTGTAGTAAGCAGTGCAGTATGTACTTGGGTAAGCAGCTGGAGGAAACTCCTCACCCATGTCCGCCCCCACAAACCTTTTCCTACACCTCCACTTGTGTCTCTGTGTGGGGACCATAGTCCATATCTCAGATAGTTTTTAGTTTAATAAGTTGGGCTGTTTAGAGATTTAATTCGTGTTTCAACATTTCTTTTCTTTTAGACGGAGAACGGAGAGGAAGTAGAAGTAGAGGAGTTCTATGTAAAGTACAAAAACTTGTAAGTAAAGTTATGGGTTTGATTGCTGTCCTTAAGTTCATATAACTTCCAAATAGCATTCAAAACTGGTTTTGTAACTGATACAAATTATTATCAAACTTTAAGCCTTTCTATTGTTTAATCCAAAACAGTGACAAATAAACAGGGGAATACCTTGCATTGGTAGTACAGGGTTTGACAGTGTTGTTTTAATTTGTGTTCTCTCCAAAATTAAATCCACAGGTTAAATTGCTCTGCTATTAAATACTTAAAAACTCATTATGCATGCAGGCTCATGAGCACACACCTGTGCTGTTGTAGGTCTAAGTGCAAGTGTAGAGTGTGTGCAAACTACTCAAACATAACCCTTGATGTTGTATCAAAAACAAGATTTATGTTGAACAAAATGTCTAAGATAACAAACAAATGAGATGGCTTTCAGTATTCCAGCAGATCGTTACCCCTCCTTGAAAGGAATGTAATTGTGGTGAGAGCAGCATGTTGTTTCACTTCTGGACTCTAAAACTGCAATGCAATCAGTATTTAAAATAAAACACTTCATAGCTGGATAAGCTCACTTTTCTTGTAGGAAAATAGCACACCTTGTGTATTTTTACCAAATTTTCTGTCTGAGAGACAGAAATCTGCTTTAAGGGTGCTTGTGGCAGCTAACTGCATGTAGTTGACTTCACTTTAAATATGCATCATTTTTGTACCCTTTGCACTATATTGTTGATTGTATAATGTTTAATTTCTTAATTATGCTTTGTTTAGTTTTATTACATAGACATAATTTTTGTGTTAACTGTGCTGTCTTAGCATTAGAGCTTTTGACAGACTAAATTTATGGAGTGGGACAAGTCACTTTGGCAGAGATACTGTTCCTTCTTCTATGTTGTTACTGTGGAACTGCATTTACAAGGGGGTTTTCTTTTCCCTCTGTCAGTCTTGAAAGACTCACAAGTAATTTTGAGTTACAATGCTGTTCTCACAAAAAAATTATATAGGATAGTAGTACTTAAAATATTTGCATCTTTTGATTAACTTATGAAAATCCTACTCTTTGCAAGAATATGATGTTAAATAGTGACTTTAGCATAAGTGTCTTGTATAGTAATTATGTTTTAAATATGTCCAATAAAAATCATCCTAGTTTTGTGCCAAACTAAGTATAGAGGGTATGTATTCAAATTTTGAGTGGGAGTTGTTTCTATTTCCTGACAAGTTTCTCTATTAGTAAGTATAATTACTTTGAGTAAAGATGATTGGTTAATAACCTCTATGTTAAAGAAGACAGTGTCAAGTTTTCCAAGCATAGCACCACGACATGCTGGAAAGATCTAGTTGTACTAGTGGAATAAATCAGGAGTGCAATGGAAGAAGAGTTTTGAGTAAGATTTTTCTGTTTCATCTTCTAGTTCTTACCTTCACTGTCAGTGGGCATCTGTGGAAGAGCTGGACAAAGACAAGAGAATTCAGCAGAAGATTAAGCGGTTTAAGGCAAAACAGGGCCAGAATAAATTCCTTTCTGAAGTACGATTTTTTTGTTTGTTTGTTTCTTTTCAGTGTTTAAGGAATATTCTTAGGAATTCTTGTTCCATATGCAAGCATTACAATTTGGATAACTGATATATCAGTAGCACCTATTCTGGTATAAAGCGTTCTGGATGCAAGTCTTGCAAGTTTATGAAAGTCATCTGTCCTGACTGTATGCTTTTTCCTATAGTTTTGGTTGTTTTTTTTTCCTTGAAGTGAGTGGCTAGTTATTAGCCTTGTAAGCCTGACTGAATCAGTACCATGTCTTTTTTCTCAGGAGCTGATTATGCCAGAAGAAATGCATGCTTTTTTTCTATGTTATGGACTGCTGCTCACTAGGGATTCAAAGCTTTTTATCATCAATTTAATTTCACTTAGAGCCATAAGCAGAAATGTGGCAGGGGTCCTGTCAATAAAAGACCAGATCTGCTGATTTGTGTCTCTGAAAGATTACCTTTTAAAATAATGCTGTCTTTTAAGAAAAAAAATTAGTCTTCATGAGCTACTGTGTTTATTTATTTATATTTATTTTTACTGTATCATTCAAGCTGAAACAAAAAACCTGTTGCAAATTGAAAACTTCCACCTGTTCTAAGTGAAGATAGCTGGAATTGTTTCCATTTTCTCTTTTTAATATATTTCCAAGTGGAACACAAGTTACTGTAAATATTTGGAATTTGTCATTGTTTCAGAAAAAGCTCTTAAAATATACAGTTTTTAGTCCTTTTGGCTGTCTCTTCGATTGAAGTGGATCTTAAAACTTGAAATGCAATGCTTTAGTATGGCAGGGAATCCTATAAGTTGTTTAGGGCATAGGAACGAACCTGACAAATTGTGATTTTTAGAGAAACTGTGTATGCATGCATTGTGTTTTCTCTGCTTTTGAAATAATAATCTTTAAATCTTGCTTGTAAAGCGTTAGACAATTCCTGTAGTTAAAATCATCCAAAGGCACTTAGAGTACAAGGCTCTAATTTCTTTATTGCAAGCTGTAGTTTTCAAGAATGCTAAATGCATTGCATGCCATAAGCCTTTTCGATTGCTCATTAGTGAATTGTAATTTCACACTTCATTTAAAATATTCTTAAACATTCTCTCACAGTAAAAGGTTTCACACAGTAATTAAGAGGCCCAGTTAACAAAGTCTGAGAAGTCTGATTCCCTCACGGGGAATGATCTTGCTGAATTGTAGCATTTCAATTAACATGTTGAAGTTTGCCAAATATAAATTCTGTGTCACCGTGACCCAAAATATTATTGCCTGGTGAAATATATAATCATTTTTCCTCTCAGGAAAGGCTAATAGAGATATCTTTTATATTTTTGCCTCTCTCCTTGAACAGATTGATGATGAGCTTTTTAATCCAGATTATGTGGAAGTTGATCGAATCATGGATTTTTCACGTAGCACAGATGATAATGGAGAGGTAAACAAAACTTTGTTTAGTCCATCTCTAGTCATATTGACATTGTGTTTAGAATTTCTTGTTTAAATTCTATATATTTTTATTATTAATATCTAATATATTAATTAGACTTTAACATTTACAGAAACTACCACAATATATATGTATAAAAAGTAGGAACATGTTTGAGAAAACATTGGCTAATGTAGCAGTTTCTCTTAAATAAAGGAGGTTAAGTGAGAATTCCAAACTTTTTAATGTTACCTTTTTTTAAAAAAAAAAAAGCACACAAAACAACCAACCAAAAGGCAAGAACAATGAAGAAGTTATTTAATATTGTAGATATATTGAAGATACTTAATATTGTGGAAATATGATGTTCATGCATGTAATGCAGAATTTAAATGAAAATTGCAAGAAACAATCTTAGCTAAATGTCATAATGATTTAGACTACCTGTTATAGAAGAAGTCCTGACCTCACTGTTACTTAATTTTTAATGATTTGTTCTGCAAAGAAGATGATTTTTGTCTTCCAGCAGATTCCTTTTTGGTCCTGGGAGAATAGAAAGCTTCACTGGCAGTGTCTGTGTTTCCATGTTGTTCTATCAGTGAATGGTGATGGTTGACTTGTGTGTTATGAAGTTTGATAAATCAGTCGATTTTTAAATATGTAGTAAAGCATAGAATTGTAAGGGCTGAAATGGGAATATTGTTTCGCTTCTAAATTTTAGTCTAACCTTACTGATTTCAAATGTGTTCTGCTCATTTTGCTGGTAAGCCTGCATTCTCCAGGTTCTCATTTTACTTGGTTAGATTGTCAAGGTGTCAGCCTGCCGTTTGCTTATCCTTCTGGCTGAATCAGGCATTCAGGTCTGATCAAACTTTTTGAATTTCATCTAGCCTGCAGATCTCCTGTAAGAAAGGGTACACACTTTTATTCTTTCTGTATTGTGAGATAATGTAATTTTTGTCTTAACCCAGCCTGTCACGCATTATCTGGTGAAGTGGTGTTCGCTTCCTTACGAGGACAGCACTTGGGAGCTCAAGCAAGACATCGACCAAGCCAAGATCGAAGAATTTGAGAAACTGATGTCTAGGGAGCCAGAAACGGAGCGTGTGGTAAGAATTGGCTCTATATAGAGGATTTTATTTGAAAATAGTAAAGTAATGTGGTCTTTTAGAAACCGCTAATGGGATTTGCTGTATTTGAAACAGGAGCGACCTCCTGCCGATGACTGGAAGAAATCGGAGAGTTCCAGGGAGTATAAAAACAATAACAAACTCAGGGAATACCAGTTGGAGGGAGTAAACTGGCTTCTTTTCAATTGGTACAACACGTACGTAAAACATAGCTTACTGCTGAATCCTGCTTTGGAAAAGCTTTTATAGCTTATTTAAAATAGCAGTCTTTTAAAGTAACCTGCTAAAGTGAGATTTTAGAATCATTTGCATGTCTCATTTTTTTGCTGCAGTAGTCATATACAAACTAATTTGGGGTGGAACATGAATATTTCAGATAGATTCTTGTGGCAAGTGCTTTGGTTTCATGCATGTCCCTGCTGCTCCTTCCTCCCCCTTGTGAACTTGAGAGGTAGATAGAAGGGATATATGCATGCTGACTGCCTCACAAATCATAACATTTATTTAAAATGCAAAATGTTATGATGCCTTTTCATTCTAGAAATATCTGGTTTATTCACGTTATTGCCTTACTGATTTTCTATGTTTTAAGTTGGGAATAAATCATTCAACCTGTTTTAATTCTTGTTTTCAGACGAAACTGCATTTTAGCAGATGAAATGGGGTTGGGAAAGACTATCCAGTCCATTACGTTTCTCTATGAGATATATTTGAAAGGAATCCATGGTCCTTTCTTGGTTATTGCACCATTGTCCACAATTCCCAACTGGGAAAGGGAGTTCCGCACCTGGACAGAGTTGAATGTGGTTGTGTATCATGGGAGTCAGGCGAGCCGGCGGACCATTCAGTTGTATGAAATGTATTTCAAAGATCCACAGGTAAAAGCTCTTCGCCTTTCTTTTTCTCTTTTTTTTTGTATATGCTTTACAGTTGTTTATTAGTTTAAGCATCAATTAGTTTTTCAGTACTGGTATGTTAGGTTTCAGTTAGAAATACAGATACATGTTATAAGAATGCTTTTTAATAGTGAGCAGTATCTCTCTGGGAATAAAGGGGCACCATGAAATGGTGCAACTTTTGTTTAGAGTTTCATTCTTTCATGCAAGGTTTTTCTTATTTTGTGTTTCTGAGGGGAGCTGGCAGAAGAGCTTCTTAATGGAGAAACTCCTTTAAGTGGAACTAAGCTTAAAAATCAATCTTTGCCTACCATTCCAGGAAAGACCTGCTTGCAGAAATTAAACTTGTCAATGCCTCTTTATCAAATTTTGTAAGTCAGATATATGTTGAATGTGTGTTACTGCACTTAGATTGAATAGTTGTGAGTGAAGGAAAGCAGAAATTAACTAGGGGTAGAAACAGAAAACAGAAGCTAAGAGGAACAGCAGATCCCTACTCCTAAGTGCATGGCCTTTTCCCAGAGTAAACAGAATTAAGGGAAATAAAATGTGCATACACTGAATGTTATTGCAGAACAATAAAATATGCCTCCTATAAGAGAGAAAAAGGGTAGAAGTTCAACCTGTGGAGTACAATTTTCAACTGAGCTTTAAAAAGTGAGAGTGGTGAATTCATACATTTAGATTTTCTTTAAAGCATTTTATTTTACACCACTGGACATTTTGATTAATAAACTAGAAGGATATAAAATCAATATGGCACACATTAAGTGGATTTAAAACTGGCTAGCTGATATTTCTTGATGTAATTGTTAATGAGAAGTGATTTGCATTTCCAGCATAGTTCTTCAGGGATTGGTTCATGTCCATGAGCTATATAACTTACCAATGACCTGAAAGAAAACATAAAATCATTACTGAGGAAGTTTTCAACTGACACAAAGATGTGGAGAGTGGTAAATGATTAAGACAGTTCATGGATACAGAGTAAGCTGTATTACTTAATAAATTGGATCCAATCTAGCAATAGTCAGAATAGCTAAATGCAGGGCTGTCTGTGGACAAGGCATGAAGATGATTCTTACCATAGGGAGAGCTCAGCTCTGGGAAGGCTGTAAGACAAAAGCAGATCTTTTTTTGTCATGGCACGTGAGCAATTAAACCACTGTGACACCGTGGTTAAAAGGGCTGGTGTAGTACAAGTGCATGGGAGAAAACAAATCTTTAATATAAAGAAGAGAAAAGCCTTCTCCTCTTTGTCAGTGATGTGATCTGTGGTCCAGTTCTGCCTAGTGCTCACTTCATGCCCTCAAAGTGTGTTGAAAAACCAGAGTCTTAGAGCAAAGCTATAAGAGAGATTGAAAGATAGAAAATATGCTTTTACAGGTAAAAAACTGATTAAAAACTGTTTTGAAGGTGATGACTGTGGCACAACTTGACATGCCATTAGGGCAAACAGAAAGAAGTATGTGTTTAAACATATTAGAGAAACGCAAAGTAATTTATATTAGTTAGAAGTTACAGCTGTGTGGTCTAGAAAATGACTGTTTTCTCAGCAATTTATCAGAGAAACTTTTAAATGAAAATCATATCTGTGTTTGTCGATGATTTATTTGAGTAACAGTTGTTTTATTGAGGTCTGGTGTGCCAGAGAAGTTGTGTATGTCCCAGTCCACAGCAGGAGTGCTGGAGCTAGATGATCTTTAAGGTCCCAATCCAGGCCATTCTATTAATTTCTAATATTCTTTATGATAATTCTTACATTTAGCTTTTTACCTAGATGTATAATACACAAATGAAGTGGGATTGAAATCAGTTTTTCTGATTTTAAAATAATGTCTTAGCAGAGATCGATATTTTATATAATTTCAAAATTTGGGTTTGT
Organism: Melospiza melodia melodia; assembly: GCF_035770615.1. NCBI lineage: Eukaryota > Metazoa > Chordata > Aves > Passeriformes > Passerellidae > Melospiza > Melospiza melodia. The sequence goes on from NC_086194.1 coordinate 136,926,002, forward strand.
ACAAATACTGTCTCTGCTGAATAGTTTCCTGTGTTAAAAATCATGTTTGTTTGCTATTTGAGTGATGCTTGTTCTCAGCATGTTTTTCCCCATAGCAGTTACTTAGCATGAAGCCTGAAGGAATGTCATCTGAAAAATCCCACTTATTGTGCAAATTCTTAGTTATTTTGGCAATGTTGTTTCATTGATTTAAAGGTAACTAAAGGGATCTACAGCAAGATGCAGCAGAAAGTTTTGTTCCCCCATTGCCATATTCTTAACTCAGTTCTTGCCGTGAGCATGGCAGTCATTTTACCCCATAGTGAGTAATGACAAAGCACTCATGGCACAGAAAAATGAATGAATTTATGCTGGCTTTGCTCCCTGAACTGTCTTAAGAGTTGAATCAGACAATTACTGCATTTAGAGATAAAGGAGAAATGGAAAGAACTCATCCTTTTGGTGGCAGCTAGCTTAGATGTGTCACAAAATCACCTTCTGTGTTTCATTCTTTGTAAGAGTGTCAGCTGTGAAACACATGGTGGAAACCAAAAACAGGGAAAAAATCTCTTCATGTTCTGAAAAAAAGAGTCCCCGTGTAGTGTTCACTCTGTCATTCTCCAAAGTACCATCACTGGGAATAGGATGGGAGACAAAAAGGGAGCAAAAGAAGGCATGATTTAGCAGCATAATTTCTAGTTCCCTTGCCAGACACATCAACCCAGACATCAGGCATCTTTGGCTTTTTAGGTCTTAATATGAAAAGAGGCTTCTCAATCTGAGCTGTTTCTCGAAAAGACAATTGGACATTGAGAGTGTGTGAGTGGCTTTTGAAGGGTAGTAAACAACAGAGAACGTGCAAAAGAAGCACCTACTCCATGTGTAGTAGTGGGATTTTTCAGGGTCAGCCCCAGTTACTAGAGTCAAGTTGTTGTGAAATGCTAAAGAGTAGTCAATAATAAAATAAATTTCTGCAGTGGTGTGACTTCATCTGTAAGGACCTGGTGTTATCAGAGACATTCTGCTGTGAGGTTCGCATAGAGAAGCTTGTTCTGGTGTTCTTGAGCAATATAACTGAAAGCTCTTCCTAGGGGCCCTTCCCTGGTTGGAATATCAAACAAACCATGTGCTTTTTCTGTATTATCCCACCTCTGAGAAGGAGTTCTGCTTTAAGATTACAAAACCTATATGTGCCAAATATGGCTAATGACAGAGACTTGGAAAAGAGCTGACTTGGTTTGTGGTGGAAATTTACTTGGCTCGTGAAAAGGTTACAGCATTTCAGCTTGCTGGCTTTCAAAGCTGCCCACTTAGTGTATCTTCATCTGCTGTTTGTTAAGTAACAGCTTTTTTTGCCCCTAACAAGATAAATATTTCTGGACTATGCCATGAGAAAGCATTGTTGGGCAGGTCGTTACTGTCTCTGAAATGCTCTTGATTTGAGTAGGCAGATTTAATGCTGAGTTCAGGATATCAGGTTTTCAATTATTTCATTGAGTCAGTAGCCAGTTCTGATCCCCATGGTTTGGAGAGGATTATATGCAGGTCATTTATAAAAGGATTCAGTCTTGCACAGGTCTAAGGGAAGAAATGGTCACCTTACTGTAAAATATGTGTTTCTTTTGAAATGTATTCAATATACAACCCATGACAGAGTCCTTTGAAAATGTGGAATAGCTTTGAACTTGTGTAATGCTCATCCTTACAGAGACAGTTTTTCTGCAGAGACCCAGTGACACTGGAGGTACCAAATTACATTTTTCTTTGAACAGCATTGGGAAGAAGCTTAGCATAATGTCAGAAAGATGCTCATTTCACGTTCCTGAATAAAGTTTATTCAGTTTTTTTTTTTTTAAACAGTCTTTATATCAGTGCTGAAAATAAGACTGAACTAATGAACCAGTGAATATGGTGTCAGACATCAAGTTAATTGTCCGGTTGAACTTTGCTTAGCACAGACTTAGAAAAGTATTATGGAATTGTATGCAGATACACATGCCGCAATTAAAAGCTCAGATATTTGCTTCTGCTAAAGCTGTTCACTAGAGTTGTTGTAGATTCCCCATCCCTGGAAGTGTTCAAGGCCAGATGGAACAGAGCTTTAAGCAACCTGGTCTAGTGGAAGGCATCCCTGCTCATGGCAGGGGTGTTAGAACTACATGGCCTTCAAGGTCCCTTCCAATCCAAGCCATTCTATGAACTGTAGGTGTTTTGAATCTCGAGTGTCTACTGGGGAAAAAAAAAAAGATAAACAGTGAGCACAATATTCAAATAGTCATAAAAAGCAAACCTTAATGCACTTTTGTTGTATTTAGATTGTTTGGGAGGACCTTCATGTACCTTCAATTCAAGTAAAAAGAGAATTCTCTTGATGAAGTCTGAAAACCTTATTTCAATATTGCAGCAATACATTAATGCCTCAAGGCATTAGTATAATCCATATGAATTACAACTGAAATACTTGTATAACTTCTTGGTAATCAATGTGCAGTGATACTGTAGGCCTATTTACAGGATTAAAAACAGCTATCATGAAGCCTGTAGCAAGCTTACAGAATTGTATTTCCCCATTTAGTCAGGAGCAATGACTTAATTTGCTATAAATGTCTTGTCCATTCTACTATTTTGTATTTTTAAAAAATAAAATTTGATGGTGAAACAAATTGCTTCCTTTCTTTGCCAGGGAGTTTATTTTTAACATTTGCTGTTCTTTTAGGGTCGTGTGATAAAGGGGTCCTACAAGTTCCATGCCATTATCACAACATTTGAAATGATCTTGACTGACTGCCCAGAGCTGCGTAACATTCCATGGCGTTGCGTGGTCATTGATGAGGCCCACAGGCTGAAAAACAGGAACTGTAAGCTTTTGGAAGGACTCAAGATGATGGATCTGGTCAGTGTGAATCTCTCTTATCTTTGAGTCTTCTGTAGTTTTATTACTTCTGATTTATGGTTTAATCAAAAAGTAAAATAAAAGGGTTTTTTCTCAAGTAAATCATCAAGTGTTAAGGCGAGTAAGAGAATGCAGATGAGAAAGTATAAAATACCTGGAAGCATATGCATACCTTCAGCTTTGGAGTGCTGATATTTAATAAAATTTTTCATTGATGTAGGTGTAGAATAATGTGGACTCTCCTAAGACAATAAAAATAAATTTATTCTTTCCTTTCTCTCCCTTCATGTGAGTTAATCCATAGTCACTTCTTCACATAGACATTTATTTAAAAGTGTAATGTGGTCAGGTGGCCCAGTTTGGCCATGAGAATTAAACTGCTCTGTGTTAATATCAGCTTTAATGTTAATTTGTTGCGTGGCCATAAGGATATTCTGTCTTATTGAATAAGGAAGGACAAGTGAGTTGGTTTCTGATGCTTACATAAATATGTATTATGTTATGTGTACAAAATAGGTGCATTAAACTCATAGAGAAAAATAAGATAATGTGAAGATATTTACCTTTTAAAAGACACAATAATTACTTTGTTTTGGGCAGAATATTCTTTTAAAATGTGAGAACAACACAGTCATGCTAAACTAATACCTGTAATTCAGTCTTTTAAAATGCTGTATACCTTTTGTTTTTCTTACTGTGGTTGCTGTTAGAGGAAACCAGAGCTTATAGTCTTACAGACTACAGATAGAGATATGGGGCTTTTCACATTAGTTCTTGTTACTCTGCTAAATTTGTGTTTGGCTCTGGGCTAGTTGCTGAACCTCTCTGGGCTCCTTCTCTAAAGCTACTTTAGTCTCTGCCACTCTTGTGCTCTATAGCATGTACAGGGAAGGTAGAACTCTGCTTCAGGTTTCCTGTTAGATCCTGTGTTGATCTCCTGGCCTGAGGAGATCAGTGCACTGAGGTCAGTTGGAGGTGTGGTAAATAAATGAATTTTTACTGGAAATGATGGATTAGGTTCAATGTTAGTTTGCCATCTGAAGTTCATTGTACTTGTGAAAGGGATGGGACATTGTGGACCAGTAAAATCTGTTCTTGTATCTTGGAGGACTTTTGAAGCTGCTTAAGTAGTGAAGTGTTTTTCTGGGCTATCACTGAAGGAACACCCAAGTACCAGTTAGAAATGTCCTGAGAACAGTTTTATGTAAGTAGCTGGGGGAGGGGAGAGGAAACAAAGGTGAGACAGACATATGGTGACAAGGGGAAAGAATTTTGTGTATTTTTCCATTGGAAGTTAAGGTGATGGATTCCTAGGCAACTGTTTCTTAACCTTGCAGGAGCATAAAGTGCTGCTTACTGGAACCCCTTTGCAAAACACAGTAGAAGAGCTGTTTAGCTTGCTTCACTTCTTGGAACCAGGTCGCTTTCCATCAGAAACCACATTCATGCAAGAATTTGGGGATCTTAAAACTGAAGAGCAGGTAAACTTATCTTGCACACTTACTTTTCTATTTAGATATTGTGAATTTATCAATTTTATTGCAAATGAACTTCGTTACTTGCTTTTTAAAATAATACCTATTTTTTCCTGGAATACCATGGTGGGTTTATCCCTTTTTTTCTTTTTTTGTTTATTTTCATTATTTTCATTAGTTGAGGGTTTTCTGCTTTTGGTCAAAAGTAATTCTGCCTTTTCACTGTTCTGGGCTTTTTTTGGGTTTTTTTTTAGTCCTTTTTCCATTGGTCTTGCAGAAACAGGAAGACATTCCTTTTATTAAAATGTAGTGTTTAAAAAATAGAGGTGGGGTGTCTTATAATGGTTTCTGGATGAAAATACTTCTATGAGAATTAACTTGTCAGTTGACATTCTTCCTTAAGCATCAGAGTGAAGGGACTCTCCCTGTAACTTCTGTGGAATTAATAACTGAGAGTTTTCTCAGTGACTTAAGTGCAAACAGGAACATACTAGAAACCTAATTTAACAAGAGGTAACCAAATAGAGGGAGGTTTTTTTTTACTCAGAAATAGATTTCTTGAGCTGTCCAAGAGAAGAAATGCATAAATTAATACAAAATAAAAGACCCTAGTTGCAACATGTGTTATATCTCAAATGTAAACTGTTTCTTTGTATGTATCAAAATGTTTTAAAAGGCCAAACCACCTTAATATTAGGAGGTAACTGAAGCATGGCATCTTAATTTGGCCCTTTGCTTCCTGTGGTAATAACTGCATGTATTTTTGTATGTAACTTTGCTGGCTTTGTCTGAAAATTCAATTTTTGATATCTTTCAACTTTTGCTTGCTTGAATTTGTTGACTTTCTTTGAGAACAATTCTTTCACACATCATAGTCTTAAGTTACAAAATAGCTTTTCTTCTGGCCCCTGGCCTCCTGGCAAAATAGGATATGTTTCCGTAGGTTGTCAGTCAGAATGGACACTGACCTGACAGAGCCAGCTCTGATGCAGAAGCCATGTAGACCTGTTAATGAAGTGTTTGAACTGGAGCTAATATACAAAAGCTCTCAACATAGCTTTTGTATGGCCAGCTCAAAATGACTGGAAGCTTTTGAGTCCATACATGGAACTATTACTAAAATAATGGCAATGGCAGATCAGAATTAGATTGGTTCAACAAGTTCAGGAGAACTTCTTTATCTGTTGACACAGATGTTTTGGAATTGGGTTTAAGCGGTGGGACAGGTTATGTGTTAAAGGCTTGGGGTTTCCTCTCCATTCCTTGCAGTTGTATTCCATATATTTTCTCAATTGTTCATCCCTCTCTGCTAATTACCTTTTGTGTTCTGAAGTTGGTTTATTACTAAGGGAATTATGTAAATACGGGAGAAAGTGTTTTCTGTTCATATTTCTGCTGTGCAGCTCTGCATCAGGAGATGACCAATTTCAGGGTGAATTAGTAGCTCTTCAGCACTGAGATGGTTTGTACTTTGAAGCACTGCCTAAAACAACCTAAATGCCAGGTGTTTTGGTTTTTTTTTTAATATGGAATACGTTTGAGCTTTTTATGCAAGAGACTTTACAAAAACTTAAACTTAGCCTTTTTTTTTAGGAAAACTGACATTTTCTTCTTTTCCCCTCCCACCCTTTAGGATGTGTCTTAATGAATATTCCAGAAAACCTGGGGACACTAAAAATTATCAGTGTCATAAGTGAAATACACAGTGTCATAAGTGAAATACAATGTTTTCATTTTTAGACCAGTCCTAAATAGTTTTCTACGTCAGTGGATGTCAAAACTAGGGAAATAAGAAAATAATTAGAAGCAGATACCTAAAGTGGGAAAATAGCTTTAAATACTGATTAGTAATTAAAAGTGAACTGCAAAAGTTATCTTAAAAGTGTCAGATTTGCTAATTTAATGAAGGGTTACTTGGCATGATTTGTGTGCAGTCCCTGTCTAGAAGGATAGTTCTGAGTGAGATCTATTTAATTACAGACATCACTAAACAGAAGGGCTACACACCAAAAATAGACTTTAGAAATGTGTGTGTCACTGAGTTAACAAGGAGAACTTGCTGCTGAGTCACTGAAAAAAGATTTTTTACAATGCTCTCTACTTGGCATTTGAGGTAGAAAACAAGGTTTTTAGAATGAAGGAAATTGAAAAAGAATATTTGATTTCTAGCAGTTTTAATTCAGTTATTTTATTAAACATATGTTTTCCAGGTGCAAAAACTGCAAGCTATTTTGAAGCCCATGATGCTGAGACGTCTCAAAGAGGATGTGGAAAAGAACCTGGCCCCCAAAGAGGAAACCATCATTGAAGTTGAGCTGACAAATATTCAGAAGAAATACTATCGTGCTATTCTTGAAAAGAATTTCACATTTCTTTCCAAGGGCGGAGGTCAGGCAAATGTACCTAATCTTTTAAACACTATGATGGAACTAAGAAAATGCTGCAATCATCCATACCTTATTAATGGTAGGCTGCCTACTTTTCTCCTCATTTGAAAAATGGTTATGAAAATGTTCACTAGGTTTAAATTCTATTTTAGTGTGTCTTTTTATTTATTCATTCGTTTTAGGTAGAAAAGAGATAACCTTTTAGATTCTCACAGGTATGGATATCTCCTAGCCAGGACAGCGCTGCTGTTGCAGCTGCTTTTTTTAAGGCTTCCTGACAGACTTAGCCTGGGCTGAGTTAATGTTGGTATTATAAAGTTTTCCTTTCTGTTATTTGTGAAAAACAAGACTTCAGTTATCATGCAGGTTGTTGGATGGTAGCATGAATATGGTAGTTTTTTCTTCACTTATAGTAGTTAGCTGCTACTTACTTTCTTGCTGTCAAACATCATAAGGTAGTAACTTAAAATTTTCTGAATAAAAGTTGCAGAGTAAGAAATCGTGATTGAGCCTGCTTTTATGACCACCTTTGTCAGTTACTTTTCTTAATTTGACTAGTAAGAGAAAGATGAGGGTGAATGTCATACTAGACTTCAGTGGCTTTTTCTGTGTGATGGTATTGGGGTTAGATCAGGATTATCTTTGGCAAGTAGTATGGAATCATAAAATATCTTAAGTCGAAAGGGAGCCATAGGGATTATTGAGTCCAACTCCCTGCTCCTCACAGAACTACCTAAAACTAAATCATATCACTTAAGGACCAGATGGGTCTTGAACTCTACTTGTGGTTCCATGACCACTTCCCTGGGGAGGCTGTTAAGTGACCAGCCCTGTGATGAACCAGCCATTTCTGTCTGAAGTGTGCTAAACTTGTATGTGCTGGTCAGTTCTTCCCTTTGAGGGTGTAACACAAGTCTCCATATAGGGTTGCATTCTACTAGTTTCTTGTTTCCCAACTCCTGTTTCTAACTAGTTATGATTTATGGTTGGTTTATGCTGGTTATAGGCTTCATGATGAAAGACTGTTTTGTTCCAGAGCCATATGTGTTTTCAGGTTTTTTATTGTATGACTTCCATATTGCAGTACTTAAGTCTTTTTTCCTTGACATTTTTTGTTTAAATGGGAGGAGATGCTTAAACTGATTCATGAAATTACATCTAATTACATTTCATGCACAAGTAATTATTTCAGAGACATAATAAAGCTTAGTCCAAAGGACGTCAACTTGTCCATGCTGGTGACTGTTCAGTTTCTAAACTCATATGGCATATACTAAAGTAGCTTTGTGGTTCTGGTGCAGGGTTTGTTGGGGTTTTTTACTTGATTTTTTGACTTAAGTTAATCCATTGTAAAAATGAGTTTATCACAATAGTTTAGGCTGTTCAGGTTATGGGTGTTTGAATTGATGCTTCTTGGCTTTCAGCTAGTTTTTAACCTTGCTAATGTTTTTTCTTATTTCATGTTTATTGAAAGAAAAAAAAAGAATACTTTGCTCCTATTTTGTTTTGTCAAATAGAGTTTATGAGCAGTGATTGCAGTATTGCCTACAGCAGTGATTTTTTTTTCCTCAGAAATCTTGTATCATTTACTATAATTAAGAGACTGATAAAGTTCAGGTGTTAATTTAGAAAACCTCAAATATTTTTTGATTGGTGTATCTTAATAAAGGGAGGTGGGTTTGTCTCTTAATGCATTTGCCTTTATCAAACATTTTTGTGATGTTTGGAACCTTTGGACTTGCATGGTATCATTCAGCAACATGGCAGGTGGGTTGAGCCTTCAGATTTGATGGGAAAAAGAAATCCTGATCTGTTGGTGTGGAGATGGAACTAAACAAATACATCCTTCGTAATTCTAGGGCAGAAAATACTCCTACATGCTGTAGTCATCTGAGCCCAAGGTTTTATTTTGCTGATTGAAATTTAACAACTACAGTTAGTGTAATGGCACAAGTTATTTATTTTATTTCTGCTCAGAGTTTTTGCAGTACAAGTACTTAAGGTTGTCTAGTATTCTCCTGGTGAATGATTTCTTACAGTAACAAGTTCTGTTTTCTAAGCTTAACTGCTTTTATAAAAGTGTCTCTGAATCCGCATTTTCTTCCCAGTTTGTGGGGTTTGTGAGCAAGCATTTTATTTGAACATTTGAATCTGTTTTGTTTTGTGTATGAGTTGCAAACAAGTCTTCTATATTACTTCAGTTAAGACTATATGATGGAAGTAGTATGGTAGGAGTTGAATGTAAAGTGGGGGTTTGTTTCTTTCTTGATTGATGGATGTGTTCTGCTGAGACTAGGAGTAGGCTTCTAGAGGTAGTTACAGCATGTTGGGTATTCTCCAGTCAGCTTGGGTAAAGCCTTGTCTGTCATTTTTCTTAGGGCTGGACTCCTTGTTTTCTCCATAGCAACCATTCTCAAGTATTTATACATTGTTCCTCTCTCTATCTCCAAGAACCAGCAGTGGGGAATGCCTCTATAGTTACCCATCTTAGTGCTGACCTCCAGAAGGGCTCCTTACTCTGTTTGTTGTGCCCTCTTGAGCCCAGGAAACCTCTCCTAATGAAGAATAGAAGTGGAGGTTTCCCTGATTGACCAACCCCACATTCAAATACATTCCTTTCATGCTGTACTAAATATCAGCTAGAATAGGAAGCAATTTTAGACTGGCAAGTACTGCATCAAGTAACTTTTGGGTAACAGGCTGCTCAGTGGACATGATGTAATTGCAATTGATGTAGGAATTAAAAAAAAAAAAATATGGTCTTCTACAGGAGTTACCTAGGACAGTTTTATTGAAAGAACAGATTTTTGGAGTTATCTGTACTGGGTTTGGGTCTTGGTGAGACCAAGCTCTGATACTGTAAATTCACCATTCAGTAAACCAGATTGTGGGTTTGTTGTGGTGTGGTTTGCTTTTGCAGATACTGTTCTTGCATATTGCTTCACAGTAGTGAAACTTAAATCTGGATATTGCAGTTGAGTCAGAAATAATTGCTGTAACCTGGAAAGATGACTGAAATTACTCTATGGGAGCTGCTTGACAGCCTGCTGTATCCTGGAATTGCCAAAGTTCAGTACAGAGTCAGAGATTTACTGCCCAAAATTCTGCCTGTTTTACCAAGACAGGCAGTGATATGATTGAAGGGAACTTTGAGTGTCTGCTTGCGCTCATTTCATTTGAGCTTACTTTCCTGATGTGCAAACCTTTAGGATGATCCAGGGAGTCCAAGTCCAGCTCAGGAAAATCCAGGGATGTAAAATTACCAAGAAATGCGATCACATCTTGAGTGCGTGGGGTTGTGTAGAAGGGAGCAGTGCGAGCTCAGGAGCAGCACGGAGCTGTCAGGCAGCCTGCCCCGGGTGGGATCTGCTGCAGGCACCGCGTTACAGCAGGCACTGAACCAGCCTTCGCACAGCCAGGGCGCGTTCCGTGTTTGTTTACAGGCATCTCCTCAGAGCTGGGATTTGAGAGAGGGATGCTCAGCAGAAGCCTGGCAGTAAGCTGTTCTTCCCCCTCCCCCCAACCCTTCCATCTTGCCTTGTGCTATTCAAAAGCAGTGTTGAAGCTGAATATAAGACAAACTAGAAATATTTTATAAACTATGTTTTGTTACCAAAAAGAAAAGCGGAGGGGAAAAAAAGATGGCTCAAAAAAAGGGCTTCTTTGGAAGTAAAATAAGCTTAGAACAAAGATTCCTAACATTTTACATGCCAAGATTGGCAATATGATAGTTCTTGGAATTGCCCACCTTGTAGAAATGACTTAAAAATGGAATAAAAGCATAGGAGAGATTGAAGAGAAAGCTTGAACTTGGTCTGTAGTCTTCCAGTAGTAAGCAGAACAAGAAAATAGTTGCTGCTGTGCATATCGTTCATAGGCAAAGTGAGTGGCAAGAGAGAACTTTTGACTAATGCTGGAAGGAATAAATACGTTGGATAGCTTCATCAAACTGAACAAAAATAATACATTCAGTGAGAAAAAAACTAAATAGAAGGTAAAATAATAATTTCATAGCTGCTTCTGCCCCCGTGTTTTTGTTTGGATTTTTATTTTAAAATTAATAATGAAAGGAGCAGGATCAGGTCATGTGGATGTTTAAGGCTGATTTTAGAGGCAGATATTAAATGTGATTTGTGTCCCTTGTATTTTCCTGTAGAAACAAGACATTGGTTTCTTTCATGTTACATTTTTAAAAGGAAAAAATCCATTTTATCAGTTGAAATATGTTTAATTTTTTTCACCTTTTTTCATTTTTTTTTTTCATTGAATTCTATGTGTCAATATTTCTATGAATTTATTTAGGAAAGAGTTCAGTATTCCTCAAAAGAGGAAAAAAAAGAATGAATTCTCAGAGCTATGTTTTATTTGTGCTGTATTTGTGTATATGTTTGCTTAAAATTTAAGCTTAATATTTTTTATAAATGTTTATTTTTTTTATAAATGTTTGTTCATATAGTGCTTAAAACATTCCTGCAGTTTCTATAGGGTATTGAAGGCGAGCTCATTGTTTATTAATAAAACCCTTTGCAGTGTTCATGTATTGCTGTCCAATCTTTGCAGGTGCTGAAGAGAAAATTTTGGAAGAGTTTAAAGAAACACACAATGCCGACTCTCCAGATTTTCAGCTCCAGGCAATGATCCAGGCTGCTGGCAAGCTCGTACTGATTGACAAGCTGCTGCCAAAACTGAAGGCTGGTGGCCACAGGGTGCTTATCTTTTCCCAGATGGTGCGCTGCTTGGACATACTGGAAGACTACCTCATTCAAAGACGGTGAGAGCAACAATATAATACAATTATAAATAAACTGTGCCTTCCTCTGTGACCACTGCATTTAACCTGTGAGTAATCCATATAGAAAGGGAAGAAATGAAAACAGTGTTTTCTATAGTGATCTGACTTAAGGGAAAGAGCAAACCTAGAGGTTGCAAGTACTGAGCCCTTTCTTTTCAGTGGATACAAAATGACCTCATATGGAGGGCTTTAAACCTCTCAGTTAAATATTTTGATGGCTCTAGAGTTTTTTAGTTCAGGCCTAATTTTTTATTGAATTCCTTGGAGTCAAAGTCTGTTCTTTACCACAGAAGGAGGCAAAGCAATATGTCTTCTCTGATGAAGTTATAGTCTCTTAGTTGTAGTTCTTCTAACCCCATAGAAGCATATTTGTCTTTTTTGTTTTTAATTGCGTATTCTTTTAAAGAAGCAGTGCCATTGCACTAAAGCAATCCCTATAATGCATCTCTTTTTCAGGTACCCGTACGAACGAATTGATGGTCGAGTGAGAGGCAACTTGCGTCAGGCAGCTATTGACAGGTTTTCAAGACCTGATTCTGATAGGTTTGTTTTCCTGCTGTGTACAAGGGCAGGAGGTTTGGGCATTAATCTTACTGCTGCTGATACCTGCATCATTTTTGATTCAGACTGGAATCCCCAAAATGACCTCCAGGTAATACAACAAGAGATGATTTTATTGAAAATTAAATTTTTCTTTGCCTTTTTACTGTGAAATTTTCTTCACCTACAAGATAAATTATCTGTTGTTGCACTCTTGAAAGCATAAACAATATTATTTATATTGAAAAAAATAAACTTTTAAAGTATGTTCTCTCTGTTGGTTATTTCAAATTCTTTTTTCTTCCAGTTGTAACCTGTAACTGAGTATCTGCCTTTGTTTCTTCAGGCTCAAGCACGATGTCACAGAATAGGGCAGAGCAAATCAGTGAAAATTTACAGGTTGATAACAAGGAATTCTTATGAAAGGGAAATGTTTGACAAAGCTAGCCTGAAGCTGGGCCTTGATAAGGCTGTGCTACAATCTATGAGCGGAAGAGAAAATGCCACAAATGGGGTAAGGAATAGTTTTTTAAGATGCATTATCAACAAATGCTATGAATGTGTTACACTTTGCTTGCCTGTGTGTGTTTTAGCTGGAGAACAGTGGTTTTCAGATGCAGTGTGGCTGATAGTTTAGTCAGGTTAAATAAGGGCATTGGCTACATGAACTGGCTCAGCCTATCTAATGGCTCTCTTATTGCCAAAAGGGGGCAAGTGGAGTCATGTTCCTTCAATCCTGATCCATTCTCATCATTCCACCCTTTATATTATGTTGATCCTGACACTTTATGGAGTTCTAGTTAGCTTTTGCTGGTATAGCCTTTTTGCTTTGGGACTTACTTTGCTTTAGCTTTTTTGTCAGGTTAGTAAGTTAAATCTGCTCCCAGGAGGAGTTTAGCAGTCATCAATGCTAAAGGGATTCAGTGACAATGAATTATTAAGTCGTTTAAATGACTCACATAACTTCACCCTGAGAATTTTGTTGTTTGTATTCTTCTTTAAAAGGTGATTTGAGTGTGAATGTTTAATTGACCACGACCACATTATTGTAGAGTTTCAGTTCTTAAAATGCCAAATACAAGGATGATCCATCTGAAACTCCTCTTACGTGTTACAGGTGCAACAGCTGTCTAAAAAGGAAATAGAAGATCTTCTTCGAAAGGGGGCATATGGTGCTCTGATGGATGAGGAAGATGAGGGGTCTAAGTTTTGTGAAGAGGATATTGATCAGATTCTCTTAAGGAGAACACACACAATTACTATTGAATCTGAAGGAAAAGGCTCCACATTTGCAAAGGTATGCATTGACATTCAGAGGAAAATGAATAAAACGTGACCAGAATAGATGGAAATATATTAAATTGCCTTCTGTGTCAATTTATTATTTTTGTGTACTTGTCTTTCTTTCTTGATACTACCTCTTCCTAAGCATTGTATTTGCTAGTGTAAAACAGGTATTCTTTGTAGCATACAGTTAAGAAATCAATCCACTTGCTTTTACTTTTACTAGGCTAGTTTTGTTGCATCTGGGAACAGGACAGATATTTCTTTGGATGACCCTAATTTCTGGCAGAAGTGGGCAAAGAAAGCTGAGCTGGATATCGATGCTCTAAATGGAAGGGTAAGCTTTATAACTCTTTCTAGTACAATTAAATTGAAGATTTTCTCCTCCCCCTCCACCCTCTCCTAAATTTATACATTTTCCCTATCATTTTAGAACAACCTAGTTATTGATACACCAAGAGTAAGGAAGCAAACCAGACTCTACAGTGCAGTCAAAGAGGATGAGCTGATGGAGTTTTCAGACCTGGAAAGTGATTCTGAGGAAAAGCCTAGCACAAAGCCCCGTAGGCCTCAGGACAAATCACAAGGTTATGCAAGAAGTGAATGTTTCAGGGTGGAGAAGAATTTGTTGGTTTATGGGTAAGATATGCAAATAGAACATACTAATTGTGGCTAAAGACCTGAAAATAAATTATATATAGTAAATAACTCATCCTTCTCTTGGACACATTCACATACCATCATACTGTATAATGCTTATACGTGCCAGATTTGGTTTTGGTTGCTATATATATATATTGCACTTATATGTGTTACTTAGTTTAAAGTATCTGAGTATGTCACAGATGGCTATGAGCTCACTGGTATGATAAGTGGCTTTGTGATGACAGAATACTTGTTTCTGGTTTCTCAGTGTAAAGAATTCTTGAGTTAATGAGTTTCAACCTCTCTTTTCTAAGTGTTGAAGAGAGTAATAGTGTATTTGTAAAGAACAAAGTGGTTTTGAAATCAACAGTCAATCTAGACTTTGTCACCACTTACATTCAGATACTTGATATTTTCCCCATTGAGTGTGCTAATTTGAATTTTATCTCTTTGCAAGCAGGTAGCTGTATTTGAGTTCTAACATGGTGGCCTTCAGAATGACTGTCTTTATTTGAGAAATTTAATTAAATTTAGTGTGCAACAGTTGCTAGTAATAGGTTTCTGGTTCAAAATAGGAATTGTTCCTCAAATCCCATGATTGTAAGGATTGGTTGAGTTTCCTATTTGTAGCTTACTGGGACCTTTAGAGTTAAACATATGTACTTTATTAATTTGAGTGTAGTTCAATTGCAGCTTTACGAGCAGTGAACTTATTGCCTGTTCTGTAAAATAAACATTCTTGACTCTTTGGTGCTGGAAGTTGGATTCCCTGACATAACCTGCAAATGCAAAATGCATTAGCGCTAACACAGGAGGTCCCAAGTTGCTTGATACCAGGAGTTAAATTGAAAGTCACAAATTAAAATACCAGTACCCTGGCTGTTGTATTGAACATATTTTTCTTGTAGCTGGGGTCGGTGGACTGACATCCTCTCACATGGGCGCTATAAACGTCAGCTAACAGAGCAAGATGTGGAAACCATCTGCCGGACTATCCTGGTGTATTGTCTTAATCATTACAAAGGGGATGAAAATATCAAAAGTTTCATCTGGGATCTGATCACTCCAACTGCAGATGGGCAAACTCGAGCTTTGGTTAATCATTCCGGTATGTCTACCACAATCAAATAATGATGCTAGTAAATACGAAAGAATTGCTTCAGTCGTGCTATGTGTTTGGTTTAAACTATAGCCATTCTGACATGTCGTAGGATCTTGTCAGATTTTATGAGTAAGGTGGGCTTTGACTTGGTCTGTACTTAAAGGGGAAGTCTCCCTCAGACACTTTGTAGAATGCAGTTCTCTTTCCTTTAAATTGGTTTTAAACAAATATTCCAGCATTATTTTTTGCTGGCACCTACTGCTGGATTTAATCTCTTTTAAATTGCCATTAATCAGAAAGCTCGTTTCCTTACGGCCATTTAGATTCATGAGAGTTTTTACAAGAAATATTTATATAACACCATTTTCTGGCTAGCACTCTGAATTTTTGAAATCTTCACACCTAAATTTGCATGAAAATTTTGGTTGATTTTGTTACTTACAATTTTCTGTACTGAGTCATGTTGCTGTTCAGTTTTTGGTGGTTGTGTTGCCCTCAAAGTAATGAATGCTTAGCTTTAAACGTATGTTTGTAATGTTGTTTGGGGTGAGAGTTTTTCTATTCCAGTTGAGTAAGAAATATTGGGGGTTTTCTAGGTCTGTCTGCACCAGTGCCCAGAGGGAGGAAAGGGAAGAAAGTAAAAGCCCAGAGTTCACAGCCAATGCTGCAAGATGCTGATTGGCTCACAACCTGTAATCCAGATGTATTATTTCAAGAAGACAGCTATAGGAAACATCTTAAACATCACTGTAATAAGTAAGTACTAATAAATGTTTCATTTAGAGGTTTGGGATTTTTTTAAAACTACATGCTTTTGAAAAGTCCACAACTTTGGATATATTGATAGAACACAGGGACATTTAATAGGATGTAAAGGCTATTATTACTTTTTAATTTGGGGATAATCATCTTAACAGATATCTGGACACTTCTGTAAGCTCTTTGTGACAGATCAGCACAGTTCTGAAGAAAATTATTCTCTTCTTATTAAATAAGAATGGAATCAGATAAGGTTATTTTTTTACCATAGAAAGTAAAGACTATCATCCTACGCTATCTATTTCACTTGACAGTTGGCTATCTTTAAATAAAAGCTGTTTGTTTCTTACCTTCTTATGGAGTCACTCAGGCTGGTATTTAAAGTTCTGTTCCATAAATGTTAAACTCATATATCCAGTTCTTAATTTCAGGAGTTTCATGTAGTAATTCACTTATACGTGGCATAAATTTTCTCTTTATTCTTTCTCTCCCTTCCTCTCTTGCTCTCCTCAGAGAATATTTATGTATATATAATATATATAAATTATCTATATAAATAGGCAATAATATAATATGTAATAAATATACAGAATATTTTTTCTTTCTCCTTTGAGATGAAATTTCTCACCAAACTCTTTTACCTGAATTTATTTGTCCTGATTTGATTTTTGAAATTCTAAACATGTTACTAAACCAAAAGCTTTTGGGGATAAAGGTCACTGTATATAATGTTTAATTGTTTCATGAATGTCTCTTAAGAGCCTTCCTTGCATATTTTCTGGCTTTTGTTTTATAATATCTTATTTTTGTGTCAGCTTTCTTTGATGCCATCTCCGTTTTGCTTACTGTATTCTCCATATAGACACTGAACCTTGTCCCAAAAATACCTTGGTTTAGAGCTGGAGATGTGGTTGAATGATTTTGGGATGTTTGGTTTTGTTTTTAAATTTCTGTTCTTCATTGTAGATATATAATCATGCAGTTGTAATGCTGTGTTACTGAAAGGTCATCATTACTTTTGTGGTTTGAATATGTATTGGGGCTCATTAATGCTGTTTAGTGGAAAGATACTATTGATTTGAAAAGTACCTGTGGGCTGTCAATAGGGGGTGTGATGTGAAGGAGGAAAGGCATTTAAGGGGTTTATTAGCTCATTTCCAGATGCTAACCAAGCTTAATTCTTCGCTGATGACAACAGATACTCATAGAATTACGTTAGTGATTGCACTTCCAAATAAACGGCTTTCTGTTTTTTCTGAACTGTTACTCAGGTCTGTTATTACACTTCACTTACTCTTAAAGTAATACAATTCTTTCCTGTAGCATTATTTTAATCTCTCAGGTAACATGTCTTCATTACCTGCTATATCAGTTTGCAGATCTGACTTAATTTTTTAAACACTGCTTCTTTAATAATACAATAGTACAATTGCAAGGACTGGGAAGACTGGTAAATATGCAAGAATGTTTTCAGTTGCTATCTTTTTCCTTCACTTCCCAGATTCACCAGGACTAAATGAATTGTAGAAGCTACATGTTTTTAGCACAGGTAAAATCAAACAGAGGTGGAGCCAGTTAATAATCTGAGTCATTTCCTTGAAAAGGTACCAGTTGAAGTTGGCTTTTTAAGAATTGGTGTCTTTTCCTTAAGAACCGTGTATGCTGGTTTAATGCATAGAACTCCTGGAAGGTGCAAAGAGCCTCTGGTTTTTGGTTTATCTTGGGTTTTATTTCGTGCTTCTCCTCTTTGGCTTGATGTAACAGCTGTTATTGCTTAATACTAAGATGATAGAGACCCTCAACAGCTTATTTACATAGCCACACAGGGAGCAGGGACACCTTACTGGTCCCAGTTACTGTGCATACAGAAAGAAGCGTGTCTGACATGTTTGGAATTGCAGACATGACCTTCATTCACATCCCTGCTCTTCCGAGGTTTGGTTGAATAACACGTGTGAAACCGGGTATTGCTCTAGTTGCATCTGATCTCTAACGAGGACCTCTCAAAACTGGTGGTGGTCTAAATTTTTCATGCAAGTGGGTGATCAGATTACTGCTTCCCTGGTCACCCTTGCTGTTCAGGAGCAGCAGTAATTCAACAGTTGCTGTGATGGATTTGGGTACAGTGAGAGGGCAGGTTGAGTAATCTCCATTTTAGCTGGTACTGGTTTTACTTCATGAACTAGGCAGCAGGGGGTGCCCTGAATTGGGTAAACATGGGAGAGCAAGATAATTTTCAGGTAGATACTTTTTCTACAGAAATGACCTCTTTTCTAGTCTCCTTGAAAAGCCAGTCTGCCATTCTCTCTCCTGCCAGCTTTGAGTGTGACCACAACACCTGACAGCGCTTCCAAAAATGTCTGCAGTATTGCAGAAATGGGGAAAAATAAACTTGGCAACGAAGATTTTTCACTTCCTTGTAACAGTTAGGTTGTGCGTAGGTAAAATTTAATAGCAGTTTGAACTATAAAGAGTAAAAATAGTTAATATCTCCCAAGGGAAATGGGGGATTATTTTTCCCCCCCATTCTCAGAAGCAAAAAGTTGTATAATCTGAAAAACCTGACATTCCATATTGAGGGTTTATTGTAAGGTAGTAAAACCAGATTTTATATCTCGTTTATTCCTACAACTTCTGATGTGCTTCCAAAAATGGTATTAAGGCAGCAGCTGAGGAAATTTTATGAGATAATGAAGCAGAACAGTTACTGAAAGCCATCTGCTCAGTTGTTTACAAACTTGCTTCAATACTTCAGAGGCAGTGGTAGAGTACGTGTCTAAACTTCACAAGCTGCACTAGGTAGAACTAAATGAAATGCGCCGGGGCCGGGCTGAGCTGGGTCCCTCTCTGTGCAGTGTAAGCAGTTGCCAGGCAGGCCTGTTGGAAGCCAGCAGAAAGCACCACACAGAGGTGATTATGTGCCACCATCTGTCACGCTTCAAGCCTACCATACAGCATGGCTAATCAGCCTTGGCAGGATGATGGATGAACAGCAGCAGCTGCCAAAAGCCACTGTTGGCAAACAGTCCTGAAGTTAAGAACTTTTTCCCCCCTCTGCCTTCCTCTCCAGGGTCCTGCTGCGTGTCCGCATGCTCTACTATCTACGACAAGAAGTTATAGGGGACCAAGCAGACAAGATCTTAGAGGGTGCTGACTCAAGGTTAGTGCAAGTGCAGGTTTATTTTTTGCTTTATGACTCTGGCTTTTGTAAAGTACACATACTATAATAATGCAGCGTTTAAAGGTGGTCACACTTTATCTCTTATATGTCTGTTCTCAAGCAACCGTATTGTTTTATGAAGCGCAGTGGGTCATTTTCCTGGGGGAGGAAACGATGCGGGAAATGACAGAAGTGAATTTGCAGCTCTGCTAATATTGAGGGATTATTCTATCTCAATTGAAAAAATTAAAAAAATACTAAGACCTTAAATGAATCATATTTAGATAACCATTTGACTCCCAAAATAGCCTAATGTTGGGGGGGGGTGTGGCGATATTTGTGTTGTTTTTGGTTGCCTAATTATTTTTTGTTGTTTGTTTGTTTAACCATCCTAATTATTTTTAAGAGTATTTCAATTTGTGTATTGGGTTTTGGGGTGGTTTTCCAGCTCAAAAATTATATTTACAGAACAGCATAAAACACTTGGGTTTTTTTAGGATGATTTGTTTTTTTGTTTTTTGGTTTTTTTTTTTTAAATCTTTGTCGAGTAATACCTTTGAGAATATGTATAATGCTGTCTTCACAGTGAAGTAGATATATGGATACCTGAGCCATTCCATGCCGAAGTTCCTGCAGACTGGTGGGATAAGGAGGCAGATAAATCCCTTTTAATTGGAGTATTTAAACACGGTAAGTGGCGTCTCACTCTCAACAAAACTGAGTTGTAAAGCTTTCAGCGTGTAGGACTGTTCAGTCATAATATTAACAAGTATTGTTCCAAAGAACTGTTGGCTTGTATCTCCCTTTTTTCTTGCCTGCATTAAAAACCTAATATGAGCTGTAAATATCAGATGCTGTTTTTAAATGTTTGCAGAACATTTGAGAAGAAAACATTACTTTCTTGGCTGTAAATAAAACAAAGCCATATTTGTTTAAATAATAGCCAAATAGTAAGATAGATCTCCATAAACTTTGCTTCCAGCACTGCTTCACTTGCTAACTCTGCCAACCAGTGTCAAAGTGGACGGTGGGCTTAACCTCTGCTATTAATCTGTACAAGTGCCTCCTGGGCTTTGTTCCAAGCAATATTTCACAAATGTCAGTGTTGAGAACTCCCGGCTCCCTTGAGTGGGATGCAGCCTTGTTAACTTTGAAAGGCTGGGGATGCAGAGCTGGCATGATATATACAGTGAGCGATTCCTGATTATAATCCCAATTCTCTGGAGGTCGCAGAGGTATTCTCAGCAGCCCAGCCTGACTAAAGGGGAGAATGATGGCTTATAAAACCTTTCATGATTACAGTTTGGCTTGAGGCTCTACAGCAGTTAGGAGCAGTGTGTTGTAGTACAAATCCTAATTGAATTGTGCTGTTCTGCCTATGTACAGCAGCTCTGTGTTGTGGGCTCAGCTGAGGCAAGTCTAGTCTAAAAATCATTTTCCTGCAGTGCACTGTTGGGATCTGCCATTTTCCATCTAGTCAACTTGGGCAGTAAAAAAGCAAACAGCAGTTTGAAAACCATAGAGGGAACAGTGTCATCTTACTGACATGCATCATCCTAAACCTAATAAGACAGGTTCGTTGGCCTTACGTATAACCCATGTATGCAGCATTTTTGCAGCCTATATTGAGGGTTCCAGCAGGGCTGGAGCTATTGAAAATACGTGTGTGTGTCTGTGTGCGTGTGTGTGCGCTCCGGTTAGCGGCTGCGTGTTTCCACGGGCGAGTATTGAATGTCAAGAACCACTGTGAAAGTCATAAAGGAAACTTAAAGTTTTTCACTTATGAAAGATTTTTACTTTACTTTATAACAACATGAAATTTGATGCTTTCTTCACTATCTTATATGTGTTTATATTATTGATGGGAAAATGTTTCTGTGCTGTTGGAATTCACCAACATGAACAATTTTTTAATATTAATTGAATGTTTCCAGCATGGCAATGGTGCCTTTGTTTTATTAATAATAAATTAATGAATCCAGAAAATTGTACTTCTACTGCCTAGACCTGTTCTATTCACAGCTGGTCATAGCTTTTAAAAAGGCATTTGTGTCCCACTCTGCACACAGGTTATGAGAAGTACAATTCCATGAGAGCTGATCCAGCACTGTGCTTTCTGGAACGGGTTGGCATGCCTGATGCAAAGGCCATAGCTGCTGAACAGAGAGGGACAGACATGTTAGCAGATGGCGGTGATGGGTAAGGAGGACATGAAAAAATTAATAAACTTCATCAGCATTGTATATGTTGGCATGAGTTCATATGTCGTATTATACTTACATGTTGCCTGAGGATATGAAGTGATCGTATGATGTACAAAGTACATAGATTTGTTTACACAGTTGAGCATGAAATACAAATGTGTAACTTGGTACATCATACTGATGACTTTTGTAGCTTTTTTGCTTTTGTCCAGAAAATCAGCCAGCCCCCTCTCAAAACCAGTATTTTTCCTGAAAATATTTTAAAAATATTTTATAGGGGTGAATTTGACAGAGAGGATGAAGATCCAGAATATAAGCCAACCAGAACTCCCTTCAAGGATGAAATTGATGTAAGAACTCCTAATTTTCTGTAATTACAAATATGTACAATTACAACTGATTCTCCATATTTATTTTAATGTGTGTTTTTTAAGTTTGAGAGCTACCGGATAAGCACTCCTTACAAAGATTGTTTGCTGCTGTGTTTGAGAGATGACATATTCTTCTTCTCAAATTATGACATATGGTCAAAACTGAAAACTAAAATAACTTCTGTCTTCTCCCCAAGGAATTCGCAAACTCACCTCCAGAAGACAAAGAGGAGTCCATAGAATTACACCCAAGTAAGTCTGTAGCAAAAAAATTTAAAAAGCACAAAGGGGACAGATCGTTTAGTGAAAGGTGGACTGTTTATATTACCACATGAGGGGATAGAAGATGTTTTGGGACAATACCACAGAAAGCTTTTTGCTGCCAAATCTCTTCATGCTTCACATTTTTCAAAACAATTACATACTGTCTTTGAATAATCCACATTATGGTTCTCTGGATTTCTAATTACATAGTAGAAACCATGATGATAAAGACCGGATGTTTCATAATGCAGCCGTTGATGGTTTTGCCGATATAATCTTGGAAGTTACAAATACGTTGTTTCCTCAGTATGGAGGAAAATTGCCAAGTTTAAGTGAGAATAATAAAGTGGGAAATGATAAGCATAGGTGTTTCCTCAGAGGCAGAATGATCTTCTTAGTAATGTATTTAAAGATGCATTGCATTAATTTAAATACTTACACTGTTCATAATATGTTTGCATTCATAACATCGAATCATAGAGCTTGATAGTTATCTCTAAATGCTTCACAAGCATTTCTGAGTTCTTAGAGTTGGATGGTTTGATTCTATTTTCTACCTCTTACCAATAGTTAGCCTGTTTCTAATTCATTATGCACCAGTATTAGAGGCACATGTTCTTATCTGATAAAACAGAAATCCAGTTATAGCCATAGAAACTGAAATGTTTAGTGTTGGTTTTGCAGTGCAAATACTTCTCTATTCTCTAGGCAAGCACAGTGAGAGCAATGCTGAGTTAGGGCAACTCTACTGGCCCAACACTTCAACCCTGACTACCCGTCTGCGTCGCCTCATTACTGCCTATCAGCGCAGCTATAAAAGGCAACAAATGAGGCAAGAGGCACTAATGAAGACTGACCGCAGGAGACGTCGGCCTCGAGAAGAAGTGAGGGCACTAGAGGCAGAAAGGGAAGCCATAATAACTGAGAAACGACAAAAGTGAGTTTCCCGGTGATAATCTTTCTTTAAATCTTATTTGAGCTTTTGTGTCGCCCATACAGCTCTTTTGTTTTTAAAGATTTAACTAAGGGGGTTTTGGGGTTTCTAAAAGTGTTTGGAATCTTATCTATCCAGTGGCCTCACTTTTCTTGCTTCTTCCTTGACTAGATGGACAAGAAGAGAAGAAGCAGATTTTTATCGTGTGGTGTCTACTTTTGGAGTTATTTTTGATCCTGTAAAACATCAGTTTGAGTGGAATCAATTCAGAGCATTTGCCAGGCTTGACAAAAAGTCCGATGAAAGCTTGGAAAAGTATTTTAATGGCTTTGTGAATATGTGTAGACGAGTGTGCCGAATGCCAGTCAAACCAGATGATGGTAAGTTTAAACTGACTCTGTAAATCAACATGAATATTGTGAGACCATGGCACTGTTGAAACTTCATGCCCAGGTGTAAGGATTTTGAAATGGGTGTGCATTCAATCCATGTTAAACAGCACAACTTGATGTCCTTGCAGAACCTCCTGATCTTTCCACGCTGATTGAGCCGATCACAGAGGAGCGTGCTTCTAGAACTTTATATCGCATCGAGCTGCTGCGCAAGATCCGCGAACAGGTCCTCCATCACCCGCAGCTGGGGGAGAGGCTAAAGCTTTGCCAGCCAAGTCTGGACCTGCCAGAGTGGTGGGAGTGTGGTAAACATGATAAAGACTTACTGATTGGTGCTGCTAAACATGGAGTCAGTAGGACAGATTATCACATTCTGAATGATCCCGAACTCTCTTTTCTTGAGGCTCACAAAAACTTTGCTCAAAACAGAGGGACGGGTAATGCAAATACTGTGTCTTCTGTAAACCCTCTGGGCGCTGGCTGCAGTCAAACACCGCCAGTCGTCCCATCCACACCAGTACAAGAGGAAAAGACTACAGAACCAACAGAGTCTAAAGTTGAAGGGTCTGAAAATCCAGCAGCCAAAGAAAAATCTGAAATCAAAGAGGAGACAGATACTACAGATAAGGACACTAAACCAGATTGTGATGCTGAGGCTGAGCCTGGCTCTGTTAAATGTGAATTGAAAGACATAGAAATGAGTACAGATGTAGATCCGAAATCTATTTCTGAGAAAGGTTCAGAAGAAGATGAAGAGGAGAAACTGGAAGATGATGATAAATCAGAAGAATCCTCCCAACCTGAAGGTAATACACTGGTCAGATCAGTTCTGTGTGCTTAGCACAACCCCACAGCTGTTGTAGCTCATGCCAGCTGGTAAGTGACACATGGGGTGCCATTCTTGAGTATGGGATGGGCTGCATGCAGCAGTTCCTCTGCCCTTCCACATATCAGGTGGCTAAATAAGCTTTCATAAGAACCATCCAGCATCAGCAGGGTATTCCCCCACAAGGGATGATTTCCAGGAAAGCTCACTGAGTCAATAAGCATGGTCTCTGTGCCAAATGTGGAAGGCTGGGGCTCTGCTGTAGTAATTACTGAACAAAAGCCCGAGTTAGAAATGTTGTGTCAGGCCTGGTTGCCTTAGCTTATCTAGCTGGGTAGACACTGGATGTTAATGCCTGGTCATGATTGTTATTCAGCAGGAGCAGTTTCTCAGGGTAAGAATTTTGATGAAGAAAGCAATGCCTCTATGAGTACCGCAAGGGATGAAACACGCGATGGATTCTACATGGAAGACGGGGATCCCTCTGTGGTTCAGCTGCTTCATGAGAGAACATTTGCCTTCTCATTCTGGCCTAAGGTTGGTTAGGGGTGGAAAGACATGTGTCTCCTTTAATTTCAGTAAAATATGGGAAATGTGCTTAAAAAGTAACAGTGAGCTTTGTGTGGTACTGCACTTCTGGCAGGCAAGAGACCTTTTTCTGTGAATGATTTGTGGGATGGCACTTTTTTCTTTAAGCTCATACAAACTAGCAGTGGAAATGAAAGAAATTGCTCCTTTTTTCTTGTAAAATAGTGTCATGAAAGAAATTGCTCCTTTTTTCTTGTAAAATAGTGTCATTTAGTAAAACAATGGACTGCTGGCAGACATGAACTCTTCATAGGGTCCATAACTTTTTGTCAACAGAGTCCCACCTCTTGCACCACAGTTTTGAATTAGAAGTTTTCCGTGCAGAGCAATCTGCAGAGACTTTAAAAGATCACCTTTTTATTTTGGGGTGAGGAGATTGTAGGGAAGAGTTTTGGTGATCTACATGATCTAAGCCATTATGTAATATTGACAGATGTAATTGTATTAAGGTATCCTGCAAACATAAGCAGCAGTTTTAGATAGAATAAAGCTGTATCTTATTTTGGTAACAGTGCAGAAAGCTATCTAATATAAAATACTTTTAAAAATACAAAACTGTAACCTTGTAATAAATCCATACTTAATTTAGCACTCTCCTTTGCAGTAAGGGGAGAGAGAAAAATAAAGTAGTAATAGTCTTAAGCTTACTAATCACCATAACAGAGCCATCTGGTTGGGGCAGGGAGGGGGAAGGGGGTAGCAGGGCAAGAGGACCTTGCTCTTAATAGGCTTATTTCTGGGAAAAGCAAGCAGTCTGTTGCAGCTGCTGAGATTTGGTAGTGGCTTCTGCACTGTTTTGTTTTTCAGGAAGCTGAAATGCATTCATATATGAATGCTCATATTCCCTAACCAGCAGTATTTCTTAGAGTCCCAAAGTTTCTACTACTTCAGACAGGCTAATCTGGAATGTGCTTGAATACTGAAATGGAAAAAAAATCAAATAATGTTCATCTTCTCTACTTTCAGCATGTATTTTGGAAACATGGGCTAAAATCTTATTCCAGTCATAGTGTGAAAGTAGAACAGAAAATCCTTCATCAGTATAGGTTCAGCATAAGTAGACTAATAAACATAATTAGAGATTTTTAGTGTACACGCTTCAGTGAAATTTGAAGTGATAATGGGCGTGGAATGAAAATTGACATTCATTAGATGTCCCTAGGTTGGTGCCCGTTTCATAATGTTGAACTTTATTAATAGTGACGCTAATGAGGATCCACTTCCTAGGACAGAATTGCAGATCCAGCCTCTTGGATCTTGAGAACTGCAGCTTTAAGATACTGATTGCAGATGTGTTTATTTTCCCTTCCTAACTGTTGATGTTTCTAACTACTGAAGTTTTGTAAAACAACAGTGAGTTTCTATTAAATTTTTCAATTAGTGCATTGTCATACAGAAAACTTTGTCTTTTCTCCTTTCCCTCACAATATAAATGCAGCTTTTAAAAGTTATTATTCTACAAAATTGTGTTAGCATCTTGCAAGGTGATCAGTTAATTGTTAACATACAAGAACAGTTGTTTCTGAATGTCTTAAGCTGTGGAAACTGGACTGTGTCATAAGACTCATTTGAGTTTAAAAGGTGACGTTTACACCGAGGTTCATTACCTACTTTTCCTTTCTGCAGGACCGAGTAATGATCAACCGATTAGACAACATCTGTGAGGCAGTGCTGAAAGGGAAGTGGCCAGTAAATAGGCGCCAGATGTTTGATTTCCAGGGGCTCATACCTGGGTACACTCCGACAGCTGTGGACAGCCCTCTACAGAAAAGGAGCTTTGCAGAGCTCTCCATGGTTGGTCAAGCCAGCGTCAGTGGCAGCGAAGATCTCACTGCTTCTCCTCAGTTATCAAAGGCAAGGCTACAGCATTCTCTTTTTTATATAAAACATTTTATCTTGCATGAGCTTCTCTTGCATAATAGAAAATAAACCAGCATGAATAAAATAGGAAAAGCATCAAAGTGTTTCTTTGAAAAAAATGAAAGCTTTTTTTTTTAGAGTTATATGTTGGAGCTTTGTTTTTAATTCAGCATAGCAAACAGAGCTTTGCTAATGTTTGGAAATGCTTGGTTTTTTTATTAGGAAGATGCACTCAATTTATCAGTTCCACGTCAGAGGAGGAGGAGACGAAGAAAGATTGAAATTGAGGCTGAGAGAGCTGCCAAGAGGAGAAATCTTATGGAAATGGTTGCCCAGTTACGTGAGTCTCAGGTGGTCTCAGAAAATGGACAAGAAAAGGTTGTAGATTTATCAAAGGCCTCACGAGAGGCAACAAGTTCTACCTCAAATTTTTCATCTGTTACTTCAAAGTTTATCTTGCCTAATGTCTCCACACCTGTGTCTGATGCCTTTAAAACTCAAATGGAGCTGCTGCAAGCAGGTCTTTCCCGCACACCCACAAGGCATCTACTAAATGGCTCTTTAATAGATGGAGAACCACCCATGAAGAGGAGGAGAGGAAGGAGGAAAAATGTAGAAGGGCTTGATCTGTTATTTATGAGCAACAAACGGACATCATTGACTGTAGTAAGGCCACAACCTTTTTCCTTTTGTCTCATATTTGTTCTTCTGTCTGTGGTACTTCCTGAATGTGCTTCAAGTCTTATTCTCTCCCTAATAGAAACATACAGTTTTTGCCCAACCAGGTTTTTCTTTGTTTAGAGCTGTTAATTCTGTTTGAACCAAACAAAACGTGCACGTCAAGATTTTACTCTGTGTTTTAGGTAGCTTGTACTTTCAAAATTTCTTACTTTTTTTTTTTTTTTTTTTTTTTTTACAAAATATATTTCTAACCATATACATTTTGAGGCTTAAGTATGTCTTTCTTGATGTGTTGAAAAGGGAGGCTGTTGAAGAATCTTGGAGGACATGTACTGGAAATGCAAAAAACCAGCTTTGCCTTTAGCACTATGTTCTTTACTCTTCAAGGATGTAAAATTTTCAAAATTCCCTGATGCAATGATACTACTTTATGTAGTATGAGTATTTAACCCCGTTAACTCTTGTGTATGCAAAATCTTAAACATTTCAGTTCAATCAGTTTCTGAAATTATTTCTCCAGGTGTTCCTGTTAAGGGAAGACTAATCCAGATGTGATTGTTTTCAGGAGGATGCAGAAGTGACCAAAGCTTTTGAAGAAGATATGGAAGCCCTACCAGCAAGGAACATTCCATCTCCTGGTCAATTGGACCCTGACACTCGCATCCCTGTAATCAATCTAGAGGATGGGACCAGGCTGGTGGGAGAGGATGCCCCAAAAAACAAGGATCTAGTTGAATGGCTTAAGTTGCATCCTACTTACACTGTAGATATGCCAAGTTATGTACCAGTAAGTATGTGATTCTAAAAGTGTTGTTCTGTTATATTTATACAAAGGTTAGTTTTACAGAGGTCAGACTGAAATCCCTCACATTGGGCATAGTCATTTGATTTTGTAGCTTGCATTTCAACAAAAGTTTTCTCTTTATCCAGCATTCCTATTTTATCCACACCCAAGTGACACTGGGGTGTTGGATTTGCTTTTGCTTTCTTAACATTTGCATGTTAGAACCACGTTTGTCAAGTACTGCAGAATTTCTTCATCTGATGCAAAAAAATTTTTTTCATGTAATCTGAGAGTAAAGTAATGGATCCCTTCTTAAAATTGTTGTGAGAAGGGGTACCATGATTGGTTATTTTTGTCAAGAAATGAAATAAAAAGCAATAAATTTCTCTTCTTTCTAGAAGAGTGCAGATGTGCTGTTTTCCCCATTTCAGAAGCCGAAACAAAAACGACACAGATGTCGAAACCCTAATAAACTGGATATAAACACCTTGACAGGAGAAGAAAGGGTACCTGTTGTAAATAAACGAAATGGAAAGAAGGTAAAAATTAAGTTACTTCAGTCCAGGTCTTTAATAATGTCTTTGCATGTGGAAAGCAGGTTTTCTACTCCAAGCTTTCTCTTTAAAAGTTTAATAATTTGGTACCAGCAGTTTTTCTTACTGGACTGTGCCACCTGGTTCCTTTAATTCCTTCTTTGCTCTTCTCTTGTGCTCATATTAATCACCTGAGTGAATAACTCTCATTTTTTGAACTTATATAGCACGTTTTGTTCTTGGATACAAAATTTATTAGCAGGTCTGCCTAAGCTACAGCACTTTACTGGTTTTTTTTAAAACATGATTTTGTCAATTGAGGTATCACTAGCTGGTTTCCAAGTATTTTTTCACAGTAAACTGAAAGTCTTTGCAGCCGTCCTTCAGAGATAAAATAGAAAGAAAGATAGAAAATGTCCATATAAGTAGTTGTTTGGTTTTGTTGGTAGGTTTTTGTTAAATTCATAACCTTGTCTTTTGCATTAGATGGGTGGAGCTATGGCCCCTCCAATGAAGGACTTGCCAAGATGGCTGGAAGAAAATCCTGAGTTTGCTGTTGCTCCAGATTGGACTGACATTGTTAAACAGTCTGTAAGTGAAACTCTCTTCCATGCATCACTGCAGGTTACAGCACAGAAAAGTTGAAGGCTGTCTAAATTGATTATTAAGTCTTTATCTCATAGGTTTAGGTTTTTAGAAAATCATGGTGTCTGTGTAGGAGTTACCCAGCACAGAGGGAGTGGTGATAGAAGGCTACTGCAGATTGAAATACACCAAAAAATCAGCTACAGTTAAGGCAGCCTTCAGCATTTATCTTTTTTTTTTTTTTAATAAGTAACAATCCTTTAAAAGCACAGGTATTTGTACATTAAGAACTACTAAGAAAATATTTGTCATATTCATAACAGAAATACACTTCATTGTCTCAGTAACAGGCAGCATCAAAGGAATAGGTTTTCTGTCTTTTATTTTACAACATTTGTTTGAAAATAAAGGGTAAAATTCTGCAAGTATTCAATTTAATAGAATATTACTGTTCTGAAATTCAGTACGAATTATGAAGACACAAACTTGTAACTGCAACATATCAGGGTGGGGTTTTTTAATGAAGTTACACAGTTTTCAGCATGTATTATTTTATTGTTGTGTTTAAATATAAAAAAATCTGTGATCTTGATTCCTTCAGCTTTCTTTACTTGTTCTACTGCCATTCACTATAGTACTAAGCTAGTCACCATTTGCCAGGGTGAAAAAACAAACCACTTTTGGAGTATGCTGAAATCCCTTCTGTTTCTTCTATCATCATCAGTTAACTGCTGAAAGCTAAAAAAGCCAATTGAGGATAAAGCTTGTTTTTTCACCTTCTCTTTTTAGGGTTTTGTTCCAGAGTCCATGTTTGACCGTCTTCTCACTGGACCTGTTGTGAGGGAGGAAGGAGCAAGCAGAAGAGGAAGAAGGCCAAAAAGTGAAATTGCCAAAGCAGCTGCAGCAGCTGCTGCTGTAGCATCAACTTCGGGAATCAACCCACTACTAATGAACAGTCTGTTTGCTGGAATGGACCTCACAAGCCTCCAGAACCTACAGAACCTGCAGTCTCTCCAGCTCGCAGGCCTCATGGGCTTTCCACCAGGGCTAGCAACAGCTGCTGCTGCTGGGGGGGACGCTAAAAATCCGGCTGCCATGTTGCCTCTGATGTTGCCAGGGATGGCAGGACTGCCCAATATGTTTGGACTAAGCGGATTGTTGAATAACCCGATCACGGCTACTACTGGAAATGCCACTACTGCTTCCGGTCAAGGAGAGACTGAGGATGGCGCTTCAAAAGCTGAAGAGAAGAAAAATGAGAATGAAGAGGAGAACAAAGACTCTGAGAAAAGCACAGACACTGTTTCTGCTACTGACTCTGCAAATGGATCTGTCAGTGCTGCTACTGCGGCGACTACCGCCACTGCCACCACTACCACCACCACCAACACTGGATTGCCCACAAACCCTCTGGCCTTCAATCCTTTCCTGCTGTCTACCATGGCTCCTGGCCTCTTCTATCCATCTATGTTTCTACCTCCAGGACTGGGAGGATTGACTCTGCCCGGTTTCCCAGCACTAGCAGGACTTCAGAACGCAGTGGGCTCCAATGAAGAGAAGGCTACTGACAAAACTGAAGGAGCTGCCTTTAAAGATGAAGAAAATCTCGAAGGCAGTGATGCAGAGGAGAGCCTTGATAAAACTGCAGATTCCTCCGTTTTAGAAGATGAAATAGCACAGGGTGAAGAATTAGACTCACTTGATGGGGGGGAAGAAATAGAAAACAATGAAAACGATGAATAACCAGTACCAGTTACAGTTAAAGTGTTTTAAACTTTTGACAAGTGGTAGTCCTACTGTTTACACTCACAGTTAATGTCCATACTTAGTTTTTATAAGCTGTTCTGTAACATAGTGTAGCAAAAAAAAAAAAGTTCAAGTCATGTTATACAGATGTGTCAAAAGGTATCTTGGTCATTAAGTATTGTGCAGTGCATTATTTATTATCCCTAGGAGAGATGAAATTTGAGAGGTGATCATGTCTTTTTAAGGAAATTGACATAATGCTCTGCTTTTTTTTTCTTTTGGTACCATTGGTATTATGAATTAAGCAGCAATTTGTAATCAAGTGGCACTAATAGAAGGAAGTGCTGCTTAAAGGAAGGATGAAGTTATATATTTAATTTTTTTTCTTTTTTTTTTTCCTTTTTTTTTTTTTTTTAATTTTGCTGTGAAGGTCAAGATGAAATTTACCATACATATCGTACTCGCGCTTCATTTTGACTGTATGGGAGTTCACCCGCTCGCGTGCGCGCACACACCCACACACACACTCTCTCTCTGACAATCTTCATGATAGTGTGAATGTCTCTGTCTTGAGACGCAGCAATAATAAGGCAGCTGTTGAATGTGAAGAGTACCTTTTGGAAATTAACCCGTGGAGAAGGTTCTTACAGGATAAAGCTACAGTTTAATCGTCTCGTGATCTTGTAATGCACTGGTATAAACAAAAAAGAAAAAAATCAGGTACCTTTTTTAAATTAAAGGACTTTGTTACTTTAGCCACAAAGCTAAACAGCATTACCTCAACTCTAAACTAGCCTTGAAGTTTACAGACATGACTTTGTAAATGTATTGTTTTTCTTTGTTGTGATGTCTTTTTATTTTTTTTTTCTTTGGAAACTGCTATCATGTAAGATAAGATGTAAATTGCTGCCAACTGTAGTAATGATGCTTTTAATAAAAGTGACCCATGATATGCAGAGATGTAATTATAGAATGTAGTGTTTAGGGACAACCAAACTGGTGTTCACTTTCTGTATTTGTATTTGTGGCTTTTTTATAGCATTTTCCTGCTATATTCTTTATAGATTAGTGGCTGTAAATGCTGAACTGATCGTCTTCAGGGGACTAGGCAGGAAGAGAAACCTTGAATTGCCTTCATATTTTCCACTCTAAGTAACTCTACAGAAATGCACGCTAAAATCCCTACTTTACTCCTTCAAAGGGGCATGAGAGACTGAGAATACTTTAAATGTGTTCAGCATGTGATAATGTGGTACACTAAAGAACAAAAGGGCAAAAGAAAAATGAGGCTTTAATAGGCACAATATCTAGGTCATTTATCCTTGGTTAATGGGTAGAAAAACACAATGCTGTAGTGACAGCAAGGGATACAAAGGCTCTGTGGTATCCTGTAGACCAGAGCTTGTGATGCCAGAAACCACTGTGTCAAACAACCTACATGAAACTAAAACTGACCCACTTTTTATAAAAACCAGTGTCTCTTCTGGAGAGCTACCGATTTGTACCCTTTTGTGACCTTTTGATATTGGAGATAATGTACCATTTGAGAACTTCTGTTTGCATGGTGTTGTCACCTTGACACACACATACACAACAAGCTCCAGAGTGCGGATAAAAGGTTAGATTTTCAGTGGAGTACATGAAAAATTAGCTATTTCAGTAGCCAGCTGTGGGTGGACCCCTGTCTTTAGGACTAATATTATCTGTGCTTTTGGCATGCTGGAGAGCTGCAAACCTCACTCTCATGTACGCTGTGAATTTGCACGAGAGCTCAAACGGGCAAGTATTGCAAAGCTGAAATTTGGTCCTGAGGGGGATATATAAAAAGGGGTGAACTTGGCTTGAAAAGGATATTTCATGGACTATGAAAGTAGATGAGAAATGAAGGCTTAGGTAGTGATTTTTTGTGTGAATGAATCACAGGCACACACTGTTGAAATGAATAGATGTCAGGATGCCTTGTACTGCCACTTAGATCATAGGGAGTTAATGAAGGTCAGGAAGGATTCCCCCTGCATGGACATCACTGAATGGTTGATGAGGTGTGTTATTCCTGCCTCTTTCTAAAACATCACATGTAGACCATGGCAAAAAGTGAGAGGCTGAAAGCAAAGGCACATTGACTTGGGCAGGTGTGTTGCATGCTCTCTTGAATTCATTTGAGCTGTTTTTTACGTTGTTATTAAATGCCTTGCCTTATTTTTTTTCTACCTATAAAATTCCCACTGTAAGAGTTCGTAGGTTCTTCTCATTGTGTGTATTCCAGACATGGTACCAAATAGCAGGGTTTTTTTTCAGTTCAATTTTTATAATTTCCAGAAGAGATTTACAGAGATTAATGATATCTCTTGGGAGAATCCTTTTTAATTGGCAAGACTAGAAATTATATTGTTAAATGCTGTACTTAGTCCCTTTCTCCTCTGTCAAAATGGGGAAGTTCTGATAGCTTCTATTTTTGCCTATAGGTTTTTGACATGGAAACATCCAACTCATGATATAGGGTGTCCAAGTGACAAGTGAGTGAATCTTATGCCTAGTACAAGCATCTTCCATGATGGCATTACTCATCTGCCTTACCTACTCAAAAAAAAAAAAAAAAAAGGCAAAACTGAAGAACTGTTGGAACAGAGCAAATGCCATGGGAATGGGAGAGCCTCCATGCTCTGTGCTTCCCAAACAGCCTTGCTTCCTGGAAGCCAAACAGACCCTTCACTTGTTGGAAAGGTGGTGACATTTGATTTTTGGAAGGGATATGGGCCCCTGGTATGAAAAATGAAGTGGGGGGATTGCCATCTAATGTCCGAGAAATGTATTACATGAAAATATGAAGGTTTTTCTTTGATTTGACAGAGTTTTTACATGTTAATTATTGCAAAGATTCTTACGGAGTTTTAAAAGTGTGTCTAAATGAATAAAAGCTTACGTGAGTAAGATGCATAGATCAGAAACTATTCTGCACTTGATTCACATTTGGAACACCCTTTCTGTCTCATAATGAGAAGCCTTTTATTTCCCACCAACCAGTTTTTGCTGGACCTCCTAATGGCCGTGGAAATGTTAATGGGGTTATCAAGGAATATAAATTACTTTGTGTTGCTTTCAAAAAGAAAGTACCTGTGTCAAAGTACAGCAGTGGTCTGCATGCTAACACAGCCTGTTCTGTGTGCGTGGTGTGCAACCCTGCCAAGGGAAAGGACTGAACAGCAACAAATCTGCTCAGGCTACTACAGACATGATTTTTAATAAGGGAACTATGAAGGAGAACCAGTTCAAGTGTGAGTCTTGAAAACTGTTGCTCTTGAAATAGTGGACAAATTCCTTAACTAGTCCCAGGTCTTTTCAGTCAGCTTCAGTCTCTTGTTTTGTATTGATGTCAAATATCAAAGTATTGCTTATTGGAATTGCACACTTCTATTGAGGACCTTTGCCACTGAGCACTTCCTCATTTGAGAAGGGCTTAGGATTGAGGGGAGGGAGGGGTATTCAATTGTATTTTCTGTATTAAGCATCCCACTGACTTTTGTGAACAAAACTGCTTGGGACATTTAAGACTTCTGTTGTTTCTGCTACCTCTGAATCCTTAACATCGGGGCTGGGGTCAGGAAGTGTCAGGATATGTGAGGGCCCCCAGACCTGCTGCCTCCACGGTTTTCTGGGCACCTGAAAGGTGCCAGCCCATGAATGTTTCTGACTCCTCAGTGGGAAAGAGTGCTGGCTACAGTTTTTGCTTCCGTGCTGTGCAAATAACCTGTTGTACTTTGGCTTCAAGTGGTGCCTTGGAGAGACCTGGAGATGGCTTCTTTCATAGACAGGTGATGGTTTAGGCATCAAGTCTAAGCAGCAGCTTGAGTCAGCTGCTCTGAGGAGAATGTGTGAAGGAAATTCAATTATATGATTGACAGTTGTTATGATCAAGTTTCGATGGGACTTACAAAGCCCTCTCTGGGAATGCAGGGCGAATGTCTCAGCTCAGTTTGCATGCAGTTTTAGATAATAGATTTGATGCAAAAGAGCAAACAAACACTAGTATAAGGAGCTATAGTGCAAAGTATGTATTTTTTAGAAGGGGATAAATCCATGTCACTGGATGTTTTTGTTTTTCCAGGTCCTGTGGATTGCTGTTAGCACTGGTAAAAC
The DNA here is from genome assembly GCF_035770615.1 of Melospiza melodia melodia. NCBI lineage: Eukaryota > Metazoa > Chordata > Aves > Passeriformes > Passerellidae > Melospiza > Melospiza melodia. Next base: position 136,960,923 of record NC_086194.1, read on the forward strand.
CATCAAAACTTAATCATTTGAGCTATGTTGCAATAGCTTAGTGCAGGTAGTTTCCAATCTGTTACTTGTCCTCCCTCAGTCTTTGCTTAAGAAATTTAGATATTAGTGATAGCTGGAAGTCAGAAACTTCATTAAATCCTGGTAGTTGTAGTTACATTAGAAACAAAACCCCCATTTAGAAAATTTGCTTGGGGTGTGCTAATGCAAATACTGTTAACTGGGGTCTCGCCACAGAAAGCCTTTTCTTCTTTTAGTTCCAGCTTTTTATACATGTTCTTTATTAACCTAAGGGGCAATATGGAGACATTAACCATGGATTCATCAATCTTCTGGGCTGTTGCACCCATGAGCTGAAGGGCAGGCAAACTGTAAGCTTTAAAGTGTCCGGTGATGGTGCACGGCTCCATGGGCAAAGAGCAGTCAAATCTGATACCACAGCTTTACAGTTCTCCTCTTCCTGGATGATGCATTGGCCTTCCAGTTCTCTGGAACTGCCAGGAACCTGTGGGCTTTGCAGGCAAAGGACTTGGGAGCAGCAGTGCCATGGTCTCCTCCTCCCACAGGGTTTCTGCCATTGTTGGGCCTGGGGAAGGATTTGCATATCTGTGAGTGCAGAGCTGATGTTCCCTCCCTCCGCTCAGAGGCCCTGCAAGGAAACTCCGTGATCCTTCCCTTTTTTTTTTCCCATCTTCCCCCCCCCCTCCTCTTCCACCCTTCTAAGGGCTAGTAGAAAATAAGAGACGGCCATTGTATTTCACTGCAGCAGCATTGTTCTGCACCAGACAAAGATAGCATATTTTTCTGAACCATAGTTTCTGCTCTTTCAGCCATGGCTGGCTACTGATGAGCAGCTGTGCAGACTCTGAATAGCCTAAGGCATTTCCTAAAACCATTAAAAAATATGAATTTTCCCCAAACATGTGCCAAACCCCTCCCAAAAATATGTGGCAGGAGGAGGACAGCAAAGTCTTTGCTCTTTGTCCAGAATATATTTTCCTAAAATGAAACTTTCAAGGCATGCCTGCTTTCAGAGAAAGCATAAACGTTCTCTTAAACATATCAGTTGATTCTGGGAGGACTTACTTGAGTCCTGTTTAGAAGAATATTTTATAAGAAAAAAATTTTCTTTTAATATTAAAGGTTTTTTTGTGAAGGAAAGAGCTGAAACTGAAGGGTTCAAACTAAGCTATGTAATTTTGCTTTATGAGCCAGACAGGTGCTGCTAATAAATAGCTGAAGAAAATGTTAAAAATCAGTCCTGTTCCTCATCTGCCATGCATGTGACATTTCTGAAATATCATTTTGGGCTGTCACTGTAAGGACATGCTTTTTCTTCCCAGTCGTCTTCAAGTTCTTCTCAACCAGACTGGCCATCTTCTGCTGTCTCAGTCTGCAGCAGGCTTGCCATCTGCTATATGGCTAATCAATTCACAAAGGTGCTGCTGGGCAGTGCAGACTCCCTGTCCTCTGCCAATATTTTCTGGAAGTTGTCAAACATAGCTGAATTTGTTCTCAGCTGTCACAATCATCGCATTGATTCCAGCTTGTAGCACTCTAGTGACCAGTGGGGAATGCGCTTTGTTTTGCAAGCAGCGTTTGCTCTTTTGTGCCTGTTTGATTAGGCTGGAGCTATCGCTGGAGTCTCAGGGAGCGTCTCTCGGGCTGCAGGTAAAAGGTGCCCTCTGACTCTTTTACCCTGCCCGCTCCCAAGTTTGAAAGGTGAACCCGTGGGCGAATCAGCAGACCAGGACTCCAGATTCAATTTCTAATTCTGTCTGCTTCCCTGAGGCGGTTGCTTTAATTGCAGTTTCCAATCTTCCGAATGGAGAATGACACTTGCCTTCTTCACAGAGATGTTGTGAGGCTAATGTTAGCAACAATCATGCAGCACTCAAACCACCCTGATTAGGACTGCCTGGGTAGAACTCCAGCTCATCCTTGAACATGACAGTCTTCATTACATCTTGGGCTGTCCTAGCACGGCCCCCCTCAATCAGTGGCTGCCACGGTACGATGGCAAACCTGTTAGCCGGCTGTGAGGTACCGAATCTGCTGCTTTCTCTCCTCTGTCTCCCCCTTCCATGGAAAACTGTGTGCCGAGCTGTGGGTCTCGCTTCTCATTGTCCCATTGAGTGCCCACTGTCAAGGCAGGGCTGTTGCTCTTGCTTTCACTGCACAACTTGCTACCACTTGACCTTGGGGCTGCTTTTTGTTCTGACTGCATAGTACATCACAGAAATGGGACCATAAATCAGTACGCTGACTTCTTCAGGATGGTGGTAGTTCATGTTTCTTTAATATTCCTTTGGTTATCCCTGGATGTGATGGTGCATCTACTTCATCTGACTAATACAGTTAATGAAGTTGCAAGTTTGGGCACTGGTTCTAACAGGCAAGATTTGCATTATTGCAACTCCATGTTCTCCTCAAAAGGCTTCTGCTGCACACATTGCTCTGCTGGTAGGGTAGAACTGAAATTAAGACAGTAGATTGCTAAAGCTTTAGTATACACTTAAGCTGACAGTTTCTCTTTCTCCCTGGACATGCAGGTGTGCTGAAAAGCCCTCCCTTAGTGCTTCCTTGGCTTTGCTTACAGCTGACTCAGTAAGGGAGCTTGTGGATACATCGGGGACAGGTAGAGAAAAGATAATATTCCTGGATTTTCCATCCTTGTCCACTTTGTATCAGATAGCAAGAAGTGGTTAGATGAGGCTTCCAGTGTCTACTGGTCTTCTAGCAGAAATTGGTAATTTTAAAAAGGCCTAAAGTGTGGCTTTCCAAGTACCAATTTCTAGCAAGGAGCACCTGTTATTTGCTCTATACAACTGCACTGAAAAGGATCATTCAGGAAAAGAAAAAGATCTCTGCTCTCTTTAACACTCAGTGTTTGAATTGAGCACGCTTTTTATTGCTCTATTAGTTTCCCTTGCCATGTGAAAAACTGCCATAATTTCTTGCCTACTGTATACTTATATTTAATCCAAAGGAAAACAGCAATTTTCTAGAAACCATGAGGGGCAAGCTCCAAAATATCTTTCAGCCTGTTTTCAGTACATGCTGCTAAATACCTCATGTTTGTCAGCTCTTCTTGGCACCTTTCCTATGTAACAGTTTCTAATGGTTTTGGATCAGCTTCTCTGCTGCTGATGGCCAGTAGGGATCATGCCATTCAGTAACAGCACTCCACTGTGTGCAGCATTTCACCACAACCATTTCAGAGGTGGCTGCTTTTAACCTGGACTGGGATTTGCAAAACTGTTTCTATTGGTGAATTTCATTATATACAAGTTAAAGGATGAGTGGGGCTTCCTTGCACACCATTTAATGAAGTCTTCCTTAAGCAGTTGTGAGTTCACATGCCAGGAGAATCTTAACAAAATTGGAACAAATTATGCTTCCCTGCCATGTGCTTCGCTTATTCCTCATGGAGAGGTGGCTTTTTAGATCTCTTCTTAGGCCTCATGCCTCTGGTGACCCAAGCAACATTTGCGTGCAGTGGTATCAGGTTTTCTTGTTGAGCCTTTACTGTTTGCACTACAGAAATCATCTTCAAGCAATTGTGGAGCTGGTTTTTATGCTTGTCTTCACTCTTTCTGAGAGGTAAGGGAGAATAAGTTGTGAGCAGGCAAAAGCAAATTAAATCTGCACAAATCTCTTTGATGACCAATGTGCAATAAGGTTGCACGCAAATATCTTTGTGTCTGCTGCTTGCAGTAAACAAAAATTGTCACAGGCAAAATCAGAACCAGGACTTCAAGGGGGAACGTAGAGATTTCTGTGGGAATACTGTGGTTTCTCTGCCAGGTTTAGGGTGGCAGTCATGTCCCTGGGGTGCAAGGTGAAGACTGAAGGGGTCTGTGGCTGATGTAGTACAAGAGTCCTTGGTGGAGCTCTGCAGGTGTTGGTGAACTTTGTTAATGGAGGCTACAACAAGGGCAGGGAGAGTCTCCCTCAGTCGATGCTGTTATCTTGAGCAAAATGGATGGGAAGGGCTGGCACAAGCGGCTCTTGCACCATCCCATGCCAGGCAGGGTTTCTGGCTGAACAGCTGCAGGAGGGAGGGCAGCCACAGGTGATAAAATCCTCTCATAACCTCATGGAAAAGAATGGTTTCTCCTGCAAGATGATAAATTGATGGTATGAATCAGTAGCAAAATGCAGGGCCTCTCATGATTCCCATCACCTGCCAACAACCACTCAAGTTTAGACACAAACAGTTAGAGTCTCTCTGTAAAATGTGTGTGGGATGGGAACATGTGGCACAGGCTTCTCAGTGCTCACTAGATGGGTGCTGGGTAGCTTTAAATCACTGAGCACATTTTTAGCTGACACAGGCTGTGTTTATGCACATGGCTGTTGGGAGGATGGAAAAGGTGAAGATGCCATCCCAAAAACCAAAATGTCACCGGGTGACCTGCTACCTCTGGACTACCTCCCCGTGTTCCTTGAGTTCCTGGCCATCAGATTTTGTGGCTTTTAATAGTTTATTTTCAGGTTCTGGCTTTATATCCTATTTTATTACTTTATATCCTGTTTTTGGTTCTATTACTGACTTACAATTGTACAATTAATGTGCTTGCTGGCACCAAACCTCAGGTGAAACTACTGCTACCATCCCCTCAGCTAAAATGCCAATGGCAGCTGCTGAAATCCCAGTAGTGATGGATGTAACACTAAGTATTGCAGGGCAAAAATATCTGTAATCCTCTCAATATTTTTGCAGGTGTAAGTCCTTACCCTCATAGAAATAAAGGCATAAAACTAAAAATGAAAATGTCATCCTGAAGTACAGGCAAACTGACCACTCTGAATTTGTTTAGGAATTACATTTAAATTTTAGAAATCAGCCAAGCTCCACACAAGTAATTCAAGAAGATATAAATGGCTACATTATAATGAGCAGACACCTATTTTAAGTATGATCTATGTTTTAAAGAAAATTCATTACAATAAGTCTTACAATACCAAGCTCTTCAATGAATTTTTCATGTCTGCATAGCAAGATATATATAAAATGATCGTAATCATACACCTTTGGGGCAATGCTGAGCACCAGCTGTTTCACTGATGATTTATAGGTTGCCATGTTCAAGGTTAATAATCAGGAGAAACAGGTTATAGTGTGCAATGTATTTATGTCAGGTTAGAAGTTCAGTAGTGAGGATATAATGTTAGGATGATATGTGCAGTTTTAATTAGCTATATGCCAGTTTTCTGGAAAATCAAATGCAGACACTTTCCAAAGGTAAAAAACATGTGAAAAGTCACCGAGGCTAATTTTTATTTTCAATTGAGCATGACAACCACAAGACATGACCCTGTGCAGCAGTTCCAGCCACTGGCAGGGGCATTGCTGGTGGCCATGGTTGTTTCCCCCTGGATCCAGCTACATCCACATGTCCTCCTGCAAGAGGACCCTTGTAACTGTGATTGCCAGGATCTGCTTTTCTATGCAAGATGGTTTTTGTTGTTTAAAGGCTTGAAGTCACCATTTGATGCCACGGGCCTTTTTAAAGTTGCTGAATAGTTACTTCTTGCTTTACCAAGGGAACTGGAACTTCCTGACACAAGCCAAAGGGACGAGCTCCTCTGCTGAGGCCTGGGGAGCTGTGGCTGCTTGCAGACACCAGAGTCCCTGAGCAGGGCCTTGGAGAATTGCCACTGCAGTGCACTGCTTTGCAAAAATCTTTTCTTCCTCCATTCAGCTTTCCTGAGCTCCCTTGAAGCTGACTGCTCATGCCTGGGAACTCAGCAGCTTTCTCCACACACTGCTGGGGTTTATATTCACAACAGGGAGCTCCAAATAAGATGAGGACTGGGGCTAATTCACTTCAGAGAGATGTCTTTAAATCTCCCCAAATGCACTAATAGCAGACTTTGGATGAAAACAGTTGATCCATCCCATGTTTGCATTTTCAGCTGTGTGAACACACCCGACTGGGCATGACAGGAGGCGTGCTGGTGCCAGGGTCAGGTCAAGCTTCATGCCCACAGGTTGCCGTGCCCACCTCTTCCTCCAGGACTGCTCTGTGGCTTAGTGGGATTTGAGTCTTGGACCACTGTGGGCTTTCAGTAAGGATTTCCTTGGTGCTGAATGTTACATGCAGCAGCACCCCTCACCCACAGACCCCAACTGCATGCTTTGGCTGTTTGAAGTCACGCATCCACGGTCTGTCTCTGCTCCCTGCTGTGCATTAATGTATGCAAAACAACCTGTTGAACTTATAATAACAAATGCAGCCCGCCTCTAAACAAATGGCAAGAGGCACCCCAGCATAATAAAATCACCAGAGAGAGGGCAAGGAATAGGACACAGATGAGATTTCATTCTCATAAATTGCTTCTCTATTACACTTGGAGTATATTCACAATAGGGAACTCCAAATAAGATGAGAAAAGGGGCTAATTCATTTCACAAGGATGGCTTTAAATCTCAGCCTATATCCATGCTAGAAAATTAATTATGGCTATGATGAATGAAAGGAGAAGTTATATCAGTAATGAACATCACCATATCATGCTTTCTTAGCCCAATAAAATTTTCTTTAACTAAGCAATGGCATTCATAAATGTCGGCAAAGCAAAACATGAAGATAATAGGATATGTTGACCTGAGTGTAGGCAGTGGTGCCTATGGGTACAGGAAAAGCTGTTTGAGCCCTTATGTGTTTGTGTGTGACTTTAAAAGGGCCAGGCTCTCTTGGGCATTTCACAGAGCAGCTGACAAAGAAGGAGAGAAAAAGGCAATAAGAATGGCTGATATAAACGTTGTATTGAAAGTTGCAGAAGATGGCAGAGGGAGCTGGAAACCCAGGGTGAAAATTTGACCATATTGAAGGTAGTAATAAAACTAATCCTGACTATGGATTCTGGCCTTACAACATCCAGGTCCTAAACAAAATAACTTAAAGCATCCTTTAATTAGCTTAAAGCATCCTTAATATTAGCTTAATAGCTAATATTAAGCTGTTAGACTGCATACCTGGAGTTATTATCAAAGGGCTTGTGCTCAACTATTTTGTTTCACTACTATGTCAAAGCGTATTGGCCTCTCATTGGCCTGGCAGGGGCTTTTGGAGGTTTAACCAACCCAAGGTCCTAAAAGTGGGCCAACCACCCTTCATGCTCTTCTGTTCATATTCACTTAACCTGTTCTTAAAGACCTTGAGAGACAGAGATCCCACAAACCATGCTGTGCTTCCCTTGCTTTTTACCTTACTCTCCTTGCTGTAGTTTTTATTTTTGTGCTGCTCTTGTTCTCTGTGAACACGGAGAACCAAACAATCCCTTTTCCTTGGCAACAGCATTTTCTAGTTTGGAAATCAGCTGTGTTTCCTCTCAGTCTATTGTCCTCAGAATGATCCATGATTGGCCCAGTCTCTCTCTACAGGTTGTCCCTTCCAGACTTCTCCCTTAGTCAGTCTTCAGGCACATCCTGGCACTGGCCCCGTGTTTGGGCTAGGACAGTTCATGTAGCCAGGGTGCTTCATCTGGGGCTTCAGCTCTTCCATTCACACCTCCTGTTAACCAGCACTCCTCTTTTGCCATGATGTCCTGTCATTTTGTGTTCACCTTGTGATCCTGTTTCCCAGAATGTCCTCTCAGTGCTCCCCTGGCTGGTCACACCTCCATGTCTTATTTCTGCCTGATTCCAGTCTTGTTCTGCTTCTCACCAGATTGCATGGATGCCTCTCCACTGCATTACTTTGAATGAAGACCATTTTCAAACATGAACGTTGCTGTTTAAAATATTTCAAGCATCTCCATGAAGGCGTGATCTGTGTTTCTTGCTGACTGCTGTTTGTGCCAGCTCCTGGGAGAGACCTTGAAGAATCTGCTTTTAACTACAAGCTAAATCCTTCCATACAGTTTCCAATTTGATTTTCCGTCATGTTACAGGACTTTGAGTTAGAGTGGGCTTCCCCAATTTGCTTAGGAGGATGTTTGTAAGACTCTGTCAAAAGCCTTGCTAACCTCAAGTATATCCACAAAGCCTATTACTTTACCACACAAGGAAATTAATTTGATTGGAGGCAATATGGTCTTAACAAACCCGTCTTGGCTGAATCTCATCTCCTTGCTCTCATCTGTGCGCTCACAAACATTTTTTTTTTATTTTCCTGAGGAATGAAATTAAGCTGACAGTGGTTTATAACCCCCAGCCCTCCTTCCCCCTCACCCTTCCCCCTCTGCCCCACGCATCCTCTTCCTTTCTCCAGCCACACTACAGCCTCTGTGTGTGCTGCTGCTGTGCTAGGCTTGGGCCTTCTGCTGAAATTTCCGTCCATGCCTTCCTGTCCTCTTTTTTGTTGTTGTTGGTTTTTTTTTGTTTGGTTTGGGTTTTTTTTATTCCTCTGGTGCAGTAACCCTCCCTCCCCATCCAAACCCCTCACTCCAGCACTCCCACAGGGGATGGAAAGCTGCTGTTTTCCCTCACATGTCATGACATTTGACCACTTCACCCTCAGCCAAACAGCGAGCGGCTTGCTGCTTAATTTCAGGATCCAAAATACAATTGCTTTTTAAACTCCCTATGGACTCTTTCCAGGCTACTGCACAAATTAAGCCTGTCTCTACTCCTTTCCCCACCACTTCCTTTCCTTACAGAACAGAAGCCTCTTCCTTCTTTTTAAACTTTTATATAGTGCCATAAATTTATGTGGAGATTTACAGACACTGGTTAAGACCCCCGGCTGCCCAGAGGATTTTGGCTGCTTGGCTCCAGTGAGAGGGTCCCCTCCACAGGGCTCTACCCCCGCCTTTTCCAGTGGCAGAGCAGATGCCATATGGGAGCAAAGCATCCCTCTCTTGCCAGGGTCTCTTCAGCAAATGGTTCCTCTTATCAGAACTGGTTACAGCTTCCTGCTTTTCTGCGGGGGTCGGAGATGCACAGGGATCTGCGTGTCCCCTGCGTGGCTCTGTGGTCCCCTGGTCTGCACCCAGAGCCGAGCAGGAGCTGCAGTTTCGTTTCCTTTACATGCTAATGAGCTCAGCTGCTCTGGCAGCAGCAAAGCCGGGCGGGGGGGCTCAGCTGCGAGCTGCATGCGGCCCCAAAATCTGGCAGCAGCATCTCCAAAAGGACAGCAAGGCAGAGAGGAGCCCCGGTATGGAAATCAGCCCTGCCCTGCTCAGTCTCTGGGAGCTGTAACCACCTCTGCAGCAGGAAGGGTGATGCCACTCTGCAGGAGTGGTTCCCAGGGGACTGAGGGCATCCAGCGTCCTTTCCCTCTGCTGCCTGGAGAGGTTTCACAAAGCGTGCCCTGGGAACCACTGTCACTGTGCTGGAGGGCCAAGAGCAGTTGTTGAAAGCTCAGCCCCCAGCCATGCAGATGAGTTCAGTTCCCATACATGTTTTATTTGGAATTCTACATCAACAATTTTATCTTTGGTTCTAACTACACCTGCTAACCAAGTCGAGCTTCACGTGGTTCTGTCCCTTGTGCCAGCAGCCATTCTCTGCTGCCTGGCTCAGCATCCAGAGGTGCTGGTTTCCACAATGGAAATAAAACTGTGAAGACTCTTTGGTTAAGAGACCTCTGTAAATATTATTTACTATGAACATTATAGCAAAGCCCCATACACAATTAGTAGTGAGTGAAAAGTAACTGCTGATATGGCCCTGCTTTGGTACCTCATGTTACCTCCCTAGATGCTATAGAAATATGAGCACTGAATATGCACAGTATCGTAGACTTCAGCTTCTACACTAGTCTGGTTATTTCATCAGAGCTAAAGTAGCTGGGCTGCAAACCTTGTCTAGTGAGTTAAAAATCTTCAGAAAGCAGAAGTCACAAGGGAAATCCACTGTTTTGATGTTTTAATCATTTTTGTCTTTGAATAAAATACTCTGCTTCTCCTGTGTACTATAAAACCATCTTTGTGTAGGTACTTTGTATGCTGTGCCGTTCACAGCACCAGCTTAGCTCCACAGCCCTCTTACTAGGTGTTACATGCTTATTTAGAACAAAAACAAAACCAACACCGCCAAATTGTGTGGGGACAGACCCCCCAAACCCCAGGTGGGCACAGCCATGTTGTGGGGTGCAGCGGCCACAGGAGGTGCTGTACTTGTGCCGTGCGTGGGGCAGCTGCCCCAGCTACACTGTGTGAACCTGAACTTTGGTGTGAACCTGAACTTCTGCATTTCCTGCCTTTGTGTTGTTTTGTTTTGCTCCATTGTTGGCTGGCCCGGCCTCCCCCCTCCCCTCGCCAGCGGATGCACCCTGAATTCAGCGTCTTCCTATTCTCAGAATCCCTCCCTTATTTTCTCCTCTTCAGGCTGTGAACAAACTTTTGTGCCTTTTCCATGTTTTGCTTGATTTTTCCAGCAGCTGAGTCAGCATCTATCTCCCTTTCCCTGGGAGGCAGCAGCCCTTTAAAGCCGCTGTTATCTCGCAAGCGTGCCATTTGCTGCAACCACCACCTAGAGCGGCTGAGATAAGTGAGGCAGTGGAGGGAGTAACCATCTCCTCACAGCCCATGAATGCTTCCAGTCAGGCTGGGAAATAATAGAAATATTTATTCTCTGGAAATCTTCCCGCAGCTGCTCTTGCTCCCTCTTTGTTTCACCCAGTGCTGCCTATCTCAGCGGCAAACTGTGGTGGAACCGGGAAAGGCCTGACCCTGGAGCAAAGTCCAGGTTTTCTCCTCATTATGGGATTTTTAGAGAGCACTGGAGTGAGCAAAAACCAGCTTTTCCCCCCTCTCCTCCATGATAGCCTCAGCCTCCAGTACTGGCTGAGTGGCCTGGTGAGAAATGAAGCAGTGCCAAAACCTCCTTGGTGAGTGTCCTGTGCAACCAGCCCCAGGTCTTGTAGGGCAGTGGATGAGCCGATGCCAGCAGCTGGGCACCGTGTTGGGAACCTCTGCTTTTCTTGTGAGGCCACTAAGCTCCAATTGTCACCATTTCCCCAAAAGGATACAGTGGAGAAGAAGCCCTGGCATGGGGACTGGTGAAAGGTTTCATGGTAAAGAAGACAGCACTGGCCTGTCACCCAGCACAGGTTTGGCCAGGCTGGCTGAGCCAAGAGCTCATGGAAGGAGCAGTGAGGGCCAGGCTGCTGCGTCTACCCCAAGGTGTATGAGCCTGTGCAAAAAGGGGAAGAGATCCAGGGGAAACACACAGACATTTGGTACTTAGAGACCTTTCAGCATCCCTTTTAACATCTCTGGGTGTAACCCTCAGGGTAGAAACTGAAATTGCAGCTTAGCTGGAAAAATCATGCAGCTTGTGTTATAAACACCTACTAGAGCTGTGAGCTCCTACCAAGGAATATCCTTCCTTGGTATCCCTAATGAGCCAATGCTCAAGTTAAATGGAAAACTAGTTTGATCTGCTCATCTCTCTGGAAATACCTGTCATGCAGCCATTTCCTGCAATGGGGAGGCAACTTTTTTCTGGTGAAAGCTCCTGTTCTGGGAGGTGTGTGGTTATAGGGCAATCTGCCATTTTTCTGCCTGACCAGCAACTTCTCCATCAGCTGTTAGTGATTAACCTTTTTCTTTTTTCTCTCTTTGCAAACCAGCTGAAGATCAAAGGCTCAGAGCTGGAGCACCAGGTTTATCTCAATATGCTGTGACTGAGCTGTAGTTTTTGACAGGCTGGAAGTGGCTGAGCAGCAGTGGCTCACTGTTCTGGTTTTGTACCTCTTTCTGTAAGGGACAAGTGGGGAGCAGTCAGGGGTGTGCTGAGGGGCCAGATACTATGGCTTGCTAATGATATTTCTGGGGGTTTAACTTTACGCTCTGTATTTCTCAGCCACAGCAGACTGGAAGTGCTATCAGAGAAAAGTCTCATGCTGATGTCTTTGTATAAATACATGTTTATTGTTGTACTGAAAATGCAGGGAATTACTACGAGATAGAGCAGTTCTTCCTGTGGTTTGTATCAACTGAAGGATGGCCAAATTCAGCCTCATGACTTTTTGCTGCTGCCTACGTGCCTGCTTGTGTCCTGCTCTGCTCTAGCCCATGCATTCCCCACTGTGGTGCAGTCCCCAGTTGCATTTTTTTGGGCTCATTCCTGCCCTGCAGGCTGCTGGAAGAGATGGGCTGAGCTGTGCACAGCCTCCACAGGGCTCCAGTTCCCCGTGGAGGCTGTGCAGGACCTGTGAAAAGCCATCTGTGCCTCGGGACCCCTTCGTCCATCTCATCCAGACGCTTTTGCCCAATGTATCAGGTGGAAGTGGCTGGATCTTGCCCAATTTTTAATTACCAGCACACTGATTGAAACGGTGGCAGCGCCGGCTACCTGGAGTCAGTAGGAATTGACTCCTGTCATGTGGTGGGTATAATCTGCTCTCACTGTGACCCTGCTGTGGGACTGATGCCAGGAGAACAAGAGCAGAAACCGGATTTTCAGAGGCACTGAAAGCCCACAGCTTCTGGTGGAGGAGCAGAGAGCAATGAATCCTCTGTGACACTGTGAATATTGGGCCACGGTCCCTGGCCAGCCCTTCTGTGTGTGGGACTGCTATGAGATAGCATTGTGGCATGCCATACTGTGCTCTCACATAAAGAGAGGAAGGAAAAGGATTTCAAGTAAACAAGAACAGAGCAGTTCACAGAGCTGACCGCCACTGCCAGGCAGCCTCGTCAATAACTTGCATACTTGCCTCAGACTGCAGATTATTTCAATGTCAGCACAGATGCCATTTCTGGAAACTCCCTGCAGACCAAGGACATCAGAGGAGCCATTTTATTGTACTTGATGGGTGAGTGCAGGAGGCAGAGGTTAATAAGACTGGTATTATGCACAGAGTATGCAGAATAAACGAGGCATCATGAAAACTTTGAGTGAAAAGCGTTTCATTTTCTCCACGCATGCTGAAGAAAAAAAAATAGTTTCTTCAAATTCTTGTTTTTAAATTCACATTTGTGATTTTTGCAGCTGCTAACGTGTGTAATGCAGCGCTGTAAGGTTCTCCTGAGCATAAGACTTCTCACCTAATATGCACATACTTAACCGCCTCTGAAACTCATTTATCCACACCAGCTACTTCCAGACTCCCTGGCATAAAGCAGTTTTGCACCAAAGCTGTGTTTGTATTCTCATATGTGACAACACCACATGAGGTGTTTTGGTGTTATTTTGTAAAGTCTCTCTTTTCCTACGCATGAGCCACATTTGTCTGTGGGTGTAAGGAAGCCTTCCCACTCCCTCTGGCTTTAAAGACAGATCTGAGAAAAGCAAGAGTTGCATTTTGGAATACTGTGGAAGTTTAGAAAATGACAATATTTTTCCATGTACTCTAAAAAATATTTGAGATCATAGAGAATTTGGGATCACATTTGTGGATACTCTCCCCAGAAGTCACAGTGAGTTTTGTGGCTGTGGAAGCTTTCCAAAACCCCGTGTGCACAACTCAGATGGCGTGCTGCTTTCAGGGCTCCTGGTGAGTGCCCTGACACCCACGTGCCCAAAACCCTGGGAGGCACACACATGCCAGAGGGCTGCCAGCACCACTCCTCTTTGTAAAGGTGACCTTTACATCATGGGCAAACCTCCCTGCACATCAGGCTGTGAAGAAGGCACATCTGTTTTTCCTAAATAATTCTTAAGCAAGTCTTCCTAAACCTTTCTGCGAGCATAACAGACAGAAGGAGAGGACAAAGGTTTGCTCTTGCTAACCTTGGAGTCTTTGCAACACTGCAAAGGCAAAGCTCAGGGGGATGCTGGGAAGGAAAGGGTCTCAGGTCATAAATCATCACACAGGTCTGGAGGGCTGAACAGGGACCCAGCACAGCAAAGGTGAAAGTGCAAGCCCCTGGTGATGACCTGGGGATGGGATGGGATGGGATGGGATGGGATGGGATGGGATGGGATGGGATGGGATGGGATGGGATGGGATGGGATGGGATGGGATGGGATGGGATGGGATGGCCTGACAGTCAAGCAGGTGGCTGACTGAGGTCAGTTCTCTGAGCAGGAAGCACCAGTTTGTGATGTGAGAGAAGGGAAGAGGGTGCCAGGATGTCCCAGATCTAACAACTCCTGGCTGCAATCACAGCAGCCACGAGTGCTTACAAAGACAAAATACTAATGTGTGTGCTGGCTGAATGCTCAGGCTCAGTGAATGCTGAGAAAGCAAAGGGGCTTCAGCTATTTTGAAGACAACAAATCCAGACAAAAGATGCAGCAAAGCCGACTGTAACAGCATATGCCACAAAAAGTTAGCTCCTCGTCCTTTGTAGGCAGGATGGGCTGCAGCTGCAGCACAGGGGGAGCGAGGGGGGCTGAGCAGGAGTGCAGCTGCTCCCGTCACGTGGAGAGACCCACTCAGCACCTCCTGGGGAAGGCTCGGGAAGGAGGAGGGAGGGAGGGGATGGCCCCAGGATCTGTGATGCTGCTGCTGACGGGAAGCAGATATGTGGCATGAGGGACAGAAAGCACCAGGCGGCACATCAAGGTGTTCCTGTGCAAATTGCCACCCGAGTAAAAAAAGAATTGGGAGCCTTGAGGGTGATGAAGTTGATGCTGGCTGTATGGAGATTTGGAAAGACTCTCGTGCTGTCCTCCAGGAGTCCTGAAGTGGTTTTTATTCATTTGGAAAATTCAACACTTTATTAAGACTGTTGATTTACCACCAGTTGAGCTGGAAGAATAATGGATGGATAAACTGAGATTTATTTTTTTAATTTTTTTTTAACCCCAGATGCTTAATAAACTTATTCCCAAACAGACAAGCATATATATTACAAATCAAAATGGCATGTTTCGGAACCAGCAGGTGAATCTGGATGGAAAATCCTCTGTACTACATCCTTGAAGCTATTTTGCAGATTTTACAGATTATCCATCAGGGTTCAACACACAGCAGTGCTACAGGACAGGAGTGATATTCTTGAAGAATTTAAGCACATAAAGTTAATGATGTGAGAACAGGTGTTCACTGCTGTAGTTGATGGGGAGGAGTTTGGTATGGCATCTATATAAGGACAATATGAGCAGTGAGAGATTAAAATGCATATGGGTAGCAACCAAGAGACGGAATACCAAATAGCAGAGATGCCATGTGTGAGCCATGGGGTGATTCTGAAAAGGGTTAAAAAAGAGGCTGCTTCAAAGGTTGGAGCTGTAACCCAAATGCAGATTTAAAAAGAAAATAGATTAAAATCAAGCAATGGATGCTGCCAGGTGCCTGAATGCTCATATATTACCTGAATGAAGGAAAATGTCTACAGCACAAAGCAGATGGAATCGAGTTGATGCCACGGCAGTCCTGGCACCATCCAGCCAAAACACTTGTGACCACAACGGTCCCCTTGCTGGGAACGACCCCTCTGACCTATCAGTGGGTATTGCTGAGAGGATCGTAGCACCAAATGGCGGCTTCTTAGCATGGGGATTGCGATTAATAGTGGATTTGAGCACTCAAGTTAATGCAATTTCCATTACTAGACCTTTCTATCGTTCCCTGTAACTTTCTCAAAATTAATTCTAGGTTTTCTTGCACCAGCTTTCCTCATGAGTGACTTGTTGTTTGAAGGGGTGGGGGAGGGGAAAAAAAGCAGGAATGCAACCAGAAATCCAGCCTCCTTTTTCATTCTTACAGAGGGGTTTAACCAAATGCAACCATTTGACCTGAATATTTCAAATAAAACCAAATAGATTTTGTTCAGCCATAGCACAACCTCATAAAGCCCTGTGGAACAATCCCAATTCCAAGAAAACAGAAGTAGTTCTTTCTGTACAGACATGGCAATACCAGATTAATGGACTGGGGTGTAGTTACCATACAACTGTGATCATATTCAGCACCTGAGCACCTTTCTAAATTTTTTCCTCCCCATCTCTTTCTCCTGGGCTGCCTCTGAGCATCATTTCAAACTTCACTGAAACACATAAGCTTAAGCTCTACTGAAATGTCCAAGACAAATGGACTGGAGGATACAAAACCTCTCAACAGCGCAGGAGAAAACACTTGCTGTGAACACAGACAAAGGAAATAAAGAGGGGATAAGGACCTCAGGCTGCTGGAATCTAATGTCCTCTTCTGTCACTGTTGGGTCTTAATAACTGGTGTTTATCAAATGTTGCTTTGTCATATTATTAGTTGAATTTGCTAATAGGGAGGCTGATGCTTATAACCTGTCTTACCAGCACAGGACTGGGATGAGAACGTCAATTTGAGTTTGCCTTAAAAAATGGAAATAAAAACAATGGGCAAAAGCATTGGGTGGAAAGAGAACTGATGCTGTTGAGAAGCTGAGATCAGAGACACAGGGAGAAGAGGATCTTGAACCTGCTGCCTAACAGGACTGCAGCTTCTCAGAAAAGTGTGTTTCTCCTCAAGGAACACTGCCTATTTTTAATGTACCAGAGCCTACCTATAGCTCCAGCCTGTGCAGCCTGGTGTCAAACAAAGCCCAGAAGTACACATTGCCTGGAGCACAACAGGATGTGATGATAGGCAGAGAAATCTGCAGAAAACACAAAAGATCAAGTCAAATCCTGCAACTTGCTGTTCATTTTAGCTGAGAGATTAAAATACCAGCAGAAAAGAAAGAGATGGAGCAGATGCAGCATCTCCATGGGGCTTCCTCTGGCAGCCGCTTTCCTGTCCCCGTCCTGGGCTTTCTCATCCTCTGGAGTGTCACGGCAGTCCCAGTTCCTAAAAAGGCACACGGCAGCGGCACAGCGTGCCAGAGGCTGCCCGTGGGGGGCAGCGGAAGGATGGATGCAACCCGAGGCAATTCAGAGACACACTTGTGCCTTCTCTGGAGGACGTGGGACTGCCCCACTTTGGGGCAAGGAGCTCTTCAGTGCAGAAACTCCCAGATTCCTGGTGCAAGATGACACCCAGGCTCTTTCTCTCTTTCTGGAGAGGCAGAGGGGATGTTCCATGCAGGCTGGGACACTCAGGCTGGGTAGTGAGCAGTGGAAGAGGGAGAGGTTTGGAGGCCCTCCATCCTCTGCTGGCCTCACTGCACTCATCCCTCTTCCATGGTGCCTGACCTATGATTTCATAGGGATACTTGGCTGCATCCTGATGAACTCACAGTTATTGTCATCATGTGGACAATTACTTTCCCCTGCAGTGACAACTCCTTCTGCTTTGGGGGAGGGAGCCAGGTGGGCTGGGGCACCCATTACTCTGTCTTACATAAATTTAACTACAACAACAACAACCAAGAAAAAAGGTTTCATTGAACTAGGAAAAAATGCTCAGCAACACAGGAAATAAGTAAAGATTAATTTTACTCCAACAAAGATAATTTCATTTTGTTTTGCCTTGTAAAGTCTGTAAACATAAATAATTTCCAAAGTGAAACATAATTTTAAAACACAGAATTGAGTTTTCTTCATGTTGAAAATTGTAGACACTTTCATTTGAAAACTCCAAATTAAATGCTGGTGATTTTTTTTTGTTTTATTTGTCAAAGCTATTCCCCTAAAATATTATGAAATTGGCAAATAGCTCCAACTGACTTTGAAACAAAGCTGTCCCACTACGAACCAAGTGCATAACTTTAGTCCTTCAGCATGCAGGAAGCTTTTATTTCCATTCATCACTCCCTAATGTGCATTAAAAATTGCATATAAGATATAATTATTGAGCTGTGTAATCTTGCATAGTGGGAAAAAGAAGAATGATGAAGTGTATCTGCCAGGCTCAATCCACATCAGTCACTGGCTTCCTAGGCGAATTCCTTTCCCAGCTGTAGTCAACAGCAAAACTCTCAGCAGCATTGGGAGTTTAGGGTGTTTGTTTAATTTTGTAATATTTTCTTGTCCCCAAATGTCCTTTAAAAGCACCGCTTTTTAACCTGAAAATTTGGATCAACTGTGGGGAAAAAAAAAAAAAACAAAAACAAAAACCAAAAAACCAACCAGAGCACCCTGAAGCTCCTCAGGTAGCAAATGTACTTTGGAGGCTGCATGGCTGCATTCTGATGCTTTCAGTCCCCAAGTGCTGCGATGCTCAGCCACTGATGTCAGCATGCCAGCTCCACCACACACCTGTGTGACACCCCCACACGTGTGATATCCCCACACACCTGTGGGACACCCCCACACACCTGTGGGACACCCCCACACGTGTGTGCACTCACACACACACACATGCACACATACACCCCTGCATCTCCCAAAACGCACCCACACAACAAAGGAGCCCTGTGTGCCCTCTCCAGCCTCCCTGCATTGTGCTGTCCCCACCATGCAGCTTCCATGTGAAACTCCAATATCTCTTAAAATAATTCTGCTACAGCATTTTAAATTCCAGTTCAATTATTTGCTTGTCTGCCTGTACAATGGCTATCCTCTTATCGATGATGTTTTTCTCTCTCACTCATTTCCCCCCTTTTTCCTTCTTTTTTGGGGGAGGTGTATTAGAGTTGGAAGATGCTAATTAACCCTTCGCATAACAGGGTCCCTGGCGCCCACCATCACCTGGTGAAGGTGGCACTGGGAGGAGGAGGAGGAGGAGGGGAGGGAAGCAAAGAAGATGACACAACAAACGCGAGTCCGCAGCAGCCGGTTCCAGACACAACATCTGCAGAATGAGGCCATTTTTCTGTAACTCTAATCTCATAATTCATTGTTTGTGCGGTGTTGGTTACAGTAGCTGAAAGGGGGGATAACAGCAGGTCAATTTGGCAGAGAAGCACATTTGAATCTTCAATGAGGAATTAGCCCACCTTCTGATAAGCTGCTGAACCATGGCCAGAAATAGAGAAAATAAGCAGGAAAGTGGCTTAGAAGGAGAGACCAGACCCCTTAAAATTATATAAACCTGCTAGAAAGACTTATTCCTTTGAATCTGTGGGGGTATCATGCATTTGGCAAGCACCAGGGTGATGTGACAGTCTTTTCCTTGCCACTGCTGTTCTTTGGGCTTCCATGAGAGCAGGCTGCTGGATCAGCTCCTGTGGCCAGGGACTTGCCAGCAGTACTGCAGCACTGTCTTATGCAAAAGGAAAAAAAAATTTTTTTTTCTTCTTCCCATTCGTATAAGGATGCTCGAGCCCAGTGCGGGCGGTTGTGTGAGAGGTGTTGGTTAATGTTAGTGGCTGATTACTAAACTTCTTGTTTCGAACCACAAAACCCTAACATGTCAGCCTAAATTAGCTAACAGCAAGGGAGTGTCCTTCTCGGTTTGCAGGCCACAGCACATCTGCTCTTTGAAGAAAGAGAATGAGAAAAATAGGGTTGGGTGGTTGTTGGTGTTTTTCTTTTTTTTTTTTTGCCTCCCCTCAGCCTCCCATTTGTGCTTGTGTTCATAAATATCCTGATGAGAGGCTGCCTCTGTGGTTGGCCTGTGGAAAGGGGGGAAGGAGGGTGGATAAAGAGCGATTCTCCACCCGCGTGGGGGACACCCTTCCTCCCCTCCCCACCACCTCCTCTTCCTTCCCCTCCCCTTGCTATTTGACCTTGAGTTCGTTCTGTGCTCCCGTTCCCCTCCTCCCCCTGCCCGCTTGCATCTGGTATCCGAGACAGGCTGGTGCAGCTGGGGGGCTGAAAATCCCCCTCCCCACAACCCATAACCCCTGCTGCTCTGGGAGGACCATACACTGGATGCTCCCCATGTGCCCCCTATACCATCCCTGGGAGCTGGGGGTCGGGACAGAAGCCCCTTGGCTCCCCAGCATGGGTGTCCTGCACTGCAGCACTGCCACTCGTCTCCCCTTATCCGGTTGTCTTTTCCAGCAGCGCATTGGGGAACAATGGGCAGCCTTGTGCTGGCCCAGGTCGCTCGTCCCCGTCCTTGCAGCTGGCGCGTCCACCGGTGCTAAGCTCCAGTGAGCAGGATCAGCTGAAAGCCTCATTCCCCTTTACCCTCTTCAAGGGCTTGCCTATCCGCTGGGGCTGCTATCGGTTACACGAAACATTTGGTTTGCAATGGCCTGTTTGTGCTGGAAGGCAGAGGGCTCTTCCAGCAACGGGCAGCGATCCTCGGCAGAAAAAGCTCACCCTGTGTTAGTTTACAACAGTTTCACCCACACAGAAAAGTACAATGGAGACAGATCATGCACAGTGACAGGCTGCCGGCGGCTCCAGGGGATCCATAATTTATGATGTTTTTCTTACCGATCCGGTTTTGGATTTCACAAGCAGGCCCGTTTCCTTCCCATTTGTTGCTTCCTTCCGTCCTCCTTTGGAGAAACTGAACACGGGGCTGAAAAGGAGCGGCGGTGGCAGCAGCCACCCGGCTCTCCCTTGCGGATGTGTTGGCACAGGGCAGGTGGGGGTGCCATGGCCTCACCTTGCTGCCCTGTATTTGTTACAGAGAAAGGTGAGTGCCCTGACACACCTCGCTGCAGCTCTGCTTCCCAACAAACAGTGGCAGCCCACGCAGTGCTGCCCCTATCTGTATTCAGGTTCACCAGGTCGCCTGGTAAAAGCAAGACTGCCAGGATGCCCAGCAATTGGCTGGGTAATTAAAGGTAAAGAGGTTAATAATGGCTTTTAAGGATTGTTCTTACTCAAACGAATAAGAATCAAAACTTAATCTGATCTACCATCCATAATCTAGCTGTTTCTCTCTTGCCAGAAATAGATGCACCAGGGCAAGTCGAGGGCAGTCAGATGCCACCTCTGCAGCAAGCACCGATGTCACCAGTCACATCCAGACACGGAGGTGCGGAGCTATGGGTCTGTCCCTGGGCCAAGCCTGAGCCCTTCCTCTGGGGAGCTCTCCAACTTCACATCTGGAGCTGGATTTTTTGGCTGAAGCCCATCCCTAACACAAGCTCCCGGTCCTGTCTGCTCTGTGGCCACGCTCCCAACCTACCCACAGCTGCCCAGAAGGCCACTGGCACAGAGATGGCAAAAGGACTGGTGCTGATGTCCAACCCACACAGAGGCTGGCAGGGAGGGTGTGGGGTGCATGCCCCAGCCCCACGGCTGCCTGCCCTGCTGCAGATGGCTGGCTGGGTCATCCGGTGGCTTGGGAATGACCAAGTAAGGTTAAAACCACAGTCACTGTGGTTACCGGCGCTGTGATTAGTCACACAGCGAGTGATCCAATTATAGCAACCCCTCCCCCGCAGCTCCCCCCACCTCAGCTGTGCAAAAGGAAAAGCCCAGGCCGCCCTTAACTCGATTTCAAGGGAAAGGAGCTGAAGTTGGACAGGGAGAAGCAGGAGGCCCCCTTAACTCGATTTCAAGGGAAAGGAGCTGAAGCTGGACAGGGAGAAGCAGGAGGCCAGGGGAAGTGCCAGTGCGGTATTGGTTTCCAAGCCCACCATGGATTACAGGGACAAGAAGCCCTGCTTGCCCCTGTGCTGGGGCACTGTCAGACGTGACACAGCTTTGGGGCCAATGGGGACCCTGCAACTCAGGGGATGTCAGAGGGTGCAAACCGCTGTGGTCACCATGTGGCCTTGGCAGGTCGGTCCATCTCCTGCCAGTGCCGTTTGCTGAACCTGGGGCTGCTGTGCTGTTGCTTCCCACCTGGAACACAGCAGCTCTGCTTCCCCTCCCTCCCCTCCCCTCCCCTTTTTATTTAAAAAAAAAAAACATTTCAAGCAATTTCAAATACTCCACCCCATACACCTTGCAAATGGCTGTGGTTTTTAGAAACTGACTTCCCCTCTTGCAGGGTTCAGACTCTGCCCCAGTCAGGCAGGAAAAGGGCAGGAAGGAGACCAGGCTGCTGGCCCCATCCTCCTCTAGCCCAGCTGGCGCCGGGAGCAGGTGACAGGCACCTGTGTCCCTGCGCCACCGGGCGCCCCCCGGGCTCCCTTCCCGGTGGCCACGGAGGTGGTGTGAGGAGCGGGTGGGAAGCAGAGAGGGAGGGAGGGAGGGGAGGCATTAATTTGCTTCTGTGGGAGGCAGCAGTGCCTGCCCACAGTGTGGGGCTGGGCACCACCTGGGCACCTTGAGCAACCCTCCTGCCTTCAGGACTCTGCCTGCAGATCCTGCTGGTGTCCTCCACAGAGCCCTCTGCACAGGGTATGCTGCTACTGCCATCAGTCACTGTTATTTATTGTCTTCTTTCAGCATAGAGCTATCCCAGAGGCACAAGACAGCTCGGTAATGTCGATCCTGCACAGGATTCTTCTCTACTTCTCCTTGCACATGTAGGTTTTTTTGGCCATGCAGTGCTCAAATGTCATCACTCCAGCTCAGTTCTTGAGCAGGGTGAGGGTTGAGAAATGGCTGAGGCAAATCTGCAGAGGAAAAATGATTCAACAACTTTGTTCCCATGCTGTCAACTTTTGTCCCAGTACACAGTTTTTATAGCTGATTTGTAAAACCTTGGGAAATCATTTAATGGAGACCTTAAACCTCTGGTGTGGTGTTTGCAGTGGTGTTCATGGGGTGAGCTGTTACAGCCGCAGCCTCCTTCTCTGTCTCATGGATGCAGGCACTTTCCTCTCAGCAATGGTCCATCTCATGTGTCCCTCAGGTTTGACATGGTCAGAGCTGAGAAAACACCCACCCTCAAAAAGTTGAGGGCTCTGTCCCCAGGGTGTGTGAGTGTGGGATGGGAGACTGCGGACTGACACGGCCTCAGTGGTGTGCTGTTGGGTTGTTTGCTGGGTTTGTCAAAGTCCTGCTGGGAAAAATCTCTCCTCTTGAATTAGGGAGGAGTCCATGGCTCCTGCTTCCACCATTCCCTGTTTGCTGACAAACCGCTCTTGGCTGGGGGCAGTGCTGTCCTGGGGATCATGCAGCAATTTGCAATGGGTTTCTTGGCCTTTCAGGGCAGTAGCTGTGAGACACTGTCCAAAGTATTTTTGAGGGTAAGATGGAGGCAGGTACCTCCCACTCAGCCCACCAGATTAATTTCCTAATAGACTTTGACTCAACACATTCTGGACTCCCTGAATAAGTGGGAACTTTCCTGGAGCTTTTCCAACAGGTGACCTCGGTTATGCTGCTTGCCTGTTGATGTTGGCTTCCTGTTTGAACTTTCCTGGTTTTCCTATCTCCGTCCCCTGCCTACTTTTCTGCCTGTCAGGAGGATTTCTACCCAATCCTACCTCCAGCCCTCCCCAGCCAAGCCAAGGAAAGCATCCTCTCTCCCTTTCACAGTGATGTGTTCTCCTCACACAGCCACTTGCCAAGTGCAAGCAAAATGCCCTTCCCACTGGATACTGGCGCTTTGGCTGCAACACCCTTGGGAATGGGAGCCCCCCCATGCTACAGAGATATGGAGAACCGTGTCCACCTCTTCCCTGTCCATCCATCCATCCTTCTAGCCTCTGGGGTAGGTTTCAAAAAACCAGCACTGGCACAATAAAATATTGTAGTCCCTTCTTGAACCCATGCCAGTTCCAATAATCAGCCTTGCAGCCTGGGCAAGAGGCAGCAGATGTCGAAGGCCCCAGAGAGCCATTCCCCAGTGGATGAGAAATGAATGACACAAAGTCTAGGTCAAGGCAGTCCAGCCCCAGCTGCTGCAGTGCCTGGAGATGTGACTGGCAGCAACCTTCCTGCCTCTGTGAGTGCAAAGGTGAAGTGGCTGAGGAAGGGCTGGGGAAAGCCCACCTGCCTCTCGCAGGCCACCTCAGCCCTGGGCACTTGCAGCTGAGGGCACCCCTGCAGGAAGAGCACAATGTTCTCCTGAGGGCTGGGAGCACCCAAGGTCAGACTCCAGAGGTGACACCCAAACAGGTTAAAACATGCTGGGGTAAACAAGTTCTGGGTATTAGTTATTTTCTATTTGCCAAGGGGTGCAAGCCTACCAGCTAGGCTAACTGGACTCCCTGAGCCCTTTTTCCCATTTTCCCAGTATGTCTGGCCTCTGCCCCAGGAAATGCTTGTAACTTGGGCAGGGAGCTGGTGAAAAAAGTTCTCTATCCCTTCACACAGCATCATCTTCATATGGCCTCTGCACAGAGCAGTGTTTGGCAAAAATGCCAGGTGCACCTTCCCAAGATTGAGTGTAATTGCACATGAAGCAACAGGACTGTGACAGCAATGTGTAAGAGGCACCCGGCATAAATCCTGCTCATGAGGCTGCAAGGACTGTCAGAAACATCACCCTTAGTGTTGTTTATTGTTTGCACACCAATGAGATATAGAAGCGATTCCCAAGGATAAGGAGTACATTTTCTCCACATCTTGGCAGAGCAGATTCCTCCAGTAAGTGGCTTGAATTTTAAAGTCTTTTCCAAACCCCACAATGTTCTGCAAACCCTAATCTGCTGAGGTTCAAATTCTTTGTGAGTAAAGTAGTGGAAAGAGAAACAAAATAGTATTCTTTAATGAATGGAAGGAAGAGAAGAATTTCCCAAATAATTATAAGTGTGTTTATAGTGACTCCCACTGTTTTATGCCTGTGACCCCAGGTCAGATGTGGGGTATTGTATAGATCCATCCATAAGTACATAATACACTTGTCATAGATGAGATCAGCTCTGATGTATTTTTCTGGCAGCTTCAGAGCCGTCATATTTTCAATGTTTTGTCCAGTCAATCACATCTCAAATGGTGGGGTTTCCATCACATCCCTCCAATGTCTTATGGGAGCTCTTTGCTAGCTTCTCAGTGTCAGCAGTAACTCTCTAGGTAGAGAAAGACAAGCCTTTTTTGCAATTCTCCTATAGATTACCTGTTTTATTTGTATTAACTCTCTTCAAAATCCCTTGTAGTTCTCACTGGCTCTTATCAGCCTGACTTGCATGGTTCGAGGAGCACACACTTACATGGCTGAGCACAATTGTGGGCAGGCCTGAGCAGCCATCCTCCCTGACTGGAGGCAATAAACCTCTGTTTGCTCACCAGCCTTGCTGGGAATATCAACCTAGGATGAGCAAGACACCTACGCTACCTCCAGCACCAGATGTAGCTCTGTGGCTGCTTGGTGAGTTTCTGCCATGCCAGAAGACAGAAGACACCCACTTCATGGCTGTGGTGGAGTCATGCTCAGCCATGGCACCCTGAAGTGCTGAGGGGCTGGCAGCACAGCCCTGAGAAATGTGCAGCCAGGATATCTAGTTAATGGGCAGCTATGGGCTTGCTGGTCACTTTCCTTCCTTGAAGGGAGTCCTGGGGTACGCCTAGGCTTGGAAATCAGGCAGCTTTTAACACATCTTCACAGGCACCACTGGGCGTGCTCAGGGCCTGTCCTGAGGCCTGCATGCTCGCTGGTGCCCCGTTCCCACCAGGCTGCTGCTACAGCTGGGATGTGTGTGAGGCACTCACCTCCCCCTTCCTGCATCTTATTCCTTGGCACAAAACCCTAATACAAAATAGACACCTGCTGTAGGACCCTCTCCCTGTGTAAACTTGCTTAGATTGGTGTAGGCACTTTGCTGTTGAGTTTGCACAGTGGGACACCAGACGTGAGCTGTGGATCCTGGCGCCTGAGCCCTACCAGAGGGGCTGCTTAGGTCAGTGCTCATGTGCTGTCCTACCAGCAGACAACACACATCTCCACTTGTTCTCTGGCACTAGCCTGTGCTGAAGTAGGATCATCATAGCAAAAGAAGTCGCTTCTACAACATCATACATGTTTAAATATTTTCACACCAGTGCTATTCCTGCTACCTTTGTGTTTCCACTTGTCTTGCCTCGAGCAACTGGACTCAACCCTGTTCCCACTCACTGCTGGCTGTGACAGAACTAGCTGGGGGTCACTCATCTCCCCAGCCACCGACAGCAGCACTGAAGTGATGGGAAAGTGATGTTGTCCCCTGGCTGTGCTGAGGCCCAGCATAATTGTGCTGCTGAGCCCAGGGAGGGTATGTGTGACATATGGCGAGTGGGGAGGACGTTTACGATACAGCAGAGGGAGACCTGTCAGAATGGGCAGCAGCAGAGACACTGGCCTTCCCATGTGTGCTCCCTGGCAGGAGTCCTCCTACATTTATTTTTTATTCTCTGGGCCTATTGCGTGAACTTGAAATATTTTGGAGACTGAGCATGTGGGTTCAAGGCATGTACAACCATTGATTTTTGAAGAACAAAGTGTGAATCCCTCCTATGGCTTTCCCCACGACCCCACATTTTCTAAGCAACAAAATTGGAGAGGGAAGCCTGTATCTCCTTCCTTCCCTCACCCTCCACCTCTCTCCTAAAGCCACCATAAGACAGGGCAGTGCAGGGCAGGACAGGGCAGGGCCCAGGGAGGTGATCTCCTGCTGTCAGCCCACTGGCATTTCTCTCCCCAATGACTTTGACAAGGAGACATGGTAATGCTCCCGCTCACACCAGCTCTGGCCGAGGGCTCTCATGTATTTCTGCTCACACGCATGCTCCCACCATGGCTCTGGCAGCTGCTCTCATTTGTTCCCTCTATTTTTAACTATTCGGTGGTGCCCATCATGACTGTGCCTATGGGGAAGGCTTCCAGAGGTGCTTCCCCTTGCGTGGATACAGGCAGGTGCTGAGTAAGGCCTTTTAAATGCATCCAATATCTCTCAACTTAAACAGGAGAGAGGCAGGCTGGCACCTTTTCTACCCTAATCTGCATCTTTTGTGCTGAGCACTGTATTTAGCCAGGATTATTTCGGTGTCCTCGCCCTGCTTGTCTTCTGAATCACTGCCGTGCAAGCCAGCTCCTATCTGCGGTAAAGCCACATAATGGTGCTAGCAGTTAACACCAAGCCTGGGTAAATACACCCACTTGGGCCGGCGGGCTGGCTTTGCCTCTGGGCTGACCACGGCTGCTTGGTCTCCGGTGAGGTTGGGGCAGGCTCCTATCTGTTGCTAATGCCTTCCTGGAACTCAGGCAATTTATATTAGCCTAAGGTAGGTCCTTGTGGGTCCTGGTGGCATGCACTGTACAGCACAAATGTTTGTTCTGCGATTCCTGATTTGGGGAAGTGCAAAGGGTATGCTCAAAAGAACCCCTCCCCTCAACTACCTAATTAGTTTTCCTGTCTTTTTTTCTTTTTTTTTCTTTTCTTTCCATCTTTTTATTATTATTTCAGTGGTTTCAAGATTATTAAGAGTATCAAAATATCAGGGGTTTTATTTAAAGCCACAGGTCCTGGAATCTTGCAAATGCACAGGGCATGCTGCTTTTGGTGCAAGAATAAACAGAGAAAGAATGAGTTTCTGCTTTCTATAGCCACAAAGACGTGCCAGAGCACTAAATACCCCTCAGTCACCCAAAATGTCAGCAAATAGAAAGCCAGTCTGTTACACTGGGGTGTATTTAAAAACACGTCCTCCTCCTCCTTTCAGCCTCTTCTTTCAGGGGGCTCTGAACGGCAGACTCATCCTTTCTGCATAGTGACACCGTTTGACCCATTTTTGGATTGGGATGAGCAGCTGGCCATAAGCCCCAAGGAGGAGGCCATGGTGCAGTGAGGAGATGTCCTTGGAGCAGTGCTGTGATGTCCCTGGAACAGGGAGGAGATGGCCATGGGGCAGGGAGGAGGTGACCATGGAGCAACGAGATGTCCCTGGAGCAGTGCAAAGGCAGGAGTTGCTCCCTAGGCATGTAGGAAGGAAAAGACCCCCACTCCTAATGGATTCCTTCAGATAAAAGAGCCTCAGCTACCTTTTTTCCCTGTAATGGCCCCTGAGGCTAATGTCTTAAAGAGGAAACAAAAGGATTGCTTTACATCACACAAGTGGGGCAGGAGGGAAGTGGGGAAAGAAGCACTTGAGTGCTGCATCCCTGCCAGGGCTCCTGCAGCAGGATGGAGGCCGGGGGGAGGGGTGCAGCTGGCCCTAACTTGGGCTTTGCTGTGTGGCCTCTTGGTATTAAACCCTTTATTAACCCCTTCTTTGCTGCTCTGGTGCCCATGCGCTCCAGCAGGGCCCTGCTGTCCTGGGCCATTGAAACAAGTGCGAGCACCGAGGCAGGCCGCCTAAATGGGCTTGTGGGCACAGCCAGCAATGAAGATGTATCGTCTGCAGCGGCTAAACCAGTGAGAAACAGCGATAATAACACTGAAAAACACAAAGGAATTCTGCAGTAATGCCTTAAAAACGACGGCAAGGGATAAGCACGAGGAAGCTTGAAGAGCAGAACTCAGCGGCAGGAAAGAGGCTTCCTACGGAAGAGGGGTGTTGGGCGAGCGCTGAACCAGCCCGGGTAGCGTGCAGCTTCCAGCAGCTCCAGCTGTGCTGCTCGTCCTTTGTCTGCTCTCTCCTCTGGCAGCTTTCCAAGGGAGGGCAGAGCAGGTGTGACAGCCACTGAGGGAGTCCCAGCAGCAGCTAAAGCAGGCGGTCAGCCGGCAGCAGCTGCGGCTGCAGGCAGAAGCTGGATGGAGATGCAGCAGGTTCACTCCTCTAACGGGGATGCTGCTGCTCGTGCTGCCTGTTGTGACTGGCTCCATCATGAGAGCCATTGTGTCCCTCTGTTCTGTGGCCATTGACTTTCTAACCCACCCACTCTGGCTGCTGAAATTTTCCATGCTCAGTCCCTGCACAGCACCTTCTGTGCATCTGTATTTGGCAGGGTGCTGTGTAGGAGAGACTGCTGTAGGCAGAATAAACGGTCAAATGAAGTAAAAGAGGCATCTTTGATTAGCAGCTAATAGAAGAAATTCAACTCTTTTGGACCATCACCATCCTTGCCACAATGGATCTGAATGATGTTCTGTTAGTGCCCCGTTTCTGACCCTGCCTTACACCAGTTTCTTTGCAGGAAGACACAGGGAAGTGACCCAGTCAGCATCTTCTCCTAGAGCATCCCTCTCACCCCTAGGATCCCAGCTCTGTCACAAGTTTTACCTCCTTATGCCTGCCCTAAAATAATTTTTCAAGTCTTTTGTGCTTGGATTTAACATGTTTAAAGAAGAGCAGGTGATGTTTGATACTTGTCCTGATGCAGTTTCCATTGATAATAAATGTTTTGCTTGGCTGAATATGACCCAGCTGAATAAAAGACTGTGGCTGACTGACATGGAGTCCTAAGATTTTCAGCCTTGTAGGGCAGGTCTGTCCCCTCTGCAACATTACGGAGCTTGCAACCTTCCAGCCCATGAGAACTACATTGGCTTCTCTCAGGAAAGCTTACCAATGAGGATCTCATCCTGCCTCTGAAACCTATAAGAAATGCAGATAAAGTGAAAAATAATTAAAAATTAATAAAGAAAACAAATCAAACCCTATTCCCTTTAACAGTAGGGCCAAGGGAGAATACTGGGCACTGTAAATGGCATATCCCCAAGGAGCAAGTACCATCTCTTCAAAGGCACAGTTCTCCCAGAAGCAATAGGAGCAGCATCTGTGCATATAGCTTTTAAGTTTGTAATTTGTCTGTAATTTCTCTGCAATCACCAATATTCTGTGGGGCTTCTAGGGTGGTTTTTTAGTGTGTGTTTTCTTTGCCATTGCAAAGACCCAGCTCTCTCTCTGAAAGCCCATATGCTCCTGTCCTGTTTGACTTTAGCATGCAGGAAATGGCCTCTGTCCAATTAGCAGCATGGGAATTAGCACTGCTCAAAATTTGCTACTCCCCACTGTATTTCCCTCTGAGACTGCTGAACTTCAGTGCTCGATTTTCTCTCCTTCTCTCTTTTTTAAACAGCATCACAAAGATTGAGTGCACAGCAAACTATTGGAAAAGCACTGTTAATACTGAAGTCACAAAGTGCAGCTGTTCAATTCCTTGTAATGGTAACACAGAGGCATTTCAGGTGAGTTGTTTTCAAGGTATTTCTTTCTTTGCTGGCTTAGTATATATCATTTATCTTGTAAAATATTATTAATGTTGCCCAATGTTGTACCTCATCATGAACTCATAACATTTGGTACTTTACTTAAGCCCAAGCCTCTGGAGTCTCATGAATATCAGAAAAATCTCAGTTTTAGCATTGACATCTTTGAGAAAAAACATTAAACATCATCAAAGTGCAAACAGACAATGAAAAGTAAATAAACAATCACAATTCTATACATATAAACACACTTATATACATGAACATATATATTTATACAAAAATATTTTTTCTAAACTCTATTTTTCTAAAGCCAACTCTTTGATGCTTTAATGAGGGAGAGGCGAAAGCAACAAACACTATGCATGTTTGGGATTGACATTTGTGTCATTAAAAAGGAGAAATTTATCTGAAATAACATAATTACAATGCCTCATTTTTAACATCCTGTGCTTGAGCTTTTACCAGTGTGACTTTAATGTGATATGTTTCTGTGGCAGTGCATATTTACTGTATAAAAGAGATAGCTAGTGCTCTTTTGTGATGAATGCAAACCATGGAAAGGAAACTTTTTATTTAGGTTGCTGGACACAGACCAAAGCTGTAGTTTTTCCTAGCTGTCTAGCTCCCAGACTGGCTCTCACAGTAGGTGCCTAGTGTCACTGTAATGGCTTTCTTGAAGTCCTGGCCTGGATTAGGCAGTTATAGATCAGAGTGAGATTCTGACTGGATTACACATGGCTTACCTTCTTTTCAAAGCAATAAAAACATATTCTTTAAAACACACTTTTAATAAGTTGTATTGGAAAGCACATCTCCTGAGCAAGGGACTAAGTCCCTGCTGTGTCTTTTGGCATTCACCCACAATCACAGTCAAAATTAAACATCACTATTGTCATTATTCACCTTGTGTGAAGCAACGAGGCCAGGCCCCAACTGGACT
This sequence comes from Melospiza melodia melodia, assembly GCF_035770615.1. Lineage (NCBI taxonomy): Eukaryota > Metazoa > Chordata > Aves > Passeriformes > Passerellidae > Melospiza > Melospiza melodia. Next base: position 136,991,380 of record NC_086194.1, read on the forward strand.
GGATATTCTACAAAACTATCTTGAGGTGCAGGGCTTAATATGGAAGCTGTAAACCACAGCAGCTGGGAGAAACTGAAGGGAGGGCTGAAAAAGCATTTGTTTATTGGGGGTAGGGGGAGGGGATTGAGCTTCCCTCCCCTTCTCTGCCAGGAACCTGTTGAAGGTATATCAGATAGTGTTTAGGAAGTCAAACTTCTTTCCAAAATTCACTGGGCCAGAAATGTGTGATGCCACAGAATCACATAGAATAGACTTCGTATAGAATCATAGAATGGTTTGGGTTGGAAGGGACTTCAAAGATTGCCTAGTTTGAATGACCCTGACAAGAGCCTTCTACTAGACCGGATTTCTCAAGGCCCCATCCAACCTGGCCTTGAACACTTCCAGGGATGGGGCATGCACAACTTCTCTGGACACCCATATCCAGTGTTTCACCACCCTTATAGTGAAGAATTTTTTCCCTAATATCTAATCTAAACCTACCCTCTGTCAGTTTTAAGCCATTCCCCCTTATCCTATCGTCAAATCCCAATAACTGGTTCTCTTTCATCTCTAGATGGAAGTTGGGCAGGGCCTCCACAGACACAAAACAAGGAAGGCACACCTGGATGTGGCAATAATTCCAAAACATCTTTTCATTCTGAGCTGGACACAAAGGGGAAATATTTTGCCAAAATAGGGGAAAGCTCATCATCAAACCAACTTGTGTGGAACTGCATTGCAAGAGGCTCACAGAGCTCCCTTGAGATTAGCACAACCTGTCTGTAAGGTACAACTGGTGTTGAACTGGGAGGAATTTGGCAGCAAGAGAACACAAGGCAGTATGGCTTGTCTTGATAGCAAAAGTAAATAGATGTTATGCGTGGCAGTCTGGAGGCAGCCCAGAGGCCCATTTTCTCATGATGAGGAACTGTTTCACTGTGGTTTAGCAGTGGGAAAATAAATAAGAGAGCCTTAGGAAAGAATCTGGGCGGAAGTGCTGTGACACAGAACTGAAAGAAACAGCAGCCTTTGGAATAAAATGTTGTCCCTCAATTTTCAAGAAATAGATTTTTTTTTTTTTTAAGCTGGAGAAGAAACTGACATTTTTTTAATAAGCTGTTTAACCAAACTAAGGCCATGGGGAAGTACTATCCAAATTATGTGTAGAATCTCTGGCAGTATATGGTTCATCATAGTGTTTGACACCAAATAATTCTTTAGTCAGTGTACTGCATCCCACCTGTATTGGAGTTTGAGCTGAAAATCTATCCTAGAAGTGTGACCCCATTCCAGTCATGTCCTTTCCTAAGAAGACCTTGTCATCTTTGCTAAGGTCTGCACAGAGACAATCTCATACTGTCCCAGGAATTAGTTATTATTACACCGTGGTGATAATTAGACATTTTTGTAAAAGGATTTTCTTCAAATCTAAAGCTTGCTCATGGTCTTAGTCCCTAAAATGTGCACCTGCTTGCACTGTAAGGAGTCTGTTGTCATCCATCCTTCCCCTCTGAAGGATCCATAACCTAGCTGGACACAAGGGCCATCTGCAGGTGCCCAGGATGCTCCTTGAGCTGCGACAGGAGGTGATGCTGTTGCTCAGGTGTGGCGGCAGTGAGGATGGTGGGGGGCCCGGCCTGCCGGGGGTGGGGATGTCCTCCCTGCGCGCAAGGGCGCTGGGGGCACAATGGCCCTGCCGGCTCCATCGGGTGGGTGGCTCGGCATCAGCCCTGATTACTGACTCCTGTGGGGGCCTTGGGTCCTCCCTTAATTAGCCATGGCCTGTGGTCATTGACAGGCTCTCGGCCATTTTAATGAAAAGATGTGTTCCAACGGTGACCTTGATCTAACCAGGAGGTGCCAATCACATCGAGAATGACTGTCATAACAATCATCGCCGGCACATCGGGGACCTCAGGACCAGCAGAAAGACAGGCAGCACTTATTCACAGCCTCCGCGGCTTCATCCTGCAGCAGGTTAGAGGAGCCCAGAGCAAGGGAATTTAGACTTTCCACCATGTGCTTGTGTCCTGATCTGAGGAATTAGCTCTTCTGTCGGGCATTAGCCCGCGGTAACTGCACAAACGCCTCCTCTACGGCTCCCCCGCTCGCACTGGCTCTGTCCTCCAGCAGCCTCAGCTGCCTGTGCCCAAGCTCCCCTGCAGGTCTGCCCCCAGCGCAGCCCCCCAGGGCACCGCACTGGGATGCCCCAGCTCTGGGGGTCCTGTGAAGAATTCCCTCTCCCTCTCCCTAAAACCCCCTTCTTTGTTCTGCGCCTTCATTCCCTATTCATGTGATCACCTCGGTGCAATGCCGTCTCTCTCCTTCCCTGACTCTGCAGGAATCAGCGGTAGCTTCCCTCTCCATCTGCTGCTGCAGAAGGCTCCTGGGCTGCGCTCTGCCCTTCCCCCAGTATTTGTAGGTCTCTCCCTCCCTCCTCGCCCTCTCTCCCCCCCTTCACCCCCTACAAAAGTCCTCAAGAGTCAGCTGTCACTTGTTTTTATTTTCTCCTGGCTCCTGTAGCACGGTCACATCTGACTTGCCTGCGCTATTCCTCCGTGGCTGGGGGAAAACGTGGCCAACTTTTGCCTGGTGTCAGTTTAGCAGCCTGGGCCGCCTCCTCCTCCTCCTCCCTCGGGGTCGTAGGAGCCGTTGCCGCACTGTCTCCTCTCCTTTCTCATCATGGCTGGGCTGCAGCTGGCGTGACTGGTTTGAGAAAATCTGGGGCCCCCCGCGAAGCTGCTCAATTGAGTTTGCCTCCTCCTCCCTCTCCCTGCCCCTGCGAGGCTTGGGAGGGTCTGCCTGACTTTCCCCCCCTTCCCCCTCCCTTTGGCCGGCAGGAAGGCCCGTCCAAGCCAGAGATGGAGGCAGGAAAGCTGTTGATGGTGGTGGATGGGGAACTCATGGCAATTGTGGGGAGCAAGGGCTTTCTGAGATCCCCGCACGGCTGCATTTTGGGACTCAGTCAGGACAAAGCACCAGTGGCTCCTCCAACACGCCAAGGGCAAGTGGACATCCCTGGTGCTGGGCTCCATCGTGCCCCAGCCATCCCGTGGCCCTATCCCCACAGTGCCCAGCCAGGGACCACTGGGGTCCCACAGTCCTTAATGAATTGACCCTTTCCTGCTTTCCTACTTATCCTTTTACGATTGCCCTGGGGCACGGTTCATTTTACTCCCTCCTTTAATGAGTCAAAGAGGTCCAGTTGGAGTCTTTCCAAGACTTAGCTTCCTGCATTTCTTTACCCTTTCTACAAGCTTAATGAATATGCCACCAAAAAGCTCATTAGATGTAATGTCAGTTCTATTTCTGGTGCTCCCTCTTGGAGAAACTGTGTCCTGTGCTGGCAGGGAGATGAGCCCAATGAGAGCCACAAATAAATACCCAACTCCTGTTCCTTTTCTTTTCTGTCCTTCCCATTTTTATGGTTAAACAGGAACGAGGGAATATCCATGGGCCCTCCTAACTTTTCCTTGTGCTGTTCATTTATCTAAGACTGTCTTCCCTCTTGTCCCCTTGATCTAAAACCAGTAGTCTGGACTTCCTGCTCCCTGTCACTGCCCTGGCTGCTGCTGTGGCTTTGGTGTGTGGCAGGGAGGTGAAAAGCTGCATGGAGGAAGTGGAGCCTTTAGAGAATGATGCAAACCCCAGTGCTTCTGGGAAGCAATCAGCCCTGTTTATTACAGGTGAATCAGAGTTCCATGGCTGGTGAATCACTGGAGTATTTGACATGTCAGAGCAGTGGAAAAATGATTCACTGAAGGTTTGCTCTCCGGAGAATAGATTTTTTCCCCCCCACAAGGAAATTTGGGATTGCTTCAGGGTTTGTTTGGGTCCCCTCCTCCCTTCCAGGGAAACAGGCATTCACAGAGACAGGCAGACAGGTATAATGGAGGGTAGGGAGAAGAGAAATTTAAAGCTGCAGTTAGGTGGTTGGGAGCAGTTCCCTCCTGCTGCCTGTTCTTGACTGATGCTTGTTTATGTATATGTGAGTCTGCCTGTGGTAGTCACCAGGAAGGCAGAAGTAGCAGAAGGAAGAGGACATGGTTACCTTGCAGTATCTCTGCTAAAAGTTGTAAAATGCATTCTATTTACCTTGCAAGCCCCTTGAACCCTTCCAACAGTTATAGGAGAAAAGTTCTGCTTTTCTATTTCACTTTCTACAGATGTATTTTTCAATGTAATGTTATTTTGTCAGCTGTGTTAATATCATCTGGTGAGGAGGTCTATTTTGGGAGTGAAGATTCTCAGCTCTAGGACTTGTAAAATATAATATAGCTTTTGATGCAGCAGAAACAGTAACACCCTCATAGAAAAATCCTACTTATGTTGGAATTTGAACAAGGTATTACAGTGCTTTAAGGGTACAAAATCAGAAGTATGCCAACATTCGTGGCCTCTTATTGGTCTTAATCTTGTTCTGTTACCATTTTCAAAGATATATTAACAGCTTCAATTTTTAATTTGAATTTTTCTTCCCTGTAAGGTATCATTAAGTTGAAAGGTGCAAATGAATGACACTGGTAAATTGGTCTGCTGAATGCCTTTGCATAGTATCAGAGGGTCAGCTGTTTCCAAGTTGCTTCCCTGTGTGGATATCAGTTATAGAGCAGATTTGGTCCTGTACCTCCAGGGTTATGGAGAAGTAACAGTGGCTGTAAGGCACCTTAAACTTTCTTGGTTTTCTCTTCCTGTTTCAGAGATGGAGCAGCCCCCATTCACTTACTTTTCTGTCCTTTCTTTAGTGCATGTCTCAGGAGATGGCAACATGCTTTCCTGGCATGGCTCCTTGGTGTGAGTGCAGGTCTCAGGGTGTGTCCCTGGTTGCAGAATGAGGCTCCCCAGGATGAGCATGTGCAGACAGAAGTGTTGGCTAATAGTCCTTCTCAAAGTGCCTGCTCTATGAATGGTGCTACCTAGATACTAATAACTGTTTGTTTTTGTACTAGTATTATTTTATTCTAATTAATTCTGTGAAAAGCTTCTTGCACAATTAAAATGATGAAGTAATAATGTAGAAGTTGGGAATCTCTAGAACTAAGGCGCAAAGGGAAGCAGCAATTAGTGGAGCTATCTTCATCTCTTTGGCCCTTTGCAAGGACAACAGAGCTTGTTTAATATGGGGGCTGGGAAAATTCTGGGGGCTTAAATTTAATATGGGGGCTGGGAAAATTCTGTTAAAAAAAATCTAGGAGAATACTTCTGCTCCAAGTTGTTTAGTTCTCCCTAACAAATAGCAGTGTGGTTCTTAGTATTTTAAGATGAAACTGTCTTATACTCCTTAACCTTGTCTCATCTGAGGCAGATAGATATTCAACCAGGAAGCCCCACAAGAGATTAGCACTACTGATATACTCACCCCATAGCTACCACTCCTTATTTGTCTAGGAGCATGCTGGGTCTGGCAGCTGGTAAGAAAATAAATAAATAAACCCCAGGAATCAAATTCCTGAGGAATCTGGTCATTTCAAGGTTCCTCTATACATTCACAGGTTTTAAAGGCCAGAAGGGACAATTATATTCTGACCTCTGGTGCAACATAATCCATTGAATTTCTCCTAGTGTCGCCAGCCCTCAGCCATATGAAATGAGTTTGTGCTCTTTAAAATCCTCTTCTCAGCTCTGGTATCATCTCTCAAACAATCCCTTCTTACCCCTTATGCTCTCCTGTTCAGTACTGTGTATGTGGATGAGGGTGTTTTCAGGTCTTCAAACAGTAGCAGCCCCAGAGCAGGATTATTTTATGTTAAAGCAGTGCAGTGCAATCCCTTTAACCCATGCTCACTGTTTCACCTCTGTGCCTTTGCACAGCACTTCAGCCTGGCTCCCAGAGGTGGGGACAGCCTTTACAGATGTATCACAGATAGCTACTCTCTGGGTCCCCTCCATGGAGAGGTTTTAGGGTGATTTTTACCCAGCAGGGAGGATGGGTGCTGTCTCTTCCAAGTGGCTGGAAAGCAGTGGCACTGCAGCTGAGGGCTGGCTGGAGCCACTCTTAATACAGCCTTGGAAGGGGAGAGTTTGTGTATTTTTGTTTTATTTATCTCTGTGACAGCTGAGATGGAGGGCTGGCTTGCCTCTCACAGGGATAGTGGCAGCCAGGGGCTAGCCCTGTTCATGCATCAGCGTGGGACTGGGAGCACACTGGTGTTGGGGAACCGTGAGGCCTCCTCTGCACCTGAAACGGGCAGAGCTGAAACCCTGCAACAGAGAAAGAGCAGTTTCTTAGCAGGTGAAAAGGCTGGGAAGGAAATCCAGGCCAAAATCCCTGGCCTAGGTAGAGCAGGGGCAGAATGCCCCTAGCCTTTAGTCAGAGCAGTACTCCCAGCACACCTGGGCAGAAGAGATGACTGATTCCTGTAATGAACCTGAGTAACTTGTGTGTCACAGGATTATTGCCTCCCCAGCAGGGTGGTCAAAGCCTGGCAGCTGTCTGCAGCCTGGCAGAAGCTTTGCTTGCCTTCTGTTAGTGAAAGGAGGGCTGGAACCCCAACACATTTCTGAGGTGGGCAACTGGCAGGGACTGCTCGCTGCCCCTGTGCTTGCCATGGCAGCAGCATTGCATTTACCTTGGTGCAGATGAGGGCTGAGTCTGCCGCCCTGTTTGCTGGTGTCAAACCAGTGCTCTCACTTTCAGTTCTCTTATGATGAATTTTGCTTCATATATTTATCCAGAAAGTCTTAACTGATATTATCTCTCTGTCCTCAAATGCTGGTGACAAAACCCCTGCCCTGCACAGTGATTCTTCATCAGCAACAATGACTTTTTTTGCTGTGCTTTACATCTGCCCTAAATTGTGTGGGTTTTTTAGAGAGCAGTGTAGTTAGACATCCACCAAGAAATTTACCACTCTGAGTGTTCAAGAGCTCCTGTTGCTTTACCTGACATCTTCAAACTTGCATTGCCTCTGAGGTGGAGGTGAACAATCACACAGGGCTGCTCTTCCTTATTTTGGTCAGTTTATTTACTTAGCTATTCATCCAGGGCAGATGTCGAGCTATTCTAGCTGGGCAGCAAAGCCTGAAGGCTCAGGCTGAGAAGCAAATAAAAGAACCTCAACTGTATTATTTTTTTAAAAAATCTCATGATCTGTTAAGCATGTCTCCCTGTCTGCCAAGGGCCTGACTGGTGCTTCTGGACTGATTGGTTGGCAGTACTGCCATTTCCAACAGTTTCCAACCTTCCCATAGGAGCAGTGATGTGGTTTATTTATTTCAGTCTTGCTCTTTGCTCTGCTGTTGTCTTTAAAATGGCTGAAAGTCCTGAGTGTAGGGAGTAGGTGTTTCTAAAAAATCCCTTTGTGTGGTACTCTCTTTTCCACAGCCACGATTTACTTACCATTATAAACAATGTGATAACTTAATTCCGATGGGCTGCTTTAATGTGCAATAAAATATAAATTTAGGCAGCATGTAAAATAAGCTTTTCCTGCCATATGACAGAAACCACAACTGTCTGGCATGGACACACAAGCCAGAACCTGAAAGGAAGCAAAGCACAAAGCCAGACATGATCTTTGATCATATGTTGTTTAAAATTAACAGCACAGATCATACCCACACTTAAATAACACATCTGTCTGGGGGCTAGATAGTAACACACAATATGCTTTTTTAATTCATTATACATTTGAATCTCTCCCAAGTAACAGGTGGTTTTCTGACAACGAAGCCTGCCAAAAAAGGCTTGAGAAAGGTCTGGCTGATGGTTATCCTGGGAGGTGAGGTAGCCTGGGTTCCTGGATAGCAACAAGCCCTGGCTCTCTTAACTCTTTTCCTGCTGGTTCTCCATCAGTTTCTACCATAATTAATGCCCTGCCTGCCTTACAGCACCTGTATTGAGGCCTTCAGAGGGGAAGCTGCGTCCTGGGCAGAGCAGCAGAGGTTTGGGATCTGTGCCCTGGGGCTGAGGATCTGTTCCTGGGCAGTGCTGGGGGTGCCAACCTGGCTGCCAAGCCTGTTCAAAGGATGGATCTGGGCTGATCAAACACAAGGCTTCCACTGGGGAGGGTCCAACCTAATGACCTTAGAGACCCTCTATGGCACCTTTGAAAGGTGGCTCATCCTGGGCTATACCCATTTCTGAGATGGCTGTGCCTGCAGGATGCCTGCCTGTCTCCCAAACTGTGAGAGGAATGACAAGCTTGGATGGTAACATTTATGCTGCAAGCAGGGGTCAGAGAAGTGAATCCCACCTGGGCTGCTCACACACTGGTCTGGGAGAGCTCAGCCCACTCAGGCTACCTTGATGAGGTGAAGTGTTGCCTTTTAAACCAGTGCACATCTGAAAGGTGTGGGTGGCATGCAGACAAGGGCCTGGGGTCTGTCATGGCAGGCATACCCTAGGCCCCTACCATCTGCTGTTCACAGGTGCCTTTGAAGCAGAGGGAAGTTCTGACTCTGCCAGGCTTGGTGTTCACTGAACAGTGACCAGCACCCAGTCTGAGAGAGGGATATGTATAAAACCTGATGCATTTTGCTTTTTCCTACAAAAGGGGAAAGTCATCTGTAGCAGATGATCCAGCTACAGCATGAGGCAAAGAAATGATTAACTGTACCTCATTATGCATGACAGCAACTGCTAGAGCTTACGAAGTTAGCCACACCTTTTAAAAACCTAGCTGTGGTGTCTGGAGTCCAACACATGTCCCACTGCACAGTTCCTTGGGGCTGTGATGCAGGTTTGCTGGAGCAGAGCCTGATGGCTCTCCAGGCTGGGGGGGATGGGAATATAATGGCCGCACTTCTCCCCTGGCTTTTTTGAATCCCTTTTGGGTGGGCTTTGGGAGATCTGTCTGTCCCTCTGGCATGTTGTGAGCTCAGAGGAGAAGGAAGATTCCTGACCTCAGCCCTTGCAGAGTGAGGTGAGCTCAGCTCCAGCAGTAATGGATTTGTGTCCCTTCATATACTCCAGTTATAACAGTAATGCGTTTTGACCTGTTCCTTGTGTAAGCAGCTGCTCTGGGAGGTAAGGGAAAGAGAGACATGACTTCCTCCAGGGTTTGCACATAGTAGTTCCCATTTTTGGCAAAGTAAACTCACCAGAGGATGATGGAAAGCCTTTCCCTCTAGCCAGGAGCTCTTTGAGCCTCACACCCTCAGGGTGGAGGGAGACAGCTTCCTTTAGGTGCTTGGTACAGGCATGCTTTACTTACCAGGAGTGCTTGGTTAGACCTCCTCCAGACTGGACAGACCCAGGGGACCTGGGGTTTGTGACCTGGGAATGGAACAGGACATGCTCATCCTAGCTGCTTTCCTGCATCTAATGACATGTTAGTCCTCAGGGTCCTTCTGGGTCACTTGTCACATCCAGTTTGGGTCGAGGTCTGCCCAGAACAGATTTCCAGATCAGTGACTGCCACTGCTGAGAGGAAGTTTGTTAAAACAAACTTCTCAAACACAGTTTTTGTGGTTAAGTAGAGTTCATACACAGGTAGTTACTGGGAAGTGTGATATGATTTGATCCCAGCTGCCCTGCCAGTCACAAGGAGGCTTTGAGAACTCCTGGCACTGAGCAGGGTGCTGATGAACTGAGCTTAGGAAGTTGACCAGCCTGTGTCCTGCTCTCTTTTCCTTGTGAATTTCTCCTTCTCCTCACGGGTTCCTCACACAGGTTTGCTTTGCCTACCACCCAGGTAGGAAACAGCACTGGGAATACTTAACACAGAAGAGCTAGTAGGGTTCCTTGGCTGGTAAAGGACTGTAAATGGCAATGATTCCAGACTCTGAAGAATAAGGTGTTGGGTTTGGGAGCTTTGGCTTTAGCTTTTTGCTGGCAGGGTGAGCAGAGGCCTACAGATCCTCTGACATGTACACTTGTGGGTGGAGGAGGGTTGCAGCCATAGACACTGCCTAACCACAAAAGTAATTTTTCATGCTGTTTGCAAATTAGGGGACTTTCTAGGAACATCACCTGTGCATAGTGCACTCACACAAAATGGCAGCGATGGCGCACCAAACCTTTGGGGATTGCCAGGGCATCTCCCCACGCTGCTGCCCTGCAGCAGCCCTGCCCCATCTCTCTTCTGCGCCTCCTGTGCAAGGGAAGGGGGGATTTCCCCCAGGTCTAACGCCCGCAGCCGCAGGAGGAAGCCGTTCCGGAGAGATGCACCTCCTCAGCAGGGCGTGAGGGGCACAGGCGTCCCGAAACCCTGTGTGGGAAGACAAAGAGCCATGTGAATGGTGAGCCTGGCTGCAGGAGCGCCGGGGGACCAGGGTCCCCTGTCAGAGAGCTGGAAACTGAGCATTGCCTGACGTGTTTGTAATTTGTGAGCAGTGTGTGGCACGGGCATGGCAGGAGCCTGGCAAGGCCCGTCCCCTGTCAGAGGGCTGGAAGCCGAGCGTGTGTGTGAGCAGTGTGTGGCACCGGCATGGCAGGAGCCTGGAAGGGCCCGTCCCCTGTCAGAGGGCTGGAAGCCGAGCGTGTGTGTGAGCAGTGTGTGGCACCGGCATGGCAGGAGCCTGGCAGCTCTCGCTGAGGCGCGAAGGCCCCGCGGGCGGGCCGGGGGCTCCCCGGGGCCGGGCTGGCCACCAGCTCGGCATCGGCAGAGCGCAGCTGTCAGCTCTCCTCCGGGGGGACCGTGCTGCTTGTTTACATGAGGAATCATATGGTAACCTCTTCTAGCTGGTGGGCAACTCGCAGGGTTACCTCATGTGCAGTGGAATTACCTCATCGGTGTGAAATGCAGTGCAGTGCAGGCAGCAGCAAAGCAGGCTGCTCTGGGGCATGGCTCCCTCGGCAGCAGGCTGCAGAGCAGTGACCACTCAGGAAAGAAATTTGAAATCTGCTAGTTTCACCATCATGTCCCTTCACGAAGAATTGCTCAAAGCAGCTTTGCAGCATGAGTGGGTAGCCATGCAGGGATCTTTGGATCCCTGTAAGAAGTCGGCTGTGCTGACCCACCCGATGCCCAGCTGCCAGGTAAAGTCCTGGTGCAGGGAGCAGCAAGCAGGATGTTATTCTCCACCACAGGTTAAGACTGGGAGATTGGAGCCTTTGGCATCCTCTGGCTTAAGCGTGTTTCTTGACCCGGATTTTCCTGCTTCACCTCTTTAAAATCAAACCAACAAATTATACATGTATAAATAAAAAATTGCATGTGATGCCCAGCAATATAGAATAAATTATTGGTGCCATAGGCAGAGGAGTTTATTAGCCCCTGTCAAGCTATTCACAATGTAAAGGACATACTGACCTAGAATGATCTCTTCCTTCCAATCAGCATTTACACTGTAACAGGAGGAGAGCCAGTCAGTATTTGTGCATTGGTAAGGTTAACCCTTCAGGCTACCCATGCAGATATTTACTGTAGGATTTTGTGTACGATTCCAACCCTGGCAGGCCATTTTTATTTCTAATAAACCCTTTTCTTAATCGAGGAAGCTGTGAGCTGGAGGCCACCACTTCTGTGAACAAACATATTTTAAATTCCTTAGAGCATGTGTGTATGCACATATATATTTGTGTGTCTGTGTGTATTTTTCTTTTCTCCCAGGCTATTTATCATGTCCAGTTGGACACATTGTGTGAGCACAGCTGCTCTTATCTGGCACAGAGTAGGATATTAAAGGGAAGATTAAGATTACCATTTTGCTTTATTTCATTTCTCAGAGCTTGATCTGCATAGCCAGTTCTTGTGTGTGTGTGTGTGTGTGTGTGAGTGCAGAATAATAGTTGTGAGCAGGGTTCACACACTGTGTCTCCAGGCAGTAGGTAAGGCACATCTGGAGTTTACAGCTCCTGGAGATAGTTGCTCGAATCCCAGGAGCCAGGGTCGGGCTGGGAATGGGGGGCTGGTATCCATGGTGAGGCTCCCTATCTCACAGTACCAGGTGTGTGCATGTGAAGTAAGTTCTTGGAAAGGCCATTCTCGGGGGGAAAGAGAGAAACCGGAGAGAGAGGTAATTAGGAACTACCTTGCACAACTGAACCGGCTCGTTAGGGATGAGTAAGGGAAGGACAGTGCTCGGAGCAGGTGATATGTGCAGGGGTTTCACACAGCCTGCCACTGGCCATGCTCCATTTCTTTTCCCTTTTGTTTCCCTTTCCCTTTTCCTCTCCTCCTCTTTTTCTTTTCCTCTTTCTATTTTCTCCTCCCCTCTTTCCTTTCTTTTCTCTGTTTCTCTCTCTCTCTTTGTGCATAAGGGTGGAAAATGGAGCTTCTGAAATAATTCCAGATGGGTCTGTTTGACAGCATCAGTGCTAGTTGTTCTCTAAACTGAAACAAGATCCATATTTGGATCAATATAGATTTGTGTGTGGGGAAGTATTCCCTTTTATTTCTTTGTCAACTCAGTGTGGCAGTGCTGCTAAAAAACACATGCTCTGAAGGCTACTAGTTACTAAAACAAACCCTTCTGCCTGCTCTTTGTGCATTTCATCCATTTCCATACATAGAGTATGGCTGATCTTACACTGTTTGACCCCTGCACATAGAAGAATGTGACCATTGCACTTCTGGAAATTTGGAGCCTCCTGAATCCCGTCCTAGCTTCCCAGCATCCCTCAGAGCAACAGAACCATGGTGCTGCCTTAAGCTCCCAGCAAAAATTGGGTGAATATGGCTCATAATCCAAGCTTAAGTGGATTTATAGGGTGAAGAGGCAATCCTCCTTCTGTTCTGTGTTTCACAGTGCTGTTTGGAAAGGAAACTGATGCATGATTGTATTAAACCTTCCCTCTGCTCCAAGCCCTAAATCATGCTGGAAAACAACATGTCCTTGTGGGGTGCTCAGCATTGGTCCTTGTGAAGCACTAGGCACCATATAATATCAAAATCTGATACAGGATCAGATTGGGAAAGGCTTTCCCTAACTAAACTTACTATTTAAGTAACGTTCACTAGTGGGTGTCTCTTCAGCTTTGCCACTGTCCTCCAGCCAAGCAGGGTTACGGCTCCCTGTGCTAGGGTGAGCTTGAACCTTCTTTTTGCAGGAAGAATTTTGAATTCAAGGAATTAGGAGAGGTAGCTGCAATTCTCTCATGCAGGTGAAATTAGAGAAAGATATGACTCATTGGTGGGGCAAATTGAGCCTGCCAGCTGGGCTTCATTCAGCTGAAAAATATGCCCCTGTGGCTGCAGAGAAGCCAACCAGAACTAACCAGAGGGGTGCAAATCTTCAAGTCAAACTGCAAACTGGGAACAACAAAGCAAATCACTCAGGTAGAAGGCATGCAAAATGCAATTGGTTCTCTTGCGCTTTACCTTGAATGGATTAAATCTGGCACTCGATGTGCGAACCCACAAGCGCTTGAACGGTAGTAAGCTGGCATAAGGCTGGCTATAATTAGAAGTGATATCTGCTCAGAATTAAAGTGCCAAATGTGCCTTCAGGTGTGTTCATTCTCCATCTTGCTTTTTAGTCCAGGCCTGACACATTTGGGATTCTTGCCACAGGAACTGCACCAAATGACTCACTCACAGTGGTAGCCGTGTGCTGAAGACTGCATCCTACAGAATCAGTGGGCTTGCAGGTCAACATGAAAGGCAAAACCTCAGGAGACTGACATATGGTCACTTGGTTCAAATAAGCTCCTTCTAAATTGAAAATTTCTCCAAATTTTTATCTTCTCTCTGCCATATTTACACTTGTGGCTTTTCTTGACCGATTCCTACCTTATTTGATTCTTCTCTGTCCTTCTGCCTCCTTTTAGCCTCTGTGTCCTTGGGCAGTCCCCGTTCTCAAATTCCTCCTTTTAATTGCAGGCACCACAAGCTCTCTGTTTATCCTTGACTCCCCGACAGCATGAGAGGTTTTATAGCTCCTCTGGAGGCTCAGCTGTAAAGACTGGAATGCTCTCTGCTAATTTCCTACTCATTCTCTCTTGCTTCATGGTGTAATAGGGGACGGATCTGCAAAACCACCTAGAGGCGGGAGAGGTGAGCTCCGCAGAGCCTGTCTGTGGGATATTCTGGTGGAGTCCTCAGCCCAACAGCTCAGCTGGGCAGCCAGCAGCAGGATGAGAAGGACAGGTATTGAAGGGGCAAGTGTAGAAGGGAGAATAATATCTCCTGTCTCAAGGAGGGGCTTATTTTTCATTATGCAGAAAAACCTAAGGACATCAGGCTGGTATTAGTTGAACCCTAATATTGTATGAAGAGGTTGGGGTTGCAGGCACACAGACCAGGATCTTAAAAATTGTTCCTGGATCCTATGCTATCAACAAAATCCATCCAAGCTAACATTCAGTCTGCACTCCAAGTTGGCCAACCTGACTTTTAAGTGTTAGACAAATGAAAATGTGGTTTCTTGCATTTTGTAAGTCCAAGCATATTTTAACACCTGTTGGTCTGTTAGAAACCTTTTTTTTTTTTTGGTGTTTCATAGCATCTTATGTTGTGTTTGGCATGTCAGGAACAGAAAAGAAGACCTGCTCTTCACACAATTCTCTTCAGATCAGATTGATAATATGTATTGAATGATGTTGCTTAAATCAATGCAAATTGATTGAGGGCCTCAGAGCATCTGGAAGATAACAGGAGGGAAAAGACCAATATCCTGAAGGGATATTCATGGCTGTTTTTATAGTGCTGCACAACTTGTACCCAAAAGGAAAAACTTGCAGGTCATTTTGAGAGGAGGACATGCTTTGGATTGAAATTGAGAGCCTGTGTGAGATAGGTAATGATGCTCCCTGAGTACTGTTACCCTCTTATTTTTGTAACTCCTCTAACTGCTAATAAATTACTATAACCATCGAATTATGGTCAGCAGGGAGTCTTAAAGAAAAAAATTGGTTGTCTTAATGAGGAAGGGGGGAGCAGAGAAAAGAAGGGAGAGATTTTAATGGAGAAAACAAACATCATCAAAACATAGGGGTGTTTATTTTGCATCTGGATTGTAGGCAAAAGCAGGGAAGTTGAAGAGCAAAGCTTCTGCTGCTGCTGCTGCTGAATTTCTGTCCATCTCCCCCATTCTGCTCAGAGTCAGAGGCAGCTCTCAAAGCTGTCTTTGTGATAAAGCTTACAAGCAAATTGGACAGGGTGTCAGGCTGGCTATGAAATATGACAAATTAACAGCCGAGGCTGCTACTGCCCTGGTTGCAGACACTTCATTTAGAAGTTATCATGTAAGTGGATGCTTTCTGTAATTTGTGATGATACTGATTGTGATAAATTGCAAGATTCAGGTAAAAAATTCAGCCCATTCCTGAAACTGAATATTAAGGGAAGAAACGGTTGTCAGTATTGTGCCACTTAACTTCAGGCCCCCCAAATGAGAGAAGATCTCACAATAACAATAAAATTCTCAGTCACTGAGCAATGTAATTATATTAAGCTAATTACATTACAATTAGCAAATCTTTAATTTATTTTTAATGCACTGATTAAACTTTATGTGGTAATCATAAAGCTTTCTGAATGGCAATCCTTTTGGGGAAGCATTGACACTAGCCAGGGGTCACTGGTTGATGTTAGGGTATTTCCTGAAGTAATAAATAATTGAATTTTTATCTAGCTTGGAAAAGTTTCCGTACAAATGTTTCAGGCATATAATTTATTCCCTTTCTTCCCTTTCCCTTGATGGCTGATAAGTGGAAAAATTAATGCTCCACATTCCAGTCCACTCTGTTGGTCCCATGCATTTTCATTGGATTGTTTGTTTGTTTTTTAAAGCTGGCAGCTGTCTCAAAGGACCCAAAGAAGTCCTTATCAGGTGGTTCTCAAGTGGTTTATCAGAGATTCCTCCTCTTTTCACTAAGACTCCCTGTGAGCAAAGGCTGGGGAATGTGCCTCTGTATAAATTCTCCATCCCAGGTGTAGCACCATCTTGCACCAGACAAAGGAGGAAAATTAGGCATGATAAAACTAACTGGAATGAAATTAGGGATTGGAGTGTTAAGCTCCCTGAAATTCATGTTCAGATCCTGTGTGGCCTTAGAGGCACTTAGGCCATGCAAGTCCTTCAGACTTTGCCATTAAAGTTCCTAAGGCATCTAATGCCATTTTGGAGCATGCCTAACCAGTGCTTCTGCCTTGACCAGGCTGTGCAGCAGGGTGCTTATCTGACATTTAAGTTGGATTAGAAATGATGAACAGTGCGTTCATCCACTTATCTTGTTGCAGGGCTCATCTCACAAGGACACTTCGTATCCGCCTGCTGTGCTCTGCCAGATCTGATCCTTCTTTGGCCATTAGGCCAAAGGCTTTTTGTTTCTTCTCATGTTTTGTCTACTTTAGCTAACAAATATATATATGTATATATTTCCTATGAGGCATGACTGCTTTGTAAAGAAAAGGGTGTTTTTTTGACCTTGAATGCCTTACCAATAGAGAGGCTGAGAGTTCTCCACACAGAGAAGGAAATCTCGTCAGGCAGAAGAGGGGGCAAAGCACTTTGGGTGGGACTATTCAACTGTTGCAAAAGATGGAGGATTTCAGTGTCATGGGGGTTTTTTTCTGAACACCCTCTGTGGCACTGCTCAGTTCTGCAGGAAAGAGACATCTTTCTGAAAGCGGCATCCAAAATGAGAAAATACACAGAGTAAAATAACTAAGCTGTGGAGAGGAGAGGGACTTCAGCTGCACTCCTCTCCCACATCCTCAGGGTTTTCCTGGAGGTAAGCTATGATGGCTCCTTGTTCAGTCCAACACTTTTAAAGTGAAGTCATGGAGCTCTGTGGATCAGGGCCAAACGCTGCTATCTCAAAAATTCTATGCCCCAGCTGCACATTTTCCCTGTCTTCTGGAGGAGGCGAGGGTGAAGGGGGTACAGAAACCAGCCCATCCCCAAGCCCTGCCTGTCCTGAACAGCAGATTCCTGGCCAAATGGGAACCAGGCACCATGCTGGGAGGGTACTGTCTCATCCCTAAGGAGAAAACTGGGCTGTTTGCCCTGTGTCAGCATTACTGATGTAAAGCACCTACCCAGCTTGTGGGATGTGAGCTATTATCTCTGCAGGGCTCTCTGCTTCTCGGAGTAGATGTATCTGCTTCCCTGCCGTTAGCTCCAGGCTCTCTCGTATGGCAGGCACCAAGGCACACACAGAGACACGTGTTGTAGCTCCTATTTTGGATCTGGTCCTTGGTGCTTAGGGACCAGATGTAATTTGTTCGTGCACCTTGAGCTCTGCAGGTGACTCAGGAGCGTGGGACTGGCCCCTACCTACATTCAGCATCAGTGATAGGCAGCCATTCCCTGCAGACAAATTGGTGTGTCACTGCCACACTAAATACACCGAAAGGAAATGGCTGAACCAGAGGAGCTGAAAACAGAGCATACTTAAAACTGAGAATATTTGGGGCCAATTTTCATGCTCAAAATTTTGCAAAATTGCTCTGTCAGCTGAGAATAATTATTAAAAAATAATAATTGAAAAATGTGTTATTTTACATCTTACAAGTAAACAAGAGCAATGGCTCAGCACTGTGTATGGATTGGCCTGCAGTCCTTGTTTTTGTTTGTGTGGGACCTTGAGCAACTGCTGTGTTTATTTTTTCCTGGTAATCTCTCTAATAGCATGGAAAAAGAAGGCACAAACTGTGCCCCCCCCCTTTTTTTTTTTTGGTGAGAATTGAAATAATTCATGTTTCTCCTCCATGGAATGAATTTCCCAACCATAATAGCACACGTTGAGTGTATCTGGAAAGGATGCTGCCTTGTTCGATGAACTGAATTGTGCACACAGTTGGAGGCTCTGACAGTGCCAGCATCAGTGAATGCAAGTTGCATAAAAAAGAGGCAGCATCATTCATGACACTAATGAACAGTCCTTCCTCGTCCATCAGAGAAATCTTTCCCAGGGATAACGATTCTCCTAGCATTTTCTTAGCCATAAAAGAAGAGATTGTGCTGGGTCTTTGGTTCTGTAGGAAACTATCAGGAGGATTCTAAGGCTGGGAACAGAAATCAATGTTTCTGTGATACTGTATTGGCTAAATACTTAGACCAGAGGAAAAAGATTTTGTTTTGACTGCACAGTGAACTTCTTGTTTTGCTTTGCTGCTACAAGATTGTGAAAATAGGAGGAAATTTAAGGGGACATATTTGATTCCAAGCAAGTCTGCCAGCAAGTTCTCGTCATTGCAGTGTGGCGTACCTGGCTCACTCATGTAGTCCTACAGCTTTAAGTAACTGTAACTTCATTGATTTCAGTGGAATCTCGGGAGTAAAAGGGGAAAATTGGTGTGACACAACAGTGATTCAGCTTTAATGTATTCCCTCATTCTTCTCCAGGTATTTATTATCATTTAAGAGACATCTACTTTAAATCTTTCTTATTACTTGAAAAAAGTCTCCTAAGATGTGAACAAAACCAATAGCAGGAGGGTCTCTGGGGATCTAATCTACAAAATGACAATTAGACAAGATCTAAAACTAGGGGCTTGATTGTAACAGCAATTGGGGGTATTATAATTTCTTTAAACTATTGAAGAAAAAGCTGAAGTATAGGTGCAGTTTTGTCAGAAAAATATAATTTGTCTTGCATAACTTTGTAAGAGTTGTTGAATAAATATGGCCTGTACCTACTTTTTCATCAGCATGTATTACATCACTTCTAGGAAGTCCTGTCAGTGAAAACCCTCTAGTGTAAGCTAGACTGCAACCCACAATTACAGCTAATTTTTTTCTTTTAATCTGCCCCTTAAATATTTTGCACCTTGCTCTCTGCCTTTCTGTGCAAAACAAAGTAATACATAATAGGCTTCTCCGTACACTCTGTAATGCTCTAATTTTCCAGTGCTTTATGAGTGACTCCAGTGATGTGAAGTTAGATCCCAGTCCATGTTGTTTTGTGGATGATCATACCAGTTTTAGTGGCCTGTGTGTTTGTTTCATGTTTTACATGCGTGTGCAATGCCTTTGGAGGCAAGGAACTCATACAGATAGCTCAGTCTAGGAGATTGTGTACATGTTCATGATGGCAACCATAATGACTGGGATTATAGCAGAAAAGGGTTTGAAGCTTGCCTTCTGATTAGAGGAAAAATCAAACCTTATACTGTTGACCACATTTAGGTACCCTTTATGTGGCTTTCTCCACTTCCCCAAGACATGCTAGCATCTGACAATGCTGCTTCAATATTTTATCCATCTGACAGAGGTGGATTTAAATTAAAAAAAATCTACATGACTGAACAGTTCGATACAGACCATTTAAAAAAGTATAGTTTAGGACTATGATTAGGTTACAGGCTGCTTTTCTTTAAAATAAATTTGTCACATACTCTGCATTCGTATCTGGCATGAGGCTTTTGTCACTGGAGGAAATCACTTTAAAGAACCAGACCAAATCCCTCACATTGGTGAAGTATCTGTAATTCCTGATCTCCTTCGCATGACTGATTTCTGCAGGAGTGATGCTTTTGTGATCCATGCATTAGCAATAACCAGCTACAGTAATTAAACAGTTTAAATCTACCATCCTATATAGATCCACTTTGATTGCTTGCTTTCTTACTGTTCTTGTTACTGGACTTCAGAAATTAACACTTTGGTAGATGCTGGGACAGGCAGCTTTCCTCTCTTCCTGCTGTAAAATCAACCTCATTAGAAAACAAGTAATTTATTGGCACTGAATTTGCATTAATACTGTAATGATATTTCTACTTTCAATCACTGCAAATTGCAAAGTGTGATGCCAATTCAAGCAGAGTTGTTATTTTGTACTCTTGAGTCTCAGGAAGTTTTCATGAGTTCATTGGATTTAACAGAATTAGAGAGCTTCTTTGAGAAAAAAAGTATGAAGCATGTATGAAGTATGAAAAGTATAAAGACAAAAGTATGCCTTCGTTGTCTGACTAGTAAAGACAGCTGCTACTTATGGATGAATATGGACTTGGGACATGGGACCTTTATTTTGATTTTGTGTGACTGATCTGTCCTGTCAGAAGCCAAAGGGAAAATTATTGTTACTCCTTTACAGGTGTGGCAAATTTGCAGATCATCTTCACCTCTCGAGGAGAAAGGAAGTGCTCAGTCTCCAACATGTTTGTTTACAAAAGACACAGGTCTTATCCTTCTGAGTAATTCAGAGGAATGTGAAAGCTTAAAACTCACTTTTTTTCTTTGTTCCAAAACCCTGAGCTTTTCACCTGGGAAACCCTTCTAGGTCAAAGCTCCTCCTCTGAGACCATATGACCTTTAAAGGTGGGCTTGAACCTTTTTTATGCAGCTGCTCTGCAATACAAATGAACCTCAAAGCTTTAGCAGCCAGACAAAGAAGAGGTCTTTAACCCACACAGTCTCTGTAAGGGGGGTCATTTATGCTTAAATGACCCCTAATGGGCAAGTGATGAGTACTGTTCAGCACAACAATATTAATGGGCAGGCAGGAGCACAGAGCAAGGGCTAAGATGGATGCTTGCATGTTTCCATACCTTACAAAGCAAAAAGGGGTGGGCAAACTTACCTACTCCTTTCCCAAAGGACAGCCAACAGCATCTGACTATTTCAAAAGCAATGCTGCTTTTGTCAATTTATTTCAATGAAATGAAAAGATTTCTAAATTCACGTTTAATTATATAAGTTTAGATTTATTTGGATTGTATAGCTTGGCTGATATGAAGGTGAGGAGAAGTAGAAAATTTACTTTATTTCCAATGATCTGATGTCCATTTCCATGGAAACAGAAATGGAAGCAGGAACCAAACATAAGCAGTCACAGCCCTGGTTAATTGCCCATGGCTGCTTTCTGTTTCCACTTCTATAGTGCTGAACTCTATGTTTCCTACTGACCCCGTTACTACATAACAATGTGTGTGAGAGGGACTGATGAGGGAAGACTGGGCACAAGAAAGGTGGAGAGAGGAAGGATCTGAGAGGCAGATGCAGGCTCTCCAGGCTGACCAGTAAAGAATTCTCCTTTATGATTTCTTTTATTTGACTGGAAAAAAAAAAAAAAAAAAAAAAAAAGAGGAGTAACATCAGCAAAACTAATTTTAATTAAGTTATTGCTAAGAACTTGGTGCTGTAACAGTACTTAATGACAATGTAAATCTGGAGCTGCTCCATGGAAGTTGATGGCAGTTTAACAGGAATTAATAACAGACACTGTCCTTTAGTGAAAAAAGCAAAAAAATATTAATAGAGAGCAAAAAAAAAATTATTACTAGAAAGTAATAGAAACAATGGCTGCAGGGGCAGTGACCAAACTAGTGTAAGGAGTCAGATTTTCTCAATTTGGGATGCTCTGATATGTCTGTGATCCAACAGACTTCTAGAGGTAGGCCACCTAATTCAATGATAAAATTAAAATTGAGAATGGAAAACAAACCACAAGCAAATCTATCTCCAGGCTGAAAAACTGTTTTATTTGTTCATTAAAGTAATTGAACACCTCTGCACTCTCAAATTTGGCCTAAAACCAGGAGCAGAAAATAGCATTAAAAACAATACTCCCTGTTCTTGTTATTTCTAAAACTAGATTCTCCAGCAGGAAGAAATGATCCCCAGAGGTTTGGCTTCATGGAAACCCAACCAGATCTTAGGCCTTTTGAGGTTTACTCATCTCTTGTAATCATGCTGGCATCTGTCCTGCAACAGATTTCTTGCTGATACAGAACAGCTCATTCTAGCCTAGCTGAGCTATAAACTAACCAAAGACTGCTCTTTGGAAGGATTTAAAGAGGATTGTGTCAAAAAAGAAGTTGGATGGGGTTTTGTGGGCAAAATACTGATAATAATCTAGCATGCAATTCAATATGGAAAATAAAGGTGGTAACAGGAGAGGGTGGGGGGGAAAAAAGACATGCTATAAGGTCCTTAGGCTTTGAGACGAGGTAGGCTCAAAGCACAGCAGCTTCTTCTCCAAGTCTCATATCCCACAACTCTTTAGTGACAATCTGCAACACTCTGATGGCCACGAGTGCTCCTTGTGCTGGTGTCCCTTTCTGCAATGCCCTTCTGTGTAGACATCACCTTCTTTTGCATATTGAACTCTGATCTGCTAACTTTGCCCACCAAAACAGTGGCTAAGTGTTGGAACAAACCTCCCAGGGAAGTGGTGGAATCCCCAAAAGTGTTTAAGAGGTGACTGAACATGGCACTTAGTGCTTTAGTTTAATTTATGTGCTGCTGTTCTGCCAGAGGTTAGACTCTATGATCTTGAAAGTCTTTTCCAACCTTAATGATTCTGTAATTCCATGAGAATATCACAACAGATTCTATAATTCCATGAGAATATCACAACATCAAGCATCAAAGGAACAACTGTCAGAGAAGCCTTTACAAAACTCTTCCATCAGGATGCACTATGGTATCGAAATGCACTGGAATTTTCTTCCTCAAATAAATCTTCCCCTCCATTTTAACCCTGCCTGGGATATCATGGAAAGGGAGTGGTGATTTTAAACTGGGCAATTTGTTCATAGCTTTTGGAAGAGCTTTCCTGATTGTCTAAATGTGTATTGCTTGATAGATTGAGCGAGAATTGTTTCAGGTGCATAGAGTCAAAAGATCAGGTGTAAGTGGTGAGGGATGTCTGACTGCAGCTGGAGTGTGGACAGGACAGATGGCTGTTGAGGAAGGAGGTGGAAACCTGGGGAATTCTAATGATGAGAAGCTCTGGGCTGCAGAAAAACTCAGGTTCCTGGGAAATTTAGCAATCAGCCTCCATGCAGCCAGTGCAGGATATTCTCACACATACAAGTGCATTTCAAGGTATGGCATAGCCTTACAATCTGTGTGAATTTAAAAGTTGGGACAAAAATGTCCACTCCAAAGCACTGCATGTATTTTGAAATCACACTGAGTAGAGTCTGATGGAGGAAGAGAAAAGAACACTGGTTTAGCTGTTCCTTTGTTTCCCAAATCTCCAGCTTCAAATAATTAATTAGCTTTGGCTAGAAGTCTGTATTTATAGAAAAGAAGATAGTTTTGAAAGACACGGATCTCTGTGAGCCAGCAATCTCAGTCTCCATTTCTTGCACCTTTTATTACCATGCTGTCTTGGTGGTAGTTTATCACTCCTTTGCACAAATGTAAAAGGCTGTTCATGGCATAAGATATGGGTAAGTCAGACTCAGTGTGTAAATAACTGTGTTCTGTGCTAAACTTTGCAGCAGAGAAATATCAGTTGCATATGGTTTCTGTAGATTTTAACTACCCCCATACTAGTGGTGACCCTAAGTAGGTCGCAGTAAAGATGGGCTCTGAACAAGTAAGTTATGGCAGTCACATGCCCATCTAGGCTGAGATGGAGATATGGATTGTGCCCTGTGCAGCACATGCTCCCTGCATCTGACACTTTGTCAGATACAGTCAACCCTATTTTTGCCTATGCCTTTGCTCAGCAGACACATGCACAGATCAGCACTCCAAAGCAAAGGCAAGGGATGCCTTCCCTGCAATCAGACGTCTGTTGCACTTCAAGTGTCAAGCCCCACGGTTGAAGCTTTGGAGTTGGATTATGCCTAGAACAGATTGGACTTCACTGCCTATGCAGCCCTTCCTCACATTTGGTGTGGCTGTTGCAAATGACAGTCAGCTTAGTCACAATCACTGCTTCACTCTCACGTGCTCGCATGTTGATAAATATGCAAATTCGGAGGTGTTTTATTAAAAAAGAAAAAAGGACTACCAAACATTAGAGCTTTCCATGGGAAATTGTATGTAGCATCTGGTATTTGATGAAGAAGGCCCAGCAAGGTCTGTAATCTGATTGAGTTTCTCTGAATGACGCACACAAAAAAAAAAACCCAGACACGTATGGAGGTTTCTTGTTTGTGGGAAGATGCAACCTAGAGGTTTACTTGACTTTGTACATACTCATCAGATATTAGAGTCCTAAAATACCTTGTCTCTTAGTGGCCAAGCAGTTAAGATGTTATTGAACTTTAGACTGCAATACTCAAAAAATAAGAGGCCATATTGAATGAGTCTGGTTTTTTCACTTTTTCACAGTAGATGCTTCAGCTTTGTTCTGTCATATTAAAGGACAGGAAGACTTCCAGAGCAGCAGAGCTCCCAAAACAGGAGAGTGACTTGATTTCAAAGTGAAGAGCAGGTAGCTGCCAGTACAAGAGCCTGCAGGTTAATTGGGTATCCTGACCCAGGCAAAACTCAAAAGAGAGAGCAGTACAATTCTTTCATTTTGTACATGAAAAATTGCTGTTTGTGTTGCACAGAGTTCAGTTTAATCAGCCCTGTGAGCCACTCTCGTATCATGAAGTGGATCACCCCTTCCCAGGAAGGAGGAGGAGAACTATAGAGGAGACCCAGGAGAATTAAAAGATGGTAACTTTAAAAAAAAAAGTGAAGTTAGTGATTTTGAAAGGCACCAGATTAGCAGCACAGGAAATGGCCTCCTTTATTTAATCATACCTAAGTGCTTTGAGATAGATTCTTATTCCTTTTATCTTGATGAGTAGCACATCTCCACGATGGGCACAGCATCTGCTGGGGCAGCTGTGCAGGAGAGATAGGGGTCAAGCCTTAGGTAAAGCCATGCAGGCCTGTCAGCAGCAGGAAGCGGATAAGCGACGCGTTGTTCCTCTGCCACCGTTTCCCCTATCTACACATCTCGAGGTCAGACTAGGGGAGAAAAGCTGCAAAGGAAAAAAGGTGTTTTATGTGGTGTGCTGTAGCAGATTTGCAGATGAAGAGCTAAAATAAACTGAGACTTAGTGCTAACTAAACACTTTGAGATGAGCACTGATGGGTCTTCCTTTGGACTAGGCAGTTTCAGAGGACTGTGAAAAATAGATATATGTGGTTCCATAAATATGGCCCATGCTGTACCCTGTCCACTTCCTCTCTTTGTAGATGTCTTGCGGACAGTCTGAGACCAAGTGCCTACCTGATATTTGAATCTCAGCATGCTTTGGAGGACATGCTCCAGTCATGCCCAGACATGTGCCTACTGACTTGTAGTCTGAAGATATGGTGGGAACTCAGGCTGGCACTCAGAATCACTCAGTAGGATCACTGGGATCTGCAGTCAGAGCCTGTAACTTTGGATATATTTCTGGTAGGGTTAGGTGGTACTGGCATACTCTAGGTGGGATCATTAGCATTTGATCCTGTATCAAAAACCACTGTTAATACACAGTGAATAGCTCAGAAGTGGTGCCAGGGTGAAGGTCAGAGTGGTGTCACCACTGTGACACTCAGACTGAAAGAAACTTAGATGGATGTTGGGCAGCTGGAAATTACCTGAATTCTTCAATCCGTCAGAGCTAAGTTCAGGGACAGTGCACACCTCTTGATTCCACTGGAGTAAAGATGTTTTCCATTAATAGAGTTGTTTGGGGTTTTTTTCTTTTCTTTTTTTATTTTTTTTTCCATAGCAGGGTGAGCATAAGAAAAGAGAGAATAACAGTGGGGGATAATAAGTGAGCTGGAGTCCTAGGCTTGTTTTACCATGTCAGGAATATAGGAACACATTTCTATGTAGAGTAAATATTCAATGCCAATGCTTTATCTCCCAGGAGTGGTTAATGGTTCTTACCTACACATTTTCTTCAAAGGATCTTGCTAATGGATTTGCTTTTGGCAGAAGCTGCTCTGCATTTGGAAATGCATTCATTTGTTCCTTCCCTCTTTCCACCTTGCCTTGTCAGTGTCCCTGTGAACCGCCTCCAGCCCCTGTTCCTGGAGCAGGTCAGAACTTGTCCCTCTCACCTCTCCTCTCACCTTTCCTCCCCCAAGAAGCTTGAGGAGCAGCTGTAAACATGCTGCTGCTTTTCAGGTCTGTAGGAGAGTGAATCTTCCTTTACTGTGTCTATACTCAAGTGTGGATCTCACTAAACAGCAGCAGCCCTAGGCTGTGTGTGTCTCTGTGTAGTTAGTAAAGAATAACGAAAGGGTATGTGCTTGTGGTTCTTGCTTAGTTTCCTCACCTTTGATGACTACTGGTGGCATTGAAACAAAAACTGGAGGCTGTCCCATCTGCTGTTTGTATCGAGTGCCAGATTTGTCAGTTCTTCACTGAGAGACATGGAAACAAGAAAGAGTAGAGTAGACTGGAGGCAGGTCAAACGATTGTATGCAAAACCCCTGCTATTTGGCCCCCTCATAAACAAAAATATTGTTATAAAATTCCTAACAGTGGCAAGAATCCATCTAATAAGGCATGGCATTCAGATCACATAAATATGCACATCTCTCTGCATCCTATTAGCTGTTGCTAATTCTTTCTCAGCCTATGGGGCTAATGACTACCTCCAGATCAGTAAAATCTTGGTTCCTTGTTGGCATATTTCCTTTATTACAAGTACTTCAATTCCTGTGGGTATCAAAATTATCCCAACACCCTATTA
The DNA here is from genome assembly GCF_035770615.1 of Melospiza melodia melodia. Classification (NCBI taxonomy): domain Eukaryota; kingdom Metazoa; phylum Chordata; class Aves; order Passeriformes; family Passerellidae; genus Melospiza; species Melospiza melodia. The sequence goes on from NC_086194.1 coordinate 137,017,563, forward strand.
CCTAGATCTCATGCCAGCCTAATATATGTGAATTTGCCTTGTGGAGTTAGTCTGCAGCCTCATTAGCTCTGAGTCAAGTCAGTCTTTTCTCAGATAAGACATCGGCTATACAGGAAGCTCTCATTGCCACATGTTGTTGCAGAACTGGTTTGGTGGCTTGAACATAAAAGTACATGGGAAAAGCCTTTCCTTGATAAGGACTTTAATCACAGCTGCATCACTAACATTTTGCCACTAATTTTTTACGACCTTTGTAGTCAGAGAACTTTGGCCCAGGAACTATGTTATGAAATTAGATACAAATTTCCTGGAGGTGGGAGATAGAGAAATGGCCTGAAGAGAATTCTGATCTCAAACCTCAGCAGGATGACACTTCACAGAGTTGTGACTGATTTATATTATGAGAGATCATTTCCATGAAGGCTTCACAATCAGACCTGGATGACATCTACTGAAAGAATCCAAATGGTCCTTCATCTTCAAGAGCCTGAAAAAATGCAGAATCCTCCTGAAGAGGCAATCCATAAGTAGTAAATACTAACTTTTATATATTGAGGCAACAGTGGGAAGGCTCTGGAACAGATTTGCTTGCTTTCAAGAATAAGATCTTCTGCTCCAAGGAGGCTCAGGTCCAGGATTTTTATCAGATTGTTCTTCTCCTTCTGAGCCCTGTATTGTGCCTTTCCAGTAGCTCCCCTGATTCCCAGGATAATCTGAAAGATCAAAAAGAGACAAAGACATGATCATTCTCCAGCTCTGTACTGGCCAAGAGAGTTTTGGCTGACAGACTTAGTACAGATGGTCATCAGCTCTGATCCAGCTCCTGGACTGCCTGGACCTGATCTCCCAGTCCTGCAGCCAGATACTCTGTGCAGACCTAGAGTCACTGCACCTGATGACACTGCTGTTGCTTGGCTGAGTAGCACTTTGAGACACAGATCCCTACATCTGTAGGCATCCTGACACAATGTGGAAAAACATGTGAGGAAATACATTCATCCAAGTGGAGAAAGTTTTCCTTACAGGCAGTATAAAAATTGACAGATATGACCTTGCTACCAAAGGTATTTCTCTCTATTTAAAAAACGATCTGCCTTTGTTCATCTTGGTTTGAACTAATTTGCAAATTCCACCTGCTTTTTTAGTTATTCTTGGTCTTTTCTGAGTGCTCTTGCCCAGTGGCTAGAGACAACATTTTGTTTTTGCATCCAGAAATAACATTCCCAAGGCTTCTAAAGTATCTCCTAGAATATTTCTTATATCACTTGCTTGTTAGCTCACGCTGAAGTCCATCTTTCTAGCAGCTGTTGTCTAAACCACAAAGCTGAACTCAACTCTCTCTTCTAGAATTTGTCAATAAACTTTTATCTTGTAAATTATTCATAAATCAGGTATGGCACCAGAAGAAAAGAACCATATAAAAGAATGACAGCACCACACTGGTGTCAGCTGACTGGTGATATTCTTTCTTCCAAGATTAACTATACTTTGCCTTCTTTAGAAATGAACCTAAATCCAAGGTTCAGCCAGAAAACTATCCACTGCCACTCCCAAACACAATTTTTATTACTTTAGTCTGTGTTCTCTAAATGAAGCTTAAGCAGAACATGGTTATTTTGGTGATCTGTCCAATGGCAACTCCTGTACTATTTGCTATTTTAGTACAGATGGTGGACCTTTAGGAGCCTCCCAAGGTTGTGTTTGTTTCTGCAGTTTTAATGCTAGGAACACTCACAAATCTAGAGTTTCCACTTCATTCAGTTAGAATAATTTTCCTAGTGCTTACAGAAGTCCTGACACAGTTTCTGAGGATATTATTTCTTTAATTTTTACTCGACCATATTTCAAAAGATCCAGGCCTTATTCCAGAATAGAAGTTACACTGAATTGTAGAAGAAACACTTAGGAATTGTGAACCAGCTCAGCCTCTGCACTTTTGTTGCTTTGATTTCTGTGGAGCCACACCAGAACCGACCCAGTCAGAAGTTTAGGCCCTAAGTCTTCGTGTGACACTTAGTTCTTACACCACTGTTTCATAGGAAAAGACCATTTCAGTTCCTTCACTTTGGTTTATGGTTGCAACTTTCTTGCACTTGACTCTGCAAAATTTGGCTTTGTATATTAAGAATGGTGTCTCCAAACAGGAGCACAAGTTTCAGCTGATGCTTTTGTAAAAAATGTTTCTGCTCTGGTTTCATTAATGGGAGGTGCTGAATAGCTAGTTTGGGTTGCTAACCATAACTCTGTCAGCTACTAATAAAGGTGAATTTCATGAAGGGTATTAGGGTTTTTTCTGGCAATGGCACTCACTTTGCTCAGTATAAATGAAACTCTTCTGTTCACCAACAGGATTTCCATTGAATCATTTTCCCGTGGAAGGCTAAATATTGGAATGGATGAAATTTGGAAATGAAGTGGGCGATTCTTTTAATTTATTGTGAATGAGCCATTACTCATTCAGTGTAATTTGTCAGTGCTCCCAACCAGTAGGAGCAGTCACTTAAGATTGGCCTCATTGCAGTGTTTAAAGCAATACACAATAGATTTGCCTGTGCTGCCATGGTGAAATCTTCCCAGACCTCCATTTCCAGAGGGGGAACTGCACAGGGAGTGGAGCTTGGCTAGGCTGTCAACTGAGCTCCAGTTCTTGAATTAAGATGGCAGAATCTCACAAAGAGGGAAGTGGGGAGGAGTCTGTGTGATTTTATTGAATGTTATGACACATAAGTGCTGGAATACCAAAGAGCTTGTTCCAGCATAGAAAATCCCCTCTGCTAGCAACTCCATTTGCACTCCAGCGCTGTTCCATTGCAGGGCCTATAAAGCAGATTGCTAACAAAAAGGTTATTCAGAGTGTTTCTTTCAATAAACCCAAAGGTAACAAGTATCCACTGAGCAGATGCCATGAGACTGAGCTGCACTCTGGAAAACTGCCGCGATATTTAAAAATAATGCTTTCTTATTAACCCAAGTACAATACTAAAAGTCTTTTAAAATAAAACTTTCCAGATGGCACCTGCATCAGAGATGCTAATAGGATGAATGCCAGTAAGCCCACTAATACTGGAAATGCTCTTAAGAAACAACTACAACTGATTCTACTGGCACAAACAAATAAAAAAACTAATTTATGTATTCCTGCAGCTGCATCTCCAGCCAAAGCAGAGGCAGGAGTCAGGACCAATTTACAACTGACTAATGTGGCCCCATTCATTGCAAATTTCTAGCATTTAAGTGTAATTAAGATTTATTGTTTGCTAACTTGCCGGTCAGAACAGGGACTGCAATATGGATAACTTTTTGTCGACTAGTGAAATGCTTGTTAGAAGGAATTGTCAATCCTTCCAAGAAGAGCAGAAATAAATAACAGAGTTATTCTCATTTCATCTGACTGTGGTGATCTCAGCAGGAATGTAATAGCACTGGGCAGTAGGGAAACCAACTGCACATGGTGGTGTAGAGCACATGGCAGCACAGGATATGGCAGCCATGCTGCAAATGCTGGTTGGTCTTGCTCCAAGCCAGGGTTATCCCCCACCATGAATTCTATGCCCTTGTTTTTCTGGCCCTTGATCCCTATAGAGGGATGCAAAAGACAGTACAGAGGTCCCTTCATCTCCTGCCAGTGTGGCCAGGTAAACAGGGGAAGTGATCCACCACAGTTTGACATCCTAGAGAGGGGGTGAAAAAGGGGTCAGGTACTACTACAGCTTGGCTGCAAAGATGGTAAGGTCATGCAGAAGAATGTGAGTTGGACCATCACTGGTCTTTGATTTGTATCATCAGCAGGTTTAGTTCATTCATAAGTTGGCAAGACTATACCCTAGGTGGTGACTGGGACCTGAACAGAGTTGGGGCCAGAATCAGGAACAGGGAGGGTTAATCTCTTTAGGATTTGCAAGGGACTTTGATTATTACAGACAGCATAAGTTGAAACTCAAAGCCTGGTTGATGAGAAGTAGCCACGGAATATGAAAAATCCCATTCTCATCCTGAGAACAATATTTTATGTTTCTGTGTTTCTTACAACTAAGAATTTTCAAGCTCTTTTTTGCATTAATAGCTTGAACTTTCTGACACAACCGCGAATTACCTGCATGTGACTGTCACTTCTTGACAGAGAGGTAAATGGAGGCACAGAAGGTACTGGATTGAATTCCCTTTTTTAAGTGCATCTTAAGCAGTTATTATTATCTGTGCAAAGAGGAGGCAAATGTTATCATGTTGGTTTTTCAGACAGCACATGGAGATGTGGAGGCACAGAGATGTAATGAAGGAGTTTTGGTGCAAGGAATGAAGCTGGTTTGTCTCACATTATCACAGGAACAGCAGAGTAAAGCTGCAAGCAAAGCTTAGCTTTCCTTTGCTTCTGCTGCCAAGCTTGATCACTTGGGTAGGACTGACTTGAGTCTTCTGTAGTCATTTACATCCCTGCCAAGAAAACTACCAAATCAGCGTTTGTCTACTTGCATTCTCTTAGTCCTACTCATTCTTTCTTTCACCTCAAGTCTGTTCACAAAATGAGTCCAAAGTGCTGAGAAGGGACACAGGACGGGGATAAGGAAAGCTGTGCAGATTCACTTAATTTACCTAGCAGTGCCAGCATTGTAAACAAAACTGGCTGTAATATATCCTGGCATCAAAGGATGGAGCAGGAACATATCTGAATATAATCACTTTGAGTAACTTCAGCAAATAACGAAGGGCTGACTAATACCAGGAGCCTCTTCTACAGCTCATTTACCGTGTGAGCTGCTTCTGAGACACGCTCCGTAGATGAGAATGCACATCAAATGTTTTGATCTATGGAAGAACATTTTTCCTAATATTTTTTCAAAGATTTTTTTCCTCAACTTTGTAATGTGACTCTGAAGACAGTCATGCCATATATTGAAAGGAGACACCCTGTGTGTGTTTTTTAAGACCTTTTTTGAAGGAGGACGAAGGGTTGCATATTTTTTAGCTCCAAAACCCAGATGTTCTTCAACAGAGAAAAATAGAATAACATACATTAATAGCTTGGAAAACAATGGCAATATTTAATTAACCTTTAGAAATGGCTAATCTGTGAATCTGCACGTGTCAGCTCATCTTTAGAACAGAGTGACTGTGTGTGCCTTTGCCAAAATCAACATGCTTGTTCGGTGGATTTCTTCCACTGGGGATTCACATGAAGAACAAAAAAAGAAAAAAAAAAAGAAAAAATAAATTTTTTTTCAGCTGTTTGACTTGAAGCATTCATGTGATCCAGATGACCTCGTCGGGGTTGCTGTAGCCTGGTGTGCCACAGATCCAAGATCTGCATGTTCAAGGCTTGGCTCTTAGCCGTTAGTCAGTCGTTGGACCAGACAGTCTGCAGGTCTTGTGGGACCATTAAAAGCTTTAGTTTAGCAGTGGGGCCGTTACCTCTTCATCACTGACTTTCCCTCTCTCTCTCTCCTCCTCCCTTTAGCTTGGCTGCTATCAAGCTTCTCTTCAGCAGATCTCTACCTGCCAAATCCTCTCCTTTTAAAATCCTTTAAGTAGCAATACAGATCACAAGAGAAAAAAAGGGCCCTTGAACTTCTGGCTCCTTTCAGAGTCCCCCATTTCCCTCCTGTCCCATTTCCCATCTGACAGGAGTCCCACGCTAAAATGGGATGGGCTATATGCCTCCTCCAGCTGGCTCCAAGGGCTGCAAGGTGCAGGCAGCTCGCAGAGTTTCTCAGCATGCAGGAGAGGTATTTGAAGCATAAGGCTCGTGGTGCATACAGGAGGAGTGGCAAGTACACCAGAAGGTGAAGAGATGGCTGGAAGCAACACTAATGCCCCTCCATCTGGAAAGATGAGTGCTGTTTAGTACGTCTGGAAAGCATTATTTCTGCAAATAGCTCAACCTCTTTCAGCTTAGAGGCAGGGATCCCAGCCTGCTGCCAAGCTTAGATCTCCCTGATGGCAATGTGGTAGGGGAGATGGTGAACAAGTGTACTAATGGCATAAAGCAGGAAAAAACAGCATCCAATACATCAGCTTAAGGTACATCAGGCATCTGCCCTTTTCCCAGAAGGCTGCCTGCGACTTCAAATTGCATTAAGACACACTTGTGTTTTATATCACAGGATCAACCCATATGATAAAAGTTTAATTGGGTGGGTGTGAAGGGGAATTTAGAAGTCACTCAGCTGACTGTTCCCAGTGATTTAGCTTCACAAGGGAGATGTGGGAAAGCATAAACTCAAGTCTACTAGTGTCCCTGTATTTTTGTTTGAATTGTAGCTCTGCAAAGATCTAGCTTTACATGAAGCTCATCTGAAAACACTGAGGTGTGCTGTTTCATGCTGTTTCAGAACAAATGCCTGACCCAAGCTTGATTTAAATTCAGAGACCAGAGGGGATCTTTCAGCCAATCTCCTCAGGCCTTTTGTTTATTAGCAAAATAAAAATCAGTTTATAGGACATGTCTCTAAATATTTTTGAATGGATAGAGATCCAGGTGCAAGTTCCAGTATAATACTTGTTTAGCTTTTAACCATATCAAGTCAACAGGCTAAGCACCTATCGGAAATGTGCTTCTCATGTGAATTTCAAGCAGGACAATTTCCAAACTCCTTCTCATCAGTGTACAGCCTGTTTCCTAATGATATATATTCATGATCAATGTGGGATGCTGTGCGTGGTAATGAACAAGTTGTAATGCAGCTGATGTGTGAGGGTCTTGTGTGTATTCTCATGGGTCGCTGTTGACCAGCCATCTGATGTGTGCCAAGTTGGGATGAGATACGTGGTGTGTAGAGCTCAAGGAGGATTTTTGGAAAATGTTACTTTGGTCTATATACAGCAGATTTTTAAATTGTTCTTTTATTTCTTTTCCCCCTGAAATTCAATAGATATTCTCATTTGAAAAGATAAGATCAAAATGTATTTTAAAACATTTTTGAATTGGACTCCAGACCCTGAAATACATTTTTGGGAAAGCAGGCTATTCTCAGACTTTAAAATAAAGGCACAAACCCTACTTTTTCAGCAGTCCAGGAGAATTTTGTCACAATTAGGATGGGTTTGTACCTCTTTTCACAGATTTTTATGTGAAAAAATCTGTGTAGATGTTTGCCTCAAAATTTTCTTCATGGTGCTTCTTTCCACATCTGTCTTCTGTTCTGAATGTCAGTCTGTTCTAAAATATTTGTTGAATTTTGTACAATTTGAAGGACTCCCTATAGCTCCTATGCTTAAGTGTATGGAAGACTTCCCATGTCAGGGCTGACATTTGTTTTGTTTGTAAAGGCTACAAAATGACTTCAAAAATTGTCTGTGGTGATTTAAGATAACTACATATGCAAACTTCTGTATTCACTGGTAGTATATCGTAGTTCTTAATGTAAGAAATCAAAATGCAAGAAATGAATTTTTAACAGTAGTAACAAAATAAACTCACTGAGCCAATTTTCCTTGCTTTAAAAAAGGACTTAACTTTTTCTTGTGACATTCTCTAGTGTTTTCCACAGTTTTCATCAACATTGTTTCAATGCTATTTGCTTGTCTTTTTTTTCTTGGCTAAAAAGTAAAGATGTCCATAAGGATTTGGTTTTTCCCCAGCTTTTTTAATTTCTTTTTTTTTTTTTTTTTAACTGTACAAAGTAAGAAGTTTGCAAGCATTCTGGTAAAATATGATAGAAAATTTCCAATAAAGAAAAATGACTGATGCATTTTGTGAAGAACTGTTTTTGGATAAAAAGGGTTCTTTTCAAGTGAAAAGGCATGTCGTGCAAAAAATTCAATTAGTTCTAGTTTCAAGATCCCTATGGGCCATATCCTGAATAGTTATTGAGACAAAGCTCCCATTGAAGTCATTGGGCATACTTCCTGATTAAAGCCTTCAGGACTAGGTCAACTGGGAGTTTTGCCTGAGTAAGCACTTCAGGATTTGAGTGTAAACACAGCCATTGGGGAATAAATGGGTTAATACGGCAGCCTAATACATTCTCTGCATTTGTAAGCTCTGCTTTACACGAGGGACATGGGTCCCTCTTCCTCCTCATGAGGATGGCAGACATTTTATTTTCCACAGCTCACTGTGCTGGTGCCCTTTGCTCCACGTCATCGAAGTGGCGTAGTCAGGTCTGGCTGTGTTTTTCCGCTCCCCTCCGAGAACGAGCCCCCCGTGTCAGCGTAAAGGCCAAACCAAACCAAGCCACTTTTTTAATACAGTACCCAGGGAGGAATTCCCCTGCCCCCTCCTAGCCAAGCCCGTTCCCTCATCCAGGCTGAGTTAGTCATGTCTGACTTCTCCTATTCACATTATGGCTACCCTTGTTGCTTTTTGGGTTTTGTTTTGCTTCCTTACTGTTGTTGTTTTTCAGCCAAAGCTGTCATTTATCATGAGAACAAGAGCAGCCATGTGTTGATTTTTCTGGATTCCTTTTGGACAGTGTCCCAGTGCTAATGAAGGCCCTTCCAAAGTGCTAAAGAGCTGGTGCCAAAATCAGTTACAGTGAAAACAATAGGGGAGTGGTGCACAGACAGCACATCTAGTGTGTGTGTGCGTGCATGCGTGTGTGAGTGGAGGGAGCACTTACAATTGTGATTTCGGGCCCCCTCCCTTAAGGATAATAAATTTGACTGAACTAAGGGGCTCAGATTCACATTTGCTCGGAGTCTGGGGCACATTAGAAATAAAAGCCAGTGGAAAAATAGGTGGTAGATGTTCACACATTATGTCCTGGCTGGTCTGGATAATAGCACAAAAATCAATGTTGTACGTCAGCTGTGACAATGATGATGAAGCTTCTGTGAGAGTTATAGGACCTTGAAATTCAGGGCTTTATCTCTGCCTGTGGGCCATTTATCTAAACTTTTTTTTTTTTCTTAAGGGCTCCTGAAAATGCCTTTTTTTTTTTTTTCTAACGCTCTTTTAAAAAACAGAACTATTCTACTTTGCAGACTTTATAAGCTGCTGCACTGACTGTGCATGGTAGGTCTTACAACACCAAGCAGCAGTCACGGCATTCCGTGCTGTTAATTTGCAGGGTGGTGATGGGAACACACTTTTCCACGGAGGCGAGTGAAACAGATAAGAGGAGCACGAGAAGGTGCGCGAATCTCAGCAATCACCCTGCGGAGCTGCCGTCCAAACATGAATTCCAGGCTAAAGACAGGCAGCACCCTGCGGGTGCTGGGACTTCTGAGTATTTTCGCCTCGTGGGAAGCGCACAGTCACCGCTTTTTCCTGTTATTATTCATCGCGGCGGATTTATGTATTTTATGAATCAAAGGAGCGGGCAGTTTTGCAGCTCCCCCCTTCCCCCCAGCGCGTTGCCCAGCCCGGTTTCTGGCCTGGTGCTCCATCTGCCGGCTGCCGCCCCGCTTTCTGCCCGGGCCGGCGGCGCTGGGCTGCGGGCACAGCGCGGGGAGCCCGCCTGGCCCCGCTCCGGGCAAACGCCGCACCGGCACCGCCGACCCGGCCCGGAGCTGCCCCCCGCCGCCGAGGGCTCTGCCAGACAAAAACATGCACTAGAGAGTCCATACACACACGCACACATATATATGTATATGTATATTCATATCCCTTGCACCTGATGGGGATCCAGCCACTTGTGCGGTGTTTCTCCTAACCCTAACGCATTCTTCTTTATTAAACCCAAAATGATTTAATCAAACTGATGTTTACCCAACATAGCTGGGAAGCAATGTTTTCATTAGCAGGTGCCAATCTTTCTTGTGTGCATTTCAGTTGTGAGCAAGCCAGTTAATGTTTAGAGGCAGATGCTGGTGGTTTGGAAAAGCCTTTCTGTGATAGTCCCCACCAATGCTGCTGTTTTTGTTCCAAAATACATAAATATACAGGAATTAGACTAAATAATTTATATAGTTTGGACAAATCTGGTAGGTGATTGAATCTAAGGATGAGTTTAATTTACCTCTGCCACCTACACATCTATACATGGTTCAGTAAATAAAAAATGACCTCTGACTAATTCACATTGTTTAAGATTCCCCATTTTCCATATATTGTTACTGTAACTGTGTAGGTGATTTTTTATGTTTTTTGTCTGCATAGAGACTACCTCCTGCAAGATTTGGTAGACTCCATGGATTGTTAGGCCAGAAGGGCTGTTGTGTTCATCTGCTCTGACCTCCTGCATAGCACCAGGCATACGATTTCACACTGTGATTTCTTCATCTATGCGAGCAATTTATTTGCAGCCCAGCTAAGTCGCAGCTTATAGAAAGGTACACGGCTCTATGTAGCATTCCTAACAACCTATCTGGACTTTAAATTTCCTTTCAAACACAGCACTCCATTAGAAGTTTCCACCCATGCTTCTCCAAGCCATACCAGAAGAGTTGCTTATCCTCCTTTGACAGCATGAAGCTATTTTAGATGTAACATTTATGCACATAGATGTTTCAGGAGAGGTCTAATTTATCAGCTATCTCCTCTTCTTTCACCCTCTTATTCAGGCATTTCAACAGAGCAACAGATGGTCCTTGCGGGCCATTTGCTGTGATTGGAATTGTAGTGGCCCAAAGAAGGGCCGCTTTCTTATCACTAAAAGTGAGTCAAACTTTCCTTACCCAGTAAGAATTTCAAATGATGCCTCAATTTGCCTTGGTGCTAAAGAAAACATGTTTCCCAACAGTTGAAGGGTGAAATCTGCAAACTTTAAAAATCATTTCTCACCATATGGGCTATCATACCCTTATAATGAGAAAGAATGGAGATTTTGAGGAGTCCTTATTTTTGTCTTTGTACCCTTGGGTCCTGAATTTGGTATGACTAAAATAGTAATTTATTTGAAAGTAAGTCCTCTTATTATTTATTGATATCATTGTCATATTTGAATATTTTTAGGGATTAGTTTTAATTGTATACTCTATCAATGCACCTTATTAGCACCATCATTACATTAACCTGTGTTTTGTCTTAACTTAAAAAATTTCATTTTTTCTTTCTTACATAAAAAATATTCTCTAAAATATTTTCTTTTTAATTATCACCTTGAATTTTGCAAACAACTCAAATTTACAGACCAACACAAAATATTTGTAAAGGTCTGGATAAAGCTTGTAATTGTGTACGAAATTCTTCGACCCAGCTGTTGCAGACATGATAGAGTTCTGCATGGCTACAGAGTGTTGCCACAGGCCTGTAGTCCTAAACCTATGTGGTTTGCTTTGCTGATCACCTGTATCCAGGGACCTCCATGCCCAAAGGTACTTTGGGCTTTAAGTCATGTTTTTGGCATTCCTAACTCTCAAGCAAATGAGAGTCAGGCACCTTGATCCTTCTGATGACTGGGTTTGCATTTTTTTGCTAGCTGATCAGCTAAAGTGAATTCTAGGATATGGGTATCTTTGGCCAGGTGAGCTCTGCCACTTGGATGCAGAGCCATGTTTTGAGCTGGATGCATGGATGACATTCACAGAAGCACAGAATCAAGGTTGGAAGAAACCTTTAAGATTATAAAGTCTGTCTGTAACCCTGCACTACCACTGTAATGGGTGTACTTTCCTTATATACAGCTTTACAGCCTACAGACTTCAAATGATCCAGCCTCTTGACTCTGGAGATTAACTTTGTGTCACAGGCCTGTTCATGCCTGTCTTCTATGAGACATACAAGTTCACAAACCAAGCTAAGGGATGATTCAAGCCTGTGATCTCAAGCCTTATACAAGGACTAAAGGTAAAGAGTTGCATTGTGTGAAGTCAGGTGACAAGGGCAGCAGATTTTTCTCTCTCTCTACAGGAAAGAAGATAGGAGAAGAAGGATTCTGTTTTCTCCCATGCTAGAAGATTGAATATAGCTTAATACTATTTCATTAATTCCTCAGCAGATTTATGCAGAGCTCAATGTAGCCAGGTCCATGAATAAGGTAAAATAAACCAGGAGATTTCAGGCGGAAAAGACAAGAGATGAGATCTCAGAGGGCAGTCAGTTGATTTAGCCAGGCAGGAAGAGCATATGTGCTAATTGAGATAGTCTGGACTGTGGAGGTAAACGCTGTAATTTTGAACTACATTTTCAAGGTGAACTCATACAGTAAACCTTTGCTCTTTTACATCCCATCATCTTGGGGAAATCCTAGCTCATGTGAGATGACAGACTTGCTTATCTAGTGCGGAAGAATTAGATGCCTGAGAATAGGAAATACAGAAATCAGCATGCTGAACAGGAAGCTACAGGTGTGAATCTGTGGAAAATGCCAATAGATTTTGCCTAATCTTAACCTGATTTCCCTGTGTGCTCAGAAGTGTTTGTTCTGTGTAGGTGGTCACCCTTCTATTAGATGGGTCTGTGCATTCCACTTAGGAGTCATTGACAGTGAATTATGGAAAGGTAGGTGTGCCAAAGTCTGTGACTATTACTATCTTTTCTGGTGCCCATCATTTACATAATTTCCTACCACAAGGGCATGGCAAGAAAGTTACCATCACTTTTATGAGGACTGAGGATTAGAAGGGCACAATAAACACCACACCGTGGCATACCTGGTGTGACAGCACTTTCCAGTTTTCTTGTCTTTCTTTCAAAGTTGGATCACTGTGCACACTAAGGTGGGTGAGGTCTGAGACCCCTACCTAATGACACAGACTGAAGGATCTACAGTTACTTCAGAGGACCCTGAGTGCTATGGACTGAGTCAGGACATAAGGAGCAGAACTCTATCCTTCCTAGAAGCCTGCCAGTAACTGTGAGGATGTTATTGAGGAGACAAATTCAGGTTCTCCACAGAGGTACAAGTCAGGAAGTCAAGGAATGACATAAAGGAGTATCAGATGGGTATAAGAAAAAGCTTTTCCCCCATCATAAGAGCCAAGCAGTGGTCACTCAGAGGCTGTAATCTCCATCTTTGGAGGGTCTCAAAACCAGAATGAACAAGGCCGTGGCAAATCTATTCTGATCTCATAGCTGAGATGAGACTTCTTGAGGTCTCTTACTGAGTCATCCTTTGATCCTGTGTATATATAACTGAGGTTTCTTTCTGGAATTCCCTAACACTGATTCTCAATGCCAGGTGAAAACCCTACTGTTCTTATGCTGCAGGCTTGGGATAGATTGTCTTGTCACAGTTTGGTGGACAGGGTTATTACCTGGGACATGGGCTTAGTGCCTCTGAGGCTGAAGAGAGCCTAAACCTATGTCTTTTACTCTCAGAATAGCGAAATACTCAGTACAGGGCAGGTGGCAGTCACATCACTTTGTTGTAGTACAATTACATATAACATAGCTGTGGTATGTTATAAGATAGCCCCATCCATGACCATCCTTAGTGAAGATCCTGAATAGCTCCTGACTATGCTCACATAGGGGGTGGCCACTCCTCACTACCCAGAACTCGTGGCTGCAGGTCCTCTCTGGGGTTAGTGCCTGCCCTTTTCTGCCAAAACCTGAAGCTGTTGCCTCACTTGCACCTCAGATGTCATGAACTGGAAGAGTCATTCAGCCTAAAGGTATGCCAGAAGGATCACGTAGCAGCTAGTCAGAATGTAGCCCTGGCTCTCATCTGAATGTAAGTGAAATGCAAAGTGTAATGTCTTTGACAGGACTGACTGCAGTGGCAAGGGATCATAACTTAGGGCTTCATCTGGGGAAATGGGATGGAATTCTTCAAAACAATGTGAGAAAATATTTATACTTTTCTGTATGACAATTAAGGTACTAAATATGAAGCTTAGAGATGGTGAGGATCTCTGCCATTTTCTCCTCCACCTTTGCTGCACAAAGCCCTCGTGTGACCATACTCTGGGCCTGGCAGACCAGCTTAGGGAGGAAGGACAGGGGCTTTTCTGGTGGCTGCTCTTGGAGGAAAGGGGGTACCTTAGGTGGCTCATCTGTAAGGGAGCTGGGGTGTAAACTTGTAAATGTGAAGGCCATGTAGGTAGTGGACCTTGGTGCTGAGCTAGGTCATCATGTCCTCTGAGTGAATCTGGGCTCCTGCTCTTTTTTATTCAAAACAATTTGCCTGTGGAGTCAAATTGCTGAAAACCAATACACTGGAATACATGGATGTTGCTACCTCATTTCCCTTCTTTCAATGCCCCTATATGTGCTGCTTGAGTGATATGGGAGGGATTAAACATTTTTCCAGGCAAGACATCTATAGAACATAGAAGGTTGATGGGGAGGGAAGGATAGCAATATAATTTATCAAAAGCTCTTAGAAGCAACAGCCTTAGCTTTCTGCTATCATGGAGTACAGCTGAAAATAGCAGGTAATGGGACCTGTGTCCCTTTAAGAATTCTTGAGGTTACTAATGGATATAGGTCATGGTGACAGCCTTAAATAAACCTTCAGTAATAAACAAATCATTTTGAGTTTTCATAAGATTACCATCACTCTGAGGCTGCTCCAGTAGGGCTAAGAATGCGTGAAGGAAATGAGCATGATAGATCATATACATCATACTGTCATACCCCAAGAAAAGGACAAAAAAATCTTTCAAGGAGGCTCACACTGTATTCCCGATAAAAGCTGTTACGAGTGTGCATTAATATTAATCCTCTATTTCACAATAAACTATTCACTGCCTTTACACAAAATGTAACATTGCATCAGAGGAAAAATGGAAACAAAACTTGCGAAAAAAGAACTCAGCAGGCATAAGTATACTGTTCCCAGGATTTGGAAATTGAAGAACCAAGAGGGCTACAAGGAATAATGATGCATCCAAAATCATTGTAGGAATAATATGGAAGCCTATACAAAGCAGAAATTCCATATCTCATTGTTTCCTGCAGTACATTCTTTATGTATTGCAGCTTCCCTTTGGTTTTAGTTATTTACATTTAATTTAAATAGAGTTCATAGTTCGTAGCTATTCTAAAATGCTTCCAGTTTCATAGCTTTTGTGCTTTCTTATGGTGAAGGACGAGGCGCATTTGAACAGAAATATTGCTCGTTCTTATTTGATGCTTCTGTATATCTTACTGTAATCAATGTTTGTACTTGGTGTTCTTACTACAGCACTGAGAAAACTGAACTGGAGTTCAACTGAATCAAGATATGATTGAAATAAGATTTCCTTCTTTAGTAATAAAGCCTTCTCTAAATTGAGTGTCACTTCATTATTCACATAAGGCCCATTCTGGAATACAAATATCTCATGGATTGTTTTTAAACCTTTGATACATCCTTATAAATTCTTCCACCCCCAAAAAGGACTGTAAGAGAGTGAAAAGAGATTCTGGCGTACAGTGGCTAAGTAATAGGATTCATTACTGAAGAAAAAAATTTGTTGAGGTATCATTATGGATAATGACCTGCCAATGATTGTAAATACAAGGTGACATCTTTAAAGATAAGGACATTCACAAATCGATTAGACAAATTGGCTAAGGAAGGCCATGCAGACATATAGCTATGTTGGGACTAAGATATCCTACTGTATGGAACGTATAGATGATTGCAAATATTGTAATGTCTTCTTCCTTGTGTCCATAAATAATAATAATCATAATAAACATGCTCCTGCTGACAGCCTAAGCATCCCAGTAATGTGAATTGATTGTTAGCATTTTGCTTTAGAGGTACATTAATTAAGGTTGAATCATATGGCAATCCTTGAAAAAGTACTGTATGTGTGACATCTAAATTAATGACAAATTAATTCATCACAAGCAGGGTAATTACAATGAATATCTAATGAATTAATGATGATAGATCACTTATGATTCATGCATATATATCTATATATATATACACACACATATACACACACAACACACCACACACACACACTCACACACCAAAGATAGCAGATTTGCTTCTGCTGCATGGAAAAGTGAGATCTGTGATTTTTAGCTCTGGATGAGAATTCCTACTGGTTTTCAGTGAGATTAGCACTGTATTATACCTACTGCTGGGCAAAATGGAGGCAGAAAAACTAGCTGAAATAGCATCCAGGCACAGGTGGTGAGTCACTGTCAGAAAGCTGTGATCCTTGCTTCCTCTGCAATAAAATAGAGAGACAGAGAAGAAAAGACATAAATTTGATGCTGTTTCAAAGCCGCTCTGGATGGACTTTGGACACTTTATTGAAGCTATGCAGATGGGATGTGGAAGCTGAGCACCTAAATAGTCCTGGTTGAACCAGGAGCCTCTTTTCAGTAGCAATCTCCCTGAGTTCTCTCAATAGCTTAGAGTTCTCTTGTCATTAGTTCAGCAGTCTCTAAATGTTGCCACTACTTCCGAGTGAAGATGTTTTCAGTTTTATAAATGCTAAGAGACAGCATACATAATCATGAACAAAGACCTGAAAGAGCTGTGTTTCATTCTTATCTTCCAGGTCACAGACAGTTTACTTTCCCAACATTTAAATTTCTTTTCCCTCTGTCATCTGACCCATCCCTCATCTCTTTTTATAAAATCTAATCTAGGCTTTTTCTTCCTCAGCAACTTCTATCTACCTTTGACTTCAAACCTTGTGAAAGTGCATATGACTTCCCTTGAATCTTCCATCCATTAGTCTGCTATGAGGCTGAAATGAGGCACTTTCTTCAACCAACAAGGTGTTGGTCAAGGTCAATGTGACCTTTTCTGGCTGCTGCCATGGCTTCTTGCTATTTTCACCTTCCTCGGTCTGTGACTACCAAGTCACCAATGATAACTCAAATAATCAATTTCTCATTGATTCTTTTCACCTCAGATATCTTTGTGCTTTCCTCCTCCTCAGCCTTTCATTTATGACTAATCATTCAGTGACTCTTTGTTATTTTCACTCTGTCTGTAGCCTGTTCTTTTTCCATTGCCTGGTAATCCCTTGGCAACCCATTCCCCTGTCCTTGCTGATAGCTCTCATGGCCATCTCCTCATCCTTGGCCCACTGCCTGCCCATTCTGTTTCTAGTCTTCCTCCATTGCTCTGACATTGCTGTGATCTACTTATCAACTCAAACTCAGCTTTACATCAACTGTATTCTAATTATTTCTTTTATTTTCATTCCCTCTCCATTACCAGTATGAACTGCAAGAGTGACACAACAGGACTCTCACAAAATGGTTATGATAGTGCCCAGAGTCTGGAGGCCCAAAGGACTTGTCTTCCTGCAACTAAGCCCTGGGCTAAGCCCTGTTCCTGGCTTTGAGCATTTACCCTGCATTTCAGAAGCAAATCTCATGCATTACACCAGGAGGGAATCCTTAGTCTCATAGTCTAGCTCTGATATTTTCTCTGCCCAGTTCTCAGTAGTTGTTATATCTCCTTGTATCCCACTAGAGGAATATAGTTTTCATCTGGTTTACATTTTGTTTCCTCAAGGACTCAATGTACAAACTTCTCTGCGTATGCACACACACACAGAGCTTGCTAGAGAGCCTAAAATTTGACTCATCTTTTCTAAATAATATAAGAGGCATGGGAATCTAGGGAAGGTTAACAAACTAAAACCATAGTGCTTCCATGCCTTTCCACTACCTCAATTCCCTCCTCATTCTGGATACAGTCTTTGAGCTCCTTTCAGAGCCATTTAAGAATGGCTCTGAAATGTAGAAAATGTAATGGCTCTGAAATGTAAGAATATAGAAAATATTTTCTCTGCAACACCAAATTGTTGTTTAAACCAAAAGTTTCATTCAGCTCACTTTAGTACAATTGGTCTGGCCAATAAAGAGGATCTTCCTATTACAAAAGCTTATCTTTCTGCTCCCTACTTTAAACCCTGTCTTGTTGCCATCTCAGTGTCTCCTGTGTGTGTGTGTGTGTTCTAATACCTGATTCCTTTGTTTTGCTGCTGACTCTTCTTGCCTTTCTACTTCACCTGCAGACTAGCTGGAGTAGAGTGCTTCTCCTTGCTTCTGCTGACCCCCTTGGCATTGTCTCTTTAGAGTAGAGACACGAGGATCTCTATTATAGCTAGTCTGGGAAAGACATACTTATGGCCTTGTGAGTGAATACACAGTGGCATTCAACGATACAATAGTTTTCATAGGAACGATTTCATCATATCGAACACAACTGAATTTACACTTGCAATCTTTGACCCATTTTTCATCTCCTCTTTTCTTTCATTCCCTCCCATTGATACACTTGGCTGACGCTCAGCAGAAAAGACTGTGCAGTAACCTAATTCTTTCTTCTCCTTTCCAGCTTTCATGTGATACCTTTGCACAGTGGTACAGGCTGGGACCCCCTCGTCCCTCAAATCAGTACTCCTTATTCAGCTGCAATCTGGGCAAAAATGTATTTACCATCTGGCAAATTATCTTCCTGGCCTACCACACCCACAGAGAAAAGGGAAGGGAGCTCAAAAGGTCATCGGACCCATTTCTTGCTCCAGGGCAGGATCAGCCGCATCTACACCATTCCCAACAGATGTTTATCTAACTTGTCCTTAAAACCTTCAAACACGGGAGATTTTCCAAGCTCCTCATGCAGTGCTCAATACTCCTTGCAAATTCTTAATGATCCTCTGTGTCCTCAGCTCTTCAGTTACAACCTCTCACATTCCCCCATTAAATTCAACCTGCTTATCTGCTCCTTCAAAGGCTCTGCACAGCTCTGGCTCCATCTGTCCCTGGTTCTTTATGAGTGTGTCTTCGCAGGGTGTCTGGGTGCCTTTGCCCTCTTACTGATTAGCTATTTAGGCTGCATATCTCTCCTCACTTACATTTTGCACCCACCCATCTCCCTATCTCCATCTGTCTGGCGTCCCTTTGCCCAAAAATTGCTTCATCAGGCTTTCATTTTCACTTTCAGGAACTTTCCCCTTAAACTCTTGTCTTTTGTGAATAAGCAGGCTCTTGTCCACTTAAAATTGTGGTTTTTGAAGGACATCCCCCTCCTCCTCCCCCCCCCCCCCAACCCCATCCCAGCCCAGGAGTTCCCATTCAGCCTGCCGCCCTGTGCAGCCAGCCAAGTGGAGGGTTTTGTTTGCCTTCATTAGGCTGTAAACTCATTTTGGGTGGGGCTGTTTTCTGCCCTTTGTTCTCTGCTGTGTTGAATGTGCTGACAGCGCTGAACTCTCGATTATTAATAGCACAAACAAGGCTTAAAAAAGGATGGATCAAAAGGAGGAGAAAGGGAAGGCACAGGGAATATGAGGTTTTGTTTAAAGCAGTAAGGAAGCTTCAGGATAAATGTATCCTGTTGGGATGTGTTGAACACCTGTTAGGAAGAGGTTATGGTTGAGATTGTCGAACAATCTGAATGCAGGCAGCCTCTGCACCTCCTTAACAGACTCAGAATAACATCCATTCAGTGTAACAAGTCAACACTGGGCAGAAATGAATTTAAAGAGAGGTGCACAGTCGGTAAATGAGTGAAACTTGGAAAGCAAGGAAGAGGCAAATAGAAGGCAGGAAAACATCACTGACCCTTTACCACAGGGTTTGCCTGGGTCTGGACATTTAAGCTTTTTTGCATGTGCCCACTCTGCTGTACTTTTCTCGTGCTATGCCCATTGAGTGATGTCACAAAGCACTGCCACAGAACTTTGACTTCTGAAAAGCTGAAGCACATCTGTGAACTCTTTCATTCTGTGGTTCTAATGATGACTGCCTGCTCCGCTATGGGGAACTGCTGAGCAAATGTAGGCAAGGCTGACCCTGCAGGAAGCAAAGCTCATCCCATCGTTGCCTTCAGCAGACCCAAGGATTACGAGATAGGGAGACCAAAGCTGGTGTAAGGCTGGGAAGAGTAAGATAACATGGGACAAGGTATAGAACTTTCTGGTGATGTCAGAGGGTGATCTCACACACTGGTGAGGGGATCATACAGGCCACTTGGGGACCTCTCACTTCAGCCGTGAGGGTTTCAGAGTCCTTATGCACCAGTGACTGACAGTAGAACAGAAGCACAAGGACAAAATGTCTCAAAAAGGCCTGTCCTATGGATCTAGGAGGGCCAGGAGCTCCAAGAAACTGTGCAAGGAGTTCAGCACTAGGACAGTTCAGACCTGAGACCCTCAGGAAGTCCTGAGGTAAATTTTCAACATTGTCTGCAATGTATACCACACTATTCCAAATCGGTTTCTGTCTGGACTATCATTGTCAAACGAGATGTCCGTGGTGGGGTAATAGAAGAGCTCAAGGTCTATTATTGCTGCTTTTCCCACCAAAGTCATGCTTACCACTGAAGAAATAAAAATTGTGCTGGGAGCATCAGTGGCAGGAATATTTTCATTGTCTGTTTCATAACATTCATTGTCTGTGAGTGAGAATTGAATGTTATGAAAATACTACTTGGCCATTATCCAGTTTTTGGACAACCACCAACATCCATGTGGGAAGTGCCCATTACAGAAAGTGATGTAACATCTTCTGGATGTAACCTTTTTGGTCATGAGGATGAGTGTTATCCCACAGTAACACAAATAGCAATGGAATGTCTGCCTTCCTGCTGTTCAAGTGACCAGTGACCACATTTTCTGTGGGCTTCTAAAGATGGACCTGGATGAAAGAGCACCTGGAAAAAAGTGCTTGCAGTCACCTCAGAATCCAGGGAGTGTGCACCTTTGTGGGTGAGATGTGCTGCCTGTGCACTTCCACCCCAGTGTCTCTAATGTTATTTGTACTGTTAGGGTGTGCAGTGCACGGTGTGACACATGGATTGAGAAGGGATGGAGGGGTTTCCTTCAGGAAGATGAGGATTTAGATGGTTCACAAGCCTGATAGAGGCTATTAGAGACTTCACCTCTCATCACAGAGGCAGCAAAGGAGTTGCTTGGTAAGGGAAAAAAGCAATTTGGGAAAGTGCTGTAGTATACATATCAATCTGTCTATATACTATTATTATTATTATGAGAATTTATTAAAAGTTTTCATTTAAATTTCCTGCCTTTTTGTTTTGGTGAAGAATCACAATCAGTAGATTGTGAAACTTGGTGGATTGTGTAAACACAGACACCCCTGCCACTGACATATAGGGAGGGCAACTGTGAATGGAAGCAAAAGGTTCAATGGGCAAGGACAAGTGGCAGGCAAGTCCCCCAGACTCCAGCACCTGTTGAGAGCATGAGGCACTGGTGAGCAGGTGTCACCTGGCCACACTCACTTCCACTAAAATTACATTTCAGGTGCTGATTTTGTTTTACTGGTCAGAATTTTCACCTCAGTTTTTTTTTGAAAATTATTTTTTCATCTCAGGTTTTTTTAGAAAAAACCCATCTTGGTTTTAACTGCTTGAAAATATTTTGCCTTGAAAGAAGCTTCAATTTGATAGCTAAAAATATACTAAGAAATTATTTGTAGTTTCAAATGGTTTGTGTGATTCAAAATGAGTTACTTTTCTTTAAGTTTTTTACATAGAAAAAAAAATAGAGATTATTTAAAGTAATAGCATGTACCCCTCTGGTCAGAACTTAAGGTGTATTAAAAAGATTTTACTTACACCCACACTGCCAAGTAGCTATATTAGTACTAATGTGAATGTGAAGGTTTAATTTATATCACCATTTCAATAACCAAGCTAATATTCAGGGCACAGATACATCTGAGTAAAAGACTTCTGTACCTTGAAGAGAAGAGTTTAAAGACAATCTGGCTCACAGGCTAAGAGAAAAGATGGTATTTTCCCAAAAGGCTGGTAAGGGAGGAAGTGCACAGCAGAGAGGAATTGGAGGAGAAAGAGATGGAGAGGGAGGGAGGGAGGGAGAGGGAGGATGTGTGCATTAGGGAAATTGCCAATAGGGTGGTTGGAAAAAGATTAATTACAGCAGTAGCAGCATAGCATAGACAAAAGAACTGACTATGCCTGATGGGCTTCTAAGGTGAATTCATGAAAAAGAATGAGATCAAATACCAAATTCTTTAAAGCACAGTGGTGGCAGTCTCTGTTACTCGGCTGACATCAGTGGTATTACTCCAGGTTTACACCACTTTCAGTGGGAGGAATTTATTTCCGATTCTCTGACTTGTACTTAATATATTGCAATCTTTAGTCTGATACCCAGCTGGGTCTGAGGTTGCTCTTTGCAAAATGGTGCAATTCTCTCAGTTGATAACAGCTGAGGATCAACTTCTGAAAAGGATGAGATTGTTTAGTGACATTTGCTCCGTATTAAATTTCATCCTATTGAAAGATGGATGCCTCCCTGGTTCTAGTGAATTATCTTTAAGGCTTTGTTCATACCTGCTAAACACTCCCCTGTAGTTTCCCAGGCATGTGTTCCTAGAGAACTCTGTGGAAATGTTGAAGCCTGGTGTAATCATCACAATGGCAAGCACCCTGATCTGTGAGCCACGTGCCAAGTGGGTTTCCTACAGTTAAAAGAAATAGGAGCTCAAAGTTCAGAGAATGGCTGCTCTTCTAATTAATGGTATCTGTGATGTTGCACTGCACCTTCAAATTACATGTATGCCTACAGTGGACCAGAGCATCCATCCTTCCTTCACACAGCTGATTAATGATTCTCTTGAACACACACTTGAAGCTTGAGGAATTTAATTTCCTGATGATAATTTTCTTTATCAGTGAGGGAGTGCTGCTTGTCCAGGGCAGAACCTAGTAAGAGAGGAGGCTGGACTGCAGGTGGCTGCTTACAGCACCCACACACATCACAGAAGTCCGGAGGGACACCCTACATGGTACTGCAGCCTGGAAAATGGCTTTCAGCAGGGCCCACACCTTACCTTCTAGGGACATGCTGGGATGGAGGTGGGAAGGAAAGGGACAACAAAGAAGGTGATGCTGGCTCTGGCTTTCCACACACTAAAGGAGTTTAGGATTGTAATGCCTCTGTTTGGGGTCACTGCCAAGTATAGAGCAGGAACAGCATGCTTTGAACACCCACCACTCCTCCACACTGAACCTCCCAACCTCCCAAAGGGAACAGGTTATTTAAACTCCAGGACATTTCCCTGGATGCCATCGCACCTTCAAAGAACAAGTCTTCAAGTTGCATCTTCTGAAGAGTGTATGCAATGTTTTCAGACCACTCATTTTTCCTGGGGCTTATGTTTTCTGTAAGTTTCCAGCCCCTCTGCAAGTCTGAATTTTCTCTGCATGCACATAACTTTGCTTGAAGTCCACCAGAGGCCAAACCCTGCTCTCAGAGCCTCAGGCATGTGCATGGGCATCTGCAGGAGGTCAGAGTGAGGATCCAGTTCTGCCCAAAGGGGCTGATGAAAAGTCAGAGACTGAAAGATGAGGCCTTTTCTCTTTATTCCTTAGGACACAAAGAGTTATTTCTTTAAAAGATTGACTTAGCTTTATTGTAATTAGTTTCACAATGGGTGCCTGGATGCTCCATCCCCAACCAGGAACTCTTGTTCTAGGCACTAATCTTGCCACTGTGACCTTTGGTTCATTTAATACCTGAGTGTATCTGCTGATGTTCCTTTCTTTTTTTTTTTTTTTCATTTCTTTTTTTTTTTTTTACAAAAATAAATTTACATTTCAGAGTCCATTCACATGTGCTAACCTAGTTATGAGCCAGTTTCACTCCTCATGAACTTCCTGCCTACAGGCATTTTTTGTAAATTGCTGTAATATGATAACTGGAAATCCTTTTTGCTATCTTGAAACAGGAAATAAACATCCTGTTGTGAGAAGAGAATTAGAATTATGCATGATGCTTCTTTTGTAATTTACTCAATCTTGATAACATATATTATGTAGGAGAGACTTCTAGGACATTAAAGCAAAGATGACCAGCCATAAATCAAACTCGAGGAGAGACTGCGCTGAATCCCTGTTGGATATCACTTAGATCAGTCTTGTTCAGCTTGAGTGTTGGTAATCTTTTGCCTTTGAGACTGATGAGGAATTAGTGAGATGAGAAAATATTTAGAAATTCAACCGATCTTCTGGGTCTGCATTTTGTTGATTTTCATGAAGGCTCAAATAATTTATACTTTCTGTCACCTACTGCTTTATATTTGGAAGATGTTTTCTTAAATGTCAGAAATGTCATCCTGCAGAGGATACCTAAGGTAGTCTTTCATGAGCTGGATATTGCCTTTTCAACGGTGGGCAGCAAATTATTGGGTTTCTGATGTCTTGAGGTATGTATTCTGCTTGTCATCCTTATATTCTCCAGTCAATATAAATAAACTTCCCCTTCTCAGTCTTCCTAAATCTGCATTTGTTATTCTCTGTTGGAACTATTGATATATAACTATTTTCTTAAGACAATATTTCCCTTTGCTTTCCACTGAATTTAGGTGTTTTTTTTCCCTCCTTTCTTTTTAATGGCATATGTTAAGGTATTGCTGGAAGTCTTACTAAGCTGTTCTTATTTTAGGTGTCAATAGAAATTAAAAATAATTATTTCTTGTTTTACAAATCTTACACTACAAGTTTGTGAAGAAATTAATGCAAAAAGGGAAAGAGCTAGCCACATTACTGTAATTTCTGAAGTGTCTTGATGATGATTTGTAACCGAGGAGTGTTGTGGTATCTCTCAGTTAGATAACATCAGAGAAATTATGCTATTGTCAATGTTTGGATTGTCATTACTGAAATCTTTGGACCAAAACATTATGGCAAATATTCTTTGCATAACGTTCCTTTATGAGTGATGCTGCACAATTATTTTTGAAACTGCAGTTCTTTACTATACTAATCATAATATTATGAAAGGAATAATTCCAGTTTGGCATACATTTATAAACACTGTTGAAATGTTTAAGTGGTTACAACAGCTGTAGGACTGAATTTTTGGACCCTTTATTTCTATGGATGTGTTGTGTTTTTCTGGTTTGGATAGTTTAATAGAAGTAATTTTCAGATGAACGAGAAATAACTGCAAGACAGTGAACTTATGCAAGTCTTTTTTGGACCTGGAGAAGGGATTATTGGTCTGCCTTTATTCAGATGCTGCTGGTCAATCTGGATTAGAGCTGTTTAAACCTGGGGTTTTTTTGAACTTTGGTAGGGTCCTTCAGGTGAGCCCTGAGGTTTCTCTTAAAATAAATTCTTCTGCTTTTTTTTTTCTTTTTCCCCCATTCTAAGAATACAGTTTGAGTATTTTATTCAGGCACATTTTCTGAGAAATGGCTGGTGGTTAAAGGATATTTCTGTGAGTCAGATGCAGGGGTCTCTAATTCAACATCTGCTTTTGAGTCATCCAGCTTCATCTACCCTGATGGGTGCAGGCAGCCCCATTTCTTCTCCACCCACACACCAAGGTAGCCACATGTGGGCCAGCACTGAAGCAGCTGCGTTCCTGTGGTGCCAAACCCAAAGAACTTTATCCCTCTTCTTAGCATGCTTATTGCAGTCTTGTAACCAAAGTTCTGATTGCACAAGCCAAGCACTGAAATGCTCATCTCTCCAAAACCTGCAAGCCACATCCCACAAAGCTCACGAGGCAGGAGCTCTGGGAACGCCTCACAGGAGGGAAGAAAAAACGACTTATTACCCTACTCTGTTACTAAAGGGAACAGGTCTGGGCATTTGTCTGGTTCCCAAGGCAACCAAGCAATATTGACTTTATCATCCTTTGATGATCTGGTTATTGCCACAGCTGGGAACTCAGATTACTCGGAAGTCCCCTTGGCTGTAGGGTCTTGTTGCTGATCATGAGTGCAAAACACACTTGAACTGATCAAGAACCACAGCTGTGCCACTTTGAGATTATTACCTTGGACTTGTGCCTGCAGAGCTCCTGGACTGGAGTTGATTCCTGTCCATCAGAAGACAGGCAGAGCAGATGTACGACTGTCAGCATCTGTAGGCCCCTCAGCTCTAAAATTAGGCAAGCTACCAACCTTTTCCTTCCAGCACTTGCCTATAAATGAGGTTTCCTACACATTAGGAAGCTGTGATTCCTAGTTTTTATTTCCTTAATTTATGCTTTAACATATTCTTCATTCATTTTCAGAAATGACTGCAACTTCAACATGCTGGCGTCTTTTAAAGTGGTTAAGTAAGAAATACATCTGCCTTGAAGAGTTTTCTGATAAGGCCCCAGCTTTGCATCTTGATACAAGTGGGCATGCCCTAACGCCTCTCTGGAACATCAGACTTGTTCTTCCTTCCATGGATTTGCCATTTGAAACAACAAAGTATTGTCAGCAGAAGTTGGTTTTGCTCTTTGTCTCAGTTCATGAATGAACACTCCCTTTAAGTTCAGTGGGGATAAGGTTTAGTTTGTACAGTTGTGAGCCTCCAAAGAGCTTCTGCAGCTTGGTTATTGTTCCTAATGCTACTCTAGAAGTGCAAATTAGTTTTGATATTTTATTTTATTACAAATGGTATTGACTTGCTTTGAATTTATTAGTTGCAGCTACTTACACAACAGCCATTTTCATTTCCACAGTAAGCTTGCTCTAGGACTTGCTTTTGCAATGTGGAAGGTGGTGAGACCAGCCACGCTGTGGAAATTACCATACTTCTTCATGCGTCTGGGTAGGCCAAAAGTGGAGATTTCTCTATTCCTCTGAACTTTTCTGAATTAGTGCTATTTCTTTTTCACTTTTGCATCCTTTTGCAGTTGTTGGAACCTTGTCACTTCAGTTTCTTACTTCTTTTGCTAGTGGGCTGTGGTATCACACGTTGCACCTCAGCTTTTGTAGCTTTAATGATGAGAAAGAAATGAGACCCTTCATCAACACTGCAGGTACTAGTGGGACCAAGGGCTGGTTTCTTTCCATGGAAGCATAGAGCAATCCCAGTCCTTCAGGGAGTTGATTATGCAAAAAAAGTCAGTCTTATTTAATGAAAATAATTAGTGATGCATCTCAGTGATGTGAATGGTGACTTGAAAGGAGCAACACAGTGTATTGTCTGGTCCATATATACCCATAGGTACAGATTATTAAAGTACTTACATTGTAAGGACATTAAAAGATCTACCCAAAGTCCAACAAAAAGTTTGCTACCTCCCTCTAGAAAATTCCCTTTTTCTCCTAACTCACAACTAACTGTAATGCTAATTTTGTCTCAAATACATTTTTGAGAAAAAAAATGTCATCTATCTTATTTTCCTGTGAAGTGCTTAAAAAATAAGGCATGTCTATGTAAGCGTTGCTGCTCATTATTACATAAGATAGAAGCTGCTCATCTGCATGGCACATGCCCTGCATTGTAGGAAGCTGTTCGAGGTCTATTGCTCACTTAAAAGAATCCTGAGATTTTGCAAGAGAAGAGTATGAGGTGTGTTTCCTCAGTGGAAACATAAAGAGGATCTGCTGCTGGTGGTTCCAAAACATCACTACATGTGTCAGCAGTCCATGCTTGAAGTTTTAGGAAGAGCCCAGTTTCACTTCATTTCTTCCTGTAATGTCAGAAGACTCTTCAACAGCATTAATCAGCTGAAGTTTTGGACCACAGGCTAAATACTGAATCATTCACTTAACAAAATGATGGTTCATTCCAAGAATGCAAGGAAATGCAGACTTGGATACAATAGACTTGTGTCTGAGGCCAAGTTTCAAAAGGGTTTAGATGAAGAAAGGCAAAGACAGGTCCTTTATCCTCCTTTCAGTTTAATGGACACAAACACGTCCATGTTGCCTTCCAAAGGATCTGTTTCATAAAACAAAGAACTGCTATGATTCCCTAAAGCGGGGGAGTAAATATGTAAACATGAAAATGAGAAAGGGAGCATATACCGAGCACCAGAAAATTTGGTAGGGAAAAAAAATCAAGACAAGTAGAAATGCTTAAACAGAAGAAAAGGAAATTATACAGGATTTCAAGTATAAAGCCTGTCCTAGATGTGGTATTAATCATTTATTAGCTGGTAGAATTCTCGATAATAACGCAGAAAGGACAGAGGTGTTCAATCAATACTTCTGTTCAGTATTTGGGGAAAAGCCAGATGATTCAGGACAGAATGATGATGAAATGCTTTTCATTCTAGCAGTAACTAAGGAAATGTGTTAAACAGCAGATATTAAAGTTAGATACATTAAAATTAGTAGGTCTGGATAATTTACATCCAAGATTTTAAGATCGATAGTCTAGGAGCACTACAGACCATTAATTTTGATTTTTAACAAGCCATGGAGCATTGGGGATGTTCCAGAGGACTACAAGAAAGCTAATGTTGTACCAATATTTAAAAAAGGTAAATGCAGTGACCCGAGTAATTATAGGCCTGTCAGCTTGCCTTCTATTCCAGGCAAAATAATGGAATGGCTGATAGGGACCTTGAGTAATAAGGAATTTAAAAAAAGGTGATATAATTAAAGACAATCAGGATGGTTCTTGTCAAACTATCTTGATATCATTTAAAATCAGATTTCAAATGGGGCAATTTAATTCACGGTTTTGATATGAAGAGATTTAGTGTTCCGTAATGTGTTTGTGTGGCTTGACATTTTGATTATTCAAATGGAGGCTGTCTCTGCAAACTGTGGTTTAAGAGAGAAGTTAGGAGGAGTTTAGGCATCTGAATCTAAAATGGCAGTCCTGAAAGCTCAGCTCGGTGGCTGCCCAGAACTGCCTTAATCTCCTTGGTTTTCAGCTGGAGAAGTTTCCAAGGCAACTGAGGTTCTGCTTTTGTGCACTCCCAGAAGACACCTCAATCCTGACAAGGTTGAGCGGTTCAGTACCAATGTCATAACTATACATTTGTCTATCTGCTTCCCGTACAGAGCTTGATCCAAGGAGTGTGCTTATGGCACACTTCAAGGATCAGTCTGTGCACAAAATGCAAAAGCAGATGCAGCCTTTCTTTAACATATGACCACAGGAAAAGGTCTTTTATTCAATTACTCAGTGGTTAGAGCTTGTCCAGGTTAAAAAAATTCAAAATAGAATTTATTTCTCTCTTGAAAATATTTCAAATCTACTTATCTCACTGGATGTCACCAATTATCAGTGTATAGTGATGATGGAGAAAGGAGGGGTTGAATACACATTAACAGGAGCAACATTTGCAGCTGAAGTCGAGGTACAATCACAATTGGGCTCTCATCATGTAGTGCAATAATCTCAAGTATAAATTCTGCAAAGAAATGATATGTCAAGAAGAGTGGGAAACATCATGTAACTGCTCCAATATTATCCTAAGGGTGCAAATAGGGATAATAAGTTTATCCAAGATCTGTGCACAAGAAAGACAATACAGACCCCTTCAGAGGCCATTTTATCCTATTTCAAGAGAGTTATCCAAGATCTTTGGCCTGAATTCCTGTATTCACTGGGACAGCTAGGTTGGGTTACAGGCATAGTAAAAGTTAGGGAAAATAAGTCCCACCATGAGTACATACACATTGATTAGAGAGAGCTCTTGAATTCAGCACGGATAACAGCTGGTCAAAGCATCTTTCTAGTAGTGAGAAAAGATTCTAGACAAAACTGAGCAAGTAATAAAGCACCAGTTTTTTATCAGTGAAGCTTCCTGATAGCTGTTTATTAAAGACTACATTGGATTTCAGGATTTTTTCTTTTTTTACATTACAGACCCACACACATACATACATACATACATACATACATGCATACATATATATTTCTCCTAAAGTCTGTTCTTTTGTCAATCTCAGCTCCTGAAAGAGGAATTAATTCTGGGAGCTCCCAGGACTTGTCTTGTATAAGGGGTTGTGACCAAATGATCATTCTGGTTCCCTCTGGTCTTAAAAGATCCAGCAAAAAGCGCTGAGGACAAACAAACTGAAAACCCAAGCCCATGCAGTAAGAAGCTTTCCTGCCCAGAAAAGCAGATAATCTAAATAGACAAGACAGACTGGGGTGAGAAAAAGGATGTGTTATCTCTGTTTCACAGATGGGAAACAGAGGCACAGAGAGATTAAGTGATTTACACAAGGTTTGTGTCAGAGCCAGGAATGGGAGCCAGATCTCCTGAATTCTGTGTCACTACCTTAACAACAGGACCATCTTTTCTCTCTCTTGCCATAGCCTTGAGAGGGAAGGGGCCTCTGCTGCCATACACAAAACTGCACCATTGCTTAATAGGGTAATCTAATAAAATGCTATACATGTAGCATACATCTGGTGCTCTGATTTCTCCTCTTCTGTCTGACTGACCCCTCTTTCCTTCCTTCCTTCATCTTTCCTTTTATCTTGCCTTTCCTTTGTTTTCACTGTCTCATGCAAAGGACATTGGTGTCAATTACAGGAGAAGAAATTCCCACTGTCTCAGAAATGGCATATTCTGACCACCTAGCCTTTGAATGTACAGTCAGAAACATACCAGCTGTACCTGGGCACATAAGTTCTTGGACTGAGGTTGCAAACATGAAGAGAATTAAAATTAGAAAAAGGCATTTTGAGATTTGCCTGTTTTATTGTGACCAAATCTGGGTAGATTTTCAAGGGTGTCAGGAATTACCTCAATGGGGTCTGCTTAGCTGAGTTGGCTAGGTTCAATTATGTCTAAATCCTTAAATCTTTCCCTTCTGTATCTTCTCATTTCACACATGGTTCTGGCCACTGTTTTCTAAGCCCCTTTGGGCAAAAACATTTAATATTAGATACAGACAGAAGGATCCTGAGATGGGACAGCACCTTGGACAAAACCTATAAATACCCAGCCTGTTTCTATGGCAGCTCTGAGAGTGCCAGTTCTGTGAAATTCCTTGAAAAAGGTCGTCTTCCAGTGCCTCAAAATCTGGCAATTTGCAAGATGCAGACAGAAAACCATATAATAGTTTTGTTCATATGTAGAACAGAAGAATATCTGAGAGGGTGTCAAAACACTCCCAGTGGGGCTACAGCTAGAGAGGGTCGCCATGGCTGGCCAGGGGAGGACAGTTTGCCCAGGGCCCTGTGTTTTGAGAGGTTAGAGAGGGCTCTGGCTAATTGCCTAATGATACACAGAGGTTGTGACCTCCACCTTTGCCCTGGGCCCCCTGGAACTGCTGCTATTGCTTGTTCCTGCACTGCAGCCACCTCCACAGCACAGGGACAAAGCCCAGCCAACAGTGGGGCTCAGCACTTCATTTTGGGCAGGCAAACAAAGGCTGTGCCTGGCAACCAACATTCCCACGGAGCAGGGTGGAGGCAGTGGGACAGAGCCTTACACGTGTGCATGGCAAGGGTGACCTTGCCGACAGACGTAGCTTTGGGCTTTGCCGCATCATGAAAAGTTCTGGTCAAAACTCAGAGAACCTGAACCTCTTTCCAGCTAGCTGCTCCCTGGGAATAGGTTCCCAGAATCAGGTTATCCTCCTATTAAGGGAGGCATAAACGATAGTGCTGTGAGAATTACAATGCCTTTTTATGGAAAGATCAATGGCATGTCCTCAGCTAGAATGCTGTTTTTAGGTAAGGGTAGCTTCACCTCATAAAAGATTATATGGCTGACATATTTTTACGTCCAGAGAAGAGTAACAAAACCTGTGATGAAGAGGTATGGAAACACTTTGAGATGAAGATATGGACGATTGAGTAGTGGAAGGTGGCAAGGAGGGATGTCACTGCAGTATATAAAATAACAGATGGTACCAAGGGGTCATGTGGTCACTCCTGTGTACCCTCCTTTGTAATAAATATCACAGAGAGATCCAGAAATAAAAGCAACAAGTTTAAATCTAAACCAGCAAATGCTTTTTTAAGACAGTGTCTCTGCCATGGCCTTGAGAAAATACTGAGGTAAAAAGCTCAGTAGGATTAACAGATGTAAGACATTGCAATCAATACTGCCTACATCTGCAGTTAAACTATCCAGGGTAAAAGTTAATCTATGAACTCATAATTTAATGTAATATTATTTTAATAACTCAGATCTCTGCTTCATGGCTTGTGACAGCGAGTACTTCCCTCTTGCAGTGAAACTGGACTGCTGAACATGTTTTTGGATGGGCATTCATTTTTCCTTTGCAGGGGGATTCTTCTGCATGTGTTCTTGGTGAGCAGAACAGGCAGGATTTCAGGGGAGCAGAACAGGCAGGATTTCAGGGAGCAGAAAGAGGCAGGATTTCAGGGGAGCAGGAGAGGCAGGATTTCAGGGAGCAGAACAGGCAGGATTTCAGGGGAACAGGCAGGATTTCAGGGAGCAGAACAGGCAGGATTTCAGGGGAACAGGCAGGATTTCAGGGGAGCAGGAGAGGCAGGATTTGAGGCAAGCAGGAGAGGCAGGATTTCAGGGAGCAGAACAGGCAGGATTTCAGGGGAGCAGAAGAGGCAGGATTTCAGGGAGCAGGAGAGGCAGGATTTCAGGGGAACAGGAGAGGCAGGATTTCAGGAAACAGAACAGGCAAGATTTCAGGCAAGCAGGAGAGGCAGGATTTCAGGCGAGCTGGACCTCTGATCTGATCTACTCTGGCACCTGATGCTGGCTGGGGCTGCTGAGACGCTGCTGGCCAGGCTCCCCTGCTGGCCAACGGGGCTGAGCTCCCAGAGCCCTTCCCGGGGCTGGTCCCGTTGGCATCGCTCTCTGCCAAACTTGGGCTTGTAAAACGCAGGCTCAGCTTGGCAGCCAAGAGCACAGCGTGTTCAGGCAGCTTTGAGGTTTCACCCAAATCCCCTGCCCTTCCCTGGAAGACACCACCTGTGTTAAATTCACCCTAGGCAGGAAATGGAAGAACAAATCAGGCCTAATTAAAATTTAAAAAAAAAATAATAAAAATCCTTAAGACAAACTGTGTAGTCTTTTCTGCACACCATCTGCATAGTAGCAGGGGCGATGTGCTTGATTCATACTGTGATTCGAATGGAAGCGAGAGTAAATTGAAGGCTGATATATATCAGTGCTGAGGGCAGGATTTAGACAAGTGAACAGTTGTTCCTACAGCAAAAACAGAGAATGTTGTCAAGTTTGTTCCCTAACTAAGGATTCAATCAAACACTCACCAGAACCCAGCTAAATCTCCACAACCTTTATTGCTTCCTGTACACTCACTTAAATCTTGCCTAACCCCTTCCCGTCCCAGCGCTGGTTTCCTTCTTCCTCCCGAGGGTGGTATTAGTGTCTGCCCACTAAACCATGTCAGCAGGTGAAATCTGTAGATGGGCTATGGCAAGCTGTTTATCATAATTTTTGTAATTTCCCTCCCCACTCCCCAGTAAATGCAATAAACTTCTGAGCTCTTTGGGCATGAAATCCACTGCCATATCCAAAAGATTGTTTCTCCTTCTGGTATGTGAACAGGGCATTTCACTGTCTCATGGTACTGCTGCAGGCACTTCAAGGTAGTTTGAAATAATTGGTATTTTTTAAGAGGAAGACCACCACAAACACAGTTAGAACTTCTACAAGCTTTGCAAATAGATCCCCCTAAATGATTCTTAAGTGAAGTAGCCACAGTCACAAGGAGGAGTTGCAATGAGAATTTCCTGTTGCCACAGGGAGAGACCACAGGGAGCTTGTGCCATCCATGACCAAGTGTGGATCTCCAGGAAGTGAAGCTCATATAAACACATGACATGACACCCATGATACAAGGCTTCCTTTTGCTTGGCCTCTTCATCCTCATGTCTTTCACACACATTTTCCTATTCCTACCTTCTTTCTTGTAAGCAGCAAACACAGATATGTTAGAAGATGTTTCTTAGAAAGGGAAGGAAGCATCCATTCAGAAAGAAGATTTTGCTGCATGGTCTCATTAGCAATGCAAAATTGGATGTGCAGAGGGTAGATTTTTGCTCTTCCCGAGTTTGCCAGAGCCTTGTGTGGAGAAGGGAGCAGGATCATGTCTTTTGGGGGCTACTCCCCATGGACACGACTACTCCTACTAGCAAGGCTGCCCTTGGGCTGCTGGGCAAAGTCACAGCTGGGAGATTGGCAGCTTGGAAAGTCCACACCCTCAGAGAACTCCATTTCCTGCTCTGACTCTGCTGCTCTCCTCTGGAGTGGATGATAGGAGCTGATACCTGGGGTGTGACAGGAAAGTTTGATGCATTTTTGCATAGAAGATACTATCCGTGAAAAAATAAATTTGGGGGGGAAATTGCCCTCTGAGAGTAATACAAGGAATTTATTGGGGAATTACATGGGATGTATATTTAATATACCAGGTGGCAACAATAATTTTTCCTTATTTTTCACTTTTTAGTGGTAGCTTCTCACTGGCAGAAAGAGAGGGAAAATAGACAATATGCCAGGTGTTACATACAGAAGAGGGGCAGCTTCAGAGAGTTTACTCTTACTCCATTGACAAGGTAGACTGGAGGAACTGGCCCCACAGATTGTGCAAGAGATAAATAAATTGGGTGAGCTTTTCTTCAGACACTTTCAGTCAACACTGTTTCAGCTGAGGAGTCTGAGAGTGAAAAGCATAAATGTGTTGACACAAATACAAGTCAGGGTGTGCCCATAAACAATCCTAGTGTGCTGATTCACTACATGGACATTGGAAAAATCAAACAGCAGAGCTATTCAATCTGTATGAGTTCAATCCTTCTTCAGCATAGCCAAATTTTTATCTTTGGGTGCTTTTGTCCTTTGATAAATCCAGTGTGGCTTGAATATTCAGTGCTGGTTTGTGCCCTCTATCCCAGAGCAGGCCATATGTTACTGAAGATACCAGAGCTTTCAGTTTAAGCCAGACCCACTGTGCCTGCTCACAGATGTGCAGGGTGCTGGAGATGGTGTGGGAGTACACACACACACTCACTGACTGTCCTCAAATTACCAATGAAACGAGATTGCAAGGAAGTTGAACAAATTTGCTCAAGGAGTCAGCTGTCTACCCTCCTCTAAACATGAAAGTTAAAAGTTCTCAACAAACAAACTATTCTGGGCTTTTGATTCATTTCCTTCTGTGCTTCAATCACTTCCAAACTCTCCATTCTCTGGTCTTAAAGTCAAACAGTGCAACAGTGCACAGGAATAGTAAAATTTATCCTCTCAGTAACTGCTTAAATCTCATCTCTAATCCTCTAAACTCCTTGATTCGGGGTAGTTTAAATTGTTGTAAATATCTTTGAGGTGGATTATGCTGCTTAATTGCCACTAAGGGAATAATAATGTTATGTGTATGTGCATACATATTATAATGTACATAGACACAGGCAGAAAATCCTTCTAGCAAAGAACATATTAAGTAATAGTTTAAACTACTCAGTATTTGGGAAAGCCTGTTAAGGGGATTAGAAACTAAATCCAAAACTGGACAAGAGGTAAAGGCAAAAATTTTCACAGATGACAATGGTAGCAACATACTATTTTCTCTATTTCTGTAAGTATGTTTTCTTTAAATGTGGTCTGCACTGCTGAATGATCTTTTCTAGTAAGTCAACCTCAGCTATGTAAAAGCTACTTGTTTGAGGAAGCATAGACACTACTCTCACAAGAAGATGGACATAGAATGTGCATCAATAGCATTTCTTTCTTTGGGAAGAAATAGTTTCTATCAACCTGAAAAAAGTTCCATAGATAAAGAGCTAAAAATACCTTTCTACCCATGCATAATCCTGCTGAGTTTCTTGTGACCAATGCACATGTGCAGATGCCTGGACAACCAAGGCCAAAGGCTTTGTTCTGGAAATGTAGAGTCAAATATAAACTTTCTAAAGAAAGTATCTGCAACAGTAACTGTTCCTGAGAGTGGGAGAACAGGAATATATCAAGACAATTTTAGTTTTTAAAGTGTTCATAAGAAGATATAATAGGTATTCCCAGAATCTTGGTTCTCATGAACATGTATGTCATTGTGAGTGCCTTCATTGTGAGTGACTCTTCTTCTACTCTGTCCTGCACACAAAATACTACAAATTAATTTTTCTGGAAGCTGCTTTGCTTGTCTGTGCTGATCCTGACATAAAGTGGGATCTACCACTTCCAGAAAGCCAATCCAAAGTACAGTAAGGAACTGATCTTCAAAGACTTTACTGAAAAGGTTAATGACTGAATAAAAACACACCTAGTGAATGCAAGAAGACAGGTCAACTTAAAAGAAAGTAATCCCAATACTGAATGCTTCAAAATGGCAAGAAAACACAATATCAGTGACCCTGTGAGAGCTAATTGTTGCCCAAAATTCATTCACTATATGGAAGCAAGGGGATCATTGCACCTGTAAGTTTGAACATGAGCATGGATTGAGTTTCAGAGGAAACATGCCTTGGGGCATTGCCTGTCTTTTATCATCTTAAATAAAGCTACTTTATTATGAACACAGTAATTGGGTGTACTTAAATGATTCTCCTCTTTCTAGGCACACTAGATCAGCTTTTTAGCCTTGAGTTTATATTCTGTGATTAAACCAGTTTGATCTTGTTGCGTGCTCAGAAGAAGAGTCTCCTCTCTGGAAGATAAAATATTCATTCTTCTTACTACCCTTTGCCTATTCTTTGGCTCATCTGCCCGAGGTACCATTTTAAATTCAATGCTTATTAAAAGTCTTAATTTATAAAACAACACGTGGAGATATCTAGAGAATATTCATGTTACCGAAATCTCTTTAGCATTCTTGTTTTACATTTCTTACCTATCCTTTAGGCTCAAGGTCCTCTTTCTTTCCAGTGCTTGTATAGCACCTTGGAAAAAGGTTTTGATCAGATCCATGATCTGTTCTCCTTGGGTCTGGCCAGATCTTGGATCCAACCTGTGTGGTGTGGAGCCAGCACAGCCACATTTGGAGCCACATCTGGTCATGAGTGTGCTAAGGTCAAGGTCAGATGTGATCTTGTGCAACCTGTGAATGCAGCAGGGTGCTCTGTGGTCCTGCTGCTCCTTGTGTACAGGCATGAGGGTGAGAGGAACAATTTTTAATGCACTAAACTAGGTTAGTTTTTAAACAGCTAGAAATGGAAGCAAATATCCCTCTGTACAGCCAAAAGTCCATGTTGTACAGTACAATCTGTTTGGACTGCTAAATATATTTTGGGTGATGTTCCTTTCTATATAGTTACAGTTTTTAATATCCTATGCATTAATTCATCAAAGTATGCCTAGACACAGCTGGGAAGTAGCTTGATAAATAGGGATCTGCATGTACTTGAGACTAGGTCCAATGAAGGACATGGTGACTGGCAAGGAAGGGGAGGCAGTTGTCCATTCCTAAGAAGGAGTCCAGACCAGGCTCTTGGGTTCAATGCCCTGTAAACCATCCCTGTAGAAGAGCTTTACACCTTCCTGTAGGGAAAGGCAAGAGGCAAGGGTTACAGGACAGAAATTGGACCTGTTTCTCTATCATTTATTTGCCCTTACTGATAAAATGCAAATAATTCGAATACTTTGTACTTTTTATGGGAAGGGGATTTTTTCATTGATTTCTGCCAGCCTCCAGCCTTGGCTGTGCATGAGGCTTTTGAAGGAAGGGACATTTAGTTTAGTTCTTTCATCATTACGATCTGTTCTATTGATCCCTTCCCACTGCCGTGTTTGCTAATTTCCTGGCATACAGAAAGGGTGTTCTGTTTTTTGTAACAAAATTTAGCAGCTCTACCCATTCCAAAATCAGGAAACTGAGGCACAGGACTGGGAACTGGCCAGTCATCAGGACTGGAAGACACATCCAGCAATCACTATGTGCCATCTTCTGGCCCACTGTTGATTTTGGCAGACATTGAAACTGTGCCCTAGGTTTAGTCACCTTCAATGCTGAGCAGCTTTTCAGTTGCTGGCAAGCAGGCTAGGCCCTCAGCAGAGCTGCTGGCAGCAGTCCATGGTTCTTCCATTTTCTTTTTTCCAGGTCGTCTTTGCTTGTTTTGCTTTTCATCTCCTTTTCATGGAGAGCATGATTTCAGAGGTGATTTGATTTCTCTGCCTGGGTAGTCAGAAATGATGGCTGTGATCATGCTTATTTACAAGGAAAAGGGATAGGAAGGAGAAAGAAAGACCAAGAACGTTATACAAAATTCCAATAT
The DNA here is from genome assembly GCF_035770615.1 of Melospiza melodia melodia. Classification (NCBI taxonomy): domain Eukaryota; kingdom Metazoa; phylum Chordata; class Aves; order Passeriformes; family Passerellidae; genus Melospiza; species Melospiza melodia. Next base: position 137,055,146 of record NC_086194.1, read on the forward strand.
TTGAGATGATAGGTATGAAAAGGAACAAATTTATAAACTAGATTCTTTTGGGACAGTGGGAAAATGAGATGAAAAGCGAGAGAAGCAAAACCAATACCAGCCACTCTAGTACCAGTCATGGACATACTGCAATGGCTTTCAGGCACATCAGTAGGACTCATATAAGATCTAGAAGAAACCACAACATATTGTAAGCGTTCCTCTTTGGTAAATAAAATGTAAGTAAAGAATCTCCTCAAAGAATATAATTGAATTTAAGTCATACATATATCAGAATACTGCCCCCAAATAAAATGGCAGATTCTTTTGTTAACAGATAATTTATTTAAAAAAAGGAATTTATGGTATGCTTGAAAGAAACAGTAGCTGATGTGAGGTTCTTGAACACCATCCTGGTGTTGGGAAAGATGTGGCTATATAGAAGGCAAGTGCACACCAATTCACAACCACAGCATAGATAGAGTGCTTCTTCAGCTTGTTCTTTGGAGATGGAAGGAGGGTAAATTGTGAAAGAAGGGAAAAAATTGTGAAAGAAAACAAGTAAAAAGGGAATAAATACTCTCCAAGTAATATACCAGCTAGAAAAAAATTATTAACAACAACTAACCTGAATATGAGTTGAAGTGGGATAGTCTGTGTCCACATAGGTAAAGCAGAAAAGCTGGCCCATGAAGAGTCGGAGCAGGGAGTGGAGTGCTGAAAGGTTATCGAGATATTTTCAAAGGATTGGGATGTTTTCCAGCCATATTTCACCTTGAAACAGAGATTTGGCCAGGATGGCACTGAGGGCGAGGGCAGCAGCAGCCCCTGCCCTGCATGGAGGGAGGCGGTGTCAGTGCTGCAGGTGCTGTGCCCCCTCCAGGTGCTGACCTGGGGGCCACCCTCAGCACGGGCAAACGCTGCCTTTGCCTCAGCCTGGCGACCCCTTCCGAGCATGACAAACTGCTCATTACCCAGTGCCTGTAAGGAAAGGCACGATAACCCGCCTTGGCAGGAGCAAAAATAGCCTCAGCGCTTGGTGCCAGAGATAAATATTGGCGAATGCTATTGGATAAAGAAAGCAACCACCTCACTACGTCTTGGACACCAGCAGGTAGCTGCAGATGGTGGAATATGCTGTTTTGGATCAAACCTGCAGTGGAAGAACACTTCTGCTGCCAACAAGATGCGCTAACAGGACTCTCAGGGATCAGAGGTGTGGATGATGGCATTCTGCGGTAGAGCTGCAGAGACACTGAAATGGAAACTGCCATAGATCACACTCTTGTTAGTTTGCTATGATGAACCAAGAAAATAAAGTCATAGTAAAATGCCAATAATTGTCCTATCCTCAGCAATAATAATGCAGCAGACTGTAGCATCAGACCCTGGACACTTAGAGCATGTCAACATTCAGTGCAAAAGCAGGAGCAGTGAAGCACTGGCTAAACCTGCCAGTCAGGGCTCATGAGCACTTGTGGGGCTTGGGGAAATAGGAAGTGATGCTATGGGTGGTGAGAATGGTCTGTATTCCCAGGAGCCTGGAGCAAAACTGGGAGGGTCTTTCTGTAGCAACCCACTTAAACCAACCCATTTTGGTATGGGTCAGATGGAGGACACACTGACCTACTAAGTGTCACCAAAATTAAACAGTAGCTCATCTTGGCAGCTGTGTAGTTTCAAATCCAAAGTACACATCTACTTTCAGGAAGGTGTTTTTATTTTACTTTGGAGTGACACATCTACTTTCAGGAAGGTGTTTTTATTTTACTTTGGAGTGAAGCACAGTCATACCAGGCCTTTAGTCACATTGGGTTTTCCCCCATCACAGACAGACAGCTGGGAAAGCTATTAAAATTCCCAGCTGTGGCTTTAAGAAGGTTCAAGGAGCAAACAAAACACATAGCAAGCCAGCCTTGAACTCTGAAGGAACTCTGTCTCAAGTATCAACCCCTATAACACTCAATGTCAAGATGCATCTCTATGGCGTTGCCTATGGCTAGCAGTACAGGATAAAGGATCAGAGGAGAAAGAAAAGATGTGCAGGAGGGATATTGCCTACCACAACAAAGACCATCCCCACTGGTGTTCAGAGGGGCAGTTACAGGCAAAACTTTTTCCTTGAGACGTGTGAGGCACAGGAAGGCAAACTGCACGGATCAGGCCGCAAAATTCCCAGTTTGGGAAAGATGGTGGCGCATGGGCTTCTCTATTGCTGATGCCAAAAATTTGTCAAGTTTTACAAATAGACAGATTGGATTCAGTTCTATGTACATTCTACTGGAATCTGATTAGACAAAAGCTGAAAGTATACAGGTTTTTGTGTGATCAACTGCATTACCAAGGCATAATTCCCCTTCCCACTTTGCCTTCTCCCAGAAAGAAAAATACACTTCTAGGTGCAGGTGTTAAGCACAATTCTCAAGTATGGACTTCAGAGGAATATATTGGCAAGCTAAATCTAAGAGTAAGCCTAGGGAGTGATGTTTAAATTTACACTAGTACTTGGGAGATCAGTGACTCACTAGGGGGCCAAAAGAAAGCCTTTTTACCCCTCTGAGCCTTCATTTCCCCATCTGGAGAAGAACTGCTGCAATATTTGCTGCAGTAAAATGTGCTACTTGCAACTGGGTATTATCGTTGCCTGAAACAAATGTGACAAATGGCATGCTGTGTGACAAACAACTTCCTGGTCCCCGAGCTGGGAGCACAAGGGTGGGATTGTGTGGGAACTGTGAGAACGCAGCACATGACCAGAATCGTGTATGGGCAGCAGCAGGATAGGCAGGGGAAGGAGAAAGCCTGAATGTTGTCCTGTCTCAGAGTTCTCTCTCCTGCTTGAACACCAAATAATAAGGTCAGCTGTGATTTAAACAACTCAAAAAGCAATTACTAATCTTTTTCCATCTGGACTTCCATTTCCTGCATATCTCACGTAATACTATGCTTTTTTTGGATCAAAAGTCTCATCAGGATGACTCTGTTTCCATTTCTGTGAGACAATAATGGGGATCATGCTCAGGTAGCCAGGCTAAATGATCTGCATTTTTGGTTCATCACAGGAAGTGTGCCAGCTGCTGGCATGATGGGTGAGCTTTCTGAGGCAGTGAGATGCTGTGCCAGTTGTCTGCATGGCTCTGCTTTTCCCAAGGGAATGAGTCACTGACGCAGTTGCTACTCCACCCCTGGTATTGGTTTCTAATATCTTACCCTGGCAGGAGGTCAGGAATCCAGGAGGACCCAGATTTGGGTCCAGGCTCCTGTTCTGCTTCCTTCCCTTTATGGCAGTGATGGATTTCCTGTGCTTCCCTCCCTTTCCTCTACTATTTCTTTATAGATGTGACCATTACATAGCTCAGAGAAAATGGATTACCGGGCAATGCTTGTCATTGCCACTACTCTGCCATCCATTTGTCTGTTTGCAGAACCAGACTCATTGTGCAGAGGTTTTTAATTGCTGTATTTGTTTTAGCAATTTTGTGGAAGGCCATGGTGTTTAAAAGCCATGGCAGGCTGGTGAGCCATTGTGCCAGTCGCCTCCATTTCCCCATCTGCAGCAAATCACTGAGAGAGACTTCTGGGTATTTCTTGCAACCTCTGGATGGGGTGAGTCAGCATTCCCTTGAAGGCTCCATCACAACCATTGTCATTTCCTCCCCCTCAACGTGGCGTGTGGCTGGAGGCACCTGCAGAGCCAGGGGAGTGGAGTTACAAATGGGTGCACCTCCCTGATCTGAAGCAAGCATTTTGGTGAAGGCATCCGTGCCAGTGCCACCCACAGTGTGCAGCCAGCAGGGAAGAGAGTGATGGAGGGCCTCATTAGACAGGCTGGTACTTGTGGCAGGCAAGTGCTGGCTGAGAGCACCGCTGTGCTCCTCTAGGGCCACAGGCATGTTCTGCCCATTGCTCCACAGGAGCACCCTGAGACAGGAGCTGCTGTTCAGATGGATGCCTTTGAAAAATGAATAGGATCAAAAGTATTTTGGGTGTTGCTATTTCTGAGAAGTATGAACATTTCCTGCTAATAGCCCGACTCTTAATTCCCACCACACTAGGCTTGACCCCAGCTCCCACTAGCCTCTTCCCTGCTATTGCTGTCCTTCCCCAAGCCTGCTCCTGCACTCTTCCCAGCCCCTCTTGTTGGATGATGCCAAGCCTCTGTCCTGCACCAACCCTCCAAATCAGGCTGTTGATGCCTCACAGTGATGATACAACCCCTATGCACATGTGATAGTTGGTGCCCCTTATCTGCTGCTGTTGGGGAACACAAGTAGCTCCATTGCATGGAAGGATGGGAGGGGGTTATGGATCCTCAGTCTCTCAGACAGGAGATGCTTCAATGCTTTCATCCTCTTTCTCCACCAATTCAGGTTGAACCAGTCCCTATTGCTACTGCTTATCCCCATTTCACAAACCTGGTTTAAGAGATCTCCTTACCTATGTGTGAGGCCACAGCTCCTCCCACATAAAGCCCACCCAAATTACTTTAGCTGTTCCTTCTTCATTTTCTGTTTTGCCTTACATTGCTCAGATAATTTGATATTCAGGAAGAGAATGATACATTTTTTGGAGTGATAGCAAATTTTTCAGGAATCTCTGTATAAGCATCGCACATCCCTGAAAAGCTGTCATTACATATGTTACTAATTCAATTTTAAAAAAAACCTGAACAAATTTACGTGGGAGAGCAGTCTTAGTTTAAAGAATTGTATTTCTATTTACAGCTAAGGAAATTTATATCTTAAAAAATCTAACAATGTTATTTTCAACAGCTGGTTTGGTTTGTGAAGCTGCAAAGAGTAGAGAGAGAAGTCTCTGGGACAGTGATTTTATACTTCAAAATACTAGTAATCAGTTTGTCCTTGCATAACTTTTTCTATGCCATGCCCCAGTTCACATTTGGAGCTATATTTTATCTCCAAGTTCCTATTATTTCTTACAGGTTAGCACAACATATGACCTATGACATTGCAGCCATAAAGAAAGTAGGCACATGTGATTTTTCCTTCAGTTTTCATATCGTAGTGCTCTGGCCATTTAATTTAGTTTCCCAGGTGCTGACAGCTGGTAATGCTCTTAACTGCTCTCCCCTGTTGGTAAGTTATGGATATTTCCTAACTGGAGTTTAATTGTGTAACTTTACTTCACTCGAAATGCCAAAGGTCCTAGGAATCCATTCAGGCTGATTATGGCACAGGAGATAATACTGTTTGTGGATGGTGAACCTAAATCCCTGATGAGTGTCTTCTAAGGCAAACTGACATTTATGGTGCTCCTCATTATGACATGACTGTCCAGAGCTGGCCCAGAGGACAAAATCCTCCAATTTTTTAGGTTACACCTTCCATATATATAAAAACAAGCATAAAAACTGTGGATTGAGTTTCTCACTCAGGCTCAGAGAGACAATAGCAATAATAGATTTAAAGGAAGAGCTGTTCTGTAGGTACCAAAGGTAGGAGCAGGGTATTGCACCAACCCAGCACTGTGAAGCAGGATTCAGTGCTACAAGTACTATCTCCTACCTGCCACATTTAGTCTGTGTTTCTGCCCTCTTCCCTAGAATGGCATCTCCCTGCTCTCGGTGTTGGGCACACTGTGCAGGGCCAAGCTGTCTCATCAACAGGGCATTGGTCTGGTCCTCCCTTGTTGGCCTTGACAAGGTGGTAAGGATGCTAGGGGTGACCTCAGAGCCCTGTGAACCTGTTGTCCTCCATCCATCAGTCAGTGATGGTTCCCCTGGCTACCTTACTTCCCAAGTGGGCAGGCTGACACCAGTGACATTCCATCCCCTCGGGCTCCTGCTCTCTGGAGGAAACCTGGCCAAGGGACCCCCGAGTGCTGGGACTTCCCTGTGAGAAAGTGCATGTGATCTGTAAGACCACAAGCATGTCACATAGAGCGTGCATCAGTGTTACTCAACATCAGCCTTCCTGACCCTCACTGGGAATTAGAGACCAAAATGCCTATTGGGGCTGCCAGGGAGTTTGGCCATAGCTTTGCTCAAAGGGTGAGCTATATACCCCACTATATCCTTGGGAACAAACTGTGGTCAGACTGTGGGAGCAATAAACTGAGGGTAATGAGCAATAAAATTATGGTGAAATGTGCTGGTGCTGTTGAAACAGAGAGGCTAAGGTGGGGAGGGCAGGACTGACTGATGTTCCCTCTCCTGAAAGGTGAATTTGCTTTGCCCAGTACCATGGCTGTTCAATGTTTCTGCAGCTATGGCAAGCTAGACTCAGACAGAGATGGAAAGAATTTGATAAAAAATGAATACATCATTGCTTTTGTTCTGCCTCTAGTCTGTATACTCATACCTCTGTGTACCTGGAAATATCTAACCTTGCATGGAGGTGTCAGCTTTGATGGGTTATGCTCCTTCTCCCTAGGAGAGATTAGAGGAAAGCTTGGTGTGGGAACCACTCTGAATTGGGTTCACTAGTTTCACCGTGAAAGAAAAGAAGTTTGGCAAAACTTGACCCTCATTTTAGAAATCCTCAACAACTTGGCTGAGATTTCTCTTCTTATTGTTTTTGCTTTTCTCTGCAGCTGCCAACTGCCTGCTGCCTGTTCAGCAACTGATGGAGAAGGATTGGCCCACTGGGAGAAGGTGTTATAATCCTCCTGGAGCAGCTGCCCCAGATTTGCTGCTTGCTAGTGAAGCCTGGAGGCAAAAGGACCAGTCTTTCCCCTCCCAGGTACATGAACACTCCTGAGGGCCTTGCATGAGGCATGGGAAGGGTGGTGAGGCAAAGGCTGTGTTGCATTGGAGGGCTTGGAGAAGTGCTGCAGCAGACAAAAGACCCCATGCACAGGGAGACCCGAGTGTCTTCTGTGCCCTTTTCCAGACACTCTGTGGGATTTCATGATGCTGAATTGTGAGTTAGTCTAACACAGATCAAGTGAAGAGAAGCTAGGAAGGAGCACAGAAATTTTTTTTTTGTCCAGTTAGTATAGACAGCTGCCTGCTAATCACCATTAGTGCTTCTGTAGGAAGAAAACAGTTGGAAGAGGTCCTTGTCATTCCCAATGCATTTCCTCTCTGCTCCTTTCCCTACTGCAGTTTCCTGTCCCCTGCCACAGTTACATTAAGGCAGCTATTTCTGGTGTCATCTAAAACAGACCAGAAGGGTTTTTCTGGTTTTGCTAATACCAGCTATTTCACTGATTTAGTTTAAAGGGTATCAGCACACTTAGGAGTGATAAATGGGAAGGAGGAGGGAGAGTAACAAATAGCTGTGGGTGAGAAAAGGCAGAATCCTTCTTTGGCAGCTTTGCCATTAGATAATTGTGGTGTGGAAAGCACCTTCAGATGTCCACTGAGAAATGCATTGGCATTTGGGCCCTGCCTGATTCCAAAAAACATGCTGGAGCATGCTTCACTGCTGCTCTGCTTCTTCATTCTTAGTAAATTGTCAGGTAAGCACACGTCCAAGGCACCCACTGACTAGTCACTGGGGCTTGGAGAGAGGAGAAAAGTAAATACTGCTAGCTCTGTTCTGATGAAATGGGAAGAAAATAGACAGAGCATTTTGAACAGAAATAAAATATACAGCCTGTGTACCCCTTCAGCAGGTGTTGGAGTGGTGCAATGTTTTGCGGAATTGCCTGTGGTTTTACAGTAGCATTCATCTATAGTATTTAAGGCTTACAGATATATTTAGGTTTCTTCCTTCTGTATAGGTGACAAATCTGTGGTCTTGCAAGAGCTCCATGGGGCTGTATCTGATTTATTCCAGTGAGTAGTTTGGTTTTCTTGACTGAGATTTCACTTGATCTCTTCCAGTGGAGTGGAACTGACCTACAGTTCTGGGTACACTGGAAATGTACACTGGAAATTGCTGCAGGGACTACACAGTGCTAACACACTTTTGCTGATCACCCTGATTGCCTAAGGATTACCTGATTAAACCTGTGATTTAAATGCTGCATGTCTTGATAGACAAGGTCACAGTTATGCAGCCTGAAGTGCCACCTAGAGTCTTACTTCATATATCTTTGATAATATTGTTCCCAGGACCGTGTTTGAAGGTCAAGAGCTGGATAGTGGGGGCAAGATTAACAAGCTATATCTTCAGAGGTCTAAGAAATTGCAGTTATGAAAATTAAGCAGCTGGGATGAGCAGATCACTGTTGCTGGAAGCCTCTTATTATTGTTCCCTCTCCTTTGCCTGATCTTTCCCTCACACACAGGGAAGGCAACGGGGTCAAATGGGAATCCCATAGGATGCAATCGCTGTGGGGTCTGCTTCGGACAGCAGATGTAGCCAGAATTGTGTCAGCCAGAGGTGGCTGCAAACAGGCCCTCAGGACCATTTGGTGATCCCAGGCTCCCCCAGTGCTCCCATCAGCCTCCTCTGTGCCTTGGAGGAAGCTGAGCCAGCTGAAGGGACATTTCAACCCTCCTTCTGGGGACGTGTGCTGCTCAAACTGCTCCATGCATGACACCCGCTCCCTGCCAGGTCCTGCTGGATGCAAGCAGATCTGCTCCCTCCCTTCAACCTGTAATGCTGTGCTCAGTCCTTGTCCCTGCACACTGCAAGCTGAGATGGGATTTCTCATCCTGACTCCTTTCCCTGCCAGTGTGCGTCATTTTCCCCCTGAATGCTCCTGGAGGCCAGGCTTTTCCTTTCTCCTGTGTCTCCTGAGCTCACACATTAAATTGGAAAGACCTTTCTGATCCCTCACACATTCTGCCACTGAAAGAAAGCCCCTGTGGTTCTTGGAAGGTAAACTGTCCCCTTTTTCAGGGTTTTCTGGGATAACTCTGTGTGGGAATGCCTGAAATCACAGGAGGAATGAGGATGTTCAGAGCTGTGCGAAAAAAAGCCAAGCCTATATCCACAGATCCTCATGTTTCCTATATATAATATCCTGCAGCATTCTGAAACAGATTTTGTTTGTAGCTATATTGAGTATAAAAGCTTTTCCTTCACCTAACAGAATCAATCGGCCCATAGTGGGTCTTTATTCCCATTCAAATTAAGGGCTATTCCATACTGAAAATGCACTAATGTAACTAAATTGATTTCTAACTTGATTTTAGTTAAATGGGTGAAGTTCCCTGCAGGGATACACTTAAATCAGTCGAAGAGAGGGTGAATTATGCATCTTTGTATGTTTCTCTGTGATTTATCTTAATTAGGTGTAAGGGGATCTCAGGGTAAACGAGACTCCGACCACAGGTAGAAACGCCCACACAGGTTCTGGGGATGCTTAGCAACTCTGCTAAAGTGCTGAATGCTCTTCACTCCTGGTGTAGAGAGCCGGAGGTGTTCGCTGCCTCACAAGTGTTCTGCACTTCTGGAGAGCAGGCCTGCATTGTCACTGTGTGCGTGTGTGTGTGGTGTCTCCCCCATCACATTTCCTGGTGGATAATTGCCTCCCCCCCAGCCAGGCACAGCCTTGGCTCTGAAGCACCCTCGTTGCTCTGAGAGCTGAGGCTAAGTGCAGCCCTTTAGCACACCCAGGATCCCGGAGGATTTGGAGGGAGGCTTTTTTTCTTATTGAGCTGCGCCACCCTCACAGGGGAGCTTATCTTCCCCCCGAGAAAGGAGGAAAACAAAACCAAAACCCTTAGCAAAGGAAAATGGAAATGATTTATAACCTGAGGCACAGCCAGCACTAGGAAATGCCTCCCTGATCATCTTGGGGATAGTCACATCTGTGAACAGCTTGGGCAGCTTTGCAGTGTTTCCTTGCTCCCAAGCAGGAACCCATTGTCTCTTCCCATTCCCAGTGTCAGGAAAGCGGGGCATGCCGAAAAAGCAGGGATGCTCAGTGGCTGTGGTCCCCATCCCAGGAGGGTACTGCATTCTGTGTTATATGGGAAGGAGTCATTCACACTCAGCACTCCTGCAAGCTGTGGTGCTTAAAAAAATAATAAAATCAACTCTATATTATTTTAATTGTTTTTAAAATGGATGGATTGTAAAGCTGCACAGTCCAAACTGACTGTAACCCCTTGAAAAGAAGCATAAAGGGGAAATGACATGTCCCATCACTCAGGAATATGGATTTTGAAATTTCTGTGTCTAACTTATTGAAGATTATATGCCAATATCTAAGTTTGGGAGACCTCTGACCTTTCACCATTGAGGAAGGCTGTGGACAGGTCTAACATACAGTGAGATAATGGAAATATAAGCAATGGCTTCCAGGGTAGAGGCCAGAAGTGTGGAGGCTGCGGTCATTCTTCCAGGAATGATGTACGGGCTTGATTGACCAGAAACGTCTCTGAGAAAGTGAGAGACCCAAAGAGGTCAATTCCCACTCTTCAATGGCTCTGGCTATTTTCTTTAAATTAAAAAGAAAAATGGGACACTCTAGTCCTTTGTGTAATTTTATAGCCTAAGGAATATTTCCTAGGCTTACTCTGCTGTGTGTGCTATAAAGCAGGATGGGGTATTTAGCCCCTGAATTTTCATTTGGGTGTGTTTTTTAATCCTGCTCACATTCATTTACTGTACAATATCAACTTCTATATCTTCTATGTTTTTTGTTTAATTGAGCATTTTATATTAATAAACCAAGGAAGCCTAATGTCAATGTTTGCTAGCATCATAGGCACATGCAATATTATACAAATGCATTTTCTCCTTTTCTCCCTTTCCTTCTCTCCCTCCTTCCCCCCTACCTCTCCCAGACAGTTACAACATTTTTGTGTGTATTTTTCCATGCTACCTTTAAAACTGAACACAAGGAGGTTCCCAGTCAGCTCCATGTCACATTGCAGTAACTGTGTCCATTTAAAGATGCTGTAGGACAAAACGTTCAAGGACAGCACCATAAGGGTTTGCTTGGCTCTGGGTGAATAGAGCTCCATTGTGCTTGCTCACGTGATGACTGCAGTCCTCTCCTCTCCTCTCCTCTCCTCTCCTCTCCTCTCCTCTCCTCTCCTCTCCTCTCCTCTCCTCTCCTCTCCTCTCCTCTCCTCTCCTCTCCTCTCCTCTCCTCTCCTCTCCTCTCCTCTCCTCTCCTCTCCTCTCCTCTCCTCTCCTCTCCTCTCCTCTCCTCTCCTCTCCTCTCCTCTCCTCTCCTCCAGTTCCATGGGGCTGTAATTTTGGTGACAAAGACGACTTCAGCAGCCCTGCATTCCTCAGTCTTTCTGCTTTAGTTTCCAGCTCTATGCTATAGCTTATTCATGCCTTTAGATATACTTTATTTAGTATATCTCTTCTCTGAACTTGTATGGGTTAAAAATATCCTTTCTTGTGGAAAAGAACAAGAGGTGGGGATAACAGGAATGTTGTGGGCTGAACTCTTTAAGTTGCTCTACTTCTATATCTATATATCTGTATGTCTATCTAGCTATATCCCAGAAAGTCAACCCTTTCCTGGGCTGCATCAAAGAAATGTGAAGGTCGAGGGTGGTGATTCTGTGTTTCCACACTGCTCTCATGAGACCCCACCTGGAATCCAGCTCTGGGCCCCCCAGCTTAAGAATCTAAGGACATGAACCTTTCTATAGTGAGGCCAGAGGAAGGGCAAAGAAGAAGATCAGAGGGCTGGAGCACCTGTCATATGAAGACAGGCTGAGAGGTGGGGTTGTTCAGCCTGGAGAGGAGAAGGCTCCAGGGAGACCTTGTAGCATCTCCCAGTACCTAAAGGGGCTACAAGAGAGCTGGAGAGGGACTTTATCTAAGTGATAGAAGAAGGGACAATGGTTTTAAACTGAAAGAGGGCAGGTTTAAGTTATTAAGTTATTTACTGCCATGGGGATGAGGTACTGAACAGTTTTCCCAGAGAGGTTGTGGATGCCTTGCCCTGGAAGTGTTGAAGGCCAGGCTGGATAGGGCTTTGAGCAACCAGGAATAATGGAACATGCCCATAACAGAGGGGTTAGAATGAGACAATCTTCCAACACAAACAATTTTATGATTCTTTATCTGTATTCATGACATATATATTCTAAAACATGTCATGTCCAGGTTCTTCACACTTTTAAACCTAAGGAGATTTAATGCAAACCTGCAGTTTACAGGAAATAGGACCTTCACAACCTTTCTTTCCTCTGAAACTGCATGTGTCAGACTATGCTCTTGGTGGCAGGGAAGCCTCATGGTGGGTGGGTAAGTGCTATGGTATGTACCTACAGGTAGCAAGTGTACTTTCTATCAAAAAACTTTGGGCAAGGAGCCGTGTTAGATGATGGACCTGCAGCCTCTGTCTTGGACAGGGAGAATTGCCTCCTTGCAGCCATGGCAAAGCTGAGGATGTCCCAGCTCTGAGTGTCTCCATCTGAAGGGCTCAGTGCTAGGTGGTGTTACAGCCCATGTAGTGTCCCTGGCCTTGTGGCATTCTGTGCTTTTGGCTCATGGGAATATGCAGGACGGAGCTGCCCCTTGTTGTCCTCCAGAAAGCAGTCCCTCCCTCACAGGGAGCCCACATTGCCACCGTACAGGCAGAGGTAAAACGGCAGCTCTGACTCCCGTTCAATATTTTTCTGAATGGCGTTGAAAATGCCCCTCATCATAATCTACTCAGTAATAAAAAAAATGATCATTTTTATGTCATTCAGTAGAAATGTATGGTAAATGAGATTCAAAGGATTAATGCACAAAGGAAATGTCAATGTTAATCTATAGACAGTCCCTTTAGTCCTGCTTGTCATAAATTCAGAGCAAGAGAGTTTGCAGACTGGCTTGGGAAGGATAAAATCGAAGGATTAAACAAACCATAACTCAATCTTTCGGTGCCTTGAATTCTTACTTTTGGGGGATTTTCCTCTGTAGTTTTTCTTAAAAGGACATATATCTTTAGTGAGAGAGAGAAATTACAAACATTAGACCATGAAAGTTGGGCTTTCTTATAGTCATGCTTGCACAGGCGGGTTCTAACTCAAATCAGCTGTGCCGGTTTAAAGCTGTGCTAGTATCTTTTATTGCTAACACTGAGCTACTTGGGTTACTCACTGTTGTGTCTTCAATGGGAATATAGGAGGAGACAGGCTGGCTTTGTCTCCCTTCTGACAGGGAGGCTCTGTATCCACCCGTCCTCAGCAATCAGATTGTAAAATTAGAGCTTCACAATTGTTGTTGGTGGGTTTGTGGTGTTATTTTGTTTTGTTTTGTTTTCTTAGATGAATGATAAATTTGTTTTGCTTCCCAGTATTCCAGCTCAGCCTTAAAGGAGGATGTAGGTCTTTGGATAATGTGAAGGACAGCTCAGGTCTGATATTTTCTCTGGATGAAGGACTCAGCCTTACACCAGGATTCACGAGGGTAGTGCTTTCTGCTCATTCATTTAGACTGCAGTCTGCCTGGTGCCAGGCCCTGCCCAACTCCTTAGCTTAGAAAATGTGCATTCAATTGCATGTCTAATTTGTTCACAAATTTTCCATGAGTGTTGAACCAAATCACACTGCAAAGACTATGCCTAGTTATGTGCCTAACTCAGCATTTGCACACAAAATTGCCTAATGAGCATGTGCAATTATGGCAATTAGACTTGTGAATTAAGCATGCAAATACCCTAGCATTTGGGTTAGAGAGTCATAGCCCATATCACTAGAAATAGCCTAACCTATTTTTGATATGATAAAGAAGCATATCCACCTTTTCCAGTGTGACCGCACTCATGAAAAGAGAGCATTGTAAGACCTTTGGCTTGGGGAGGAAAGACTACAAGCTCTGGGCAGAGACCATAAGGAATCTGCAAATGAAATGAGACTTTAGGTGCTTCTGCTTCCCGTCCCAGGTGTCTCTTACTCATAATGAAATACCAGCATGCTCTCACAGAGCATACCTTGTCTTAATGGTGTTATTCACATGCAGCCTCCATCAGCAGAAACTGCTGTAAAAAAGTGGACAACTTTCCTTCTATTATAGAAATATAATATTATTCTATTATTCTATTATGTATTCCTTTCTACTATAAACACAGTACAATGCATAACTACCCAATGCCCACGTGAATGTTGCTGCTGAATTTGTAGTTTTCTAAAATAATTCCACTTTGAGGCATTCTCATCCTACTGAGGGAAGGCACTGCTGGCTGGCTGCAGCACAAATCCCAGTGTAAGGTGTGAATTCATTTGGCAGCTGCCAGGACTGAGATTTTTGCATCAGTTATTGCTGCCTTAGTGAAATAAGGTTAACAAACACAGAGGTGAGCAGGTGGTCAGAGATAAACAGGTGAGGGAGAACATTTCTGTAATAAAGAAAAGTCTTGGGAGGGAAAGCATACCCCCCCTTAAATTTCTGCTTCATTAAGGTGATTTCAAACTCGCTGGGAAATCAAGGACTTCGTAGCTGATCAGCGCAAACAAAAATAATCCAGGTGGCAAGTCTGATGAGATATGACCTTGTTCAAAATCAATAGACTGTTCCCCTTCCACCGAGCACAACCGACTCTCGAATGAGTTTACTTCAACAGAGGCATTTCCCTCACAACATTAACATTTTAATTGCTTGTGCAGGATTTTCTGGAAAATTAACCCAGCGCTGGTTGAGCAGGGGGTGAGGATGCTGGGCGCAGGGCTGGGAGCGCAGGCGGTGCTGCGGGGAGCTGCAAACACATACCGCCACCTAAAGGAAAGAGACCTGCAAGGGAGCCGCGGAGAGCTGCTCCCCTCGGCTGACTCTGTCAGAGCTGGCTAAAACAAAGAGCCTTAATTTGCTCTTCGCAGCCCGGCTCCCCGATGCCTTCCCAAGGGTTGTGGCCCTGGCAAAGCAGGACAAGTCCAGCAGCATCATCTCCCTGCTGCAGGACCAGTAACGCAATGGGCACACACCTGGCAGTGGGCACGGGGTAACTCCTCAAGTTGTCCCAACTTCTTTGTGTGTCTGTGCAGTCTTGTAGCAGGGCCACAGATTAGGTGCAGCCAGGTGTTGTGCCAGGGGAGATGCCCGGGGAAGGCTCTGCTGGGGAGCAAATCCCACCTGTGCTGTGACACAGGGCTGTGGTGCTGCTCCCATCCTGCTGCCAGGTCCTGCCAGGCTGGGCCAGCTGGGAACAGGGAGGAAGCTCAGGCTGAGACTTCAGTAGTGGATGGATGGATGGATGAGGAGGGTGGGTGGCAGCCTAGTAGGTGGTCTTCAGATCATGCCTGATTTTACTTCATTATCTAACGTAGATTGCATAAATGCCAAGGGGACAGGACTGAGATCTGTTCAGCCCAGCCGAGTATCTTAACTCCTTCTACTAAAGAGACAAGCTTCTTTTGAACAGTCTTTTTCTGCCTTCATTCCTGGCTACACAGAGGAGGCAGGCAGAAGAAACTATTTACAGAGAATATATTCCCACTGAGTATTCCCAATCCGTTTATGAGCAAAGCCTGTGAAAATAAAGGGATGGGGTGGGGGAGGGGAAGGGAATCTTCCCCCTGCCTTCTGTAAGCTTGTGAAGCATAAAGGAAAGAACCTCTTTCAAACACATATAGGCAATGCTGAGCTGCAGAGCTGTGTCCTTGAGGTGTGGCTGACATGTCAGCCCACAGCGCTGAGCAGGCTCTGTACCAAATCACCAGCAATGAAAAAACCAAGTGAGTTTGGGAACTTCCCGTGGTTAGGAGTGCTGTCCAATTTCCCCTGCGAGTGGCTGCCAGAATCACATTAACACCTTGGCTGCCAGTGAGGTGGGACTCTCAAAGGCTGGAGGGTTGTGGAGGCACGTGTAGCTGCACACTAAAAGGCAGCCTGTGCAGGGGTGGGCTGAGGTGAGGGGAGCCTGTGCTCATAGAAGCCTTTTTGGTGTTTCAAAGGCAAAGCTCTGGTGTTTTGGGGCACTTTTGCAGAGCAGTAATGTTTCCTTAAGTGCAGGCTCATAGACAGATGTACACATGGTGCCTCCTGCCTGAGCTGTGCCTGCAGCCCTTTACCTGACGCCTGACAGGTAATAAGTTTTACCCAAGTGCTTGGCATGGCACATGGCTGTCCTGGGAGGAATGGTGTCTCAGAGAGACAGGAGGTTATGCACAGACAGCAGCATCCCGCTGAGCAGTCATAACCAGCACATTCCTGGGATTCCTGCAGGGCCAGCCCCAATGTGCAGCTCAGAGCTCACCCGGTGAGAGCGCTCCTGCTTTGGTGGGACGCTGGGCCGCTGTTCTCTGAGGTCAAACCGCTGCCAGTTCACAGCTCCAGGAAAGCTCTCCAGGAGAGCTGTGAGGTCACTGGCAGGCAGAATGGATATTGTTTTGTCTTATGTGAGTTATTTTCTTTTAGAAACTGATTATGATCTCGGCATCTCTATTCAGTGTGGCCATGGAGCAGGTTTAGGACATATCCTTCTTGTTTGTGCTGTTCCACATTGTAGCTTACAGCCTTGGTTGCAGTACAGAAAGTGCTTGCTGGGAAGTTTCCCAGACTGAAAGGAAAATTAATTGGACTTTTCTTCATAGAGAACTTTAATTTTATTTGTGGTAAGTTCTTTATAATGATGTATCTGTGTTTAAGATATTTTTAATTCTACCTTAGGATCTTTTCAATTAAATACATCTTTTCCTTTTGATGTCCAGGTGTGTTTGATTCTGGAGCCAATGAACATCTGTGTTCAAGTGGGGTTTTCAATCCCATGCAATACCTGCATTTGCAGTGGAAGGCACTAGCATCTTGCTCTCTTCCATCTGTAGTATTGCTTAATGGGTTGGAGGTAAACGCAACAGGGTAGGGATGAAAAGAGGGATTCTCAGATGGGCTAGGATACTGTAAAGCACTGTTTTAAAACCTGAATATAGCCTCTCATTAATTAACACTACAGTTGTATGGACACAGTCAAAATAAGTGCTGGAAGGAACAGTGTCCTGTAGGGAAAGCAGTTGATGATACTTCAAACAGATTTCTGTGTAGACTTGAACAAAAAGCTGTTTACTCCTCTGTGCATTAATTTTTACATCTGATTCGAGGCGTTGTGATAAAGCTGATGAAACATTTTCAATTCAATGGCTGGAGAAGTTGGTTCTGGCTAAAAGGACTAAAGGAATATTTCACAGCTGTTCCACCTATGGAGCCAAGGAATCCAAGTTGTCCATTTCTAAAACACAAAGGATTTATTTGAAATTTATATATATTAATTTCATGTTATGTACAAATTACCATACTTTATTGGATTTTTGAATATCACCTGTATATCCTGTAGGTATGGAAGCATTTTAATGTCATGCCTTAGCACTTTTTACATTAATTCAGTGAACTACTTTTCTGTTTGTTAATTCAATGCTTCAGCTTTTTCAGAGATAAATGCTTTTGCAAACTTATTGAAAATTTCCTTTCTGCTCTTTACCTTCTGATTTTGAAAGTATTGGATCCCCCTTTGCTGATGTTTCTGCACTTCCAATGTGGCTAGGGCCAAGGATCAGGTGTTCTTGGTGTGTTTTGGGGGCTGTGACAAAGTACTGCCAATGAATTTCCCTAAGGCAGAGTCAGTGTCTCCATAGCACTACCTGCAACAGCAGTGGCCCCTTCACATGGCAGCCACCATCTAGCTTTTCTGTCGTTGCCTCTCTCCATGGGGTCTGGCTGAGCAGAAGTTGACATTCCCCCCAGCCGCCCTCACAGAGCTGGGCTTTGCACTGGTAGCTGGGAGGGTGCTGATAACACATTGCTGCTGATAACACACCGGTGTTTTGGCTGCTGCTGAGCAGCACTCACAGAGCACCAAGGCTGTCTCTTCAAGATTCCACTCTCACCAATAGGCTGGGGAAGGGCAAGATCTTGGGATGGGATCCAGCCAGAACAGCTGACCCAAACTGACTGAAGGGATGTTCATACCATAAAATAATTCCATTCCAAAAGCTAAGAGGTTGGATTAGGGGAGGGTATTTGTTACTGCAATGTTTGTCTTGTGGAGCAACCACTCTGTGTACTGAAGTCCTGCTTCCTAGGAAGTAGCTGGACATCATCTGCTGATGGGCACTGGAGAATAAATCTTTTGTTGTCCTCTGCTTCCACTCACAGCCTTTGTTTTTGCTTTTATTAAACTGCCATTATCTTGACTCACAAGGGTTTTGTTTTCATCCTATTTTCTCCCCTGCCCTGTGCTGCTGAGGAGAGAGTGGTAGAGTAGCTTCGTGGGCACCTGGCATCCAGCCAAGGCCAGCCCATCACCGTCCTTTTTGGTGCTCCATGTGAGACACGAGACTGTGACAGGTTTTTAATAAGTGTGCTACAGCTGTAGCAGCTGTGAAGTGGCAAACACCTGCACAGGCCATGGACTTTGTTGACTGCACTGCTTATCTCTATTGTGCTGAGCTTGGAAACATGTTAGCACAAGGCACAGCTCTGTGCTTTGCCCTGGCGTTGATGGCCTTGCTGTGCTGGGGGAGCTCTCCTGTGGAGATGGTGAGGGAATACATCTCCCTCCTCCTACCCAGGGTTGATGTGGATGGTTTTATTATGAGGGTCCTGAGATGCTTTTTCCCCCTTGTGAGCTCTTTAATACTGATAATTAACACTGTATGCAGTCTGTGGAATCTGGTGTCATCCTGGTGTCAGAGAAAACAACTTTTAGGTCAGGAGAGACTGAAATGTGTCTGGCCAAAACAGATTCCTGGGTGGCAGGGTGTGTGAAAGGATCTGGGCAGGTTCCTGGAATGGTTGTCATATCCCACAGCCTGGGACTTGAAGCCCAAACATGAAAGTGACCCTGACAAACTGGTGTGCCACCTAGAGTGTTTTGCCTATCCCAGTGAAAACCAGTTTCCATCAGTGTACTGGTGCTTGTTCTGTGCCTACTGAGCCACAACTCAGTACTCTCAGAGGGCTGTGGTTGAGACAGACACCCAGACACTACAGTCATGGCTCCAACAGTAAAAAAGAAACAGTGGATAAGGAAAACAACAGGACCATATCACATGTTAGTGAGGGAGAAGGAAGAAGAGGAAAAGTTTATTCAAGAAGCTGATCCTTCAACAAAGAAACTGGAGGAAGGAATGAGAAAATTCAGGCAGGAAGCAGAATTCCTGACCACAGAATTTCAAGTCATGTAGAAGACTTTTGTCTTCCAGAGCAACTGGAAGCCCTACTTCCTGGGAACTATCTGGACATCACCTGCTGGTAGGAAGTAGAGAATAAATCTTTTGTTTTCTTTGCTTCTGTGCATAGCCTTTGTTTTTGCTTTATTAAACTGTCTTTATCTTGACCCAAATGTTTTTCTCTATCTTATTTTCTACCCACCCTGCTTTTCCCAGCTGAGAAGGGGGATGAAAAGAGTGGCATGTGAGTACCTGACATCCAGCCAAGGTCAACCCACCACATTTCCCCAGGGCAAGTCATTGGCAAGTTCAAGAAAATAGTTTAGAAATAAAAGGCTCGCTATGACTTTGCCTAAGCCCACTCCTACCATTATGAGAGTCTTGAGGCTCTGCAGGGGAGCAGGGCTAACAAACACCTTCAGCCCTTGTCCAAGCAGGTGATGCCTGCAGGAGCAGATCCAAGACATCTGCTGGGTGACAAATGATGTTGTGTGGGTGCTGTAACCTCCTGGGAGTCAGTGAAGGGCTCCTTGCCCCAGGTGCTTTGACTATGTTGGACTTCTGTGGAGTGACTTTGATGGGCCCTGGGGAGAGCCAGCCACAACCTGCATTTTCCTCTCTTAGCATATCAAATCCACAGCCCTGCCTAGATGGCCTAGAGCTGGAAGGCTGCATAAGAGTACCACATACATCCCAGGGGAAAACCTGTCTTTGAAGAATGGAAAAGGTGAGCTCAGGGGAATATGTATTTGTGATTAATCTGTTCAGCCACTGGGTGCCAATGTTGGCTCATATTTGATAATCCAACACATTTTTCTCTGGGAAGAGGAATTTTTAAAATCGAAAAGAAAAATGCTGTAGTTTTGAGAGGCTGTGGAGACTGAAATTATCCCTGAGAGCATGTGAATTTTTCTTCAAACATATCTGGAAGTGGAGTGCCGGGAAGGCGTCCATGAGGGATGGGGAGACAGGGGAGCCCTGGGTTAACAAAAGAAAGAGAGGAACCCTTAATGAAATGGGCTTGCTGAGAATTATGAATCTGTGAGCCTATGTCGTGTAGTGATTAATGATGAACGACTGTTTTAACTTCGGATCAAATAATGGGTTGCCTCTGAAAAGCTTCATTAATCACCGTTAGAAATAGGCCTGCCAATTCATTACTTCAGGGCAGACATGAGCTGAACAGTTCAGCAAATTTCAGGATTGAGTGACTCCAGGCAGGGGATGGTTAAAAAGAAAGCAGGGGTCTAATCTGTGTTTCAATGCACTGGGATTTATGAGTGAAGAATATCCTCTCATTGGCAGTTTCCTCTTCTTCCCCTCCTCTCCCACAAAATCTTTTTGCTGATTGTGACCTGGGCACAATGGGCAGAAAACACATGGCATTCAGGGCCACATCTGGGCTGGATTCTTCTCCCAGGTACCCAGATGTGACTCTGATCCGAATCACCAGAAATGATATTGCATGTCTCAGGGCAGAGCCTGGCTGTCCTCAGCTGCTGTTTTTCACTTTGCAGCCTTCATCTGAGACTAATGCTCTCTACTGAAGGGCAGAACATCGACAAGAAACATATTTGCCCCCCCTTTTGAGAAAGTGCTGTCAATAGTTAGAAGCTTCTGTGCTTTTGATGTGATTCAAGATTTTTAAGCCACCTGGGATCTGTTTTAATTGCTGTCCCAGGAAAGTGAGGACTGGGAAACACACGAAAGTACAGCTGATGCTCCCTGCTTGTGAATAGATCAACTATTTTTCTTTAAAGCAGCATCCAAACATCAGCTAAAAAGTGTGCTGTGCCTCCCTGCTATTTGCACCTAGCCAGTCTGAACAGGAGAAGAGAAAGAAATGGTAATTAGGGGCAGAATAATTTTATCAGATGAATTTTTTTTTGCTCCCGAAATATTTGTTTTGATCAAAACAAATGCTTTCGAAGGTGTAGCAAGAGCTACCTGAGTCATTTTGGGTAGAAATCTTTCCTTTACTCCTTTCAAAAAGGAAATGGCAAATTACTTGCCCTGCCCTCACCTCCACCCTTGAAGCCTAAATGCTTTTGCTTTTTTTTTCAGTCACTCCAACATCTACAAATTTACTTCAGCTATGATTTACTATAAATTTCTCAAAATTCAAACTCAAAAATTTTTCAGTTTCTTCTTTTTGAAACATTCACCCAAAATGATCATTTGCATTGTTTTGGTTTCCTGAAAATATGAGTACTTTTATTCAGGATTGACCTAACTTCCTTGAAACAAACAAAAAAGTAATTTATTCGCACAGCTGGAGATAGAGAGGGAAAAACATCTGGATATGAGAAGGGAGAGAAAATGTGCATTGGAAGGGGAAAAAACCAGTAAAAGGACAAAAGGTTATAAGTAGAAAAAGAGAAAGGATTGATATGGGGGTTGGAGTGTGTATCCAGGGATTATGTGAAGAGGGCTATGGAAAGTGGGCCTTGAAAGAGAAATGTAAATATGGTGATGGAAAGGAGGAGGGGAGAACTAAGAGAAAAGATAGGGGAAAAATGAAATGGAATAAAATAAACAAATAGAAAGCAAAAACAATGAGAAAATCCTACATTTGAATGAAACAAAAAAGTGACTAAAAATAAAATAATAGTCTAAGAAAAACAAAGTTAAGAAAACTGATGAGAGTAAGAGATATGCTGAAAAGGACCTACAAATTGAAAAATCCAGGAGAAATTTATTGATTTATTGCAGAAAAGGAAAGCAACATCCTTTTTGAATCTCGACCACTTATCGCCCAGCCCCAGCTGCACTGAGCGTGCCAGCACAGCAGCTCTTAGCCCTTAGCCAGTGTCCCTACTGCCCAAATCCACAAAATCCATGTGTGGGACACAACAAGGCTAGGGGAGAGCAGGAAGTAACATGTCAGCACCTGGGACCTGTGTTAATTCGGTGCATCAGCACCTTGGCTTCTACCAGCTCATTGTTTCCAGATGGTGCCTGAGCTGAGCCGGTATTTAAGGCATTTAAGGTCGCCTGCCTTAAGATTCCCAGGGGGCAGGAACGAAGCCACCTCTCAAGCACGCAGAGCTCAGCCACAAACTCTTCGGCACGCTGCAGCACAGCCAACTGCTTTGCAAAAACTGAGATGGCCGCTGAGCAAAATGGTCTGGTTGTTATTAACTCACCAGCACCTCCTCCCATGCGGTGCGGGGAAGGAGGGGCGCTGGTTTGTGCTCCGCCGCCCTTGCAGAAGGGAGATGTGTCCTGCGTTTGTTTGCCAGCCCCTCACGGGAAAGGTCTGGGTTCTGCATTCTCTGGGGTCAGCCCCAGGCCGAACCTGCAGGGACGAGGCTGGGGCTGAGCCAGCCTTCCCTCCTCACTCCCCTGGGCTGCAAGCAGTGAGGAGCCACGGGCTGGGGCATGGGGAGGTGGTGGGACTTAATACCTGCCATCCAAGCTCCTGGTTGAGGTGGCAGCTGGGCACTCTCAAAGGAGGCTTCAGGACATTCCTGTGTGTCTCCCCAGCACGTCCTAGGTTCTGGAAGAGCCTAGATGAATAGCTTAGTGCTTTGTACTGACTCTGAACACATGGAAGGGAGGCAGAGGCCACTCCAAAACCTGGCCTCTGCCCCGTGGTCTGAAGCTGCATGTATAGCAGCAACTATTTCAGCAGCTTTTAATATTCCTCTCTCCACCATCAAAAACATTTAACCTGCTTGGGTGAAATTGTAAAGCCTTTTTCTTTTTTTTTTTAATTTTTATTTTTCATTTTCAGGTTTGCTTTATGATTGCTCCTAGACTTAAAACATGGAAAGCTTGAAAGGAAAATCAGATTTTAGGTGATATGAAAAAGAGACTGGAAGCAATAAGCACTGCTTCAAAATGGGGTGACTTCTTCCTGTTGGCCTACTGTAAATAACCCAAGTGACCAGTGCTGTCATTCGGTGTCACATCCCAGCTCTGCTGAATATAATGCCATGATATGATCAAAACATCAGACAGATAGATGAAACCAATGATCTGTCTCTTGTCTCATATTGTTTTAGTTTCACTATTAGGCATTGATTACAGCTCTGCCCTCACCAAAGCCTTTTGTTATTAATTTCAGTGTATCCCAAATTGTTCACAGACTTTAAAGGTAATACTATTTCCTTGTACTGTCTCAGATAAAGGATAATCAGGAAGAGGTCTAAATTCTTAAACTTATTAAGCACAATATGATCTCAAAGGGAATGAGAAACCTATTTTTAGCCCTTAGCATTTAAAGTTTAGTCAAATGTGAATAAATTTCCAGACAAAGACTGGATCACTAACATTTCTCAACAGTCTGATTTTTTAGAGAAGAAATACATTTATAACCAAAGAATTTGGTAATTCTTCCTTGAAACTTGGGTTACCATTAAAGCTATTGGTCAAAAGCATTAATGCATGCATAATCAGATTTCTCCAGTTGTAATGGTCAAACTGTCAAAAAATATTAAACATGCTGATAGAGGCATGTGTTTCCCTATAGTATTCAGACTTTCCAAGTATCACCCATGTCTTCATTGTCTCTAAGGACAGCATCTGGGAAATCCTCACTTAGCATACGCAGTCAATAACAGAAATGTGGAAATCTGCTATAAACCTTTCATTTGTATTAGGTTTGCTTGGCAAGGTTGGGGGCAGGAGGGGCATTTCAGGGGTGGCTTCCATGAGAAGCTGCTGGAAGCTTCCCCCGTGTCTGGCAGAGCCAATGCCAGCTGGATCCAAGATGGAGCCATCACTGGTCCAGGTCAAACCCACGAGCAGTGGTGGAGGAGTCTCTGGGATAATGAATTTAAGAATGGCCGACAAAACCTGGTGTGCAGCAGCAGCCAGAGAGAGGAGTGAGAAAATGTCAAACAGCTCCACAGACCCCCAGGGCCTGTGAAGAAGGAGGAGGAGGTGCCCCAGGCACTGGAACAGACATTCCCTGAAGTCCAGGGTGAAGACCATGGTGAGGCAGGATGGCTCCTGCAGCCTATGGTCCATGGTGGAGCAGATTTCCACCTGCAGCCTGTGGGGGACCCCATGCCAGATGGGTGGATGTGCTTGAAGGAGGCTGTGGCCCTGTGGGAAGCCCACCCTGGAGCAGGTTCCTGGAAGGAGCTGTGATCCCAAGAAGAGGAGCCCACACTGGAGCTGGGGCAGAGGGTGCATAGGCAGCTGGGTCCCTCCTTTCTCTTCAGGTTCTCCTCAGGAGGGAGCACAGCATGTCCCCCACCAGGTGCTGTGTCCTGCAGGTACAAACCAGCTCCACACAGAGCAAAGAGACCTTGGCTGGCTCTCTGCAGTGCTCTGCTCCAGCTGAAAGGTGTGCCCACAGGGAAGCTTCAGGGGCACAAGCAGGTGTTAGACAGCATCATCCTTACAAGAATTCCAGGTGTTGATGGCTCTGATCACCCTGATGTGATGTATCTTTCATTGCTTTTTTAGGTGGAAGAGAATCTGCAATGTTACTGGTAATACAGGAAACTTATATGACTGAAATCATACGATGAAATTTTGAAAATACATAACACATAATTTCTGCCCTGTTGCTCTATACAGATGACTGAGCAACCCTAGAGAGAGTGGGTAGAGAGAAATTGGGTGTTTTCATGCCAGAGGCCTGGGAGCTGAGTACTGCAATACCTACAGAATCTACTCATGGCACATCTTCAGCTACAGCTCCTTGAGGATTTGTGAAGATGCAGCTGTGATGCTGTAGCACCAGAGCACATAGCTTTAAAAAATGAGAAAAAGATATCCATTTACCTAAGGTTTGCTTCCTTACTGGAACAAAGAGGATATTTATTAGTGTTTGGAACATAAAAAGAAAAGTGAACAGTCCATAACAACCTACATTAGTTACTAGGTAATCATATCAAACCTATCTCATTGCTTTGCTGTAGGACACCAGGCCTTACAAGTAACTGAGAGCAGTCATATACAGTGATTTTAGCAAAGTTTTTGACATTGATTCTCATATCATTTTAAGAAAACAAGATTTACAAGATGTAAGTCATAGAAAGCAGATAAAACATTTCCCAGAAATCGCAGTACTTACAATTCTGTTTGTTTAGTGAGCAATTCCCTGGCAAAGTCCAGGGGTATATAGAGTTTAATTCTGCAAGGGCCTGGTATTATTTAATATTTTCCTTAATGGTTTCGGTGATCCACAAGGAATGATATATTGTTTTTTAAGCTTTCAGATAATGTTATGATGAGAAGCACTTGGGGAAGAAAGAAAATTACTGGGAAACTTAATAGTTTGGAAAAAAACCCACAGAATCACAGAATCACATAATTAGCTGAGTTGGAAGGGACCCACAAGGATGATCGAGTTCAACTCCTGGCCCTGCACAGCACCATCCCAAGAGTCACACCACGTGTCTGAAAGCACTGTCCAAATGCTTCTTGAGCTCTGGCAGGCTGGGGCTGTGACCACTTCCCTGGAGAGCCTGTTCCAGTGCCCAGCCACCCTCTGGGTGAAGAACCTTCTTCTAAAACCCAACCTAAACCTTCCCTGATAAAACTTCAGGGCATTACCATGGGCCCCGTCACTGTCACCACAGAGAAGAAATCAGTACCTGCCCCTCCTCTTCTCCTCTTGAGGGGTTGTAGACTGAGATAAGGTCATTAAAAGCAATAGAATAAAGTGTAAAACACTGCATTTAGACTGAAGTAATTTAAAAGACGTATAGACCAAGATTAGGTACCTTAACCTTGATTGGTTAGGAATCACTTCTCCAGAAAAGTGCCAGAGGTTTGTGAGATGACTGTGATTCAACATTGGTGCGCTATCCCAGAAAAGACAAGTACACATGGGAAAATAGAGAGAAATCTGCAGGATGTAGGACCTATGATTTTTATTTGTACTAAGACCTCAGCTGGAGCTCTGTGTCCAGATTCAAGTATCACGCTCCAAGGGAGATCTGGGCTAACTGGAGAAATCTTAGAGAAGAGTGACAAGAATGGTCAGAAGTCTGTGAGGTGTGGAAGACAAGGTGACATGACAATGATTGCCTAGAGAAGAGAAGGTGATGAGAAGTGGGAAGGAAAACAGACAGGACATTGTAACAGTTTTGAAAATGTAAAAAATTTGTGCAAAAAAGAAAACAAAAACCTGTTATTCATCTCAAAAGAAGGTTAGGGAGAAGTAGAGTGTCTTACTGTAGTAAGGAAGCTTCAGGTTAGATTTCAGGGAAATTCTTACTTTGCTGAAGCCCAAAAATCGGTTTCCTGGTTGTGGAGTATGCATCACTGAAAGTCTTATACAAACAGGTAAGATCTGTCCAAAATGGATGAGTGCTTGATCCAGGCTTGAGGCAGAACAGTACATAGTCACTCCTCAAGATGCTTTCCAAATTAATTTGATTTCATTTACTTGTGGTTCTGCATTTGAAAATCAACCACCAGCAAACACCTTCTCTGTGAATTATTATAAACCTGTCAGTAATTATTATTACCTTTACTGAGCCATGAAAAATAATTTCCTCTTTAATTTCAAAAAGCAAATGAGCGTAAAGATCGCTCTTGCTTTTACTGTGTATCATGACTTGTTGATGAACATTACTGGCTAAATATAAGCTTGACCCATCCAAAAATGCAGAAATAATATTTACACACAGCTTTAGAGTGAGCTATTTTGATCAGTCTCTATGTTCAGTCTTCTGTGATTAGGGTCAATGCATTCAGGTACACCGAGTATTTAGCTCCTGACGACTATAAAAAAGAAAATTGGAATCAGATACCATTAAATTGAGTAGAAAAATTATTTTTAATCAGAATAACAGATACATGAAATTTTAATAGCATAACTTTGCATTTCAGCATCAGCTGAAGTAATTTCCTGCATGCAGACTATAAAGAAATTGAGAATGTCTTCATTTTAAATATAAACCCTTGAGATCAAGTGCATAATATAGGAGATTTTTAAGTAAAATTAAATTTTTAGGAAGGCATTGAGGATTATCCATTTGGAAGCCCTGCTCAAAATATTCCTCTCAGTTACTTTCTGGTCTTTTTTTTGGTATATGTTTCCAGTCCTCAAGCACTGAGTTGAGGGAAGGGATCAAAATTGAGTCCCATTTTTTGGAGAAGCTTTCCATCTTGTCTCTTGCCTGAAACTTTGCTTCTCTAGCCCTAGGCTCAAGGAGGATTCGTTCTATTTCTCTTCCACATCTTCCCAGGTGTCAATATTGTCCTTAGTTATCCAGCACTCTCTGACAGCAATGTCCTTATTACTTTAAATTACCTTTTGAAGACAAAATTTTTCAAGATCTAGTAAAGTCTCCAACTGGAAATCCAGTAAGAAGTTGGCCTTCTACCATTTTCCAGTTCTGGACCTTGCTACTATACACACTAAACCAATAAAATGAAACGTTAGGACCCAGCTGTGACAAGGATATGTTATTTACATAGCCATCAATTAACACTTTAGAAGTTTTCTTCTTTCTTGCCCTTAACTTACCTTTCCATTAAATTGCAATTACCAAAGCAGAAGCCCGTGGTAGTATCATGTTTAAACAGGCAAGCCCAAAAGTGAAGTTGCAGACATGGTTTTCATGAAGCTCTTCAGTTTGATCCAGAATAAAGGAGATGCCAGAAGAGAATTGAAAGAAAAAAATTGTTTTTCAGTCTCAAGGTTGTTTTTGTAAAAAGAAAACACCTACTTTGGAATTTCTAAGGCTCAATTCTACATTGAAAGCAATGTTTAACCAACCATTTCCTTGCTCAGTGTTGTTTTGCAAGCTTTTGATTAATTGATTCAGCCTTCTCCTTACTCAGGGGATAAATGAATGAAGGGATGGCCACTTAAACCAAGGGATGGGGAGAAAGATCATTCTTTCTGAGAAACTGATACTAAAGAGCAATTTTACAGTCAAAAGACAAACAAGGTTATAAGTTGGGAACAGATCATTATACAAATGCTCTTTGACAATTACTAGTGTTTGGATTGCAGTTCTACTTTTTATCTATCATTGGTGATCAAAATGAAAAAAATCCTGGTATTTTCTTTTTTTTTTTGGAGAAAGCCAATAATGATCCATGTTTCCTTGTGGGTAAAGGAGAATATCCAAAGAGAGTATCCAAAAATAAAACTGAACGCTCAAAGGCAACATCAAAGGACAGTTGTGTTAATTGGAGGTCAAATCCTGAAGCACTGAGTTCATTTAAAAAAAAAAGGTAAGCATAGATTAGAAGAGACCACCTTGTTTTGTATGAATCCTCAATTTTTGTTGCACCTCTTGACAACCGTGGCAGCAAAGGTGCATAGATCTGGCATCCAGCTCCTCACTGAATGCTGAGGGGAGATGAGGATTTCAGTTTCCCAACCAGGAGAAGGAACTGAGTTTGTCTTCACAGGATACACCTACAGAATCTGTGTCCAAAGTACTGAGTCATACCTCCTGAAATAGTCAAGGTGCCTTACTCAGAACAGAGATGTGAGACAGCACACACTCAAAACTGGTTTCAAGTAGAGGTGTCAAAATTCTTCAGGGGTTCAGTCTGCAGTCCTTGATCAGGCTTCATCTGAATCTTACACATCCAGAATTCACAGCGAAACGTCAGAAGTTGTTTTTCAGATATTGAAAGGCAGTTCTTTGTGTATTTGAAGGGGGGGAAAAAAGGCATAAATCATACTGAGAATGGAACATGGAAAATGCCTGATATTCTGAATGTATCTATACAGACTTTTGTCTTATTTCGCCAAAGAGGAACCACTAGCCTGGACTAGATCTTGTTATTTTGAACATTTGAGCTATTGCATGAATTGAAAGACCAGTTTAAACATTAAGCCAGTCAATTGAGTAAGGCTGCTCTATTAAGAATAGGAAGGGTTTTCATAGAATCATTGAATGGTTTGGGTTGGAAGGCACCTTAAAAATTAACTAGTTCCAAAACCCCTGACATGTGCTGGGACCCCTTTCCCTAGACCAAGTAGCTCAAAGCACCATCCAGCCAGGCCTTGAACACTTTCAGAGATGGGGCAGCCACAACTTCTCTGTGCAACCTAGGCCAATGTCTCACCACCCTCCAAATTAAGAATTTCTTCCTAAAACTCAGTCTAAACCACTTTTCAGTTTAAATCCATTCATTCCCCCTTGTCCTATCATTAGATGCTCTTGTCAAAGGTGAAACTGTTATACTGTAGTAAATGGAAGTCTAGAGGATGTGCTAACACAGCAGTTGACACAGATGACCAAATCATTGATCAAATACAGCAAGCATAGCTCTCAAAATTAAAAATAAGGGTAAATGAGTGTACTTTGAATGGAATGGAAGTGAGTGTTAGAAGTGAGAGCCTGGCTTACAACAGAGCTCAAGCCCTGTTTCCCTGACTGGGTATGATACAGAGCATGTGGGATGATGGCTTTTTGGGAAAAGGAGAGCAAGAAGTTTGCTTTCGGTCCACGACCAAGGAGTGGAGCAATGAAGAAGAGCTGAATTTGAAACTGTGCTCCTGCACTTCAGAGGACGCCGTCAACAGAAAATGAGTTCGTCACTTCTTCACACGGTGGAACAAACGTTTTAGAAAAACCTGGACGGATTCGTGAAAGAAGAACATCTCTGCGTTAATGTAATGCGAGGGGCTTGAAAATGAGAGAGAATGGGAAACGTCGCGCCTCGGAAAAGTACCAGCAGAGGTCAGCACAGCCGGGAGAACGGAGCAGCCGGGATGCTGCTGCTGCTGCTGCTGCTGCTGCTGCCACCAGGATGCTGCGGGGCCGGCAGCGCGGCCCTTCCCACTGAGAGCTGAAGTTCCCTCCTGCCAAGTGCACGAGGGGCACAACCCACCCTCCGTTCTGGGACAAAGCAGCCCCAGATACTGGTGTTTTCTTTATTCTGACCTTGTATGTGCTTTCCAAATTCAAGAAGGTGGCTTGACATAGCACTTTAGATGGGGAAAAAAAAAAATCACACCTGAATTCTTTCATGGCAATAAAATTTCCTCTAGAATTCATATAAAATGGAAGAAATCGAATTTTTCACTCTGTTAAGACATCCATCTTGCTGCATCTTTTTCTTCACAACACTGGTTCTCACAGAACATTGTAGACATAAAAGCCAGAACATCATTCATCAGACTTAATCAGTAAAACCCTCCTTCACAGAGCTGTTTCTTCCAGGAAAGCTCAGTTTCATGAATCATTTTATATCTGGATTACTTGATTCAAAACCAGTGCAGGAAACTGAATTTCCTTAATGTAAGGTGATACATCACACCTGTCTCTCTGGAGAATAATGTTGGAACTTGGGTTCCTTCCAGACCAAATGGTGGCAAATGCCAAAATGCCCAATAAAAAAGGGAGGTCACATGTAGAAACATAGACAGGGCTTGCTTCACATCATTCTGAAGCAGAGCAGTGCTGGTAAGAGAACTTCGGTTATAGCAGAGTTACATGAACTGGCAGTTATTGAGTTATGAAATAATTGATAACCATAGTGATGGAAAGCTTAAAGTAATGTCATAAAAGTGATATCATGCCAGAGATTTTCTGGCTGAAAGGAACTTCAACTGATTGAGTGCATTGCTTAAAATTATCTGTATTCTTTTCCAGATCCAAAGAGGCTGAATTTCTCTAATATCCAATATTTGCACTATCAGTGGAAATGTAGATTTATGGTTTTGCAAAATAAAGTATGAGACACAGAGATTTTTCAGGATGCATGTTGTATGAGGCTGGTGTTTTCTGAAGAACTGATAAGAATATCCAAATGAAATTGCATTTCATTTCAGTAGACATAACTACAGCGCTGAGTAACTTCACAGTGATGAGTATCATCACTGGTGTCTCATGTAAAGACAGGAAAGAGAAATATATCCAGCATTAATTCTGTGCAAATGCACCTGGGGCAGCTTTGTACCTGCTGCCAGACCAGCATGGCATGATGCAGCACTGGAAAGAGGTACTGACACGGGCCTGGAAGCAGTAGAGCTATTTTAACTGTGTTTTCCACCTCATTTGATGTTAACCAGCCCACAGCAATATTATTTAGGCATGTGATATCTACATGACTAAATTGCTTGCTATTCCAGAGCTTGTGCTTCTATGGCACAAGCTTAGACAACTCTGGAATCCACTGTATAGCACACTATGGGCATCTTCCTCACTTCTGTCCCCAGGGAACAGATTTTACCAGCATCTGTAGAGATACAATTTCTTATAAGGTTGAGGTAGCTGCAAAATGGATATGGGGCTTCACTTTGTGCATAATTTTTAAACTCAGAGTGTTTGTTCAGACTAACATGAAATGGAAGACTATATGCTATTGTTTTAAATATTGTTTGCTGTGGAATACCCAGTGGAGAAATATCTAGGAGCAGAAACATTAAGATATTCTCCACATCCACAGAGAAGTTTGAGTAGAAGTCCTATGAGAGCAGGACTTCCACAGCTACACTACAACTTCCACTAGTCAGAGGGCTGGGTCAGACCATCAGATAGTGGAGTTGTAACCACAAAAACTTATAAAAAAGCTTTTACTGTAGGCTAAATCCACAATAAACTCTAACAACAGTAAGATCCTGGGTGTTTCCCAGGCACAGAAACAGTTTTGGACTACTGAACGTTTACCATTCTTCCTCAGTTTTTCAACAAAAATTCCATTATTCAAGGTAATTGTTGGCAGACCCAGAGAGTGGAGGTCACAACAGCTGAAAGTGAGTTACAATGCCCTTGTGTGTGTAAAATGCATCACTTGTCCCTTTGTGTGGAAAGAAACACATGGAGCTGAATTTTTCTAATGCCAATTGACGTTTAAGGCCTCAGTTCCCTGATAGGAATTGAACAAAGAAAACGGCATTTTGAAGAATCCATTTAAGTTTGAGACAGGAAAAAGTAATGCAGCTTATCACCATTAGCTTTCTTTTTGTCTAAAATCAGTAATGTGCAGTGGATTTTTTCTGTGACATAAATAGAATCAGTGTTTGTTTAATAATGTACAACTTCCTAAATGACAGAGATTGTGAATAAGAGGAAGGGCTAAAGAGAAGAGCAGTTATGTAATGGTAGGGCCCCCTCCTACCCTAAGAAGAAATATGACATTTTTGGATATCCAAAAATACCCCCAATAATATGCAATAATATGGTTAATAAAATTATTTTCCCCCTCTTTTTTTTTGGCCTGCATGGGACTGGCATATTTGACAGAAAATGTTCTCTGTGAGCTGCTGTTACTGATATAAATGGTGCAGCAACCACATCTTTTCCTGGTAGCTATTAATGTTATGCAGCTGGGTTTTATTGTAATACAAAAACCCTTGCAACTCCTTAATACAGAGAAAGGCGTAAGAATGAGTACCTCTGAGCACAGAAAAACACAGCATCACTTGTGACTACACAATTAAAAATGGTGTCTGTGTATTCCCATTATGTCCAAAAAGGAAAAAGCCAATCTCATATATCAAATGGAGTCAAGGATACTGCTTGACATGGATTAGTTTATATTAAAGAAATGTAGCACCATGCATCAGGGAACATTAGTGAAACCTGACCTCATCCATC
Organism: Melospiza melodia melodia; assembly: GCF_035770615.1. Classification (NCBI taxonomy): domain Eukaryota; kingdom Metazoa; phylum Chordata; class Aves; order Passeriformes; family Passerellidae; genus Melospiza; species Melospiza melodia. The sequence continues at coordinate 137,087,519 of NC_086194.1, forward strand.
ACTGGCTCTCAGGCAAGTGTAGCCATATCAATTTTTTTCATGAAAATTCAGGACTGAGCATCGGTTTATATTGGGTAATCCTGACACCGCATCCTATTACACCAGACAGAAACTCAGTACTATAAGTCATTATAATTTACTCCTGCTAAAATCAACACAACTGTCACTTACCACTTAGGCACTCCTGTTACACAAACTAGTGCCAACAAAAAACCCTCAAACCTCAAAACCGCAAAATAGCTGTCAGTCAGGACATATTTATGAGGCACAGCCTTGGATCTCACCAGGGAATATCACACAGGCTGAGTGTGTTTCTGATGGTGCCAATGCAGTGACATGAAATGACAATGCCAAAAAGCTGAGCTTTCTCCCCTTAAACACACCCCCTGGCTCAAACCCATCACTGTGAGAACCAGACTCGCTTGTGTTCAGATGGCTGTGTCTCGTGTAATTTTAAATCTTCAGAGTCCTGGCAGGGATGGCATTGGACCCATGGATCTGCAACCTGCTAGGGCTGCAAATGGAGGCCATAGATGATGTCCTAGTGTGCCCAAAGTGATACTGTAATTGGTCAGCTAAGTCCTACCATTGACATATTTTCTGATTTCAGAGAAATTCAGCCTGCTCATTTCTGAGCAAAGGGTTAACAGATTAACAACACAAACTGGTTGTCTTGAGTAGAAAAAACCAATGATACTATATATAAAACTATTCATATTAAAAAACATGTCAGTCCTGGAAAAGTACAGGGCCAAACATCAAGGAAATTCATGTGAAGTTTTATTCCATAGTTTCTCATGTGAATTATATTTTTGGATCATGGCATTCACTTTTTAATTCCCAATATGCAGTTCTTTTTTCAAAAATTTGTTCTTACCAGAACAGGCAGGGAGGGTGAGAACCAGAGAGAAAGTCTCCTTGGGTTCCTGTTGTGAAAGGAGCTTGGATTTTCATAGTATGGTACATGCTGCTATGTAAATCATGTGCCTCAAGTTTTACCTCTGGGCCTTCTGGAATCTCTTTGTGTCCCTGAGTCAAGTAACTCAGCTTCAATCATCAAGGTACCTCAGAGAAAATTATAATAGGGCATTATTTTATAATTAAGAATGGAAATTCAGTCTCCCAAATGGTCATGAAATTAATCCCTTTTCATCTAGCATTTTCAGAATGAGAAACCTAGTCTAATGCATCTCTTGACAGTAGCAACAAAATCATCATCCATCACTTTTCACCAGGGAAGTCCCTTCATTTGCTTCATTTTCAGTCTGGGAATACCATCTTCACACAAATGAATGAACACCAGAAAAACAGCCCTTCAGATAAATTGCCTCCTGGGGGTATATATCTTTAGATACTGCATTGCATTCATATATTAATATTATATGCATTACCTTTCCCATAAGATGAATAAAGTCCCCCTACAGCAGAAATCACCCTCTATATATTCACTTAATGATCAGGATAAACCTGCTACATTACCTTTAGTGTGGGAATTCTGATTGGAAACCAGGAAAACACCACAGGAAAGGAAAATCTACTTTGTGGTACTGAAAAGTAAATGCAATAGAATGTACAGCTGATAACCCTACATAGGCAAAAAGCTACTGTAACAACCTTGCACAAACACTAAATACACATTCAGTTCTAAATAACCTTCACGTTTTCTCCATATATTGAGTACAATGATGCAGTGATAAATGATATTGAGGCTGGGAACGTTTCTAGAGAAAGAAAATGAAATCTGTTGCTTTAATTCAGCAAAGAAACTTTGCGCCATGTTTATGTTTGTAGAGGAAAAAGACTCAGCCTTTTACTTAGCTAATATTTGTGTTTTGCATTCTAGGAAGATTATCAGTAAGGTCTTTGAAAATAAAGCCTATGACTTGCTCCTTCAAACAGCAGTAAATTACAGATTACTGTAATTTGGTGTCAGATAGTGTTGGAAATATTTTTAAGGTAAAGGTGTGGATGAGGCTCAAGACAATTATATCTTATGAAATTGTAAGCATTGCTTAATAGAATGTTGTCAATTAAGGGAGTTTGGTCTTAGTTTTATCACATAATTTCAGTAAAAATACAAGATTGTCAGGCTTAAATTTTGTGTAGAAGAAATTGAACTTCATTCATCTTAGAGAAAAGCAAGAGAATATAGAAGCTGATGTCCAAACCTTTGGAAGACCTTGATTGTGTCAGCAGTAGAGCTTCAGAGCTGAAATAAATGCCTGTAACAGGTGGATCAACATGGTCCTGGAAAAAATCAGATGGAGAAATATATTGTAAATGGAAGGAATATCATATTGGGGTTAAAAAAGTATTTTTCTCTCATTCTTCATACTATTTAATTGAATGCATGTTTATTGAGCACATATACTGCATTGAACAAAAGAGACTCCAGTAGGGGAACTTCCCACACTTGGAAGAGAAAATCAGAAAATACAGTAAAAAATCTATTTCTCTAAAAAGGGACAAACTTCTTATGGGTCTACAGGAGCTTTGATGCTTGAGTCTCACTACCTGGTTTAATAGCTGTAGTTGTGGTCTGTCAGTGTATGGGGTGCACTATTCACCTCTTACACCCCGACAATCACAATGCAAAACAGGCATGTGTTGCAACTGTGGTTTGCATAGGCAAATACCATAATATATTTCACTTTACACTGAGGGAAGCTCTTTTCATATGCAAGTGGGAAATTCAGCAGGAATGGTTATATCAAATTAAGAAATGGGTGGGCTGGGCCCGTGGCTCCTGCAGATGAAGTGCAGGATTAGGGTGGATTCTCAAGAGTTGATTCCCTCCATCAGGTGGTAATTTTGCACTGAAGTTCAGTACAAATTAGGTAGATTGCATTATTTTTAAAATCAAAAATATATATAAAAAAAAAAAATTAATACCCCATATGCCTGCACAGAAAACTGGCCTCATAGACTGAGAAACAGAAGTGCCTTTTCAAAGCCTTTAAGCAAGGTATTGCAGGAACCAGCAATAAAACTTGACATCCCCAAATAACTTGTGTCATGACAATGCTCTTCGATCTCTCTTGCCTAAACATGTATAAACAAATGGATGCACCACTGATGATCTGATAACCAGCAACTCTGTCTTCAGGTTTCTCATTCTCTATGTGAGAAGGGGTTATAAAATATCACTGAATCTTTGAAAAACACTAAATCTTAGTTCAATTTACATCAGGAAAATGTAACTCCATGCTTCGTTGGGTGTTGGAGGAACACATGCATCACCGTAGATGTGGAATAGTCAGCAGCTGCTTTTCATGCTCTTTATTCTGAGGAAATGTTTTTCCAGGCTTCACTTTTCATTAGAGATCCTTGCCCACATGTATCATTCTGGGAAATGCAGAGTGGGTATAATAAATCATATTACCACAGAGAGATGCCAACACACATTACACCAAAGAAATGCTACCTCATGTTTTTTTTTAATATTGAGGAAAGGTAAATCTTTCATATCACTTAGCACCATGGGAACACAGCCTGACAGTGAGCAACCTGGACTGGGAGAAATATTAATATTTCAAACCTTTAGCTAGAGTAGCATATGAATAAAAAACATATAATTGTTTTGTTACAAGTCTCTCAATCTAAACAGTTAGCTGTTACACATTCTTGGTTATCTCTGCCAGAGGTAATGATTATGGAATTTTTCCAATCCTACCATGTAATCTTGCCACGTGGATAGGGCATTGGATGAAGTGTTGTTTCCCAGAACACAATAGTTTTTTCAGTCCTTCCTTCCTTCCTTCCTTCCTTCCTTCCTTCCTTCCTTCCTTCCTTCCTTCCTTCCTTCCTTCCTTCCTTCCTTCCTTCCTTCCTTCCTTCCTTCCTTCCTTCCTTCCTTCCTTCCTTCCTTCCTTCCTTCCTTCCTTCCTTCCTTCCTGTTTCTCTCTTTAGAAAGCTCCTACAACCACATGGCTTTCTATGGGCCAGGCTGATGGTGCAGGTGATTGAAGTCCTAAGCTCTGGTTTGTGGAATGAAGACACTGCTATATTTTGGTTCCTTTGAGAGTTGTATGTTCCCAGAGCTCACCAAGGCTTTCTTTGTAATAATTGGAATAATAATAATAATAATAATAATAATAATAATAATAATAATAATAATAATAATAATAATAATAATAATAATAATAATAATAATAGTAGTAGAAAAATAACGACAACAACAGCAACAACTCATGGCCAACGGAACATAATCACATAAGCTTCAAAAGTTTAATTTTCTTTTGCATTATAATTTTTTTGTGGCCATATTAAACTTCTTGAAAACTTTTGAAGCTCCAGAATGGCCAGCAAATTTTCATTCATCCCATAGACTCAGTGTGCTCAGTATGATTCATGTACATACTCAATATCCACCTCTCCCTCCCTGCCCCCATGATAGACGAGATGTTGCTTCAATTGTGAATCTTCCTCACGATATGTAGAAAGGGCTTTCAAAAGTGGTTTCGAATGCCATTTTTAGTTGTGAGATATCCTGAAAGGACTGTTTTCTCTATGGAAAGTTTTCTTTCCATTGTTGAACAATGTAAACTGGAATTATTTCCTGACATGTCTTCCAGACTTCACGTGAGCAACCAGATATTTGCAGCTAACCCGACAGCTACTGTGTGACAAGGAGGCATCAGTGTTACTGTGCTGTGCTCAGCTGTGATATTATGATACTGTGGGTTTTGCAGCCATTTTTGAACCAGTTTCCTTTCAGAATTCCCTAATCCACAGAAAGTTTCAAGGGCCACAAGTTCTGGCATAACAATCTTTCCATGCACATAGTGAAGTTTGGCTGTTGGGCTCAACCCATCCACTATGACCACCAGTAATCCATTCTAGGCAGCGTCCAACATTTCTTCTTCAAGTGCTTTAGACTTCCATTGCATCCAGCCATCATCCTCTGGAGTCCACCAAGCTCTTGTGCCGCTCAAGTCCCGGGCTGTGCACATGACCAATCTCCTGTGGCAGGAGCCTTGTGAAGAGACACCAAGACACGAGTGGAGTGGTCACTTACAAGAGCACTTGTGCTTCAGCATCTGCAGACCATGGAACTGGCTTTTCTTTCTGTCCCCTAATGCAGTGATTTTGCAGTATTATCATACCCACAAATACAACTCTCAAGCAGAAGCAGAGTACTTTAAAACAGTGTTACTTTGAGTATTGATGACATCTGTAAAAAGCAACCCTGAAATATATCATTAATGACACAGTTTCTTTTAACTCCAAAATTTTGTAGTACATTTATTCTGTTTGACTGCATTTAAAATCCCTCTAGGCTTTCCCTTTAAATAACTACAGGAAGCCTCTTCCTCATCTGATATTTTACACAATAAAACTTTTGAAGAAGTCAAAGCCATAATATTGATGTATTGATGCCTGCAGCACAGCAAACTACTTTCAGTAACAGCTGTCAGGCTCAGTGCTGCATCAGATCTCTTGATAGTGTTTATAATTTACTTATTTTCCAAGAGATATCCAATGAATGTGGACAAGAATTTGTAACAAATAACTTCTTTTACTCTTTCTTTCCCCTGTATATTGAAAATATCACTGACCTTGCCAATTATAGACTGGGTTTTTTTTGTTGGCAACATAATAGCAGAACTTGGCCTTTGCTAGTTCTGACAAGGATGTAATAATGTTTTACTGTTGGATTTTATATCAGGCTGGATTTTGATGTCTTGCCTATATTTATATATATAAAATTAAAAGAAATATATATATATTGCAGATACGTGTGCTTCTGCAAAAATATTCTTCCATATTTGAGGATTTTTCCACAAGTATATTTTTCTTTCCTTTTTCGTTTCCTTTTCTATCTCACTACAGATTACTTCACCTTGTTGAGCAGAAATAAAGAATGCTGCACATTACTAAGAATCTATGAATGAGTCTTACTAGGGGAATTTAGGATTGTTGTCATAAATATTTTTAGAACATTGGCACTAAATGGAAAATCACCTTCACTGCTGAGACCAGTGTTAAGAAAGAGAAAACATGTGGCAGTACAAGATTAAAGATTCTTTTCTGGAGATCCTACTTTATGGCTCTTGGTTGGATTTATATTATCAGAAGAGGCTTCAGCTCTTTCTCACCTTGGTGCTGTCTGTTGGTAGATCTCAGTTAGACTATCTGAAAGCCAGAGTTTTAAAGTGCAATGTAAACTAGTCTATCATAATAATGGTGTTAGAATCTCTCAGGTCTTGGGAGGACATGTAGGTCACTTATCAAAAACATTGTCTCACACATTAGGAAGAACCCTAAGACAAACCAACCTACCCATGGTTATTAGCAGGAATAACAAGATATTGGGTACCCTTTGCTTTCATTTCAGTCTCTGAGCATTCTTATTGGATTATGATACATTATTATTAATGTCTAGATTCTATTTCTAGGCATGTGACTGGAAACTTATTCAAGTCATGACTGCAAACAATCCTTGGAAAAAGTCTCGGGGTTTCCATGAAAACGGAAGAATTGTCCAAGTCCAGCAGGTTTGCAAGAAAATATGAAGGTCAGGTCACAAGATGAAGGGTACTTGTGAAGTTCTTTTTCCTATTCTTATAGCAATCAGCAGAGTAATTCAGAAGTTTCGTTAAGGCTATAATACTAAAACCTGTCCCTTGCTATCTTTGTCCTAATGAGATGTATGTGACTTATCCTAAACATTTACAGATTTCCCCCCTCCATCCCTATCAGAGGGTCAAGAAGATCTCCCACTAACTTTTGTAGCTGCTTGGAGATAAGCCATGATGTGATACAGGCAGCTGTGGAGCAGCTGGAAATGGTATGATGACAAGGTACATTCTCATGAATGAAAGTTTGTGCCAACCATAGAGGAAATTCCTCAGGTTTTATCCAGGCTGTACCTTGGCTTTGACTTCCCAGCAGATTTTAAACCTAAAGATCAATTAATGCCCACAGGCAAGGAAGAGGTCACACAAATTATGCTCTGCAGTAATAGCACTTCACTGCCAGTAATGCATGGTTTGGCCAAGACCTGAGCCTTTTCTTGAGAGTCACAGGCCACCAATATTCCTCAACTCTATTCCTTCGCTTAGACCTCCTGCTTTGCATAACTTCAACTTTACCATGAAGCAGCTGAGAAGGATTATTCAGTGAAGAAATGTTTGTTTTCCCTATGGCACACTTCAGACCTCAACAGTTATTCAGAAATACCTGATGGCCCACATTCATGGCCATGTGGGACATGGCCATACATGTCTGTTAATGAGTTTATGATTTCAGATTTAGTTTCCATCTCTTACCTCTCTATCTGCTGTTCATAATAATGAGCTCAGGGACCTGATTCACTGGGAGGAGGGGAATCCCTTAACATTTTTTTCTCATTCCCACTAACAGAAGTAGTACTGGGACATAATTGTGCATGTAATCTCAGAGGTGTTTCTGCTGCATTCTTTCAAACCAGCAAAGAGCAAATTTTCAAAGATATGAGGAAGTCTCTATTTGTTTCCCACTCTGAGAGAAGCAGAATGGTCTAAAGTCAAGAAGTTTTTTACATCAATCCTTTTGGGGAAACTTAAAGTAAATCTGAAACTCTTTGAAACTTACGCAAGCATATTTCAAAGGAAGAGGTCAAAACCAGCAGAGAGCACAAACACACCACCAAAGTATAAATTAGGCACAACTTTTGCTAAAGCTATAAAGGGAGAAACACACAGCTTTTAAAAATGGCCTTAATTACAGCTTGCTTCAGCTCAGATTGCTTGCATCCCTATAGGGAAAAATGCCTGATATAAAGAGGAGGTCTTGTTGTATTTGTAAAGATTGCCATTGTTTGGAGTGATTCAAAAGATGAAAAGGAGCCCAGTGTGAGAGAAACAAGAGAGATCACACAGTCCAACACCGCTGAAAAGGCTTAGGGAGGCAGAGATGCAATTTCTGGGCATCATGCAATTTCTGAAATAACATCTGTTCCAATTAACCTCTTGTCCCTGAGAGTCTGAGCTCTCCATGAGGCTGACAGTCCATGAGGAGAACAGCACCAGCAGCCAACTCGGTGGGCCCTAGCAAGGTGAGATGCAAGGCTTGCCATCCATGCAGAAAGACAGGAAGGAAAATAACAGCAACCTCCAAATCAGCAAACTCTTCTGATACACAAGTCATCCAGGACCATGCCTTATTATCAGGGCTCAGTGTATGTCCAGAGACTGTCTTTGAGGCAAAGTAACACTACACTTCTGGTACCATTTGAAAGAAGAATCAACATCCTCCATTGTAGCAGAAAAAGGAGAAAAACAATTGTTAAAATTATTTTTGTATCCTGAACAGTTTTTGAAATATTACTTTCAAAATCACAAAATCCAAGGAGGAAGAAATGGCAAGCAGGAGGTAACTCTAGGTTATTCAATATTTGAGACAAAAAAAGGCATTGAAACACTACCAGCAAATATGGCAGCATATGAGAATTAAAAGAAGAAAAGCCCCAGTATCTCTAAAGGTTCATGTACCAGGCCATGTTCAGCATTCAAGAAAACCGATTTATCAAATAGACAGCTTGTTTAAAGAAAGTAGTGAAGGAAGATCTGTCCCAGTCCTAGTCCAGGATATATTCCTCTGAAAATCTTTATAGCTGAATACATAGTTACTGGTGCAAGCCTTGGCCTTTAAAGCACGAATTCTTAGTGTGTACAAATTCTTCCTACAAAAGATCAGAAAAGGGAAACTGCAGTATCCAGGTGTGTGTGGAAAGATTTGTGTGAATTATGAAGGTCAGTGGGAAAGAGGCCTTCCAATCTATTGTCTTAATCCCTGAGTTTATAAAATGTTACAGATACTATTTACTCACCTTGTGCTGCACTTTCCAAATCTGGAATTTTTGTATTGCTGTTTGCACTGAAGTTAATGGGAATTAAGGCCAAGTGCATTGGAACAAGATTATGCAATTGTACAGCTTCCCATATCTTCAGAAGCCAGGGCTAACTCTGGGAGATGGGAGTTCATCATAGGCAGAAAACATGGGAAAGTGTAAGTCTGTAAGTCACTTCATGATACGTGGGTAACTCCTTCCCATTCACAAACACTGAGTCCCCTGCACTGGCTGACCACCAGGTATATGCCCATTTTTTGTTCTCCTGCAGGCTTCATGCTTCTGTATCTGGTGTATTGTGAAGACTCAGGGACTTTCCCTCAGATAACCTTCTCTAGTTCCTCAAGAGGGGTAACAGGGCTTCTGTAGGGGACCATCTTGTTGTTACTGAGTGTGTTTTTTCACCATGTTTTTGATTCCAAACGCTGCTTGTTTGGAAGAAATTAAAAAAATGTGTTTCAAAAGCATCACTCCCATGATGTCAGCTCTCTGGGTGATAGGAATGCATCCCTGGTGTGAGTTTTTCACCTGTATTTCAATAAAGGCAGTGGGAAACAAGGCCTTCTTCTTGCTGAATAACTGTTCTCAGTCATGAGACTCTTCTCTGGTGTGGTGATCAGCTCTGTTTGACAAGGAAAACTTCTATAAACTGCCCTCGTGGAGTCAGAGAGGATTTGCTGTCTCATTCCACTGGTGTATTAGGTGTGGGATCTCACTTCTGCTTTTACCCTGTGGAGATGACTAATGACTTCCAACAGCTCTAAATAACACCTAAGCTGGTAAATCTCCTGTCTCCTTCAGCTTTGTTGCCTGGAATATGCAGCTGAGCTGCTGCCTGGACAAACACCTCAGTCAGGACATATTAGAATGTGATTTGTCAAACAGCAGTTATACAATGGAAATATTAATGTTTTATTGTGCTGCTGCAGGTGCTGTTTTTGCTTTAACTGAAGTGATAACATTTGCCCTGGACATGTTCCCAGGAAGAGGATGGCTGCTCTTTCAGCCTCTTACTTTCAGTCATACACAAAGAAATTTTCCCCAGACCACAGGGTTGCATCTGCTCAGAAAGAGCACTTAAAAAGCTACCTTTACTCACAGCTTTACTCACAGCTCCTTTCTCTCAGTTCAGTACACACACGACCTTTTCCTCTTGGTTTTCCCAGGAAGAACAGGGGTGATCTTGCTACCCTGTTTGCTACAGCAATCCCAGGAAGAAGAGGATGCGAGGATGCACATTTTAAGAACAACAGTGGTTTTACCAAGGTTCACCTTGCCCAGTGATTTAAACAGTCATTGCAAATTCTTCCTTTTCCTGTTTTTAATCACTTTAATCTGGTTAGAGGTCTGCACCCATTCTGCTGGTTTACATCCACTGGTTGTTTTGCATCTCATGAGTAGAAATTCTTGACATTTCCATGTGATTTCTAATGAATCACAATGAATTATTGTTGGTGTGCTAATTTGCAAATCTCTCTGAAATTCATCATGTCCACTAGTGAAGATTTGGTTTGGATTATGTGACTCATTTCTGTGGGTGAAAATTTGAATGGACTATGTTAAATTGCTATTATTTTTAATAATATTTTTATTATTAATGTTATTTTTACAAGTGCTAGTGAACCATTGGTTGGCAATAGGCAATAGTTTATGTACCACAGAAAGCATTCTGGGAACTGATTAGATTCCTCAGCACTGGAGTATGACAGGATCTAAGTGGAAAAGGTTTTTGCACAATGCTCGGGTGTGGCCTAGGAAGATTTTGGCACCGTGACTGACCTTAGATAGTTACAAGGTAAGTAAACAATGCATAAAAGCAGTAGAATTCATCTCTCTCAGCAGTTTGTTACATAGTCTGAAAAGGTCAGAGTGCTTAAATCCTACCTGCATCTGAGGAGACTTGGACTTGATAATCTCCAATCACTCCCTCCCCAGTTCCCATAGGTACTCAGTCAAATTGGCAGGGTGTAGTCTGCCCAGAACACGACTCCTTCTCCTTTCTTCTTGGCAACAGGGGTGTGTTTTGTGTACAATGTGTTAATATTCACTGAAGCAGGGCTGCACATCTAGCACTTCTCCTTCCCAGCTGAGTGCTCTAACCTCTAGACTGTGGAGTATTTCCTCTGGATTCAGTTCCAGCACAAAGGCTATTTATTTATGCTGTTCAGATTGGTACAACTTCAACAGAAACACAGGGAGTCACATTCACAAATGTCTTATATGGTCTTCTGATGAGATTCTCTGCTTAGAAGAAAAGAGATGTCAGGTATCTGAAGGTAAAAGAGGGAGTTAAAAATAAGTGTCCTTTGACCCATGAGTATCTCAGTATCTGGCTAGCCCATTATGCTCTAAACTACTTGAGCAAAAGGGCTTTCATCAGCTCTGACTCTTCCTTTGTCATCTGTAGGAGCAGATCTGAGAATTCCTATCAGCCTTGGTCTGCAAGCATTGCTATTACCTTGCAACTGCTGTGGCTTGGGTATAAGTTAGATGATTTAGCACTGAGTCCTCCCACACTCATTTTCCAAGATTTCTGGGTATGTAATTAACTCAGCTCTGTACATTCTGCACCTGAGACAAGCACCTAAGCATTTGGCACAGCAGTTCTACTCACCACAGTACTCAGGCCTTTTGTTGGATCTGTTTGTCTCCTTCTAAATTAGGTAGCTCTCTTAGTCTAGCAGCAGTAAATATCTTTGGCAGAAACATAGGTGCTAGGCAACTGAAAGGAATTTTTCAGACTTCAGATCTGAAAAAAGGCAGCTAGATGCTGGTCCTTCAATGGCATTAGAGATGCTGTTCTTCAAACACCACCAAAGACTGCTCAGTACAAGAAAAGTGTCATGATTTAGGTCCTTGCAAAGTGTTTTTGAGCAGATGTCTGATGAGTACACCCAAGGGCAGAAAGTGTGAATAAAATCATAGCATTTTTTGCTAGGTAGAGAAAAGTGAAGCTGGAGCATGAGCAGTGTAGAATACAACTACATCAGAATCCCTCAGTGTGAAAAAGAAGATAATTCTATAGGTGTAAGGAGGAACCAGCCCTGAAAAGAAAGTACAAAAAGCAGTAAAAAGCCACAGAAGGGGACAAAGTTCCCAAATGCACTTTAAGAAAGATATAATTTTAAGTCTGTCTGATTTCTGCATTTGAGTCACATACAGGATCAGGATGTCCTTGAGCTATGATGTGGATGATTATTCTTCCTGCTGCTATCAGCATATCCAAGGTCATTTGCTCTGCTTCGTCTCAGCTGGGTCAGGAAGGCATTGCTGACTCACAGTGCTTCAGGAGAAGACTGCAGGAGGGGGAGTGTGCTGGTATTGGGGGCAGGTGAAGTCATGGAATCCATTACAGCAGCTGCAAGGCTCCTCAGGGAATGGCCAGTGGCTCCTTATGTCCCTGCCTGGAGCCCTGCAAGATCCCCCAGTGGACTTCTTCTGTCACCCTCCCACTCAGGGCAGAGCTGGGTGGATATGCACAATCCTCCTGTGCCACTGCAGCAGGACAGTGGCTGGGGGCACAATGGACAGCTTTTGTGGCTATTGCTTTCTGCTGGGGCCAAACTGTGTGGGGTGGGTTTATCTTTAGGGCTACAGCACTGTGCATGCACAGAACCTGCTGACTGCAGTGGCTGCCCAGAATGCTGGAATGAGCTCAGCCTTCATGGTGCCTCTTGGATGTGATGGGGAGATTTATAGCTGCCATAGTCCAGAGGGGCTGGGGGGTGAGGTGAACTGAGGAAACACCAGTGCAGTGGTGAGGAGTCCTTTTCCTCTGTCCTTTCTTGCTAAACTCCTGATTGAATGAAGAGCTACAAAAATTCCTTCCTACTTCAGGTCAGTTATACTTCCCAAGTTACTCAATTTTCCCTCATACAATATCAGTGCAGAGCCTTGCACCAGGACCCATCATGGACAGCCAGAATAGTTCTCACAAGTACCCTCAAGGTATTTTAGTTGATATTAAACTAAGCCTTGCATTAACAAGAGGGTCATACAATTAAATTATCCTCTGAGAGACAATGTTAGCTCTTAATGAATCTTTCCCCGTACATGTGGCTTTGTTTTGAATCTGCCCTTAGTAGTTAGTGATACAATTTGCAACTTTTCCTTCATTGAAATGAATGGACTAATTTGTCTGTCTTGCCTTTTCTCAGCTGCTGACTTTCACAAGGTTTGTGGGAATATAAATATATTTGACACTTCTACTATTTTTTTTTAAAAATTGGCTTGAAACTAAGTCAACAATTTGCACAGTCTTTAGAAGGGCAAAGGACAGACAGATAACAGGACCTAGGTTTCACTGCCCTTGGAAGATAGGCTAAAAGAGTTGTTTCTTTTTCCTAGCAGTCCTTAAGGGATTTCATGATGAAAAAACATGCCTGGAAAGCTAAATAATAAGGAAACTGTCATAAAAAGCAATGGCATTTTTTAGAAAACAGAAGGTGAAATAATTCCCCCATCCAATTTGCTTCCATCTGATTGGTGATGTGTCATAATGTGTTATGCAGGGAAATAGGTCTCTGAAAAACATTCTAATGGCTCACATATGAGCCATCTTTTATAAATGGCTTCTTCTCTTTTATGAGTAGATTATTAACTCTCCACATACCATAAACAGAAGAAGATCTTGGATGTCCTAGGGAATTTCTCAAAGAAGGGATGGACCAGAGGCTTTGTTAAGGCACCCCAAGCCTTAAATTTTGAGTATTCACCCATGCTGAGAGTAACATGAACTCTACGATAGACAAATGGTTGAAAGTTGGATCTTTCAGATGTTTTTGGAAGTTTTTTGACAAAATGTTCTGTTTCCAGGTAATTTTATTGCACACTGCAAATTTCTCTCCAGTTGTGAAGTGAACAGCAGGATGCTTTGGGTTTATTTCCTCCTGGTAGAGCTCTGGCTGCTGGGCCTTGCACTAAAGGATATATTCTCATCCCACCACAAGCTTAACAGTGTTAGTGCCTCTGATCTGGAGCTCTGCAAACAGACCAGCCCTGGCATTCCTTTTTGTTTGTTGAGCAGGAAATTCAATCTCAAACCAGCAGGTTTTCATATACAGCTTGGTGGCTGTGTGCAGAAGTGAGGGATTTTTGCTGGCCGATGCATGTGTGTATCCATGCTCCTGGGCAGGTCAGCATAGTCAGAGTAAGAGTACACTATCAAATTCTGGCTCCACTCTTAAGGTCTCATGCAAACAGAAATTGCTCAGGAAAATTGAACAACTATAACTACACGAGAAGAAAATATAATAAAACTAAGAAAAGAAAAAAAAAAAGTGAATAAAAATTCAATGTTTTGCTATAATAATTCAATTTGACCTATCCTCAGCTTTCTCTTTTGGGATTTTAAACCCTTTCAGTGGCCCCAGGACTGCATCTTTCACTTTCTCTTCCTCTGCCTCTGAAGCAATGATGTTTTGTGAATGACCTGGTGCTGTAGTGACTCTGATAGCATTGATAGGCAGGGCAGCTCCTGGGGCTGGCAGGGTTTGCCTGTGAAGTTGTTTCTAAACCAGAGGTGACATAAGAACTTCCAAGCTCCTGTCCAGGATAGAACCTGGACAACAGAAGGAGAACACATTAAAAATCTTCTTTCTTTTGCTTCCCAAGGGAGGAAAATGGGCTGAATAAGCCCAGCAGCGTCTGTGAGGACTGAGGACTGATCCCTCTGGACCCCAGGGAACAACAGGTCACTTCAGCTGCAGAAAAATTGTCAGCTGTGGCAGCAGTGAACACTGGTGAGTTCACCCACTGGTGGGTCTGGAGTTTAGCCTGACAACAGCAATCACACCTCTCTCAGAAGTCCTGCATCCTGTGACAAATTGGATTGCATCTGACTGTTCCCCAGGGCTCCTGTCTTCTTCTGAAGATCAACTTCCCAGATTTTTCTGAAATATCTTGCTGGAAAAATGTGTAGAAAATGCAGTAATAAAGTGGAGCTACCTGTGCCAGAACAGCTGTGTCAGTTGTGTGTTTAGCTGTACCCTGGAGGATCAGATGTAGGTCTGTGTGCTGTGTTGGGGTATGTGTCAGACCTGTTTGAGAACAAGACTGAAGCAGATACAGGGTGACCTACCCTTCATACCAGGGTTTGTGTTGGTCCCTGATACAAGCAGTTTGCATAACTCCTTTTTCTTAGCACAGATCTTTCCAATTAATTGAACAAGAGAGGAGTAAGGCCAGTGCTGAGGATTTGTGAAAGTCTTACGTACAGCATTGTCAGGAACTGGCCATTCAGTATGAATTAGAGAAAGAGCAGATGACTTGAAATCTTATAGCCTAAATCCTATTAAGATATAACAGTTCACTTTTCCTGTGCAGCTTGAGAAGATAAGAAAGGAAGGCTGTAGATAGTAAAATATGTCTTGAAGTGTTTTGTCCTTTCCTTTGTTGATGACATTCTATGAGATACAGAGAAAAAGACTCAGGAAAAGCCTAAGGGGACAATCTTGACAGAACTCCAACTAGTAATTCCTTTAGGCTTTTTTTACTTTGTTTTTTACTTTACTTTTTTTAAAAGTCCTGCTTTCCAGTGTTAGTCATATCTGCACAGAGGCTGGGGAATTATTCCTCTATCTTCAAGTTTTCCTTTCCCCAGTTAGAAGTATTGATTTTCTACTCTGCTCTTCCATGTTCTTGAAACTACCACTGCACTCTTATCCCCAAATCCCTTTGTCTTCACCACTTTCCAGGTCAGGGTTTACAGCCCCACACTGCCAGAGGTTACAGAAACCCTGCAACAACAGCCACTGATCTATAAGTAGCCAGGGAGGTTAAGGGCAAGGAAGGAAAATATTGCAAGTCTTGTCTTGTGGGGCTTGTCTAGCTGGGGCTCAGTTTCAGGGGGCACAGAGTGTGACCTGCAGGGAGCTGAGGGCACCTTTGGGGGGGCTCACCCCCACCCCGATGGCTCCACAGCAATCACTCAATAATGCTGCGGCGGGGGTGGCTGCTGAGCTGAAACCCCATCATCACCATCATCATCATCATCATCATCATCATCATCATCTCCCTTCCCCATCTGCTGGTTTTATAGAGACATTCTCTTGTGCTCTCCACTTAGGATAGGAGTTGTGAGGGCCCTAATTCTTCTTTGGAGCCATTCTCTCTAGCATCGGTGGAGACAATGAATATTGATAGTGCTTTTGTGGAGGGGCACTCCTCTGCCTTCCCTGGGATCTTTGCCAGAGGACAAATATTGCTGTTTGACTGTTCTTCTGCAGATCTGACCAGAGATCAGAGAGTTAGGGAGTGCCCTCTGCAAAGTCTGACACTAATGCAAGACCCCATGGTGGCCAGTCCAGGGCAGACTGCCCTGCCAGGATGGTTCTTTTTCCCTGACAGCTGCAGAGCTGCAGGCAAGTAGCAGTTTTGTGTAGTAGCACAGTATTATATATAGCAGGCATAATACAAAATGAATGAGTGTTTCTCTTAGAGTGAACGAATGAATCGCAATCCCACATCCAGAGAATTTGAAGCCGAGGAGCATGCTGTGAAACTGTTAATAAAGAAATATGTTTGCATCAAATGGCATCATTTCCTTTCTTTAAAATAAAATGTTTGATGGATTTGGGGTTTAATCTGATTTCACATACAGAATATATGTCACATCTTATCCCGTAAAAGCATCTGCTAAGCCTGGCCACATGCATACACAGATGCTGATTTTACAACACATGCAGTGATAGGCACCTGAGAAACTGAGATCAGTGAAAAGCTGATAATGTGTTCTTGACACCACAGAGTGTGAAAGGAATTTACAGTGAATAGAGATATATAAAGTAAAAACGTTAGTGAATGAGGGCTCGGAGTTAATAGCCATAGCATCTTTGTTCTTTATTCTTCCCAAAGTAAGTAGGTAAGGGAGCAACAATGCAATGTTTGCTGGAGAGCTCATTAGCACTAATGGTATTATGATATCAAGCAGTGCTGAAAGGTGAACTTCGAACAAGACACAAGTGAAGGTGAGTGGGAGGCAGCTGTATCACATGGAAGAAGGACAATACCAGAAAATTGAAAACTGTTCTCAGACTAGAACTGCCAAGATTCTAGTCAGGAAAGACAAGAACCTGTGGTTTCCAATTTAAAACGTGTTGTCTGTATCTCAACCACCTCATCTGTATGATGAAGTGAAATAGAGCCAGACACCCCAGAAGCTCCTGTTGTGAACTGCCAGCCAGCCACTGCAATGTCCCACCAGCAGCACCATGGTGGGCAAAAGGCATCCTGACCCACCCCACCCCTCTCCTGTCAACCCTGCAGAAGACACGAGGGGTTCGATGCAGAGCTGCTGTTCTTCCAGCCCTCCAGGCCCTCAAGGATTAGGATAGGGAATGGCTGTGAACACAGAGACCAGGCATGAGGGCATCCTTGGTGAAGGCATCCAGGCCCCTGCTGTTGCAACATCACAGGATTTAGGCACTGAGCTCAGGCTGTTATGAATGGCTGGACATCTGGGAAAAACTGGCGGGTGTCTTCTCTCTGTCCTGCCTGACCTTCAAAGTCTGTTGGAAGTTGGTTAAAATAATGCAGGTTGAACTAGGTAATTCCAGTGAATTGCAGGATTGAGAATTGTGTTTGCCATCTCTGCTTTGCTGTGCAGTGTAAAGACCTTAGGTGTGGTGCTCTGGCAGCTCCCAGGAGTTAGCAAGCAACAAAAACTAAGGGATTAAGTTTTTTAGATTTTATTCAGGATAGGTACATTCAGGGAAAAAATAGAAGCTTTCAGGATATTTAGGACAAAAATTATAAAGCTATTTAGATTAGATTAATGGATCTATTAGTCTAGAGATTTACAGGTTACAGGATCTATGGGTTTAGAGGTGTTACAGGTCATATTTTCATCTTTTGCAAATCAACATACCCATATATGAAACACAAGGCAAGGCCCAACTGAAGCAATATTAGAGATTTTAAAAAATAGTTTAAGTACCAGAACAGCGCTGAAATGCTGGCTAGCTAGATATGGAAATACCTCTGAAAATCTAGGATTGAAACCTATGGAAATTTTTTACTAGCAGGCTTTTGCTAAGAAAGGCAGTAAAAGGTATTAAAGGCACAAGTGTGTTTCTTGGAGGGTGGCTAGCTAGACTGAATAATTAAGGGCATTGAACTCCAGAGGAGAATGAAAATTACTTTGGAGTAAAGGTGATCTAAATGGAGAACTTTAATTTTATACCCTTTGCACTACAGGAGTGGAATAAGGTCACGTTTGAAAGATTAGATTCTGCTGCCTCAGTTTTGGCTGTGCTTCAAATGGCAAACCCAGATGGAGATAACTTTCAGCTCTGTGTTCCTCTAAGAGAGACAAGTGTGAGGTCAGACTCATGGTGACAGACCATAGCAGCTGCTGCAGGAGGGATGGCCTGGCCTGTTTGCCTCTGGCCATAGCTAACAGGCAATCCCTGCCACCAATCAGTCCCAGTGTGGGGATGAACTTGGGTTTTTCAATCAAACTGTTGTTTATAAAATGTTAAACACCTCTTCAGGCACAATAAATACCATCAGCTTCAGTGTAACCTGAAAACAACTGAAACAAGCCAAACCTGAACATGCTTAATTTACTGAAAAGAGAACAGAGAACTGTTCATGCTCTCTGTCCCATCTACACTCCCTCACACTCTTCACTTTTCTCAAGGAGATGACAGAAGGAAGTTTGGCTTTACAGACTTGCCTATGGCTCCAGGAAGTCAGACATAAGACCTAATGTTTCCATCATCTTCCATAGATTCAGAAGGTTTTGAGGGGGCTGTGTTTGTTCACTGGTATTTCCAAATGTTAGGACATTTTAATAAATTTTTATGGTACAGCTAGTGCCCTGACATCATCTTTCTCCTTTTTTTTTTTAATAGTTTAAGCTGTTGATTTTTTTTTTCTGTTAAGGAATTAGCTGGGCACTTTTAGCTCCTGATTTTAATATTTCTAATTTGCCCTTTCAGTGGCAACCTATCTTGAATGAAGTTCTGAGGGTTACTTAGCCTCTCATCAAGGGAAGCACTTTTTAGCCTAACCATTAACAATTGGACTCTATTATCTTAGAGGTCTTTTCCAACCTAAATGATTTTATGAATTGTTGTTCTTCTTCAAACCCCTTTTAGTTTGTTTCATTTTTTTTTTCTTAAATTCACACCTTTAACCTAAAACTGATTATGTAAAAGTTAACCCTTTTACATAATCAGTTTTCTCTCAACTCTGAAGAAAAACCCGAGTCTCTTTCAACTCTCGAATACGTGAACTAACGCATTTGGTAACAGGTTTGGGTTTTATGTGCTGAGACTTTGTACATTTAGTGTATTGAAAAGGAAGCCATATGAAAATTCTTGTTGCTGTGAACACAAAAGGGATCTTTCTTCCTTTTCCCTGGAAAGACAGAGGAAGAGAGCACTTGTCTGAAAAAGAGAGGGAAAGAAAAGGAAAGGGGAATCCCTTTCACAGTTTTTAAAGTTTTTAGACAATTTAGTAAAATATAGTGACCCTCAGGTACAGACTAACAGGTTCTGAATGCCCCTAGGGAGTATATTCTTTCCCTTAACTTTGTGGTCCTTTGACTGAACAGGGTAAGGCAGGAGATGTGTGAAGGGATAAAGCTTTGCTCTGCTGTAGCAATAATCCAAGGGAGAGCTCTGCAGGCATCACCTGCTGAACTGAAATGAAAGAGGTGCCTGTCTTGGGAGGAGCAGACAAAGAGGCAATTTCCTTCCTAAGACATAGCAGTCCGTGGAGATCTATGTTGAATCTCCTTTTTCAGTGAGAAAAGGATGACTTGGAAGTTGCACTGCCAAGATTATATGAGTGGTGTAGGGGAGAGCTGCCTGATTTTCCTTTCTGGACTTCCTCTGTGCCTGTATTGGCCTGAATACGAGGGTCTTGAATCTAGGGGAATCATTTCTTTACAAGCAACAGCAGAAGATAGAGCAATATTATATGGGAAAGCACTAAGCACCCTATGCTCATTCTTCTTTGATCCCTAACACAAGTCTATAGCCTGTCCCAGTTCAGTCCCTGTGCTTTACTGGTCCACAAAATACCTCTGTGTCCTTTCCACAATCTTCTCCTTTCATGCTTCATTTGCTGTAAATGCTGATGCAACACAGCAGGCATCAGCAGGGGCACTTCCGTGCCCAGCCCAGGATTTAGGAGATGGTAATGAGGATATCCAGCTCTCTTTGCATTCTCAATCAAGCAAACATTTAGCCAAAAGCCAAGCAAATCTTGGTGCTCTCTAGTCACACATGAGGACCCACCTGTGCAGCCAAGGGCAGGCAGAGTCCTCAGCAGCATGCTGAGCTGGCTACTTGGTTTCCCAATCAAAATATCTCTCACCTGGCCTTATCAGAGAAGGGCAGAGCAAGCTCTGTTCTATTAACCTTGAGCTACTCACATTTTGGGTTCCTTCTGCTACAAGTTTTTGATTTCCTCTTCTAGCAGTTGTTCTTTACATGGGCCCAGATATTCAGCTCAGGCAATTCTGTACAACCTTGCAATTCTCTAATATGTAGAGGGTTTTCTTACATTATAATTTCTAAAAGCAAATTCCACTGCTGTATTCCAAACAATAAATGTTTTAAAGGGCTTTATACTAATGATTCATCTCATGGGATCCTTTTTTATGATACATAATGTTCAACTCCTTTCACGTTTAGAGACTAAGGTGATATTCTTAATACACTGTGTCTCACATATGAGAGAATTTAACTTTATTCAACTAGTTCAATACAAATCAACCAATGAAATACTATTGAAATAAATATTCAACCTTGTTCCTAAATAGTCTATGGGGCAGTGTCTCGAAAGAAATCAATAATAATGCAGATATGCTGGACTTAAGTCAAGTGAATTGATTTTTCACTTAAAAATAGCAAGTAGTTTGACTTGTGTCTTCTTGAAATAGTGGGCAAACTAAACAATAATCCATGATCAATATAATGCATATGTATTAATTTTAGAGCCTAAACGTGTTGAGTAAGCATTGGACCTACTGCAGATATCTACATTTGTTGAAGGTGATAGGAAATGCCATCAGGTAAGAGCATCTACAGATTTAATAAAGAGAGCAGACCTATATGCAAACATAAGAGTAATTGAAACCTTGACTATATGTAACTATTCATGTTTCCCTAGTGAGCTAAATTCTAAAATTTCCACTAGCTGTAGGACATTGCTAAATCTTCATAGCCTCATAGCCCGGCATAATTATCAGTGTCAACACCATATTTCTGGTACAGAGAATAAGGAAAGAAGAGCATGCCATTGTAAAGTAGTTTCCATTGCTCTTCATGACCTGTATCGTCAGGTAGTTTATGCTTCTTTTCCCTTATAAAATAAACAATACTGAAAAGAATTAGCAAAAAAGCAGGATAGATGTGCAGTAAAAGTCTGGGTTTTAAGGCAGAATCTGACTTTATTGCATGGAACATCCCTGTCAGGAGAGCACCAGCAGCAACTTGAACACAGCAGCTTTGCTCAGTCTGGGCTGAAGAGGCTGAAGCCTGTCTGATATCACCTGCTATTGTCAACCTTGATGAAGTTTGTCCACTTTCTACAGTCTAGGAGAAAAATGGTTTCATCAGCAGCAGCTCTAAACCCTCATGGTCCTAACTCAGGTAGTCTGTGGGTTTTTTCCCTGATTCTTATGTAATTAAAGAGAGGACAAAGCAGACTTATTCTTCTCAGGACTGCTGAATGGTGAGAGCCCAGTGGGGTCACCTGCAGGGTATGCTGGAAAATAACACATGCTCATAGCATCCTGAACCAGCTTTGATTTTTTTTTTCCTCAGTTTTTTCATAGCTTGATGATTCTAAGAAATATTTGAATTAATGTCACAAAATGAATGAGGTAGCAAAGTCTCTTGCACCCAGGTGAAGACATGCTTGAATAAGGAGACATTCAGTTAGTCAAAAGCTCCTCTGAAGACTCTTTTGAAGACACAGTCTGCACAGACACTTCCTTGGAAGCAGACAAGTTTTTCTCTGTTTTAAACAGGATGCTGTGCTAGATGGACCATGTGTCTCATCCACCATGGCAGTTTTTGTGCTCGTTTCTGCTCTGGGGATGCTTCAGTAACTATGTTAGGAATCTGGAGCCAAATATGACAATGAATCCTAAAAAAAGTGTTCTGCATAGATAAGTTACAGAACTTGCCTGTGGCCAGCAACACTGACCATGTTTCCTAACATGAGAAAAATGAACACTGGCAGTGTGTCAGGGAAAGAGGCTGATAGGGTTTGCAGAAGAGGCATCCTGAATAGAAGCAGCATGAGTGACATCTAAAGAGAATTAAGAAAAAAAAAAAAAAAAAAAAAGGAGAATGAGTCTGAGTAGAATTGAATTGATAATGGCAAAATTTAAAATCTCTTTTCTTAAAAAGATGTTAAAATGTCTGAGTGCTCCATGCATTTCAGATCTCTCTAATCTATTTCCTTAGCTGGATTTTAACGTTTTAGATAAGTTATGTTGCCTCTGTTTGTGGGGAGGTGATGAAGTCTTACATTCAAATCAAATTTTACATTATTTTTAACTGGTAGCTGACTCCAAATATAGATTAAGCCTTCATGTGAGATAACCTTAGGCTAATATTCATGGCAACTAATAGTATTTAACCCTCGAAAACAGCCTAGCCTGGTGCTATTCATGCAATCTGGTCTTTCCCAAAATTTGGAAAATGGAATTTTTCTTCATGAAAATGAATCCAAATCATAATTTCCACCTCTAAATCTCCCATGTTATACTTCAAGCCTGCCCTTTCACTTGTTAGATTTACCATGCCACAAGCAGAGGTAATCTCTGCTGTTGCCCTTCCAGCGCTGCTCTTCATTAAGGATAAATATCCAGGTTCTAACACACCAGCTTATATGCTGTTTAGTTTCACCATTTTATTCAAGTGGGGTAAGCCAGTGCTATCTGGAGTTACAGAAAAAGCCTCAGCTCCCAGATCCACCTCACTGTGGTTTGGCTGCCATTTGGGACTTGGAAAATATTCTCTTTCTCCTAGTCAGACAGCAAAGTCTCAAATTATGATTAATGTGCTTGGAAGTCAAAAGGATTCAATAAATATAATAGGCAGACAGTGTAGACCTTGGCATTTGAAGCAAGCTTATGCTTATGCATAATAAACATTAAATGATTTTTGTGTTTGACTGGTACTATATATATCCAAGGATTATAGACAGTTTGCTTCCTTTGCCTTTTTGTTCTGAACCATGTGACATCCCAGAATGTGTTACATACATGTTTTGGTGTCACCATGTACACTTCCCTGAGTTTTATACCTGATTGATGGTACATGGAAGGGTGAATGGATTGCCCCAAGCATCCCTCATATGTGAGTATCATGGGGGGAAAATAATAATCTGTAAGACCTTATCTGTCAATGTGGCTCAATAGGAGATGATTCTGAAAAAGGGGGTGTGCCCCTAACTACCTTTGCTGCTGCTGATGCCATGCACTAAGCAGCAACTTCTTTGGAGGAAAAGGTGCTTGACAAAATTAGTATGTTCAAAATTTTACTTAGTAAAAATGTACCATAGCAAACTGACCTCAATTACATTTATTGCTAATGAAACCCTCACAGAACTACACAGTGGTGATGAATGTACAATATCTTTAATGTGATTATAGGGAAAATACCCCCTTTTTCACCATTCACCTTGTCATTTCCATGATTATTTGTTATTCTACCTCAGTTATCTGAGATTCTCTCCTTGCATGTGATGAGGTGGAACCATGCCCAGAGAGGCAGTAGCTCTTGTTTAGCCTTTTCCTTGCATGCCTTGGAATGAGTTCTCTGTTGAAGCTTACTAATTTGCATTTTGATATTTTACCTTCCCCCATTCCTTTTCCCCTCTCTGTTCTTCTGCTGCTTTTCTTCCTTACTCCGAGAATTTCAAGATAGCTTTTCAGGGGGATTGTTTTCCCTGCTTTCATCTCTACCTCCCTCAGCTGCGCTATTGTAGATGGCTTTGTTTTTCTTTAATGGATTTTCTTGTAGTGGTGAATAATTGTTTGGTTCACTGCTTCGTTTTTCATGCTTCATTTGCCTCATGTTCAAACTTTTGCACTCCCTTGAGCAATTTACTTTTGTTGCTCCTGCTTTGCTCTGCAGCCTGTGGCTAGGATGAGTGCTCAGCCTGGAGTTCAGTCTGAGGCTTCTCAAGGCAGCAGCTGTGCCTTGCTTTACTTCTGGTTTGCTGGTTTCTGTAGCATGAAAACATCATTTTCCTACTGGTGTTTTGTACCGCTAGCTGGTGAGAAGGAGCGCGGAGCAGGTGGGCTGGCCTTTAGCAGCTCAGGGGATTGGCGGCTGGTGGCAGTAGGACAAGCAGAAATTTCTCATCTTTGTGACAAAAGGCAGAGCATGACCTGAGAAAACAGGTAAGGACTATGTGCTGATTGGATCTCTCTTTGGCTTGTCTTTGGATCCTACTTCTTTCAAGTGTTACTCAGTAATTGCAGATTCTGTCTAATCTGTATGACCTTAAGTAATATGTCACCATAGGCATTACCACACATGTGACTATTTCTACTTTAAAATATGCTAGAACAGGAAACCCCCCACCCCCCCCAAACTCATGCAGAAATAGGGATCCTGACTTTCCAGATGAATTGATAGTTTGCATCTAGTTCAAGTGCTGGGGCTGAATGCTCATTCTGGCCTTTTCAAAGTGACCTCAGTCCTGGGTGGAGTTTGTACCTCCAATTCCTTTCAGGTAATTTTGCTGGGCACTTATTTACATGAAAACCAGGGCAGAGTAGAGGGTAAGAATCTCCTATGCACTTTGTTCTGATTGAGAGGTAGGGTTGGCACCCTGATGTCCACTGTTACCTGGGCCTTGGAAGTGTTTTGTTCCAGGTAAGCAGTGTTGACCAAAGATAGCATGTAGTGCCTTCTCTGAATTACAGTATTTTTCCATAAGGTCACTGTCTACTTGAAGAATTTGGTCAGGTACTACAAAAACAGTTGCAGAAAAATGACATTTCAACACCTATTTTTGCCCTTTTCTCCACAGTTTTTCTAGTAGAAGATTCCAGCTCCAGGGAGTATACATGGATGTCAAAATTTGAATTGCAGGCACACTGTGTATTTGTTTCTCTTCCAGGTTCCATAGCCTAAATCATGCAGTTTAATCACTCTGAAAGGAAACAAAATAAGAACAATAAGATTCCAGCCAAATTTAGGTAAAAAGATCCAGTTACCTGATTATAGTAATGCACATAATGTGCCTGTGCATCATTAGAGTAAATGCAGTCATATCCCATTATATTCGTGTATATATTCACTGTAGGGCCCAGAGTTCCATATTTTCATTTTGCAAGAAATGCTTTTGTTTGACCATTTGCATGCAATGTATGTATGCAACTGAAAAATCCAATATTATAGTGTTTGAAAAAAACCAAACCCTCTAATAAAAAGGGATCTCTAATAAACCAAGCAGTTGATTTAGACTTTCTTGTGAGAAATTCTACATTTCAAAGTGACGCTTTGGTTTGTTTTATTTCAGATACAATATTAAAACAAATCCCTTTGCTAATGTTGCCCCAAGCAAAATATCATGTTTTAAATCTTCCAGAAACAAATAAAGACAGCCTAGGGCTGCCCACAGCCTGGGTCCCACTAAACTCTTAGAGCCAGCAGAGAAGTGCAGATGGTGGAAAGATTGCTGGATATGAGTAAACGGCAGGTGACTTTGGGCTGCTGGAAGGTAGATGAAAAGAACAAAGACTGAATAACTGAGGTTGTTAAGGCATGGTACTCCCCAGTTTAACGTTTCCCACTAGGACTAACCATGTGCTGCTTGCTCACTCCTTCCTTCCCAATGCCCTCCCCCTGTAGTGGGATGGAGACGAGAAATGGAGGCCCAAAGGTAAAGATCTTTGGTAAACATAGGAACAATTTCCTGGGAACAGCAATGATATAAGGAAATGAACAGTAATAGCAAGACTTGTACAGAGGGTACAAGAAATGAATGATTTGCAAGTTCCTACCCCCAACAACACCCAACCACTTCCTCCACTGCCCTTCCCTGGCCCAGAGGTGCCCCTTCCCCTGCCCCTGGAAAACGACATGAGGTGGTATAGAATAACCCCCAGAATCCAGCCATGCTCCCTCCCGACTACTGCAAAACTTAACCCTCCCTTGGCCAGAATCAGGACATTATCTCTTCAGCCCCCCTTGTGAAATATATGGTTGACTAGAGAGTAGTAACTTGGCCAGGTAGGATGAGGCTTTAAGCAACCTGGTCTAGTGGGTGTTATCCCTGCTTACTGCAGTGTGGTTGGAAGTAGACGATCTCTGAAGTCCCTTCCAGCCCAAATCATTCCACGAGTCTTTGTTCACTGGATTTCCCATTCCCTTCCCCAGATGAGGTCCATATTGAGCTGAACAGTTCCAAGAGACTTCATCTGACCCTGAAAGTAAAGTGCACAGATCATAATTATGTGGCTTCTTCCATCCCAAAAGCAAAACAGGAGAACTGCAGGGAATCCTTATCTGTGTATAAATGTGGAGAATCCCATGGCGTGTGTCACCTTGTGAAGCATTTCAGCACTGTATGGAGATCACAGCTCTCCTGGGCCAAAGCCACATGGGGCAGGAAAAATGCAATTAGACAGTACAAGTTGTCATGGAAACAGCTAGAGCCTGTGCCCTGACTCTTTTTATTTCCTGGTATACACAAATCTAAACATCTCTGGCCAATTTAAGTGGGTGCTTCCAGTCAGGATCAAGGAAAGTCTGCAGCAGTCATCTCTGCCAGGGCATTTTACCTTGTAAGGGGCTTGGTGTGAGGTGTAGCCTTCAGGACAGTCCTCAGAGCTGGCAGTGAGACATGGGGTGTTCAGGAGCAGATGTTTGCATGGAGCAGATGAACAAAGCCAAAGTTGATGTAGGAGATGGTCAAGATAAAATGAAAAATAAAATAAAGAAGCTACAGTGAGATTAAAACAAAAATCCAGATAAGGTTTATAGAATTTTAAATTAGGTCATAGGCATATGATTGACTTAGAATGGGATAACAGTTTACATCCTATTGCTACAGCAGCCCACTCCAGCAGCCACTAGACCTCTGCCAGTGCACGCTCTCGCTGTAAGTGAGCTCTGTGCATGTCTGAACTCTGAGCTGGCAGAAACAAGAACCCATGCATGATACCACCTGCCTCCAGGGCTGGCCTTCTTTGGGATGAGTTTTATTTCCCCCAGGACATCGTAATGCATAGAATCTAAGGCCATTGAAAGATTTCTTTTCAACTATCCTTTCTTGGTTTGTTCACTTCGGGTATGTTTTCCATGTTTTGCTGTTGAAAGTAGGAGATGAAAGGGAAGAGAAGGGCAGAAGCAAGATGGAAGCCACTCTTATATTTCCCAGAGTAAAGCAGCTGCAAGTCTTCTTGACCTTCATGTGGACTGCACAAAAGAAAGACAAAATTGCTCCCCCCGCTCCGTGCCCTTTCAATATTGTCAAGGTGGTGGCCCAATTAATGCTGTGTGCTGGGCATGCAGAATGGCAGGGCTTTATTTAGTCACAAACATCTTCATCTCTGCTGAATGAAAAGCAACTAATTCAGATTTCCTCAGACTGCACAACCAGTTCCTATTAACAGTAATTAGAATGAAGTATGTGCATTGAGGGAAAACAGATGTAAATGATGAAGAGATGGCAAGCCTGGTCTCAATCCCTCCAAATAGTTATCACCACCTTATAGCTTGAAGTGTCTGCCTGCAAAATGTCTTCAGAAGGGTTTGGAAATTGCCTTTGTGAGGTAAAAATATTGCTATTGGTTCTATTTATGACAATGTTCTATTTATGACAATGTTTGCATGTCTGAAAGTTGAGGAAAATGATTTCTTACACAAAATGTATACGATACCTGCACAAATACAAATCTTAATGAAGATATCAGTAACTATTTTCATCGGATTTTTTTCTCTGCCTCTGTTTCCAAAAAGATTATATAAAAAACAGCAGTGTAAAAAAAAACCTTCCTACCTTCCTGTAACATGATTAGCTAATTTAACAAGGGGTGAAAATCTGTAAAAAGCTGAAGAAACTGAATTCAACAGTCTAGCATTAAAGAATTAAAAAAATATATCTCAGGTATGGTTTCATTTCAACATAAATTATAATAAGGATAATCCCACCATCTAAGGTAAGGACAAGCGGAGGGATAAATCACTCTCTGAACATGGTAATTCAGAATTCATTCTTAGCATTTAGTTGCTACCATTGCTTCAGAAAAATCTCAGCTTAAATTTTTAAAGTTGGTATGACCCACAGATGACCCACAGATGTTTGATTTTACCTTTGAAGTGCCTTTCACTTCAATTTTGGTTACCTTTCTGCATGGTCTTTTGAGAATGGAACCTCCATCCACTCACTCACCTTGGAGGCCTCTAAGAAGGCAATCTGGCTGAAATATTGGTTGTGTTTTACCACAGAGATTCTTCTCGTCCTATTGATGTAAATGATTGCGTCCATTAATATCAACAGGGTCAAGATTTCATCCCAATCCTCTACAATGCTGCACATTTTCAGGATTAGCTTCTTGAAATCAAGAGAAGCTGTCTGGTTCAGAGCCTTTTTCCTCTGTGTCTCAAATCCAAGGGAACATAAACAGATGTTCTGGACAACTGCAGCAAAAGCACTGGACAGTTTTGAAGCTCACTGTATTACCTTGGCTAGTCATGTGAAGTACTAGGGTGTCCTGTAGTAAGCTAACAATAAACCCTTTTATCAACTTCCATTTTAACCCTAGTAAAGGAGGAGGTCATTTATAGACAAAATTTGCACTCACCTAACACCTGAATGAGAACACATATGGCAAAATAAGACTCGGCCATGGCTTTGAAAGAAACCACAACAAAACACCATTGAGATTGTTCTTAGGTATTGCTTTCTTCTCCTGTAATTGAACAATCTTTATTTCCACAAAAGTGCTGTTCCACACAAGCTCTTAGTGCTTGAGGATCAATGGGAGATGTTGGAAGGTGAAATTTAGACTGACGGAGAAAAAAAGGGCTTTTGCAACACATTCCATTATTTTTAAATAAATGACCTTAATGCATGCTTTAAGCAGGAGCTAGCCTTGAAGAATGGCAATGGTAAAAGCACTGCCAGCTGGACTGGAACATGGGCCCTTTGTTCCAAATATTATGTATTCATTCTGGATCTAAATGAATATAGGATTTTTTTCCATGCTTTAATAATGAAATGAATGCCTGCCCTCCCCCAGGGAACCGACACTGACCAAGAGGCAAGCAGTTGTCAGACACTGCCTGCAGCAAAGCTTACAGCTGCTCCAGATCAAGCTGCGCTGAAGAAAAGACTATTAGGTCTCTGGGGATGCAGATAATAGACAAAAATTATAATGTATGTGGACAAAAGTAGAGGACAGTAGTGCTTTGTGGGATTAAGAAGCAGGCAAAAAAATGGTTTTGTTATACCCTGCAAAATGATTGCTGACTCTCGTTTTAGGATGACCCCTGACCTGAGGGGAAATAATGGATGGCCCATCTGCCTGATACACAGGAATCCTCGGGCACCATTTTGTCCTAGTGTGTCAAAACTGGTGTTAGAATTATGAATGTGTTACCATTTGTCTTTCCTTTGTTACGTGAAACAAGGGTACCAGATCCTTACCAAAACTCCCCCCTGCAAGCGTGGTTCCTGCTGCACCAGGAATGAGATGGAAGCAGGTTTTCCCTGTGCAGCCTGGCTCTGTGTTCATTACAGAGGGAGCCATCCATCTCAGCTTGGAGCAGGAGCTCCTCCAGTGAGCCACGATGGCCCGAGAGCTGCTAATGGGATATGGAGGTTTCATTACTCTGCCACTCATCTGAAGCTGGGCCAGCTGGGGAGAGACTGAAGGGCATTACTGTTTATCAGCTGTGGGAAATAGATGAGGGAATCTGTTCTGCTCTCCACTTCGTATCACCAACAACATTTCCAGCTCTCTCAGCATTTGAGCAAATGTTTAATGAGAATCTGAACTATTTTCCCCCAGTGGCAGCGCTGCTCAGGCTGAGGTTGAACCATGCAGAACAAAGATGTTGTGCCTTAGTTCCTATGTTATAACACTCTTTTGCTAGGTGCAATTCCATGGTCTTCAACCCTGGAGCTTACACAAGATAGCAGAACCAAGATTTTAGAATTGGTGCTTACATTTGGTATTTCTGTCACAAATTGGAGTAGGGCATCTACAATTCCCAGGAAGTTCACTGATGCTCAAGAGGGGTGATTAGTTTATTTTTGCAGATGTGAAAAGAGGAGCACAGCAATAATGAAACGGCAATAATCACAACATTCACATAAACAGGAAGCTGTTCTTGTGTCTGTGTGGGTTTCAGTGCATTTTTATTATTTCTTTAATCCTTTGTAGAAAAGATCTTTCCCCTGGGCCTGATCCAGCACACCAGGAGATGGCATTGCTCATAGAGAAGAGCACAGAGATCTTCACTTGCAGGCAACTAGTCGCCATGAACATTGCCTGAAGTGTCCCTGTGTTTGTGCTGTCTACACAGTCTGTTCCTCATGGTGCTATTGCTGGGAGCATTTATTCTGATTATCTCCTGCATACAACCTTCATCCCATCCTGTTGCCTACAGCAAGCTTGGGCAGACAGAAGTAAGTTGGCTCCCGGCTGTAATACCAAGCCTTGTGTGTCTCCTCCTGGTTGCCCAAATGCCCCCTCCAGCATCATCCAGCACCTGTGAGGATGCAAGCAAAGATTTCTCTGTAGGAGGAAAAGAGCCAGCCTGGATCCAAAAGGCATGGCAGCAAGGTATAATCGAATCTGCCAAATCCAAAAGGATTATTATTTCAATTCCATTTTTTTGTAATTGGGAGCAGACAAGTTGCAGGTCACCTTTGTGTGATATACACCAGTAAAATCAGCAGCACTCACATAATATCCCTCACTATTAAGGAATTGCATTGTCTACTGATAGGAAAGGGAGGATAGCTCAGGAATGCAGCTCCTGTCCTGAGTTCACCTGACATCCACGGCACTGCTTCATGCAATGCAGGGGAAACACCTTGCTTTGGTGCTTTTTCAATGTGAAAACTGTGACTAGCCCAGTGACCTGGGAACTGTTTGGAGATGACCTGAGAGAGAGATTAAGAGAGAGAGAGGCAGAATAAACCTCAAACAAACACACGTCCAAAGGGATCGGTCTACCATAATTCCCACTGTACACCTGTGTAAGTATGCCAAGCTGTATCTGGGATACCAGAAGGCAGCTCTAGAATTTCACTCACATAAATGTTCCCAGATATGATGTTACTATATAATTACATTTGTTTTATGTGGGGTGACAGCTAGAGGAATCTGACTCATTTGTCAACTTCAAAACAAAGCTCAGTAATAACACTTTGCATTTCCATAAAATTTTCATGTCTGGAACACAGAATGCACTTAATGATTCAGCAGCATCTTCATTTGGCAGATCCATTTTTCAGGTATGAGGAAGTTTAAATGCATAGAAGTTAAATAACTTGTCTGAATTCACACAAGATTTCTGACTCAGAGCTGAGAATATAATTTAGAATAACCAAGACCTCATCTTGATTTTAACCACTAAGCAACAATCTGTTTTAAAATAGCTTTTGCTTTTGGATTAAAAGATAAAAAACTCAATATAATTTGCAATACATAGCTAACTTGATTTCAATGCAAGGTCCTCAGTGCCATTCAGTTTTTTCACTTCCTTCAATCAATAAAAAGCTAAACATATTCTCATAGTTTTACTGATTTAGAAGAAAATGAATCACTTGCACTAAAAAGGCACAACATGCATGCTGGCATTTTAATGCTACATTTCTCAGTAAATACCAAATCCTATCCTCCAGATGTATAAAACCAGTGACAAAAGCTGTGATGCCATTACAAAGCAGCAGTTCTTCTGTTGTAACATCTGCCCTTCAACCATGGCACTTCTGCTCCCTGTCTCATGGGACCACAAAAGAACTTTCCTCTGAGACCCAGCTGGCCCTGGCTTGAGGCTGCAACACATGAGTATTCATAGTTCTTATTCCATGGTCATCTCGGGCTGAGCTGCACATGCTCCTCTTTTCAGGAATTCACTACTCTATTTTCCTTCAGTAGAGTCCTGTGACAGCAATCCACACAGGTTAATTGTAAATGGTAGAAAATGCAGTGCTTGTACGATTTTATGTCTGTTGCATTTCTGTATGCATTTCATTCTTTTCCTTGTCATAATCTATAGGCTGAACAGTATTTGAATGCCTGTTTTTCATGTTTTGTTGCTTCATACACTCAGGACATTGCCTCTCTCAGTTGTACCTTTCCCTTTTAATTTGTGCCTAGTCCTCCTCATAGCTTTAACCTTCACACTCTCCTACCATAGACCTTTTCTGCATTTTCTAGGATCTTTTTGAGACTAAATTCATCAGGGGAATATGATATTTGCTATAAATCTGTATTCATATGTACTGCTCTAAAAACTACCACTGATTTCCACAGAGCTTTGACATAACTGTATTAGTTGAGCTAGCTGTATTAATTGTAACTGAATTTCTCTGTTTTCATCCTATCTGGTTATTTACTCTATATTTAATTTTCTACAGATGGTAAAATCCTTTGTAACTGTCTTTGCTAGTTAACATAATGACCAAGATTTGTTAAATTTCTCTTTCTGCATTTATTGATCCTCATTCTGCAGGTGTTTAGCAATGAACTCACAGAACTGATTTACAGGGTGTCACAAATGAACTCTGGATAAAAACTCATTATTGATTCTCATTCCAGTGCTTTGTAAGCTACAGCCAAACATGTATTCTGTTTTCCAAAATGGTGGAAATCTTTGAACTTGGAAGGTAGGTGCCCTAAACACCAGTGAGTATTCAGCCAGCTCCATCCAATAGCATACAAATGTAAAAACATGAAAAATTTGCAACATCTTTATGTGACAGCATGCATCTGTTCTTCAATGTGTTCAAGATGCAAGATTCTACTTCTATTTTTTTGAAATCTTGGCACAGTGCTCTTCCTGGGGATTATTGGCTGAGTGGGATAAGTGGCCTTTGCTTCAAGTATCAAATATTGCCATTTCTCCATCAATTCACTGAACCTGTCCTGCACCTCTTGGGTTATTACGAAGTAGGAATGATTCTTTTAAATGTTAATACAGATGACTGCTCATTTACAATGTACTAAATTTATGACATGAAGCATACTCCAATTACTGTTTCTAATAACCTCACCATAAAAGTGATATTTCCCTAATAATTAATGAGAAAATAATTTCTATAATGAAAGATAAATTTTGGTGTGGTAATAAATTAATATGTCTTCCTTTGTCTTTTAACATAAAGATTCTGCAAATGATCAATATGACAAAATGAAACAGACGTCTTCACCTTTCAGTTGCCATTCACTGCAGATTTGTGATCTAGTGTAAAATTGGAACAATACAGAAAGGAATCAACCTGAAGTATTCAGGCTCCTCTTTCCTCATTTGCTTCACACACACAGTCACACAGAAAGAATGACTAGCCTGGAAGAGCCCTTTAAGGTCATTGAGTCCAACCCATGCCCTAACACCCCAACTAAACCATGGCACAGAATGCCACAGCCAGTCATTTGTTTAAACACATCCAGGTGTGGTGACTCCACCACCTCCCTGGCCAGACCATTCCAGTACTTTATCACTCTTTCCATAAAAGCTTTTTCCTAATATCCAATCTATATTTCCCATGGCACAGCTTAAGACTGTGTCCTCTTTTTTTGTCCATTGCTGCCTGGAGAAAGAGACCAACCCCCACCTGACTACAGCCACCCTTTGCTTGCATCTGTTTTGCTTTGAAATTATTTCCATTATCCCAAAGAGCTCCCATAAGGAAATCAATTTGGATTCATGCTTGCAAGAAATCAAGCTCTAGTAAGGAAATCTTATAGATAAGAAGAAAACTGATGTCTGTCAACATAAGCAGATTAAAGAATGCAAAAAAATGGGGTTTTCTAAACCCCATTTCTATATCCAGTTCTATCTATCTATCTATCTATCTATCTATCTATCTATCTATCTATCTATCTATCTATCTATCTATCTATCTATCTATCTATCTATCTATCTATCACAGTACAAGGTACTGTGACCTAAGGGTTTGTGTGGTCTCCTGTGGAACTCTGTCCATAGCAGTCACTCTGAAAACCAGGGAACAGGGTGTTCACTGCTGTTAAAAGCAATTAGGAAGTTCTTTGGAGCAGCTTGTGGTAAATATTTTCTTTTCCCACCTGTCCCTGGTTGTAAGACTACCAGTAATAACACAGTGTGTTGAAAACAGCCCGGCACAAGGGTATTTTAGCACAACATGCCAACACATTCCTTATTGTAGTTGCTGAAAGATTGAAAGTATTTTCTGTTTGGTTACATTTACAGTGACTGAAGAGTGACAAGCAGCATTTTAAGGGTTGTACTTTATCTCAGCTTAAGTGTGTCCACTGCTTTTAGTGTCTCAGCTGATGCCTGGCTTTGCGTGCAATGCAATACACAGCCCTGCTCAGTGCTCTGCTGGGGGCTGTGCAGGTTTGTGCCATATTGAACTAGCAGCACATAACATGCCATACTGGCTGATTATTTGACTATTTTGAAATGGCTATAACTGTGTGAAGATATAGTTGTGGCTATTATAGTCAGTTTGGTATTAATCAAAGTGTCAGCAAGCTGCTCATGCTGGAATTTACTGATGAAACTTAACGTGGAAGCAAATGGAAAGAATAAGCCTAAAGCAGTTAGGAGGGTTTGAACATATTTATATATTTAATATAAGATAGAAATTTCTAGTCTGCTTCCTGAAACTTAACTTGTGAAATCAGTCAGGACTCCTTAGGTTTGATTTTTCTGTATTTAAGACAGAGGTAGAGTGGTTTTGTCTAATCATTGTGTTTATTTTTGTAGCTACTATGCACGCCTTTCCATCATGGTTTCACACACATGCTAAGGTGTATTTGTTTGAATATTCTGCATTCACATGGAGAATTACCTCACGCCTACAGCTAGGTTTGGCCAACCCAGCATTTGCAAACATTTGAAATGCTTTCTACAATGATACACTGCAGACACAGGCAGATGCAGCTGCTCTTGGCTGCTGAGGATAAGAACGTTGGACAGGCATCATCAGGTGGGGAGTGGCACATTGCTGTGTGGTGTTTTCTGTCCTTAACAAAGAAAAGCCTTTTGTGGCAGACAATGCAGGAAAGTCACGGGATGAAGCACATATTTTTGCCACAGAGGGAAGCAGCCTGGAGCAGGCTGCTTATCTGATCCAGTTTTTTTTCTGTGTTCATGTCCTACAGTTCATTTGATCAGAGGATATCACACTACCTGGTGCTGTGGCTGTTTTACAGTAGCTCACAGGAGATTTCTGAGCTGAAAGCTTATTGCCTCGTTTAATTTCAGAACCTGCTGTTACCTTTGTGAACACACTGTCAAATCTTCCTCACATTTTTTTATATGGAGGCATGTTCTTCCAGAAATACATCTAGAGGCTGTATCAGCCCATCCCTGCATGTCCCTCATTACGCTGGATTTTAAGAGGCCTTAAAGGGTGTGTGCTAAATGATTCCCCAGATGTTTGAGAAATGCAGAATTCAGCCACTGTTTTTAATGTGAGTTGTGAGGGCACATTGCTGAGCAGTCCCCATCTGAAATCTCACATTTCCTCTATTCAGACTTCTAAAATAAGACAGTGCCTGCAGAGTGACCACACAACTTTCAAAACCATCACTGCTTCTTAACAGTCCATAAAATCTACAGCTGACTTCTGGTCTCCATTTTGGACACTTAATTAAGCTGCTTTATTTATGTGAATTTTTTACTTATAAGGAGCTTTATCTGCTGTACTGGGCACTCCAGCAATAAAGATAATCCTCAGGTAAGATTCTAGCTCTATGACACATGAACAAAAGGCTTGCTAGATAAATGCAGGTGAGAGATTCAAATACACATAAGTGCAAGCCAAATGTTGCCAATGTAGAGAGACACTTAAGCTGAGCTGAGCAGGAGCCTTTCACAATAACTTGCATAGCTGTGCCTTAATTTTTCCTCTCCTTTTCTGGATAGAATAGAACTCGTTTGTTATGGTTAAAGGTGTTTTTATTCATCACTATTCTTTCCTCAAGGTCAGACAGGAAGAGCAGATCCATTCAAAGTCTCCTAGAGATGTGGAGAGTAGCGATGCATCACATCATAAGAGAGCACCTCATTCTTAGGGTGTGAAGTTTTAGCCAAGATGTAATATGGCATTGAATCCATGTTTTGAGATAGTCAACAGAGAGACTTTTTCAACCAATGAATCTCTTTTTGTTTTATTTTATTTTGTTTTCAGAATAAAACCCAAAAAACTTCTAAGTTTTTATGCTGTGGTCTTTTCAAAGGTTTAAGGTTGGGGGCTTTTGGGTGGGAGGGCTCAGCTGGGGGGAGTTATAAATTAAGTTCTATGGTACATTGCTTCAGATGAAATTCCTTGTTTTCCATGCTGGTAATGTTAAGCTAACTGATAATAAATGCTGAAGTCTTCAAGCCCCTTTCAAATATGAGGATTTGATCCAATAATCCTTCTGTCTTTTGTACGCTACATTCTTCAAGTTGCTTAACCATTAGCATGCTCAGCAAGATCTTCACCAACTTCCACTTTAATTTATATTTTCTGGGCTTCTTTAACAGATTTCTTATCCTTCCTTGTCACAGATGTCCTTTATCCAGCATATCCTAAGGGACAGAAACGTGTGCCTGCTTTATTCCAAATGCGGAAGAGAAATAGCTATCAAGCACTTCCCGTCTCTCTGAGTCAGTATTTATGATTCATTGAGGGCAAAAATAAGGTAGAAACTGAATGTGCTTGCCTGAAAGGAACACAGCCTACATTTGGGAAATCCAGTGATAATATTAGTTGTAAATGTCTATTATATAAGCTTTTTAACATTTTTTCACTCTTGGCAACAGTCTGACTGTCATAGTCTGAAGCACTCAACACTATGTTTCTGTGCTTTTTCTTTTCCCTTTTTCTCAGCTGCATCACTTGCTGTTTGGTGTTCAGTGTTGGTTTGCTATTCAGTGCTGCCACAACTTAGAGAAGAATTTCCACTAGCCCTCTCAGAGCTGTTGGCCTGGAATTCTCCAAAGCAATGGAGTCCCTTCCTGAAAGGATAGTTATTAGCTTGATAACTGACTGGAGAGTCCCTCATCACATTCTTCAGATATTTTGATGAGGTCCTACAACATCAGCAAAAACCATCTCTGCATTACCAAAATCTGTCACCAAGTTTTCAAAAAGAAAGTGGTATGGAGGGCTCTATTCAGAATTCTTACACAGGAAATACTGAAAGGGAGCACTTCTGCTGGTTTTTCCTGTCATTATTTTTCCCATGCTCCAAAACATCCATATCAGGCTGTATTAACTCCTCATCAAGAGTAAACTCTGCAGTTCTCCAATTCCATTTGACTCCAAAAGAATAAGCAGCATTATGATATTTCTTTTACTAAATTCTTAACAGAACATTTGAGCAAAATACAGCAATGAAAAATTGGTAAAGTATGCCTTAATTGTCACATGACTGAAATAAAAGTGACACTTGGCCAATGCAGCCTTTTCACTCACCAAGAAATGTCAATCAAGATGTCTTGCTCCCTGACAAACTGTCCATCTAGTGGAAATACTTAAGAAGATTTGGATCACTCTTTTCCCTGTGTTAACAGCATCAATAATGAGCTCTTTATCTCAGGGTCAGCAGGTCACTGGCCCGTCAGCTTGGATTACTCATTGTTTCACTCCGGGGTCCCGCTTCCCTGACCAGGAGCACAGCGTGCACACTGGGTTTGTCCTGGAATCTGTTCTGGGTGGGAATAACTGAGTATCTCTTAAACAAAACCCATGAGTGTGTTGATGGTTAGATCCATCAAAGGCAATTCCACCAGGTGTTGTGGCCAGGGCTGTGCCTCTCTTGCTAGCGCAGGACTCCGTCAGGAATCCAGTGTGATGGACCTTTCCATGTGTTGTAAAATCCTAGCCTGCTATATGCAGCCCACCCTCTCAGCAGCCTGCTGGAAAGGTATGAATGTACTGCTGGGGTCTCATTTTCCATGTGTATTTTGAAAGAAATTATAAACCTTTGAATCTTTTTAAAACTAAAAAAACCCCAAAAAACCAAAACACAAACACCAAACAAGCAGTGAAGTGACCAGAATGAAAGAGAGCATTGACATGGCCCAGAGGATAACTCAGACTTTTGTACCAGAAGGACTTTAGTGATTCTATAAATAAAGGATTTGAAGGATTCTGAAGGAACTTGAGAAATTCAAGTATTGTGCTGATTACAACCATAAATGACCACGAATTGCACCGTGGGAGGTGAAGCTTAAGAGAAGAAAGAAGGTAATGCACTGCTGAAACAAGTTGTACGGAGACTCTTCATCCTTGGGTATTTCAAAAACTGAGATAGACAAAGCTACAGCTAATTTGACATGATCTTAACACTTTTAACAGGAGACTGGACTAGACTTCTCAAGAGGTTCTTCCCAGAAAATGCTTTTATGAGTCTATGATATTCTGCTGCATTGGTATTCTCATGATTCAACCACAGAGCCTTAGATTGTGATCTCTGTGATGTTTTGGTATATATTTAGAGCCGCAAAGTGTCTTTTAAAGATCTATTTTCTGTAAAAAGGAATGTGGGTTTATGCTTTCCAGATGTCAGGGGGCAGCAAGGACAAGCTGCTCTGCAAGGGCAGGAGCAGAGGGTGGCAACAAGACAAGCAGGGTCTGTGACCTTCCCAACAAGAAGTCAGGAAGTTTAGCCAGGCAGGGTCAGGATCAGGTCCAGGGACAGTGATGAGGCTCAGCATTAGCCCAGGGACAGCCCTGCTAACCCACTATAGATAGGCTGGTTCGAGATCCAGAGGGAAAGTCAAGTCAATCTGCCAGGATCAGGGTCGGGGTCAGGACCAAGGATGTATTTGGGCTGGACTCACAGAGCTGTAATGAAGAAGAGATGTGGCCAAACTAAAGAGCCCCAACTCCCAAGGGAAAGCTTGGTGGGAAGAATATTTCTTCCAGCTTTCTTCATGATTTTTCTTATTAGTAAGAGAGTTGACTTTGGAGTCAATTAGACTCCTTAAGTTAGTCAGATTTCCTCCTGCAGGGAGGGGGGATAGAACTCCGACTCCAGGGGACGTTCTGCCCAGGGATCAGCGATCCAGAGCCAAGAGCTGGAGAGGAGAGCATCTCGGGTCCATAGGTCCTTAACCACATCTTGGTTACATGGTAAGAACAGTTCAGGTTAACAGGATATGCCTTTCAGTGGATGTTTTCCAGATTTAATGACTAAAATCGCTCAGACACGTTCCACACTAGAAAAGTGGCAGATCCACCCTATCTAGCCAGATTCTGTCATCTGTGACTGATCATCTTTCTGACAGATCAACTGGCTTGACTACCTCCTCTTTTCACAATAAATGTAGCAGTAAAAGGCAGTTATCTCTGATACTGAAAGCATTTTCTGAACTTAGTTTTCTTCTCATTTTCAATCTCAAGCAGATTTTTGGGGTTGTGTCTAACTGAATTTCTTTGGTGCAGATGGGATGCCTTTTTCCTTGCTTTGGAACACACCAGGGTTTATTTTTTGTAAGATACATTATTATATTTTAATACAGACTTGAATTGCTATACATGCTTAACAAAAATAACACTGTGAAAAAATTTACCAGGCTGCTTTAATAGGCTGCTTTAATGAAACATTTTTTTTTTTTTTTTTTTTTTAAACAAGGAAGAGTGAGTACAGACAAGAACAGGGAGCTGAAACTTACTGGTAGCTGTGGCACTGCCCTTTATTGAAAGTGATTGATGAGATTTTGTGGAAAGGCTGTGTCTTGTACCATGTGGCATTGAGCAAAGCCTCTGGAAGTAGGGAAGCTGGAAAGTTTGGGAATAGGGAAGTAGGGGATAAAACCCTCACCCTAACTGCATCCACAACAAAGAGGTATCCACAACAAGAAGGAAATAAAAAAGCAGTGATTATGTAAGGAACTGGTGCTGTTGGTTGTTTTAGAGCATTCACGCTTCCAATTAACACATGTTCAGTTGGCCAGTGATTGCTGGTTTTGTGTCTGTGGTCATGGATAATTGCATCATGTGATGAACTAAAATATTCCCACAGAGTACAACTGTATTGATCCCCAACCTAATTGAAGACATTATGAAAATACCTTTGGAGGGGCATCAATGAGCAGCCTTGTTCTGAAGGAATTTTTATTTGGCTTGGCAGCATTAGAAGTGTTTAAGAATCACTCACTGTGCTCATCTTGTTTTTGAAATTTGTTCGCCTAAGGAGTGATACACTGAGCCTTCGTGCATAGCTGGAGATTACTCACTTGAACAGTCAGCAGGGTGTGGGGATATATAAGTCAAAGGATGATTGTTTTCTTGCAGACTGGTTATTATTTTCCCAAAACCATATTCCTCCTAGTAGAGGTAGGGAACTCTCTGCCAGGGCCGGTAATTCAAGCAGACAAAAACCTCACTGGGACATGGGCTTGTAGGGACAGCTGATTTAGAAAAGATCACTGTTTGGTCAAGAAAACCTCATTTTGACTACACAAAGAATCAGACTATATGCAATACACTAGAATGAATAGACTATATTTCATCTTATAATTCTTGCTGCTTTATTTATCTAACCTTTATCCATTGCCCACCCACCACAAGCTCAAAGACTCAAACTGACATTCATCACTGTCCTCTCAGTGGAGTTTCAGCTTGACAAGATTAGTGTGAGACACCTTCTTCTGTGCTGTCAGGTGAGCAGGGATGATATAAGGCAGCAGAAACTTGTCAGATCCCATAGCTAAGTACAACTCAGATTTCAAAGCCAGAAAAATCAACTCCTGAATAGCTGTCATGCTTCAAGGCTGAGAAAATCTCGTTCCAGTTTAAAGGAGTAGAAATTATCTTGGCTCTGTCTCAAACTGTTGTTTTGTAGTGTCACTTCTTACTATTATAAGACACAGAAGCATTTGCTTAAGATAAACTGTTATTTAAGAATTAAAACACTGGCTTTCAAAAAAAAAAAAAAAAAAGAGTCCTCAAAATGTGTAGCTTATTTACCATTATAATATATTGACCTTTCCTTACACTTTTTTTTAATGATTCAGACATCCCCATTAAAGAATTAGGACCTATATACTATAGGCTAGCATTCCTATTCTCAGTCTACAGAGAAGGAAATGTAAAGAAATCAGAGTAACAATTTTATTCATTGTCATTTAGCAGATCTGTGAGATAGATCTCACAGATAAGATACAGACCTTCTGAATCCCACAACTGGGGTGTCAGTACCTCCTTTTACTATTATAAGCAGTAACAACTGGCACTGGATTATCAGAAACTACACTGAAGATCCATGCCTTCCATCAGGCTATGGCAAGTTAGCAGGAATTTGGAATGACCAGTCAGTTGTGGGTTCTTAGAGCACCTCATCTATGAAGTGTTGCTCTTCCATTGAGCTTTAAAGCCAAAGGAAACAAGCTACATTGGTGAATATATTTATATCCTATATGTTAGGGTTTCTCTGCTGAGAGGTGGCAACTTTATATGTTCATGGCATATGCTCAGCCACCCCTCAGAGCCTTGAATATAAACCAGTGTTTTAATTTTGCTCCTTGAAACGTGTCACACCAACGGGTTCTCCCAGCATTTCCAAATGCTTGCGTAGTAGCCTTTGTACATAACACGTTCTCATGCCCTGTGGTGATGTGCCTGTGTTAAATATTTTAATACCAAGAGCAGTAAAGAGAAAATGTTATTTCTGGGGTAGATGTCACAAACCTCAGACATTCCAGTGTACATTTGAAGAGGTTTTGTCTCATTTTAATGAGCCCACACTTCACACCATCCCACCCTTTCCCAGAAATTCTTGCTCGTTCTGCCCCTCCTCTGGAAGCCACAGGTTGGTGGATCCAGAGGGAACCAAGGGCAGCTCCAGCAATTTCTGAGAGCTGGCAGCAGTTCATACACCTTTGTAGTTCCAGCTGCATTACTGAGGTGCCACAAACCAGTGGTCTCACTAAAGATTATTAACAAAAAGTGATGGAGAAAGTGCACTAGAAGCAACAGTGGAGGGAAGAACTGTACATCATTTGGGGAAAGGAGTGTAATCCATGCTTGTTCTAAACAATAAAGCTGTAGAGTACAAATGGATAAGAAAAACATGGTTAGATTTTGCAAATCAAAGTAAAATAAGTAGTGAAAATCCCATCATGCAAATAAATAATGAAGTGAGTCCTCTGTGTAATGAGCACAGGCAAAATATGAAACGTAATAAGGATAGAACTTAAAATCCAAGCAAATAATTTGCCTCATTTTTCAGTAAGAAATATGACACTGATGGGATGAATGCAGAGGGCAAATGGCTAATGGGCAGAAATGCACAGACACAGAGATGACCACATCTGGGTATAAGAATGCTTAATATGCTCCTTTGAGAAACAAGGTGATTTACACACTGTGAAATGTGAAAAAAGGTGAATTTTTAATGGAGTATGGAATAGCATCATCTA
Source organism: Melospiza melodia melodia (assembly GCF_035770615.1). NCBI lineage: Eukaryota > Metazoa > Chordata > Aves > Passeriformes > Passerellidae > Melospiza > Melospiza melodia. The sequence goes on from NC_086194.1 coordinate 137,129,918, forward strand.
ACTAGAAAACACCAAACACACGACCCATATATACAATAGGGAGAGGCAAATAATCCAGAATCAAGATTTTAACCTGAATTAGATGTAAGATTAGCACAGATGTTGATGTGGTGAATATTCAAAAGCAGGAAATTAAGTAGAAACCAGGACAACATATAATATGGATTTAGTATTTGATAGTGGCAGTTTTATTAGATGATTATTTTACCTTTTGATAACAAAGATGACTAAATCTGTGTAAAATACAGGACAAAAATACAGGAAAAAAACCCACTAAATCAAAGACTAAATCTCATCTACCTGCATTGTAGCTGGCTACCAACACCTAACAGAAATATGAGTTCAGAACCAGCAAAAGAAAAGAAACAATAATTAGTCTGGAAAAAAACTGCCACTAGTGGAAATCCTTAAACATTTGGGATTGATTTTTTAACATCTTCATTAATGACCCTGATAAGAAGTTGGCATGTACTAATGAAGTTTGGTGATGACACAAAGCTCAACAGAGAGGGAGAATGTAATATTGTACAAGAAAAACTAAATGACCTTGAGAGTAGAGTATTAGAAATGGGATGAAATTTAATTGCATAATGTGCAAAGTCATACACTTAATGAGCTTATAACATGAACTTCTGCAAATTGGGAGTTTCATAGGAAAATGACAGAGAAGGAGGGAGACCCTGGGGCACTTGTTGATTACAGGAGGATTATGAGCAACTAATACAGTGTGGTCATGAAAAAAAAAGTTCCACAGCTGGAAAATTTCCTGGTATAGCATAATATGCAAGACATTAATCAAAAAACATGTGAAATATCACCTATTTTCTTTATTTGAAAAGTTTCAAATGGGAAATGGATGTCAAATCAGCTATTGGGATTTTCTTAGAGCTGGAGACAGGAATATTTTTTCTGTGAGTGCAAAGAGAATATATCTGCATCAGTGTCCCTATCATGCCCATGGGTCTGGACTGGTTCCCTGTACAGTGCTGTGCCAGGCTCGATGGATTGGTAGGCCCAAGACAGTGCAAGTCCATGGTGCAACAGAGGTGTGTCCTCCCTGAGATCGGTTTCTTGGCCTAAAAAAGTAAAATTAGCTGGAAACTTCATTGCTCTGTATAAAGAAACATTGTCATTTGTAGCTGTCCTGTCCCCTAGAAAAAAAATGTTTAGGAAAAAAAAAAAAGCAACAAAGAGGGAGAAAATCAAATACACATAGGATGACAAGAAAGAGAGTTTTGTAACCAAGAGAAAAGAGAGATTTAGCTGTGAACTGAAGGAGGAAAACAAATTTGTTTTAAAATTGAGTTCAAATTCCTTACCATCCTCTATTCATTCTTTTCCTAAATGGTCCCAGAAAAAGCTTTTAATATTTGATTTATTCTGGAACAAAAAATTGCCAATTTATTGGTTTAAATCTACTACTTGTTAGGGAATATGCTAATTTTTGAGAAGCTATCACTACTTTATAGGAAAAAATACATATTTAATTTAAGATTTTTTGACTGATTTTTTTAAAGAAAACTTGTCACAGAACATTCGTCATAGAAAACAAACTGAAATTACTGAATCTGTCTTGTAGCTTCTACACCCTTTACAGTGATCTATAAAGGATTTCCCCTCTGTGCTCCTCACTGGTGAGGCCACAGCTCAAGAGCTATGCCCAGTTCTGGGCCCTTCACTACAAGAAAGACATTGAGACATGAGAGCAGCTCCAGAGAGGGGCAACAGGGCTGATGAAGGGTCTGGAGAACAAGTCTGATGAGGAGCAACTGAGGGAGCTGGGATTGTTTACCCTGGACAAAAGGAGGCCCATGGGAGACCTTATCACTCTCTGCACCCTTGTAAGGAGGTTGTAGCCAGGCAGGGTTCAGCCTCTTCTCCCAGGGATCTAGTGACAGGGTGACAGGGCATAGTCTCAAGCAGGGAGGTTCACATTGGACATCAGGAAGAATTTCTTCACAGAAGGGGTGACTAGGCATTGGAATGGGCTGCCCAGGGCAGTGGTGGAATAACCATCCCTGGAGTTGTTTAAGGAAAGACTGCATGTGTCTCTCTGTGCCATGGTCTAGTTGATGTGTTGGATTTTGGTCACAGGTTGGACTTGATGATCTCAGAGGTCTTTTCCAACCTGAGTGATTCTGTGAATCTCTGATCTGCCATTTTATGTGATGAACATTTGCCTATAGGAAGAAAAGTCAGCAAACATAACTGGGTATTAGCATAGAGTGCTAATACCAAGTGCATGGAAATTTTTTTCTGCAAACAGGGAGTCTTTTTTACACTAAAGATGGTACAAAAGAGACAAAATAATTTTTCCACTAACTACCATCAACTATTGATGCTTTCATCACTAGGACACCAATTATACTGACAAACGTTCTTCATGAGGTCTCCCTTGGGCTCGTTTTTTTTACCAGATGCCTCCCTCTCAGTGGCTTAGAGTGGAGTGATTTCTTTGGAGATCTAAAGTACCTGTCTTCCTTCTGATCTTCCTAGAGACAAGTTACTGTCTGGCAATGCATAAATCTGCTAGCAAAGTCCTTCCATCTTGAGTATTCCCTTGGAAGACATTTAATTTCTTTTTTCCTTTTCGTGTTTTCCAGATCTCATAAGCTTATGTGATTAAGGGGATTAGTTTGAAATTCAAGGAGGGATTTTTTTAAAATGTATCTTGAGTACTACATGCTTCTCAATTTTTTTTCCTCAGGTTTTACACTTGTCTATAGCTTTACAGAGGTGCTGAAAAGCACATGGTTTTTAGCACAATTTAAGACAAGTAGATACTTGCCACCTCTTCACATTTTACTGCAGTTCCGCAGGAAAAAAATACGTGCGAGAGGAGAGAGGCTGCAACTGTGTCACACACAAATATCCATGTTGAGCCATTCCATCATATGGTTATTCACCCACCACCTGGTTATTCACCCATGCAGGGTATTTGACACCTCCTGAAGGCCGCTGCAGGTCTGTGGCACTTAACATTCAACAGCAGGACTTGGACAGCCTCTGCTCTGCAACGAGATGTCCGGCACATGGAGAGAGCCAATCCAATTTAATGATGCTTTCTCGGCTTTTGTCCAGTGCAGGCACCACATCCTAGGAAGAGTGACAGACCAATAATTTAACCCTAGCATTAGTGTGGAGCAAACTGCTGCATGCCTTCATGGGATTGATGGGAAGCCCTGTATCGAGGAGGGCCAGACACAGTCCCCTCTGGAAAATCACAGCCCGCAGTTAAATCTTGACCTTTTACTGAAGGAGAAGCAAGGCTAACCGTGCCCAGCTAGTTAGGCAATAACTGAGCTTGAACACCTGATTAAAGAGTTTCTGGGATTTTATGACTCTCCAGAGATGATCTGGCAGCTGTGATAGACTCCAACAATGCCTGACAGTGAGGGCTCCCTGCCAGAACCAGGTCTTTCCAGCACTTTTGCAAACAGTTGCTGAAACCACTTTTCATGTGTACACAGAGGAAAAAATAGGTATTTGCAGCAGTGTATGTGAGAGATGGAAGAGTGACAAGAGAATACATTTCCTCTCTCTTCTACATGCATACATGCACATACACAGACAGGCATGTCCCACAGCCATCAAAATCTCGGCTGACGGGAGGAGATTTCTCAGGATGAGTGAAGTGACAGTCCTTGGCACTTCTCCAGCCAGCCCTCCTGCAGGTCCTTGCTGCATGAGAACAAGCTGATTAATAGTTCTCCATACCCTGAAGCTAGGGGCACTTAAGAGAAGGGGTTGTTGTTTTGTCCTACAGCTGCAGAGAGGGTACCACCTCGGAAAAGGAAATGAGGAATTTCTGATAGTCTCACCTTTCCCTTCCCAGCTGTCTTCAAGGTACTGGCCGATTAATGATTAAAAAAGAAAAAAAAGCCAACCTAGCTGGTGCACACAGAAGTGCAAAACTGCTGCTGAACAGACTCCATTTGCCTCAGGATCAGTTGCTGCATCTGCTTGTGAGGCTGCCAGTCAGGACTGCAGATGATTTAAGAGGCTTTCTTATTGGCAATTTAGTTAAACCTGCTGTGCACAGCTAGGTCTTGGGAGAAGGAAGATGAATGCACATTTTAATGACTGAACCAGCATATATTGGGAACCAGGATGGCAGGAGCCTCACCTCCCTCGGGGCTCACCAGCTATGACAAGCAAAATACCTCCCTCCTGTTTAAAAGTACATGATTGCTGTATGCCCCGCTGTTGGATATATATTCCAAATGGATTGTGGCAGGGCTCCTCGATGACATTAAAGCATATCCAGTGTTTGTAAGATGAGATTGGTGCTGTTTACACCCTGATTCCGGTGCCGAATCCCCGGAAGAGTACAATGGTTCTGTGGAGTGGCTTCAGCAGATTGATACATCCTTTATGCTCCTGGATGAAGTAGTAATGTAAAACATCAGACTGCTGATGGGTGTAACAGTTGTTTTATATACAGAGATTTACTCCTGTGCTGGCTAGTTAGCACACCTCCACTGCAGTCAGTGAAATGGTGTTGATTTATACCTGCTCAGGATTGCAGCCATAATTCTTGTCTCTATTTTTGTACATGTATACAAATACACTCACATTCTTCAGTTTTCAACAGACTTCAGCTATCCAGCGCAGCACTGTGTCCTCCATCTGCTTATATCTCCAGCAAAAATTTATGCTTTTACTCGGTCACAAATGTGAGATTATTCTATATCCTCAGTGGCATTGAGATAATAGAATTTATATTGCACATATGCTTGTTTACACATGCAAGAACTCACAGTCATTATTACTGTTGCTGATTTATGTTATTGCCATCCAAAGCTGCATGTGTTTATGTACACCATTAATTTAAAACTATTTCAGAAATAAATCATCACATAACAAACTAAGAAATCAGATGAGTATCCTATTATTTGCCTCATCTCTAACTATTCCAATCCAACTACCAACCTTCAAATCATCTTTTATCACTTCACATGTTCCGTTCTCACACTTTGAGCCCACTGTTAAAGCTACTTTGCCCAAATGCATAGGAGCAAGTTGCAAATATTATACAGAAAGGGAAATATACAACAGATTTTGGGAAGCTAAGGAACCCTGAAGTTAACACACTGAAGAATTGACATTAAACAGCTTACATATTTCAAGCTTTTAACAAATCATATATGAGACCAGTATGCTACAAATCAGACTGAAGTGTTGCTTATGTGCAAACTGATCCCAACACAGCAAGGCAGCAGTTATCAGCCAGGTTTTTCCCAAGAGGACTTTTCTGAATCAATTCATTAATAGTCATCCTAAACCTTGAGGAACTCATCTACTTTTTGGACTATTTACCTCCTTGTACACTTTTTTTTGCCCTACCAGCCTACCTTAGGCTACCTTACCCCTGCATCAGGAAGAACATTATTTCTGATATTCGTCTTAGACAGTATGGCAAAGTTTTGCTGTGCTATTCTTTAAAGGTCATATAATCTATGTTGTAGCTATGCAAAACCTGAAAACTCGCAATTTATTTCTCTCTGCTAAAGGACACTTAGTTTTTTAGCAAGACACTGCCTTATTGTTTAGACAGAGAAGCACTGACTTTGTAAGTAACTGCACTCAATAGAAGCAGGTCCCCAGGTGATTTAAATCACTGTTATCTCACTGAAGTCAGCACACTCAGTGCTGCCAAGTTAAAACAACTGAAGACATGAGGCCAAATCTGCTCCTTACTTTAACAGCACATCTGGGCCTAAAGTCAACGTTTCCAGCACCAAAATGTCAAAGAGATCTCTGTAGTTTTTCAAATGCTGATTGATCTTTAGATCCAAGCTACTCAGTCTAGGTCTACACTGTGAACTTTACAGTCCCAAAATAAGCCTATCTATGGGGTTTAGACTGGTTCAGAGACAGGCAAGAGCTGAGGGGGAAAGTTCTGGATCGCAGTTCTGAGAGCTTGACTTTACCTGAATTCTGCTGCTGGCCCCCAGCTCTGTGCTGGATCTCATCACCAGCTCCTGTAATTCCCATGGAGCTGGGAACATTTCATCTTTACCCCTCTACATGCTCGAGGCCAAAGCTTGCTCATGTCCCACTTACATGCTACTCTGAGAGTGGCAGAAGTGGTGATTGCATGTGAACTCAGCAAAAGAGTGAATTCTCTACATCAAGACTAAAAATGGCAAAATTGGACCCTTCTCATTAAATAAATCATATGAACAATCAATTTGCATATGTTTTGCATTCTTGGGCATAAATTTTTAAACATTTTAAAGGTTCAGGAAACCTGGGAGGATTTAAAACATGAATCCCTCTGAACTGTGATCTAAGAGTTACTTGTCCCTTAAGAATAATGATTTACTGGGTCTAAGCAGTTTTAGCATTATTATTTTTTAACCTACTGGGGCTTTCAATATGGTTACTTTCAAAGGAAATAAAACCAAATGGTAATTGTAGATTAGAGAAAAAGAATGAACTCCCAATTAATTATTAAAATTGACTGTTAATTTTAGAAACTTGCAGCAAATTGTTCGCAAAAGAAAATTTAAAGCTACAAGAACATCCAATACTGTATTATTTCTTAAATTCCCTGTTCACAAGAGGTAAAAAACATTCTAAATATTGGAGAAACCACATGGAGAAAGTGAATGACACCAGGTATATACTGAATTGCATCAAGGATCTATTCTCCTTTTTATATCAGAAAATCAAAGAATGAGTACAGTTGGAAGAGACAGCTAGTGAGGTTAATTGGTCCAACATCCCTGCTTAAGGAATATACATGCACATACACTAACCCTACAAAATGCTGAAGATCAATATGTGTCTGTGACACAAAGATATATATCTCTGCTTCAGTCTTAAGGCAGAGTGCAACCAGATTTCCACTTATTTGGAATATTTTTTTTAGGGTTAAGAAATTCATTCCTTACAGTGATGAATTAAAATGTTTCAATGGTTTTGGGCTTTGTATGAATGAGAGAGTAATATCAGTAATATCAGAGATGCATAAATGTTCAGACTAGCCCCTAGTCTCATGACACATCTTGGGAATCAAAAATGCTGTGAGATTGTGTGTCTAGTCAAACTGTGTTAGGACAGAATATTTTACTGCAAATAGAGTAGAAACTATTTATCATGCCTAGACTATGGAGCAATCAGCTACTCTGACCTTCCATGGTTTCCTTGGTTAGGAAAGGTACTTGGATCCTTTTGACTGGTGGTGAAAATATACATTTCCTTTTCAAGTTTGTTACCTCCCTGTTTTTTGGTTTTCTTTTTTTTTTAAACAGAGTATCAGTATGTGTGGCAGTAAGGAAGGTCAGTTTAGAATAAATTTCATATCAAAGTTCTGTTTTACTTTCAGAAAAGGCTGCATAAAATATCCTCCCCTCAAAATTGATCTATTTCCTCCATGTGTGCAGTCAGTTCTGATGCCTTCAGTGACAAACTGTGATAACCAGCACATTTTTCTCCCCTTAGCTGTGTACACCCTACTGTAATTGAGAAAGGGCTGCAGCTCCAGTCTGAGCACACCAGCAAGGGAGTTCCTAATGTCCCAGACATACCTTTATGAAACTCAAAGTTTTATACCTTCAACACTGTTTTGTTTTTTGTTTTTTTTTTCTGAGATTGTAATGTCAGATGAGGTGTAATGACTGGGAAAATGCAAAGAATGATATGACCTGGAGCATGGTCTCAGAGTACAGAGTAGATTTTGTACAAAAAAAGTGATGAAGAAGTGATAAAGTGGTGATGAGAAAGAAACCTAAGAATATTTGCACTGGGATCAATATAAGGCCCTGCTGTAATATGTTCAGAGATCTGCTTCTATCATAGCATTGTGGTACATGTCAATCATCCAGGGCCTCAGCAGGCACTGGTCACTTAACACAACAGTAAGGGAGGGAAAAAACACATCAATTAAATAGAATAAAAATATTAAATCCCCAAATATTAAGCATACATCCAATTTGGCAACTCATTTGACTGCCTAAGGCAGTTGGTTTATAGAGTCATGTTCATTCCACTTAATATTATTAACAATTCCCAGGGAAGTACAGCATAGTTACAGTAGCTAGTGCATTAATCTTTATCATATGTGCAAGAGTGCAAGCTTAGAACAGGATTATGAAAACAGAGTGCTTATTCTTTTATCTCCAAACTGATCTCTATGCAGAAAATAAGGATCTAATGAGACTTCTTACTAACTGAATATGAACTTCCCTGGGGCTAGAAGTGCTTTTCCATCAAGTGCTGGGACAAATGCTCTTGTGAGAGTTTTGAGCTCTCGGCCTTTGAGCTTCTGCTTCTTCTCTTCCAGTCAATGTGGTTGGGTCATAGGATGCAAAAAACTCATATTCCAGTTTCACACATGCTGTGGGCTAAATTCATGGTTCTGCATGGAAATCATCCTAAAAGCACAAGTCAGCATCCCCACAGATTCTTTTTGCCTTTGCTCATTAATATGGGGGTGTTTCCTCTAAAAAGCAAGTCACTCTGGATGTACACTCTTTGAAAAAAGAGCAAAACCACTGGATCTTCCCCTTTTAAGGGAAAGCAAAGTTGAAAGGAAGCCAATTGTGTTCACATTCTCAAAGTCTACTTTGTATGTAAGAATATAAGAGGAGCCAGTACTGGGTCAGATCAAAGGTGCATCTAGCCCAGTGTCTACCTGCAGCAGTGATCATCACTGGATGGTTAAGGTAAAGAATAAGAGCAGGGCAGAGATATAACCATCTGTTCCCAAATATTACTACAGCCTTCAGTAATTTGTGGAACAGGGTTTTCTTGAGCTACAGGCCATGACTTCATGTTTAAAGGGTCTTAATGGATTTTTCTTCTACAGATATGTCCTACAATTTTCTGAAGTGTGAATTTCTGTGGAAATGAATTCCACAGATTCACTAAGTATTTGGTGAGGAAGTATGTCCTTTTGTTTAAATCAAAGCTAGACCCTAGTGGGTTTCATTTCTCCTACTCCTAAAACTGGAAATGATACTGAGATATTCAGGTTTATCTTCCTCACAGTGCTCTTTATTAAGAAATACTATGAATGATGAAAACACCCCACACTACTATTTTATCTACACTTACTCCTCTCCTTTTTTTTTCCATGCTGAAGAATCCTACTCTATTTAGCCATTTCCTATGCAGAATTTGGTCTTTATAATTTACCACCTAGTTCTTCTCTGCACAAGATCCTTCAGTAATTGAGGCAGGAATCGTGTCCAAAGCAGAGACCAAGAAAATCAGTTGACTGTAATCCATCAGTTCCCAGGAATTATACTCCACAATGCACAGCCATAACAAAAGAAGAAATTTACTTTGCTGGTACATTTAATATTATTTTGATATTGATAGGAACAGATGGGTGTGAATTTGGTCATTGCATCACCCAAAGTCCTCCAAGTACAGTTTAATATAGGTCTTATGCAGCTTGAACAGAAAGTGATTTTAGAACTTAATTTAATGACAAGTTCCCTTCTCCTGTTCTTTCCACACCACCAACTAAAGCTTACACATTCCTCTAATGAAAGTTTGTGAAGTAGGTAGATGGCCTAATCAAAGGGCATTATGGAAGGACATTCTAGAAATGTAAAAGTATTCTAGGAGACACTGTGAGAATTCTAGGAGGACAAATTTATCCTGAAAACTCAGGCACTATGTTGCTGGGGAAATTCCTGAACCTGAAGTACTTGGAAGAGGGGCTGAGAGAGTTCAGGGGTGAAGCTTGTCCTTTTTTATACATTCCTCACTAAACGTTTGCTGTGCGTGCTGTTGATGGCAGTCCCTGCAGTCTGACCCAGAGAAACTTCTCTTCTAAACCCAGGCTGCCATGTTTATTAGGCAGCCCACGGGCAGCGCACGGCCCATTGAGATCACCTTTCCGTGGCTGCTGTGAATGCCGCAGGAGGCTGCGCTCCGCCCGACTTTCGCTGGGGAAGAGGCGATGCCAGCAAACAGGCGGTGGAGCCAACGCTGCTGGGTGGGAGCCCGCCGAGCTGAGCCCTCCCGGCCGCCAGCAGCCCCTTCCCACCCTCCCGCGGCGGCGCGGAGCTCCCAGCCCGCATCCCGCATCCCGCATCCCGCATCCCGCATCCCGCATCCCGCATCCCGCATCCCGCATCCCGGGCGCCGGCAGCGGGCGGGCGGCAGGACCCAGGGGGACGGCAGTGGAAGGACCCAGGCTTTGGCGCACACGCCTCCTACCAAAAAAAAAAAAAAAAAAAAAAAAAAAAAAAAAAAAATCACAGCCCCGTGGAGCTGGCGCTCGCTCATTCAGTTTTCTAGAGAGATCTGAGCCGGAACCCGGGAGCCAGGAGATCTTTCTCGCCCACACAGCTCAGCAGCAAGGACATCTACAGGGGGAAAAAGCCCACCCCACGCAGCCCCCCGCCGCCCCACGGCAGCTGCCGGCGCTGTGCAGGTATTTGGATTCGCCTTCTCTCGGGTTGCGCAGGGCGGCTCTCGGCGCTCCCCCCGCCCCGCCGGGCCCGGCATGCGGCGTTTCAGCACCGCGGGGCGGACAGCTCCGGCCCCGCCGCTCCCGCCCGGCCGCGGCTCCGGCTCTGCTCCCCCTGCCCGGCTCCCTGCCCTGCTCCCGGTCTGCCCCCTGCCCGCTCCCTTTGCCTGCCCGGCTCCCTGCCCTGCTCCCGGTCTGCCCCCTGCCCGCTCCCTTTGCCTGCCCGGCTCCCTGCCCTGCTCCCTGTCTGCCCCCTGCCCGCTCCTCTGCCCGTCCTGCCCCCTGCCCTGCTCCCCCTTCCTTCCTGCCCTGCTCCCTGCCTGCCCTGCTCCCTCCTGCCCCCTCCTGCCTGCCCTGCTCTCCCATGCCTCCTCCTGACTACCCTGCTCCCCCCCGCCTGCTATGCCTATTCCCTGTCCTGCCCCATGTCTCCTGCCAGCCCTATTCCCTCCTGTCTCCTGCCTCCTTCCAGCCAAGCTCTCTGTCTGCTGCCTGCCCTACTCCTTGCCTGCACAGCCTGCTTCCCGTCCTGCTACTCCCGTTCCCTGCCTCCGGCCAGCGCTGGCTGCTGACTCCTGCCTGTCCAGCTCCCTGGCTGCCCTACCTCCTGCCTCCCAACATACCTCTCCTGTCTGCCAACCGACCTCTCCGGTATCTGCATCCCTGCTGCCTGCCTGCTCTTTGCCCTGACTGCTTCTTTCTGCTGCTCATTGCATTCCCTGTCTCTATGTTCCCTGCTTCTACTCCTTGCCTCATGCCTGCCCTGACTCCCTACTCTCTGCCTCCTCTGCCTCTTACTTGACCTGCTCCCTCCCTGTCTCCTTATCTTGTTCCCTGCCTCTCTTCTTTGCCCTGCTGCTTCTACTTCCCTTACCTCCCCTCCCTCCTCTGCTTCACCTGTCTCCCTTGCCTCTCCTTGCCCTGCTTACTGCTTCCTGCCTCCTTTATATCCTGCCTCTTCTTCCTCCAGCTGTCCTTGCCCTGCTTCTCTGATTCTCTTCTCTCTGCCTTCCTCCATTCTACCTTCCTTGTCTGCTCTCCTCCCTGCCCCACTCCCTTGTCTCCTTTCCTTCCCGCCCCTGTTTCCCCACATTCCTCAATTTCCTGCCCTTTCTTCCCCTCCTGTCTTCTTTCTCCATCACCAGTCTCCATCCTTCCTGCAAGGGGGCATGGCACTGTAAAGATCAACTCAGCAGCCCAGGTGCTGGGCAAGGAAGGAAAAGAGCATCTGGAAGGGAAAGTCCAGATGCAATTTGAGACCCAGGAGAGATCAGAGGCATGCAGAGGAAAGGGCTAAAACTGGAAGCTTAGTTAATGAAGTGAGAGATACAGCCAGGGGTTGACATAGAGGAGCTTGTCAAAGAGCAGCAGATACCTGTTTGCTCCTCAGCACATTGATGCCTGTTTTGACCAGTTGCTTTCATTCCAAAGAGAGAGGAGAGATTAAAGGGAGGGGGGAATGTGCCACGTCAGTCAATGGTATTGCTTTCCTGGTGGTAAACAGTGATGGGTGCCGGGAAGAAGTGAGGTGAATCACGTCTAGCATGTGGGTCCTTTGCTGCAGGAAGTCAAGAATTAAGTTTTGGTCTCTGCAAGAAGTGAGGGTGTTCATACAGAAAATAAATGTAAAGCAAATAACAGCTGGAGAAACACCATGCATGCTACTGGCCTGACTTTAATTCTGTTTGCAATGGTTTAATCCTGAGAGGGTGAGGAAGGTCATAGGAGAAGGGGAATTTCCCCTTTTCAAAATGCTGATTCCTCAATTTTAACAAGCTCTGTGAATAATTAAGGAGCAGATGGCTACTTCATGTCCATCACTAAATAGTGACAGGATTATATTTGGAAGAAAAAATTAAATTACAGAAAGTCTGCTTTCATGTGCTGTCTGAGTAATCAGATGATAACATAGATTATCTCCAGTACTAAAAGTTAATACAATGCCGACATTTACATGAGCTATTATGTAACAGTATTATGCCATGCACTGCATAGCCAAAGTACTGGTTTAATTTTTCCTGTAATAAGTCAGATAGCCTTGTAGAACTTTTCCTAATTGCAGTCTGTATCCTACCTTGAAGTTTACAGGGCCAGCTTGTGCTGTATCTGTGCTGATGATTTTAAGAATTCTGTTGACTCATCTACCTCTAAAAACTATTGAGTATTTTCTAAAAAATAGACTTTTGTAAGGCAAACACAAAACAATGAAAGATACTGCCACCTTTTCAAGAAAACCTTCTTAATTTATTATATCACAATTATAACTCAAAATCTATTGCAGAGACGGGATATTCTGAGTAGCACTGAGTGCTGCTGAGTAGTAGAGTGAGCAGTGCAGCTGAATTCAGCAGTGGAGGAGCTGCAGAATCCACGCCATAGCACTGGGTCATGATTCCTTAAACTCTACGTGCCTTGAACACAGACATCATTTCACTGAAATATGTAACAGCAGCCTCCTCATCTTCCAAAAAAAGGCCCATGTCAGTTGAAATAGTAATGATCAGCCTCATAAAAGGATGGAGAATACTTCCTTCAAAAAGATGTAAACTCATGCAGTCGTTAACTTAAGCATGCAATAATTGAAGCCATTGTGCTATTGCTTAGCAAGTGAGTTTTATTTTCTTTCACAGCCTTGTACTGTAGTGTCTCTCTGGCATAGACACAAACAAGATGTGACAATTGGGTGCTACTAGTTAAATAAAACAAAACAAGAATAAAAGGAAGCAGCATTAGTCTCTTACAGAGTGGAAAATCTGAACAGAAGTTCACATGGTTTTCATCAGAAGGGTTGTAATTCCTTTCCCTCTTGATCTAATCCTGCTCCATTGGTTTAATTTGAGAATTTCAGAATACTGTAGTGGAATTTTGGTTTGCTTTGTTTGTTTTTTTTCTTCAGTAATATTTATAGAGATAAACCCTTGAAATATGATATGTTTCTATACCGAGAAAACAAACCCACACAGTATTATAAAATTATATAAGCTTTATTTCTACAAGTTTGGGAGAAATTTCTATGTGCTTTCTGTTTGTGTTGAGACTTCAGTAGAAATGAGAGAAAAAAAACCCAGAAGGACTGCATTAATTCCTGGGGGCAGAAATCCCTTCCCCTTTCCCCCTTTCCCCCTTTCCCCCTTTCCCCCTTTCCCCCTTTTCCCCCTTTCCCTCTTTCCCCCTTTCCCCCTTTTCCCCCTTTCCCTCTTTTCCCCCTTCCCCCTCTCTCCCTATCCCCTTCCCTTCCCTTCCCTTCCCTTCCCTTCCCTTCCCTTCCCTTCCCTTCCCTTCCCTTCCCTTCCCTTCCCTTCCCTTCCCTTCCCTTCCCTTCCCTTCCCTTCCCTTCCCTTCCCTTCCCTTCCCTTCCCTTCCCTTCCCTTCCCTTCCCTTCCCCTCCCCTCCCTTCCCCTCCCCTCCCTTCCCCTCCCTTCCCTTCCCCTCCCTTCCCTTCCCTTCCCTTCCCTTCCCTTCCCTTCCCTTCCCTTCCCTTCCCTTCCCTTCCCTTCCCTTCCCTTCCCTTCCCTTCCCTTCCCTTCCCTTCCCTTCCCTTCCCTTCCCTTCCCTTCCCTTCCCTTCCCTTCCCTTCCCTTCCCTTCCCTTCCCTTCCCTTCCCTTCCCTTCCCTTCCCTTCCCTTCCCTTCCCTTCCCTTCCCTTCCCTCTCCTCCCACAGTGATATGCCACAGATGTTTTTATCTGGCATGACATATATAGCAAACAGGAGTCAACAGTAATATATCACCATTGCATTTCATTTTTTTTGAAAGAACATAATTTTCCAAAGCATGGAGTAAAAGAAGTGCAAAATTAGATAAGCCTCATGTTATTAAACATGCCATACTGAATATCTTGTTAATATGTTTTGTTCTTTCTTCTGTATATCTTCATGCAGATGTTGTAACCCAGCTCCTACAGCATTTAGGCATTTTTGGACACTAATGTTATGATTGTGTGCTGTCAGATTTCTACATATAGCTTCTTTATGAGGCTTGGGAGTCAGAATTATCCTTTGCATGCTGTTAATTTCTGCTGCAAGATGTTTCTGTGTTATTGGAGGAACTGACCTCTGTCCCATAGTGGCCAGGGTGCTTTTGCTTGGTGATGCTTGCACTGTGACTGACATGGAAGTTCCTCATAAACTGCTGCTTCTTTGGCATGCCACAGGTCAGGCCAAATGTTCCCATAGGGATTTGCAGATTGTCTGTGATTGGTGAATACTTGCAACTTAAAAACCATGATTTGAAAAAAAATTTAACCAAATTCTTGAGGTTAATGCTGTTATATTTAACTTTTTTATTTCTGTATTGTATAAGTTCCCCTCCTTGGCATGTGGTCCAATTCCTTAATATTCAGGTAATTTATGAGTTTTGCACATTTTAGGTCAAAAGACACCGGGGCAGTTTTTTAATTTTACATTTACTAGACAACCTTGCCTGTCTCTCCTCCTGCCTAGCAGCTTGTAAGAATAGCAGGACAGCTTCAGGTTGGTGCTGCAGACATGCCTGCCCTACATACTGTGCAGAGAGCAGAGAAGATCAGTTGAGTTTCTGCCATGTTTTGTGCTGTGCCATGGCTAAATTGGCACACTGGGCATTTAGATGCAGCCTGAGGGCAATCTGTAAGTAGCTCAAACTAGAAAAAAGATTGTAGAATGAGTAGGAAGGCATGATGTGTTGTTTTTACTGAACTGAAGGAAATGTTAGTTTTTGTACCTGAGCTGAGAGATTCTACCCTGGGAAAATGCGAGAAACCGTCAAATTCCCCACACAGCTGTTACAGTCACAAACATTCACTATTTTCATAATGACAAGAAGGAACAAATCCCCCGTGAAGGTTTACAGGAGCACCAGTACTTGGAGCAGAAAGCCTTACAATATTTAACTCATTAATGTGCACTGGGAGAATCTGGTCCCTTGGGAAAGACTACAGAGAAGTAGTGGTGAGGCCACAGTTGGAGTATTGGATCCTCTTCTGGGCTCCTCAGTACAAGGGAGACAAGAACATATAAGAGAAAGTCTGACAAAGGGTCCAGGGGATGATGAGGAAAGATTCCCTGGATGTTAGCATGTAGGCTTATGGCTCAGGAGGGATATGATCTGCTCCCAGCTCTGGGAAATGTGTCCTCTGGGATCTCAGACACATCACTCAGGGCTGTGCTTCTCCCCACAGTCTGTGGAAGATGCCAGGGTCTCACAGCCAAGGATGAAAGGGAGGCAGTTTTGCTCATTGCTCTTTTGAAATTGCATCATGGAACTGGGGTAGGTTCCTTTCTAGGTCTGACTACTCCACTTCCAGTGCAGGTTTCTACTAAGGCACCACAAGGCCACAAAGGACCATAGGAACCATTCCTATAGGTATAGGTATGGATTCATCCTCTCCTGTCCTTATGGAGCAACCCCTGCTAAGCAGAACATAGCCCTAAGAGATTTTCCAGAATTAACATCAAAATATTTTTCAAAAAGAAATTTAATGAGATGACACCCACGCTCTGAGATAAAATCATTCTATATTACCATTTTCTCTCCCTCCCTGCCCACTCCCTTCCTCTCTGGCATGACTTCAGCAGCTAATATCTGTATAAATGCTAGGAGTTAGGAATTATATAATGAGCCAAATCTTAGCAGTGATGCCTCTTAATACCAGGTGAGAATGAAATGTTAGTGTCTTCTCAATTTAAAAATTGTGGTAATGAAATTTCACACGGCAGATAGCATTAGACTGGATGGAAAACATTTGGTAGACTGAGAGACAGCTAAAATCTTTCTGGAACTGAATTGGATAGGGAAGGGCCAAATAGACATGAGGTGTTTAAAGAAGCAAGTGGTGTTGCAGGGGCTGGTAAGTGGGCAGGAACAAAATGATCCAGACAATTCCATCATCACTGCAGGCAGGTTTTGACCAATTTTCCAGGGCATGCAGTGCAAACAGGGATTGAATGCTGACCCAGAAACTGTCTCTGAAGAGAGAGCAGTAAAGCATGTTAAAACCTTTGAATGAAAAGTGCTTTGTATACTGTGGAAAAATATTATTTTCATTTTAGTTTGTAAAGTAAATATTACTACCATTTTATTATTAACTTTTTCTTTTGAGGATTATGCAAAAAATATAAGCTGCTTGTCTGAAAATTGTATTGCACTTGCAGTATGTTACTCATGCTGAACACTCACTGTCCCTTGTCATTCCCTTGCTGGGACTGAAAATGAATCAGCCAAAATTGTATGTGACATCACAATTTTGGTGGAAATCTCCCTCCTTGTTTTGATTTTAGTATGTTGTGGTTCAAAACTCTATATTTTTTTTTCATTTAAGGCTGAATTTTCTTCCTTTGGAGGGATGAATTATTATAAGTGGCTGTGAAAAGACATTAGAAGAGCAAATAGTCCCCTGGGAACAAAGAGTCACAAGATAGGAAAACAGCTGTTGAGATTATAACCCATTTTAAAGTGCCAATAAACAGCAACAATATTCAAAATAGGAAAAGAAGGCCAGTATCTTTATTCGGAAGAAAAAAACAACCCTGCACCAAACTGAACAAAGATGTAAACATCTAAAAAATTGGCAGATGGATCAGAGCTGTACACAACACTGGAAGAGAAGGAGAAATTGCCATGTGTGGGAGGAGGTGAAAATGGAGATGAAGCTTCTGTTATATCTTGGGAATCAGAATAAATCAGAACCATTTGAGAAAGTGCAGTGACAGTTAAACTGGGTAGTTATGGAGCACTAAATTTATTGTCAAGGTTAGCAGTGGGAGAACCAAATCATTCACTGATGTGTATCAGGCTTATCAGGCTCCTTGATGGCAATGGTGCTAGTGTGGGTTGCTAACTTCATGATTTCCCTACGATTCTGAGAGTGACAAAATTGTTCATACATATTTTAGATTATTTTGCAATATATAACTTCCCACCAATAAAGTATTTTAGTGCAGTCTGTTCCAGGTGATAGTCAGGATAATCTATAGATAACTGTAATCCATGGTAATAGCTCAGCTCACTATCACAAAACTCGGAAATGCATTTAAAAATGGATCTGCTGATAGAATGAGTATTGGCAAGTTGTTTTTTGGCAACATCTGACAAGAAAGAACTGTATCTCCCTCACCTTGGGATAGTCCTGAGCATTTAAATTAGTTAAAAACAGTAGGAGACTTTAATAAAAATAAGAAGAATCATTTTTGACATTAAATAGTTGGGGAACCAATAAAAAAGGCCAGACTTTATTTCCTTGGAGCAGAGGAATATCCTTCCTTCTGGAGCAGACTGCATTTGACCTTTTAAGAATTTGCCTTATTGCCAAAGAAGCATCTTGGTGGAGGTGGAAGACAGAAAAGTAGCAGAGGAAGGGACAGTTTTACTCCCATAAACTCCTAGAACGTGAATGAACCACTGGGAATTGTGTGTGTGTATTGTCATTGTTGTCTGCTGCTAATCCTTGGATGCTTTCGAACAGACCCAGAGAAGGGCCACAAAAATGATCAGAGAGCTGGAGCACCTCTCTTACGAAGACAGGCTGAGAGTTGGGGTGGTTCAGCCTGCAGCAGAGAAGGTTCCAGGCAGACCTTACAGCAGCTGTCCAGTACCTAAAGGGGGACTACAAGAGAGATGGTCACAGACTCTTACTAGAGCCTGTAGTAACAGGGCAAGGGCTAACATTTTTAAACTGAAAGAGGACAGATTAAGATTGGATATAAAGAGGAATTATTTTATTGTGATGAGGGTGGTGAATCTCTGAAATGAGTTTCTCAGAGAAGTTGTGAATGCTCAAACATTGGAAGTGTTCAAGGCCTGGTGGAAAGGAGCTTTGAAAAACTTGATCCAGTGAAAGATGTCCCTGCCCACAACAGGGAGGTTGGACCAGCTGACCTTCAAAGATCCTCTCCAAATGAAAACATTCTGTGATTCCACAGTTTTGTGATTCTAAGACACAGGAACGCTAAAGGTGTTGTAATTCATGCTAGGTCCTAAGCCAGAGCTGATGCAGACCCCAGACAAGCTTCTTGCTTTCAGATCTCTGCTTAACACTCTTGGGAGCAGAGTTTCCATACTCTACACTTGCTGTTAAAACCAGGGAGGGACAATCCTGGCACCACAGTCCCCTAATGACAGCGCAACCCTTAAATACCCCTAGCTTTCCTAACTAGCTCAAGGAGGCAGTTGTGAATAAACCCATGATTTATGCAAAAAAATGCTGATGTCACCATTAACTTGAGATCTCAGTCACAAAATATTAGCCTGGTTTCTCTATGGCCTGCTGTAATTTTACATCAGTGGAATTTGGTTGATACCATTGGAATTGCTCCAATGTGGTCTAATAAAGTCAAGAGTAAAGAAAATAACTGTTACTTTATTTTTATATAAGGAATCCACCTTTATTACAGCTCTAATTTCTTTAAGAATTGAATAGGCTGCACTCATGGGCTACCCCGCAAAACCTGGGGACTTGTTTTCTGGAATCATTTGCACTCCGTAGTGCCTTTTCAAAGCCCTCTTTTCTCCCAGCTCTGCCTTTCCTCGAGTTTTCCCAGGCTGATCAATCATCAGATACTCTGCTCTGCAGGTAGCTCTTTTCAACTCCAGCTCCACAGTGAATACAGAAAGACGATGCTTAATAAACTCTCCTTTGTGTCACCCACAAAAAGTCCAATTCGTAATGCTGTTAAATGAAAAGCTTATCTCCCAACACAAATGTCCTTTAAGCAAATACGCAGAAACACTCTGTATTTAAATTTTGGGATTTCATCCTGGGGCTGCAGCTGTGGCATCTAAAATGTAGTTTTTTATCAATAACATGCAAGGTCACAAAGCAGGGAACTGAGGCATCCCTTGAGCTCATTGACTTCCAGGTCCTGCAACATAACTTTGAGCAAATCAGGGACCAAGAAATGCTTTGGCTGCTGCTCTCTCCTTTGTTTGATCTGAGAATGCTGAACCCAGGGGAGTAGCTGAATGAAATGGTTGTTTTGCTATAAATAATTCATAACTTTCCAAACAGCTTTCTTCAAATACAAAAAGTATGTCTTTTACTGAGGGATTCCCTTTAAATTTTTAAAACCCATTTTTCCTTTTCAGAAATTAGAAAGAGAGATCTGTTAAGCTGGGGAGGGGGGTGGTTTGCTTGTCTGTTTCTGTGATGGCTGAAAAATTGTATGGATCTTGATCTTTCCTCACACATATATCACATTGGAACAGACCTTGATCTTATTTCACACAAGTGTAGCTACACAGACTTCGATGACAGCCTCTGGCTAATTATGTCACTGAAATGTAAGAGATTCACTGTACCATTTTGCTCATACATAACAGCTTAAGCAGATTTTCTTCTAACACTTGTAAAAACAAACTCTAGGTAAAGCACCAAAATCAAAATGAAATTCAGAACTAGGTATTCAGGAAAGCTACAATATACTGGAAAAAGGAATTTTGAATAAAATATGTCTCTTTTCAACTAAAACACAAATCCTGCCAGACTGGATACATCAAGAACCTTATTTGTGGGAAGTTTCCAGTGAAGACATATTGAGTCTCAATGGGAAATATTTCCAGTGAATTTCTAAAAAGTAGAAATTATCCCTGGAATTGGTAGTGTTTTGGGTTTTTTTAAAAAATCAGCTTTACAGACAGCTCATGGTCTTATTGAAGGAGAGCTACAAGCTGATAGTACAGGTGATAAAGCCAAATCAAACAGGTGTTCTGCTTAGTATGATGATGGTAAATCTGTCTATTTATGGAGCTGAAATGTTGCTCCCATTAATGGTGGAAAAAAAATACTATTATTTTTGCTGCTATCATCATTGGCTTGAACTTAGGGATGCTGCAACTCCCACACTTCTGTAAGACAGCTTTGAGAAGTGTATTCCAATAGCAAGTTGATACAGCTTAGTATTAATTGTCAATGAATCAGATTGTTTTTCTGAAAGCCTGAAAACATACATTTAAGATGTTAGTCACTGCCTTATCTTAAAATTCACCCATTCTGAAATTATGTGACTTGTATCCTCCTACACAAAGAAATTTTATGGCTAAATAAATTCAGAAATGCATCCCTACAAGCTTTATATACACATTTAATCTTTCTTTTATATATTTTCTTTTTCTTTTAGTAAGTGGTGGAATAAACAACACTTTCCTTGGGTGGATTATAGTACATGTGAACTGCCTGTTACTCTGCAAGAATAAGAAAGCCCTTTGCTTTTACTTGTTAAATATCAACTTGATAGCAAAAAGCGTCTGAATGGCTCATGCTCACAGATCATCAATTGAATGGGATCAGCACTTCTACTAAAATATCCGAAGTTAAGGATTTGGAAAAGAGGTTTTTGCAGAGATGACCCATTTACAAGCTGGACTTAGTCCAGAGACTATAGAGAAAGCCCGCCTGGAACTGAATGAAAACCCAGACATTTTGCACCAGGATATCCAGCAAGTCAGGGACATGATCATCACGAGGCCTGACATTGGGTTTTTACGTACAGATGATGCCTTCATCTTGAGATTTCTCCGAGCCAGAAAGTTTCACCAAACGGAGGCCTTCAGACTGCTGGCTCAGTACTTCCAATACCGCCAATTAAATCTGGATATGTTCAAAAACTTCAAGGCTGATGACCCAGGAATCAAACGGGCTCTGACTGACGGGTTTCCGGGAGTGCTAGAAAATCGCGACCACTGCGGCAGGAAGATTCTTCTGCTTTTTGCAGCCAACTGGGATCAGAGTAGGTAAATGTAGATAGTGTCCTTATCTTTTTACACACACTCACACCCAACTCCTGATGGAATTTTTTGGCCATCTTTGAAACAGCAAGGCCATTTTCAGCAAAATATTTTGTAACCATATCTCCATTACACCATAACTTCCATCTCACCTGATCACCTCTCAGTCCTCATAGTCCTCATTCTTACGACACAAGGCCATTGAGAGTTAAGGCTATATCAGTGTGTCATATAAGTAGCTCATGTCTGGGTTTTTTTAAAGAAATATTTCCAAATTTTATCCAGAGAATGTATTTTTGCTATATGTACATTAATATCTATCATACAATTACTTCAGTATCATGGACCAGCCAAACAGGTTGACAGAAAGCATCTCAAAACATATGGAGATTCCTGTAGCTCTCCTGGTGCAGAGGAAACTGACAATATTTATTCTATCTTCAGACTTTCTAACAGATTGCTTGCTTGCTTGTTTGTTTGTTTGTTTGAACTATTATGGGAATTGCAGCCTCTGCTCTATTTCCACAATCTGCATTGAGATTTCTACATACTCTGGTGGCTCTGTGTTGTTAGTCCAATAAATGGGACATTCACACAAAGCATATTTTCTGTTCAGGCCATTTCTTTACAGAGTGGTATTAACAAAAATATCTCCTAATCATTATTATAAAATAATGTCCTTAAATTAATGTGATTAGTCAGCTTTCATTACCTATTTGAAGTGGTACAGAGAAAAGGGGCTAGTCCAGGAATGTCATGTCCACATTGTCCTCATCTTTGTAAGTTATTCCATTCCATTTTCCCTGACTTCATGGTGAGATAGAGAAGTGTAATCACCTGTAGGTTTACTATGTGTTCTGTTGGATCTTGATAAACATCATAAGAAAGAACAAAATTTGGATTCAGGTTTTAAGTACCATCAGTTCTGATGGTTTCCAGGTAGGATTTTGTCTTGCCATGGTCTAAAGTCTTTGATGAAAAAGTCTTATCCTTAGGAGTCAGTAGATTGGAGCTTTGTTTTACAGCATAAAAATTATTAGAGAACAATACACACGCCTGCAATTTTTCATGTTATTTGTTTTCTGGGAAAACCTTTCATCACCATGTGAAAAGCAGAGTTTCTGATTTCCATTCACATGTGAATAAATGTCCAGAAAATGATACAGAAGTGTAACTTTTCATAATCAAACGTGTTTGGTTAAATGGTGAACTGAGGCCAGTAATAAAAGTCCTATTATCTACAAACAGGCCAGCAGTTTCTCTCCTGTCTTTCTGAAGTGCAAGTTTGCCTTTCTTTCAGAAACCACAGAACTCTTCTGTTAGCAATTGGCCTGAAAAGAAAGATGAATGCACAGGTATCTGGAATTAATAGAAAGCATCAGCTTTAGAGGACAGTAGCACAGTGGAACTGCTGGTTGCATTAAGGGATTTAGGTATTACATAGAGCCAGCTTTGGGTTTCTGATCCTTCAACAAAATGAATCTTTGTGATTAACCTTGTACATCAGGTCCTGCTCTTGGAAAGCTGAGAGTGCTGGTGTCTAAGGCTCCTGCAATGAAACTTTGACAGAATAATGACTCTGGTCAGATTTTGGCTCATATTTTCTGCAAGCCCTTTAAATATGCATCCATGATATGTGTGTGTGTGTGTGTGTGTGTGTGTGTGTGTGTGTGTGCAAAAACCAAAGCAAACCTGCATATTTTTGAAGACATAATTTTAACTTTCAAGGAAGAAAAGCTGAGGCAAATACCATAGGATGTACTTTCCTAAGAACCCTCAGTGGCATTAAAAATCATGTACAAAGTTTACCTCAGTTCAGCCACTGAACCTCATATCTTCTGTAGATTCAGATGACAAGGAGTGTTTTTTCTGTGGGCTTTTGTGGTACTCCAGCTGCAACAGGGATTTGAGACAGGATTTGGGCTGTAAGTAAATGGATATCCTCCTCCTTTTTTGCTGTCTAGAGACATCAACAAGAGGAAAAGCTGTTAAGGAGAGGAAATGGTGAGTGCAGTGTCCTATTAAGCAGCATGGGAGCAGGTTATTGACCAGAAGAAACACAAATTTTAAAAAGAAGTTCAAAAAGGCATTGTGCACATCTTACATAAATGTATCTAGGGCAACCTTTCTGCAGACATGTCTTCTGAGTGACAGCAAGATGTTCACAAGCTCACATTTCAGCTGAATGCTAATGGAATCGGCCATGATGCAAGAGTAAGAGCTGATCCTTCAGCCTGCCCTTCCTTACTTTAATCTCATTTGCCCCTGGCTTTGCCTTCTCTTTCTTTATGATCAATATCTAATTTATGAAGGGTTGTTTATAAAGAAATAATAATTTTAAAGGGTCTATTAAAAATGAGAATAGCTATAGTCCATAAGTTGATTTTTAGTTCAGACATCCTTACCATTTATGCACCTGGGAGTATGGTTGCTGTTAGCACATGTCAAAGAGGCCAATCTTGAAACTTTCTGTGCTTATAAATATCTTGATTTTTAACAGGAATTTTCATTATTTGTGTAATATGACTTCTTGGACAAATCAGATCCAAGATGTTTCTAAGGTTCTTCCTGTATCAAAGATAGAATTTCCATGTAAGCTTCTAAAAACATTTGTAATTTCAGCCACCAGAATGCAACTGATAGGCCTGACATTTCTAGCAAACTAGGTTTTAATTTCCAGTCTCAATATTTCCAGCTTCAGCTTCCAGCTGCTAGATCATGTTAGTTTAAATGTACCACAAAAATACGACAGCTTCCCATGTTCGTACTTTTGTGTCCTGGCCACGTCACATTTAACCTATTTTTGAGTTCGCTGGGGAGGCAGCACTGTAGGGTGAGTCACTGCCAGGCAAGAAGAAACTGCATTAGCGACTCTGCAGCAGAGGTTCTTGTGTTCACCTTCAGCCATGGGGAAAGCAAAACAGCTAACACCCTTGTCCTCAAGGAAAATAACAACTGTGTGTTGTCCACAAGGTAAAGAACACACCTCTGAGCAGCCAGCGCAGCAAAGATAATGTTCTGCAGAGCAATCCACTAGATCAATGCATCTCAATACACTTAAGATGCCCAAACTTAAACAGTTTTAACTTCTTTACTCTCAGAACTGGGGAGATTTTCCAGGTTTAAAATACTCTTCATGATTCTTTTCTGGACTGTTCCTGTCATTTAAGTGTTGTTGCTAAGGTGCAGGTGGATGAACTAAATAAAAAATTTATTTTTAAAAATTATAAATCATCAAGTGATAACCCTATCTCATCTCTTCAGTAGTTTCCTCTTTTTAGATATAAGATTGTCACTCTGTTCTTAACTACTCTATCCCATTTTGAGCTCATGTTCAGCTCAAATTTGCCTTCAAGTCAGTTTCCTAAAATACAAATGCCACTGGTAAATGTGTCATACATTCTCATCCATAATGTGGGCACAGTCTCGCATGTGATTCACGCTCTTGTGCAGAGCTAAACAAGTCCTGCTCCCCAGTTATCATTTCAAGAGGTTTGTGACATCTGCCAAGTTCACTGGTAAAGAATTTTATTTTTGTTTCCACATAGTTCAAAAATATAACGATGATTGTCTTGATGGCAATCTTTTCCCTCTTTGATGACAGGGAAAAAACCACAAGGGATGATAATTTTTATTGCCAAATTACTAGCTGAGATTTATCACATTTCCAGAGCTAGACTAATTCAGCCTGTTCTGCATAGGTTTGATTTCTCTCCATTGTTCAGGCAGATTTCTTAGAGATGATGTCATCACTTTCTCTCTAGGTCCTGCCCAGTATATTTTGGATCTGTTAGTTAAAGTTAATCACATATTCAATACCTTCATTTTCACTTATTCAGTACTGAATAAATGAAAATGAGCAGATGAATAGAAAAGAAAGAGATCAGATAAGTTCCATAGTGAGGAAAAAAATCCTGTCGAGTTATATTACTGTAAACCAGTACAGGGGAGGGACATTTTTCACTTTGATCAGAACTCAAGGTGAGAACCCACCTGACACACACAAAGACTTTACTTACACCACTTCTTACAGAGCACATTATTTTGAATGCAAATTTGTGCAGCAGTAAAGACAGATAAGGATGTCAAACTGATCATGTAATGAAAATTTTTAATTAAATAGTTTGCATGATAAAAAATTCCAGTTTGTAAAACAAACAAATACACACACACATACACACACAGAGTTTAGATGAGACCTGAACAAGGATTTAATGTAAAAAAAGAATGTTTCATGCGCTGGAAAACAAATACTCTTTCTCTCACTTTTTCGTTTCCTCACTCTCAGCAAATCTAAGCCCTCACCCCTCTGATTCACCTGTAGTGAATCTGAAGCTTTTAACGAAGTTAGGTAAGAGGGTCTTCTCATCTGTTGGATTGAGGAAAGCCTTCAGTAACTTCCACAGCTGTTCCTATATCTGCTACTGTCTTCTCATAAAGCTGCCCATACACCAAGGAGATGGAGCTTTGGGTGAACATGTAATTCAGCAGAAGGTGTTCATTAATCTTCCAAGCAAAAGTGTTTCTTTCAAGGTTGTTCAGCCAACGTAAAATTTATTTTTGTGTAGAGAGCCAGAAGAAGGACTCCAATCACAATACTCTGCAAATAGGACTTGGAGTAGGGAGCAGAATGTTTTTCATAGTTTTTTTTCAGTGAGATAGTAATTAATTTCTGTCTTCATGTCTGTGCCTTAGAAGCTGTCACATAGCTCCAAAAATTCTGTGAGTCAGACAGAGAAAACCTGCTGCTTTGTTTACAACATACAATGCCAAGTCAACTGCTAGCCATAAACCATCTTTTATTACCCAGGGAATCTCTAATACCAGATACCATTCTGTAGGACAGTGTACTGAGGCTAAAGGGAAAGGAAATATTCTGACACAGAGGTAAACCAACAGCTATAAATATTTTAAAGGATCATAATAAAACCCAAGTATGCCCTTCCTGAGAAAGCTCAAAGTGGTGTAATTACAAGGATATTATCATCATCAGATCCTGTTGGTATAAAAGAATTCATCTCAAGTGTTGATTGTTCTAATATATTTCAAGCATAGTTTCAGATGCTTAATAGAATATGAGGTAGCAAACATCTGTTGGGACTGATTTATAGTCACAGGCAAACTATGGCAGTAACTCAGCCTCATGTCTGTTTATCATGAGGGATTACAGCTGAAGTGCAGCCAGCCCTGACACCATAATGACTTTTGCACATCAAATCTTTGGGTTTGGTTAGGAGCTAATGATTCTGTGTTGGGAGATGCTTACAGTAATGCAGATTGGCACTGTGGTTCAAGCATTGCTTTGACCAATAAAAAGCTTAGAAGCATGCTGCATTAAAAAAAAAATCATAGTACATTACTGAGCTGATCTGGAATGGTAGCAGAATTCAGGATAGCATGGGAAGGCAGCAGAGCATAAGCATAATACTCATTTAGAAGAGTAACAGATGTGTAAATTAAATGTTGGACAAGGAAGCAAAGAAGAAGCTCTGTCTTGAAATGTTTTCATTTGCTTGCTGGCAGCAGCTTAATTCAGTTAGCACCATTTATTACAGAAGCCATATTTGGGAAGGCAATTGTAGCCCATCTGAATGACAGCAGGATGACATACACAAATGAGAATCCTGTGTTGTGCTGCAAAGGGAATCCAAGAAGACAAAGAAAATGTCTGAAAAAAGAGAAAGAAAAACAACAGCTGGGAAAGTTATGAAGCATATGTTGAAGAATGAGAAAAGCCTGACTGAAAAGAAAAAACAAATCCATGGAGAGGGATTGGCAATCAAACACATTTTAGAGGGAAGAGGTGACTGGATGGTGTTGGGCTGAGGGCTGGCTGAAGAGCTGTGAAGGACAGTGCCTGGGGGTGAGAAACACAGTTGCAAGAGCTTTCTCCCAGAATAACACAGGAAAATGTAGGGCAGACTGGAAAGTGGCTCTGTGTCACCTTCCTCCTGTGGCGAAAAGAAACCAATCCAATTCCTGTGCTTCATAAAGTGGAAGGAAGGACAGCTGATAAAGAAAAATATACAGACACACACACACAGAAAACACACAGGCACACATACACATCCCCTGCTTTTCTTTTCAGACTCAATTTTTGCATAAGGGTTTATGCCTTGATGTAAGAAAAGAGAAGCTGCATACAGTTGTGATTGCACTTGTCCATTAAAGAATGACCCACAGTCCTATGTGGGCTATATATGTCATCCTCACAGATGGGATCTGCAAAAGAGCACCACAACAGAGCTACATGCACAGAATAGTAGGAAGCCAAGCAATGTGACATCCCACATGGTTCCTTGCCCTTTTGAACTTTGGAAACTGCTGGAAACCATGAATGAATGAATGCTCTTATAAATAGCAGCTTTTCGAGGTGAAGCTTTGTAGGAAGAGACCAGAACACTTTTTTGTCACAGCACTCCTCAAATCAAGTTTTCTAAATATCTAATATTCTGATCAGTTTCTAACTTGCCAACCTACCTAAAAGCAGCCAAGGCAAATTCAGGCATCGCAGCAGGAACAGACTGAAACGAGTCAGGGAAGGAAAAAACCATTAATTCTCTGGCCAGCTATTTAATAAGCTACATGCAGTAGAAGCATCAGAAAAGGATAGAAATACTGAGCTGGAATCCTTAAATGCATTTGAAATTTTAAAATTTTAATACTTCTTGATATATTATTTCCCCAGGCCATGATTTATTTTAGACTCTTTTCTCTGAACTCTGAGCCCTATACCAATTGCATTTTACATTGAAATAGCTGCTTTTTTCACTCTGGCAAGTGCTGAGCATCCTCCAATTCCAGCACCCTCAGAACAGCACAAGGAATGCTTAGGAATTTGTGCTGTTAGCAGACCAGGTGATCCCACAGGAGTTACAGCAGAGAGCATAAATTTGGTCAGGATGTGAATGTTGTGGTGGCTGCTCAATTCTGTGAAATACCTGAGCAGCACACTGGGGTAAACTCTACCCTGTCACCACATTCACCCTGCTGCAGGGCATTTCTCGGCCACGATGAGGGTGGAGGATGAAGGAGACATGGCTGGTCCTGTGGTTGTGCTGGTGAGAGCGCCATGACCATGGGAAGCTCTCAGTGATGTGGGAATTTAAGTGGTACAAGCACCCAGCTGCCACGTGCAAATTTAACCAAGCAGATAGAATAGAGGGCAGGAGGAAGGATGGAGGAGTAAAGTCATTCCAATAAATCAGATTAAAAAATTGAATTGTTAAAGGTCTTTTGTGTTTTGCCTATTTTGTCATGGTTTGATTGCACTCTCACAGTTTTTGTTTTTAATAAGTGCAGCAACCACAAAGGCAGCAAAAAACAACTATCCCTTGTTCACAGATCATGATAAACTCAACTCTGGAAACTTCCTGGAGGGTCCGTTTGTTGCAGGGACAGAGGGCAAAGCAAGCCAGTCAGCCTCCTGCTGACACAATTTCCTATGTAACTGCTTATGAAAACTGTCCATGCTGGGCAAACTAAAGCTAGTAAAGATTCATTTTAAGGAGAAAGGTAATATGCAAATATGTTTTTCTTTATAGAGAGATGATATCTCTTTCCCACTATTCCATTGCAGAGGATGGCACTTGTCTGTGCATGCATTAACACATGTGGTGCCAGTTTTCTTTCACACGTGCAATGTAAATCACAGCACCATGTAAAGTTATGATGCTAGAGGTTCAATAACAACCTATTTGACAAGGTTGTCCCATAATGCATTTTTAGGGACCAAAATTGAATATTTTATTGAAAGTGTTGACTGCCATATTGACATACATAAGAAAAAATATTTGATTTTCAGTGTAAGATTAGTATGGTCTCTATTTTAACCTTGCTAACCTGCTATGTATCAAAACTCTTATTCCTGGCAGGAGACCTTTTGGTCTGATCCCATAGAACCACTCCCAAGTGTACTTTAAAACACACATACTCTCACATACTGCGCCAAGGCCTGATGGTATGAATTAATGAAGCAGGAAGACTTTTTTTAGACCTTTTTAAACCAATATGCTTTTCTTCATTCTGTTCTAGCTACAAGATATCTCCATATCTTCCTCCTTCTTTCCTACAGATAGTCCTGTGCTCCTTTCCACAAAGTTGCAATCTCAGCTTCTCTGGTTTTATAACATGTCAGTAGAGGAACTGAGTTCCATAAATTCAGCTATGAATGAAGTAACAGAGGTGAAAAAAGGGGTAACAACACAAGGCTACTGCTCTGGTGTGATCAGAAACATTTGTTCTCCTTGCCAGGGCCAAACATTTCACTGTTTCTTTCCTCCTGAGTGCCTTTCACAGCAAACCCAAGAGATGCCAGTCACGTATTTTAGATATGCACAGATCAATCTTTAGAGTGTGTGTGCTGCCTACACCACTTCAGGGTGCTAGGCTCTGTGATAGCACACAGGATTGCCTTTGTATGGGTATTTCTAACCAGGAGAATCTACACCTGGGGTGATAACCCTATCTTAGTCAGCTTCATCCTCTCCTGTTATCTTGGAGCTGTGCTCCTCTAAGCTGTTCCCACTTTGTGAGGTTTCTCCATAAGTGTGCATTGCCTTGCTTTCCCAGGGTTAATCCTACCTGGCTGTCATATAGGTACAAAAGAAGAAATGTGATTTATAGTGAAAGAGAAGGAGACCAATGAAAAATCTTGCTTCCAAATCTACTGCAATATTCATTCGAAAACTAAGTAAAAAAGAGGAGGAATAAACTCTGACCTAGGGAGAGATGGTGGGAAATCTTTCAATTTCTTAGATTCTCATTTACATGTAAGCCACTTCTAGCAGTCTCCTGCAATTTAAATTCACTTTTATTCTGATAAAGCCTTCAATTCTGTTTGAATAAAAGAGTTTTGCAAGTCTGGGGAAAATGGCAATTTGTGTATGCTCTGCTGCCAATGAGTCTTTTCTTTTTCCAGCATCTTATTGTTATTCTCTGCTGAAATGTATTCACAGGTACATGCGCATTTACTGTCTTTCAGGGAACATTTTGTATGAATCATTTAAAAGTATTTCAGGATCATTTTGGGATTTACTTCAGAAAGAGGCTTAGCAGATGTAGGCTCCAGGTTAAAAGCCAAGGAGGCTTGTGAGACACCAGGCACACCTGCCATTATTGGTTTCGTCCTGGATGACAGGTTTGTCTCTGCTGGGATTTTCTCACCCCTTGATTTCTTAAATCAGGTGCTCATGGGTAACTAATATTGACTGGGCACAAAAGGATTTGAGGGTAAAGAATGGACTACAAATGAAATTGTATACAGCAAAGTGATATCACTGGGGAAGCAAAGAGTCTGGGCTGTATTTCAGGAATGTTGTCAGCAGGACAGCAGGAGTTACTCACCTTTACCCACCTCAACAGTCCTGCAACACAAGTACAAGCAAAACAGCCAAGTCTGAGCTGAGTCAGAAGAATAGTGCAACAAGAAGTCTGAAAAATATGACAATGTCATACAAGTTGAAGATAATAAGAGGTGGGATTCAATTATTCCTATATATAAAAATTTACCTTAACAAAATGTGGTAGTAAACAGTGGATACATAGAATAAAAGCAAAATTATCCCAAATCCTTAACAGAATTTGATTTCTAAATATTAGAAAACAGTTTGCAATGACTAAGATACAGGCAACTGTGGCATTCTGTGGGGTCCTCATCAGCAATGACACTACTGATATGTTTTGCTTCAGACATTTGCTTAAGTATCTCATGACTCAGTATACTTCTCATGCAGAAACAAAAGCACTGCATTTACTTGGCCATTAAACACTGTCAAAAAATATTAACCAAAGCTAAGTCAGACTAATGCAAGGGAATGGAGTGGTCAAGGGTTCTGCCAGACCAAGATGAACAATCCCAGAGAGTCTCAAATGTTTTTTTGTGGAGTGAAACTAACTGCAACATAATTTGAATAATTTTGCAAAGACCTGATTGCTTGTAGTTATTCTTTGATACTGCATTAGGCCTCTTTAGTAATCCTTTGGTGAAGTCAAAATATTGTCTAGAATAAAGAGAAATATGTACTACAGTTACATTTATGAAAATTAATTCTGCTGTTGTAATGAATGTGTCCTAAGGCTGTGCAGAGATCTATAAAATGGACTGTCCCTACCTGATTTTCCCCTTTCAATATAGTCTAAACTGTGACACAATAACATACAAAAAAAGGATAATCAGTGTAGTATTAAGAAACATGGAAATTTAACAAATCATCCCATGACACCATGAAAACATCTCTGATGACGTCTCCTGAAAAGCAGGCTTTGCAACCTAAAAAAAAGGTTAAAAGTTTAAAGATTAAAAAAAGAATTAAAAATTTGCTGGTTTGCTTCTTTTTTTGGTAGGTTGGTTGGTTGATTTTTTTGTTTTGGTTATTTTTAAAGGAAAGGAAAAGATGAAAAAATTAGGTATCCTTTGCAAAAAAGCTAGCACAAATATAAACATATAAATGCTTTCCATAAAAAAGAGGAAGTAAAAAAGAGCAGTGATTTATTTGTTCAAGATTTACACATTTGTCCCTAATATAAAAATTTTCTTCTGAAATCTTTCTCTGGGCCATGTAACTATGTTTGCTGTGGCAATTTCTGCTGATCCTTTTTCTGCCTCTTTCTGGCTGCCTTTTGACAAAACAGACCTCCCTGCTGTCTTATCTTTATTTCAGTGCTTCTGTTTGGAGTAAAAGTCCTGGTTGCTCCAGCTATCTCATTCCAGAGCTGCTTTCCTCAAATACCAGCACAGGGTCTGGCAGGACATCACTGTGCATTGAGTTCAAAAGCACTGATTTTTTTTCCTAGTATGTCCTGACCTTAACTCTTGCATATGTTTCTTCATTAACAATTATTCATAATTGAATTAGCAGAACATGAGTCATGACTTCAACTTATCACATTTCTTCAGTAATTGTCTGTATTGACTATATGAAAGTTCTTATTAGAGGTGTGAAAAAATTATTTCAAATTAATTATTTTAGCTTCATAATAAAAAGAAATACAAACAGAAAAAAAAGAGTATGAATTACATTGTCATTTTACAGTTTCCAGTTGGTTAGAAACTTAAATGCTACCCTTTCCCCCAGAAACAGCAAACTAAAAACAGCAGTTGCCTGAAAGAAGAGACTTAATCTCCACACATATAAATATACTCTATTGTTTAGAGGTCAGAGTAATTTAGGAGGTTGCTGATAACTACTTTAATAAGAAATTAGTGAAACTTTTATTTCAGAATCCCTAACATTGAAATTCATACGAAATTCTATTCTCAGCTCAACTCACTTTAATAGTTTATGAACCACTTAGATTACTTTTCTCTGGAAATTCTTGAGAAAACTTGATGGTCTCCCCAAACTAATTATGTAATATTATTATTCCAAGGCAAGGACTACACTGCACCTGCAACCCTCATCTGTACCCTGCTGGGAACTGCTGGAATGTGCCATAAAACTCTACTGGCTTCAGGGGAACAAGGATATCAGGCTGGACTTCTTTTCTCCACTACCATACACCCAATGCAAGACTCCACAATTCTATCTCTGTTGCCTTTGGGATCTCAGCTTAGGCAGTTACTACCCACTACTGCTGTTAGCATGTTACACCAAGGCCTACCCTATCCCATTCAAGAAAAACCCTTCATGATGCTAGATCATAGAATTAGAATTCTTAGTTAAATGGCAGAGTTTATTTCAGAAATTTAAGGTTTCAAATCCAGATACTGAACTATAAGTAAAGCATTGATTAATTTCTTCAGGTAGATTGACAGATCTTTTAATCCTTTTTTCTTTCTTTTTTTTTTTTTTTTTTTTTTTTTAACAATGGAGAAATAATGTACTAAGCCTCTGCATTCACATAATTTGAAGTACTCAAAAATTATAAATACTGGTCTTGGAGTTTTAAAATAAGTTTAATTTTCCCTTTTGTGATTATCTAAAATCATACTTTAAAAATTGATTCTAGATTACTTTGTCCACTGATCCTGCACAAAAGGCATTTTGAAAATAACTGCAACCCTGGCAGTTTCTAATTTTCAATTTGCAGCCTGAAATTTAAGATTTTTATTCTGTAGTTGTTTCATCTATTTTGAGAAGGCCAGTCTCAGCACTGTTGTATTTCTAAATGAGCTGGGCCAGTGACATTAATTTGTTCAGGTTGCTGCTTTAGAAAAATTTCAGGGGAGTTATGCTCACATTTCTTCCCTTTGACTTTCATTTCTCTCAGGAAACTGTAATTTGCAATCTGAAGGCCAAAAATACATCCCCAAAACCCCAACTCATTACAAAGGACTATTTTTTCAAGGGAACCTTGCACATCCCAGGAATACTCACATCCTCACTTTCACAGTATCAAGTTGTTGCAGCCATCTCAGGACCTCAACATTTTTTATTTCATCAAACCCAACTAATTCTGCCTAAGTGGTAGTAAAATCCACAGAAAAAAAGGCTTTTGTTAGGCTTTGGGTTTGCTCCATTGCTGCCATCCACACAAAAATACCCTTGGTGAAAGACTTGTAACACCACATAGAACAGCACTGATGATATTTGGTTTCTGTATTCAGTAATTCCCCTTCAAAAAGGGGAATTGCTGCACTTGCCAGAGATGTTACAGTGGTGGTCATTTATGCAACATACAAAATTATATGCCTAAGGTTTCTACTGCAACATTGCACGGTTGAGACTGATGATGTCATTCCATAATTTTCATTTTCTACCAGTTACTTATAAAA
This sequence comes from Melospiza melodia melodia, assembly GCF_035770615.1. NCBI lineage: Eukaryota > Metazoa > Chordata > Aves > Passeriformes > Passerellidae > Melospiza > Melospiza melodia. Next base: position 137,163,763 of record NC_086194.1, read on the forward strand.
TTCATTCAGTTATCATGTTGTCCACACAGGAAATTTGATATCCCATGAAATCTGGGGCAAATGTGGAGAATGGGAGTAAAAAACATACCTTTTTCTAAATTTCACTGGTGACATGTCACCAGACTCTATTTTGCTGGTTGGATCCTATCCTATTTTTGCCTTGCTAAAGTTTCTATAAAATCTGCAGTCTCCTACAGAAGTGGTTGATTTGCTCTTTCTGGGGAGAAAAAATAAATCTGCCTTTTAAGGGGGAATGTTTTTTCTATTCATTCCTTCACTTTCTTCAATGAAATTGTGTGAAATATGATCCACTCAAAAGGAGCTAGGGTGCAAATGCTCATTTTTCTTGAGCTTCATGGCGCTGTACATCCTTTTCAGTATAACTGTGCAAAGTGGTTTCTTTGTGGCTGGCAGCACCGTGATTCTATATACTTTTATCAGTCTTTATTACATAAATCTACACAGTTTCATTTTTTTTCCTGGTCCTTCTCTCCTGTTCACTCGAATCATCATAACAAGTTTTCAACATTGTTTCTGCAGAGACATGCAGGTAATTTTTTCTAGACTGCTGTCTTACCAATCTTTATTGCATCTGTTTTGAGCTCCCCAGTGATTATTTCTACATCAATAATATCAAGTTCCTCCATCTTGTCAGCTATATCAAAGTTGCTTATTGTTCCAGTGGGAAACCTCTATGATATATAATACTTGACACCATTTTTCATTTATTTATAAGAAATTATTAGAATATTTTCATGTCTGTCTTTTATGTGCCCTGGAGGGCTCTAACTAAAACAAATTATAAAGCTTATTGTGATTGACGTGAGTTTTGTACATATTTCTAATATCTCCTGCTTTCATTGCCTGGATTTAAGTCCAGCCAAGTATATGTTCTTTGCCTCATTTAATAGCCAGTTTAGGTGCTTACTAATGTATATTTGCATTTCTACTTTCTGCCACTTCTTCTCGTGTCCTGGTAACCTCTTACCCCAAATGTATCTCAAGAGATACATTTTTTGAGGCTTTCTGGGATGAGTAACCAGGTGCTGTTTGAATGTCCACAAACAATAATATGACTTTTGTCATTCTGAACACAGCACTCTCAAAATATGTGCATTGGTGAGCAGTTATTTGATTTTAACTTTGCTATTTGATCTAGTCATCATTGAAGTCTGGTGTAAGAGTGACTGTTTGCAAGCAAAGGGACAATTAGACAATTTTCTTGGAATTCTTTAATGCAAAATATGAAAATATGCCATTTGGTTAGCTAATAAAAGATCTTCCTGTGAATTTTTTATTATTTTTTTAAATACAGCTGAAGTCTCTCATTTTGCAAATAAAAGGAGTCCTGATACTTTGGACAGAGAGTAGGATTTGCAAGTGGCAAAATTATGTTATGATAACACCCAGTAGTAATCTTTTGACAGACAAGTGAGGTGAATGGTAGTGTGAGAAAAAATAAATGAAAAATCATGGAGGTTAGTGAGGAATAGCAAACGTTGTGGAAAACTCTAGAATGACCTAGAAAAGCAGCATTACTCTGCAAAAAGGTCAAAGAAAATGTGGCCACATATGGAGATCTTTCACCCTTTCTTAACTCTGTGCACTTTTGTCTGGATTTTCAAGTACTTTTAACCTTTTAAGAAAAGCATTGTGTCATTATGGACACCATAATTAAGAAGTGTGCTTATTGTGCAATGGTGCTCAGAACAGTTAATTGTTATGCTGCATTAAGAATGAGATGGAGAACAAATAGAAAAAACATAATGATTTCTTTTATGCATGCTGATATTCCAAACTCACCTTGAATATGAATTTAACTTTATCCTGTATTATTTAAAAAGGAAAGGGATGTAGAAAAATACAGCTATCTGACCAAAGAAAAGAAAAGGCAATTAAAGGAATTCATTAGTGTTATGAACAAGTGAGGTGATTGCATCAGGAGAGAACAAAAAGTTCACAGCTATTTCAGATGGTAAGATGTTGAGGATGCAGAGGAGATAAAACTAGAGGGGACATAATAGAATCACACAGAGAAAACATGATGCCAGGGAAACTGAATCAGTGGTGCCATTTGTACCTTCCAACAACAAAGCAAAGGAGCTGTATAATTGCTTTCAGACATTAAGCAGTAGCTTCATAATGTTCAAAAGAAAATCCCTTCCCTTTCTGTAATGAAAAATTAACTTGTGAAATGCAATGGTGCAAGAAATTGAGCAAATAGCTTAGAGTGATGCAAGGATGCAAGAGGGAATAAGAAAAGGCTATGCAATCACACAGAGTAAAATAAACAACAGAGGTCATCAATCCTAATGATTCTGGCAATAGCCATTCATGTGCCAGCCATTTGTTTTGTTCATTATTACTACAGCTGTGCTTTGAGAAAACTATCACAACATTGGTGAGATCACCATAGGAGATTAAGAACTACCTCCTAAATGGGATCCTGATCTGTGTGTTACCACGAATTATCTCCTAAATTCCCAACAGTGAGGCCACTAACCTGAAAGCCCCACGGACTCCCTGTCTCTGCTCAGGCTGGAATGAACTCTTTCCCTCTCTTCCCAAAGCTCCTCACAGGGGACACTGCCTTTGGGAATAGCCAGGAAAATTACAGCAGTGGCTCTGTCAAACTGATTTATTGATTGCACTTAGGGGTTGTAGTATAGGGCGTTTAATAATTTCCACAATATCATAACACACTGCCTGTGATTGTCACTTATTCCTTCTCAACAGAGAAATTTACACGGTGTGCAAGCATGGCATGGCCCTGGGTGCTAAAAAGGTGAGAAAATCACCAATGTTAATCTCAGAAATACTTAATTCCTAAAAGAATAAACCAAACCCGCAACCAGAGGAACAGTTCTATTGCACTTGAGATTGAATTCTGGCCTTTTCTGTCAGCAGCAGGCTGCTGAGGAGAGTTGTACACTGCTCATGGGAGGCCAGCCAAGCCCTGCTGCATCCCCAAGAGATCCTTAGGAGCAGTCAAAGGACCTGTGCTGTGATAGGTTGCAATCAGTTGCCTGCTCTGTTTGGGATCAAGTTTCTGGAGAGCTCTGGGAGGGATTTTTTTTAAGTCTTGGGAGTGTAAAAATTCTGTGCTTTATCTTGGACTCATCCCCTGCTAAGTGGTGTGACACTTCTGTGGGCTGAGGCAAAGGGAAGAACAGATGCCAGCTTCCCTTGGGTGGAAGCTGGTTCTATCATTTGTCTGAAGAGCCCCACCACCAGAAGCCTCCCTCCCAAAGCCCAGGGTCTGTGAAGGTCCCTGTTTGTCAGCCAAATTGCATGTGGTCCTTGCTCAGTCACATTAACATCAGGGACCAAGTATTCATTTGGTAAGGGCGCCTGCAATATGAATGAGAGTGTGTGGGAGGAGGTTCGTAGCACAGACTTGAATGCAGAATGTGTAATTCGTGGGCTATTGGTTGCTATGGAGTCCAACTGAAGGGGAAACTGACAGCAAAAAAAAACCAACTCATAATAATTTTATGTACAAAAACCTCTAGCAGAAACATAACAAGAGAAAATTTTTATATCTTCAAGGAAGTCACTGAGAGGAAATTTTTGCTTGATAAAAAGAAAAAAAAAAAAAGGATGCCATTTTTTTTCTCAGGCTTGTACATTTCCTCTCCACTGGCTGTGGCAGAGGCTTCCAGCTCATTCTAAGCAGGAATTCAAATCTAGCCAGATATCTGTGTGTGGATGGCCTTCATTCAGTTATAAACTAAGCCATGCATTTCTAACATTAGAAATGTGAAATACAGTTCAGGTCTCAGCTTAGTCTATGCTTTTCTTTCCAACATCCAATGCATTGCTGGACTAAGCACTTCTGAAGAAAAACACCATCTATCCAGTCTGTTGTCCTGGATGTAAAGTTACTTGTAAATTTTATTTATAGAATGACACAGATGCTGTGGGGAAAAAACTTGCTATCTTTCCATTACAAAACAGGGGAGATGCTTGTTTGAAGCTGACATACTGGAACAACCAAAGATAGCTGTGCTGGATGCGACAGAAGAATTAATTTGGAGCTCTGACATTAACTTGATGTAACCCGTGTTTTACTCAGTAGGAGTTTCCTGTGCATGCATTCTGTTTTGACAGAGGGAAAAAAAAACATTAGCTTGGGCATGACAAAGAAGGGTATGGTACCCCACAAAATAAGAAACTTGCCCTTATATTTTTCTTTAATAATTTTTGCAGTTTACATGTCACTGAATTATTCATATTTCTTGCAGCTAACAAGTTTATATGGCTTTGAATTACTCTATGAAGAAAGTTACCTACAGCAGGCCAAAATATTCTTTGTGAGTATTTGCTGCTCATGCAACCCATTTCCTTGAATTGCAGGCAAGCCTTGCTAATTCCTGCACATATGTGTGCTATTCAGACCTCAGACAGAGGAGACAAGCCCTCTTCAGGGCATGACTCAGCTGTGAGCTCCTCTGTTTGACTCTTCATCCTCTCCAGAGCAGGATTAATCAAGTGAGTCACAGTGTTCATTTGTGATTCTTCATCCTGAACTTATTTTTCCTGATTATTCTTTAGCCAAGGGCTGGCCTGAACTGTGCACATGAGAGACCTTTCCTCACCAAAAGTGATAAGCTGTGAAGATCAGGTTTTGCAGCAGCTAGAGTGATTGCCATTTCCTTCTGATGCCAGAAAGGCAGGGGAGTTGCTCAGGATCATCAGTTTGAATCAAGACATGAATCCCCAAGGTCTGTGTGTTAATAATTTCCAGTACTGATTCCAGTAGGGGTGAGGTTTAATTTTCTAAAATAAATATGTACATTAAAAAAGCACAGATGTTTTCCAAGAATACAACAATGGGAAGTTTGGTGCTTTCTTATCAATACTTCATGAGCAGAAAGGAGAATTTAATCTGATGAAATAAATGACTTTGTATGATTTATGAACACCTGTTCAAAGCCCACTGTTGACTGGATTCCAGAGGCTTTGTTTAATTCATATTTCATGGACAGCATACCTCAGCTGTGTTTGGGAACAATTGAAAATGTGCATTGCTGGGTTCTCCTTCTCCACCTGCATGGATCTGCTGTGCTGCTCATGTCTCCCTTTCTAAGCTTTTCATAGAATCATGGAATCATTTAGGCTGGAAAAGTCCTTTAAGATCATTGAGTCTTACTGTTAACCCAGCTCTGCCAAGTCCACCACTAAACCATGTCCCTTAGTGCCACATATACACGGCTTCATATGTCTGCAGGGCAACCCTATCAGTGAAAAAACTTTTCCTAATATCCAGTCTAAACCTCTCCTGGAACAAATTAAGGCCATTTCCTCTTGTTCTGTCACTTGTTACCTGTGAGAAGAGACTGACCCTCACCTTGATATCTTTTTTCAGGAAGTTGTAGAGAGTGGTAAGACCTCCCATGAGTCTGCTTCCCTCCAGGCTAAACACCTTCAGCTCCCTCAGCCACTCCTCACAAGACTTGTGGTCCAGACACTTCACCAGGACTTCACCTGTCCTTCAATAGACCTGCTCCACACCTCAGTGTCCTTCTTGTAGTGAGAGACCCAAAACACAGAATTTTAAATGCAACCAGCTTCTTGAACTTGGACTAGCTCAAATAATTTGGGGCAATCTGAAGATGTGTTTCTGGTCCTTTTTTCTGCTTCCTTTTCTGTGTTTTACTCTCACTGGGAATCCTCCTTGCAGGGAAGGGTCAGCTCTCCCCATTTAGAAGCTAAATATGCATTTTTGCACTCTTGGTGATTTTTTGTGTATGGAGGGAACAAAGCAAGATGTGGTCTCTTACTTGAATTGTATCTATGCCATGTTTGCAGCTTGCCAAATGTTATGGAGCTTTGGCCACCTTTTCAGTATTAGAGAAGAGAGGCTCTTACAGCATATTAACTTAGGGATATTAAGCTGAATTGTCTGCAACTGCCAAGATAGAGGCACTCATCCAAAGTTTTTAGTCTGCTATCTCGTGGGACAGTCAGGATTTGTGGTGACAGTTTGTTTTTGCTTACTAGCAGACAATCTTAATGGCTTCAGCTGCCAGTACTTCTGTACATTTGTACTTTTAACTATCTGAATAATCCAATTAATTTCACTAGCATACCTAAAAGTGCTTAGTTTTTCAGAAGGAGTAATGTCAAAAGCCTTTACTGATGGTGTCTTCTCCAAAATGTATCACCTTCTTTCAGTATGTCCTAGTTGCCCCCTTATTTTCCAGCAGTCCCTCAGCTTTGTTATCCACGGATCTCCTCAAAATGACTGGTGGCAGATAGATGCAAATAGAGCATTTAATTTCCTTGCAATGTCTTTATCCCCTTTAATTGTTCCCACTGCACCCTGCTACTCCACAGAGCCTTCTGGTTCTCTCACAGCCTGCTTACACCTCTCATAATTAAGTAATTTCTTCTTATTTATTTTCATGTTATGCCTTTGGCTAATCTCCCCACCAAATCCCTCAGCTAAACCATCTTCATTTTTTGTGTTACATTATTGTTTCTTACCACTAGCTTGTGTTGGGCTAACTTCCCATTTTCCAAAGGGAATTTGAAGAGTCTCTTTTGTGGTACCTTTCCATTCAGCCAAGGCAGATAGGCACACTCTCTCCCTCCTCCTTTTTCTCTATCTGGGGCTTGTGCAAATCTTTTGTAACTCATTAGTGGCTCACTTCAGTAAGCTTCATGCTGAATCCTTACAGGACCTTATACATTTCCCTTTGTGTAGTTGTAATTTATTTCACTTTTTTTTTCTGTGGGGAGGGGCATTGGAGGAGGGGAAGGGAACGTTAAGCAATGGAACAAAAGTGATGGACTAATAAAAAGTGGTTCTGTGTTCATGCATAGAAAATTATTTGGATGCAAATCAGTCACACAGCTGAATGATTTGTCTCAAAGCCCCAAGACTCGAGAGCAGAGGGCTTAAGACTCAAGTGGCACTCTGTCTGATTTCTATCCAGGCTCTGCATTCATGGAACAGTGTGTCTGCAAACAACCCACCTGGAGGACTTGTGTGCTGCTTTTATAACTCCCTGTACTCAGAAAAACGTCTTGTGCTCACTCTGAGTTATTTCCTACACCATGTCTTCAAATTGCAAATGCATAGAGTGGAGGGATGTAGGCAGGGACAGCCAGATTAGTTGCAAACTAAGAAAATTGAGTGCCATATCTCCCAGGTAAATAATTTCTACTGAAAGTACAGGAAGGTAAAGGTGAGTAATTGTTTGATAAATTGGCAATTTATGTAGACACTCAAACAAAGACTGTAATTCCTCAGCACAAAGTCCAAGGGGAAGATTTTGTACTGAAATATTTCCATTGTCATTTAGAGTTTGAGTGGATTACAGAAGATGTCTTGTATCCACCATTTCCAGACAGCCCCACTGGAATCACTACAGACTTTAAAAACATTAGTGCTAGCAGGATCAGGAATATAAGTTTGAATGTACTCTTAAGAAAACTTCTTCCCATAAATGAAGGATGAAACCTTTTTTTTGTCACAATGTAGCCGTGTTTAACACCTTTGTCAATAAAACCCATCCAGTTCATTCTAGGATTTGCAGCTGTGAGATTGAGATCATGATTATTCCATCTTCCCCAATGTAGCCAGTCAATGATATAATTTCAAACTGATGCCTACAAGAGTGCAAAGAAGGCTGGCATGTATGTAAGGACGCTTTTGGAGCCACTGCACATGTCTGGGAGCTTCCATGGGGCAGTTCTTGTGGAAGGGTGACCGCCCTAAAGGAGGATGCTGGGATAGTGTAGGATATATTACATAGATATGGTCTAGGGCTGTGTCCTGGTTTAGGGCAAATTTGGGAGGAAACTTCCAAAGAGGTCCCTGTAGAAAGTAAATTCAAGTGACCTCTCCCTCAGCTGGTTCAGGAAGAGATTTCCTTGGAGAACAGGGGGAAAAAACCTGTTTATTTAAATGGCAAAGTATTCACAAGCATAAAAAATTAATAATATTAAACAATAAAACATCTCATTGTTCTGAAGAGATGGCAAATTCAGAAGTCATTTTGTGGTCTGTAGCTCAGCTCGCTCAGTCTCTTATCAGTCCCTCTGGCACTGGAAATGCCACATCCCAGGCCCTGGTGGGCCACGGGTGTGAGCTCCTGGTGTTCTTCTGGGTTTTCAGTCCAGGGCAGGTTTGAACAGCTGCAATAAAAAGAAAAGCCACAGTCTGGGGAACTTCACTGCCTCAGCTAGCTAAAAACTAACTAAAAAAGAAAAGGAGAGCTCTGTCCCGCTGTCCATCCATGCTGCAGACATCACAGTCCAGAAGGAGGAATGTGGAGGATTGAGTGTAGTTTCTGAAAACAAACTCCATGCTTCTTTTCCCCCTGCTTTGTTCTCGGAACCAGTCTTAAAGGTGCACAACTTAATATCTAGCATAGACAGAAGAGACCACTGGGGATAGAAGCATCATAAAGGCACCCTAGAGCAGGGTGTATTTGGGGTTTTTTCACCAGATGTGGTCATCTGATGCTGCTGCTTGAAAGTCATCACCATTTCAGCTAAGCAGTAGGTAGTATATCACAGTTTTTTCAAAATAAATTTAGACCTAAAGTACATGCCAATTGCCAATCCAATCCGTATGCCTTCACCTGATGTTGCTAAGGAAATACTCCTCCTTTTAGCTGTTTAGTAGAGCTTCCCCATAGGGTTTGAAAAGGTCAAGGTTGTTTTGTAACTATAAATGAGGGAGGGGTGACTTGGTATGCAGCAAGAACAATATTATGTGTCTTTAAGCTCAATAAGCTCAATTTATTGCCCCAATAATTATACTTAAGAGAAGCTTCTAACTTTTGCAGAAAGGCAGAGTGCAGAAGCAGATTTTACAAGGGATCAGGTCTTTATAGAAGGAATGTACATTTCCACTCAAAACCTATTGAGAGAAAAGACAAAGAATCAGAGAAGAATTCACCATTTACTTTTAATAGAAATTTAACATGTGTTGATGCCATTCAGGGGTAGAGGCCAATGGTAGAGAAATTTGCTTTGACTGCACATATGTTTTTTTTATCTCAGGAAGAATTTGAAACAAATGCTCTTGAATGTTTGAGGGGATTTGTTTTAAATTGATGAAAACAGCAGAAAAGAAATAAATTAAAATCTCCATGGGAGAACATGGTGTGAACCTTCCCTGTAAAGACCTCAGATCTCATGAAAACTTGAGAACAATGCTAAGGTAAAACAGATTGCACTAGCAGTATATTACAATTTTGTTTTACACAAGGTTATACTGCACTTTGTGAAGCTTTCCTTACTTGTTACTCTCTAATGGAATGTATTGTTTGTAAATAATCTTAATGAGAAGGACAGATGAGGAGAGCACCTAATTCAGCTCGCTGGGGTATAAGTATGGACTAGTCATTAAAGTGTCCAAGTCTTGCTTTTGTGAAATGGAAGTAGTGAGGAAATGGAAGGAGTGAGCAGCCCAGGCTTCCCAGAGCAGACTTTCACATTAAAGAAAGCATTTCAGCACTTTTTTCCCTTTTACTTGTTAAATGCTTCAGGCCCTCCAAGGCTTTTAATTATTCTCCCAGAGCTGAGGGAAACCTTGTGGCCAGCCTACTGTAGCTGGTAATTAATAAAGAGCTCTCATTTTGAGCATATGTAGCCATTTTTCATGTTGCATTTGGTTGGCAAAAATAAGGCAACTGTCAAACTGCATTGTGTAAAGCCTTGCATCATTCCCTATACTCAAGCACAGAACCTAGTTGTATGATATCTTTTATATTAATATTGTACTGATTTATTTCCTTTTCTGAAAATAAGGAAACAAAAAAACTGATAAGAAGAAGGGAAACAAACTGGTAAAGTATATCCAAATGAGCAAGGATTTAAATCAATAGCTTGAATTTGTTTCATTTTATCACAGAAAAATAGTTTCCCAATGTAGCTTAGCTAAAATCTATTGACAGGTCTACTAGCAAAACTAAGGAGATCTCATTCAGTGTTTATTTTATCCATCAGTGACCAGGATTTATCACACGAAGCAGTTTTGGAGCAGCAACTCTTTAAAGACACTTCTGAAACAACTTTTTTTCAGGATTCTACCAGAATAAATCCCTGTCCTTCACTCATGCCCCACCCATAGCAAAACTGAGAATCTTGAGGTTTGAAGACAACTGCAACCATTGATTTTTTTTCTGCTTTTGCTTTAGGAACTCCTTCATAGATATCCTTCGGGCTATTCTGCTTTCCTTGGAAGTGCTCATTGAAGATCAGGAGCTTCAGATAAATGGCTTCATTCTAATTATAGATTGGAGCAACTTCTCCTTCAAGCAAGCCTCCAAGCTTACACCCTCTATCCTCAAACTGGCCATTGAAGGGTTACAGGTAGGTGGAGGGTAACACATGTACCTGCAACTTTTATTGCTGCAGACAGTGATTTTTGCTTCATCGGGCCTTGGGCAAAGTGAAAGGAGGAGAAATAATCTAGAATGCTTTAATGTTCCATCCACTTGCTGCATAGATCGATTTTCAGACATCTCATTTTGTCTGCCTTTCACATTTATTTCAGCTGTAAATCAATGTAGCCAGGACGTGTGTTACTTACCACAGCATTAGGAAGGAGGGTTAGAGATTTGAGGTTTAATCCATGAGAGAATTCAAGGGGATTAGAATCCAGCAGTGTCTGCCTTCTGGAGTGTGCAGTCCACATGCAAGCACATGTGTGTGCAGAGGGAGGGTGGCAGGAGATGAGAGCAGCTCCCTCAGCAGATGGAAGAGCAGTGCTGTGTTCATGGGAATGCGTTTGAGTAGGACGGAAAGGAGGAAGAGGGAGGACAGGCTCCCTGTTGTGGCCTCATTCTGACTGCCCTCATTTGTCACACAGGATCCTGTTGCTTTAGGGTTCAGACTCTTGAGGGGCTGCACTTCCACTTGGTGCTTGCAGATAAATAGGAACAAGCTAAAACCATGTGCTGTCATGGGGTTAGGTAGGAGGTGAGGAACAAGGCAGCTGGGGACTGATGGACAACCTGAGGATGAGGATAAACTGTGGTGGTCAGAGAGTAAAGTCCGAGCCCATCTCTGGTGTTAGATCTGAGAAGGACTTTTTACATAACCTTACTATTTGAGGGCATTTGATAGAATCCAAGGGCTATTTGAGTTGGAAGGAGAGATGGAGATCACTTTGTCTGACGCCCTGCTCAAAGCAGGGATGACTTCAATCTTATACCAGCTTGCTTAAAGACCATGTTTTCATGCGGCTACATATTTAAAAGGAGAGATAAGTAATTGGTTTTTTCTTGCTTAATACTTACCAGATATCCTGTTGTCATAAACACCTCAAGAAAAATTCTCTCTAGTGTGTTCATTTTTATTTTAACTTACATTCCAGAAGGAACAATATGTTCAACTATTTTTTTTGACTAGCAAATTATCTGCAACTAGATCATGATTGTATCTGCTTTGTTTTATTATTCAAAAATTAGGTAGAAAAATCTGCCAGCAATTTTAAGCCTGTGTTCCCCTTTGTGAGGAATTTTCATCTATTCTAACAAATTAGAAAGTCAAGCTGTGCAATTAGTCCTTAGCACAATACCTTATCTTCTCCTGCAGATACTATCACTTCATACAGAATAACATTCTTTGGTTCAAAAAAAACTTCTAGTCAGAAGGAAGATAAAGCCAAGTGACATTCATAACTAAATAAAATTCTAGCAAAGCATCCTTGTGCATGTCCAAATTTAGCTTTTCCATCTATTCAGTTTGAAGCCAGTACAGCCTTCATCCCATCCAATTTCTGGCCATGGCACTGCCAGGTTGTCTGCCTCCAGTTTGTTTGCATTTGTCAGCAGCAATACTGGAAGTACTGAAGCCTGGAAGTACCAAACCTTATAATTCTGTCATTAGCCTGACATCCTGTGCTGTGCAATTGAAGGAGGCAGCATTAGTTGAGTATGCAAGTGCATTTCTTTTCCTATTTGAAGATGAGTTACTGCTGTCTTCTCCAGGATTAGTAAAAATGTGACTCTCTCTGAAAGTACAAATTGGGATAATGTGTCCTAAACTTAGCTAACCACTGGCTTTGTGAGTAGTAGGAGTAGTAGGAGTTGTGAAAGCTGCATTCCTTTTTACCAGTTCTAGAAGCAAGACATTCATGCTTATCAAGCACATATTTAGCATTCAATGATGTTGGGGGCTTTTTGGCTCTCACCATTGCTGTTGAAGTCCCTTCACTGAGACTTTGTTCTATTATTATTGAAAAAGGACTAGTGCCATCCTAATGTAAAATTTGTATGAAATGTAGTTGAAATGCAGACAATACCTACATACTTCAGAAAAAGAGCCACTGCATTGGAGGTCACTGAAAGTAAAAAAGTCAGGTCCTACTCCCATGAGATGATGATGTCCAGAAATAAAAGCAGATTGTTTTAGTTCCTTGTTTTTTCTCATAGCTAAGGCGCTGTGCAAGTACAAATCCTCAGACAGGCAGATTACATGGCTATCTTAGTCCTCCTTTCTATGAAGAGATTTTGGGTTATATTAAGTCCTGTGTAAGTCTAGTTAAGTAGATGGAAGGAAAATAATTCTCTCTTACAATTTCTACTGGAGCTGAACCCATATGTTGCTATTTGTGCCAGGAACTTTCAGCCTCTCCCTATGTAATGGCAATTTTAATGCCATAGAGGAACAATTTTCCTATAGTTTTTTAAACTGTCATTCATTGTCTCAGACCATCACATTCTGACATATTGAATTACTTTAAAAAATAGTATTTAATAATTTATGCATTTAGGTTTTTTCTTACATTCAAGTTGCTTTCGGCTAATTAATCTTTCAGCAATTCTATATTTTTACATTTGCCTTAAATTTATTTTTTCTCTAATTATTGCTACAATGCATTACAACTAAAGTGCAGACAGCAAGTATTACACAGGTGCATATATTTATTCATCTTGAGATGTAAAACAAACACTAGTCAAATCTAGTGGACTTGGCTGCAGAAATTAATTTTATTCAGGCTGCTCAGTTTCCAACACTGTAAAACCTGTAAATACTTAGGAAGATGAAGTAGGAGTTGCATCACCACATTGCTGAATGCACATTTTGCTCAATATTACTCCTTGTTCTGTATGGATTTCTCCATATATTGCATCACACAAGACAGTTCATTGTATCTCAGTTACTTTATTTAATGACCTAAAAATGCCCTTATGCCTCCACTTCAAACAACAGTAGTTCAGATGTTAAATAACTACTTGTACAGTATAGCAATTCTCATCATGTCACAGCAGTGTGGGGACAAAAGTCTTTGTAGTGCCTAAGCCATCCCTGATTAACAAGCTCTGCTGTTTTAGCACAAGACAATTGTCACTGTATGCTTTGAGCTCATGCTGTATTCCTTCCTAGACCTTACAGATCTCTTGAATTCTAACACATTAAACATAAGATTTTCATGTGGATGGAAAGGTGGAGAGAGAGATGTGTCCAAAATAAACCTATTTTGCTAATAACTTTCCAAGTTTTCACTTCTAATCTTCATTCTTTTAAAGTGAACAGCTTTCCCCCTTCATAGCATGTTTTTTCCTCTTTCTCTTCATCTGTGAAGTCACAGTTCATCATGTGTCATGCTGAGCTTGTAATTATCTTATAATGGTAGACAAAATTGAACTGTGGCTTAAGTTAACCAAAGACTGATCTTCTGGCACTTTGCATAATAGAGTAGAAGCATCAGAGTCCAACAGCAAAGGTCAGAAAACCATGTTAAAATAATGATGCAGGTGAAGCATGCAAGAAATGGTCACTTCTCAGTACACAGGATGTTTGCTACTGACCACTGCATTCAAAGACTCCAATAATCCTGGAAACCTGAAGTGCTGCAGTGAACACGGCCTTCATGTCCAGTGAAACCCAGACATTTTTTTAATGTAAGGCTAGTTGGTTTCTGGTCTGAGGATGTAGTTGGTTGGCCTCCAGACAGGACTTTTGATTTTATGGTATAGCAACGAGTATAAAGAAACACTTTGTTCCTGCCTTATCCAACACCAGAGCTATGTACTGCAGTTTGGTATGTGCATGCACGTAGCAATTTAGAAATTGCCCCAGCCAGTGCTCTGAATAGAAATGCAATTACTTCTCAGTAGCATCCAGAAATCTTCCAAAACCTTCCAAACAGCAGAAGGTTTGACCTTGCCTGCTATTTCTTAGATGAAAGCCAAGACAGAGGGCTATGGTCTACCAAGACCCAGCTGAGTGGCTTATGACACAAATCACCAAACTGGATTCAAAACTGACCTGAAGGTCAGGTTTGCACTCCAGAGCACCTAATACTGTCTCACCTAACAGGTCACTTTCCCCAAGGCTGTCTCAAGGCAGTGAAACAAGAATTAGGGTTGACGGCTATTTCCTGGCTGTATTCTTTCTTTCTTTGATATTTGTGTCACATGCAGGTGTCCTCAAATGTGATTACAGTCACTCTTAAGAAATAAACCATATTCCCACTTTGTGACAATGATGACTCACTGCAGGAGTGGTCTTTAGGGTTCAACAGGGCTTTGATTCAAATTTCACAATCATTGCATTGAGCAGCAGTAACAGGAGGGAGCAACCGAGATCTCCAAACAGGAATTTGTCTCCGGAGTTTCATTGGCAATAACTTGACAGAAGATTTGACCAACAAAGGACATTAGGAGAACAACTAAATTTCTTTAAGTTATCTTCAGTTTATCATAATCCAGACAAAATTTGAAGCTAGTATTTCTGTGAGGAGGGGAAAAGGAAAGGAAATCAATGATGCTTGGCTTTAAAAGACTTTGATCAGATAGTGGTGCTGATTAAAAAATCTTTGAAAAAAATCTTCAAATAAGGGAAAATTGTATAAGATTCTCTTAGAAAATTGTCAAAGGTATATTTGCTAATGCTACAGGATAGCATTAATGTTTAGATGAAATCAGAAAATTAAGCTAACAGGTTTGTTTGGAGATTATTTCACTTCAAAATCTAGAAAGAGATGCCAATTTATGAAAAAACTGTGGCTGTTAAGAACTATATGAAGCTTTTTGATCTTTAACATAAGCAATAGATTTTAAAAGTCTTTTTTCTTTCCTCCTACTGTAATTTTGTAGGATTAAGAAACCTAATGTTAGTTCAATTATAACAGCAAATTATTTGTCTTTTGGCATTGTCTTAGACAATCAAATATTTTTCATGTTGTGCTTCAGAAGGAAAAGCTATAGTATTAAAAAATGCTCAAAAGTGAAGGAGAATGTAGATCTTAAAGGAAAAAAAATTCAGTCCAATATTATGCCAGAGGTGTAATATTTTTGTATGCTTTTTTTTCCCCAAATCTTACTGAAAAATATGAGTCTTTAGAGCTGATAAAAGTTTTCAAGTCAGAACCATTTTATTTTTTTCTGGAACTATGCTGTATTTTCAAAATAGCATTATTACAGTGGAACAGATTTCCAAAATTATCTGGAAATAGGTTTGTTTCAATAATTTTAATCTGGGAAACAAAATGCTTAATAATCTATTTCATTATGAGTGGTAGGAAGCATTTGATTTCTGCCTTAGTTGTTAGTATTTCCTGCTTTTTGAAGTTTGAATTCAAGTGGAGGTAATGGAACAGTATCTCAGAGCATCATGGCCTGGCTTAATGGACATAATTTAATGTTAGTTATGGTCAAACTGGGCATCTGAACAGAATCCAGGCAGTCCTTGAGTGTTTGGAGATTTCACCAAGCCCTCTGCCCTGAAAACTTGACGTCTCCTTCACCAGCCCAGACTGGGCTGGAATCTCCAGACTGGAGCAAGGAACTGACTCTTCTTTCCTTGTTTAAACACATTTATACTCTGAAACCGAGGTAAATGTGAACCCTTTGTCTGAATAAGTACTTCCAGTGGAACTCTTCATGAGTCATGGGAAGGATGTAGGGTGTAAGATGCCTGGCATAGTGAGTATAAGATAAAACTCTTCTTTCCACAGAGTTTCTGAGCATAATATTGCTGCTACTTGAAAATTTAGAGTGAATGAGAATCCTCATTGTAAAAAGCTGATAAACACTCAGCCTTTCTGTAGAAATCTGTAGTGTAAGGTTAAGTTTGCCTGTGCTATAAATATTCTATGATGCTATTATGTGTCCACCAGTATTTACAACAGGTCATATTAATAGAAAGACAGAACTCTGTCATTGCCTACTGAAGTCAGAACAGATAAAATCCTCAGTGACAGAAGCTATGCAAAGAAAACCATATACAGGCTCATGTATCCACTGGCTTGCACAGGGACAAACCAAAAAACCTTAGCACCTCATATAAAAAGATCCTAAGTGTAGATTTAACACTTTATTTCTTGAAAAATTACTGCAGATTCAAAAGTTGTTCATTCAATTGTTTGGCTTCTCCTCAGCTTTTCATGTTGAGAAAAGTGAGCAGAGAGCTGAGGCCAGTTGCTGGAACAGTGTAACTGGCTGTGGTTCTGTGCACATCTGCAGAGAAATGATGATCTGTGGCAGCTGAGAATCTGTCCCTCTTTCCCTTCCCCAGTTAAAAAGAAACCTGCCTAAAGGCAGACATTTTTTGCATATTTATGTCCAGAAGTTAAAGACTAGTAAAAACTTAGGGAAATACTTAGATTTTGGATTTTTGCAAAAGCCTTGTCATTATCTTCCTCAGGATATGGAAATTGAAGAAAAGGGGGTCCTTGAAGATGGGTAATCACAAGTGTTCATGTGTCCAAAGGCATGTTGCAGCTTCCCAAAGAGTCCCTGTTAGTAACTGCAGAAGAGTAACTCAAGCTTAATTCTATAGAGACAATATGAGCTATATAAACATGGGTTAACCTACAGAAGGGGGTCTACAAATCTGGTCTGTGAAGGAAATAGAGACCTCCTCCCAGTAAGAGTGATTGAACTGTTCCTAAAGTAAGACAACTTGAAGTTCTAATGATCTTCAGCACTGGAACGTGCCTAAAGATCAGAATTTAGTAGATGCTTTAAGATGTAATTGGATATTCTGTTTCCTAAACATATGTAGCAAAAAACTTTCTTGGTTTCAAGGCCACTACTTGTATGAGACATCAAACTGCATATATACACAAGTATTGGAATGAAATAATTTGCAATATATACACATAAAAGGCATACAATTTTTTTCATTAAAGGCTGCCTCTAAAGTTCTCAAATCTGTTTACCTTGCTAGCTTTTCCTTCAGCATTAGAATGTGCTTCATGTAAGAGACCTGTGCTGGAACATGAAGCCACAGCTAACGATGAGCATTTAGAATCCATTGAAAGAAGGTCAGTTTGATCATTCCAGAAATGCTCATGCTATCTGTCTCCAGCAGCTGTTGTGATATGTAGAGTGAGTACTCTCTGAGCTGCCAGTGAGGGAGCCTTTGAAATTAATGGAGATGAGAAGAGGGATTGACTCATTTTATATTAAAAAAAGGTAGATAAACAGACTTCTCTCTCTCCAAGAGAAGGCCTGTGTTCATTGTGTGTCTATCATCTCTAGGGAGTTGACTGGAACAAGGAAAAAGCAAAGGATAGCAGGCTGCAGACTCACATTTTTCACTTGAAAACTGGAATTAACTGCTTAGTAGAATTGATCAGCCCTGCCATGTTTATCAGTTGGATGCTTTGGGGCTTTTTGGCTCCAAGTAAAGGACAAGCTGCATATATTAAACGGAAAGACTTTTTTAATGCCAGTTATTACATTTTAATAAAGATCTCACCAAGTTGCTGATAAGAACTAGAAAGAAAGAAAATACTCTTTTAGTCCCAGCAAGGAAATGTAAAAGTTTATTGCAGTAAGTCTTAGTGATAGATAGTAAAAAAGCCTAGAGCTAACATCAGTCATGCTCAAACCTTCCCACTAACATGTGCACAAATAGATCATGTTATATGTTGAATGTTTTTTTCTCTCATAAAATATGAACCTGGTCTAATGTACTTGCACTAAATTACATTATCTCTGTCCTTCATAATTTCATAAAATTTCAGGAATGATCCATCTGTAATATGTTTAGCTTTTTTTACAACTCCAAAAGCTTTCTCCTTTTTAGCATGGGAAATGAGTGAATACTTCCTGAAGAGAGTATTTACTTACAGGTAATTTCTTGCTGTGACAAATATACACAGTGATTATGCAAAAATAGAAAGGAGATTGCATATAAAAGACTAGATTAGAAATAGATAGGAATAGTGACAGTTCAGTGAGAGCTTTGTGACAACAGAGTTGACATAGGTGTTATTTTGTCTGAGATGTGGGGTGGCAATGGAGGTACACGTGTATAGGGAGTGGAGGCAGAGCAGGAGGAGTCATCATTCTGATATGACTGCACACAGTGGCATAGATTATGCCCTGAGCACAGCTAGACAAGGACTTGGCTCTCTCTAGGAGAAGACTCATGCTGGAGCCTTCACTAATGACTGCAGAACTGAAATTCCTATCTCCAGGGAAGGCAGCTGTGGCAGGGTAAGATCAGCTGCTCCTTTACACCCCTGGCTCACAGCCCTGTCTTTAGCACATGCCTTCAGGGACGTGCTGTGGAACTGCCTGTGGGTCCCCGACTGCTGCCGTGGAGCACCCAGCAGCTCCGCTCACACAGCTGCAGGAGAGGGCTCTGGGCAGGGCTCTCTGTTCATTCTGCTCCTCTAAGCAAGGTAATTTCTGGTGCAAGTTTTTAACAAAAAAGCTGCTGTCAGAAACATTTTGAAATTCTGCAGAAAGGCAATGATTTTTAGAAACATTTGCCTACTTGTTGTTTGACTTATGTGCAGAAAACTAGGACTTTTCTGCGAACATAAAAATTTTTTAAAAATCCTCGGGTATTATTATCTCCTCCTCAACAAAGGAACTTAGGAATTCCTCAAATCTTTTATGGTCATACATATTTGTATGGCTATACATGCTTGTATGGCAAATATGTGTATGATCAACATGGTCAAAAGAGACTACAATGCTTTCAGTAAGTTTGAGGTGAAGTCCCAGCTGATGCAAATAGAACTTTTACCATTGTCTTGATGGAGGCTGTAATTCCATCCCTATTAAGCCATGGCAGAAAGTGATTTTCCACTTCAAGAGAGACTTCTAGGCTTGCACAAAATGTCCCTCAATGTCTGAGCATTTTTTGGAAATTCTGTACATCAATAAGAACATTTGCCTAGTGATCTTGAAGAACTCCATTTTGTTCTCAGATCCTTTTGCGTCTCTTCTTAACCATGTGGAACCTTAAAATTAAACAAGCATTCCTGAATAGCAGGAGTTTCTTGATGTAAAAATGTCAACCTCAAACACCACAGTCTTCCAAGGAATATTGAAAACACCAAGAGAAATATTCAGCCTATTTCCTTCTCCCCTCATCTCTACCCCTTGCCCCCACTAAGCTTTGGTTTCAGCAAATGGACATTTTCTGAGGAAAAAAAGGATTTCAGTGGAAATTCATCCAGTAGTTCTACTTCCCTGTAATTCAAAACTTCCTGTTATTAGTTGAGGATGTGTTTTTCATCCCTTTCTGGTAGACATATTAGACCATTAGACCATTTGAATGTACATTCTGATTTTCATTCGGAGCACACTCCCACTGTTACAAACTGTTTGCAGTGGAATCAGTTTAAAGAAAGGCCAAAGGGTAATAAAAATAATTTCCATTTCAGAGGAGGCTTTCTGACCAACTCCAATCTACATGCAATAAAAATGCAGCAAAGAAACAACACAGCTAACACAAGTATAATTCCAATGCAAATATTCTTCAAATAGCAGATACATTTGGAAGGTCATTAGATTGACAGTTTTTCAGAAGAAAGGCAGAAGTATGAATATATATGTGATGAGCAAAGTACTTGATGGCTGTGTAAGAATTACAGAGGAAAACAGCAGAAATTTCAATGAGCTGAAAATAGAATGCAAGCGTGCCTAGGCTTATAGGGTAAGATAAATTTTATTCTTCTATTTTCCAAGAGAATTTAGAATTTAGTATTTTTGAATTAGTAAGTGTGCTCAGTAGCATATATGCCCAGTGTCTGAAAGAAATGGTTTCCTGTGGTTTGGTGGGAATGTTTATGTAAATGGACACCTGCAGTTGCTACCAAGGATCCAGCCCAACTTCACACAGAAGTTTCCTGAAGAGTCCCACTAACAATTCAAACTTTGTTTGGTGTCTCTTAGAAATACAGAGAACCTGAAGTGAATTCTGAGGAAACAACATCTCCTCAGTATAACACAGACAGCATTAAACTCCTTGTGATGGTCCTTGCCTTTATCACATAATTTATCAATCTCATTGCCAAGTGCAAGGGAAGCTGCAAGGAGACAGTCCTAAAGAGATAAGGATTCCTGAATCTGCAGTAGAACTG
This sequence comes from Melospiza melodia melodia, assembly GCF_035770615.1. Classification (NCBI taxonomy): domain Eukaryota; kingdom Metazoa; phylum Chordata; class Aves; order Passeriformes; family Passerellidae; genus Melospiza; species Melospiza melodia. The sequence continues at coordinate 137,184,062 of NC_086194.1, forward strand.
AAATTAATTAATTGGCACAGATAAAGCTTCTGACTTAATTAATCACTGTAACTGGGCTTCCTGTTTGCATTGGAGACAATATCTACCAATCATTCTCTCTAAAAAAAAAATTAAAAAATTAACTTTTGCATTTGAAACCAACCAGGCAAACTTCAGTTTCTGTTGCTGGCCACTGTCTTTGCTTAAACTGAGTCCATGATCACTGCAGTGTGGGGACTGTAGTCATTTGCCACTGGGTGTGAAAGAGCTTCTGGGACAACTTTTCACACATAAATGAATAAATGAATAAATAAATGAATGAATAATAAAAAAAAAGCATACATACTTTGGTCACAAGAGCTGTGTCTTATCAAAAGTGAGATAGCTCAGTTTCCCTGCAAGATTCTAGCTTATGTTTAGAGTGTATCACCCCACATATTCCTATCTGACATGGATATGTGTGTTCAAAGGATTTTCTCATAATATTTGCTGCCCATGGAAGAAGGACTGCAAATACTAGAGGAGTTCAACCACAGCCATCAAATCAGCTAGCCATTATCTACTTTTTCCACTTTCCAACCTCCCAGCTATTTCTCTACCTTTGATACTGCTTTCTCCTCTAAATATTAGAAGAAAAATAAATCTGTGAGGTAAAACAGGTGTGCAAGGTGTGTATTCTATGGTGCTGAGCTCTTATGGCTAACAGTGTTAGTTATTCAAACACACAAAATATAATTAACTATTCAAGAAATTTCCCCCCTCCAATTTGTTATACATGCCTGAATGAATGTTAATGGGGTCACACAGCTCTTTGAACTGCTGCTGACAGAACAATAAAGAGTTCCTGTGGTTTTCAAGAAACAGCACAGTATAATTTTGCTTGCTTTGCAAGGGCATATCTTAATGATATCATTATACCCTCTAAACTCCTGGTCCACTCTCAGAAACTCACAACACTTCAAATGACAAGTTACCTTCTCTTCTCCCTGGGAGAATTGAATCTCAATTATAATTTATAATGTGTTACTTACTCAGTGAATATTCCTTTCCTGTGCCTCTGAGAGGTGCCAGCTATGGTATTTTAATGAAGCACCCTTGTTTTATAGCCTCTCTACTCTGAAACTGGAACAACAGCATTTAAAGAGCTAGACCCTTTACCCACTTTCCTGAGTGAGGAAGGCAAATGCATTCCATTTGAATTGTCTTAAAAGACAATGAAAATAACTTAGATTTGTCTTTATTCCAGAGGTGTTGCACCTGAACAGTATTGCCTGAGAATGTATAAATAACTTTACCACTAAATTCCTGCTGACTGTGGTAAAATTAATTCAAATGTTTAAACTATTTTATTTTGACTGCTTGCACTCCTTTGAGCTCACTTATTTTGCAAAGATATTCTAGGCAAAATAGCTGTAGAATGTTTGTTAAACTAACAACATAAGTGAGCATTTTAATTAGCTTGAGTAAATTTATTTGGTATCTACCTCTAAGGATTGCCCAGCTTTGTGTATACAGAGGGAAAAAAGAGAAAAAACCAACCCTTTGTAGTAATGCATTCCTTTTCTTTGAAGCCTGTGCAGAAAGTACATCTGTAAGATACCAGGTCTAGAGAGAATGAAAGGAAAAAATCAGGAAGGAAATAAGGTTGCATGCTTAAAGGAGATTCTGCACATTAGTAATCTTTGATGATTTTTTTTTTAATTGGAAGTTTTACATAGTACAAATTCTGTAATAACATTAGAACATGATTTTCAGAAATGAGCTGTCAGCAGCAGAGTGTTTTATTGGACACTCACATTGTTGAAAATAAATACATGAATTAAAGGCACTTCTGAGCAGTTTGCTGTCAGGCTGCAGTTTCTCCTCAGAGCAATACCTCAGATCTGGGTCTGCTCAAATTGCCCTGGACTGGTCAGTAAATATCCATGCCTCTGGCATAAACAGGGGCAAGCAATCAAGGATTTCAGTGCAGTGAATGCTCAATTATGTCACCAGCAAAACAAAGCTGATTGTGGTAAGCACAGGCAAGAATCATTGTCTCCTTTGTTTGGGATTTTTGTATATTTGGGAGGTGGTGTCCAAGCCCAGAGAGACAAGCCCATGGCACCTCTCCCCAGACCCTGGAGGCTGTGTTTTCAAGGCAGGCCTCTTTGATCTGGGCTGGTTGGCACACTGAAAGAAGATGTGAAATAACTCTTGGCAGGAACATTTCACTAACAATGAAACATCTGTTGATTTCTGCGTAGATTACATCCTTTTGAGAAACCTGCCACCTCAGTAGGGACAGATTTGGAAGATGTGACACAGGTGAAGACTTGCATCCCTTCTGATTTCTTTGCCATTCAGCTGTTGTGTCATGTGAAGCAGATCTTGCGTCCTTTAAAAGTTTCAAAATGCTGTTTGAACATGATAAAATGCAGGAAACCATCAACTTGAAAATTATTTGTAATTTTCTTTTTATCTACCTTTTTGTACTTTCAGTCATGAGCTGACTTTCCCCTTGCATTTCTGCAATCATTAAAGCACAGCAGAGCTTCACAAGCTGGAGTGTTGTTACACTGCCACGATGGGACATTCTGTGAAGCAGAACAGCTAATGCCATCTCTCTTTTTTTTAGTTGAGTTTTGGGGGATTTTTTGGTTGGTTAGTTGGGCAGGTTTTTTGTTCAGTGTCAGAATGATGTAAATTAGCTCCACAGCAACACATCAAACATAAGCTTCCTGTTGGGAAGTGGTTCATCAACTAGCTGAAGATCTGATTCTGTTCAATATGGTTGAAATGAGAAAACAAACAGCCACTATCTCTCCCTGATCTCCCCAAAAAGAGGCAGAAAACTAATCCTGGAATGAAATAAAAATGTCTGAGCCAATGCTATGTAAGCTAACAGGAAATCATTAGATATATACTGCCCACCCTTTCCAAGCTACACATTTCATTTGGAAACAAATCTGTACTTGGAGACATCAGTAATTATTTCCATTTATTTTCCGCTTCAGCGATATGTAAAGCTGCAGTTTTGATATAGCTTGCCAAATGCCTCTGTTGATTTACATGAAAGGTTCACAGGAGGCAGAAATATTTGCCTGAGGGATAAAAATAAACATATTCAAGCAAACAAGATGCTAGTAAAAATGTAGTAAATTCTGAAATTCAGTGGAAAACTGACAGTGTTTCTCCCCGTGCTTATCTAAGCATGACCATGGGAGAGTTCGGTGGATCAAAAGCATGGAGCATTCAGTCATCCCCTCTGATCCATCACTGCTCCTGAGAGGCACTGTGACTCTTTTGCAGAGGACAGAGTGAAGGCCTGGTGGTGGGGGCAGGAGCTGCTGAGCTGAAGGTCTATTTATCCTTTGGTAATGCTGGAGTGAGCACTGCTGATGGGAAGAGCAGGGAGGGGAGAACCACAGAGCCTTTCTCTCCCTTCCTCTGAGCAGCCCCGCACACACCCCCGGTGTCCTGGTGTCAGGGAAACCAGAGACTGTGAGCATGAGGTGAAAGGTGGACTGCAGCACTATTACTCCTCTGACCAAAAACCAGGAACAGCAAAAGATCCCTGAATTCCCCAGCTGGAGCTGTGCTCTGGCAGAAAACCACACCGTTTCCCCCAGTGCTTTTCAGCTTTCCAGGAGTTCTGCGCAAACCACAGGAATCAAAGGGGAGAGAGTTTCACCCAGACCCCTCGTGCTGCTGCTGCTTTCTACCTGGCTTTCTTTGAGGAGTGCATGGAAAGCTCACAGCAGGTCCTCTCCTCCAGGTGGGCAGCAGACTGCCAGTCAGAGCAGCTGCTTCATAATACACTTACTGTCTCCCTCTGAAAACATCCAAAAACTCCACAACACTCCTCGTCTCTTTTATCTCCTTAGCCCCATGGATTTTTTTTAACAGATATGGAAGTGCAAAAAAAAAAATATTTAAAACCTTTACTTTGCATTTGCAGTCTAGGTTTTGAGTCTTTGAGGTGCTTGCAGTTAATGCCTTCAAGATTTTGTTGGCTGCATGAACGCTGGAAAAAATTCATTTCCATTTCAATAAAAGCCAGGCTTTCGTGCAATATCACAGGAACTTAATGCTCAGCTTTGAGAGAATCTTTGAAAATCACAAAGTTCAGCGCCAGTGCTGATTCTATGTCTCCACAGAATATGTTTTATATATATCCTCCCTCCCTTGCAGGGCACACTTGTGAGCTGGCTGCTGCTGCTGGCCTCACAGAAGAGACAGCTGCATTGGGTATGGTTGTGATGGGAATGGGGTGGTGGTTTGGTTGGATGGAGGAGGAGGAGAGATGGATGGAGAGGCACAACCTCTCTCAGCCAAATAACACAAAACATCCATTGCCCTAAGCAAGGTTTCATGATCAGCTCCATCACTTCCCTCATCACAAAATTCACATCAGTGTCTTTTCTAATTGGAAATGCTGTTTATTTTCAGCTAAAGTAGCTCATTGCAAAAGACATCCTGCTTTGGATGTAGTCAAAAGGACTCTGGTGTACAAGATGTACAAACACCCTCAATGCTTACTTTTGCAGTGACAATGAGGGTGGTTTTTTTTTTTCTCTCAGACTGAAAGGTTAATATTTAGCAAATAATTTTCTCCCTCTTTACATCAGAGGAACAGGGCTTACCTTGAGCATGAAGTGCTATGTTTTCATTTGCTCACACCAGCACTGAAGAATCAGACCAAAACATCAAGCTTGATTTTACTGCCACTTGCACACCTTCTGAACTTCCATGGAATGGGGATAATTGAGCAGGGAAGAGCCTCACACTATTGCTGATTTAGATGGAGAAACAGCTCATCTTGTCCATTAAAAAATGGGCAAAGTTTGATTTGGAGACCATACATTCAGGAAGTTGTTCTAGTGATATTAGAGAGCCCTTACTCTTCCTGTTGAAAGACCAGTTCTGACCAGAAAAGAGTGATCTGTGCTATCAGCCACAACACCATCTTGTCTAGGAGTGCAGTAGTTCCTCCACCACCTGAACTGTGTTAGTCAAGGCTTTCAGGCTTACTTAAAGGGGTGTGCTATCTCTAGCTGGATTTATTGGGCAGTTTTCAGCCACCACTGCTGAAAATTCAGTTCAGACCTTTGCTGAACTCAGGAACTCCAGACCAGGTTTCCATCTTGCTTCTTTCTAGCATGTAAAGCTCTACAGGCTGGAAAAGATGATCTTCTACTGGTTCAGTTTCACTCCACAGCTTTTCAAATGCACAGTGTACTTCTCCTGCTGTAAGCTCTGTTGTACCTTAGGTTTTTTGTCCCAGTCTTTAACACTGGCAGCAATGTGAGGCTAGGAGGAAAATTAGCATGTACAGCTTAAAAGGAAGCACATGTTCCTGTGCCAGAACAAGGAGTTTTTGAATAGGAAAAGGTCTAAATGAGGCACCTAGCAGGGTTTTGTTATCTGTGAGGTCCTTGTACCCCCTCACACAGCTATTTTATCACAAAAAAATGGATTAATAAGGTGTTGATCCATAACTGTATCTGCACAGTGTCTTAATGTACTATAAATAGAGGAGAACAAAATGTCTTTTCCAAAGGTGAAAACAGGTTTAATAAAGTGGTGAAATAAGCTGCATTCTGATTGCAATGCTAGATCTCAATGGGAAGAAAAAAATGGTTCAGTGAGAACTCTGCATGCTCCATGAGAAAGGAAGAATGGATAAACAAGCATCACTAAGGTAGCACCCCTGGTGTAAGTGGAAAGGAAAAAAATGTTTTAATTTGAAAAGCAACTGTGTGCTATCCAGAACTGATAGTGAGTTTTTGTACTCTGCCTTGTGTTCCACCCATCAGGACTTTAAAGCCTCCTGCAAAACAAGAGAGATTTTTGCTGACACAACAGTCTGTCAGCAGGCAGCTGGGCTTCGGGGCACTCAGTCAATGGCATGGCAATTATTTACAAAGAAGAATAAGTAACCTCTAATTCTTTGGGTCTTAGTTGCCTTTCACCTCCCCCACCTTCTTCACAAACACAGGACTAAAGAGAGGAAAATAAACCTAAAAATGCTTTCTTTGTTGTTAGAGGCAGAGAGTGGGGGGAATGGAAAACAATACATGTGCATTTTCACCAGTTTTATTTTTCAAATCCTATAAAAAAGGAGGCTCCAGGTCTAATTGTAGACTAAAAGTAAGGAAATACAGGGTCTAAATACATCTGATTTTCTAAAATAGATCTTACTTTTTACTATTTGCATCTTTTTAAAGTATATTTCTAGGAACTGCAACCTGTATTTAGGCTCTCCCTGTGGGATGCAGGAGTTGGGTCAATTCCCTCTGGGGGAGCGGAAAGGGAAGAGGTGCTGTGGTGGGGGAAGGTGGGCTCAAAGTCCCATGGAAGTTCATTGTGGTGGGTGTAGATGTTGGCAGAATGTTCAAGCAGAGGTGAGGGGTCCAAAGATGGAGAGCTGAGCAGCCACCACAGCCAGGACACCAGTGTTTGGGGTTCCTGACCATGGAGTGCTGAGGGATGGCAGTGGCAGTGGCAGTCTGGGAGGGAAGTGCAGGGAAATTGAGGGGCTTAGGCAGAAAGAGATTTGGAGCAGAAGGTTGGAAGAGCTGAGGAGACTCAGAGTTGGGTGGTGCTCTAGATAGGTTTTGAGCCAAAGGGGGTGGGTGTTCTGGTATGTGCCAAGAACTTATGTGAAACTCTGATCCAAGATGGAAAGGTGGAATTAGAAATAAACAGGAGCTTCAGCTTTGGAGTAATAAGAGCTGTGGCTGTGGTTCAGTGGAATGGGTAAGGGGTCTCCAAGGTTGTTAGGCCAGAAGGGATAGGCAAAGTTTAACAGGTTGTGTGGGATATCTATGGCACATGACTCAGATGTTCTTGCAGGGATCCTGGTTTGAAATGGGAAACACACATCACATCCTTTGGCAAAGGAACCTTCCTTTTTCCACATCACCAGGACCACTAGGGCCTGTCAGATGGTCTACAAGGAGCCTGCAAGTGCAATTAAGCATTTAGTCAACTTTAATATTTCATAATATTGCACAAAGTCTATATCTAGACCTTGCTGATCACCCTAAATATATAAAAGAGTTGTTTAAAACAGGAGAGGGGGTGTGGAGGTTACCCTCCCTTCATCACTCTCTCAATTAGCATGTGAAGCCAGAAGGATCTTAACACTACATCGAAAGGAAAATGCCATCAGTATTTTAAGTAGCTAGCATCCTTATGAACAGTCAGGGGGGCTTTTCTCACTCCCCCGATCTTCTTCTGGCAGCAGTGCTCAGCACCAGCTGGCCTCCATCACTCCTAGGAGTGTCTTTCTAGTACCAAAAGCTCACAGGACCGTATTTCACTGAATCATCACTTTTTTTCTAGCACAGTTTGTGTGTATTCATACATAACAGTTCTTTGAAAAAAGGTCAGGGATATGATTTTGAGTAAGCTAATTGGAGTTGAAAGCAGTGTCAGCTCCAGAACAAGTTCTGAGGACAGAAGTGAGCGTGCCTCTCTGCCACAGTACCTCGCTCTCCACCAGTCAGCCTCCTAAAGACCCCACAAATTCATAAGCCTCTTAACATAATGTAGACACTAAGGAACTGGTATTTCTTTGTATTTTATCTTTTGCTTACTGAGATTGGAAGGATTTCTGCTTTGTAATCTCAAAAACCCTAATGGTTTGCTGCACATGCTTCTGTATTCCTAAATTATTAATTTTTCTCAGCTCCTGATCTGGAGCCTTCTCTGGGTGCTGGTAATGAACAGGTTAAAACTTTAACCTGCCATATGTACATTGTAGCTACAGCCATAAAAATAGCAATGGTATACTTGTTCACAGTTTAATCAATACCCTTAGTTCTTTTTCTACCTTTGGATTTTATGAATTGAATTATCAATACTACAGTACAGGTACATTTCTTAAAGTTCATCAGAAAATTTGAAGACGTGTGTGGCTATTTTAATCTAGACTTAAAAATACTCCTTGTGTTACTCTATTTATTTTGCTCCTTATATCCTCCAATTCAAACCTTCAAAGTCCCCCTCCCTCCCTCACAGGAGTACTTGACTACTGGGGTCTTTCATGGAGAGCTAGGAAATTATTCTACAACATGCACACATACCCCAGACTATAGAAAAGATGGTTGCCACATGGGCTTGTATAGCTTTTGTCATGCATGGGAAAGCAATTGCATTTTCTACCTTTTGGATTAATAGTGTGGGGGTGAAAAGCAAGACCCCTTTTGCAGGCATGTTCCGGGCTGCAGGAGCTCTTCACTGTAAATCTAGTATAAATCCCCTGTGCCTTTCTAAACACTCCTACACAGCTCATGAAATGGCACTGTTCAGCAGTTGCCACCTTCCTGACAGCAGTAATTGAGGAACAAACACCGGTCTGTTCAGATATTTTATAAATACAAACATATATCCATACGTATGCACGTACATAAGGTGATGGTGGCTTCATGGAGGTCTCTTCCAGCACTGATGTTCTGCTGCAGCTCCAGTGAGCTCCACACAGACCTCTCTCTGTGTTACTGGAATTGCTGCAGGACTGTCAGGAACATGGATCAGCCACCTCAGTTCCTGTTCTCCAAGAGCTCAAAGGGCCTGTGGGATCTGCTGTCATCTCAAAGCGGCACATCCTCACAAATACACTGGTGTGTTCCTGTCATAGTAACATTTGCATAAGTGTTATGAGAAAAATTGCACAAAGAAAACTTTCCTGTGCAGACAAGGTTTTACCCATGGCCATGCAGAGCTTCTGTTTGTCATCAACTGTATGACAAACTGTATAACTCTTTTTTTAAAAGTTTCTAATTTTGGAAAACACCTGTGAACCATTTCTATGTATGTGTGTGTGCTTTGCTTAGCAGAGGTCTTTAATAAGAACTGCAAGATTTTGCCTTCTGAAGAAGCAGCACAGCGAAAGTTTTACAGCTGACTTTACAATAAAGTTATTCAAATATGTCTCAGACACATTTTTGGCATAGCTGCCATTATTTCCATTGAATCACAGTTTTAAATTTTACATACTTTGAGACTAAGAATAATAAGAATAATATGCACCTAATTTTCTTCAGGCCATATACGATTCATTCAGCCATTTACCAGCTATTTTAATTTCAAAAGTTGCAGGTATTTCATAGCATTTGATATTTTAGGCAGTCCTTTTTCCTTCTTTGAATATTGATAAGATTCCCTACAGGGAAGGTGGTAAGATACTTTGATTCATGAGTTATATTTTGCAATAGATGCAAAAATATGAAATAGAAACTTCCTTTTTCTTAAGTTCATAAAATCAAGAGTCATTTTCTCTAGGGCCATTTTGCCTTCCATCCACTAGCTTAAAGAATTTGTATCCATTTGAATTTTGCCAACAGCAAGAGCTGACAAGTAAATGCAACACATACACAAATTCCCAGAACTGACAACAAGGGCAAATCTTTTGCTGACTTCAGAACCAAAGATTTCAGCCTAGTAAGTAATTTTGAATTATTTGCCATTCTCACACTTCACAGTAAAGGGATTGGACACAAAAATATGGATCCAGGAACCTGTTGGTACCATCTTTTTGAACTGCAGATACTCATTTATGTTTTCAATGGTTAATACATTTATTACAGGAAAGAGTAGTATTTCACATCAAAGAAGTTCATGCATTTTTCCTTTGTTTGCTAATGTCTGTCTTTCTTTCTAGCTGTGATTGACATTTATGACAACTTGCAAATAAATAAACAACTTCTGAAATAATATTATTGCTATTGCAGCTGCACATACAACTATTCAAAAAAGTGCAGAAAAAAAAGCCAAAACAAATTTAAAAAATCCACACTCCTTTATGAACTGAGAGTGAGTAGCTGTAATAAAGAGCATTAAATAAATGCTCTTCCTGTTGCAATGATGTTTTGCTGCTCACCTCCTTACCTGTTGGTGCCTGGTCAGGGTGGAAGAGCAGGGCAGGAGATGTGCATGAGAGGCTGAAGTTGTACAGCTGATAGTGGTTCAGATGTCATGGGATTTCTCCCTTTCCCCTATCCCTGGTAAGTCATTCTACAGAACCTATGTGAATTTATGGGAGGGGGATATTGTTTTCTCAGAAGTTTGTCCCCCAGGGAAGGAAGGTAGCTTGTTGCTTACGTTTAGTACCACAGATTTTTTGCATGTCTCTGCACCTAGGACCAAGAGGGAGCACAGATGTTGTCAGTTCCAAGGTGGGCAACAGAAGGAGCCCCCTCAGGGAGACCCTGAGGAAGAGTCTAAGGGACCTCTTGAGAGACACTCATCCTGCTTGCTGCTCCTCTGAGCCATGCTCCTCCCTGTTTGCCAGTGCACTTGCTGGAATAGCTGCCTCTCCTCAGAGGTCTGGAGGACATGATTAAAAAATGTAGCTCCCAAGAACACAGATGTTCTGCTTTCAGCATCCAGTTGCTGGTATTTCTACCAAATGCTCTGTCATTTCCTGGGCAGATCTCAAGAGGGCTGAGTTCTGCTCATGTAGCCTTGTTTGTGTTCAGTGCTCCTCTTCAGCTGGGCAAAATCCCTCATTTTTGCCTGGGGCTCATTAACCTGGGTTAATAAACTCTCATTATCCAAGGTTCCCTCAATCGACTGTTGAATTGATGATGAGCCTTCCAATACATGGCAACATCAGAGAGAGAGGTTTAACATCATGTAATTAAAATCCCCATTATTCTAGCATGAAGGTGACTGAACTGACACAGAGCAAACTATGCCTACTAATTCAGAAAATAATGATGCAGAGTGAAAGCACTCAGCACTTTTCCCATCAGGAGGTCTTTCTATGTCTGTGCAGGACACAGCCTAAGGAACTTCAGATGCTGGCAGAGACAAACAGGTCGTTTAGAAGCAGAGACTGAGTCAGGAGAGGTACACAGTACAGCTTATCTATACTGCAAGAGAAGGGACAAAAGATAATCAACTTAAGACCTAGTTGTGAGCTAAATGAGAGTGATGTGAAGGAAAGAGTGCTGCTTCAGGTGTGGTGTGGCACATCCACACAGCCTCATGTGGAATTACTAAATTAGGCCATATGTAGTCAAGGGATGCACTCTGTGATGAGGTGTAGGGATGATTTTGGTACTCTTGGACTTGTTGACTCATTTCCTTCCCTTTTACAAGTCAAATTATTTTTCTGAATATCAAGTATATGTTAACATCCTGGGCATGTGTCATCCCTGTCCTTGTGAGGTTTGAAGAAAATCTCTGTCATTGAGTTGTCCTTGAGCATGTTGATTTATAAACTGCATATCTTCAAATTATGTGCCTAGGTAATACCTCTGTTGTATTTTTTCTCTGGATTTTTAAATCTTTGTGTCCTAAGTGAAATAGAGATTGTAAAATTATTTTGCATTTATTAAATGTCCCAGGCAAAGTAGTTTAAAGCCAAACAGCCGTGACAAGAAAGAAAATGAAGATGCTTAGATATGTATTCATTATATCAGAAATTGAACTCAACGGGGGATGGTACAATTTTCAAGTGATAATAACCAGCCTGATTAATTCAAAGTTGTGTGTTAATATTGCTACTAAAGCAAAACTTTATCCCTTATCTGTTCATGTCTGGGCAGGTGATTTCTTGTATCAACAGGGAATGATGGATTTTTAAGAGGAGATTTGAATTTATTTCCAATCAAGGTTATTTGCCAATGGGATCATGAGACTGCTCAAGTCAGTTCAACCAAGCAACTTTGCACATTAAAACATTTATACCAATTTAAGAATATCAGTACATTTCAAAGTTAGTTTGTCCAGATAACAAGTAAAGCTGTGTTAAGACTACTGGATAATACAAAAAAAGCATCCAGTCAGGAACAACTCCAACTTTAGACCACCCCATGCTATAGTGCTCAGAGATGAATGAGGGAAACAGGAACAGGATTGCTTCCCAATTTCCAAGGTTTTCAGTCAGACATGTCTGCTTAGCATTAGAACTTCATAGTCTGCAGCTCCTCAGTGTTAAACAGCCCTTACCCTCTAACATGTATTCAAGTCACATGCCTGAATCGTGCTGAGGGTTTCTGGTGTCTGGACAGATTTTGAATATACACCAGCTATAGAGTTGTGAATAATAGCTGTATTTTCAGTATCATTACTAAAATCAGTAACTGAGAGAGCTTATCAGAGAATACCAGACTAGATGGATTGTGGGTGCAATCTAAGTCCCTCTGTGCTATTATGGAGAAGGTGATCTGGAAATCAAATTATAATTTCATGCTGTACATATCATCTTTTCCATATAAAATACATGCAATAAGTTTAATAATTAAACTATTCAATACAGTGCTTAATTAAAATTCATCCTCAGGGTGACCATAGGATACCTGCAACAGCTTAATATGGGAGACATCTACACAATGCAGCAAAACCACATGGCAGGATGATGCAGATATTTTTTCCTGCTACACCTGGTTATACCTGTTTTTTTCTCATTAGTTTAATGGACAATTCAGCACAGTCCAACAAATATTCCACTGGCCAAAAAGACATGTATATCATTAGACGACATTCCCAGACTGTTAAGTTCAGATTCTGCCATAAAGAAGTACTTATAATGCTCAATAAAAGTAAAATATTATCTTGAATTTTGACAGTGATTCATGCTGAACGACAGCTCACATGATCTGCACAACAAAGAGTACTATCGGGTGTTCATGAGTTCACAGACCAAAAATGTTAATGACATTGAATAAGTTGTTTATTCATTGTGGCCACAAACCACACTGAATGCTTCATTACACACTTAATGACTAGAGATGAACAAATTGATTTTCTAAGTCGTTGTCCCACTATTACAGTTGGAAAAGCAATTGTTGTGGGTCAAAACAAAACAGAAAACATCCAGTTCATTCTTTGACTTGCAAAAGTCTTCATGTAATTTTTGAATGTTTCTTTCTCCCTTTTCATATCACACTGAAGCTACACACCAAAACAAAACTTGGAAACAATTCAGTTTGTGCATTTGCTTGATTTTTCCCTCATCCTTTTTTTGGCAAGATGCTTCATCAGATAAATACAAGTAATTTCAGTCAACCTTTTGTTTCTTCAGTGAATAAGCCACTTTCTTAACAAATTCTGACCACATGGGTCTTGTGTCTACAGCTGAAGCAGACAGATGCTCTATCACCCCGCTTGCTAGTGTCAGTCTGAAAATTGGATAATTTCTCTGGTGACAACCACCCAAGCTAAGAAAGCCCCTTGAGCTGTGTGTATATGTGTTATTTAAAATATGTTCCCATGTCATTGTAGCTATGTAGCTTTCCTGAACAACTTTTGACTCACACAGCAAATGCTCTATGTTGCCAGAAGCTATCTTCCAAAATAAGTGTTTTTTTGTTGTTGTGATCCAGCTGTTACTGCCTGAAACAAATTGGTACCAAATCGTATCCCCTTGCAGTGTGAAAAACCAGATAGCAGTGGGTGAAAGAGTTGATGTCCTTCACTGAGGGATGCAGAGTTTCAATTTTGTCATGTGGCCTGCAAAACAATTTCTTGTTTGCCTGTCTAAAGGGTTAAATGGTCACGTAAGAGTGCTTAAGTGTTATAAAGGGCTTCCTGTGGTTTCCCAGTCTGGAGATTGTTTACTTTGCAGAATAGATGGTATTGCCAGGGCCAAGGGAGAGGAGTATTTAAGTGCTCCCTGCGGCTCAGGAAACAGAGAGAAGTCCTGAGACAGAGGGCTGACCTGTGGTGAGGATATTCATGTCTAATGAGGGAAGGCTGTGTGTGTGCCCTAGGTAAGCAGGGCAGACTGCACCACGTTGCTTCTCTCAACCAAGCACTGCAACCCTCCAGCATTCCGGGAGGCTTCAGTGAGTTGCTTCCACCAAGAGGCTGAATTAAGCTTTATGGGTGTTGTGGGTTGTTGATTTTTTCCTAAACCCAAAGGGTTTTACGGATGAGACATTCTGTTTTACAAGAATAGATTTTTTTTTAATGACTGCTTGTTTCTATCTTCACCTGTTGTGAAACTGTACAGAAAGTGTGTTGAGTAGCTGTAAATGCAGCAGTGGTTTTAGTGGAATTTTTAGAAAATACACTCTATTGCATTCCCAGGAATAAACATAGCTACAAAAATAAAGAGCACTGGAATGAGGGATGTATTCTACCCTCTAGAAATTACTGTAGTTAGATCTTACAGAGTCAATATTTCCTCTACCATTCTAGGTATATTAGTATAATAAAATTGCAAGGAATTCCTAAATATGTCATATTTTGGTAAACTGAGATAGCTTTAATACTCTTTTCAACCCTTTACTTTACACTGAGTTCTCCTAAACGCTTGCCAATATCAGGAGGCGCGGAAATACTGCAGCAGATTATCACAGAATGGCAAGTGCTGAGCTTTCAAATGGCAAGTGCTTCCAGGTGAAGTGACATGCTGTTTCCTCTTTCCTTGAAAATTGCTTTTTTACAGTTAATCATGAAAAAAAAGCTGAAAAAATCTGCTTTTTTTCAACCCTTTTTCACCTAAGAAAGCCCACATGCCTCAGGCTCAGAAGAGAATCTAAAAAGGAAATGTCAACCTAATGGAAAACAAGCAAGTGTTTTGAAAAGTCACAGTTTGTACTTGCAAATGTTCAACACCAGAGTGCTGAGCCAGGTCAGGTTCTCAGGTAGTCCGGGGAGATCTGCTGCCATTGGGTCCTGAGGTCATTGTCACACTGTGAAATCTGCTCAGCAGCTCTCAGCTCCAAGGATGACTTGCAAAATTATCTACTATACATGCAAAATAACCAATGTGATCATAAAGATCCCGAATTTTTTAAAAGAAGTTTATGTACCTTGCTGTTTAAGCACTGCATGGGAATGCAGAGCTCTCACAGGATTCACTAGTGTCTGAGGAGTGCATGTAAAATTCTCCTGGCTAGCACTGAAATATTCCTGGAGCACACATGGTGTTACCCACAGGATGGTACCCTACTTGAGGCATGAAGGAGGAGGAACTGAAAGAACTTTGTATTACAAAATTTGGGATCCTGATTCATGCTCTCAGGAAGTAAAAGGCTTGGCCACCTCCACAGTAATGCCTCCTGTTATTTTTTTCCAGTGGAAAATCTCCTACAAGATCCAAAGTGTCCCAAAAGAGTATTTCAGAGAAACAAATTATTAGCTATTGACTGTGGCAATACTAAAATATGCTAAAATGGCAAAACCAGAGAAAAGGAAATCATTATGGTGTCCCCTTCCCCTTTTCATAACAAACCCAGGAGAGCATTTCAGATGACCGGGTCCCTTCTGTTTTAGTAAGAAATGTTTTGATTAAGAAAGCTAAACCTTGCAATTTATTCCCAGGCGGGATGACTGGACTCCTAAGGTATAAAACATCTTTAAAATTTCCATCATTTTAGTCAATTCTTTTTTTTTCCCCATCCATAGATTGGAGAGTTATGACTTGATTGTCATTAGAGAAGAGACATAATTTGAGACAGAAAAAGATCTTTCAGGAAAAAAGCAAATACAGGAAGCCCTTAACTGAACACTGAGAGTCCTCTGTGAACATACCAAATTTTATCCTGGTTTTGAACTAATTCCTTTAGCCACTGCCAGAGATAGGGTGTGGGATTTGCTGGATTTGGCTCAGCAAGGATCTTCCTATTCTTTTATGAAAGTTATTTAAAAATTGAATTTGAGCAAGAAAGTGTTGAGGTCCTGAGCATTTGTCCCATTGTTAATTACTCAGAGGCAAATAAAAGGCAATCAGAGATCACACTGGTGTCAGCAGTCATTAACACAAGCAAGTAAAGCCAAAGGATGGAAGAAATGTTCAGATCTAGTTGTGTGACTTGTGAAATTTCCTGATCTTGTATTTCCTGCTTTCCCTGACAATAGAAAGACCAGGTAACACTCATGTACCAAACCCAAGGGCACCTGGGTCATCAATCACCTGTGCAGGCCCACCTTTAAATGTTACCAAGCCATATGCGCTTTGAAGAGCAAAGAAGGGAGCACTAGAAGGCAATCTTAGAGAGGAAGGTGGTCTCACAATTTTCTGGGAACATGGAGACCACTGAGACAATGGAGAGGGGTTGCAAAGATGGCAAGGCAGAGTTTTCAATGTGCACTTTGATTTAGTGAAAAGTAAAGCAGAAGGTGAGCAGATTCTCAAGCAAATGTCCAAGGTGTCAAGCCATCAAGGGACTCTTCTGTCAGACATGTTTGATCCCTTTCATTTTGCTTGATGAATGTTCCCTCTGGTGGTTTCACATTGAGGTGACATGTCAGCTCTCCTTTGTGGGCATCTACCAGTGAATACAGTCCTTCAGGATATCACATAATCAACATTCAGTGTTAGTTCCATTTAAATGTCATATTATTTAATCATTCCAAACTCATGACAATGAAGGCACCTTTTAAAATACACTGCCTTAATATTGCAGGTGTTTCCTCAAAGTCTGATGCCACAAAGTATGAAAAGAAATATCAGGTTCTTTAGGAGACGGCATGCATCTTGCAGCAACAGTTTTCAGTATGTTTAAAATGCAAAGTCATATCTGCCACCTCTCCAGCCCCCTGGCTCACCATTGAAACCCACCTGATGCTGGAGTCCTGCCTACTGCATTTGTCAGCATGTCTGGAGTCACACCACAGTGCTGAACAGCACGGCAAAAACTCATGGCTCAAATCTTCCCTCCTGTTTTGCTGCCAGTCCCACCAAAACATACTTGACTTGGATTATATTCTAGAAAATAAGCAAAGGCTGAAGCAGAGCTTAATATGTAAAATCAGATGGAAAGTAGAATTAGACGGAGAAGTTCCTAATTCTGCCTGTTTGAAACAGAGCCTTGCGGCCAGAGTAATTCAGAACTTAGCTGTTTTGACAAACAAATCTGTAACCTGAAGTCATTGGAGCTGGGACTGTACTTTGGAGCTACAGCTTCCACTGACATTAAAACCTTGTCATAAAGCCAAGACACCCATCAGGCAGGGAAAAAAGTCATACACAGCAAATTTCACTGCTTCATATTGTATTCAGGTCCTCTTCTAAATAGAGAAAGCACTGTCCATACTTCTGTGTGTAAAATGAGCAAGTGCTAGGTATTAAAATTTTATTCAGCTACCTGGCTTCTAAAATACTCAAGTACAGGAGAAGATATTTTCTTACAAACACTTAGAGAATAAACATATGATTGAACAGATAGAAATTAAAAAGAATTTAGATGTTACCATGTTTTAATTGGGGGAGGTGAAAAATTATGGTGTAGCTATTTTTAACCCAGCACAATGCTGCAAATATTGGTTTGAGGAACTCAAGCTTCATGACTGTACACTTAGAGGACACCCAGAGATGGGCACATATTAATATCCACCCCTCATCTTGCAGTTTTCCATAGCTGTGGATCATAAGTACTCTCTGATGTCTTAGGGCAGAAATATCAGGTTCACCTAAGCCGTCCTCAGGTGAAAGGATAATATGTAATGTTGTAGAGACCCTCAGAGGACCAAGTTCTACAAGGGTTAGCAACCAGCTGCTTCAAGGAGGTTATGAGCAGTGATGGGACAGTAACCTCTGCTGCTTTTTCAGAAATGCTTGTTTTCTCATGTTGAACCTCACTTCACAGTAGATTTTCCCATGATTGTGCAGAGGCAAGACTTTTCATTTTGTCTCTAGATATACACAGAATTGCTGAGTGCAGGCAGGTGCTGCTTTCTTCAGCTTCCAGCTGGTGCAAATAGCTTTGTATTTTGCTAGAATGATCAGGCATGTCTGTGGTATGTGCTATTTATTTAGAAAAATGCTTTATAAAGCAGTGGGGGCAATGAAGCTTTTGACCTACAGCTCTGAAAACACACGTGAAGTCAATCAAATGAAACATAGAATGCAGACTGAAATATATCATCGCGGATTTTGTTTCAACAAACTTAGCTGAGCCAGAAGAGGACTATTAGAGACAGGAAGTGTGAAGGAATGACAACAAGGGGTGGAGTGGAAGGCACCAAAAAGGCACATAAACATTAGCTTCAGGTCCTTGTTTGCAGTCTGAAACTTATGACAAGGTTTGGAGAACAGGAGAAACAAATACTCCTGACCTACTAGAGAGGAATTTTCTTGGAGGAGTAGGAAAAGGCAGCAAAAATCAGAGAAATGAAACAAGTGTCCCACCAGGAGACAAGAGGGAGGGTCAGAGGGAAAATGAAGGACTGTGCAACATACAAGTGTATGCATCCATGAGCACAGGACAAATCCATCACACAGGGAGGAGCTATCCCTATGAATTTAGCCCACACAGGGCCATAATTTGGATTGCATCCTGGAGAGGAGTTGGATCTGCCACAGGGAGCTGAGTCCTGCATGCCTGCAAACACCAGTGTTGTGCATATCCTTGGTTGTCACTGGTGTTAAACATGGCTGATATTCCTATTGTAAAGAGTCTATGCATGCTTGAAACTGTCTTTATGGTACCTGATTCCATAATGTTTTAACTGCAGTTGTACTTTATTGTTACTGCAATTGCTGGTACTGCCAGCTTTATACTTCTGTAGGATGCTTGATTATTTGTCTCATGATGCTTTTTAGAATTGTCAGATTAAACTATGAAAACAACATCTAAATGTTTCTTTGAAGAGTGCAGAAACAGGATTAAAAATGAAAACCTCTTCACTAGAATAAAAGAAACCCTGCAGAGATATGATGTGACAGGATGACTAAACCAAATATCCTTTCTTGAAGTATCCCTCTTTCCACAAGCAGATGGTTTGCTGTTATGATCAGGGGATCTGAAGCCAGAGAAATTATCCTGTTGTGAAAATGCCATTGGGGAGAATATATTTACTGCCTCCTTCTTATATTCTTTTCCTTGCTTTTACTTCCTACGGATGTGGTTTCTGTAAGCAGTTGTGGGAGACATCCTATCCCCTGCAAGGGAAGAGGCTGTTCCTGCTACTTTTAAAGGAAACGAAAAGACAGTGCTCTTTCACATTTTCCACTCCAAATTGTGAGCACAGCAACAGAGGGGGCTATAAACCAATTATTTCTGGATTGATGGAAGTAGGAAAGGAACCAGTAATCATTTATTGTCATGTATCTACTGCAAGTTTGCTGTTTTCCCCCAACTCCCCTTTCTTGCCACGCCATCAGTGATTTCTAATGTAATTCAGAATCCCAAAGACCATCAGCTATCCACGTCCAATTAACTCCTAAGGTGTGCTGTAGCCTCACACGGAGCTTTGGATCTCAGTTTTAATATCCATGCTGTCGTTTCTGCCACAGCCAGGTCTCTCACTCCTGCTGTCCCAGGTCCTTGAGCTCAGCTGTCTCAGATGTGGAAACCCATTCCTCCTCTGCTTGTGTCCAGCTGGTGCAGCAGTGTCACTCGCACCCAGGAGAGGTTCACTGCACACTGCCATGACTGCTGCCCCCCTTTAGCACGTTCCTCAAACCATACTGGACTTGCTGCTTTGCTCTGTCTGTCTCAATACACCTGTGAGACCAAAGTGACTCTGACAGCTGCCTGACAAGCACAGGCATCTTGTCTTCAGAGTTCATGTGACCTCCAGTGCATCATCGGTGCCACGGTAATTTCACATTAAATTCAGGCTGGGTTGTGACCTACCCTTCCTCTGTGTGTCTTAGAAGCTCTTGAGCTGCTTCTGCAGCGGCTTGATAGGTACAAATTTCCTTATGGCTCCCTCATGTGTGGAGTCTGCTGGGGGAGACATTCCCAGGGAGTTCCACTGGAATATACCTTTACACTTTACATCCTAATTTGTTTAGTTTATGTCAGCATTTCTGAGTTACTTGAGGCCTCCAGATGGGATTTTTTTACACTTTCCCCCCATCATTTGTGTGTAACTTAGTACTGTTACACTGTCAAATATTTTGTATTTCCAAGAAAAAGCCTTGTGGCTCCAAGTGCAACCCAATGGCATTCCAAGGAAATAATTTCATGAAGAGATTATGATCATGCATATATGGATGCCTCAGTTTCATAAGGTCACCTCCCAGAGTGTTACTGCTTTTTCAGTTTCTCATTAGAGACATTGTGATAGATGCCATTTTCAAGTCATTCGTATGCAAATGAAATATGTCAATGTTTTGCTTACTTTCTGCATGATCTGTAAGCACAATGCATTCACTTGCTCTTCTTCATTATACTTTCCTCCCTAGAGCAATAGGCTTCTCTTATTGTAGCCCAAATTATGGCAAGAGAAACTTTCTTGGGTAGATGAGCTGTAGCCAATCTTGACCCTATCATCTCTATTTCATACTCTGTTGAGAGCTCCTTTATTTCCCAGAAGCATCCTTAGGTTCCTTTTTAGTTGATGCCAACAATTGTCTGAATTCCATTGCATGAATTCAGTCTCTGAGATCCAGAATTGGCGTCTTTTTAGCTCAATAATAAGCATTTTTTTTTTTTTTACTTCTGGTACAATTAGAAATTTTCACTTTTCCATAAATTTTAATATTATTCCTTATCTGAGCACTCACTGGCACAAATTTGTTATATTATAAAAGTTAACCTCTATATGACCAGAGTTTCACTCCTACCAAAAGTGAATTGTCTTTGCAAATACTGGTATCTCTGGTGCGCCTAAATATTGAGGAAAATCCATCGTGTTCTGTGAACCTTCAGGTGGACAGGGAAGGGGAGGGAAAGGCACTGATCTCTTCTCTATGGTAACCAGTGACAAGATCCAAGGGAATGTCCTGCAGGTGTTTCCAAGAAGGTTAAGGCTGGATATAAGGAAAAGGTTTTTCAACCAGGGGGTGGCTGGGCACTGGAACAGGCTGCCCAGGGAAGTGGTCACAGCACCAAGCCTGAGAGAGTTCAAGAAGCATTTGGACAATGCTCTCAGTCCCCCTCCCCGGTGACTCTTGGGGATGGTGCTGTGCAGGGCTGGGAGTTGGAATTTGATGATCCTTGTGGGCTCCTTCCAACTGAACATATTCCATGATTCTATGATGCTGTGCTGATTTCCTTGGCTGCCATGAGGAAGAAGGGTGTTCCTTCCTCTACAGATCTCTGCTGATGCTTTTAAATGCCTGTGAGGAGCTGTGATCCTTTTACAAACTGCAGATATTATCTTGTGTGAATTGTTTGTCCACCCTGTGTTTCTCCATCATGGGATTGTGGATTCCCTGCACACTGCACACTGCTGGTGTTAGGCTTTCCTGCCTCAGTCTCATTTGCAGAAAAATTGTGGGTGTATTTTCATGTTCACAACATCAAAGC
Source organism: Melospiza melodia melodia (assembly GCF_035770615.1). Classification (NCBI taxonomy): domain Eukaryota; kingdom Metazoa; phylum Chordata; class Aves; order Passeriformes; family Passerellidae; genus Melospiza; species Melospiza melodia. The sequence continues at coordinate 137,205,184 of NC_086194.1, forward strand.
AGCATTTAACCTTCTCAAATTTCAGGCAGGTCCTTCAAATGCTTTGTTCTAAGCAGATTCTGGGTATTTCAGTATGCATTTCTTTGACTAATTTTCCCCAGAATATGTGATTTTATCACAAAATGAATTCCAAAATTTTTTAGACTTTTTTACCTTTCTATAAATCACAGACATTTTTATTTTTACTATATTGAGTTGTTTGTTTGAAAACAAACATCTCACATGTTTCCCTTTATCTTGACTGTAGTGCTTTAATCGCTTTTATAATCTTTCATAATAAACCTTCTTTTCCCAAAATAATGTCAACAACCAAGTTGCTTCACAACTTCTCTGTCAGAAACTGAGCTACCTTAACACTGGTACTCCTGTTTTATGGATACAGATTGAAGTACTGGGCAAACTACTTCAGCTTACTTCTGTGGTGTGAAAGAGTTTTGATTTTTACAAATTGTTTAACCTCTCTGTTTTTCTGTTAGGAGATTTTTTTGCTGTTTATTATTGAGAAAATCAGTTGTTCAATAATCATCTTGATTGAGGAATTTGCTGTATGCATTGGTAGATTTCACACTGAGCAGACTTTTGTAGTCTGAACTCATTCACAACTCAGTTCAAATAGCAGAACCTATTTAAGAAATCTCCCAGGCTGTACAACACAGTCCATCTAAGATGCAACTGAAAAACTGGAACAACACAGAACCTAGAAGAGACAATTTGGGGAAAAAAAAAAGTTTTTAACTTTTTATTCATAAAATTTTGAAGCTGATGGTATCAAATACCAAAACAGTGGTGAACAGATCTTCCCAAACAGATCCTGACAGAACTTGGGAAATATATTAATTTAACCTCTGCATTGTAAGTGTGTTGTCAGTGGACCTTATCTTCAATTTTTGTGCAAAGATGTACTGTACATGCACATTGCAGTATATGTATGATAAAAGTGTGTCATTGCCAAAAGTAAAAAAAAAAAAAGCAAAAACACAAACAAAGCACCCAGATGAAGCATCTGCAAAGCATCCAGTAATACTATTAGATTCTCACTAACACTTGCAGACAAACATTGGCCTTGATTGTCATCTCCAAATGTTTTTCAAATTTCTGGATATTCAGACAAAATATTTTACTTCCTTCCAGAAATAACCTGGCACTACTGGAGAGCTGTCCAGTGAGCAGCATAATGAACACTCTTTACTAAGCTCGGTTACTTTTCTGTGCCAGTTATAGATTTCAGTAATGGGGAGGTTTTAATTGAGTTGATGGACGTAAGTGGGATTAATATGCATTGCGCATGTGCAACACTCTGTAGCAGGTAATAGGGAATGCAGCTTTTCTGATAACTTCTCTTCACCTGGCACATTTCTAATAACAAGGAAATCCTTCATTCTTGGAACAACCGTTCAATGCAGCGAGTTAGTGGTATAGATTTTCTTCTGGTCTGAACAGGTTATCTTCTTTTGTTTATTGTTGTCATTTGTGCTCATAATATGAGTTTTGCAGCAAAGCAGATAATAAATAAGCCTTACCTTCCTGCCCATTTCTATAATAAATTCTGTGGCATATTATAAAGATGATAAAAGCTTTAAATGGAGGCTGTAACCTGAAGCCCTGAGTAACCAGTGATCAGTCAACAGTAAGTGTGGAACATGACAGGCCAGGAAGAGTCTGACAACTTGACATGCACATGTACCTTAACATCTGAAATACCACAGCATCATGGGGTAAGTAAGTTTGGAAGATCAGATCCCACTCATAACTTAAAGCAGGGCAAACTTTGAAATTAGAAGTAAGCACTACCACTTCAAACAAAATCTCTGCTATTTACTAGAGGGACAATACATGCCACTGTGCCAAAAATCTTGCAATGACACCAAGTAATTTGCAAATTTGCACTGGCACCCTGTGTTTGGAGTTTAATAAGGAGGACTTGCTGCTGCCTACAATTACGTGAGAAGAGTTCTTGATGGGAAGCCTTTAAAAAAGAAGGTACAGACAGGCTGTCCAGTACCTACCTAGCAAATTTAATGACCTCCAGTGATATGAGAGAGGATACTCCAGTCTCTGCATGGAAAATACCAAATTCATTTAAGATTTCATGTAGCAGTACTTAATATGTGACTTTAACCTGATATGAAAAGAAAGAGGAGAATGAAAATTTGTATGGCTTTTTAATCTGAGGTGGCTAAGAAATGGGGTCACACCTTCCTGTGAACGGCAGTTTTAGAAAATTCAGAGAATTTTTTTCCCTGCTCTTGGCCCTGAAAAAAATAATCAGAGCAAATTTTTAAGGAGTAGAACCAGAGTGTGAAGGAATCATGAGCTTGCATGATGCTGTGGTGCCTGAAACACAATTTAGAATAACTTTTTGGAGAAGGCAGGGCAAGCACTACTCAGGCAGTAATCTTTGCTGGTAACTCTCGGACTGCTCCTGTTAGGGTCTGTAGTGTGAGCAGATAATATATAGGATGCCAAAGGGCTGAACAGTGACCTGGTACAACGTCCCCAGTTTGATATCCATGCCTGGCTAATGATACTGGAAAGACAGGAACTGCACTCGTTAATGCTGTGCTTTTCTTGCACCTACACAGACATCAGAAATTGTTTAGCACCTACACAGACATCACCATTTTTCTACTGCTCTCTTTTAAAGCTGTTTTGAAGTCAGAGTTAAGGTGGCAGTAAAGCCAGGTAGTGAGGAATAAAAAGTGTGAACTGAAGGGAGGATGTGTTGTGGAAATGAAAGAGCCGTTGCAGAGAGTATAAGCATGTATTTTGTGTAGCAAAGAGTACAAAGTTTAGGTGACATTTAATGCTGCCAAACTGACAAAAGTCCTGATTCTGAGTGATTACGCAATGAGCTGCACTGACTGCCGCCTAACATTGCTTTAGGTGGTGAACACAGCACAAAAAGAACATCCAAATGGCAAAGTCACGCACTTAGGAAAGGAAAAATCTGAGTATCAAAGCGCAGCTTCAGGGGGCCCTGACTACACCAGTGCTTTACCACATCTCTGGGAGAAACCACCGCAGAGAGAGCTCTACCTCCCACCTGTGGGTTGGGGCTGCAGCCTCCCTCTCTGTTGGGAGAACATACCTAATGAACTCCAAGAAGTTTGACTGATCATAGCTTTTAAGGCAAGAGGCTGTGACTAACTGGCCTATGAAACAGCCTCCACACTTCCTTGACTGACTTTGGACACAGACTTACACAAATTTGCAAATTCTCTCTGTGTCATTAAATCCACGTGTGCCAGGAAAACCTTTTTTGAAAGATTGGGTCCATGCTCCAAAAGCTCTAAGATTTAAATCTCCAGACTCCAATAATCATAGAAATACTTTGAAGTGCAGAAAACAATATTTTTCTCTCTAAGCCCATGGAGAAACTGTCATCCCACCCCCAGCCTTCAACACTGTTCCCATAAAAATATGTCTGGCTCTCTGTTGAAATTTTTGGGCCCAAAATGTGTAACTACAGCAAAGTTGCAACAAGTCAGACAATCAGGCAATCTTAGCTATTGGTGGTGCTATTAGCAATGCCTGCTTTTATAACCACAGGGGAAAAACATCAGTGAAAAATATCAGTTCTTTGTACTGCACAGTGCAAGGCTCTTCACTAAGAAAATGGTCTTCATGACAGGTTTCTTAAATGCATGTTGTTGAAAATGCCATGAAACTTGAATTGCAGTCTGATATTGTAAAAATCGCTTTCCTAAAAATATCTTTTCCACAATGTATCTTTAAGTCTTTCCACATATATTTTTAACACGACTCGTATTTTTTATTATCAAAACTTATTCCAAGGACATTAAATTATGGTCAGGTTTCTCTTTACCAAGACACTGCTCTGTTATTAAAAAAAATACAGAGAGAAAGAGATCACAAAAGGGCAGACACAAAGAGATTATGTTTTATTGCAGACCTGACACATTGGTCTGCTTCTGTTAAATCAGTCTGGTGACTATGTGGGACTTTGTGAAATACAAATCCACAAAACAATTTTCCCTTCAGCATGAAAGGATAAGATAGCAAAGCAATCTCACTTGGAGACTGGACAAGGACAGAGACTGAATCACACAAAAAATAAGAGGATGGGGTTTTTTCCCTTAGGCTTCTCTTGGTCTGAAGAATAAGAGGCTGTATATGAGGCAAAGGTGATGCTGCTATCAGGTGTTTATCCGAGGCAGTGTGAGCTGCCTCATATCGCACCCACCAAGGGCTGGGTCTCCCCCAGTGTGCAGGCACTTGGCAATTTGACTCCCTTTAAAACAGATTAGCTCATGGGGTTTGCTCTCAGATGCATACACTCATATTCACACACTCCTGTTGAAAGAGAATAAAAAATGGAAAATATATCTTCACCCTGGGACACTTATTGCTATGGGACATTTATCAAAGCTGACAGGGACCAAAAAACTTGCTTTAAAAAGGGGTTGTGCAAGTGCTAGATGAAGGGAAACATTGAATTTTAAAATGAGATTTCTGTCTCAAACAAATTAGAGTAAAATACAAAATTCTTAGTGTAATAAGACAGGTATCTAGCTCTTGTTTAACAGATAGCTCTGAGAAAATGAGTACCAAGAGCCTGTGATACCTACAAGGGCTTGTACAGAGGAGTCAACACAAAGGATTATTTTAACTTACTGCTAGATGCAAAGATATTTACCAGAAAAGGAATAATTTCCATCAAATACTTTGTTTCAGTCCATCAACAATTGCCAATAAGAAAATTGTTTGATCATTTTCTTCTGACCATGCTAGGGTATAATCTCATCACAATGATGGTTTATAATCTCCTTTCCATGCTGCTTTTAAGATGATTCCATGCATTGTTCAAGCCAGGCAAGATCAGACTTCTGTTCAGCAGCAAATAAGTTGCCTAGCACTATAAATAACAAAATCTCCTTTCCTCCATCATCAGCTTTCAATCACAACACAAGTGTAATGCGACTTCAGGAGTTCTGTTTAATACCTTGGTGCTTCCATGGGCAAAGATGAAAAGCTTCTCTGCAAAGTCAATAGGTCTCCTGAGAAGCAGTGCAAGTACCACAAGACCTTTTTAATTGCTTTTCTTTGGCTGACTTTAACTAACGCTGTGGGCATTTGTCCTCACCATGGCAGTTTGGCCTTTGCTCAGGCACCATTATTTCAATAGAGAGCAAGTGTATATACATATATATGTGCACATGTGTGTGTGTGTATACATATATATATATATATATATATATATACACACATGCATGTGACAGTGTGAAAAAAAAATAGAATAAATGTTTTACAAAGACTGTGTAGAAAATCTCAGCAAAACAATGCATATCAAAAGAGTCAATCTCTGTACGGGGTTTTTGTTTAAAATCTCAGTACTGGACAAGAAGAAATAAGGCATGAATGCTATATATTATGCTTTTCATTAATGACTTTGCATGCACTCAATTAATTCTTTTCAAGAGCTTTTTAAATGCTGCTGAATTTGCCTCAGTGCCATCTTCTTTGCCCTAACTCCTTCACTCCCTGTGCTTTCAATCACAGTGTCCTACAGATCTACTGCCCTTCAGGATCAGTCCAAGGCCTGTCTATGGAAATAGAAATAGCTAGGAAAGAGCTTCAAACAAGATCAGCTAAAGAAAACGGTGGTGTTCTTTACTATAGTGGTTAATGGTATTAATTAATTTTATCTAAAGCTTAACTCTAAGAAATTACTTTTAAAAAAGCCCTATTCTCTCTATTCTTTTTCAAAAAGTATATATTAAAAATAGAGTGTGTTTTGGGTCAAATTTTCAATGCCAAACTTCCAACCCCAGCGCTCCTGAGTAGTTTCTTTTCCAGGTGCTAGGGAATTAGGATGCTCCCTCATTAAAGGTGTCTTAATGCTGGCTGTTACTTTCTTTGGTGGAGGTGCTCATTCTGCTGGTGGGCATTTTACTTTAGAATGCCCTGCACTAAAATCTTATTAAAATAAAAGCTAAAATTTTAGCTCAAAATAAGACACCTACTTATTTACTACACCCCCAAAACTGAGAGCAGCTCACAACCAGAAATGCCCACCAACAGCTCAATTGGAGATAAAACACACCACTTTATCTCCTGGTGCCAGGGAGAAAGGACTGAGGGAGGTCACTTCTCTCAGTAACCCGAATCTTGCACAGGGACTTTATTGCCACGATGATTTGGAATGAGCAGCCAAAGCTCAGGGGTCACACTCAGCCCAGGGCTTGGTGTGTGACACATCCCTGCTGAGCTGTGCTCGCCCAGCAGGTCAGCAGGCCAGGCTTGCTCTGTGCCCAGCACGTTTTGCCATTTCTAATTAAGCCCAAAACTGCTTTCAGCTTTGATGATCTTCCTGCTGCTTTTTCCTTCCCCCACAACTAATTTCAGACATTCACATTCAGTGAGATACAGGAATAGAAGCAACTCAGCTTGCAGTCGCCCTGCCTTAGGAAAGCTGAATATAAACAGGTTTCTGAGCTACACTTTACACCAGAAATCAGAACACTGGGGACAATGCAGCCTGGTTTGCTGGAGCTGGCTGCAAAGATCATACCAGCTTCCTAAACTAACTCTGAAAAATAGCCTCCAGCCAATTCATGTCCCTTCCTAAACTGCCTGTGACCCAAACTACCCCTGCTTAGCTTAGTGGGTGACTGTCACTCTTCTTGTTCCACCAGAAGCATCCTGATCTGGCCTCACCTAATACGACCTAATCTAGAGCAATCTGCAGCACCCCAGTTGCACATGTGCATGAGCTACTTCCAAATTAGTGTCTCAGTGCTCTGGATTTTACTTTTTAATCACATTTGAATTCCTCTCTTCCCTGTGAACCTCCTCAACCAAGCCCCTGAATGAACCTGCTGTTTCTCTATTAACATAATTTATTCATCTATTTTGTTGTTGTTGTTTCTGGAGGGAGCCTTACTCTCTAACTTTAGTGTATAAAAGAGAGGTACATGCCAAGCAAAAAGTAGCACCAGGACATGGTGTCAATCCAACAGAGTTACTGCTTCTGGAAATTTTCTGTTACTAAATTATTCTGAGCTGGTTCAGAAAAGGGTTTCTTGCAAAAAGGTAGTGAAGAAATCCCCCTTTTGCCCCAAGGTTACAACTTATTTTGTTAGACCAGATGACATGACAGCATGATTCTATCAGGACAAATCAAAGTTTACTGAGCAAATCTGTGTTCTATAACCTGATTTATTGGTGCCATCTGCCAATACCCATGAACAGATGCTCTGTAGGACCTCACTAGTGTGCAATAAAGACTGGAAGAAACCCACCGCAAATGACTGAATTTTTAAAGTTACTGAGTGTAGCAGGAGAGATAACAAACATAATGTAAAAATGCCTTGGAGAATGTATCCCAGTGTTCATTTTGCAGTTTTGGTTCTCTGACAGAAGTACTTCAGAGCATCTTCATCTATATATGTGGATATGAGATGTAAAAATAAACCAAGAACTCAAAATTTCCCATGATTTTGCTCCAGTCCTTTGCTATTATGTGCTTCAAAGTAAAGAGAGCATTTTGGTGGGAGCAATTACAGTCACAGCTAACCCAAAATCAATGAATTCTTCACGATTGCAAGAGTTCTTTATATGGTTATATTCAAGCAGGTCAGGATTGCCATACTGCTATCCCTAATGTCTTTCTTTTTACTGTTTTCCCCCTGCTCTGCAGCAATTTTCAAGCCCCGTGTACTCTGAGGGCATGCCAAGGTAGAAGCAAGCGATTTGCAATTATTGCCACCGGCAACATTAATTTTGCATTCCCATCTCTTCAAAAACACAGGGGACCAAAAAGAGATAAGAGAAAGACAAGCAACTTGTCGGGGTGGAGATTGGAAACGTGCCTGGGATCAGTGGAGGCACTGCAGAGGGTGAGGGAGAGCAGCCCCAGCTCCCGCAGCCCCAGGGAACACCTGTAGAGGTGCAGGAGAAGACCAGCCCTAGTGAGTGTCCTCATGGCCCTGGTCCTGCCAAACTAAGGATCCATCTCTTAGGGGCTGCATTGAAATTAGAAGCTGAAATTGTAGCAATGGAAGGACGCTTTCCCTTCCTGCCTAGCATGCCCTGTTCAACAGCCCACTCTGTCCATACCAAGGGCATCACATGGAATTCATTCAAACATGCTCAGGAGCAGGTTGTTGATGGACACAAGCTATCCAATATCTGACAAAGTTGTAAAATCAGTGACTTTCAACAACTGTCACTCTTTCAGAGGCTGAATTTGGATCTGAAGCTGAAGAGCTGAAGAGTAGAAATCCTCCTTCCCTTATTGCGCCAATTCATTAAATCCACACACTCATGAAAATTCTCCATAGAGAAAATATCCCTGAACTATTAATAAAATCTTCCTGAACTATTAATACCATCACTGGGAGCTTTAATCCACCTTGGGAACTGATTATGTAAGTGGACAAGCCTGAAGATGCTGTTTTTATCCTCAGTTTACATGACATTTCACTTTCAACAGTTTTGTTTATGACTGATATCTTCCTGAATCTGGGGGCAATTATTTTCTTTCCAGGGTAATTTGGATGTGTAGTGAACTGTAAAGTATAGTTGAGATAGAAGTTCATTGGGGTGTGTGCTTGGTTTTCTGATTAGAAAGGGTAAAAGTTACGAAAGCACTTTAAAAATGCTTATTTCTCAAAATTCAGACACTCTGTAACCTAGAAATATGCTGTAATATGGATTTTGAGCTCAAGTCTTTGGTCTATGATGTCAATTCATGTAGTTTGAAAGGAATGACCTTGAGCATCAGGCTGGATTCATTCCTATTTTTCATATTCAAAGATGGGTTTGTGTTCCCGACACACTTTGGTGTGAGGAGCTACTGGAAAATCATGTTGGTTTTTAGCTTCCAGGCAGTTCCAAACAACCAGAATAAAAGGTTTCTGATGCATACTCATGCCAAAAGAAAAATGGGTGTTTTCATGCAAGAACAGGCAGAAAGAAAGAACAATTTTCTCTAATCGACCTCATAGCTTCCAAGCACCCCTCCTAAGCTATTAAATGGAATATTATGTACCAAAGGTTTTCCAGGCTCAGTTCAAGAATTTTTCTTGAACAGGAGGTCTGAGCAGAGATGGGAAATGATGATCCCCATAACATTTTGCTCTGACCTGCAAGCTTGGAAACCCTTCTTCTATCTGAAATGAAAGATGTATTGAAGCCTGCATGGGTTTGGGGGGGTCTGTTGCAGCTCCACTGTGTTCATTACTTTCTCTTTAGGCATGATAAAGAGGAGAATAACTGAAAACAGCAAAGAAGCAAATATATAAAGAAAAACAAAGACAAATCAGGCAAAAGAATAGGCCCAACAATGGCCCCAGTTTCATTAAATCAACTCAGACTCCGTTTGGACTATTTTCTTTCTCTCACTTTGCCTATGTTGCTTTGGGAAGGCGCCACTGCAGCATTGATAGATATATTCCTTGTTTTAGATCATTTTAAGTCCCGGTGAAGAAGGCCTGGTCTGACTGGGGAGTGAGCCAGCTGTCCAAGAAGATATCTGAAGTTCTTTCACTGAAGTGTGGATTGGATGAGTGTACTATGAGGTGGATTGAGAACTGGCTCTAGGGCAGATCCCAGAGGGCCATAATCAGAATCACAGGGTCAGGTTGGGGTCCTGTCACTAGTGGTGTCCCACAAGGTTCAGTTTAACTTATTCATCAATGACTCTAATGAAGGGGCAGATGCCACCTCAGCAAGTGCAATAGGGCAAGAAGGAACCGATAAAAACTGAGGCATGGGAAGTTCCACCTAAACATGCAGAAGAACTTCTTTCCTGTGCTCCAGGGTGAGAACTGAACAGATTGCCCAGAGGGATTGTAGAGTCTCCCTCACTGGAGATACTCAAGGATCATCTGGACACAGTCCTGTGCCATGTGCTCTGGGATGACCCTGCTGGAGCAGGGAGTTTGGGCCTGATGTCTGTGGTCCCTTCCAGCCTGATCCATTTTGTAATTCTGTGATTCTTTGCTATTTCTAAGGAGCTGGTTAGCTTGATTAGGACTGGATTGGATGTATTTATCTACTCTGTAATTTCATGGCTGAGCAACGTGCTAATGTGTTCAGCCCTGTTTTCAGAAGAGAAGACAGTAGTGCCCAAAAGTAATCAAAACAATTAATGTGTGCTATGTTTCATTTATAGCATTGGAATAAAACCCAGGTATATCCTCAGGATTGGGTATTTTTGACAAGGAATCAGGTTAAGAAAAGGCTCCATGATCCCCGAGTCCATTTCACAGTAGACTCCAAAAAATGTACCTCATTATAAAATACACCTTCCCAAGGAATCACAAGACATGAGAAATCAAAAGAGAATTCCTAAAAGCAAAAGCTCTCCAGCAGAAAATCAATTTCAGCTACTTTCACCTCGCCCCAGGGAAAGCAGCAGAGACACTAAGTGGGGTGTGGGAAATGTCTCATACATCTTCCTGGAACTGCACAAGGCAGACCTCCAGACAGGAGCTTTACTTTCCAAGACAGCGCTGCTCTAATTAGGGACTTCTACAAAATTAGTATGTTGCAGTTCTAAACAGTTCTGGATGATTCCCATATCAAATTTCTTTGGGTTTGGTTTTTTTTTTTCCTTAAAAAAAAGTCTTTGTCCTTGTGCTAATTGACAGCCTTACAAAAGCAGGTGGACTGAGGGATGAAGGTCAAATTGAACTTAATGTGCTTAATAGGGCAAGGAACAAAGTTTAGAAGAAAGTTACAGACAAAAAAATGTTCTTTGTTGGTTTTGGTTTTTTTGAGGGGGGGTTTGTTTTATTGGTTTTTTTTTTTTCTGACTGTCATGCTTCCTTTTCAAGGGTCTTTGTGCACTTTTGGGTGTACCTTCAAAATTAAAAGAAAGCAATTGCCTTAAAATAAAATTAATAAAATTGTTATATTAAGGGCTTTTCTATAACACAGATGTGTGAGATAGAAGTTAGCTTATAGACTCAACAATCTACGTTGGGTGAACATAAAATTAATGTTCTATATAGGAAAGTGCATCCTGCTCCTTTTTTCTAGAGGCAGACTGCTAGCTTAAAGCTCTGGCTGGTACCTATAATTCTCAGTATTTGGGCCATTCTGAGTATTGTTAAAGCTGGTCAACATGCCCTAAAAAATACATGTTCCCCCCTGAAAATGAAGACAGACTGATGTTTCTCAGTAAAAATGATTAATATAATTTGTGCATTCCAGCAGGAAGGCAAAAAACCTTTCCTTTTCAGGTCAGTATAAATCTCTGTGTCTTAAAGTTATTCCCCTGCTTCCAATCTTTCATTTCTTTACTTTCCTGTGGTTCAGACTCAGATTGGATTTTCTACACTGACATTAGCTGCCACAGTACAGCCTGAGAACAGCTGTGACAATTTACTTCCAAAGAGCAAAGGTGTCAGAAACTTCTTCCTTATAGATACAGCTTGTGGGATGGCAGCCAGCTTGAAAAATATAGAATTATAATAAATAAATAAAGAAAGAAAGGCAAATATGGAACTTTCCAGTTTGTCTTAGGTTTGTTTTTTTTTTTTTTTTTAGAATAATCTGTGAAAAGCTCCAAATCTTAAAAGCTTCATTCCCATGTGTGAGGAAGGTGACTGAATTTGTGAATTTTGCATGAGATGGGCATTTTATGGCTCTGGTCTGCTATAAAACACAATTTTAGGTTATCACATGGTAGAAAATCACTTTGGGCTTCACACTTCTCTCAGTCCATGTGTTTTGCTAGCTGGGCTCAGACTCTGCACCAGATTCTCAGCAGTCAGTTGAAGCCACTGCAACATGCAGCGCTGCAGCACTTTATCTCAGTCAGATCTGCATCCTAAACTCCCATGAAATGCAGTGGAAATACACTCTATTGAAAATGAACACCCCAACAGGGCATATGTCATCCTTAAAGAGAATTATAGAATCATAGAATTACTGAAGAGAATCATAGGGTTGGAAAGGATCTTAAAAATCACCTAGTTCCAATCCCTCTGCCATGGCAGGGATGCTGCTCATTAAATCACATTGCTCAGGATCCATTAAACCCGGCCTTGACCACTTTCAGGGATGGAGCATCCACAATTTCTCTGTTCCAGTTCCTCAGCTCCCTCTAAGAAAAGAATTGCTTTCTAACATCTAATCTAAACCAGTCTTATTTTAGTTTAAAACCTTGTCCTATCACTATCTTCCCAGATAAGAAGACTCTCTCCCTCCTTGCAGCCTCCCTAAGGCACTGGAAGGCTGCAATGAGGTCTCCCCAGAGCCTTCCCTCCCCCAGGCTGAACAACCCCAGCTGCCTCAGCCTGTTCTTGTAGGAAAGGTGCTCTATTCCTCTGATCAGCTCTTTGGCCCTCCTCTGGACTCATTCTAGCAGGTTGACATCTTTCATGGGCTAAGGACCCCAGACCAGGTGGGGTCTCAAAAGCTCAATTCATCATTTACTGGAGTTTAAAACAGGGTCACCTGTGATGTTACACTGCTTGTCCTCCTGTGTGCTGGCCTGATTACCCCATAGTCCTTCACAGGACATCCAATATGCAGATTTGTAATGATTTCAGATCTACTGACCTGTCTGAGGTGGAAATGGCTTATTTTACTGTATAGCAAAAGAAAAAGATATCACTTAATGCCTGAGGCTGCTCACAAACATTACTCTAGTATGGTTTTAAATGTCAGCCAGGGCAAACCACAGCTAGAGAGCGTGGAGAGTCCTGATGATGTGCCCTGGGTTGCAGGAGGTGCTGCATGCATACATATTGCTAAATCTGGGGGAAAAATTGACCTTGAAGCAGCAGAGAAGCTCGGCAGAGCAGGTGTATAAGGGGATTTTTTCATATCATCTCACAAATCCACCCTGTATTCTCACCAGCTGTGCTCAATCTCTGATGCTCGGGAGGAAGGCGAGAGAAAGCCCCAGGACACCCTGTGCTAATTGTGGGGGGAAGGAACCTGCCTGAGTCCCAGAGCCAAAGCCCTGAAGGAGGAGACCTGATTATACTCTACTTTTCCTGCTGAGCTGCAGGGGTTAGGAACACACACACAGGATGAGGACGGCTTCATCAGAATCTCCCTTCACAGCGGAGAGACAGGCTGCTCTCCTCCCCTTGCGAGCGTATTTGCACACAGCCGCAGCGGTTCTCCCATTATTTATGCCGTGAAAAAAAAAAAAATAAAAAAAAATCCTAGCCTCTTCCTTGACTGGCGTTTGTTGGGTAAGCCCGTAGGTGCAAAACACCCTTCGCAATGTGCAATAACCTGTAAAGAGAGGCCAGCAGCCACCTCCCCTTGTCCTGGGCGTGGCGGGCTGTTGGAGGATGCTGCGGGATGCTGAGCGAGCGCCGCTCCAGCGGGACGCTCCCTGCATCTCAATGATGCCCGGGCTGTTCGCGCCGAGCCGGGCAGCGGCTCCCGCAGTTTCCATGGCGCTGCCATGGTGCGCTCTCCCCACACCTTCCCTTATCAGCATTTCCCACCCATCCTCCTCCCTGCAGCACGCTGCTTGCTCACCCCGAAAGGTCAGCCATTGTAATGATGATTTCGGCAGGGGGAGGCAGGGAGGCCGAGGGGTGAAAAGGTGAGCTCTGAGCAGCGCTGTGCGTGGGAACCGGGGGCTTGCCTTGCGCTCTACAATGAGGAATTAGAGAGCTTCCCCTCGTCACCCCCCTCTCACTTCCCAGGCCGGCCGAGTCAGATGCCCTGACGGAGTTAAAAAATGTTCGTGAGAAGTGGCTGGAGACCCGACTTTAAATCTTCAGCATCTCCTCGGCAATTGATGTGCCAGTGTGTGCAGGGGCGAAGGGACTGCCTCTGTCCGCAGAGGAAACTGATACAAACGCTTACAGGCATCTTTTTTGTTTCTCCATTTTCCTCCTGCCCCCTCCCAGTGCTCGTTTGCAGATGGAAAGAGACAGATTTTTCCTCCGACTTTCATCCAATTGACTGCCAGAGTAAAGCACTGCATCTCTTAACTGCGTTCCTTTCTTTCTTTCTATAGGACAGCTTTCCTGCACGTTTTGGAGGAGTCCATTTTGTCAATCAGCCCTGGTACATCCATGCCCTGTACACGCTAATCAAACCATTCCTCAAAGACAAGACAAGGAAAAGGGTAACTAGATGGGAGTGGGGGTGGGGAGGAACCTGCAGACCTGGATTTTCTGAGTAGCTGCCTGTTTTCTTTTCTAGTTGGTTTTTTTTTTTTTTTTTTTACTCTCCATTTTCCATGTGGTATAAGAGAATTGCTGCTGTTATTAAAAATTAGAGTTTGGAATGGTCTGGATTGAATCAATAACTCAGCCAGGGACCAGAAATTTATCACTAACAAAGCATGGATACATTTCACTGGGACATGCTCAGGGATAGAGAGAACTGGCAATGTAGAGGGACTATCAGGCCTGGCTGAAGTTGCTTGCAAGCAAGGGAAAATTCAGTTCAACTCTTTTTGTAGGAGTAAAAATTCATATTACATTCCTTCAGCAGGGTGACAGTTTTCACATGGTGGTAACTCACTTGCTTCCACCAAAAGTACCCATGCCTGAAGGCTGTTTGCTCACACTGCAGAAGAGGCAGATCCTCTCCACTGAAACCCAAGTGAATTGGGGGTTCTGCAGTCATCCTAGCCATTTGCTCTCTGCATTCTGTCAAACAACAGCTAAATATCCCCCAGAATCCACCCTGAGGTGGGTCTGACTAGGCAAGAAAAGGGTAGGACCCACCTGAAAGCAAAGAGGGGTTAGAGAACCAAGTGTCGTTGAAGCAGCACCGAGTGGTGACACAGCCTGATACCCCCCTGGAAGTGTCTGTGCTGGGGTACAGGGCTAGTGGCACCCTCAGATGCTGAAGTCCTGCTCTTTATGCCTGCTTTTAGTAAGCTCCACTGTCACCCTTTTCTTCTCACTGCTCTTCATGTAAGCCTCTATCCTCTTACAGTAGCAATAATCAGTCATAATTCCTGACTTCTGCTTCTCCTGATCTGGTACTTAAGAAACTGAAATTGTCAAGTGCCAAAAGCAAGCGAATCAGAAGTGTTAGTAGTGCCAGCCTAATTCTTCAGCTGCCCACCCCGAATTAATCCCCCCTTTTCTGCCAACTGAGAGCTTTTGAAATTCCCACCTGAAACTGCAGAGTCAACTAATGACGCTCCAGACATCAATAGTGCTGCTATTATACTTAATGAAGTAAGGAGTGGGTGACGACTTTGAACTTTTTCTTTTATTTGTTAAAGATCTTTCTTCACGGGAACAACCTGAACAGCCTCCACCAGCTAATACACCCCGAATGCCTGCCCTCTGAGTTTGGGGGGACTCTGCCTCCCTATGACATGGGGACGTGGGCTCGAACGCTGCTGGGTCCCGACTACAGCGATGAGAACGAGTACACCCACACCTCCTACAACGCCATGCACGTGAAGCACGCCTCCTCCAACCTGGAGAGGGAGGCCTCGCCCAAGCCCATGAAAAGGTTGGTACTGCCCTTGAAATCAGCTCTTTTTTGGCTCCCTGAACAGGTTAAATCTCACAGGAAGGGCTCATCTGGCTCAAAGGGAGGCAGTAATTTGGCAAACGTTGATGTTGACGAGCGCTTCACTCTGGGCTGTGCTCGTGGTGTGGTGGGAGAAAGGAAGTCTCAGTGGAACCGTAATTACTTGTCTGATTACTGTGCATGAAAATGAGGGGAAATTAATGAGCCCCTGCACAAAGCATTACAGAAAGTACATCAGGGTGAGGTGCTGGCCTGCACGGTGCAGTGCACCCAGTGCACTTCAGCACTGGTCCCAATTCCTTCTGCTCCTCTGCTGCTGCTGGCCCGTTATCCATGAGGGATTTACCTCCTTGAAAAGCAGCTTTTGTACGATGAACACCACTGCCCTCTAAAGGGAAAAGGAGTTGGTCTCCTGCCTCTGCTTCTGTTTCCACTGGCTCTGCAAAGCCCTGCAAAGGCAGTTGCAGAGCTGCTCTTTACATGCTCTGATTTTAGTTCTAGTGATTGTGCATTCAGCTCTGAGTGCTCCAAATGACACCTCTGGAGTGTGTTGCCCTCAGTAGCTGCACTGATTGTGGGGATGGGGTCAGGAATTCGGATACCTGGCACAGAGCTATGGGTGATACGGCTGAGCCAGCACCAGCTGCAGTGAGCCATGGCCATGCAGGCTTCCCTGTGTGAGGGTAACATCTGCACTTGCCTCACCCCTGGCACCCCCTGCATGAAACTGCTTTCCCTGCAGTGATGCTTTCCTCGCTGCTGCCACTTGATGAGTGCCGTGCTCACAGGCACGGCGTCACTCTCCGTGACAGGGAGCGGCCATCATTTTGTCACAGCAGAATCAAAGCTGACAACACAGACAGGCCATAATGTCATGCAATTAATTTTGAAAGTCTTTCATCTTCAGAGGAAAAAAGAAATGCATTCTTGATTCACAGCTCCCTTCCAGGTCAGAGGGATGCCATGCAGCTGTGTCTGGAAACACTAACACTTATGACTGACTGCAAGAGCTCACAGCCACAAGACTTTCAGGGTGTGAGCCTGCAGCCTTGTCATGAAGTGGGGTGGCCACCTGCATTGTCAGCGGTTCTCACTCCTGACCACCAACTGAGGCTGGGAGCCAGCATGAGTTTACAAAGCCTACCCCAGAGAGCTGAGTTTAAACCAATTTATTTTTAATAAATATTTCCAGTGAAATACACTGAATTATTTTAGAAAATACTAAATATTTCTTTATTAATAAATTATATCCCCATTTATGTAGGTTTATAGAAAGAAATCTGCCATTTTTTAAAGCTCCAAATATGTTGAGAGCTGTTCACAGGTAAATCTTTGCTGACGATCTGATCCTTGACTGCAAAGAAGGGAGGGTCTTATTGTGCCCTCAGGGGAGAGCCTCAGCTTGAAAATTAGTTCAGTGCCGGAAAACCCTGCCTTGAGGCAAAGCCTTCTTTTATAATCTGTTCACTAATAAAAAAGTGCACTAATACAAATGCGGGGAGGGGATGAATCTAATTTGTCATGTTGCCTCTGGGCAGACCAGATCTAACTTTTAGCCTAATTTTGTTACTCGGCGGTTAAGTCAGCCATCTGATCTTGCACCCCGTGGTCACTACTTGCTGTTAAAGGTGAAAAGTTCACAGCTCTAACAGATTTTCTCCTATGAGTATTTGCTTTTATTCTTCTTCTCCTGAAATTATGGTTTGGCCCAATCACAGGTAAAAGCCTATGTTTAGAAAGCATGATTTTGTGCTTTATTGGATTTTATTTTTTTATCAGATTTATATCTAAGGCATCTTAAAAGGTCTCCAGACTTCTACCAGCATTACCTGTCTTTATATATCTCCCCTCCTTGCCTCTTTAGGTTCATATATCTCTAACACAATGTGAAACTCAGGCTATGACTGAGATGTCTGGATACTCCAGAGAGGTTTGCACTAGTCATAGGTGATCTTCTGACATTATTCTTCATCTTAAATATAACTCCCTCACAATTTTTCTATCAATTCTTTCCCTTATTAAAACAATTTCTAGTTTTATTGAAAATATCTCCTCTGGTCCCTCTGCCCTGGCATGCACTCTAAGGCAACATGTTAATTTTGTGGTTTTTTCTGATGAAATGATCAGTTTAACAAAAAATAAAGGTAAAGGTCACTGACTTTTTCTTCAGCAATCATGTTCCACAGAACAGGACAAATATGCAAAGACTGGGCCTTCTTAGGTTTCTGCAATTTAAGGCTGAAAAGCCTGAACAATTACAGGACCTTTCCTCTCTGACTGCCCAGACATCCCTGCAGTTTGCCTGCTCTGTAACCAGCTGCAGGGCAGGGCATTGCTTGTGAGACTTTGGCTTTATCTGGGGGCAGAAATTGCAGTGGCTGTTCCCAGCTGTGGCACTGTCCCGCTCTGTGATGGGATGCAGAGCTGCAGCCCCTCCAGGCTCTGTAAAGCCACACAAGTCCATCCTTGCTAAGGCTGCCCCTGGACCTGAGGAGTGCAAAAGCACCTGGAATCTTTGAGCTCAGTGCTGCTATAACAACTGAGAGCTGTGACCACATAGACGTGTCCCTGTGAAATGAAATGCCACCATTCTCTACACCTGGAGAGAAGCTCACCCTTGACACCTACTCCAAAAATAGTGTCTGGCAATTTAAGTAGCAGGGAGGCTGAGAAATCAAGGTAGGAATTATAGATTTGGAAGAAAATTGCCAGGAAATGGAATCAGAGAATGACTGACCAAAATAATGTAGTAGCCATGTAACCTATATTAGCAAATGAATGGAAGGAGGGCAAGGAGGCCATTTTCAAGATGTTCCTGAGACCAAGCTGCTGAGAACTAAAATAAATCTCCAAATGCAGGCCAAGTAAAAAATGAGGCACTAAGCAGCAGTGAGAGGGGCTGAAGCTAGAGCAGGTACCTGCCTGTAGGTTGGCTTTAGGACTGACAGCAGTGCTTCGGCTCCTGTCACCATGGCAGGGACATGCAAATTGAAATAAATTCACCTGAGAACTCTGGGGAGCATGAAGAAAGCAGAGAGCATAATTTTCCATCAAGAAGCTACAGAAGACAGTGGTTTGTTTAACTTCAGATAGCAAAGGTTGAAATGGATTTGAAGGGAAAAAAATCTGGGGAGAGAGAAGAAGTATTTGAGAAAAAGGACCATTTAGGCATTAGGCATGAGATCAAATGGGTATAAGTTGATCAAAGTATACCTTGGCTGCAATTCAGGGTTGGTTTGCTAGCCATCAGAGGCCAGAAACAGTGTGCTAGTATGACAGTCTGACTGATACAGGAGTGAAAGACTAATGTGAAGGGGCTACAGGAGATTAAACTTGCATAGCAAAGTCTCATTAGATCCCAACTTCTGCTCCATTTAACAGCAATGGAACCAGAACATTATCTTCTTCCCAGTCACAGGCAGGGGTGGTTTTCCCAGCGACTTGCACAAGATTTGTTCTCAAGAAAGAGTCCTTGTTGACTTCAGAAAATGGAGGTGTTGTAGATGGGGAAAGGATTTAAAATCCTCTTAGGGAAAGGCTGCCAATGACTCTAGTCAATGACATAATCTTGAAAATTTTGAGATTTGACACGAGTCTACAGTATGGAAATTCTTTAATCAAAACCATTGCATTTTTTCCACCAGTGGCCACATGAAGTCCCACTGGAGCAAAACCAAACCAGCGGAAATGGCATTCCCATCTGCAGTATTGTCTGGGATCCCAAGTACACCATGAACAGATGGGAAACAAAGCAAAACAGCTGATGACTCCACATAATGAGTCTTAATTACCAGGGGGGGAGGGTAGGGGGAGCAACAATAATAAAAATCCATTCAGAATGTATGTTTGTTAACATTCAGCTCAGTGAAGTCTGAAATGTGCAAGGTGGTAAACATGCAACCCAGCATTAATACAGCAAACTTAGTTTAATCTGAGAGCCTGGCTGCGTCCATCAGACAATTCTGGGGGCAGTAATGCCAGCAGGCCCTTCCTCTATCTTGAGCCATCTCTTCTGAAGGGTCCACATCCATCCAGGAATCCTGTCATTTAAGAGTTTTGGGATTTCAGAGTCATGTAAATGGTGCAAAATTTGGAGCACAGGGAAGAGTATGACCTCCCTTTCAGCTGTAGCCAAGTCTTCTGTGATCTCTGATGGTCAAAAAGGGGCCTTGAGTCAACAGGGAGCTCACACAAAAGCAAAGCATTTGCCTGAGGCGTTCATGCTGGGTTTTGTTGATGAAGTGATGTTTTTAGAAGCAGCTGGAGATTTTATTTGGGTGTGCAGTTTAACAAATAGTTACGGTGGATGGTTAAGCCTAGCAGTTAAAGAGTCAGAAACTGCTTTCAGCATATCACTGTGCCAATAGGGCACAATTTTTTTGCCCCATTCTCCCAACAGTAGGAGATCCAGGTCTGTAGCTATTTGGGTACCTAAAAGCAGTGGGTGAGCATCCCCAGGCGAAGGGATGGATTCAGTGGCTGGGGAAGATGTGAAAGAGGTCTGTTCTTTGGAATTTTCTTTTTTCTCCAGCGTCACCCTTGCTCTTACACTGGGGTCCAGCAGCAACAAGTGCGCTGCAGCAGCACGTTCCCTCTCTTTGACTCACTTTTCTTTACAAGAACTGCCCTTCCTCAGCTGCATCTGGGTCACTTGATGTTTGAACTTGCTCTTACAGTCCAAGTGGTGAGGACTGTTCTCTGCCTTTGCTTGTTCCCTGCACAGGCACCAAGCACAGCCTGGGAGCTGAATGTTCCTTCTCTGCCCTCCCAGGTATCAAAAGAGCACTAGCTTTTAACCTGCTGCCAGTGAAAACAGGTTTGAAAATTTAAAATTGCCTTGCAGAGAAAGAAAATTTTACCAAACAACTACATGTATATTCTGGCTAAACAACCTGGGTTGTTTAATCAAACTTATTTAATCAAAATATAATTAATTGTAACTTTATTGAAATTTGGGGTTAAAAATTATTCTTAGTACAACATGGGTTGCAAGAGCATTAATAGCACAGAGTCAAGCTTATCAGAGACTGTAAATTCAGAGGTAGGGTAAAACTTTTAAAGTAGAGCCAAGTACACTAATTATGAACATGTACAATCGGTGCATTGTGTTTTTCTATGTAAAATAAAAACTTAAAGAATCATAGAACTGTAGAATAATTTAGGTTGGGAAAAGTCTTTAAGATCACCAGGTCCAAGTTAATCCAAGTCCACCATTAAGCCTTGTGCCTAAGCACCACATCTATACATCTTTTAAATAACTCCAGGGAATGGTGTCTCCACCACTTCCCTGGGAAGCCTGTTCCAATGTTTACAATCCCTTCAGTAAAGAAATTTTTTTCCTAATATCTAATTTAAACCTCTCCTGGTAGAACTTGAGGCTGTTTCCTAAAGGACTTGAGCAATCAAAGACTCAATGGCCTGACTAGTGGCTCACCAAAAGTCCCCGTATTATGCATTTTGAAAATGCAGTGGAAAAGTCTGTTGGAATGCATGATGCTGAGTTACAGCATGTGGATTTTTATGTCCCAGATTAGAGTGAAAGGATTTTAAAGTACAGATGAGGGTTTAGCCATTATTGCCTCCTGATGTGTGTTTTCAAAAGTCCTGATATATTCAAATGAACTCACTGCTGAAACTAATTGCTGTTTCTCAGAAATGAGATCCTGCTTCCAGAAAGGATTTTACAACTGGTCCGCACTAATGCTGACTGGAACAGTTTTAGAACCAAAAGAGGCCATTCATGGGGGTGACTTATGTAAGGTTTTTATTTATTCAGACTTGTTTCTCCATATGCCCAGCTGGGCTCTGCAAGGCAGACCTTTCTAGTTGTTATCCTTAGTGTGACCTTAATGTTCCTTGGCCATATGTTTCTGCTTTTATGGGTCATGTTTTATGCCGGTTCACAGTCAGCACCAATTTACTGCACAAGTAGTAAAATACCAGCAAATAAAAATCAGTATGAAAATGTGTGAACACTTCCCACTGCCCATGGATGGCAGCTGGGCTGCTCTGCTTGTAGCTGGGGTGCATTTCTACTTGTGTTGGGGCAAAAGGGAAAAACTTGTGCTAAAATAACTCTATAATACACAAGACCTACAACATAAGGCTTACATTCACTATTTTATTATAAATTATTTCAAACAAAGGAGAATTTCTGAATGCTTCTGCAGAAGTGCTTCCCCCATACACAGATGATGAATGAGACATGGATTGGTAGTAAAGAAGGTGTCCTAGGGACATGTACATTGTGTAATGTGTGCATTATCTAGTAATATAGAGTTTAAAGTTATATATTCTCTTTAAAATTTATGGCTTTTAAACAGAATCCAGTTAATACATCAGAAAGAAGTGGAAGGCAGCCACTGGATCTGGCACATCAGCAGCTCCTAGGGACGCTACAGGGGAGATGTTGCAGAATATCCTCAGGAACCTGTAGTGAGAGAAGCCAAGTGAGTTGTGCAGCCACAGCTGAACCAAGGGCAGGAGGGATGGGCAGCTTGGTCCTGGGAATGCCCTGGGATGAGGTAGGAAATCAGTTGCTCTCTGGGGGCATTGGCAGTGTGGGCTTCATTCCATCTGTTTGCAGCACTCAATTCCCAGTGCATGGGTGCACAAACACAGGCTAGAGGTGAGAATGGCAGAACCAGTGCTGTTCAGGCTGCCTAAAATACTATGCTGTAAATTATGTCTTCAACTGGCTATAAATTTGCCAAAAGTTTAGTAGTTTAGATTAGAGACGTGACACTTAATAAAACAAATGGTTTTACACTGCTTATGTCTTTTGCTGTCCTGTGAAAAATCCTCCTACATCTGGCTGAGTTACAAGCCTTTGAAAGGGCAATTCACACATGCCCTGTAGAAACATATTTAATTTTAGCATTTAATGGCCCCACAGATTGCCTCATGCTTTAGCTTGGCCTCCCAACACAAATAAACTTGTTCAGCTTGTGTTGATGGTTCAATGCCCACAATGTGCATCTCCTGCCTAGGCCGTGGGGTGTAGAGGGCTTTTGTAATTACAACTTTTACTTGTGATCACAATTGTCTCTGCACTAGGCCAATCCATGGCATGGAGCCAGGATTTGGAAGACTGACACCTTTTGCTTGCAGAGCTTCATCCTCCCTGCTGTCGGCAGGAGAATTGGAGAGGATTTAGTGGTGAACCCATCTGTGTACTGGAGACTTGGGTCACTGGGATGGGAGGCACAAGGGACACTGAAAGATGAGGTGGGCACAAAGGACTGGAAGCAGATGGACTAGGACACGCACTTGGTGGGCAACAAATGTCGGGTGGAGACCGGGTTCAGTCTGTTGGGTACAACCCTTGAGGAGCAGACCCTGCTCTCTCTCTCCCCCTGAGCCCCTGTGTCAGCCTGGCAAGTAGCTTGAGCCAAACTTCACACAGGCTGTGAGATTGCACATTGCTTGTTTTCAACATGCCAAGCTATAGACTGTGGGGTCTAATTTCCAGAAATACTCAGCACTTGCCTGCAACAGAAATCCATGGGACATGTGCTTTGAAAACACAAGCTGCCACTTAAGGCTGAGGGCTCTGCAAAATCAGACCTTCAACATTGGGCACCCCATTGGAGGAACATTTGCACCCTAACCTCACTATGTTTCAGCTCTCCACATGCAAAATAAAAATCAAAAGAAAACCCACTCTCACAGTCATGCTATGGCAGTAAATGAATGAGCATTTAGGAGGCACACAAGTACTGCATTGATAAACTCCACAGAAAAGCTCAGGAGGGAATTAAAAAAGGCTGTCTTCAGAGCAGGCTTGGGACTAATATGCAGAAAATGTGTCACAGAGCCACACGCTGAATCACCACAAGAAAGCAGAATGAAAAGGCACTGACTAGCACAGCACAGTGTCTGCTGAGCACTGAGGGAGGAAAGAGCCCTCTGGGAAAGAACAGAGTGTGCTCCTGGGGTCAGGGTGCAAGGCACAGGTCTCAACACCCACACACACCTGGCTAAGGGACTGCTGCTCCCACAACCTACATTTTAGTTTTTCGTGCTGCGGTGGTGCTTGACTTTCCACTCTAAATAGTACATCTGCTGGGCTGCTTTCATGCTGTAGTGCTGTTCTTCTGAAGGACAGGAAACTTTTGATGTATGATGGGGAAGTAGAAAGACTTATCCCCTTTGCTCTTGGTGCTCTGTCCTCCCTGGTATTGCCACACAGCAGTGAAGAGAGTATGACTCAGTGGCAGATCTGGTTGAGATGCTGAGAACTGGAGTCACTGGAAAGGGAGCTAAAAATGGCAGACTGAAAGATGGGGCAGGAGTAAAGCACTGGATTGTCTGGGAAAAGGAAACTGTTGGGCTTGACAGAGAGCTTGGTGGGCAAGGAAATGGGGAAAAGCAGGAAAGGCACGAGTGCTTATGACAAGTGCATGTGTGTTCATATGTGAATATTCATAAAGTGTGAGAAGAAATTTTTTTCATTATTATCTGGCCTGAATTTCTTTTTTTTTTTGATATCAAATTCTGCACACTTCATAATAGCTCTGTTGAATCTGATGTAAATTGGTGTTTGCTGCTGCAGGGTTGTCTTTGTTTGATCCTGTGACTAGGCTTACCCTGTGATAGGTGACATATTGGATTCCAGAGGACTAAGGGTATTCCAGGAAATCCTTGCTGAAGCAGATGATGCTATTCCTTCTATGAGAAAAAAAACATGTGGAAAAGTCAGTCTATAGCAGAGAAGGGAAATGGCCAGGAAAAGCTCCCACCCAGGCCTTTCCCCTGCCCTGGACTGAGGCAAGATCTTGACACAGAGACTCAGAACACTTAGGAGAAGGAGATATTGGGCAAATCCACTCTGATGAAAAAAGGCTGAGATATGCACCTTAATTCCAAGGCTGCTGGCACAGACCAACTCCTGTCCTCATTTCTCAGGGATAGGCCCTGCCAGAGGAGTCTGGCTGCATTTGCCCTGCATATGCTCTGGTTCCATCTGTGTCTCAGTGGCCTGAAGGCATGAGACTGTATGTGCTGCGTCACACACTTGAGCATTTCTGTATGTTTATATAACTCAGAGTGTCTGCAATAAGCTGAGAACTTCTCCTAGCCCATCAGAAACCTGTTTTTTACAGCAAGTGCCAAAGGACACACACTACATCCTTGCAGGGCAGTGTGGGCTAAGGGACAGGTCAGGGCTGGGTGCTCAGACAGCCAGGTCATGGTTACAGCCAAATGTGGTGCAGTGCCATCCCTATCCCTCTTTGTGCACACCCTGCAGTGAGCTGTGCTCAGGGTTTGTGTGGAGAGAAGCAGCTGTGGCCAGCTCTCAGGTACCAAGGGACATGGCAAGAGCTGGTGTGTGCAGGGAGGATCAGGGGTTTTGTGCTGGGGTTCACTCTGCAGCAGCTGCCTCTTCAGTGAGACCTCTCACTAGGGTGTGCTCACCGCCAGGGAGAGGGATGGTCAGTGCTCCCAGAGTGGCCACAAAGTCAGCTTCCATTTGGGAAGTGCAGCAGCTTGGCACCACAGTCCTGAGGGCAGAGCCTTGGCAGCAAGGTGAGGCCAGAGTTTTCACACTGCTCTTGCCCCTGGGCCCCTAGACATTGGTACTGCTGCATCTCTTTGCAGTGCTGAGATTGGTGTACCAAAGCTGCCCCTCTGGGCAAGTCTCTATGACACAATACTCTGCTGTCTTAATGCATAGCTGTGAGCCAACACCAGTGTAGAAGCTGTAAAATTGCTTTGGCAAGAGATTTGAGCAGTGTTTGTGGGCCTGGGCGCAGAACCCCATGCCATGGCTGCTGCATTGCGATTGTGCCCTGCTGAGCAGGGCTTGCCAAATCTGCCCACACCACCTGGGAGCATTTCCTTTCCAAGCACCTTCAATAACAAAAGGGTACCTTTGGCCACAATCACTTCACAGATATACATCTCCACTGTTTCTGTGATACCAAGGAGAAATCCTTGGTTTTCCCATGCAGTGAAGCCATACACTTGAGTGAGGTGTGTTGCAGAACACTCTGAGGTGCTACACCCACCTCTACAGTCTGATGGAGGGAGAAAGGCAGAGAGAAAAATATCCCTCAGACCTTGTCAGCATAAATGTTCACTCGTGTGATTTAAAAAAATATGTTCTGTAAAGGGAATGAATGACTGGGAGATGAACAGCCCTAAGGTACTGGTGAAATCTGAATGGAATTTAAGTGAAATGAGCAGATGGGAGGCGAGAGGTAGAAAACAGTCACTCAATGTGATCTGCAGTGTGTCATTCTGAGAGCTTGAAGCCTCCTGAATTTAGGGAAGAAGACATGCCACCTTCCTTTTTCATTCACAAACCCCCTGAAAGGAAGCCCAGCACAAAGACATCCTCACTCCTGTGGGCTGCAGCACATCAGCATTCCTGTGAAGAAGAGCATATAATGAGGGATCAGAGAATTGGAGGATACCTCTAAAGACAAACATGCTGTGATACACTGGCACTTACTGTTGGCTCAGCCCAGGATTTTGTACTGTGTTTTTTATGGGAAACAAACCTGATACCCAGCAAACATCAATTCCTGTGAGCTGATGGACTGCAGCTTTACTCTAAGAAGAGCCTTCTGAAAACAGCACAGCTAGGAGTCTGCATCCAGTCTTCTTGCATGGTTTTTGACTGAATTGGAGAGAGTTGCATAAAAGTGGCCACACACATAAAGCCATCTGTTCTCTTAGACATTGATGTACATACCTATGCAGTGCTGTCATCTGAAATATATGACCAGCCTGCTGGAGAAACAGCTGGGTATTGTTGATTTTCCAGACTTCTAAATATTCTTGCTGAGCAGTAAAACAACCATGGGGGGTTTGATTGACGCTTTAAATGGACCACACTCAAATGGTACCTAGGGTTCAGAAGTGAGACTGAGAAATCATTCCTCTTTCCATTTTCATTTTGTTCTCGTAAGAAAGGTTACCTAGACTTGGAATCTAGATTAGTAAAGTCTATGGGCATTGGCTTGTCTTTTAATTACTTCAGATTTAGCTCACTGTGATCACGTACTCTTACAGGAGCTAAGTCTCCCACAGGGATCAGGTTAAAGAAAGACAGGCACAGTCTGCCAGCTGAGGGCAGTGACCCTATCTGTGTGATACAAACAATTGTCTACTTGTGTTAAATTTTAAGTCAACCAGATTCTCCACAGCCAAGGATCTTTCATACTGGTTACTGAGAATTTTTAGCTGAGAAAGGAAGGAAACCAGAAGGTTTTGAATTCACATATAACCACTGATAATTCCAGAGCTGCAGAACACACAGGACAAGTGTCACATTTCTGGTGAGTACTGAAGGTAATATAGTGAAGGTGAATAATGAAGGTGTGAGGCAGTTGTGGCTGTGATGTGTAGGAAACATTGCCTCACAAGTCATGAAATCTGTTCTTCCTGGTTTTAACAGATGAGAAAGCATCAGAGCAGGGACTCCAATGCAGGTAAACCATGAATCATATTTTTATACCATATGTTTAGAACAAGTCAGATGGACAGCACCCCAAGAATGTTTATTTCTCTGCCATTTACAGCACAGAGTGACCATAGATGTCTGATAATGAGATGAATCAAAACACAAGTGACTAAAATGTATTGACAGGAGAAGGCCAGTGCTATTTCTGTTTCCTGCTTAGATGAGTAGTTCATATCTGGCTCAGGTCAAAATGACCTGGACATTTCTTGAACATGACAAAGTAGCTGCATTCATGCTGCAAAGTATAATGAAATGGTTTTAGGCACTATGATGGCCTCTTGGCCTCCATCTGTTACTCCAGGATGACATGAATCCTCTGCAAGTCTTTTATAACACCGAGAGCCATAACCCTCAGTTATCTAATCAGTTGTTTTGGATACCCTATGGTGCCTTAAATGGCCACAGATATCTATGTTTAGCAGCTGAATGTCATCCACACTGTGAAGGCTGACACCCCAAAGGCATAATTGACTTGTAAAGAAAATAGTTGCCCTGTCAGGATAGAGAAAGATGAATTGGGATGGTTAAGAAAAGTTGGTATTTCTGTGGGCACAGATTCACAAAAAGGTTGAGGAAGAAATCTCTGGAGATCTTCTACCCAAACCTCTGCTAAGTGCAGGGTCAGCTAGAGCAGTTGTCCAGGATCGTGTCCATCTGGATTTTGAATATCTCTAAGCATGAAGATTCCACAACCACTCTGAGCAATTTGTTTCTGTGTTTAAACATTCCCCAGTAAAAATTGGAAGTTCCTGTATTTTTATCTATGCCTGTTGCCTCTTCTGTCACTGAGTATAACTGAGATTATTAATTTGTGTTCTACTATTCCACCCCATCCCAAATATTGATATGGAAAGACAGCAAAACAGAAATGCCTTTGTCTGGTGCCATGAACAACTACTGCTGGCCGTGGGATACCACCAGAGCAGTGTCCACTGCATTGACAGGGCCAAAGCCTAACTCCTGCTTGCCAAATAAGGGAAGTTTTGTACTGCTTATTTACCATTTAAAATCAAAATGGTTTAAATTGTTGTGCAAGAGGGTGCTTTGAATGCAAAGATAGTTGCAATTTACAAAGATTAGTCAGGGCAAAGGTACTTTGGTGTCTTACTACAATTTATTTTTCAATAGGTTAAGGTACAATTAGATACACACACACCTTTTCAAGAACCATGAACAGGTTGTCTCAAAAATGTGAAATGTGGTTGTGAAGTCCTCTGAATAAAATGTTAATGTAGCTAAAACAGGGAGCAGTACTTTTAAAATAAGTCACTTGTGTTTTGATTCATCTCATCATCAGACATCTATGGTCACTCCGTGCTATAAATGGCAGAGAAATAAACATTCTTGGGGTGCTATTAGTCCTAGGCTTAGTGCTAGAGCCAGTATACATTACTCCCCTGAATAGTGTGTAAACTTGCACATACCTAGAGTGTGACTGCTTTCCTTGAACTAAACATGTGTGCTAGATACACAAAAATCAGATGAAACCAACAGAAAGGTTGCTTCTTCCAAACAGTATTTTTCTTATATTAATTTCTAGGGCCAAAAAATACAGAGAATCTCATTGCCCAGAGCTGAAGGACCATGACTGTGAGAATGATCAACTCCCAGCTGACCTTGAACTTGTGCAGGATCTGCTGCTCCAGCTGGATCCCTGCTAATCCATGGGGGCTGATGGGATTCATCTGAAAATCCTCAAAGAGTTATCTGATGTCACTGCAATGACTCTCTAGATCATTTTTGAGTGGTCTTGGTGATCTGGAGAAGTCTCAGCTGACCAAAAGCTGGCAAATGTCCCAGTTTTCAAGGAGGGCAAGAAGGAGGAAATTTCAGGCCTGTTAGTCTCCCTTCAGTGCCCAGCAGAATCACAGAAAAAATATTCTGGCAGTACTGAAAACTACCCGGAGGATAATGCAGTCATTGGTCACATTCAACATGGTGATAAGGAGAAAATCTTGTGTGTCAAACCAGATTTCCTTCTACTACAGAGTAACCCACCTAGCTGATCTAGGAAAGTCAGTTAATGAGATCTTTTTGGAATTCAGCAAAGCTTTTGATGCTGTCTATTACAGTGTCCTTCTTGACAAAATATCCGATACTCAGGGGGATAAACACACCATGTGATGGGTGAGGAACTGGCTCAGGGGTCAGGCACCAAGAGTTACAGTGAATGGGGTGACATCAGGCTGGCAATCTGTCGCTAGTGGGGTTCTGCAGGGCTCCATCCTCAGCCCTGTGCTCTTCAACAGCTTCTTTAATGAGGTGGATGCAGGACTGGAAGGAATACTTAAAACGATCAATGGGAGGAGCTGCTGACTGCCTTGAAGGCAAGGTGGCCCTGCAGAGAGACGTTGACAAATTAGAGAGATGGGCAATCACCAACCATATGGAATTTAACAAGGATTCTGCACCTGGGATGGGGTAACCCTGGTTGTGTGAGCAGTGTGGGGAACACGAGCTTGGAGACAAATGCTGTGGAAAGGGACCTGGGCTCCTGGTTGATGGCAAGCTGAACATGAATCAGCAGTGCCCTGGCAGCCAGGAGGGCCAAGTGTGTCCTGGGGTGCATCAGGCACAGCATCACAGCCAGGTGAGGGAGGAGATTGTCCTGCTCTGCTCTGAGCTGGGGCAGCCTCATCTGGGGGCAGTTTTGGGTACCACAATATAAAGCTATTAAGCTATTAATGAGTGTTCAAAGGAGGAATGAGGATGGTGAAGGGACAGGACAGGAAGCCACACGAGGACCAGCTGAGGTCACTTAACCAAGTGACCAACCACTTTCCAGCCTGGAGGAGATGGGGAGACCTCATTGTGGTCTGTAGCATCCTTATGGCGGGAAGTGGAAGGGAAGGTAGTGATATCTTCATTCTCCTAACCAGCCACATAACCTCAGGAAAGGGCATGAAGCTGAGTCATGTTATTTTGGATATCAGAAGAAGATTTTTCACCCAGAGTATGATTGGGCACTGGAACAGGCTCCCCAGGGAAGTGGTCACAGCACCAGCCTGACAGGATTCAAAAGGCATTTGGACAATGCTCTCAGGCACAGGGTGTGACTCTTGGGGATGGTCCTCTCCAGGGCCAAAAGTTGGATTCGATGATCCTTGTGGGTCCCTTCCAACTCAGCACAATCTGTGATTCTACATTTACTGGTCAGCTGAAAATGCTTTCTGCAGCAGTGGCTGAGAACACTGCAAATCATCTTTTCTCTATCATTAAATAAAGTAAAGCTATAGAATGAATTCAGGATGTTTTAGGACAGTGAAATATATATCTCATGGTAAGTTATTACATTAGATTGTGAGTTGCATTGATTCATATCGTCAAAACCCGACAATCTACATTTTTAATACTTACCATAGTAAGAAGAATGTGAACAAAATTATTTTGGAATCTTTTTTGGAATTGACTGATTTTTTTATTTTTCTACATAAAAAAATAAGTTAAAAAAAAAACTGGAAACACTTTTCAGCAAAGAAACCCCTGATGTATTTGGAAAATGGAAATCCAAACACAAATCCTTTTTTGCGTCTTAGAAAATAGCAGCGATTGTTCAAACCATGACTGTGCCCTACGGATAGATATCAGAATTTTAGGATAGCAATCTAAGCAGCTTTTAGCAGAAACAAAAAAGAAATTGTTGCTGCAGAGCTTAGTAGATACAAAAATCTCAGTTGGATCCCTCTCCACATTATTCAGAAGGTCTGGGCATAGCATTTGAATTATTTGGCTTTTGGGCTTTGGAGGTCAGGTGGGTTACAACACATTTACTCAATGCTCTGGATTTTTGTTTCTGTGTAAAAAGAAACAGCATAGCACCTGAACACAGAATTTAGGATTATGTTGCTCCCAAGGTGGTGGGCATCCAAGTACCATTATGGTGGAGAAACCTGTATCTTGCTGTTACAGAATGCAAGAAATTTTGTGTGTAATAAGATGAAAGTGGAGATGATCAGCTGTGATCACAAAAAGAAAAATTTTCAGATTTTTCACAGTTGACTTAGAGCAGAAACTTTCACCTTGCAGCTGGGAAATGCTGCAAAGGACACACAACTTTTTATATCCATTGAAGGCAGTGGGTCAGACAGAAACAATACACTGGTGATGAGTATTAATCAGGTACTATTTAATAATAATTTAATCTGGTAGTCAAAAAGAAAATAAAAACCTGGTGATGTTGCAACTTCAATCCATTCCATAACAGTTTGAAAGCCACATGATTATTTTTTGTTGCCTCATACTAGAAATATGTAAATTGCCATTTAGCATACTCTCCCAAATCAGTTGCTTGTCTATATTAAAATGCAACCATAAATCACTATTCATGTCACATATCTGTAAAAAATATGCAGTGAAAACATTTGGGCAAACATAATTTCTTTGAAAATTATGGCATAAAGTCTTCCCATTGAGCATCCAGTTTTTGTTATCTTTCTTTGGAGATTTTTTTTAAATGAAAATTTTTTATTATGCTTTAATGAAAGCTCCAGGCATAAGAATAGGAATAATTATCATACAAGTAATTCACAGTCATGATATTCAGTCTTGCAGTAGCAAAGGATGTAATTTATTAAGGATTCTTATCAAAAGAGAGGTGACATCTAATCTCACAAAATAGCTAAAGCATAAATGAACAATTGGGAACTACAAATGCATCATGTATGGAATGACAGCTACTCCTAATTCTAAAAGCTAACCATGAGAAAACTGGCTTTCTATAACAATACTATGCACTATGTGAATGCCTGGTCTGGATGACTCTATCCTCACTTATGAAAAAGTTCCCTTTCTAAAAGTACCAGATTCACTCAGAGATCTTGCTCTGAAGCTCATTGTCTCCTCCAAATTGGGAGGCAACTCCTACCCCAAAACAGAGAAAATGGAGGATAACAAATCTCTGTAACAATAAATTATTCAGATCCTCCTTCCATAGCTCAGCAAGCAAACATCACAGCAGACAGACCTCAGAAAATTAAATAGTCTTGAATTTTCCCACAATTTTGATCCCATTCAGTTTTGTTACCACAAGAAATCATGATGCTCCTCTTTATCTAATGCTTACTCATTTTTCCTGTGTTGGAATTTTTTAATCCATTAATAACAAAGTATAAACTATGCTTCCCATCTTGAAGATAGAAATTAATTTTAAAGAAAGTTACACTTCAAGGGTGTAGGCAGGGAAATAAACTGCAGGACTGGGCACACCAGAAGTTCCCTCATCATCATATTAACCCTGTCTTCTTTATTGGTCTTGGGTAGCTCATGGAAGCTCTGCCCTGGAAGCTCTTTAGGCTGCTGAGCACGGTCAGCACTAGGGATAGTAGGTAAGCACTAAATATTTTGAAAGAATTTGAGATCTTCAACGACTCCCTTCCCTGCTTGTATTTAAAGGAGTGTTTTCCGAATTCCTCATGCAAAAAGCCACAAAGATGAGAATGGACTAAAGCAAAGATCATAAAAAGGAGCACGGGGACCCCAGGGAGGTGAGTGCATCTGCAGCAGTCACTGCTATCATGTGTGTTTTTCTGCACACAGGTCCCAGTCCGTGGTGGAAGCCGGCACGCTGAAACACGAAGACCAGGGGGAGAGTGAGAATACCCAGCCACTGCTGGCTCTGGATTGAGCCCTCAGGAGCCCCTCAGGAGCCCCAGGGAGATCCATGAGCAGACCCCACCATGGCAGAACCCCACAGAGCACACCACACTCAGACACACGCACGCACACACGCGTTCCGCTCGATGACAAGTCCTTCGCGTTTCCTGACCAGTAACAACTGTCACCAGCCATCTGTCCCCAGGGCTGGTGCTGAACAAGAACTGAGAAACTTCTACTGACACAGCAGTCTGTCCATACACAAAGAATTGGATTTCTGTTTTTTTTGTTTTTTTTTTTTCTTTGACTTGTGACATTAAAATATTGGAAATGGTGGGACTGCATTCTCTGCTTAAAGAAACCAGGGTGTGTTCATAGTGTTTCTGAAGACTCCATCAGGGATGTTCATTTTATAGAAGTGAAGGTTGTGAGAGTTTTAAAGAAAAGCATCTCAAATTTAAACTTTACGCTGTAATCAGCAAGTGTGATCTGGGTTAGAGGGCAGAATCATCAGCATCTATAGAGTACCTGAGTTTTACAGAAGGATTTTGCATTTAATAAAGAACCCCAGTGCCAGCATAAAGCCATTCAACATGACACGTTGTGACTGCCTCATCCATGCAGCTTATATGGGGTCACATTTCAGTATCCAGCAAAAATTGTTCTCAACTTTTGAAGCCCTTCTAAAACGGCCAGCTAAGTGGAATGAGCTGTGTGAGCAGCAGACACACACAATTTGAAATGCAATTACTTGATTTTAATGATGATTCAAATTTCCACAGGCAACTTAGGAGCCTATAAGACATGTGCGTGTGCATGTGTGTGCACGTGTGAAGGGGGTGGTTCCAGGGAGACACACTGGACAAATTCAGCAGTGATTAATGATTCAATCAGATTGTTTCCTTTGGGTCACAACAGCAAATGAAAGCTCTGCAGAACCATTTACCCCCTTCCCTCCTGCAGTCAGGGAAAAGTGTAGCCAGAAAGGTATGCTGATTGCAGATACAGGCCATGGTTAAAATGAAAAAGGAAAACTTAGAATTAATTATCCAGTACAAGTTTCTGCTAGAAGGAAATGTTGAAGAATAGAAGAACTGAAATGCCAAAGATCAGCTTGTTTTATCTCTGTTTGCTCTAGCTGCAAAGAGTACCATCCCTTCATTGAAATGGAAACCAGATTAAAGAAATAAAAGAACAATCATTATAAAATTGCATGTGCAGTGACTTTATTTTTTAAAACAGTTACAATCACTGTACACACTTTAAATCTTCAATCAAATTGCCATACATTGACAATTCACTAGAACAAGCAGTTGGCAACAATATATCAAAGGTAGCAGTGTAAACCATACACAGAAAATGAGATGATAATGGGCACAAGGGTTTTTAATGTGCACTGGAACATCCACTGAATTCTCAAGTGTTAGGCTGTAGTGATGATACAGTTCAAGTGGACATGGCCAGCTCTAACAGATGGACTAACAAAATACTGCCTTTATCTACAACAACATTTTATGGCTGCACAGGGCAGAAAGGACATCCAGCCAGATTCTATCAACACACCTGGGATTTACCCCCTAGTTTTTGTACAGAATAACCTCACTCAGACTAATCTCTTACTGCAGCAACATGTCATTGACACAAAGCCTGGCCTCCATGACAGAGAGCCAGCTTTTAAGGCTGTGGATGGTCCCAGCAAGGCAACACAGGAGTGAGAAAAAGAAGCAGAAGCTTGCAGGAACATTATAAAAATAAGATGACTGAGCCCATTTATCTTTGGGGTTTCTTCCATTCCCCCCCCACCCGACATCATCACCACCTATTACAGGAAACAAGGATGTCAAGGCCTGGTAGCAGCTCCTTCCCCTTCCCTGGGCTCACAGAGACTAAAAGGCATTTGGATTAGTCAAAGAGAACGTGCTTAACGCAGAAAGCAAAAACCAAAAGAGACAAAAAAAGACAGACATTTGCTATTATACTGCAGCATTGAGGAAGAATTACTTTGGTTTACAATTTTTCTCTGTTAATACACTTACCCCCACTGCCATTGAATCTTTGTGATGATCTGTTACAATCACTGTTCATTAAAGTGGGTCTTGTCCTGCCCAAGAAGTGCAAATACCACTGAAATCTAGTCCTTGAGGATCAAACCTCACAAAGGATAAATGATTTACTTTCTTTAACTGTGATATGAATAAATACATATGCCTTGTATATAACTGTTTGAAGCCTGCATTTAACTGTAGACTCTTACACAGATTCTGTGCAAGCAAGGTAACAACAGGCAGGGAGGAGCATGGTGATGAGTACATACTGTGTTACAAACTACATTGCCCTTGTCTGCCATTTCCTTCTGTAAATAAATCTAACACAAAAAAAAAAAAAAAAAAAAAAGCAAATTGCAATGAATTTCCATTGAAAAAAAACACTTCACTCCCTCCCTTGGCATTTCCAATGTTGAAAAGCCTTTCCAAGACAGAATATCACTTGGCAAACAGGAACACCTAAAACAATATGCCAGTAATTCACTGCAGAATTTGTGCTCTATATATTCTCCCCACATACAGAGCTAATCCAGTAACTGTACCTAACAAAATTATCCACTCTCTGCTCCCTGACAGGTGGGCATAGAATAGATTCCCTTCAGTGTTGCAGGAACACCTTGTCTTATTTGAGGCACTTAAGATTTTTAAATGGCTAATGTATCACTACACAATCTAATAAACAGTGCTGCTCTGGCACACACACATCTTGGGGACATTACTTTTATCTATTTGCCAATTTTATCTATTTGCCAATTGCAATTGGACAAGATAAAGTATGAGCCTAAAAAAGGAACAATGAAGCAATCTGAAGGACGGCATGGATTTTCATAAAAAAAGCTCCAAAGCTTTTACCACTCCTTTAGCATTTACTTTGAGCTACAGAAACTACAATGCAACATTAATAAAAATATTCCTAAATCATCAATTTTGTTTAAGAAGTTCTTGATCTTTTTCTTTTTACACACAGTCATTATTTTAGAGAATTATCTTATAATTTGTACTGCTTGATCACTTCAAAAAGATATAAAATATAGGCTCTGACTTGACAGCTAATGGGATATTAAAAAATATTTTTACTCTTTTATCCCCCACAAAAAGTACCTTATTTCCAGTTTTGCATGATTCTCCAAATGATCTCCAAAAGCATTTTTCTATTATGTGAAACTTATAAATCTTAACAGTTTTTCATTATTATTTACTGAGAACTGTTACTTTCTGGTACATTGTGTATAATTTCATTATTTTTGATATGGACAACACGTTAAAACCTAATTATCTTTGCTGTCTAAAAGTGACTCTTGAATAGACAAGGTTTATCAGTTTAATATTCAAAAAAGGAAATTAAAGTGCACACTTCCAGAAACTGTTCACACTAATTTATGGTGCAGTCACCATGTGTTATATGGCATTAGAAGATTTAATGACCTAGTAAAATACAAGAATCAGAAAAGCATTCACTTTATGGGAATGCAAAGCTCTTATCTGCAGTTTGCTTCAGCAAATGTGACATTCAGGTCACGATACTCCAATGCCATGATGTAGACTCTGCAGTAATAAACCACTGAATACTACACAAACAAAAACTGTTCCATGTCTTTTGGACCAGAAAGTCAAAGCTGCAGAGCATAAGTCATCTCAGTGCCTTCTTGCTTAGTGTTTGTCACTCACAACCCTCAGAAATGATGCCCAGAGCATCCTAGCACCCCTGTCCACGCCCAGCTGGCACTGTGGCTGAGGAGATAACAGCCAGCCACAAACATCAGCAGTGCAAGCTCTGCTCTCTCTCTCCTGTTAGTGTTCTTAGAAGTTAAAAGTGGTGGGTCCTGCACACTCCAGCTCCCATTAAACAGTAGAGACCTAAAAGATCTGCCATCTGCTTAAACATCTAACTAGTTTTCTTTCTTGAAAATAGGCCTTCTTATCTATAATAAATTCTGTATGGCAAACACAGAGTACACTGTAAACAGTACCAGGATCAGACTACTTCAGCATTATGTCATTCATTTCAAGACAAGGAAAACGCCTTGAGGTCAATTAGAAGATCACTCTAGCACTCTGTAGGATGCTGGCAGTGGAAGTTAATACAAGATAATAACTTGAAGGTCTTTGTCTGCTCTGCATTCCGGCAGGAAGCCAAGCTGGACCTTGTCCCTCTGCCCAAAGCACAAGAAATTCTTCATACATTTTTTTTCCTGCTGAATGATCACCCAAGGGCAGTCATGGAGGAACCCCTGGGAGGAGGGGCCCCAGACCCTTGGTGGGTGAAGGATATCACACCAGAAGCTTTTGTAATGATAGGAGAAACAGCAGCTCATCATATAATCCTAAGAATGGTCAAGTACTTCAAAATGTCAGATTTGCTCAGCATTTTCCAAAATCACATTATCAAACTGCAGGTCACCTGCTAACTAAGAGAACTATTCTGTTTTAGAAGAACAAAGCTTCACTAGGCAGCTATTATGCAAGTTTCTGTCTACATTTCCAGGAAGGCAAAAGAAGGCCACACTTGGCAAAAATTAAATTTGTTCATATATAGTGTTTTCCTTCTGCTGATAGCTAGAGACACATTTGTATATATATCACCTTTTTAAAAAATAGTGGTTAATTACAGAAGATTTGTTCATAATTAAGCTAGAAAAATACAGTTACTCAGGTAGAAAAAGTACAAAACACATATAATCCATTCACATTATCTACAGTGATAACATAGGGACATGTTCTATGCCTAAAGCAGCTAACATTACACCTGCATACTGATTTTCAAAGTCAGTTGTGTGCATATGTTTGCAAATATCTTACATGTTGCTTCCCAGACAGAAGGCCAAGAAGTATTCCCTAGATGTAAAATCATAAATCAGGTGCTTAAACATAGTCAAGCAGGTGACTGACTGACCGACTGGTTTTGTATAGAAAATACAGGCATGGCAAAAACATCTGCACATTCCTCAGCTTGAAAATCCAGACCTGTTGCTTTTTGACTGATAAAACTTGTGTTTTCAGACTTGCAGCCAGAAAAACAATACACATCAGTGCTGTATCAGTATGAAACAAAACATGGCTTCTTTCTGCTTTTAAACCAAGTCCACTCTGATTGTTGAATGTCATCCTTATCTTTTCTTACCCTTAAAATGCTTGTATACTTTGTATGCTGCATAAATTAATCCCATTTTCATACTCCAAAGGAGTTAATACTCCTCTGCTCCACACATCAGGAGAAACCCCTAAATAGCAGGAAGGGTACGTCTCTGTTGGGCTGTTAACTCAGGGTGCCACACATCCACGATGAATATCAGGCGGTAACTTTCAGCATCCTGCCATACTTCGTGTTCAAAGGAGTCATCAAAAATAAGAACTTTCCCTTCTTCCCAGTATCTGCAAAACAAAAAAGAACATACTTTAGTGTAGTACTTGAAGGGCCATGGAGCAGGTAAGCTACAGATCTGCTCTGAAGATGCTCTTTGACATATGAGAAAGATTTAAACAGAACAGATTGCATAGTCAAGATTTCACTGCCTAATCCAGAGAGACTGGAGCATGGGAGCTTTAAAGAAACTACAGAAAGATTAGTCTAATGGACCTTTATATCATTGAGGGATCCTTCCCCCACATTCTGCACAGTTATGCTCACAAACACATTTAAACATTTATGGTGTATGTTATTTATTATACTTTTAATTACTTCAGTGAGTATAGTACTGGTGTGGTAATCCACTTTTCTTCATTTCTAATCAGATACATCAGTGATGTGCATAAGTGATGGAATCTGAGGGAACGACTAGTAACATGGTGACATGGTTCAAAAAGAAATTACTTTAAATCAATTTGCTTTTTCTAAAAATCAGAAGAACGCCTTTGGAAGGTCATGTGGTCCAAGCCTATGCTCATAGAAGGACTCACTGCAAAGTCAGGTCCAACTCTGAGTTTAGATGAAATATTAAAAAGTCCACTAGTGAAGAGCCTGAGATATCTGCAACCATGGCCACTCTACCCTCCTCTTGTGAAAACTCCCTTTTACCTAGGTAAAAGTTCCTTCACTGTCACTTGTGTTCATTGCCTCTCATTCTACAACTGCAGCTCTCTGAAAAGGGTCTGGCTCTGTCTTCCTCACAGTCACCCATTAGTAGTTAAGAAGTATCTAGGCTACTCTATAGCTACTCTATTGTTTCCAGACTCCAAACCAGTTTGTCAAGTTTCTCCTCCTAATCATCTTATCCATCCTCCACTGGAGTCCCTCTAGTTTATCAAAGACTTTTTTTGTACTAAAGCCTCCCAAACTGGATACTGTACTCCAGAGGCAGTGTCTTGAATGCAGAAGAGAAAGGAAAAAATTGTACTGCTCAAAGTGTTTCCTACAAATTTACTAACTCAGTCCAGTACACAGCTAGACGTCATCAATACAAAAGAAGATTATAAGTCATGTTCAACTTGGCCCCTAGGGTCCTTAAGCCCTTTTCTGCAAAGCCCTTTCTGCAAAGTTTTCATCATCAGTCATCACCCAGCCACTGCAGCTGCAAGGTGTTTATCTGTTTTCAGCTGCAGGGCTTTGCTTTTGCATTTGTTGAACTTCATCACATTTCAGCTGGCAGCTTCTCCAGCCTGCTGAGACCTGGATTCATAATTTTGAAGAGAAGTTGAACACCTGATTATACACCTCCAGGTGAGACTGCATGAATACCAGTCAAGGTAACAATGGTCAAAGGAACATTCCTTCCTAAAGTCCCTCTACCATGAACACACGCTCAATTTTTTAACAGGATCCCTCAGGAGCTGAAGCAATCCAAGAGGATGATGCTCTCAGAGGAAAGTAAGCACTATGAACAGTAAAAATGGTCAAGAAACAAAGGTGTTGCCATCAACGATGGAAATGCACTGCTTAAGCTCATTCAGCTGTATTCATTTCCAGGGAAAACAATTTTCTTTTTCAAAAACAGGGTGAAAACTAGGTTCATACTTCCAATTCATCTCCATATTTATAATTCAGCAAAAGGAAAAAGTAAGCCTCAAAATTTATGGGGTTGTGCTGTAATGTTCTGAAAAGAAATTGAAATAGGATCAATTGAAATAATCAGCTAAACATAATTTAAACAAGAGCAGAGAAACCAGAGAGCATAACATAGTAAAAAAATTTCACACTGATTTGCACATGCCTTAAAGGCCCAGATAAACAGCCTTTTGCAGGTTTTAGATATGAACATGTGGGGTTTTTTGCTACCACATCAGTTATCTGGTAATGAAAAGGTTGTATGTCACACAGACCCTGAGTTACTGGTGCTGCACTAAAGTTACATTTGTTTTATTAAAGTTCATGGGAGTAAACCACTTGCAATGCTATAATGTGGTAAAAAAAATCAAGCAGACTTTGGACTGTATAATTAGTTTGGTTTTTTGGGGTTGGTTTATTTTTTGGAGTTTTCTTGGGGGGGTTGGTTTTGGGTGGGTTTGAGTAGGTTTTTTTTGGGAGGTGGCGCCAGGGGTGTTTGGTGGGGAGGGTTGGGGGATTTGGCTTTGCTTTGTTTGGAGCAATTGAGATCTAGTGTTGTTTTTCTTGTTGGGGGAGTAGCTGGGTTTTCCCTTGGTTTAGGGGGGTTTTGAGTTTCTTTTTTTTTGCTTCTGTTTTTTTTCTTTTTTTTTTTTTCTTTTTTTTTTTTTTTTAATTAAATCAAGCCTGAAAAGAACTGCTCTAAATAGCCTGAAAGTGCAACTGAGTTAAGGACAATAAAAACCCAGGCACCCAGATGAAGTAGCTCCAGAGGTTAAAACCCAGGATCTATAATTTGCATCATAATGGGATCGGCTGTTTTGCACAACAAAGAAAAAGTCATAAAGCTGACGGGACTATTAGCCCCTTTTGAAAAGGCTACAAACCCCACCATTAGCATGCAAATAAATATTTTCTAGAAGCCTGATGGTGTGAGAAACACTTCTCAGTGGTAACACAAGGACCATATTGTTCCAGTCTGATGCTGAGCCACTTTGGGGTAGTTTCCAGATAATTCTCCATATCAGCTCTAGTGTCACCTGTTAAAGGTGAGATCTCAGACTGGCTTCTGCACAACGGCTCTATCTTCACTTTCATTTCAAGATAAGGTTACCTTCCTTGATAGAGATGCTGGATTATGATAACTAGATATTATTTACCTACCACTTTTATGCATTATGCCCTGCACTTTACAGAGCTGGGACTTCAAAATGGCCAAGTGACCTAAAATCATCGATGCTATACAGAACAAGAAACATAGAATCATAACTGTTTGGGTTGAAAGAATCTTTAAAGGCAAAACCTACAATGAGCAGTGACATCTTCAACTCCATCAGGCTGCTCAAAGCCCTGTCCAGCCCTGTCTTGAATGTTTCTATGGATGGAACATCTATAATTCCCGTGGGTGACCTGTTCCAGTGTCTCACCACCATCTCTATAAAACACTTCTCCCTTATATATAATCTAAACTGACCCTCTGTTAGTTTAAAAGCATTACCTCTTGTCCTGTTGCTACCTATCTGACACAAACTGTCCCAATCTTTCCTAAAAGCTCCCTTCAACTTAAAGGCTATCATGAGGTCACTCTGGACCCTTTTGTTCTCAAAGACAAACAACTGGAGCTCTCTCAGCCTTTCCTCATAGCAGAGGTGCTTCAGCCCTCTGATCATCTTTGAGGCCCTCAACTGCAAGACACACCAACTCCAAACAGCTGCAAAAAGCTCTTCTGCAAATGGAGTAAAACACAGCACTAGACAGTGCTGATTTGCCTGTCCATCAAATGATGAGTTGCATTGTAACCCTCTAAACAACCATGCTGGGTGGTGTTGGAACCCAGGAAATTCCTCTGGCTGCCCTGGAGGACTCGAGACCCTGGCAGGGGGCTCGGAGACCTTGGCATGGATTCAAAAACACCTGTGCCTTTGATTTTAGCCCTTGGGAAAAACAATTACCAACTTTGTATGAAGATGTACAAGCCACAAGAATTTGGATAGAATGTTAGTGAGTTTATCACAGGGTGAAATGTAGAATTTTGGGGTTTTAGAATGGGGGGCTCAGGAGGCAAGATGGAGGAATCTGGGCATGTCCTGCATTGCTCCTTCTACTTCCTGGCCTTCATCTTCTGCTGTGACGGTGGCACTTTTGGATTGGTTTAGGGTAGAGACAAACTGTCTAACAGGGGTGATAGTTATTGGAAATTTATTGTAAATAATGTACATGTAGTTTTTAGCATAAAAGATAACACCACCTCTGAAGGCAGTCAGTGTGCCATGAACCGACCTGTCAGACAGACCTCGGAGGGTCAGAGAAAGAATGTTATAGACAAAAAATAATAAATAACCTTGAGAACAAGAACAGAAGAATCTTGACTCCTTCGGCTGCTGGGCTGGGAAAAAGAGACTCTCTAACACATCTCAGGGTCATCATGACCACAGAGACCCCCGAGAGGCTGGCACAGAGGTAACCAAGC
This sequence comes from Melospiza melodia melodia, assembly GCF_035770615.1. Lineage (NCBI taxonomy): Eukaryota > Metazoa > Chordata > Aves > Passeriformes > Passerellidae > Melospiza > Melospiza melodia. The sequence continues at coordinate 137,247,183 of NC_086194.1, forward strand.
ACAAAATTCTCATTGTTTCTGTTCTCTCTCTCATGCAGACACCAGCAGCACAGGAGGCCAGAAAAGCCATGATGCTAATCTTCCTCTCCCAGCCAGCTCTCCTATTGGAAACCACCAGTTTACCACTGCTCTGAAGCACCACGGGGAAAGGAAGGGAAATTTCTCAGGCTAAGTCTTCCTCCTGGCACCATTCCCTCTGCCAGTAGTTCACACACCCCCTCTGCCAGAGGGGAAGGATATGTAAAAGCCCTTTCACTGCCAGCAGCAGACACACTGTGAGTGCTTCCAGGGAAAATCTCGCCCTTGTTTCTGAGTGTACAGCTCTTGCTGTAAGCAACTGATCTTAACACATTTCAGCAGAAGTTGGAGTCAGCTCTTAAGTGCTTTGTGTGTGAAATGAATATGTCTGATGCATAAGACTGACCCAGGTTCTGGAATCTGGACACTGACATGCTCTATGTTCTGTCTGCAGCAACAGGCATTTTTCTGCTCTTGACTTTGAGGGAGTGTTGCTACCAAGGAGGTTGTTAAGTTCATTCTCCACAGGATTATCCCTTCTGTCCAGGTTAAGACAAAGAAGGGTTCCAGCCCTATAACAGGTGGTGAGCTGTGGACACCTGCTCTCTTGGCAGCAGAGCAAAACCACTATTTTGTTCTCACTAGCTACTAAACAGCCACGCAATGGTAATGCCATGCAGTCACCACCAATCTGAACTCACAATAATGTCTTAAAGTGAAAAGACTCCATGCTTCTGTATCAGTCCTCTAGGGCAATTAGCTACCTCTCCCTCTACCCAACTTGTTTTGGATATTGGCTTGGAATGCTGGAAAAAAAAAGTCTGTCACTTTCTAGATGTAGGCAGTGTAGGTTGTAACACTGATTATAAGCTACATGTTGGCAGGAGAGTATAGCAACAACACTTTCTGTTATTAACAGCTGGATACTTCTAGCCTCAAAAATTCCAAAGATTTCCGGTGGTGGTTGTTTTCAAATGTTATTAAAAAAAACCCTCCTTTGCTATGTATTGCAGTCATGCAGACAGGAGTAGCATTTCCTTTCTCAATATCAAATTAATTCTATTTCTACCATTAATTATATTATTACATTGAAAAGAATTCAAAATTAGCACTTGCTGCCCTCAGAAGCTGCAGAATATTTCAAAATATATGTACAGATATTAAACTATTAAATTAATTAATATATTAATCAAAATATATGTACAGATATTAATACTTCTCTTAAGTCCAGTAAATTTAGCCTGCAAGCAATAAGCAATATAGTTAACACACATTTTTCTTTCTGTGCTTAATAATATAATACAAAAAACTTAGCATTTTCCCATCTTTCTAAGGGGAGTATATGCCCTGATTGTAAATGTATAAGCTATTGCATTTAATTTCATTTGGACTGAGCAAACACAGATAAAACTGACTTGAAATTCAGTACAATTTTTCCCTCATGGGTAAGAAACTTCCCTTAAAGCACACTTTAAAATAAAATTGCCACCTGAGTAATTCATTGGGCCTAAAACTTCATAGATGTCTTCATCCTGAGATCAACTTCAAGTGGAATATTTCAAATGAATTATAACAAATAATACAAGCTGAAAAGAAGGCTTCTTCTGGAAGTACCATGGTATTTTGGCACAGCAGTGAAAAGGTAGGTATAACTTAGTCAGCTTCTGCCAAAGCAGAAACAAATTCTACATCTCTCCAAAGTCAAAATAAATACAGGAGCTTTGTTGGCAGCAACATTAGGCTGTCATTGTAAAAGTAAACAGAGACCCCATAGACCAAACCCACTGTTATTTCCATGCCATAGCAGAGAAGAGCAGGTTTGTCTCAAAAGGTTCTCCTGGCACTGTTTCAGAACTGATATTTATAAGTTTGTACCATGAATCAGAGTGCAAACTGCTGTTTAATGAAATATATTACACATCCTGGTCATCAAAACAACCCCTTTTTTTTCTTTTTTTAACTACATGTGATCCCATCCCTTCTTCATTCAGCCTGGAGGAAAGTGGGGAAAAAAACCCAAAAACAAGCAAGTAAGCAAGCAACTCCCTTCCTCCCAAAACATTAAAAAGAACCCCAATACTGGAGCCATACCTGTTCTCCTGGGCACAGCGTATTCTGCATCCTTCCTTAGGAATCACCAAGCCCAAATGCATCCTCAGCCGACAATTGGTGGGCCCTGTGTGGGGCCAGACATGAGTCCCTGGGTGCATGATAGAATATTTGATCTGCAAGAAGAGAAAGGCACATTTTTTAACACATTCTACTTCACAACTATGCTGCAGGGAGTCAGGACTTCATTTAGTCTCATCCTTGGTGATGGGTGAAAAGTATAATGCCATCTTTTGTTTGAGTTTCAGCAGCAATTCTATGTCATCCTAAAGGCATTTAATACTACAAAACATATGTCTTGTGGTGTGTGTGTGTGAAACCAGGGGCATATTTGTGAGTGAAAGTACACTGTTTTAATTTTACTTAAAGTAACCAGTATTCATACTTCAGGCTGAAAATATCTTCTGCCTACAGTCAGAAGATATTAAATCTTGTCTTTCCTATGGCAAGATTTAAAAGGATGGACAATAGGAGACACAAATCTGTGTTCATCAGACTGGCCAGCCCCTCTCAGATGACATGTCTGTGGAGGTCACTGTCAGCCTCGGCTGTAGCAATCATGAGAAAGTGGAGCTCAAGATCATGAGTGGATGGAGAAAGTAAAAAAACAGAATTACTATGCACAGCTTCAGGAGAGCAGATTTGGTCTTGCTCAGGGATCTGCTGGGAAAAATCCCATGAGAGAAGAGGGGTCTAGGAGAGATGGTTGATTTTTAAGTAGCACCTTGTCCAAACTCAATAATTCCTATGTGCAGGAAGCAAGGCAACCAGAAAAAAAAAGAAACACGAAAAGGAAGCAAACAGGAGGTGGAAGCAGGGTCAGGCCACTCAGCAGACTGTAGAGATACTCTCTGCATGGGCAGGGATGAGGTTGGGAAAGTCAAAGCTCTCCTGGTGCTGAATCTGGAGATAGAACTGAAGGGTAACAGGAGAGATTCCTACAAATATCTCAGCAATAAAAGGAAATCTAGGAAAAACATGCCCACCTACTAAACATGACAGAATATCTGATGACAAAGGACATGGAAAAGGCTGAGGCACTACACGTCTTCTTTGCCTCAATCTTTGCTGGTCTGACTTTCAGGAGCGCCAGGCACCTGAGACCAGTGAAATAGACTGGAGCACTGATGAGTGATCTTCTGTGGATCAGGTTAGGGAACATTTAAACAAACCCAACAACCTGGTTCGTGGGTCCTGATGGGATCCATCCATGAGGCCTGAGGGAAATGGATGATGTGAATCCATACATAATCCAGGCAGTCTTTGAAAGGTCACTGCCACCAGCAGACGTCCCCTGGTAGAAAGGAAATGTTGCTATCTTCAAGAAGGACAAGTAGGATGGTCTGAGGATGTACTGTCTAGTCAGCCTCACCTCAACCCTTGGAAAGGTGATGGAGCAAGAAATCATGGAAACAATTTTCAAACACATGAAGGAAAAGAATACCTGGGTGTAGCCAGTATGGGTTTATGAAGGGGATTCTGTACTTTACCAGCTTTCTGTGGTGAGGTTTCTAGCTTGGTGGATATTGTTTATCTCAACGTTAAGTCTGCCATAAACATCCTAATCAACAGGGTGAGGAAATAGAATCTAGATAAGTCCCCAGTGAAGAGGATTGAAAGCTGGCATTTAAGCCAGGCTCAACGAGTTATGATCAGAGGCACAAAGTCTAGCTGAAGGACACTCATCAGAGGTGCATCCCAGGCTCAGTACTGGGTCCAGCACTGTTTAAGAGCTTCACAGTGACTCAGAAGATAGGACAGAATGCATCCCCCTCAGCAAGTTTGCAGATGATAGAAAATTGAATAGGAATGGCCAATACACTACTTTTTTTTTTTTTCTTTCCCGCCTTTCATAAGGACCTTGGCAGGATGGAGAAAGGAGGAAACACCTCATCTTAAAGTATTTGACAAAAGGCAGCATAAAATTCTGCCCTAGGGAGGCATGCACCAATACAGGCTGATGGACAAGTGTCTGGAAAGCAACTTTCTAGAAAGAGACTTTGGGGTCCTCACAGGGGGGCCCTCAAAGGGTCCTCACAGTGCCCAAATTAAGCAGGAGCCAGCATTGCAGCAAAGTCACCAACAGCTTCCAGGGCTGCATTATGGAGAGCTCTGGCAGCCCACTGAAGGAGGTTATCCTTCCCCTAAGAGTTCATGAGAGGTCTTAAATGTTGGACCCAGTTCTGTGCAACCTACTGTGAGAGAGACTGGAGCAGGCGAAGGGTAAAAGGGGATTAAGGGATGGGAGGAGCTAACATACAAGGGGAAGCTGAGGTAGTTGGGACTGCTCAGCCTGGAGAACATAAGGTTCAAGGAAGGATCTTATCAATGCATTTAAATACCTGATGAGAGGAGTGAAGAAGGCAGAGGCAGGCTCTTCTCAAAGGCATCCAGGGAAAGGCAAAGAGGCAATGGACACAGATTGAAACACAGCAAATGCCATTTAAGCATAAGGAAACACTTTTTTTTTACTGAAAACAGGAACAGGTTGCCCAGAGAGGCTGTAGAGTCTCTATACTCAGAGGCATTCAAAACATGGCTGGACACAGCAACCTGCTCTAATTCATCGTACTTTAAGCAAGGGTAATCTCCACATTTCCCTTCTCACCTCGACCTTTCTGATTAATTCTACAACAACTCAGGCTACAGGAAGCATGAATAATGCATGACAGGAATGAGAAGTACCTTTTCAACTGAGAAATCTGCACATTTGGCTGGAACAGAGTTTTGATAAATGTTACAGATTAAGGTGTTGCATGCTCTTCAACTGTTAACAGAACCAGCAGAAGACAGCGTGTGCCTCTTGTCTGAGCTTTTTTTGTGTCTCTAAGCTGAGGTTTCAGCTTACTGGCAGTTTCTTATGACAGCAAGTGATGAGCTCCAGTGGCTGTGCTGAACACAGATCCTCCCGCACAACTCTGCTACACTGTGATGTGTTAGACCCTGACACAATGCAAACAAGTGGTGATGCAGGACGCTTACTAATATCTGAGCTAAACAATTCTGTAATGCCAATATGCCAGCACTGAACATTGATTGCTGTCATGTACATGATCTGCCCATGCAGATCAGTCTGGGTATGTCTGTGAATTATATCTGCCTGCTGTGCTCAAGTGATAGAGGTAAATTGTTCTAAACTACCAATGAGTTCTACTATGGCTGCAATGTAAGAAATGTCCAGAATTAAAACTAGCTGTGATACTTTTAGTTTACTGTTATTTTTAAGAAGAATGTTACAATTTTGATCACCTCCTATTGTTCTATACAGTGTCTCAGCAGCACTGAGCAGGTAGTTGATTATTTTAGATTTCATTTATCTTTGTCACTACATGAGGTGACCAAAGCATCCAAATAGTCTATTCACCACAGAATTCTTTATTTCCTGATAGTGTTTGCTCCCATAGCTTAGTGGTGCTTCTGTATGTGACTAGGGATCAGCAGGCATTTTAAGTTTATTTTAGCAGTAACATCTCAGTCATGGCTAGCATAAAACTAAAATTGCCCTAGGCATCTCATAATAGTGGATGTAAAACTTTGGACTTCAAGAGCACAATTTTTCAGATTATTTTACATTTATATGTTCAAAATATGTGACTACAGTTACAGGTTTAAATAAGCAACATTTCTGCAAACCATATTGTGGTGATAACTACAGAGCACCAAGAAATTATGAACAAAACAGTAGCTCTCCAAGAGAATCTGCTCTCAGGGAGGGATCCACTTTGGCTCTGGATGTGACTGAGAGCAGTTTTATTGTAGCCACATTGAGTGTGATGACTTCTAATCAGTTATATTCACTATAACCTGGCTTTGCAACCAATTCATGGAACAACAGCTTTGTTCATTCCCACAGCAGTAACCACCCAGTGCAGTTCTGCACATCAAAAGCAAGGGACTGGCCAAAAAGATGAATACATGCACTCAAGGGTCTGAAACAGGGCTAAATTAGCACTGGGTTTTTCAACTTTTGCATCCTTATTTCACCACGTGAAGTATATTCTCACATAGTTATTGTAGACAAAATATAATAACTTGGAAAAAAACGAAAACTTATGTCCTACACAACCAATGCATGTGCATTGACCTATACAGTTCTACTGCATGATTAAGTGAGGTTTACTGATAGCTGAATAGTCATTGTAGGCACGTGAAACAAATGTTGTTGGCACCCACACTCATGGATGTACAATTTCTTTCCTTCATCTTCAGGAAAGAAGCATGTGGCAGCACTATTTGGCTTCCACAAGGTGATTCTTCCTCTGTCTAATGCAGCCAGGCTGGGGTGGACAGGTGAAGTTTATCACAGTGAGAATCTGGCTCACTAAATTAGTCATGTGAAGTTAGGTTCAGATCAGAAAATAAAGCTCAGGTTAGAAAGGACCTCATCCAGCCTCCTGCTCGACGGAGGTTAGGCTATGGGTCAGATCAGGTCACTTCAGGCTGAGGTTTAGTAAGGCTTTACTTATTGGTTGACCCATGGCAAATAACTACTTACCTACCATGAGCTCCCAGGAAACAAAAGGTAAAATGGCTCAACTAAGAAGTCCACAGAAAGGCTTCAGCTAACATATTTCACCTGGTATTTGCTGACAGTTAAATAGGGGCATATTTTTATTGTTAAGTTTATCGTATGCTTGAGGCATCATTAAATATATCAAAATTGTGCATTCCTCTATACATGTCCCTCTATTCTCCAAAACCACCTGCTCCCAGCATTATGAATTTGCAAAAATGAAGAAGTTTGCCAGGTACCTGCCCTCTTCTGCAGCCAGTAGCTTCTGGGAATCTTTCCAATAAAGCACAGGTTTTCGGAACACTTTTACAAGCATTCTCATTTTTTCTTCCTAGTGAAAATAATGGATAGAGCATTGGTAAGAGCAATGAATGAACCTTTCCATTTTCTGCTTTGCAGAAGAGCAACAAAGCTGCCAAAGACCTGACACTGAGAGACAGGTAAATATTACTGTTCTCATTTTAGGACCGTGCAACCTAAGTACCTCCATGTTCTAATATCATAGCAGCCTACACATTTTACTTTTACATTATTTGTGAACAGCAGGCTTTCTTCCATTTAAAAAGTGTTATTTTAAATGTATAATCACTAATGTGGATGCATAGGAAAAAAAAGATTTAAAATGCCCCCAGTATCATAAAATTTCAACACCAGATTATATTTTGATATAAATTTGCCTTTAATATTTTATTTTAAAGTACTCTTTCATATGTGGAGTTTTATAAGAATTTAAGGTCTTTCCAAGAGTTGAGCTTCCCAGTGCACAGCGCAGGGGCAGGGCAGCAGGCTCATTAAAGCCATATTCTTTTGCTCACACCATTTCTGAATGACAGAGCTCCCCTAGCTGGCAACCCAGAACTGAGGATGTGCCTTCTCCCAGGTCCCCATCTTCCCTCAGGCTTACCCTGTACTATGCCACAAGAGGAGTGCACTCATTGAACAGTTACCATACTCAAGGGACCCTTAGAGGTATTTGGAGACAACATGGTTTAGAGTGAAGAACTCCTGCTCATTGTCACAGGGATCCCAAACACTGTTTTATCAATTCCCTTCCTCCGTATACTGATTACAAAAACAGTTTTAGAAAAAGCTGTATTGATAGTCCTTACTAAACTATGTGAATCTGAGATCATGAAATTGAGGAAAGACAAGAAGTACAGACTGCTTTACCTTGTTGCCATAAGGTAAACTGGCTCCAGTCTCCTTTCTCCCGTAGGTTCTCATCTTCAGGCAGGAAGAGGCTTCGTTTTTTATCCATCACAGCAAGACCCTCATCCCGAATGAGCTTCCAGTTTTTCTCTAAGGACTGTTGTGAGAGACATGTTACTGCACTGAGAAATTACTGTGTTTGGCTTTAGTATAATTTTTAGTTTTTCCTGCCATTATTAGCTTTTTTAATATATTTAAAAGCAATAAAAGAAAGCATTTGCCGTTATTATCAAGTTGCTTTAAATTCTGTTCCCTTTTGACACGTTAAGGCAGGAAAAATAACTTTCATTTTCAAATCTTCAGATTCAATTACATTGGGATTGTAAGATTTCAACAATAGCCAGCCTCTTTGCAGACCAGGCCTCACTTTGACTTGCTTTTTGATGAGCCTAAGGGCTCTTTAAGTAATCATTTTGTATTGCAAGCTAAATGTATTGATCTTCCTAAATGATGTGCATGTGACCTGGAATCATTCCTGCAACTGGAAAACCACTTACATAACCTGGAACTCCAGGTGTTGGCGCAACATTACAGGCCGAAGAGGCCAAATTAAAACAGACCACTTGAGTTGAAGTTTATGACTGAAACTTTCAAAATGGCTTGTGCTGAGATTCACTTGCATGTGTTGATGCTGTTGCAAAAGTCACATACAACTTGAAATGCCAGGTGATCATTTATGGACACAATGATTGAGAATGTGTGAGCTGCCTGATACTTCATACATACAAACCCACAAAATAGCAGAATTAAAATTTCTGTTCTCTTCTGCCTTAGGACATTATATTTGGAGAAATCAGATAGCTTAGAAAACCTTTTATTCTACCAATAATAAGTAATTTTAATGTTATAGCACTATAAGTGGAAAACCCACAGTATAACAATGGGTCTGGATAAAAGTAACTTCAATTTCCCAGCAGCTTACTTTTCTCACTAAACCTTATTTTGGGTGAATAGTTTTCATTATTCCTCTGTGCTCTTGAACAATGCATTTCTGTAAGACATTTTCAATCCATTTCACACTGAAATAACCTATGGTATGTTCCCACACTACCTCCTTATATGATGAATAGAAGGTGATATAGCTAGCTGATATAAGTGCCCCCTTTTAGTCTTAAAACTTCATATGTTTATTAGCCATCCTCATGTAAAATAAACAGTTGCATTTTCCACTTGAGGTCTTTTTACTTAAAGGAAAAGTTGCTCTGACAAAATTGGTTTGTATTGCTATATCATAAAAGGCTCAACAAAGCAAACTTTGCCTAGAACACGTCTATAATACAGCTACTTTCTCCCACTAGAGCCATTTTAGCTAGGCTAAAATGTATGAAAATATGGATTTCACTTCTGTTATTACAGTAATCTCTATCATAACAAATTGGTTTTTTCTCTCACTTATCAAAAAATGGGGAAGAATGCTTATTTTTCCTAGTGTATTCACATTATTCTCCCTCATTGATGGTTTCTATAACACTCATTTAACAGCTAGCATTAAGTAAAATTGCAAAGACTTGTTTCAATATCTTTGGAAAACTGACTTTTCCAAATAGTGTAGGGTACAGAAAAAGATCGAAAATTTCCACCTAATCAGAGATGTATATGAGAACAGTGCTGCTACTTATTCAGCACTGCCCTATCTACAAAAGGAAATGCCAGCTTGAGTACCTGGTTTGGCATTGGCTGGAGAAGAGAAAGATGAAAATAACCTACACTCACACCAGCCCCAATTTAAAGTGATATAGAGCAACAAAACTGGAAAACTTTCAAAGATATTCCAAGTTCTTCTGTGCTTCCTCAAACTCCTCCTACTTCCTCAGCTGAAAAAAGGTAAGAGGGAGCATTCATCCATGCAGACAAAACGACACATGAAGAGCACTGGTGGTCCAAGGCATTGTAGGCAACAGCTGCTCTGTCCCCTCTACTGTCCCTCAAGTGCCACAGGTTGAAGGTTAACCTATAAAGGTGAGTGTTTGTCCTTGTGTTTAAAGGCTCCCTCCCCAACATGTTAGATACAAATTTATTTCAATACCCCTCATCAATTTAGAGCTAAATCCTCAATGGTTTTAGACATAAATTGCTCAGATATCAATAGGGTTTCTGTCCTGAAAACACAGACCCCATCTGTAAAACACACTGACAGTGCTTCATAATGACCAACAGAAAACTCCTGGGAGAAATAAATTGGGGAGTTCAAACACCAGCCAGCCTTGTCTCCCTGACACTACAGACTCTCAGGGATATCTTGAACAGTAAGAACACAAAAAACATTCAAACATGTTTAAGTCCAGGACTTGGACTTACAGCTCCTAATCTAAGAATTGGTATCTGCAGGAAAAAAAGTTAAATGTACTTATGCCTCCATGATATGAAAGGATTCAAGCTCCAGGTTAGAGCAAAAAATTAATATTAAATTTGGTGCAGTATCCTGATTACAGCTGAAAAATCAGGAGGCAACAAGCACTGGGAGCATATGCACTTGTTTGCTGGCAGCTGATTCCCATAAACCTCCATATGGCTTTTTAAACACAGTTTCTAATAACAATTGAAGTTTACAGTTGCTGTACATCTGGCAATAATGTAGATTTTATTTAAATAGGGATTGTTTAATATGGGAGGTTTTTATATGAGACTATTACATTGAAAGTATCCTTACTCTGTCAAACCCTTTCAAAGTGTGGTTATAAATGACACAGGAAGAGATTAAGAGGTGGCTACCCCTCCTGTGAGGCATAACTACTGACCACACATCCATTTTAATTCACTGAACTATAAAATAAAATCGTGGTGAAGAGTTTAATGTACTTCACTTTGTTATGGAACAGAATAGGAAAGCATTCACAATCAGTTACCACATCTCCGCTGGGTAACGCTGATAACCTCCAAGCAAGGGGGGCAGTGTTTTAAACTGTTCAAAATAGATTCCTTGCACCCATCCAATCACCCACAGAGCTCCAACATCAGCACTTGTATGCATCATCTTTGCTCTTTTCAACACAAGGCTCCCCTTAAAGCATCCAACCACACTTTAAATACACATTTCAATTTAATTTCTCCCTTGCCTATGAATGTTTAGCTATTATTACCAAAACCATTAAGGCCCAGCTGTCAGCCTATGGAAAACTATAAAGATATGCTCTGTTGCCAATACTTTCACTGTCTTTCTGCACTTTTCTTGATGCACTTGCAAGTTTATATAATAAAATCTAAGCCATCAGAGAAAAGCAAAAATACAAGATCTACTTTAATCCATCAGTAAATTGTAGTAAATTATTGGCAAAGCATTGTCTGGGTCCTTTCCAAATGTCAAAGGACACAACATGCAGAAAGGACAAAATTAATTAAGTCATTGCCTACATATTAATTTCAGACGAGTGGAAAGTCTCTAGGATCCAACATCATTGTATCTCTTTTATTTTTTTTAATGAGCACCAGAATACAATAATGCTATAAATGAAGTTCTACAGAAGGTACTGGAGAAAGATGCAATGACTCAGACTGGCTGAGGAAAGCTAATCATTCCAAGGGAAAAGGATGGGTTGTCAAAGATGAAAGTAAAGTTTCCTTTCAATTGAGGTCAGTGTACACAGTATATACCAGTTTGTACAGTATATATACATATTGAATTCTACCATGGTATCTGGAAGAATTTCCCACACAGACAAAAGAGAAATGCTATGAAATGAAGCAGTAGGAACTAACTGTTGATTGGTTTCTGCTTTGTGAGAAGGGGAAATAATTATTTCAACTAAACCATGTACAGAAGTTGGAGTACTTCAGAAATTAGAAAACTAATGTCATCAATAATGTTTTGCTGCTTCCTGAAGAATACTACCTCTAGTCTTGCTTGCTTACAGCATTGTATGTAATTAGAATTGAACCTGCTTTCTTTCAGAACTTCAAGTATTTTCTTGAGTTACAAAAAACACAACAATACAAATATTTGTCCTGACGCATATAACTACATTTTGGCTTTATACTTTAAACTGTGAGTGTTGTTTTAAAGATCTTACTGCTCCCAAATTATGATACCTGTACAAGCAATTTACCAGTGACAATTTAATCTAGATTCACTGACATATTGCTAATAAAACAGCCAAAACGTGTACCACCAAATGAAACGGTGTTATTGAATTCCAGAGAGGCAGTTGTACTGTGGAGGTCTGGGGTGAATTTTTATCCTTGCTGGTTTTCTGAGCAGCTCTTCTAGAAGCCACTCAAGATGCTGATCCAAACCAAGACCTTCATATATGACCTGATTCACCTGAAAAAAACCTTCAAGGTGAAGCTCTGGCCATTTTATAACATCAAGTGAATTCTTTCACCCTTCAAAGCTGACTCATGCCAAGGGTGAATGGATCATTACCTTCTGAGACATAGGAATTTGAAAGGTTTACATGTAAGGAACTGTAAAACAACACTGCATGTAGCTCTAAAACACTAATCAAATAATATTCATACTTCCTTTTTGTTTGACAGAAACATATTAAGAAGTTCCCAGTTTCTCCATATCTTTTATGGCAAGAAGCATCCATTCCACACATACCTCAAGAATTAATTCAATATGAGAACGTTTCATGTGCTAGCCCATAAAGCTCACTGCTTTTTGGTGTGGCTGAGATCACATTGGAGAATCACACTTTAATCTAAATCTCTAGCTTTATTTTTGTTGCCATCAAAACCATAACAAAGAGCAATCTTCCTTTTTAAACTACTTTTATTTTTTTTAAATAACCATCTTTCCATAGTGTTTTTTTTAAACATGCTATGTAACTAAGTATAAAGAAACAACCACTCTGAAGGAGTTTGTTCCTTACAAACCTACTTTTTTGGGTTTAAATAATTTATCATAGTGGATTCTCTAAATGACACACCAATAATTGAAACATACAGGAAAAAAGGGTCTTCCTAATTTTTTAGGAATTATTATTAGAATTATAGTAAATTAATAAAAAACAATGTAAATTTGGAAATAAAAGCTACTGTTATGAACAATAACCACACTACTTGCATGCATTAAATAAACAAAAACCTTTTAAAGAATTTAAATTCTGCATTATTACCTTTTGTTAAATCCATCACTGGGAACCTACACTTGTTTCTCTCATGCAATTAAAAGCTTCTATAGTCACTAAATATTAGACAAGGGCTCAAAAGCACAGCCTTTCCTGACTAATTAAAAATTCACAATGGGTATTCCAGACATTACCAAATTGTGCTGTCATTTTCCACTTGAGATGTTACATTTGTCTACCATGCAAATTTTGTATTTATTAATAATTTCAGCCAGCCTGTTCCCATTCTCAAATTTGAAAATGTCTAAGCTTATTTTATAGTATCTTATTTAATTCTTGTGCTCAGTTTGACAGTGCTGTCTGGAATTCACAGTCAGTAGTTCTGACCTTATTGATTAGCGTTTTCCCTGCTTAATAACTGAAATTATAGCTGCAATTTTAATAAAAACAAAAGTATAATGAAGTCTTACCTTCACCAGTTCTGTATATCCAGTTTCCCTTGCTGTCCACCAAGGCTGAGCCTTCAGTCCCTTGACATTGTAGAGGGAGCGCTGCCAAACTGATGCAAAGTGACCTCTTTGGTACCCAAGCTCATACCACTTGTATGCCTAAAACATTGCAATTGTAAACAATCAAACTCACATCAGCCAAGCTCCTACAGGAAAAAAGTAACACTTCCTGGCAAGACAGAGACTGTCTCTTCAGATGTTGGGGTTATTCTTTCAATAAAATGTACTAATGAATACTTTAGGAAAAAAAAAACCACAAACAAAAAAACCCAAATAACAAATTAGATCAGTCGGCCAAGAGAGTCCAGTTCAATGTTAACAAAACAGGATAATCTTCTCACAACCATTCACATCAAATATGGGCTGATAATTCATGCCCTTGGACTTGGAATATCCAATTGTTTCTCATCTTATTCAATTGCATTTTCTCTGTTTCAATCTTCTGCCTACATGTGAAAGATGACTGTCTTCTGCTGCCAGTGGAGATGCTGTGATGATGAAAACAATGATGACTTAAAGTGTTAATAATCTAATACTTACATGCACCTGAGTTTCTACAAATATTTTTCATCTCACCCTAACTGATCACACGACAGAAACCTGCTGAAATTAATACCGGACCTTTTTTTGTCTTTACTCTCCCTTTACACAACTTGTTTTACCCCTGCATAGCAGCAAAAAAAGCAAAGCAAGAAAATGAGATGCTTGGAAAAAAAACATCCAGCATTTGTAGTACTGTGAGAAACCACATGCAGAGAAAGTTATACAGAGCTGCCTCCTTCCTGCCCAGCATTGCTGCTACAGCTGCAATAGTTCAGACAACATAATTTTAAAAAATCCTCCAATAAACAAAAAAATAAACACCCTTCCCCCAACCCCCCCCCCCAAAAAAAAAAAAAAAAAACCAAACCAAAAAACCCCCACCAAAAACTAAAAAAAAAAAACCCAAGACAGCTAAGTAGGGAAATATGAGAGCAATAATTCCAGATCCGAGGGACTGAGGCAGGTGGCAATCCCTGCCTTGAACAACTGGCCAAAGTCCTCACTGAGAGTTTGTAAACTTTCTTCAAGTTTTTGAAAATTGTTGTACTCTGATCTTTATAAGTCTCCCAAAGTATGGAGCAAAGTCTGCAATACATTGTTGCTCTACAGTATTTATTTGAAGTACACAAAAATAGTGTGGATGAACAGAATAACAGTAGATCATATATAAACTATCATCTTTTTTTGCCTAGAGAAGCTCAGTAAAATTGTGCATGGGTCAAAAAAATAAGGTAATACACAGCATATATTTAAATGTTGATGTTATCTTGGTTAACTGTCTGAAATGGAAGCATTAGGATTTATAACATTTGTTCCCCCAAATGCTAAAATACCAGTGAGATATCAATGATGGTTCATGCTGACTGCCTGCAATCAATTGCAATGTCTGGAGTTAGCCCAAACGATAAGGGGAATGAATTATTTGTTTCAGCCCCTGAGTGATGAGTATGAATGTTGCTGTTCTTTAAGATACATCAGCTATAATTACAACGTATAACACAATTAATTTTTATTTATTAGAAGAATTGTGCTAAAGAAATTGCCTTTATGAGGATGGAGTAGGGTTAGGCTGCCTCACTCATCCTTTCCCAAGACTCAGTGAAAGATTTCTTTTCTCATGCAGGTCTTGGCAGGGGAGCATGTACAGCTACAGCAGTGTAGCTCTCCTTTCCAGGACAGAAACTGTTTGAGATGCACTCAGTTTATCCAATCTATGTGCAGAGTGCTTTGTTGTGTAACAACTTCTAGGTTTTAACTTCTCTTTTCTTAAGCCAACATGGCATTTTATCAAATTATAGTTGGAAAGGGCATACTCAATACTGCTCCCCTCACATTTCCCAAGGCCACATTCATAATTCCTAATTTAGCTCTAATAGATGAATATCTCCCTTCAACAAACCTTCAGTGATAGCAATTTCACATCTAACTTAAATATTGATCTGTTTCCTTGATTAAATCTTGAAATTCAGCAAATCTAGCAAGGTCAGTGAGGAAAATTTAGCTGAACAATGGACTTTCCACTGATAAATTTAGAAGTCTCCTCTATCCCAAGAAGTTCATTTGTCATTAATTAAACTTTTTCTACAGCAGATTTGGCCATTAACTCCATAAACATTAACACATAATAATCCTGGAGTTAGAGATGCTGTACATTAATTACATCTGTGTGGTATCTTTATTCAAACAAATGGCAATGGGATGTTCTAGGCTCAGCAACTCAACCCAGAAGTGTCCCATGGAAATGTACAGGGAATTTGAGAGAAGGAGACAGAGTCAGATAGAGTGTGAAAGCAGACTCTGTGTGTGCATATGCTTCTAAGTAAAATGAAGTAAACTAATTCTCACTTATAAATGAACAATTTAAAAAAAGTCATTGGAAGAGTATTGAGGGAAGGTAATCTAGCTTAAAATTCAGATATTACATTCTAGATCTACTGTATGTATAAAGTATTGTAATAAAAGTTCCATGAATTATTTAAAAAAAAGGTAAACTGATGAACTAGACTTGAGAAAGATCACATACAGTGGCTTCACCACAGCCCACATGTCTGCAGTTCATACTGGAGAAGCACCTACTGACGGGGCCACAGCACTAAAGGGGTCAGCATTTTTAACAGTTTTCAGGTATTAATATTAGTTTTACAGCTTTAAGGTACTAATTATTAATAATTAGGTATTAATATTTTACAGTTTTTATGTATTCATTTTACAGTTTTTAAGGTATTAATTATTACTTACATTACTAAGTAAGTAATTAAAAAGCAGTGATTTTCATGGCTATTTCTACTCAGATTTTTAATGCTTATTCTCTTCATATTTCCCACCTAGGAATTGGATTTTTTTTTGCTGTTGTTTTTAAATTCATGCTCCTATTAAAATCCATGACTAATCAGAGTCTTCAGAAAAGGTCCTTTACTCCCCTGCCATGACAATAGTGGAAAGTCACATACTTAAATTTCACTTTTAGGTATAATTTGATTTCAAATAAACAAAAGAGAAAATCTTATGGCTTCCAGCATCATATGTTTGTTTTTGTTGGGCTCTCAACAGATACATAGTACAAATTTCTGTTTTCCTGATTGATTTGCTAATTTAGTTATTGAAAAAAATTCATAACTCAGCCCACACATTCAGTCCTCTCATGATCCTCTTTTATCTCATAAACATTGGTGCTTTTTCCTTGGAAATTAAGGAAGATTTACAAAACAGTGTTAGACAAGAACTTCTATACAGTAAAATACAAGTAACTGATTATTTTAACTCATTAAAATCTGTGTTGTAAGTGATATAAGCAGAACACCGTTTCTAGAAACATTTAAAATTTTTGTAAATTTTTAGTCCCTTGTTTCAAGCTGCCCTAGGCCAGCTTAAACATTCTCAGTTAAATCTAAAGCAAGGGATGCTACGAGATTGTATTGTAATGCCTACAAATGGATTTTTTGCTATTGATCATCTTGACTTCTACACACACAGGCTGGATTGTTGTTGCAATCAAACTACTCTTTGTTTTCAACAATAAACCCATCATTAAATGCTTTCCTGGATTCTGCAGCCACTCACAGATTTAGATTTTAAAGCAAGACATGTACCTCTTTGTCTCCCATTCTCTGTAATGCATCACCCAGATGAAAATAAAAACGTCCATCATCTGTGCCAGGGTCACCAGACTCCAGTCCTTCCTAACAATTACATAAACAAACAAACAAACAAATAAATAAATATGAAACTTATAAGAAAACTTAGAGGACTTCTAAAAGAGTTCATTTGATTGCTGTAAATAATCTGTCAATCCTATGCAAGAGACAGGCTATGAAACTAGGTAAAAAATGTCACCACCATGGTAACCTGGAATTTGAGCTGAATAAATACAATATGTAAGTAGAAAGTCATTGAGAAATGTTACCAGTTTTCCAAATCCCACAGCCTCTCCCTTCAATCCCTCTAAGACAGAGGCATATTCAGAGATGGATACTTGTCCCTGACCCTATAAACATTTACACAAGCATTTTATAAAGCTGGACCAAGGTTTTATTTTGTAGTGTTTCTTCCCAAATGCCAGAAGTATACATAAGGCTTCTCTGGATCTTTCAAGACTCTTAGGTTTGCAGCATACTACCAACCTCAAAGAATTTGAGGCTCAGAGTTCTGTACTTCAGGTTAACCATTAATAAAACAAACACTTGATGTTTAAGAATTGATGATTTTCAATGTACAAATTTGTTCCAGTTCATAAGCAGTGATACACCAGTATAACTCCAACAAATAGTTTAAGCAGTGATTTGTAATTAGCACACTTCTAGTCTGACACATTTTATATATTCCAATTCTACTGTTTGCTGGTAAAACATTTACTGTGGGTGAAAAAGTACCTGTAGATAAGGTATGCTCTCTGCTATCTTGTTTTCTGCCTTCAGGATGAAGCCATAATGTACTTTGGCAAAGCCATCATTTGGAGCCAGACTTAGAACCTGTTTGAGAGAAAATTGATTAAATACACCTATATGAATCCATGCAAATTAACAAATCTGTGTACATAATACTATTCAGTAATGCAATTGTATTTTCTTCCATTACAGATTCTCAGGTAAACTCTAGGCTTGTCTGTGCTTTCTTTTCCTCGTTCACTTTTGCGCTCTCTCCAGACAAACCAAACTTTGAAGTCTCAGAAGTAAAATTATTTCCACAGAAATTACTTTATTTTTCACTTGTCCTTTTCTACACTTCTATCTTGAGTTATAGCATGTTTCATTACAGAATTAAACCCACTATCAACACTTAAGTTACTTATTCTAGGTTGGAATAATCAGAAGGAAAGCAGCTACTCTTGAAAAAATCTGCAGGAGAAACATACCTAAAATAGTTTTAAATTAGATTTCCAGTGTTAGCAAACTAGTTTTTGCAAGAGAAATTATGTGAAATATGATGACCACAATTCAGAAAGAAGCTGCAATGTAATGCCAGCATCATGAGATGGGGATGTGAAAACTCTGGAACACCAAGGGCACTGCCAGCACAGTGGTGAACTGGAGCACTCTCTGGAACACTGTGCACTTTTCTGGCCATGGGAAAGAAGGCAATAAAAAGTCTACTGCACTAGTGACTCAATGTGAAAGCACACATTATTCTTGTGTAGTTGTGTGCTGCACTCTTTGACCAAGACCAAGCATGCTAAATTCAGCTAAAAGATTTTGTACCCTCAACAAGATTCAGATCGTATCTGAGTTTACAAACTGCCTTAATTCTGCAGAAAAGGGAAACTCATGGGCACATGTCCAGAGATGGATATTTCATGGGGACTGTGGAAGAGAAGGATTTGTGAGTACAGGGACAGATGTAGGGAAGGATCAGTGTATGGGGCAGTGTTTCAGAGGAAGGAAGTGTGAAGCTGCCAACCTGAATTCTGAAATATGCACCCCCGACACCAGTCAGATAATTTAAGGGCATTTGTCTTCCTCAGCCAAGGGCAAAAATTAGAGCAAATGTCTTGATCTACTTCCAGCTCAGCATTTCTATGATGTACATATCCAATATAATTCGTAGCTCTATGCAATATCAATTACATGGTTAAGTTAATCTGTTTCACATCTCTTCTTTCCTTAAAATAAGGGTGGACAGTTTTATCAAGATAGACCCTCAGCCTGTGAGGATCATCACAGGAGCCTGGCCGGCAGTGGAATTACAGAAGCTGATATCCACTGAATGTCTAGACAGCTGCTAAATGCAAAACAACAGACAGATGAGCAATTTATCTTGCCTAAATCCATTTTTGAAGCTACTAAACTTATGCTGGGGATAAAATGCCTGCATACATTATAGTTATTTCCCTCTGCCCTTTCCAGTCACTGTCTGACATCACTTTTCAATCAAAATAATTACAAGCAAAATCATAAGACATTTTCAGGACCAACTTCTTTCTTTTCTCAAATCTTAAACACACCAACTACATCCAAGCAAAACCAAAAATCACAGCCATGAAGGTACAAAATGTTACGAGTTAAAAATTGCAACATTTACACAGAAATTATGAAGGAACAAACAATTTGAGAATCAATTGGAAGTCCATAGTATGAGGCATTATTAGGAAAAAGTACCACAGTAAGGATGAGCTTGATCCCTAGGATAAGACTACACTACCACCTTCTGCATCTTATGCCTTTTGACTACAGGATTCTGTGTATAATTATTTTGATCCAAGAATCTGTACCTGCAGGGTGAAATGAAATGACTGACAGAAATATTTATTAGCCACATAATTTCGTTACAGTTTCTTTAACTATAGGATAAAGCTATCTGATTAATTAAGACAGAATAGAATTTTCTGTATTACGGTTCATTTAAACTATGCCGAGTTGCATTAAGGAATGATCTACATTCAGGGCCCCTAAAGAGAAGCAAAGAGATACAATCAGCAGAAATTACACTGGAAGTATTTAATGTAAATTGTATTACTCTGTTGCTGTTGCTGCGTGCAATATTAATTATGTTTAGAAATAAGTTTTACTAAACTGCTCATAGGCCATTAAATATTAATCATGAATATAGAAATTAACCTCTGGGGCTATCAGAGACTAATTAGCCATGGCAGAGTACTGTGTTAATGTGGATATTCTGGTTTTGGTACCTGAGATAGCTCAATCAGAGCTGGCTTAAGCCTGTCTCTATAATGCTGCACTGAACCATGCACACATGCCCCAGCAAGGAGGCAGAAAAAGAGATATTGTCTGAGTAACCAGTCTTACAATGTTGTCTTTTGCTGTGTTTTTTAATAATCTGTGGATGCTTGAACAAAAAATAGTTCTAATTCTACCAGAACTACTTTTAAAGTTATGTTCTCTTTGAAAACAGAAATAGTTCTTAACTCTACTAGGATTATACTTAACATTATGTTTCCATGTCCCTAAGTGAATTAAAAAGAAAATTATTTAATATTAGAGGCAAAACTGAGATCCTCTCCAGCTGGACACTATTTTCCATCTGTGGTTCAGTAAAAAATTCTGGCAAACAGAAACTAGAAAAGTGCATTTTGGGCAAGTTATACTATACCACACTACAGCTGGAAGCAAAAAAACTCTCTTGGTCTGAAGTTCAGTGTTTATACACATTGCTTCTGCAGCTAAAAGAAGAAACATATATTAAAGACTTTTAAAATAAGCTGCTCAGATGTAACAAATTTAGAAAGAAAAATAAGAATTGACAGGCAAATAAGTAAACTGGCTATTATATGCAAAGCATAGCAGAAAGTTTTCATCTTCTAGGATTCCCTGGGCATCTATTCAATTCCTTGGAGATGATGCAAGCCTGGGTTTGCATCTGAAATGGCGGGTCTGAAATGGCATGTGCTGTGATCCCATGTAGGGAACAATACCTGTGCAGAGTTCATCTGGTTGCATGTGCTCAGTGCATGCTTAACACAGATCAGTAACACTGAATGGAGATTGAAATGCTACAGCAGGAAGCAAAGATTTTGCCCATGAATCTAGCAGCTTCCCAGGGAATGGGAAACTTGGAGTTTAAGTTCCTCCACAGAGAAGAGTGTTTAACTACTTGGGAATTTTCCTGAGCAGCAGAAACAAGTACCACATACACAGGAATTTAGTCAACCATGAATAAGGCTAGAGGGAAATCAACAAAAAGCTGAGACTTTGAGTTGAATAAGGGGAATGCTCTCCTGAAAATGTGTACTGAAGTCTAAGATGCCTGTCCCTTCTGCATTAAAGAACACTTGAATAAAATGTATGAACATCCTTACACTGAAAAACAGAACACAGAATTCATAAATATTGGAGGTATCTACTTTGCAGCAATGAGTTCATGCTCTTGTCTGTGCTCTCTTAACATTTTTGTATCAAAAGATTACACAAGTGAGAAGGAGTTAGTCACACTGCAGAAGTTTCTCAGCTTTTTAAAAAATCATGGGAAGAGCAAGACTTCTCCACGAGGCCCTCAGAGCCACTATTCAGTTTGCCCCTTTCTCTACCATGCGGAGAATCTGAGCACCTATGGTAGGAGCTGAAAACCAAGCACTTTATAACTATGCCCTGCAACAGCTGAGCAAAGCACTCCAGAGCAGGCCATGCAGCCCCTAAGCAATCTGCCCAAAATCATGCAAGTAGAACCAAGAACCAAAGTGGGCACACATGAGATTCTCCCTGTTTCTTTGGGTATTATTTTAAAAATCCTTAGTGCAAACTTATCCTGAACTGCAATAAAAAATTACATTATTGTGTTGGAATTCAGCCTGAGTAATACCTAAAATACAGACAAACCCACCATGATTTTCAAAAAAGATGAATCCAAATCTTTTAAAAAAAAAACAAAAATATTTGTCCTCCATTTACAATGACAGAACATCACTCTGCTCTATTCTATTTTAGTGTTAGTGAACTATAAAATAGAATAGTTACACTGGATAAAGAAGAATGGAAAACAATATGTTAAAAGCACACCAGTTGTATATCTATTCTTCATCAGAGCCCTATGTATTTCTTCTGAAGTATATAAAACTCAGTATCAAAGTAATTATATAGCAAATTCATGACCTTCCTCCATGTATAAAAATCCCTGTGATTATTGAGAAATTCTAACAAATATGTTGTTTGCAACAAAACACTGAATAATTGCATGGGAAAATCTTGCCCAAAAGGAGTATGGTTTTGTTTTCTCAAATTCCTTGCAGCTTGAGTAGCAGGTTTGTTTAATAAATTCTACTTTTAAAAGCCAATATTTCCAATCCTCTGAGAAATTTTGACAGCAAGCCAAAAATTATTGGACAGAAATGTTTTATGGAAGGACCTAAAAAGTAGCCAAAGTAGCAAAGCAAACATTATTCTGGCAACATCTGAGACTACCAGAGGAGCTTGAGGAAAAAAAATGGTACTCCTAGTGTTTGGCTTCTGCTTCCCACCATGTGGTTGAACATCATCCTTCTCTTTCAGAAGCTATCAGAGATGAGAATCTCTTCAGCCCCCCAGATGTGGGGGATGGAAAACTGAGCCTTTATTCTCAGGAGGTGGCACTAATCCTGCTGATCCCTTTCCAGCCTCCCTAACCAGACAATTAGCAAGCACCACGAGCGTGCCAACATCAACAGGACCATTCCTGGTCAGGTGTGATGATTTGTGCTCTACCAATGATGTCAGACTCCACATCTGTCAGACAGCTTCCAGATGTTAACAGGGTTTCTAGATCACAGGAGCAGAGTGGCCTTTCCTGGCAGTGAAGTTCCCCCAGCCAGATAACCACAGTATAAGGCAGAAATATAAATCCAGTGAATTGTCCACACTACAAACATCATGAAAGAAAAGCAGATTTTAAGCTACTCATAAAAGGATAAAAAACTAAGGTAAAATAGATTTGTGAGAACTGATCTACTTGATTACATGGTTAGAAATGCTCTTCCTGTAAAGAAACTGGCTTACTTCTGCTTTTCTTGTCTTGAAGATTGGTTATCATTTTTATAGTATGCATTCTGTATTACATGTTACATACAACATACTTAGATGTGTTGTCAATATATTCCAGACCTGATTACCAGAAGATAGAAGATTTTTATTATTAAGCTTATGGAAATAACCTACATTCCTCTGTCAATGAGGAAAAACTCAGCATGACCGTATCAGAAAATATAAATTAAAATTAGAGGATAACCGCATTAGAAAAAAACTTATATCAGTATTAACCCTTCAAAAATCTCTCATGTGACATGTTTAACAACTGAAAAAGTTAAAATCAATCAATCTTTCAAATGAAAATAGGAATGTAAATTCCTATTTAAATAGTAATTTCCCTTGGCTGGAATGGAAACTCACCTCTTCATACACTTTCTTAGCATTGCTGTTATCTCCTATCAAGAGGTAACCAACACCAAGGTCATTCTTGAATGAAGTCTCACTGGGAAACAGCTGAACTAATTTCTGTAGAGTCACCAGGGAGCCCCTCATGCGACCTGATTTGATTGAACAAGACTTAATTACCAGTGCAGATATAAGAAACAGTAGTAAGATGTTTACACAGCATCTAAGGAAACACAAATCAGAGGCAAGTGATTCACTTTCACTGACAATCAAGAAGGAGAACCTGGAAAAACTTGAGCAGACAGGAGCACATTCAGCTGCCTGGGTGTCACTGAGAGTGTAGCAGGAATATCTCAGAGAATCACTGCAATCACACAGTGTTATGGCAGCCTCTTGTGGAGGACCCTTCACAGTGCAGAAATAACATTATTTCAGCTTTGGTTGCTCTATCATGCACAGATAGCAAAGCACTGGACAAAATGAAGTAAACATATAGTAATAAACTTCACCTTAATTAAGTAAATTCAATTGATTTCTAGTGTTAAGTAATAGTTCTACTCCTGTTATGAAGTTTATCATGCTTTATGTGCTTAAAATTAAGTATGTTCCTTGGCTTCCTAAATGAGATCTTGATAAAGAAAAGCAAGAACAAAAAAAACTTGATATTAAAAATACAACCCATGGGAACAGAACTCTTGATTTTGCCTCATAGTCTAATAATCACCTCTCATACATCACAGAATTGAGATCTAAAAGTAGAATCTAAACCTAAATCTTGGGGCTGTTCTCCCCATGTTCAACTCCATTCTTCTCTATGTTTACTGGAAGTTTATTCTGAGTGTATTTACTCTGCTTATGCTAGTAATTTCCTCTTGATTTTCTTCAGCTGCAGCAGAAAAAGTTTCTTTTTTGTCTGTCAATAAAAATTTTTGACCACCTGTCATCATGGCTTCTCCGAGCATCTGCTGTAGCTTTCTACAGGCACTATTATCCTAAATCATAGACATTAGTTCCCTAAAAAAGAATTAAATAATGTAAAAATGGCTTTCATTTAAAATACTAGGAAGACAAGTCCAACTAAAAATTCAATGGAATTGTCACCTTAAAATCCTTAGTGATGTCTTGAAATCCTCACTCAGACAACTTCTGTAATTTTTATACCATCCTCAAAACTTACCAAGGAACTGCTGCCTGTCTGCTTCTCGCTTCAAGCTCAGTTTTATCAGGTCTGAAGGGACATTTGGCAGACTAACCACCTCATCATAGGTGTTGATAGCTTGTTGCAGCATCTCATTGCTCCTCATTTTCTCAGCTAAGTCATCTTCAGACTAGAAACAATAACAAAACCATTATAACCCATTAGTCTTAAAACCAACTATTTTCTTACCAGGAAATTATGCAATTGTTAGTATATGGATTCTGCTTTATGGGAAAGCATATTAGAACAACCATTAAATCTTGTTACCTATAAATTATTTGAAAGGAGAAGTATGAGAAAATTTGCACCTAAAACATAGATTAACACAGATTTTTGATTAATATTTGTAGAATTCATAATCCCTGCTTTCAAAACCAGATGAAGCAATCTGTTTTAATAACATAGAAGAAATGCAAAATTTTGCCCATGGACTATTTGTATACTAAGCCTTACTTTGAAAGCAATACATGGGTAAAAACACACCAACAAACATTTTTATCTATTCTGACACATTTGTTTACACTCTTTATTGCAAAATGAATTAGGAATTGCCTTTTGCCTTCCATACATTGATAGAATATGTACCCTGCAACTCCTTCAAAACTTAAATTTGTGCATCAAATTCAGAAGCAGACCAAAGGAAATATGAGCTCTCTACAGTGAAATTACAGCTTCAGTGAATCTAACAGAAGCTATGACTGATCTCACCTCTGGTAAGGCATGTTCATACTTTGCTTCCATAGCTGAAAAAGACTATGTCTCAAATGCAGAATTTTTAAAGCCTTACTTTCAATTGTTTATAGAAATGTATGTATTTTCACATGTTTAATGCATTTTTCTCAAATATTTCTAAATTTATTGGCTTATGTTTGTTCTTAAGACAAGAGTCATGGAGCATGTATTACAAGCATGATGGTGCAGAAGTTGTTGTTGGTCTATTTAAATTCACTGTTGCATCAAAGATGCACACATTAAATTAAATTGCTTCACCTCTGTTTTCTCTATATGTTATAACAAGTATCTGAAATCTTTTTGCACTTCTGTCCTTTAGTTTTTTCCTTGAGTTGTTTTAAAACTTAGTATTGGAAATACCAAAAAAATATGGGTATTCAGACAAACAGTTCATCAAGCAGCTTTCAGAGACAACTTCAGAAATCAGTTTAAAGCAATAACTTATTTTTTCTGATGTACATTCACTAGGAAATTTATTTATCCTTTTTTCAAAGGTATTGCAGGGCAAAGAATACTCCAGATATATAACAAAGAAGCAAGAATTGTCAGCACTGTATAACTCCACCAGTATAAATCATATAAGGAGATTAAAAACTTATCCATTGTTCTTTCCAGCTCTAAAGATGTTAAGAATTCTGTAGAGTATCATTTTATCTGGCTCACGTGTAATTCAGACAGCAAATAAACAATTGCTCATATTTCTGAAAAACACACCAACAACGAAATATTTTGCAGGTTTTTTTGGAAAACAGCTGCCTTTTAAAGCCATTAAAGGATCCAGAACAAATCAATCCTCATGTCTTATTAAAAATTGAATCAACAAAATAAGCATGTAATGCTGTTTTGTGCTTCAAAGAAAAGGAGAACTACACTTTTGTGGTGAATTCTTGATATTCTTTAGCTTTAACCTTCAAGGCCTTTAACTTTATGATTTGCAGTTTTACTTTTAGTTAGTGATGAGAAGTAGCAAATTTAAATGAATTTTGTTGGTATGAATCCCCATTTAAAAATAAATCAGTGTTACAATGCAAATGTTAAGAATAATTCATCTGTCTGTAGCCCATGGTTTTCCTCTTCCTTCAAACAGCTTAAACTTACACATACTGGGTTCAATAAAATTGCCATTGATAATATTAATATGACTGTTCAGCAAAATGACTAGTATGAACCTTCAAAGGCTACAGAAAACGAATTTATTATTGTTTTTACACAGTCCCAGGAAATGCACCTAATTATCTCTTCAGATCTTGGTCTGTATTGACCTTTCATGGATTACTAAAGTAGCAGTAGGCAGCTACAAATTGCTGTAAATGGACAAATGAAGTTGGGTCACTGAGATGGGAATTCTGAATGAGAATAAATTTCACAACTGCCTGCAGTGATCTGCACTTCTCCCTAAAGCCATTGAGGAGGTGGGAAGCATATTCTATTAAATATAACAAGTAGATTTGTATAAATTGGTAAATATTAAAAGTGTAACTTAACAGAGGTAAGTTCATCATGTGTATGAACAAAGCTGTCTCCTACTGTAAAAAGGCAAAGTGTTCAGCAAACTGTCACCACAGAGAGCACTGAAGCATTTGGTCTGCTCTCTATCAACTGCCTGTGTGATAGATTTTTGGATAATCACATCATGACTATTATTTTAGCAATTCTATTATTAACCAAGTGGAGACTGGTTGTGACTCCAAGGTCCTCATCAATTGTCTAACAGCACCATTCCTTCCTGTAGTGAGGGCTTCACTTTTTTATCCTGATTAATATGACTTCAAGGAGTTTTTTATTACTCCTAGTGCAGCAGGATTATCCTACTACTATTCCCTTTTGAGACATCTCAACACAGCCTAAAAGTATTATAAATGCAGAGATTATTTTCTGATGCCTTCTGGGTTTTGGTTGGGTTTTTTTAGTATTGTTTTTAAAGGGAAACACCTGAAACATAACTCACTCTACAAGTAAAGCTAATTAAGCCTCACTGCCTGAGAATTTGTGCTCTTTATCCCTTAACTCTTTCTCTCTAAAAACTCCAAATCCTCTTCTCTATTCCCACCAGAGCAAAAAGCACATTTATCCCAGGCTGACAGACATGTTGATTTCCCAGCTACAGCAAATAGTATGTAACAGGTAGGCTCTGCCTGTTGTTCCTGCACTGGGCCATTAGTCGGTATTTATCTCTTGCCATTCACCTCACAGTTCTCCTGAGATCTACAGGATGTACCTTATTTTTTTTTTGTTATTTACAGTACTTCCCACTGAAGTTCCACAAAAGCTGCCAAAGCAATTGAGGAAGGACAGTTGACTGAAGAGATAGATATGACAGATCACGATTCTTTTTTTTACCTACAAAACCAGCATAAATTTATAAATTAATTCCACATAGTGTTTATAACTCTATTGGTAAAACAAAATGTTTAATTTAGCTTTTTTCAACACCTATCACTTTTTTTTTAAGTACCTGTGCTTTCCCGTATCTTGCTCGAGGACTTTGTGGATATTGATTCACTAATGCTTCAAAGGCCCTTAGAGCTTCTTCAACTTTCCCCTGAAAAGCAGAGATATTTATCAGCAATTCTATCTAATAAAAATGCTGAAGGATGCAGGACCTAATAACACATTAATTTTACAATTAAAGAACAAACACCAAACAATGCAGACTGAATCAATGGCTTTCACTCAGACTTTTGTTGGGATTGCCTTTTTAAGAGGAATTGACATTATTTATGAAACAATATAATCTAATTTTCATGGTGAAAAATAATAACTTGATTTTTCATCCTTTACTCAGTTTTCCTTGTTTGCTGAACAAAATGCTGAGATTAAAATAACCTGTCTGCATAGAATAGTAAAGACCGTACTGCTAATAACTGTCGCAGACATCTTTTTATGAAAAATCCTTTCCTTAAGATTTTTTCCTCCTGAGAAGCTGAGAAGCCTCAGGAACAAATTGTAAACAATGATTATCTGCTGCTGTGCAATGCAACAGATAGATCTGTGATTGGTCTCATGTGCTTGTCTGTAATTAATGGCCGATCACAGCACAGCTGGCTCGGAGAGAGAGTCCGAGACAGCTGACTTTGTTATCATTCCTTCCTTTCTATTCTTAGCTTAGCTAGCCTTCTGAAGAGAACCTTTTCTTCTATTCTTTTAGTATAGTTTTAATATAATATATATCATAAAATAATAAATCAAGCCTCCTAAAATATAGAGTCAGATCTCTGTCTCTTCCCTCAACCGAAAACCCCTGTGAACACTGTCACAAATAACAAACTCCAGACCAGAAATAATAGAGAACAGGAAGAAAATTCTGGAGACAGGTGGAAATTTTCCCTCTGCATACTTCTCATGATGAACAGCATCACAACTACAGTTCTTCTAAGGGAAATACTGTAGACTCAACCACAATGTATGGCTGTTTCCTTCAAGTTTTTTGCATGACAATGTCCCTCAGGACATGTCACACAAGTCCAAATGTAACTGTGGTATTCTCATGATGGATGTTGATCCCGTGATGGACACTGATGAGCAAGTTCAGATGGATGTTGAGAAGAACCAGCCCCACTGTCAAAAAGGTACCAGCACTGCTTGGCAACATTTGGCAATAGATCTTGCTGCCACTTCCACCTCTTTACAGCTTTATAAATATGAGTTATATGTGTATGAATTATACACAACTTGCCTTGCCATCTTCAAATATTATACATGTCTGATTTGCTCCTAAATTTATCCTGATTCCTACATGACATGTATGAACTATCTGTAACATATCAAGAAATACAGCAGGAAACGGGAGTCAACAAGCTGACTCTACAGATTTATCAAATGTGTCTATTATGCCTATTTCTGATTAACCAATTGCTTAAGTAACAAGAAGCATGAAAATTTGTTTTGTTTTTGTATTCTAACATGTAAAGAAGGTTTCTAGTGAGGAACAGCAGCAGTGGCAGCCAGAAGTTAGTGCTCCCTATGCAAGAGCCCTCCAGTCTACCAGAACTCTGGGGCTGCATAGGTGGCAAGATAAAGTTAAAACTGCACAGTTTTGAAAATCAAACATATCCTGCACCTGCAATGATCAAATTGGTTTTTAGTTTACGGTACTGAAAATATTATATCCCACTGCTCATCCACCTCAAATCTAGGGTACAGCAAAGACCTGCAGTTGTTCTTTATGTTCTAGGACTGTCTGTGAGACATATCAGAGTTTTAACAAGAAATACATTCAAAAGACTTGAAGTTCCTCATTTTTAACAGCCACAATTTTGCTTTAGTACATAATCTCCTATCTGGAAAAGGGACATCTCTGCAAAGGTATTATTTTCTGAAAAATTAAAATGAAAGTACAAAATTGGAAGCTATAAGGGGGAGATGACTGAGGAGCTTGGTGAGCTTTTTATTTCTTTTTCATGGTCAAATTATTAAATTCAGAACTACCCAAACTGAATGATTGATGTGAAGGTCTTGCTGCCCCTGGTGAGAAGCAGGAACATCTGTTTCATCCTCTAAGAGCTGTACAGCAGCCTAGGCACTCCCAGGACTCAGAATCTCAATAGAAACAAACAACACCTACTCCAGTGATTTGCACCTAATGCTCATGAGGCAGCAGAACACTCACTGAGAGATCCCTGCTAACACTCACAGAGTTATCTGGTAGCGTTTGACTTCAGTAGTCAGCTGGACAAGAGTGATAGGAAAGAACTGACCCTGTTTGATGTTTCATTTAAGCAGAAATTAGGCTACATGATTAGGCTACACATCTTCAAGGTTAACAAACACACATGAACAGACATTCACGTACAACTTTAAAAAATTTAAGACAAACTATCCAGCGGAAATTAAACTTGAAGCACAAATATGTACTGACTATTTCAAAAAGTTAATTTCGCAAAAAGTAATCTAAAATTCATTCTCTCTTTTTACAAATATTTAAGTTATTGATTTTTATCCACTGTGTACAGTACTGAAAGAAACATTCAAAACTTACTTTTTTACGTAGTTTTTCTGCAGCATCTAGTTCAGCTTTTATGGTCTTATCAAACTTGTTTAAGAGCTTTGGCTTCTTCTTCTTTTTAGCTAGAAGATTGAACAAACAGACAGTTCATTACTTCTTTCTTATTTCAATTGCCTGGAGTAACACTTAGCCAGGACTGTGCTGGCAAAGTGCATCATTTTCAAGTAAGGCAGTTTCAAATTACTCTGAAAAGGAACTGATTTCTTACTTATTACAGTCACAAACTCCTATCTGAAAAAGTAAACTTCAGTCATTCAAATTGAGTAACTTGGCAGTTAAGTTTAGAATAAAGCATTTTTCATCACATTACAGTCAAGGATCTTTTTTTCCCAAATGGTTCAACTGACGGGGAAGAGCAGAGGGAACTGTTATTTTCCTACACTTATATGGTATCATGAAATAAAAGATCATCAGAGCACACTAGTAATTTCTAAAAGTTGTGACTATATGCTTTGCCTAGAGCAATTGCTGAGGCTGCATCTGGAGCGCTGTGTGCAGTTCTGGGCTCCTCAGGACAAGAGAGAGATGGAACTCCTGGAGTGGGTCCAGTGGAGGGCAATAAAGATGGATGATTAAGGGACTGGAGCGTCTCTTTTACGAGGAAAGGCTGAGGGAGTTGGGCCTGCTCAGCATTGAGAAGAAATGACTGAGAGGGGACCTCATCAATGTGTATAAATATCTTAAAAGTAGATGACAAGAGGAGAGAGTCAGGCTCTTCTCAGTGCTGCCAAACAACAGGACAAGAGGCAACAGGCAGAAACTAATGCATGGATGTTCCACCTGAACAAAAGGAAGAACTTCTTTACTGTGCAGATCACCAAGGTTAATAATTTGTCGCTGATGCCAGTCCTTTTCTGTCGTATTTATTATCCTCCATTTCATAGGAAAGCAATGTCTTCACTGCCTTTTCATGCATTTAATGATAATAATGGTTAAGGGGCACAGCACTGGCTCTCTTCCAGGTAAAATCCAGGAAAATTCACATGAACAGCTCTTATTACAAGTGCGAGGAGCCCTCCACTCCAAACCCTCAGTCCACAGTGACTGACAGGTGAGAAGTTTCTCACATAATATCATTGGGCCTGAAAAGAACACTCTTAACATGCAAAAGGTTTGTTGAGTTTAGCTTTTTTTTTTTTCTTTTTAAAAAATATGCCAGCTCAGTTTTTCAAGAAACCATTGCTGTTTCTAAGGCCTGGCGTGCTTAACAGCAGGAGTGGAAGAACCAGAAACATCAACCCAAGGAACCAATGAAAACAAGTGACCTTGAGGACTTTTTAGGTTCATTTTGCTCTTAGCTGCCGTGTGAAACTGTCCTTTGCTGTTAGCAAGAAAACTGAGGCTTGTCAGTTCCTCTGGGTGCAGTATCTGGGGAGCTTCCAATGTGATATTGCCACCAAACATTTGGTTTAGTTTCTGTTCTCTAAGTAACATAAACAGCAACTAAAACGTGAGTTCTCAGTTCTTACATCATGAATGAAAATCTTTATTTAAGGTCGGCCAGCTACACAGGAACTGCATTTCAGTGAGGCAGAACAGCTATTTGTCAGCTTTTTAGCTTTGAGCATTCGTGGAAAGACAGTCATTTGGTCTTCCTCAAACTCAGTAAGCATGGCAACAGTGAGGTTCCTTTGAGGCAAAGGAAAGAAGCTTTCCCACCCACCAGGAAACTCCCACTGCCTCTGGGACACTCTCTACAGTTCATTTAAGTTTACAATGACGTGAGAAAGAGCTCAGGAAAAAAAAAAAGTAAATTAAAATCTTACAAGTCTGTGGCACAAAGATACAATATCTTCCTTTTCATATCCAACTTGGGTAATATGTTAGAAGAACCTATTTACCATCCTCCATTACAAAAAAAAGTACTATCTTCCTATTTTCAGTACAATTATATATCAGCCCTAGACCAGCAGGAGATCAATATAAAATGCTGGAAAGGAGTTGTTAACATAAATATTATTCATCTGCTAGGCACCAATATAACACAGTAAACATTATATAACGAGCAATCATTTTCATCCCCCATTCTATTCTATGTTAAAGGATTCACCAGGGAGCTTTCAGTGTAACCATCAAGCATTCCTCTATATTAACCAGATAGCCTGCTATCTCCCTGCAGGGGTATTTTAATAAATTATCCATTGCCTCCTTCTAGTGCAATAATCCTTTAGCAGATGTGACCCAATATATTAAATTCAATGATACAAAGAAGTTAACTTATCTGTTTTCAAGGGAAAATATATGTAATTTTTCTTCAATGACAAATTTCATCATGACACTGAATTTGTGCATGATCACACAACTGCTTGGTCGGTTTGTGGTCCAAATTAGGTTGAGCATTAAAATGGTAATAATCCTTTTACCTAATGGTAATAATCCTGGACTTTCAAGAATACTACTGAGGATTTTCAATAATAGCCTTGGAGAATAGGCATTATATCTAGGACTGCTGTCATAGGATTCCTGAAGACTTCCTCAGAGAAAACAGTTTCCACTGAAAAAGCAGCAAGCTGGGAAGAAGTCTCACAAGAAACTCTATGCTAGTTCTTTTGCTGGAGACAAAACAAACAATTACCAGTGATGACAAGCAATCTCACATCTCATTTATCACGGTACAGAATTAAAAAAAAAAAAAGAAGTAGCAATGTATTACAATGTATTACATTACAGTAAACTTAATAGCCTGTCATATAATCCAATGAAACTTTGGACAAAATATTTCATATAACTGTTTTGGTAAATGCAAACTAAAATACCGGGCATATTTTGGTTTTATGTTGAAAAGCACCTTGTCATCACCAAAAGCAGTGACAGTCTTAATTCTACAAGGGACAGAGAAATTACTTTTGAATAATAATGAACACACTGCTAGATACTCTTCAGACCACAAGAGAATCACACCAAAATTAAGGAAAAGTAAACAAATTAATAAACAGAATTGAATCACTCTTGAAGACTGGTTTAAAAATATTTTGCCTTTAACTGAGTGGGGAGGGGAGCAACAATAAGTAAGAACAGTGAGAAAGGCCAAAAGGCAGTAATAAAAAGTTTGCCATGGGAAGACAGGTACACACTACCCTGTAAAGCATAGCTACAGAGATGAAAAGAATAAATTATTTTCTGTATCGTCATAGTTAGGATAAGGAAGAGAAGGCTTAAAAAAGGCTATAACAGAAAATTTGGCTTGAACATCTGGAACTACTATCTCTGAGCAAGCACAGTAGAACCAGTTGCTGAGGGCAATTGTGGAATTCTAATTACCGAAAATTCTGTTTATTTGAACTAACAAGATGTGTAAGCATCTGCCAAGAACAATGCACAGAGTTGATAAGGCCTTCAGTCAACTAAAGAGACAAAGTAAGGTTTAGGGTCCCACTTAGTCATATGTTTTACAACTTCTGTAATGTATTATTATAAGACAATGTGCTTTAGTGCCAACACTGTAACTACACAAGGAACTTTCACTCCCTCATTTGACAACCAAAGAAATCCTCACAGGAGCTCACTGTGCCAGTCGTCTCAGTAGCTGAGATTCCTCCTAGCCCAATGCCAGCAATAGAATATTGAAGCTCCAAAAATTTTCCCAATGCAAAATTTCACTGCAGTGCTATAATTCCAGAAAAGCCATAAGTGATTAAAAACTTGTCTTGTGATAGAAAGCAATCTCAATTCCCACTGCTCTTATTAGCTTTTTCTGTAAAAAATAAAATACTAATAACATTCAAAAAATAAAGTTCTGTAAATCTTCATTTGAAGCAGATCTATTTACCTTAAGAAAGCATCCAAACAGCACCAGAAAAGCAATTTTGCAAACTGTTGATTTAATCACAAAATTACATTTCTTGATACTTGATAGCTTTTAATGTGAAAAGCTGCCTAAAGATATAATAATAAAGGAATTAAAACTTTCTATAATTTCTAGACTAATGTGCTCACATGATCAAATGTCTGCAAATTCTTGTGTAACTGAGCAGAACCCAAGGTTGGAAATTGGTATTAAACACCAACTAGATAATTATGTTAAGGCAGTTACATGGAAACAAGGAAAACAAAAAGAGATAACTAGTACATGTCAAAAAAATTGATTACATATGACCCTAAGTCCAAAGCAATAGAGAAAAACCTCAGAAATGTCACAAATAACTAATAATGCCACTTCTATAATGGAGCAAATGAATCCTCTCTAGCTTCCAGAGAAGTGGGAATGGTTGTGTGTGTGAAATCTCTCCATTTCATCTTTTCATCTGAAATATAACACCATTATCCAGGCTAAGGAAAACCTCATTCTCCTAAAAGAGAAAACACTGATGACCTGCCTGATAAGATATCAGTCTGGTATGTCAAACCAGTTAACATTAGCCAGAATTGGACAAAAATATTGAATGCTATCATGATTATCTTTGACAACTAACACACTTCTTTTACCCTAGAGAGATGCCACACACTGGGCATTTTAACAGATAGCAAATTTAAGTGGATGAAGGTATTTTCTACACTGTAAAGGCTTCAAATTGTTGTTTCCTGAGAAGATAATTTAAAAGATAGGACATCTTTACCACAACACATAGCATGAATTGTTTTGTCCTTGCTGCCATACTCTGAGCCTCTGATCAAAGGATGCATGTACAGTTTTCTTCCAGAGCAAAGTGAGTAGGAGATAGCATCATACTGCTATAAACACTTCCAGAACAATTAGTGTTTGTATCTAAAAAACAGTATGCACTTCCATACACTTAATACAAAGCATCTCCCTGTGCTTTGTAAAATATTTGGAGCAGATATTCTACAATTCTATGATTTTATTCTGTTCCAACAGACCTGCCAGGAAGGGCACCTCAAACAGCTTGCTAGGTGATATGCAACCATGACCAGGAGGAAATAACAACTAGGACCACCTCAGGCAGTTTTCCACTTGCTGCCCTTTTCTCCTCCTCCCTCTTGCTCTAATGATTCCCTTCTTAAGCCTTCTGCTCCCTTTCTTATACTCAGAGCCTAAGAATATTGGTGTGGCTGTGGGGCAGGCTTACCTCCAGTGCTGGAGCTGACATTTTGAACCTGGTCTGTTCACTGAGAACAATGAGTGACAGCCCGGCTGGCCTGACTTGGGGTTTTGGGGGAAAGGTTGCCTTCCACGCAGGATAAACAGCCTTGCTTCAGTCTTTGGAAACTAATGCTGTGAGATTTACAGTCAATTGAGAGGGGCCTGCTCTGTGAGAGTCCATATTACATATTAGCATAAGTATTTCTTGTTAAATTTGTCTTTAATGAAATTTCTAGGTCCTCAGAAACGGTGAGACAATAACATTACAATCCCTCTGTGGACTTGGGGGAGAAAACATGAGGTTGGAAAGACACTATTCCCTATCTAACAAACCACCTCATAAATGTTGTTTGGTTCTTGTAATTAGATTTTTTTATTCACTTATTGATTCATTCATATTGTCACTATGATGTTAAGGGAGCATTCCTGGTGGCTTCCTTGATGTTACATCTGCTATTACTCACATGCAAAACAGAGAGGAGTTGAGACTATAACAGTTTAATTACTCTGTTAGATATAAGTGATTCAAGATAAAGGCTGGTCTTTACAGCCATCTTGAGGACACATGGTCCCCAGTTACTGATTTTTGAAGTACACTGGAACAATCCTACTCCACTGACTGTATGTTGTGCTTACTGCTAGCCAGAAAATTGAATGACCTCAATGCAGGGGTTGGACAAAATGGCCTTTAAAGGTCCTTTCCAACCCAAACTGTTCTATAATTGTATGATTTGAGTCTTAAATGGAGTTTTAATAGAAGTTATAATTATTTAATTGTAGAGACTATAACTATATAGTTATGTCTCCTTATGTTATGCCATCTCTAAAGCTAATCTGAAATAAAAACCCCTTCGTGTGATACAATCTCATAAGTCACTTGTAGCAAAGGCTCCTCCTGTCAGTTCTCTGTCTTAAACTTTGAAAAACTAAGGAAGCAATTTCCAGAGGGGGTCATAGGCTTTGTTTTCTAAACATCCTCCCATCCCTGCTGTGATACAAATTCCAAAACAATGCTCTTGGCAACTTGTGAATGGCAACTTCTGAGTGTAGGTCAATGACAAGTAGATATTGATGATGATGGTCTGTAGTCGTTTTCCAACTGATTTCATGACCTTCTGTTTTACTAATTCCCTTTGTCACCCACTAACCACCCTACACCTTCCCAACTCAAAGTTTCAATGATGTTCTGAAGAACATACATATATTAGTAGACTTTTACTTGGAATTCAAAGTTTGCTCAAGTAATTGTCCTCCCTCCTGATACCAGCCCCATATCATTACCCAAATTAGTTTTGGAAATTGTGCTGCATCTCACTGGACACTTGAATGAGAATTTGATGATGATGAAAAACTCCTGTCATTGTCCTGTTGTTTGGGAAGCTCATTAGGTGAGATACAGAGAGTGTAAGTTATCTACTTGTTTTATGGGCTTCTATAAATGATAACTTAGAATGTATAAACCCAAGTAAACTGCAGCTACACAATTTAAACCAGGAGCACTAGAATAATTAAAAGATCTTTCTAAACTCTATTGGTAGAACAGGCAAAACCACTATAATTAACTTATCTGGGGAAGCAATCAGACAATAAAAACTGAGGCATTTTAGAGACTAATAAAGCTGGAATCTAATTACTATAATAAATCTTTAACTGCAGTTATTCCAGGACAATTTCCCTTGCAGTAAAAAGTATTCTACAGGGCTTTCTGTATGAAATTACTTTTGGTTGGTTGGTTAGATGTTGATCATAAGAAACAACAGCAGAATGATAATTTTGATTTTGGTATATATTTCTATCATTCACCTCTCTTTCACCATTAAGACTTTTGGATTCACTCAAAGGCTAGACTTGAGCAATCCTCTGACAAAACCAGAAAGAAATTTCTGCATTGACTTTCTATTAAAAAATACACTATAACATTCTAATGTCCTATATATTTAGTTCAGAATGGCATTATGCAGCAGTTTTGGACTTTGACAACTACACTTCTGTGTTGGTCATTCTGCACACAGCTCACAGGTATTTAATTGTAACCTGTATCAAATTTGGAAATCAATAGGTAATATGTATACTGTTATAAGCAGAGCTTGAAAGGGTGGAACTCAGCCCACCTAACTCCAGGAGACAATGCTGGAGGTGACCTAACCATGTAAGTTCTTTCTCCAGACAAAAGCTCTGTTCTCAATGGAATTCAGGGCAAATCCCTGCAGCAAAGCCCTACATTTAGTCAGAAGAATGGCACTTTAATCTCCTCAGATTAGATCTCTACTGGTATCACAGTGGAATCCTACATATCTTCAAAGGTAAAAGCCTAGAGTGAACAGTGGTGAATGCTGACCTGTTATCAAAATGACACCAAGGGGCAGGGCCATGTGTGGAATGATATTGTCCTAAGCCTGGCTTACATGTACTTCTGTTCCTAATGCAATGCAGCTGAGTGTTCCAGCCAAACAGCATTCATTTTTACTGACATGCTTCATCATTTTTGAAAAGGGAACATTATTATTTATACACCTATGCTGAAGTTCAATATATGAAACAAACAGGTCCATAGCTGAAAATTATATTTTCATTTTCTATATCTGTTCAGCCATATAAATAAGTATTTAATATATGTCCAATATAAATCAAATTTAAAAAATTAGGCTGCTTAGTTAATTTTGGTTTTTTTTTAGACTGTGTGATCCAAAACAACTAAAACCACCTCAGATGGAAAGACAACTTATGGATGTGGCATGAATATCCTGCATTGTACTACCTGTGAAACCTTTTAAAGAATTAGTTCCCATATACACCTGGAATACCCATCCCATTTCAATTACTTGTTTAAATATAAAGTCTGATTACATTCTTATAGAGCAGATGAAGAATCCACCTCAATTACATATAACAGAGAAACCTTGAAGCAACTGTATGTTAGAAACAAGTTTATTTTAATTTTTATTTCTTTAGATAACTTTCCAGATAGGGGTTTTGTTAATATCAAAGAATTTTCAGTAAGACTTTTAATAAACTTGATGAATTACTGTTGAATACTAAAATTTACATAATTATTAGGAGGACACTTTGCTAACCAAGTACTATTAAGACTGCAGCAGGAAAAATATTTAGTTGCAAGAGCTACTCAAAGCTATAAATACTTTCTGCACAGAAGCTCTTTGGAGCATGTATGTTCAAATACCACAAAACAAATGCAGACTTGCACATCAGAATGTACTCTCAGAATCAGAAGCAAACCCTAAACCCAAGCCAAACATGAAGTTTCAAATTCCCAACTCCTCAGATTTCCAAGTTTCCTACATATAACAGTCACAGTACAGTATATTTTATAATCCATCTCTCATCAACTTATTGTTGCATTTTATCAGGGTAATTTAAAATAAACAAATTCAATAGTACCTTATACCACTTCCTGTGACTAGGATATCTATAGCCAACCACTTTCATTGAAAGTGGAAACTTAAAACAGTTCAAACTATGAAAGAAGTTCAACAAAATTCAGCTTGTATGAAGATCACACAAGCAGTGTACCCATAAACAAAGTTCATTAAAATGCAGGGTTGTTTTTCCTGGTAGGATGAAAAATTCTAACAATTTAACCTGGAAAACAAAACTATCCGTTTTTCTACCTTATAGAAATTCTGTAATATGCAGTGACATTTATTTAGTCGCTGTTTAAAAAGAAACAAAGCCACAAACCACCTAGGGTAAAAAAGGGAAGTTGCTCCACTCTGTCATAGTTTCAGAATCTAAAGCTCTTGTACAGGCTCTGATGAGTAATGTTGCATACTAGTATGTTTCTTACACAAGCTGGTATTTTTACCTATGACTGCTTTTTCCCATACTGGATGGCTCTTGAACATCATTTTATTATGCTTTTCTAACAGGTCAGTAAAAGCAGCACACAATGGTGAGTTTTTTCCTACTATCAAGTAGGTAAATCCATTGCAGTAAGATATTCCCTGCCAATAAATGGAAATGTAGGCATAATTGCCGAGCTTTCCAAGTTGTTTTGGTTGGTTTTTTTTTACTTTTTATATGTAATGCTTACATATGACATATTTAATATTTAAATATAAAGTGTCTGAACTTCGCCAGTCCTAGAAACTTGTGTTTAAACCAGCAATATACAAACCCAAACCAAATAAACCATACCGAAATATTGGAAAAGTAGCATTTCTAAATACTCAAATATAAAATAACAGCCACAAAGAAAATGGAAACAGAATGAAAAAGGAGTAGAGCCACTGAATCCTTTGGCACAGGCCCTGAGGTTTCTGGGCATTGTCAGCAACCAGCCATGAGCCCGTGAAGGAGGTTTTGCAAGCTTTGTGCAGTGACAGGGAACGCATGGGGCCAGAACAAATGTCATTGCAGGGAGAGCAGATTCACAGGCTCTTCAGCAAAACCTCACTTCTTTTCCATCTAATCTGTCTCTGCACTTTCCTACCTAACCTAAGACAGACCATGCAATCATGGTCTCAACAAGGACTGATTTGCATGTCACTTGTCTCTTCACACTCAGCATAGCCGGCAGTGCTGAGCCCAGCCCCAGGGGCCAGGTAGCTCACATTGCCTCTTGCCCTCAGAGGTACAAAGAGCTTGGTGGAACTCCGACCTCCAGAACACTAATCTAGGAGTACGACACTGAATATTCTAGTCCTGAAACTGCAGGAGTTGTCACAACCATCCCATGGCTCAGTGCAATGCTACAGGCTTGGGGCAGAGTGGCTGGAAAGCTGCCCTTCAGAAAAGCACCCAGGGGTAATGGTCGACAGCAGCTGATGAGCCAGCGTGTGCCCAGGGGGCCAAGAGGGCCAATGGCATCCTGGCCTGTACCAGCATTAGTGTGGCCAGCAGGAGCAGGGCAGTTGTTGTCCCTCTGTACTCAGCACTGGTGAGGTTGCACCCAAATCCTCCACCCAAAAATGAACAAAATGTGTTCAGTGTTGAGCTCCTCACTACAGGAAAGACATTGAGGGGCTGGAGTGTGTCCAGAGAAGGTCAACGGAGCTGGGGAAGGGTCCGGAGCACAAATCTGATGAGGCAGCTGGGAGTGTTTGGGGGTGTTTAACCTGGAGAAAAGGAAGTTCAGGAAGGACCTTATTGTCCTCTACAGTGCCCTGAAAGGAGATTGTAGTGAGTGCAGTGAGGTGGAAGTTGGTCTCTTTCCACAGGTAACAAGGGACAGAATAAGAGGCCATGGCCTCAAGTTGCTCCTGGGTGGGTTTAGAGTGGATATTAGGAAAATTTTTTTCACTGGAAAGGTTGTCAGGCTGTCCTGGTGGCATTTAAAAGATGTTACTTAGGAATATGGTTCAGTGAGTGTTAGATTATGAGTTGGACTTGATGACCTTAAAGGTCTTTTCCAACCTAAACAATTCTATCATTCCATTCTGCAACCAGGTAAGATTGATTGGCATACATTGGTGCCAGCCTTGGAAACAACCAAATGTTAGCCTATAAAAGTACATACTCTCTGGATGTTTATTCAACTGCAGTTTATCTACACGAAATGTATCGGAGCAAAGCTTCATTAGTCTTTAGTCTGATTTAAATCAATCCTCCCAGAAAGCATGGTCTTGAATTTCAGAACAAAATGTTACTTTCAGACTTACCTTTTTCTGTTTTGTCTTGTTCAGTTTCTTTTTCACTTTTCCCTAGAACATTAAAAATATAATTTCATTGAAATAAATTTATGTTAACATTTTATGATAAGAAAGAGATATAAGAAAATGACAATTTATATTCAAAACATAATTGAGTAAATAGGATTTTTTTCTTTAGTTTTTATTTTTTAAAATAACCATAGATTATTTTCTTAGTTACCTATTTGGTTACTTAAAAGGTCTTTCCCTGCAGATGCTTCAAATATGACAATATTGCTTCCATCACAAAACATTTCACAGAATTTCTCCTCTATATATTTAATAAATTTTGTTGATATACACTTACAATGCAAGCTATTTTGCAAGAAACAAAATCTGTTCACTAATTAAAAAATATTGGAAACACTAGCTTAATACTCAATACATTTGGTTAAATGTGAAAAAAAATCAGTTGGGAACTTAATCTCATTTTTAGAAGTGACTTGGGCATATGGAAGCTTTTGCCTTTTTTCAACTTTTAAAACAATGTAACAGGTGTTTTGCAAACATCTGACTGCAGAAGTAGATGTAAGTAAGCATTAAGACAGTCTGTAGAAAAGGCAAACTAAATCCTGGACAAAAACCATGTATACATATTTCATGAAGGTGGTAGATACAGAAAGATCTTCCCCTCCCAAACATTTTTTGATCCTGCCCTACTCTGTAACATAAAAAGCATCTTGCCTCGCAATTCTAACACTGTTATTGTTTCCATTTCCATTTTTTCCCCAATAAGCTTCCAGTATTTCCTCCTAATAAACTCAGAGAACACTAAATAGGGAGCTCTGTTGCCTTTTTAGCTAGTTACTATCCTCTTTAGCATATAGTGGTTAATTTTGAGGTATTCTTACATATATAAAAAACTTTTTCTTTAATTTCCAAGTAATTTAGAGACACCTTCTCTGAATACTCAGTCTTTACTGCTTTTTAAACTGACTGCTCAGAAGCATTATAGTGTGAATATGACATTTTAAAATGCAGAAAAACATTGCATTTTTTAAGGAAGATATTGGATTATGCACACACATGAAATCAAATTTTTCAACAGTCTAATTTCATCCTTTACTATAGGCTGACAACTGCTATTCCTGAATGACAACTGCTATTCCTGAATGTATGGACACTATAACTCTAATTTATATTCAGTACAAGGCAGAATGAGCATTAACTTGATTATATGGTAAATTAAATAAATATGGTCGTGCTGAAAGTCATTCACCTCTTCAATTACATCATGAGATCTAGATTGTCAATTAAATTGCAAGAAATGACAAAAGATCTATCGGGTGAATTACATACTAGGAACAATTATTACTGTAGCAGTGTATTAATGAAAGCACTGTGCAGTACTTCCTAAAACCCTGGCTACTGTATTTTTTTGCACATATCACACAATCAATAAAATGGTCATATGTCCTCCAAAACACTACATTTTAAAAAGAGCAACAATGCAGCACCAGATGAAATAATAGTTTTACACTTTTCACACAAACCAGTTCATATACTCATATTTGTATTTTTACCACCTTGCATTACCATGACACATCACGCTAGTTAGCCACCCATTTTCCATGTATTCTCTCCTTTATCAGCAGCACTTGAGATTCTCACCTGGCCCTCTTCTCATTCTAGGTCACTGGATAACCTGCTTCCACACCTTGTCCAATCTTGGACATTCATGTTATTTCTGCAACTTCTATGTCATTAGAGGAACAACAATGTATATGACCTCACCACTCTAAAGCCTGCTCCCATCTCCCATTTCTTGTCTGGCTTGACATATCTTTATTCCTGAGATTCATGCAACATATAACCTACAGCCCTCTATAGCTATTTATGCACTAGAATCAGTTCTCCAAACTCTCAGACTATTTTCAACCTGCATTCTGCAAGATTAGTTGCCATTGACTTCACCAAAGCCTCTCCAATGATCTTTAAATACTCCCACTTTTCCTCCTATGTAGCTGTCTTGAAATTCATCACAACTTGATCTTGTTAGCTCTGAAGCTAAGAATTCACACTTCACTAAGAATTCACTTCAGCATCATATTCAGCACATATTGCTTTGTTCCTTCCACACTGATCCCTAGCATATTTCAATGGTGCAAAAGGTTTTAATTATGCTATTTCTGACAAAGGCTTAAAAATGTGCTCTCTCAAAGAAAGGGATATGATAATAAATCTCGAGACTATTTTTTCACCAACTTAAACCAACTGTAGCCTAAGCAAACAAACAAAAAAATCTTAGCTCTTCAAACCACTCTTATCCTTTATGCAATGTCTTCATTTCCAGCAAAATAATTCAAGATGAAAATGACTGACAAAACAGCTTTAGCTAATCTCTGTAGGCTAGGAGTGCTATCACTACATAACAAGGCACCAGGGACTCCCATGCAGGTTTCTACCAGGGAGGATAAATTTATTTTTCATATTACAACTAAATGTTTGACGGCATATGAGAACGACCCAAGTCACAATTAAAAATGTGTTTCAGACCTTGTAGGTTTTATATGAATCTCAATCAACACTATAAATTCACAATACAATTTATTTACAGATATGTAATTTTTGAAACATTTAAAATTACAAATGATGCTCAGTAAAATCATTACCTTTTTCAGTATCTTTACTATGTGAAATCTTAGCTATTTTCTTTACTTCCTAGAAAGAAGTGCCATGATATGGTAATTTTTCAATTACAGAGAATGTTAGAAAGTCACTTAAACTGTAGTAAATTGGCAGTATTAAAATACAACTTTAGTATGCTACTCTTTGCTTACTGGTATTTCTTCCTGGGATTTCCAAAAAAAAGGAACTGAATCCAAGATTTCATAGATTCACTGACATATAACAAGTGGCTAGGCAGCAATGTGAAAATACTAAGGAAAAGGTAATCTTCTGACTTTTTCTTAAACTACTATTCAGCAATACCAGACCATTAAAGCTATGGAAGTGTCTGAAAACTGAAAAGGTCAAGGAAGATTTTTGCTTTCACAGAATTGCATGGACCTGATCAGATTTCTGGTTTAAACTATGGACCATAACCATAATATTCTGTATGCAAAACAGATATATCACTTTTCCCAGACATTTGTGTTTGTTAAGAAGTTCTATCACATCCATTATGAGTTACAAACAGAAATGATGTTTCATGGAAAAAATTCAGAATGGTTGCAGAATGTCAATACTCCAAAAAGACAACCACGACACAATTACAGAAGACACAGACCTTAGCATAGCACCCATTTCCTTCACATAACAGCAGCCAGAAATAAAATTAATTTATTTTACTTGCTACTTGCCCCTTGTGAACAATACTTTCAAATACATTTTTTAATATTCAAATTCACAATTAAAAAGCATATTAATTAGTGGCTGAGTCAAATATTTATCCCTATACCTAATATTTAATACATTTGGGAATAAATAATGACACTAGAACGACAAAGATATTCTTCTGTGTTTTATTGCAGCCAAACATTAAAATGGTTTAAATATACATATTTTTAATAGTCCACTTGACCTTGCTTAGCTTGGCATTTTTTTGTAAACATGAAGCACGTAAAATCACATACCCAGTTACAAAATACTAAAATTCAATCACAGCGTAATATACTCTCACAGTCCCATAATTCTACAAATAGGCTGCCACTGTTATATAAAAAGTCCTCCATTCACCATTCTAAAATAATTCTCAAGATACCTCACAAAATATGGCTTTGTAAAAATTATTGCTCTGCAATTCACAATCACAGGTAATTTTACTAGAATATCCCATCCCAAAACACATCACAGTCTAAGAGTATTATTGCTTTCCTGAAAAGTCTAAAGATATCACTTTGGGACATCTGTATTTGTTGATCAGATGTAACATATGTCAGTCTTACTGACAACCCAAACCCAAAAAAAGGGCAAGCATATATGATGCCCCTTTC
This sequence comes from Melospiza melodia melodia, assembly GCF_035770615.1. Lineage (NCBI taxonomy): Eukaryota > Metazoa > Chordata > Aves > Passeriformes > Passerellidae > Melospiza > Melospiza melodia. The sequence goes on from NC_086194.1 coordinate 137,291,945, forward strand.
ACTACAAATGTAAGCATCTAAAACCCTGACTTCAAAACAGTGTTACAGAAATTGAAAGCCTTCCTGTAAACCAAAAGGCAACCAACTGTTAGGGTTACCAAATTGGTTTTTCTTTTTTTAAATTTATATTACTTTATTTCTCCTAAGCTCCTGTAACAGGCTTGGCAACTTCCTAAAATCACAGCAATTATTCCTGAGCCAAAAAAGAACACATGCAAAATATCAAAGAATAAAATATGTCTTCGTAATTGTGGAACAGCAGCACAGAACAGGTAAAAAGCACACCTGTTATATTCAAATTCTAAATCACTCACAGTACCTAAATTTCAGATGTACCATTTTTAAGAGCATTCATAACTGTAGGTCCTAAATTCTGACATCATATTTTTTTAAGGTTGAATTTCCAAATACTTTTTTAAAATAAAATTTGCAAATCGAGTGTTTATGCAAATTTGACTTTTAAAGTAACTTACTGAATATAAAACTTATTAAAGCCAGCTTTGAGATCATTATAGGTAGGTGAACCAAAATGGAATAATTTTACTGAATTCAACCTGATTCCAGCAACTCAGTCTTGTTGCAATCTCCACTGATTCCCTGTCAGGCTAGCATCTAGTCTCTTGACATTTTTGCTTGAAAAATTCAGATGAGCAAAAATAAAAAGTGGTAACTCATACATAACAGGTTTTTGAAAATTCTAATTTTGTAATCTGGTCTTTTACAAGAATGAATTAAACACAAATTTTATACCTTGTTAGGGTATTTTAAAAATCACCTGAAATTCATGTCGTTAACTGTTGACATAACATCAGTGCAAAGAGATATAAGTCAAACTTCACAGCATAGTGTGTGCCTGATTAGTGTTTTTTAATAAAATGCAATTAGGCTGTATTCTATATCAGCAGTTATGAAACATTTAAAAATTCATAACTTCATATGTTTCATTTGACCAAACTGCTCTGTACATACTGTATGAATCCACAACAAAAGATATATATTAAAATCTGAAAAAAATGTACCTGCTGCTATGTTATAAATAGAATATTAACAGTTGCTTAAACAGTACATAAAATGCAGCTCTAAGCTGTAACTTTGTCACAAACACAGAAGAAAAATAATCAATTCACTAAACTTGACCAAGGGAAAAAAAATATCAGACAGGAATGTAAACTAAACATCCAAGTGTTAAAAATGCTTACTAAAATAACAGTTGGCTAAAACCCATTTACAACATCTTAGTGTTCATTCCCCAAACCCTGAACTGCTTGGTAATTACATCATAAGGTCTATTTCAACCATCTGCTCCCCTTTTGTAGCGTATGGTTAGGACTGGTCCTCCTGATGTAGGGACTTTTCTTTTGAAGCTTTAAGTATCTGAAAAAATAAGGGGAAATCTATATTAAAGGACCAACCAAAACACAACTCCTCTAAAACAACAACAAAAAAATCTTAAATGCTAAAAAATGCAACTTTGTATCAGACTAGTTAATATGAAAAAGCTATTATTTCTAAGAGCTACCTTAATGAATGTTCACAAAGTTGCTGTATAAGGTGGGAAACAAACTTCTAAGTATTTTTCTAGGCAGTAAATTTTTTATTACCATATGGCACTTTATTTACCTTGTAAAGAATATCTAGGCCATGCCACAAATGCATTTAAACATTTTTAATTTTGGTTTTGGTTTGGTTTTCAGTGTTGGTTTGATTTTGGGTTTTATTTGTTAAAGTCAAAGGCAACTGGAAAAGAGGAGCCAGGGAATGAGGAAGGGTCAAGGTTCTAAAGTGGAAATTTCTCTACATATAAGGGGTTTCAGCAGTTGGTAAAATAAATGTAGAGTTATAAAAATGGCAAGGATACAAGGCAAAGGGGAGGAGTGGAGCAACCCTTAGATATTTTAAATCTAAACACAAACAAGCACATACAGAAAATAATGGTATCCCCTAAACCTGCAATGTCCCTAAAATATGTGTCCAACAAGTACCACTCTATCACAACCACTGCAATTTATGTGTCAGTGTAAAGCAGGATTAGCCAGAAAATCCAAATCAGTAATATTTCAAGCTAGTTTATCAAATCATTAGTTTATAAAGTCCATTAGTTTATAAAAGTGCAGATTATAACAGCAGAAGTATCCTACATCTGGAAAAGAATACTGGCAGTAATTTCAGAAGTAAACTCAGAGAATTGGAAAACTGGACTTACAGGTACCTAAGGATGTACTTGACTAGTGTGAACTTTCTTGTGATATGTTCTGAAGTCAGCAAAATCTTTTGACTTGCACTCCAGCATATTCAAATCCCACACCCAGTGTTTTCCCTGGTGATATGAGAATGTTCCTAACAGCTAAATTCAATCTCTGAGCTATCTCCTGCTTTCTTTCCAAAAAACTAGATATGTTTTAGCTAAAAACCAAACAACTGCTCCAAACTGGATACAAACTGGTGCCACCATGCTTCAAATGCAGTTGCATAATTTAAACTACTGAAGAATAAGGATTACATAGTGACATTTCTGAATTTCTTTTACACTATCTGAAGTTATGTTTGCCACTGCTTAGTACAGGAAATATTAGCTTCGAACAACTGATGAAATAAAATCAAACAAAGAAGAAAGTCTCCTGACAACAAAATCTCCCATACTGAATCCTCCATCACAAAGAAGATATAAAAGAAACCCAGAAAACGTGAATGTCATAATTTGAGAGGAAAATTTGAGAGTAATGTTGCTTTCAAAATGAAACATTCACATTTAAAAAACCCAGGTAAATATACTTAATAGCAGAAGAACTAATAATTTAATAAAATTTTATTTATTGTCAATAGTTTATGTCTTCTGTTTCTTTTGTCAATTTCCCAAAATGCTACTTGAACTTCATGTGCTGAAACAATAAGATTTTTAGAAAAAGTTATAAATACTAGTTCTTCTGCCTTCAGAGTCGTTCCCACATAACTACACAAATTATAAGGATTTTTAACTTAGTGCAGTGCTCAATTTTGTGCTCAGATTGTGATCAAATTATTTTCATTTTCTACTTCCTAAACAAAGGATCACGAACATTGTATTACATCTAATAATTACCTGTCTTTAATAACTGTAATAAGTGTCTTTAAAACACATTTTGATTGATTCTCTCACTTTTTCCCTATGAAGAGAAGAAGAAAATATTTCCTTCCTTCCAGTGCTGCTGCTACTATGTGTTTCCAAAAGCTATGCCATGATAGATGTCAAGATAATTTTGTGATTTAAATGGTGTGTTGCACTAATTTTGAAAACAACCACAGGTAAAAAAAGAACAAATCTAAAAGATTCAGTCAGAAATACCTACAATTTCCAAGTAGAACAAGCTATTTCTCATTCTAGCAGTGTTTGAAAATGGCAAGGAGTCTCTCAGTATCAGAATGGAACAAAAGCAGAGTGGATAACTAGGTTCAATTCCACCATCTTATTTGCAAATACATCTGCAATTAGAGGAGTGATCATTGCCCTCCACTTGGCACTGGGGAGGCTTTATCTCGAAACCTGTGCTCAGTTTTGGGCCCCTCACTGCAAGAAGGACACTGAGGTGCTGCAGCTTGTCCAGAGAAGGACAGAGCTGGGGGTGGGTCTGGAGCACAAGTCTCATAAGGATCAGCTGAGGGAGCTGGGGCTGTTTAGTCTGGAGTCAAGGAGGCTCAGGAGGAACCTTACTGCTCTCCAAAAATGTCTGAAAAGAGGTTGTAGCCAGGTGAGGGTCAGCCTCTTCCACCAAGTAGCAAGAGACAGTTTGAGAAAACAGTGCTGAGTTGCAACTGGAGAGATTTAAATAAGTTGTGAGGAAAAATTTCTTCCCCAAAAGGGTGGTCAAGCATTGGAACAGGCTGCCCAAGGAAGAGGTAGAGTCCCCAGCCTGGAGGCATTTGAAAGATGTGCAGATATGACACCTGGGGACATGGTTTAGTGGTGGACTTGCCAGTTTTAGGTCTAAAGCTGGACTTGACTTTAAGGGTCTTTTCCAATCTAAATGATGTTATGATTCAAAATGGTATATTTCAAAATCCACCACTACTATATAAAACACCTAAGTTGTTTTTATTTTTTTGGTGAAGGTAGAAAAATTAATTTACAGCTGCAAGATTGAGCCATTACAATATTAAAATTATTATTTTAAAATTTAAAATTATTATATTTAAAATTACAATACAAAACCCAATAGAAATATTGTCCAAAACCCCAAGATTTCAACTTGGCACTTCTATGCTGAACTGAATTTCAAAATAGCATGTGTAATTCAAGAAATCATCTCAATATCCTCAACTGACATTGTGTGGTGGAATTATCTACTGTTGAAATTTTGTAATACTTCTTTAAGGGCCTTTTTGTAATTTTAACTTTAAATAGCAACCTCTTCTGAGAGAAAACATCTTTTCCTCTTCTCCAGTTCCAACTTAATGCATAACAAACTGAGTGAAGTTTACCTTTGCTGAACTTCTCGCCCATACTGTCAAAGATAGCTACTGTTTGTTTCTACACTGATTATAAGCTTTGGTTAAGAATACCTCATGTTCATTATGAAACAAAACACTTTCAGCTAATGCATCTATTAAATAATAGCTATGGCTTCAACTTTCCAACACACCACATGGCTGTTGTGATAAACAGCTTGGAAAGACCTTGCAGACAACACAGTTATGCACCAAACCCCTCAGCTAAGGTTCAGCACACAAACTGAAACATGAACTAAACCATGCCTCCAATCTGTACTGGACAACCACAAAAGGCCTCCTGTGCTTTCTTCACTTCTCTGGCTACTTTTGGCATGACTAAGAACCAAATACAAATAGTCTAAGGAAAAAAAAAAACAAAACAACAATGCAGAACTCTGAGCACCACATCTTGTAAGAGCTCCTGCATAGTACAAAGAATAACTAACCCAGAAAGGGGGTTCAGGCTAACCAACACAAAACAAGAATACAGCTGTTAGAGGTCTTGGATTGCAGTTTCTCTGATGTACTGCCCTGAGATACAACTCTGTGTTCCACTCAACACAACTAGTTTGGTAAAACAAGCAAATAAGTAACTGACATACTTAACTCCAAGAAATGTAACAATATGCAGTTCTTGAATTTAGAAACCACTTATCTATGCTAAAAATGGTTTTGGTAAAATCCATGTCTACTACTGTCAGGCAACAGATGGAAAAACTGGAAGTGTTCTTGTTCTTAAAATCAGTTATGCCAAGAAAAATGTGATGGCATGACAAAACAGTCCCTGTTTCCAGATCAGTGCCCAAAGAATGTGCCACAGTCAGATTCCAACAGACCCGACTGACACACAGAGAAGTAACACTATCATTGTCCATGATAATTGCCCTGGAGAGGAAGTACACGCACATTGAGACCTGAAATTGTTGCACTTCCCTTTCAAAAGTATTCAGTTCTATCTGAAATCATTAAAAATAAATTCTAAATTAAAACTACCTAGCTTATTTGGAATGCTTTCATATAACCCAGTAATTATCATTGGCATTTATCAAGTATAACAGAAAAATTATTGCTTCTAAACCAAGAAGCAACTTTGACAATAGTGATATTCCTTTGCAAAGTAATTTGATTACTAATTTCCATGTAGTTACAGCTTCAGTTTTTTAGGAAAAAAAACCAAGCATCCAATATTGACTTACCTACTTGAACATCATCTGAATAATCTTCAGCTTTAACAGGTTTTTCTGTAAATGAAAAATGTAAATATAACTCAAACTCAACCACTTCCCAAATATTTACAAAAAGCCCCCTTTTATTTTTCCACAGTGACCTATTAAGACTGCTCTGTAATACTACTTTTGCAGAAGTGGGATGCAAACTTCTTTGGCTAAATTTTTCCAAGGATAAGACTCATACTTAAGTAGGCCAATATTGTAAGACCACACAGTTTCAAAAATGATACTTCAAATTTCTGAAACTATACTATCCAAAGCACACATATCCCAGTTTCACATGCTACTACAGTATGGGCTTAGAAAACATCCATATATACCTATTATGTTTCTAGGTGTAACTGTGAAATACTTGACTTCAAAATTCAGTTACTTTTATTTCTATATGTATGTTTAAAGTAGACATGTCACACATCACTGAAGTCTGCACACATGCTTGAAAGGACACAAGCTCACCAGAAAAAATTCACAATAGCCAGGATGCTGGTTGTAAATAATAGGAAGATTTGAAGAGGGTAAATACTGTCTCTGATTTGGGAATCCCATAAATAAAGAGCTCAAAGCTTAGGAGACACTCCACTTTATTCCTTACATATACCCTCTTTCCTGAGTATGCACACCTGACTGGCTGGTGGAAAACAGAGCATGGAAAAGAAATTTTCAGTTCCATCATATAACCAGATACGGTCATTTTTATCGGTACCAGCTTTTCTGTAAAAAAGCACTCTTGACTTCTGAAACTGAAGAGTGCTTTCTAAGCCATTAAATATGTCATTAAAAAGTCCAAGATGCTAGATTCCAAAAACACAGATATGTTTCTCCTTGAAAGAAAATAGCTGCAGAAAAAGTTATGAATGTATTTTTACTGCAGCATAGAATCCTATTCCATAGTATTTATCATTCCAAATTAATAATTTTTAAAGTAGCAAAGGCACGGAAAACACAATTTACAAACCTGATTCCTCTGGTTCAATGGCCACATCGTCTTCTGTTTGCTTACTTTCTATTCCTAGACAGAAGTGTTGATAGTTATTCACATTACATTCATAATTTTGTTTTTATTTCCCAGCAGCCACGCATTTGAATTAGTATCAAACAAAAAGGAAGACTTAAATTACAAACTAACAAGTTCAGTTAACTGAAGAGTAGGAAAAATGGTACTAATTGCATTTCACATCCAAAAGTTTACCTACTAGGACTTCTACTGCACACACTGGAAGGGTTTTAGTTACAACTGTTGTTTGAGTGAAACAATGTAGGTTATCCCTTTGAATCATACAAGAATACATTTTTTAAATAGAAAACCTAAATAAACATAGAATCAAATCCTACACACAGTGCTCAGGCTAAACTGCTTAGATGACTTTGCTCTAGCTGACTCAACCAACATCATGCTTGAGAAAAACTTTAACAAAATTAATATCTTAGAGCAGATCTTTAAATTACATTTAACACAGTACTCATTTAAAATTCTTCAAGAACAATACAGCAAACAAAAATTTACAACATAACCTTTCTGAGTAGCAATGTGGGAAATTACCAGAGAGCTCAATTTGACCAATGGAATAAGCACTTCATAAGAATGCCATGAAGTTCAACAAGGCCACGTACAAGATCCTGCACCAGGGTCAGGGCAACCTCCAATATCAAGAAACATTGGGGAAAGAAGAGATTGAGAGCATCCCTTTGGAGAATGACTGGGATATTCTGGTGGATAAAACACTGGACATGAGCCAAAAGTGTACACCCCCAGCCCAGAAGGCCAGCTGCATCTGTGGATGCATCTAAAGAGGAGTCTCTCCCCAGACACCCTACAGAGTGCTGCATCCAGCTCTGGAGTTTTTAGCTCAAGACAGACATGGAACTGTTAGAACAGGTTCAGATGAGGCCCATGAAGATGATCAGAGGGCTGGAGCAACTCTCCTAGGAAGGCAGGCTGACAGGCTGGGACTGTTCAGCCTGGACAAAAGAAGATCCCAGTGAGACCCTACCGCAGCCTTTCAATAAGGGATCTCGTAAAAGAGATGGAGAGAGATTTTTTTACTCATACCTGTAGCAACAGAACAACAGATTTTGAAGTGCAAAAGGGGAGGCAGAGATTGGACATAAGGAGACTTTTTATGAGAGTGTGGTGAGTCACTGGAACAGGGTGACCAGCACAGTAATGGATGCTCCATCCCTGGAAGTGTTTAAACTCAGGCTAGACTAAAGTCAGAGCTTTGAACGAGCTGACTAAGAATAAGATGTCCCTAGACATGGCAGGGAATTTGAACTAGATGATCTTCAAATATCCCTTCTATATATTCCACTATTCTATTCTCAGCTGTGTTTTTGTTTATTTTTTTTAAATATATTAATAAGTATAAATTGAAGAAAAAAGCTTTTTCAAGCTATAAAATTTCATACCTGAGAGGTCTTTAGCAATATCAAAATCTTCATTAACTTCCTCTATAAGTATAAAAAGGAAAATGTATAATCAGCTTGGGTTTTTTTAACCTGTTTTTCAAACATAACTATTTCATCAAAACACTAAGATCACAATTATAATTATAAAATATATACCTGTGGCTTTATTCACCCCCTTTGGAAGGTCCTCAACAGCTAAGAAAACATTCCATTCAGAGCAAGAATGAATTCAAGCCCTCAAGCGATGGAACTTACACACTACACAAAAGAACACAACTAGCAGGTAGACATGTTTACCTGACATTAAGAAGCAGACACTTTGATGAATTCCAGGGGAAAGATACACCTTAAATATTCTTTTCTGTTTCACTAAATAGCTCTTCTATTCATCAGCTAGTAATTTCAATTGTACCTTTTCAACAATTGTTGCCTGGATTATGATACAATAACTGAAATTTTAAAACCACTTCTTAATCTTTCTAAATACATTCAAGTACTCCCATGTTCTTGCTTTGCAGCACCAACTCCATCTCCTAGACATAGGGAAAACCAACCAAAAAACCTGCATAGCTATAAACTTCAAAAGTCTTATTTGGATAAACAGGCAATTCATTTGTGAGTCCTAATTTCTTTCTTGAAGCACAACAAAGAAACTCTACAACTTAATGGATTCTACAGAAAAAATAATTTCTTTTTGTTTTCTCTTAATATCGCACTTTTAAAATTCATTTGACTGTCCTCTTAAGATTATGATAACAAAGGTGACAAAACAGATTGTTACCATTTATTTACACTAGAGAACTTCTTGGCTTCCTTCTAAACTAAATGATTGTGGGGTTTTTTCAGTCAGCTGTCTGAGATGACCCTCAGAAGAGCAGGTATTTCAAGACAACCAAGTATACAGAACTCAGAGAGAATCTGCAGACAAATAATTTGAAATTGTTTCTACTAATTAGACAAATGCACCAGCAAGAAGTCTGCATCAAAGCACTGACAGCCTGTACACTTTGAATGATCTTACACACTGGTTGCAGGATCAGGAGGAGGGCTCATTTCAAGAAGCAGTGTCTGTGATGAACTACTGTGGTCCAGCTGTTCACTAAAAGCCTCAGACACCCCACTTTGTGTCATCTGAGACCTTCAAGATGAATCCTCAAGGATGGCATATTAGAACAAAGTTTCTCAGGTCACAGTAAAAATCTGACCTCATAACAACACAGGCTGTAATGAACCTTTGCCATAACTGGCAATGGCATGACTGAAGCTCACACACAGATTGTGTATTTCAATATATATAAACAGCAAGACTAAGTCTACTATCTTTATGCTAAATTGCCTAAAATATTTTATATATATATATATATATATATATATAGGTATATACCTGTATCTTGAGTCTCAGTCTGCTTTTCATGTTTTGGTTCTGAAAGGAAAGAAAAGTAAAGCTCCTGGGTGGTTGATACGCACAAAGTATTCTAAAAATTTGGTTAAACATACAGTTATTTTGTTAATGACAAAAGCAAAGGCCTTAAAAAAAACTTTCCCTGGTTTGGGGGAATAGATACATGAAGCCTTTCTGGAGCTTGTAGCAGAAATTCTACATTAAAAACCCCAAACCATATGTGTACATATTGCTGAAATTTCAAGACTTTCTATCACAGAGATGAAATTTTGGAAACAATTATAACAAATCTATCACTCAGAAGAATTGTTACAATTCTTCTACATTCTTAATCTTTGCATAGATTTAATCTTTGCACTGTCTAATTTTTGTAATTCTGAAGAAGAAGCAGATCAAGAATATTCGTTATTTAATTTTAGATAATGTCTGAAAATAGACAAAATGCTATCCATTGTCTGAATTTTCAATATACACTTACTGTGAATTTTAGACTGAAAAAGATTCATTCAGTTTGGATAATTAAATTGTCTAACAGGTACTAATCCTCATCTGAAAAAGGCCATTTACATAACACTAACAAAAACAAAAAAAAAAAGTCCACCTTTATATTATCATTGTATCATTTAAGATATTGTTGTATGTTACTAATGGTTGTGTGGCTCTCCCCATACTCCTTTGAAAAACAGTTCTTATAGAATATCCTTAAAAAAACATCCAGGACTCTTTCTTTCTAATGAAAATCTCAAGGTTGCTTTCTTTCTCTAGTTTCATGGCCAGAAAACGTAGGAAACTCTTCAAACTGGAAGTTATGTACAATAACTGAGTTCTTGTATTCCAAATGCTATGATCAATCATTTACACCCTCCTGTGGGCACTTATTTCCACTAAAGAATTTTTAACATTAGCAATAACCTCAGTGATGTGATTACAGTGATCCTATTAGAGCAGTTCCTGATGTGAATTAATAGCCAAGCCTCACAAAGCCAGAGTCACAAAAGAAATTGGACTGCTCTGGCCAGCAATCATCTTGCACTGTCTTTAGCTTTGAGAACTCTAGAAAGCACCATGATTGAAGAAAATATTTCACCAGAAAAAAAAGAGCGGAAACGTCATAGAAATGGGGAAGAGAAATTGACTCAAAGCAGTACTTCTGCTGATTTCACAGACAACTGCATCTGAAGGCTTTTATGTGAATCTTCTTGTGGGGTTCAACTGCAGTTTTGGAGCCCATGCCAAAACCACAAGCTTCACATTTGAGAGCAAGGATTTCAGATCTCCACTATGGCTTCCAAGCATTCTTTCACTTCAGAAAAACGGAACCAAAATCGCTCTTCTCCAAAAACAAAGTAAAGCTGTTTCACTTTCAATCCAACCAAAACCATGTCAAAAGGTACAAGAAAGATGGGCCTAGAGACAAAAGGGATGAAAAACAGGTGCAACTGCTAAAATGGTGTCTAGCACATGAACATGAACATGCCCTGAAACTCCATGGACTGCACTCAGACTGAACTGAGAAGGAAAAAAATGGTGTGTGACAGAAAGGCGGCCTCATCTCACTGGTCTTTTTCTTCTCCACTGCTCCAGGCTGGAGCTCTGAAATAAAATTCCTCTAAAAAGTACAAAGAATGCATTGTGCTTTCTCTCACAACCAGAATGCCTTCAAGGTGGAACTTAAAAGCAAGGTAAAATTATGTTGTGAAAAGGCAAATTTTATCAAGAGGAAAGCAGTTTTCCATGGATTATGTTGAACTGTGGAAATAATCTACTACATAAAGAAGCCTGACAATTTAATAGCGAAGAATAATAGTTTTTTTTGACAGTCACATGCTACCTTACAATTTCCTTTTGAGAAAAAGAATGGAAGTTCCTATTCTCCTTATTGTCCAAATCAGAGGAGTGGCAAGAATAAAGAAAGTGTAGGGGGATTTATCTGATACTATTTAAAACTCTCATTACAGTCCAGAGAGGCACTGCTGCCTCCTGAAGTAAATGAATCACTGTATTTTTGTGAGTCACAAAATACAGTGATTCACTGTTATTGTGTTGGGGTGCCAGAAGAGACTGCAGAATATTAAATGCTTTTGGAACTCATTTTAAAAAAAGCTGATGCAATTTACTTTGTGACCTTCCTGATCAACTTTGTCAAAAAGGAGATGCAGATGTCTCTTCACAAGGGCATGGAAGCATTTTCTGTTTGTGTTACCACTACATATGAAAGAGCATGAAAAGTAAAGATTAGAAGTTGCACTTCTTCATATCAAGGTGTGAGAAGCAAGAGAAGTGATTCTTGATTAGGAACTGATCATAAAATAACTATGTTCTGGAAAAGCAAGTAAAAAATAAGCCCTGGGAAAAACCTAGAGTCATTTGCTTTTCTATCCTATTACTGCTGAGGCATTTTGTCAAGGGCACCATCAATGAGGTAAATAATTATTTTCTGCACACTGAGAAAGACACAAGCTAAGGATTAATTACACCTTTGGGCCATTGAAAGTCTTTCAATGGAATTTTGACTTCTATCCCAAAGGAGGATGTTGGAATTTAGCTCCTGATAACAAAGAATGCACCTCAAGGTTTTCTGTTGCAAATATTTTGTAGAAATCCTGTCCTTTGCTCAGGTTACATAAACATGGGAAATAAACAAGAGTGTCTTAAAGGTTTAACTCTTCTGAAGTGTGGTAGTCTCCAGAAGGATATCACAGCAGGAATCACAATCACACGCCTTTGTTTCAAGTCTGTGACTACTGTTCTTCTTGTTTACTTTTGATTTGGTCTCAGCAATCATTAGCAAATCATCAACCAAATCAAACTAAAATGGTAATTCCCAAAGAACTGGTAGTGACAGACAAGATGAAAAGGTGATACTGAGCTAAACAGATGCAATAAACCCCATCTGACCTGGGCAGGGTTTCACAAGGAAAAAGGCATGGCAAAACCTTCAACATTCTTCTTCCACATATGTACAAACTGGCATTAGGACCAGCATGGGAATATAATGAGTATGCATACTCTACACTTGGACCAGTGTTAAAAGATTGATTGATTGACTGATTACAAACACAGGGAGTTTGAACAGACAACCCAAAATCTTAGCTGAGAACTTGCAAAGTAATGTGGCAGCATAGGAATTTTTTTTTAATTAATTCCACTTGCATATTAACAAAAGATTTTGATCCTGTAATTTCACTAAATATAGCAACTGTCATACCTTGGTCTTCACTGTAATCTTCATGCACTTTATCCTCTGTTTAAAAAAAAAGAAAAATGAACAGGAAAATTAATGGAATTTTAAGACAATAAAGACACATAAACAATACAGTACAGTGACAAGATTATTCAGTTAAAAAAAAATTTGAAACTATAGTAGTTCATACAGTAATAAAGTTAATAAAAGTGCAAAGGTGAAGATTTCTAACAGATCCTGTAGAAGAACTGATTGATTTTCTGGCACCAAAAGATAGATTTAAAAAAGAAAGCAATATCAGCAGCTTTATTATACGGTTCATAAATATTTTGATTCTGAATTATTTATAAATCATTTATATATATATATAGCTAACTTCTACAGAGTAATTTTGGCATCTACTTGTTATGGTTTACTCACTTTTTAAAAAACTTAGAGATACTACTTTACTTTCCTCTTGACATCACACTAACAACATCATCTCTGGCATATTTAAATTATTTTTTATCCACAAAATCACTTCTATACAATTTAAAATACCAATACCCATTCTCCTGGAAATTCAACCCTCAAAATATTATTCAGCCCATTTAGCTGACATTACAGTGATGTAGTACTCATGTAGGCTTTAGCATCATTTCCTTAGGAAGTTACTATGTCTACATTTTTAATTTACATTCTGAAAAAATATTACCTAGAAGCTCCAAAGTCTTGTGTGTTGTTGTGCTTTTTTTTGTTTGATTGGTTAGTTTGGTTTGTCTTTTTTTTTGGTATGTGATTGTCTTGGTTTGGGGCCAAAATTCAGTGAATCTTCAATAAAAAGAAAGAAGACCTTGGACTGTACCTGCATAATGTTCCACAGCATCTTCTGGCATTATCTCAGAGTCACCTTAAATATAAATATTTAATATTTTATATTCCAACTGAATTTTCATGAAGCAGCTAAATAGCACAAGAGAGCTTAAAATGGTGATGCATTTAGCTCAAAAATGAAATAAACAATCATACTGATTTAATACTACAATATCTTATTTGAAAGTGACATCTAAATTATAAAATACAGCCAGGAACTACACCATAGAAAAACAAGTTTATGCATATTTGTATTCAGGCCTGAAGTTAGGAATATAAGAAGGTGTTGGATAACCAGTCCACTGATTAGACTGGGAAACTCCTGACAGAACAAAATATTTGTCTAAGTATTTGTAGATTGGAATCATGGAGTGCTATGCTCACAAATGTAATGGTAACATAGGGGCATAAAACTCAGGCCTACTTTAAACTATCTAAAAACCATTTGAAAATAAAACTGTGAAGAAACAGTCAATATGACACATAACTTTGTAGCACATTTTAAAAAGAGTGATTATATTATCATTTGAAGTAATGAAGATTTACAAACCTGGAGTGTCTGGATCGCTTAGTCTCTCTTCCAAATCTGCAACATAATCATCTATAGCTGTAAATTAAATATAAACTAATAAATATCTTGGAATTAGGATATTAAATATGTCTAATATTTCATTGTTTTAACTTGTATCCAAAATGAGTCCATCAATGGCTAAATGTAGCTCCTTAGCTGAAAACTGAAAAACTAAAACTTTATATACTGACACTTGCAACTTGACACATGGCAATCTACTGGAAGGTGTTGGGCTACTCTCTCTTCCGGCCTTCTGCTATACTCTCTGGAGGAAAACTAGAGCAACAAGAGCCATTGGTCTGCATCAGTATTTTTTAATATTTATATGAATAAAAAATGCAAACATCCTCCATCTTCAAAATTGCAAACTATCTTTTTTACTAATGTGCAGGAGGGTCACTTGGTGATGGATCTATAGAAGACAAGATATGAATCAGAAACTGACCTTGCAAAATACATACTTTATTTCTGGCATCTCCTATTTAGACCAATTTACTTCCTTTCATTACCTGGCTAAATTTGGGGGTTATTTTCCTATATAATTACAATTTTTTTCAATGCTGTTAATATACTCGCTATGACACACCTGAGAAAACACAATAGTGAAGGTAGAGTAGCTTATCCTTTTACTTTGCAAGTATAATAGCTTGGATTCTAAACCAGTTATCCCCCACACAGTTTGGAATAAACACTTTTAGCTGTATCAAAGAAATACAAGTATTTTTCCATCACATCTGTGACACCAAACACAACTGCAGAGTCTTTACAAAGTCTTAACACTGAATCAAACATAAGAAGCCTAGTACAAATAGAAATCAATGCCTAATGCAAATGCCAGAGACTGTCCATACTGTAAAGAAACATGGTTAGAATCCTGAAGAAAATACTTATAAGACAGTAGGGAAATTGCAATATCCACTTAATGCTTCTTCGTAATGGGAAAGATGAGCTAATGCCATTGTACATGGTATCAAGCATAACATCAAGATGACTATAAGGTAATCAGATTAGTCCAAGCCAAATTTCAAAAAGCTTTCAAGATTAATTAAGATGTGCAGAAAGACAGAACAAGGATAGTTCAGAATTACATTCTTGGTGTTGAATCACTCTCTGACAGCAGAGTCAGTCACAAAGAACAAACAGTCCAGAAGGAAAGGTACAAAAACCTGGATGCTCCTAATGCCAAAAATATTCTAGAAGAACCTTAGTAATACAGACTGTCTGAAGACAATATAAGCAATAAATCTCATTTTCTCTTTTCAGACTATACAACCACAGACCACTTGCCTACCCAGTCCCCAATAACACGCAATAGCCAGGAACACATAGTAAATAAAATGTTTGTGCACCAATGAAAGCAAAGTTTCCACACCTGTCACCTGTTAATTGTAATAAAGACTTTCAACAGCAAGTATGATAGAGTCATCCCAAAGTAAAATTCTCCATGACAATAACAACTATTAATTGAGAGGAAAAAACCCAAATTCAAAATTATCTATTTCTAAACCAGTCTAACCTTTTCTATTTTTCTCTCTCGTATAATTTGTTACATTGAAGCAGAAAACCATTATTATTGAGTACCAAAAAACAAAATGATACCTGGAATTTCATATGATTCAGACTCCACTACTCCAACATCTTCCACCATTGGATCAGCATCTGAGAAATAAATACATTTGCACAAATTTTAACATTTTTAAAATCAATAAACAATAACAAAAACCCTCTAACAGATATTATGTAAGAACAAGCTGTATTCTAAGCAAATTTCCCCTAATAGCAGCAAGATATGTATACATAGACTGAAAAAAAGTTACTATTTCATTTATATACAATATTGAGAATGTGTATATATGAATAAACTCTATACACATTTTCTCAAAAAAAGATGACTATCCACAGAAATTTCTGAATAAATTGGAGGAAAGAAGAATATGTTCACTTTGCCTTCTTAATTGCAAAGATTCAAAGTAAATGGAATTTGAATTTCTCCTCTAGTCTTCGACTTTGACTTGTGCTATGGATGAGTAAGAGAGATACAGAAACAAGGAGCTTTAATAGACCAGGACTAAAGAGTTTGATTGTGAAGAAACAATCTCAGTGCACTTCCAGACATCACAGCTTTTATATGACATCGATTACATGGGTTTTATCAAAAGGTATCAAGAGATATTAAGAGATAGGTAAAAATTTCAACAGTACAAATAAAGAGCATTCAGAAAAATTTCCCCCTAGTTGGATTTAGATCATATAACTCTGCTTTAATATTTTGACTTCAATTTTCATTATCCAGTCAATGTCCCAAGGTAACAAGATACGAGCATCTTTATATGATGTCTTCATCTCTGCAGGACTTAAATATAATTAATGCTCTTAGGGAGCCATATCTGAATGAAAGGAGAATGAGAATAAAATATAGAAAATACTGTTTTAATAAACTATCAAATTTAGTTTAATACACCAAAAGGTCCAGAAGCAGACTCCATACAGGTTTTACTGATGAGGAATGAACAGATTGAGAGCAGCCCCACCAAGAAGCACTTGGGGGTCTGGTACATGAAAGACTGGACATGGAACGCATCTCCGAAGGTGAAAAAAGGCTGAGAACTGGGGTTCAGCCTGGAGGAAAAAATACTCTGGGATGTCCTAATTGCAGCCTTTCAGTATCTTAAAGGGACAAAGAAGCTGAAGAGGGATGTTTTTACAAGGTCATGTATTGATAGGAAAGGAGTTCTGGCTTTGAACTGAAAGGGAGCAGGTTTAGATTAGATACAAAGTAAAAATTCTTCACTGTGAGGGTGATGAAGCACTGGAACAGTGCTTCAGAAAACAGTTGCCCAGAGAAGCTGTGAATGCCTCATTCCTGGAGTGTTCAAGGCCAGGCTAGATGGGGTTTGGTATAATCTGGTCTAGAGAAAGGTGTCCTTTGTGTCAGAAGGGTTACAACCAGGTGATCTTTAAAGCCCCTTTCAATCAAAATCATTCTATATGATTATATTCATGCCTCTCTTGGGGAGAGATATGCATATTGGAGCACAGAATAACTTTGTTGAAAGCCCATAGAGTAGCAATTAATAATATACAGTTACCTGGATTGCAAAACACATAGCATTAAAATATCCCATTTTGACTTAAAATATATGCATTTGCTAAATAATGCTGTGGTTGGCACTTCCTAAGACTCTGTTTTAAGCAGAAATTACAAGTCCAGGTTTTAATGAGACACATTTTCATTTGTCAGGGTTGGGTTTTCTTTTACAGATTGATTTAAAATGTATTTAGTCATTCAGATACCTTTCTGAACTGAGTCTGGTGTCTCATATGCTTCTGAAATTTCAGTCTCAAATTCTCTGAGCATGTCATCTGTTGCAGGAGCTTCAAAAGTTTCTCCATGTATTTCTTCCTTTGCTTGCCACCGGTCACTTACACTTTCATCTATATCTTCATGTCTTTCTCCTAACCAACAATGCAGATTGTTAGTGAATAAATTGAATACATTTTCTTTGGTATATTCTATTACCAGCAAATATTCAGTCCTCAGTACACCCTTTGTGCTTTCCAGCTAGTCTCCAAAGGGAATGGGGAGTTACAGAAAACTTATCTGCACAGTCCAGCATTATAAACCCAACTTGCCAGGACCTTCTTTGCCCACAATAAAGGCCAACTCTGCTCTGTCCACTCTTGCCCTCTATACAGTGTTTTGAGGAAGCTTTTGTTAAATAAACGATTGAAGCTATTACTGCCAAACAAGTCTGGGTAAGAGGACACAGTTTTAGGATTTGGTGACTGAACTTTCTGAATTTTTTTGAAAATGACAAATGAGTTGATTTGAATGTTTTAGGCATGCAAAAGTACTTTAAGTGCATACCAAAACCAGACTCTGAGATTCATCTAGCCTATGGCAGTATTTATAAACTCTTCAGTGATTTCTAAGTGTTAATGCATTACCAGGATGGGAGTGGAGAGCTTCATGAAGAACAGATTGAATTTCCTCTTCCAATTCTATATCAGCAGTCTTGTGCTCTAAAAGGATTATAAATTGCAGTGAAGGTAAGCACAAAAGGCAAAATCTAAACATTAACTCAAGGCTTGCAGCTTTTAGTAGGCTCCATAATGTTCTTAATCCCTTTCACAAAGATCCCTAGAGACTGACCTGCTGAACCTCTGCAACTCACACAATTAGAAAAACAACTTTGTCTTGCTTATTCTCCAATATAGAAATGCAACAATCACATCAGATTCGTCCACCTGAAGATGAATTGGAAGAATTTATCTACACTGCATTTTTTGCACATATATTTTTCAGTAACAACTTCAAGTAACTATTCAAACCAAGAACTATCTTCTAAGGAATTAATTTACTAACACTTTCATCCATTACCTTCCTACAATTTAGGCAGCAGCACTAGGAAGTCATATTTGACAAGAAAATGTGAGTTGCAGAAGTAGGGTCCTGTCAACTTTATAAACAGGGAAAATAGATACATTACAGTATCAAGGTCTTGTTCTGCTACAAACTACCAGGAGAAATCACAAACTGGTTTCATGGACAAGTGATTGCCATCCAACACACCAGCTCAGGACATAATAGGAATTTGTATGAAGTGTTGTCTTCATATAAATGTCCTGAAATTAACATTGAGAAACCCTACAATGACACATCTGACAAAAAAAGCTGTAAACCAGGTAACAGCTGCATTTTCAAATAAGGATCCAAAATGGCACCAGTTACAAAAAACGGTCCCACAAAACCAAAAACCACACACATACAAAAAAACCCACCCAAACAGGAAACCATGTCTTGATATGTTTTATAACTGACATCCTAAGAAAAGTAATGCAAGTCTTCTGAAGCAAAATCTATATTCCATAGATTTCACTGGCCATATGCTCTAGATTTATATATTTATGTACCAGGTTCCCATAAACATCACAAAGGATAAGCCTCTTCAATAACCCAGAAAAACATCTACTCTCTGAATAACACTAAGGCAAATCACTCATGTGAAATGTGACACGTTAAATATTTCTTCTTGAATCCCACTTAATTTTAATACATTCCACTAATAGTATAGGGCTTTAAAAATGTTTAGATTATTTTTTTAACAGTAGGAGCTCCATTTATTGTATTTATTATATATTAATCTTTAGTTATTTAGTTTTTTTATATAGTAGTTTTAGCAGAAAAGTGAATACTTTATTATCTTACTAAGTTGGTTGTTGAGAGGGTTTTGTTTCTTTTTAAGGTGAAGAATTTGCTGTTATTCTGGCTGGATATAAGTTGGAAATCAAACTAAACCACAACCATACATCATCAGAAAGTTATTCTGATCTGATATGCCTACAATGGTAACCATGACATTTTTCAATTTTCACGGTCAGTGATTTATACGAAGTTATAAACAATGATTCCTGTTAAATAAACTTCAGTAAATAAGCAACAAAAAATCTATAAAAGAATTGGCATGCTAATGACACAGAACTATAGTTCAAATGAAGCATCATGTCTTTTGTTTTGCCTAAAATTGACAAAAGGTCTTACCTGATTCAACATATGACTTTTCAGCAGGCTGGACAGTCTCCTCAGATTCTGGTGATGCTGGCTGTGCTGGGACAGATCTTTCTTTAAGGCCTGCATTTTTCAGTTATAAAGTTAACTTTATGCCCTTTTTGAACTGATTCAGTTATAACATAAGAAAATTCTTTCAATTAAATTAACTGATGTTACACTCGGCAAAAATGCATTCAAACAATCACAATTACAGGGTTGTCATAATATACAGTGATATACAAGAAGACTAAAGCATATTCAGATAGTAAACAAAGATGTTTAGAAGACAAACATAGAATGAGGAGGTAAAAAGGGACAGAAATTTAAGCACTTGCTTTTATTTCAAAGTAACTGAACAAATGACTATGGTATTCCAACATTTATTCAGTATCCAGGAAAAAAACAGGCAGCAAATTTTTCTCTCTGTTTCTCTCTGGTTTTGCCCTAAAATAAGTGGCAAAAAGTGCTTCATATGATAAATTTTACAGGTTATACGCAGAAGCAACTTGAACTTTACAAAAAGCTGCACAGAATAAGAACTACTTTAAATTCATGTCTACATCTTAGAAGACTTGATTAAGATTAGTTTGACAACTAAATGACTATTGAAAAAGTATGACTGATGCAATTTTATCACTAAGATTGTGACTATCTATACCACAGTCTCTTTCTAGATCAAAACACAATGAAAAGAAAGCAATCAATAAATGTAATGACCAACACCATCATCATGGCAGGAGATAAAGATCCAGCTGTGATAGATCACGCCTCATCTTAAGACACCATATGGTCAAGAATGTGTTGGTATTAGACTAATTCTCCTCTCAACTCTCCTTTAAGAGGGTTCAAACAAAACTTATACAAGAGGTTCAGACTGGGCATAAGAAAAAACTCACACACCCACAACCCCCACCTCTATGAGGACACTGAAATCAGTGGAAAGGACTGCACAGAGAGACTGTAAATTCCCATCCTTGGAGGTTTGAAAGACTCCACTGGGAAATGGCCAGAATAACCTGGCCATTCCTCTGAAATGACCCTGCTTTGAGCAGGATGTTGGAATAAGGATCTCCAAAGTCACTTCCAAATGGCATTTGCTGATAATCCTACATCCAAGGTCAATTAAGGTAAGACTCCCTTCTCAACAAACACCACTGCTCAAAGCAAACTAGTTTTTCAACAGCTGTATACATGAAAACCAACAGAAAAGATAGAATGAAGAAAGCAGAGGCTAAACTATAATGAACACTCCTGTAGTACTAGCAATCTTGTAAAAGCAACTCTTAAATGGATAAATATTATATTTCAAGTAAGTACGATTAAAAAAATAGTAATTGCCACATTTCTATTGGAGTCAAACATATCTAAATGCAAATTGGACTAGTATGTCTCAAACCAAATTTGTGTAGAGATATTTTATGCATTGTGAGAAAAGCATGTATTTATTTCAAGTAATGGTGACAGGATAACAGAATCAGGTCTATCTTATTATTTAATATTATTTAAATAAATTATTTAACATTTATATTATTATTATTTAAATTTCAATTATTTGAAGATTGGTAGTTAGGCTGTATCCAAAAGTAGTGTAACTAAGAGTCTACCACTTAGGAGTCAAAATGAGAAGCTAAAGAAAAATGCCAAATTTACACGTAATTTTTGGCCAATTTTCTTCTGTCATTAAAAAAACACCCACTTAGAATATTAAAAAATATTATTAAGACATTCATCTTTTCCTGCACGACTATTAATGGCTACAAGAATAAGAAGTTACTTCCTTCTACAATCATCTTAGGATGGAGACAAAACCAGTAAGTCATATTAACTGCTCTCACACTTCAGAGTCCATAAGCATGGAAACAGCCACCTTGCTTTCACAAACACAGTTCAGTTACTTTACACATAGACTGCTTTAAAGAATAAGCCACCCCCATGTTCAGATCCAGACAACCACATACTCTGCTTCATGAACAAAAATGAACTCAAAGCATTTCAAAAGACAGCTAATACTCCACACCAAACAAGAACTATGGGTACTTAACAGGAAAGAAGGAACCAACAAGAGTGTCTTTGTTTCACTTGCACATTTCTCAATTTAACCTTCAAGCTTTTTATACGCGTCTACTGTGCTTAACACTGATTTCTATTCAATCTTTCAAGTAGGTAATATACCAAATAATTTACTTTTTGTAAGATATTATTTTCTCTCCTCTGTTTATTAAAATTGCATTTAGCTTTTACTTGCCTGGTGCATTTTTTGAGCTAATGTGGTGACTTGTTGCAATTGAGTTTAATGACAATACTTCATAGAGATATACAACAAGACAACAGATGTCTGGAGCAAAAATACTTTATTTTGTGGCTGTCTGTATAGGCTGGAGGGCTGCTCAAATAAAATTTTCTTTGGAAAAGAAAAAAATAAAACAACCCAATCTTTCCAGAACCCCATAAACTTTGGGTCACAGATACAATATGGTAATCAGAACAGCAATTCATTTGAAATTTCACTCCCACACAGTTAAAAGTTCTGGCACATTACAGGAGAAAATAAAAGTGATGTGCACCATATCATTGTGCCACCATCCTTGAGAAGTGTGATTTGAATGCTCCTCTGGTCAAACATGCATTTTAACACTTACCAGAGCAAGGGTGAAAAAGTATATCTATCATCACCAAAAACTAACAGAGAATGTTCATTATGAAGGTGCATTTACTAGATCTTCATTCTCTCATATTATTTGCTAGGAATTGTAATGTTCACAATGCACATCTCTTCCCTCCCTCCTCATGAATTTATAAATATTTAGAATATACCTCAGAGTAGATCACCTCTGTCAATTATCACAGCCAGAATCTTAAGATACTGCACTGTTTTCTACAGCTTTAATTTGAACTATTTTTCACAAGTGTTTGAATGTTTCATTTTCTCTAAAAAAAATAAAATCAAATCATCTTCAACCTTATTATCACATCTTATAACTCTAGCGATCAAAGCATGATGCAGACACATGTATGGAACGGCTGAGCTAAGTGTATTGCCAACTGCTACACACAAAATTTTAGCAAAACCAAAAAGAGAATTAACCTTCAGGACATCAATCTTAAATTACCATCCACATGCATATTTATATACTCACTGTCAATTTCACTCCTTTGTTTTGTTTTCCTGAAACTAACACTGCAGTACATCAAGAAAGAATCTTAAACTTCCATTACAAATGTTGCTCTAAATCCTGTGTAATTATATTGTGCAGTTCCATACAATATAATTGCTTTCAAATTTATTTGGAAAATATTAATTTCTAGATAAACTTGACAGCAACCATAGATTCAAAATATTCTGAAATCTCTCTATTATCTCTGCAGAAATGTTTTTGCAACTTTATTTACTCTAATGAGACTGCTGAATAAATCCTTCATTGATGCTGAAAATACAGAAGATGCAAGAACAAACTAACACAAGATTTTGCTTATAGAAGCATCATGCACTTGAAAGTGTTGAAGAAGATAATAGTCGCAAAATATCCAAGCTGTTCTCTAAACAAGTTCAACCAGAATAGAGTAGTACTAGCATATCACATCTTACATGTAATTGGAATACAACAATACTGATCAATGATTAAATAGATGGCCTAATTTTCATCAGTATTCCTTACCAAAAGACTGTCAAACTTGGAAAAAAATCAGGACACAGTTAAATAAAAAATGTGATAATGAATCAAGATTTCCAACACAAATATAGAGAAATAAAATAATTAAGTAAATAGGGAATGGAAGAAAACCAGAAACATATTGTCATGGGATCAAAAGACAAAATGTAGGAACATTTTGATTGAGTGCACCCTAAGGTCTCACAATAAAGTGCAACTCTGAAGTTGGTTTGACTATTTGTGTACAAAATAGTTTTTTCAGGAAAAAACCCCAGTTTCCTCAGGGAAAGAATTTGGCAGAGAATAAGTTACATTTATTGGGTTAATAATGGACACTACAGTCCATTAATGCACCTCTAGGTTGTTTCTGTGAAATAGAAATATCGTATGAGTTTCCACTACATGTGTCCAGATAATCCTGTTAATAATGCTTTTAAACTTGCATTTCATATAGAACATTCAACTTCCATCTCCACATCAAGCAAATACAAGTAAACAAGGAAAGAAAAAAAAACAATCACAAGACCCCAAACCCATATTTAGAGTAGACTTGAAGTAACTGGCATCAATCTGACATTTGAATGTTTTCAATACACATTGGTAGCCAGGCACATGAACATATGTACATACTTGAGTTTCACAGCAGATGTTTCTGCTTTGTGTTTATAATATCAGTACACACTGAACAGTTTTTAAAAAAATATTATATATAGCCTTTGTTCACACGTATTTCCAGAAAACATTATTTTCTTATTGCCATTTTTACTACATTCATATAATATGCTGAATTTTACATTCTTGAGGTCTGTTCCTCATTAGCAGAACAGGAACTCTTGTTTATTTCTTTTCTTTCTTGTCTTCCTTGGATTGGCTTTTAACTATCTTTTTTGTTTCTTTGTCTTTTCCCCACCTGAATGGTGCCATCCTTTTCACTGGCTGATCTTTTTGTAGTCTCCTTGGATTTCATACTTTTGTCTAGGCCTTTTTCCTTTCCTCTGTCTCTTTTAGCCTTGTCAGAATCTTTCTTTAATTTATTCATATCAACAGCTTTCTTGTCCTTTCGATCAGTGGCATCTTTTCCTTTCCTGGTTTTCTTTTTTTCTTCTTCAGTTTCCTCCTTTTTGGATTCCTGCTTCTCCCTTAACTTCTTGAGTGATTCTTTAATAGCTTCTTTTACTTTTTAGTTTTTCATTTAAAAAAGAGGAAATGTTCAATAAGAGAACCATTCTTAGGCCAAAAAACATCTTTGAACAGCCATGTAAAAGCTTTGATAAAATTATTATTTAATGTTTGTTAGATTTAAACTTGTATAGTTAACTCCTAAGCTTTAAGCAATTTAAACAAATTAGTTTTAAACTTTTAGGAACATCCCACACCATGCAGCCAGCAAATAACCTTGGCTTATACTCCAGCTGCATCCAAATGAAGTGTTAATCTAGAGAAAACCATGCCTCTATTATCTTACTGCTGACTTCTGCAGAATGCCAAAACCACTTTTGCCTGTGAGCGTGAAAATCCGAATAAATTTTGAACCTTTGACAACAGCGCAACAGTTATAAACGTTATCACACAAATTTATACTACAATGGTTTACTGATATTGCTACCTCATATTAAGCAAAGACTTAAAAAAAGGTAACTGAAGTACATATTGAGAAGTACAAGTAATAAGAAACAGCAATGTCCTGATGAATTAAATCAAGTCCAAAAAAGTTAGCTGGGTTAGACTAAACTCAGTGAAATAAATCAAAGCAATAATTGTAAATTGGTTGGTTCTTACGACTTTGTTTTTCAGTTATCATAAACATTTTTTTCTTTATTTTACTTTTCAAGTTGTGTCACTTATGCTTCTCTAGTTCAATTCACATTTGGCTGTGACAGGGTATACAGATAATATGTTATAAGAACAATCAGAACAGAAGCCTTGAAATTTATGTTCAATATGTTTAATGTTCAATATTTACTTCCATTTTGCCATAGTTTTGAAAATATTTGTCAATATCAGTAGAATTCTCAACTGATATTGACAAATTCCTTATTCTCTAGAATAAGGAATTTTAATTCAATAAAATTCAGAGATTTTTCATTAAATCTGTATGCAATATTTGTATTTAATTTTGAAACTAATACTCCCATATTATTAAGGAAGTAATAATGACTTTTACATATAAACAGCTCTATTTTTATTCAGACTTTCTCACAAAAGTCTGCCTCTAGCTGTTGTGTAATGTTTCTGTGGAGTGAACAATTCAATTACATAGTTCGGTCTAAAGGGAATGACATCATACTTCCTTCCAAATGGCTTTTGACATAAAACGTTCGAAATATTTATTTATTCTCATTTATTTATTCTCATATCAAACATTGAAACATAATCCAAAACTCAGGAAAGAATTGCTAAGTGACAGTTATTACAGTCTCTGAAACATGCAGTTTGCAACCAAGTTATACCAAGCACAATGTGGAACAAATGCTAAAAATTTCAACTTGATGTAAGATGCTGCGAAAAGCCACACTGGAATGACCAGCAAACTTTCCTAAGCAAATATACTTTTTTCCTCATGAAGGTTCATATGGTGAATAGCATGCATTTTTCATATACTGCCAGAAAAAAACACCTTGCAGTCTATATGTGGTTAATGTAACATAGAGACTGCTTCCATAGCCTCATGCTGCCCAGAGATAACTGAGCAGATATAAAAAGCTATACACCTGAAGTACACCTGGTACCTTGGTGTTTGCTGTTGCTAATTAGCTTTTTTTGTCTTCAACACTATGACCTGTTCATAAAGCAATGTAATTATAAATAAATATATGGCACAAATTGGTTGCAGCTATCTCATGCTAAGCTTTCAGAAAATGTTGCAATCAATCCTGCAAATAATATTAAAGGGGAAGTTATTGGACTTTGCCTAAATTTCAATTCTCACAGGAAAAAAAATAGATGAAACTATTAAAGTACAGCCTTAGAAGAATTAAGGCCAATTACAATATAGTAATGGTATTATGAATTCATGGAAGATAACAAAGAGGATTTCATATGGAGCAACATATTACTTAAAAACATGCAGAATATCAGGTTATCATAAACTACTTACAATCCAAACAAGACATTTGTTGTAAAAAAAATCCACACAAACAAAATATCATTTCTAGTTAGGAAAGCGCTCGCATTGCCACTGAATTTCAATCAGTAGTAAAAGAAAATACTGAGAAATAGCAAGAACAATATTTGCTGCACCATTAGAAAATATTTAGCCAACATAGCTTGTATTAGTAAACATTATAACCCACAGTTGGTATTTGTAATGCACATGCACTTCATACATCCTTATCCGCATAAAGTTCCGCATGAAAAAGAACATGAAAAATACCTTTGAGTTTAGTTTTTTTCTTGGCTACCCCTCCTGGCTCCTCACCTAATTAGTTGCAAAATGGAAATAGGTTATGAGCATATTTGTGGTATTTAATAAACCTGACATTAAATTTTCCAACCTGCCATCTTATGTAAAAAGTTCAATTTACATAGCACACCACAATGCTACGGAAAAATGCAAAATATTAACTCATTAGAAATAAAGCAACTTCAGTTGCAGGACCATCACAAGTACTGAAGTGAAAGACGAAGCAAAGAAAAGTACCACATTACCAGATGCTACTTGTGAAGCATCTTGACTTGGAGATTGGTCAGCTCTCTCCAGACAAGTGCTGACACATAATTATAACCAACACCCCCCTCTGATTTCTCTGCAAAGTATTTGCCAGTTCCCTCTCAAATGCACTAATTTATGCTTCTATAGAATTTTATAAATATTTTATAAACATGTTAACTCAAAAGGCCTTCAAGTACACAGGTACTGCAGAGTATATAAACTAACTGTTTTCTTACAATAAATTACAATATATGTTTCTTTATCAAAAGGAAAATAAATGTTTTGGCAAAGGTATTATTCAGGACTAAAAAGCAGTTACCAGTTCATTAGTTAAAATACTTAACTGCATTACTTCAGATTCTTTAAAACTGTTAGTCTTTTACCATTGTAGCTAACAAACTGAGAGCAGTCAGCCTTTTGATTGTACTATAATTTATAGCTAGTACCACAAGAGGCATAAAGGCAGAAGCTTTCCAAAAATACAAATAACATTTAGCTTCATCTTTTTAATACCATTAAAAGAGACTGGATTATCACTATCATGATGCTGTGGATTAAGATTAAAATCCCACAAACACAGCAATTTTAACCACAAAAATCATGTAAGTTGCTATCTAAAAGCCAACTAGAAAGTAAAGAAAAGCTGAAAAGATACAGTAACTATGTATTTTTAAACTCATACATAATCTTATTAAATGAGAAGAGATATTCTTATGTCTCAACACTAGGCTTCTCATTCAGACATACAAAACACCTACAATGAACGTCTGCACCATGAGCTTAGATTTCCAGAAAACAGTACCTACCTAAACTGTGGCATATATAAAAATTTAACCTGAAAAAACAAGCAATAATCTAATAGCCTATACTAAAAAAATGAAATAATAAAATTAAAAAATTTAAATGTAAAGTCACTGTAATCACCTTGCATCCAACTTCTATACTGCATGTTTTCAAAATACCAAGTGTTGACATTATGGACAAAATTGTTTTAAAAAAGGTTAATCAGTGAAAATACAGGCTCAAGATTAATTTCCTTACAAATTCATACCTGGGATATGAGTTTTTTTGAGCTCTTCCCTCATAGATTACCATCATTGCTGAAGTCCAGAGCTCTAACTTGACTAAAATCATTATTCGGTCTTACTATTTCTAAGCAGTGTATGTAAGAATAAGTTAACTTTTTTTCATATAAAAGGAAAAATAGACTCCAACTTTCATTTACATCATCAGTGAAAATATAAACAATAAAAGGTACTCAGAAAAGTTGCATAAAGCCATATTTAAATTTACACCCCCTGCCCACTTTTCATATTAAAATTAAACACTCCTGGATATTTTAATATACTCTTAAAAGCACATGTTGACAAAAAAACTGTAAAATTTTGCAAGTATCAATATGCACAACAATTATCATACAGATATTTCAAATTATTTTAAAATTGACATATATTCACTATGTTGAAAGATTACAAAATAGCTTGTAACTGTTATTTCACTTGTTAAATATTCACACAAGTAGTAATTTTGTTTCAATCTGCTTTTATGGAATGAATAGCACTAAAGTTCTCAGCAAATTTTCAATCATGACATAACTATATAAAACATGTAAACTTTAACATATTAATAGATCTGTTCACAAGAGAAGTATGTAAAATAATATATTTTAAAGCATTAGTATTAAGCAATAATCACAAGACCAAAATCCTGCTACATCTTGATTCCCACCTGATCATGATCCCTAAAAGGGAAATCCCTACAGCACAGGGAAGTCTTACTTGTCAGCCCCAATTATGCTGAAGCAAGATGGGTGCAAACCACTTGGTTTTCCAAGACAGCAATGTCCAGGGCATGTGACAAAATCTGGCACCTAAGGGAATTCATCCAAGACTTACAGCATGGGGACACACAAACAAATGTCCAGAATTCTATAAATCATGTAGTTGAACTTGTGGACTCTTATTCTAACGTCCAATTCAAGTGACTTCACAATTGTTTTGAACTAGTTTTAAAGTTCCTTCTTTTTTTTCCATTCAGTCCCACATTATAAACGTCCAATGCTGGCAATGCAAGAAGTAAATATACAATTTATAACATCAAAAGGGTATAATGGAAGTTCAGAAATGGCTATTATTTGAGTTAGTTAATTAAAAAGTTGTGTTCAAAGTTAACATAGGTTTACAATATTTTTAAATAATTCCTTCAAATAGTCATTCTATAAATTAAATACTCCTCTCAAAGTGGTCATTTGCATACAGTGCTTAAAGGTGGTCAGCTTGCTATCTTAACTGACCTTTTGAAGCTCAGGAATACCACAAAGCATTACTATTCTGCAACAGTCCAATCATTTCCTCTATTTTTCCCCATAAAACCCTTCAAGAACATTATCCACAAACAACCCCCAAGTGAGAACAGAGATTTAGAAGTTGAGCATCAGAAGAAAAATACATAAATACTATTTTTATTTAGAAAGATAAGCATTGAAAAAAAATAGCAAAAGGCTCTCTGTTTTTCAGCAGCTTCCCAGAGTTGACAAATACCATTGTCATATTTAACAACATATTTAGCAACCTGGCATGTGCAAATACTATTTTATTTACTTAATAATCCTGAAATCTTTAATAGCCTTGCTAGACAAAAGGCTTTGCCATGTGAAAAATTTCCTCTAATTCAATTTCTCCACAACCTCTACCTGCATAAACATTTTTAACCTGCAGCACCAGGAAACAAATGAAAGCTAATTAAGGTGGTTTATCCACTTAGATGTGAAAAAGGGAGAGGCTATTTTGCATTTACTGCAGAAAGCAAATGGGCCAGGTTAGCACCAAGCAGCTGACAGACAGCACTTGCTACCCTTCTGTAATTTATGCAAAGCCTCGATAACAGAATATGAAGCTTCAAGTTTTAAAACACAAGGGCTGGTGTTCCAACTCTTGCCTTAATTTATGATGTTCCATCAAGAACCTCCTTAGCCACACAAAAACCTAAAAAAATATGTTGAAATTGCATGCCAAAAGAGGAAATAAAAATCTGTAAGCCAAAATCATTATTAACATTTTTTCTCTCCTTTTTATTTTCCTTTTCCAGAAGAACTGCAAGTCAGAAAAAATTACTATTGTTTGTATAACCCCCTGCACAAAATTATTATTATGATTTTGCATTTATGCTATACTAGACATACAAAGTCATCTGCTAAACCAAATTAGTTTACTGACAGAAAGCTAACACCCACTTACCTTTAACTGAGCTCAGAGTACTTTTCTTACCAAAGCCTGTAACTCTCCAAGTGCAGATTTTAATTCATACAACTAGCATAAAAACCCCTCAAACAATCAAACACCAAACTTCAGTATATTCTCCACACGCTGCTTTAATATCTCTTGCTTATTTAACAGTCTAATGTCAGAAGAAAATCCAGATCAAATACACGTGGCAGAAAGCATTTTTGTTCCCTGAAGTCACAGATGTTTATGCTGCATCCTGCATGAGCAGATTTAAGAAACCAACAAGCAAATCTTGCCTTTATTAGCCTCATCTCAAGACATACATCCTAACTGACCATGAGAAAGACAATACCTAATTTATTTCATGCTACTGGGATGTCATTGTGATAGCTGCTTATCTGATGGAAACCAAACAGGGAATTCAGTAACATATCTCTCCAAAATGACTGATCTGTACACAGCAGCCTTCCCCAGCTCCCAAATTACATTTACAATACAGGTGGGTTTTACCTCTCCCATCTGACCATGAAATGAAAATCTTTCAAATGCTTCACTATATTCTTCTTCTATGCTGCCATTTAAATACAACCTATACCAATAACAGTCATGAAAATTCGATTTCTTCTATAGTCAGTCAATTGAGGCTAACTAATAATGAAAATTTTTTAAGGGGGCAGGGGGAAATACTGGTAAAAATCTTTGCAATAAAAATTTTAACAGATATGCAAACAATCTCTGTAGCCTTTCTTCCCTTCAATTCAAAGTTATTCTATACATTATGAGCATTGTGATTTCTCTCTGCCATATAACACTCTTTTACTTCAAATTAAATACTGCTGAAGGTGGTCACAGAAATCTGGGGTTCAAAGCTTCCAAAAGTTTTAGGCCATTTCAGATGTATGGGTATTACGAGTTTTTACCCCTATAAATTTAGTTTGATTAGTATCACAAGAAAGCAAGAAAAAGCTTTGCTATGAAGGTTAATGCAGTATTTTGTTTGAAGACTAGCAATTAAAATATCAAACATTTACCAACAAATGACAAAATAAAACAGCCCACAGATTTCTAAAAGCACTGGACAAACTGGAAGACTACAATTTTAGTCACAGATATTTATTTCTGGCATTCCAAAAACTAAATATAAATTAAGTGTAAGGTATATGAGGGTATCTAATAAAACCCACACATCCAATTTAATATAAAATCAGTAAAGCTTCATTCCTTGCCAGGTATAAAACCCAGCAAGTTCTGATTACTTAAACAATATATTTTCCATACATTGGAAAAAACACACACTCCAAAAAAACATTGTTTGCTACTAATTTTCTCCTGTTTTAAATTCTCATACCAGAAACTTCAGGAGAAAGCAGCAGCCTTGCTCTGTAAAACAATTATTATATGATAATAGAAGTCACATAGAATGCCACAGCTTTCAACCCATACTTTAAAAATACTTTTAAAAAATTTAGTGACTGTATTTTTAGTCACAAACAATCAAGCTAAAAATCTAGTTTTCAAGTTCCTCAACTAATTTCAAACTATTTGGGCAGACTCACAAGCAAATTGGGATACTGTTCAGTTTTCTTTGCCTATTTGCACATCATACTCAGCTTATTGTTTTTTGCTTTTAAATGCCTTTTATAAAACAAATGAACAAACAAACCAAAAAGCCTGCCATGCTGATATAACTGAATATTCAACTAAATGTTATTACTGTCCTTACTAGCCAAGCTCTGCTTGCAATCACAACTATTAAGAGAATACATGAAAACCAAACTCCTCTATTCCAAATTTTCAGAGAGAACCACAGGTGAGGGTTCAATTGTTAACTCAACAGGAACAACTCCAGGCAAGACTGAACACTTCTGAGAAGACTGTTTTCCAGAAGGAAGTATCCTACAAAGATATCTACTTACACTAGGTCTTTGCATCCACCCCTCACCCCTTCTCCCCTGACAAATTCTTCAATCCCACTTAATTGTTTTTGAGCAGATGCCTACACATTTAATAAAACCAACAAGGAAGCTGCATGATATCAAATCAGAACTGTTGGTGCACCTTTCATATCTGCACCCACATTAAAGTAATTCACTGTTTACTGATCACCTCAGTGCCTCTAGCCTTCTAGTGGTTCAAGCAATCCACCTCAATTTCACCAGAAATATTTCCAGTTTATCAATTCAGTTTTTAAAAATTTTGTATAAACTTCATTATATGGAATTCTTATAGCAGATGTTTCCCTTCTCTTTTTGGCTATTTATTTCCGTTACTGAAGTATCTACAATAGAATTCAATGTTATATGACAATTTTTTAATTCACATTGAGAGGTAATATTATCCCAAAACAGTGATGAAACTCTTATTTCTAATTCAAATCTTCTTCTAATTAAGAAGAAATCTTCTTGTAAATTAAGATAAATAAAATTCTCAAATAAAAAAAAACAACCCAAGCTTACTTATTTCCTACATCTCAGACACTGCAAGTTTCTTGCCATTGCTAACAATTCCTGAGTAATATTCCAGATCTACTAGCATTTATTTTTATAATGTTTAGAGGTTTCCTTATTTTTTTTTTTTGCCTTACACTTCATATATCTTGTTTTAAAACCCATTAAATTTTTATGTTGTTAGCTTTTTTATATCCTAATACCCAAATATTTGGAAGAAAATGTGACCAAGGCTCTCAAGGCTCTACTTAATTCATAAACCTTGAGTAGCAGTATCAGCCCATCACAACATTTCACTTGCTTAACACTAGCACATTTTTATTACTTTTAAAAGATTATATAGTACCTTGAACTGGATGATCTAGAGAAAGTTTTTTCAAAAAGGCACGTTAAATTGCTTTAAAAATGGCTAAAGTAAGTGAAATTTTATTTATTTTTAAAAGAAGTTAAAATTTCAGCCTGCAACTACTTGTGTTTAAACTTGAGTATCATGTTCATATAGGAAACCAACATAAACTTCAGCAAAGCAGGCATTACAAAAACCAATTAGATACAATTTTAATAGTAATTTTTTTGAGTACATTATTCATGTTTTAAAAGGACAGCTTAGTTGCAGCTTTT
The DNA here is from genome assembly GCF_035770615.1 of Melospiza melodia melodia. Lineage (NCBI taxonomy): Eukaryota > Metazoa > Chordata > Aves > Passeriformes > Passerellidae > Melospiza > Melospiza melodia. The sequence goes on from NC_086194.1 coordinate 137,325,198, forward strand.
GATACCTGATACAAACTGCAGGACACAATTATAAACTGCCCTTTCTATACCAGTAACTTCATGACAGCAGACAGAATTTCTGGAACAACTGCCATAAAACAGTTTCACAAGAAAAAGTTTCAAATTTGCAAAACTACATTAAATACTTAAATTTCTCAAGGAATAGAAGACATAAAATTCTAATTTCCAATTAGTCTTTAATATATTCAGTATTACATTAGAAATACATAATCATAACTTCCCACTTCCACAGAAGGCCCATCTTAAAAACTAAAAGAAATTTGGAACAGCCCTTGTGATTTGATTGTCATATTAAAGAAATTACTGAAGATTTAGTTTGAAAACAGACAAATCAGTGGGAATAAACTATATGACAGTGTAGCTTCTGAATACATGATGTTAGCTAACTTAGAAACAAATGTTCCCGTAGAATTTTCAAGCACTTACAAATTAGTGCCTTTCTTTGAACAAGTAAAAAGAACCTATCTGAGAAACCAGTGGATCACAAAATAAGTTATTTATTAAAATTATATTTCACAAGAGAATTATCATTGTCATGACTATATTAAGGATTAACATAAAAATATGTATTTACAAAATGCAGTCATGCTAGAATACTTTATCATCAAAGCTATTACAAAATGCTTCAGTTAATGTTTGCTAGAAAGACAAATGTTATAGTGTTAACAGTAGAGATTATTACACTTAAGCTTTGTAAGTTTTGTGCACAAAATGCACAAATTGAAGCACATACAGAAACCAACTACACAACCACAGATACACGTTTTATTCTACATATATTTACACACTTGCATAATGCTTGCCATCCTGTCACAAAAATGGAAAAATTATTGAAAGGCTTTCAACTACTGAAACAGCATTGCATGGCTAACTTTAGTTCAATCTTTAGAGTGTCCATTTGGGAGGTTCCCCTCAATGCCATAAATTCTTGCTATATTGAGGTTGATGATTTCATAGACATTTTCGAAAGCCAATCAAATTAGTCTTTCAGTCACTGGTTCTGTAAATCCAAGATAACACAAGTCTTTTTTCCCTGAACCCCTTCATTCTGTGACGTACCATCAACATCATCTGCAGCTTCGCTCTCTTCTTCTTCTAGTATTTCAAAAGGAGTCAATACATCATAGAGAAATGAGAGAAAGCCATAAAACCAATCAGAGCTTTCCTCTGCTAAAATATTAAGGACTTCCTCAAGGGAATCAATATTTTCATTACTGCCATCTTTGGTCAGGCCTATACAAGAATAGAGGAAAGAGAGAGAGAGGGAAGGGGAAAAAAGAGACAGCAGTTAGGTGGAAAGAGGAAACTGTAAAAGGAGGATCTGTGAAAGACATCTCTTGTCATAGACAGAAGTCTTTACAGGAGTGCTAACTAGGAAATAGAAGGATGTTAAGAAAGTTGAATCTTTCCAATACAGACTATAATTTGGGCAATAAACATGCAAAATATTATGCCTGAATCTTACTAAAAAAAAAAAAAAGAGAAAAAAAAGGCAGTAGCTTTGCTTTCCTTACTTCCTAGTCCTAAAACTAAACCCATTTATATTTAGATTTTCTACCCCAGTTTAGACAGTTTTTTATCAGTAATCTTTTACTACTTTAAAATCACTCAATTTGTTTTCTTCATTTTTTAAACCATTATGTTCAATTTTGAGAGCTTGCAACTGATGGCTGAGAATAACATTTAAAAGCAAAGAGTATAAAAACAAACTCATCACAGACACACTGTTAAGGATAACATTCTTATCCATGCAGAATTTTGATTTTGCTTAGAAGTGAGGATTCTAATTGCTGAATTTGCAGTTTGTTTGCTTTGCATTTTTTTAACATGTTTCTCAACCATTTGTTTCTATGATAGATTTCTAGAGGATGCACTTGATCCACAGGAATTATTTCCATACCTGAGGATATACAGAACACCAGATAAAAATGAGTAGGTAGCCAATACAGGGTATAAGTTTTGTTATATAGAAGATCTAAAGCCAGGTAAAGAGCTGAGGTAGAAAAGGCCAGAACAGCAAAGAGTGAGCTCATCACTGCTAAAGACCCTAATAGCAGAGGTTATTATTTTATGCTACAAGAACTACTGATCTAAATGGCATTTGAAAAGTGCAAATAAGCCATGGCTAATGCTTTTTCCCCCCTCCTGCTTTGGGGGAGGTCTTGCCTACATTTGTTTGGGTTTTAAAAATTAAAATCATTGTTTTACAATTATCACTAAATAACATTTCAAATTTTCCATTCTAGGAAAAGCACAACAAAATGACCAGGCAGCAACAAACAATTACTGGTACGCTTTAAAGCTGCAGAGGGAGGAATTTCTCCCACTTCTAACCAGAACAAATTTTCATTTGTTTTGAAAAGACGAGCAGAAAAGTGAGCTAAAGGTGAAGACAGATTATTGAAACATAAAATTAAGTGAACGTGTTGCACATGCAGATTACAAAGCAATATTAGATGCAGGTTAATGAAACATTCAAGATAGAGAAGTTCATGGCAGAGACATTTAACACATTTCAACACATTTTTCTTACAGCACATAGTGAAATTATCAATGATAATTCTGAAGAAACTTCCAAGTCCATGATATTCCACATCCTTGCACCTGGATGTCCAGAACCTCTACTTGAGTGACCAGTCATTCTCTTTAACTTTTCACTGGATAGCCCAAAGGTTTAAAAATGACAGATTGAATCCAGGAGGCAATCAAGGTATTATAAATATCCCTCTCCAACTTCTTCCATGGCTTAGTTCTATAAAAATTAAATTTTATAAACAACTTTATGCACAGTACTCAATTTTTCTAATTTGTTTTCAAAATTTGGATAATACAAGATATAAAGACATAAACTGAAGTAAGGATATTTATTGAAGAACAAAATCTCAGTATAAGAATGGAAACTTGAATCTAAAAATCCTAAAAGTACAATCGAAGTTATAAATGCAGAATTAATATTTCTGTCATTCTAGTCTGTCAGAATCTCATATAAAAACTAAATGGGGAAAAAAACAAAAAAAAAAAAATCCAACAAAAGAAAAAGAACAACACACTACTCCCAAAAGGCCTCAAGAAGTCATTTTTATACACATGTACAGAATCATACAGATGCCCCTATTAGTACACAAAGTCAAGAATAAAACTTTTAGGCCATTACATTTATAAAACAGAGTACAGCAGCATATTTTTTTTGAAAATACTAGGACTCCAAAGGGAACCACAAAACTGGAAGAATATGTCTTACAGTCTTTGTTAAAAAAAAAACAAACAAAAACCACAATCAAAAACCCCTAAATCTTTTCTCTACAATTCTTTGCAAAAATTATCCAAGATGAAGATAATGGCCTTTGAATTTAACAAAATAAACCCAAGAACAAAACCGAAAAAAACCCTCATGCAACACTTCAGCCTGAGTTAAAGAAAAAAACCACAGGATTTCATATGTTTATCTTGCTTTCTAACAAAGAGTACAGAAGAACTGCCAACCCATTAATACCCTGTTCTTCATTCACCCCCATAATCAAGAAGAACTGCTTTTCAAAAGAAAAACTGATAAGCTCACAAAAGCATTGTAACAAGTATCTGAAAATGGTGACCAAAGCAGAGCAACCATATCCTACTAAAGCAGGGACTCAAAAGATACAGCTACTTTATCTCAAGAGAAGTCTTAACATGACAGTATAAATCCAAGTGAATGAAGGAGTCAAAATATTTGTCCATTCAAATAGTTACCACAAGCAGTATGGCACAGGACTTCCCTACATGCATTTAACAAGACAAAGCTTTTCTTCTCCTGTAAACATCTCTTCTTATGAAAACGAGCACAAGCCAACCTTTAATATTTGAAAGTGCTACAGTAGAACACGAGAAAAATAGGAAAGAACATGAAACTTATCCTAAACAGCTGAACTGTGCAAAAGCATTATTTTAACACCTATTATCTTGCTACAGGTTTTTTGAATGTGCAATCTCAGCATGACTGCCTGCAAACTTATTTTTCTTCTGTAGGTGAACCAGAGGAAAAGAAGATTTCTTACTTGAATTTTATTGCTTATTACCATTTGACTGCTGACACACGAGGATGGAGTTTTGCCATTTTCTGCATAGCTGGACTACTCTGAACTAAATGCACAAGAACAATAAAGGGATTGTTTCCTGTAGCTGCAGTTCCAAAACTGTGCTAACTTCTGCAACCATTTAAGGACAATTTCTCAGGATTTGTTGCTTGTTAAAAGGGACAGAAGCACAAGAAACACCTTGGGTCCAAAGTAACTATTACAACAGACATTAGTACCCCTATACATGCCACTTTTTTGGTAATACCACTAAAGCCACTGCTTCACTGTACTGATGTAAAGCAAGGTGAGATGTGTAGCACTCCCCCTAAGAATAACACCCTTCTGAGAGCTATCAGAGTGAAGTGGACAAAAACTGGGAAGCAAACCAACTTGGGGTTGGTTGACTGGAGGGGGTGCAGGTGGTTTGGGTTTTATTTTTTTTTTTTTACTTCTCTTACACGGGGAGTAGGGGAAGAGGGGAACAACAAACTTCTCGCATATCCTTTTGAAAATCACACAAATCCCTCAAGGGAACCTAATCATGAAACCCACTTTGATTCCAACAAATAAAAAAGAACAGATCCTATCATACCTTACACAAACAAGAAATAAAATAATAAATTTTAATTATTCTATTTAGATATGGCCAAGTAGTACAGAAAATTATTAAAACCATTATTTGAAATACAAATAAACTCATGCTGGTAGAAGCACTTCTCAAAATGTTAATTAAATTAATTTAAACTTAAAAGATATTTACTATTAATATGAAATTCAATCTTGAAATTTGTAGGGAAAACTAAAAGTTATGGAAGTGGACAACATTAAACCACTGTACATATCACAACTTCAATACACAATACAAGTGCTGTAATAGCTAAAGAACAGAGGAGGAAAAAAAGCATATGAATTCCTATCATTAAACACCAAACTGCAATAACTCCTTTTGTACCAGAGAAACCACTTGCTGTTATGGCATTCTGACCCAGAAAAAAATCCCAGAAAGTAATAAGCCTTCCTAACAAAATCCTCACAAATAAAAGGAGCTTTGCACTCAATATTCAGAAAGTAGGCTTACTATTCAGTTTCCTTTACTACAGTGACTTAACTCTGGAAGACAAATTCCTCAAGAGGGGATCCTTGTCTTCTAGTTTCTGCATCAATGAAATAATTTCAGTCTGCATTGTGGTGCTCATTTTTTATTTCATATTTAATTTTAAATGTAAACAATCACTGTAACTTACAGGGAAGTTCAGTTAATAATATAACATGCCTGCTATTGGAAGAAATATCTTCTTATATTCATAATTTTTTCAGTGTCACAAAACTTAAAAATTCATCGTTTCTTTTATAGTGCAAAAATTATTCTCAAATTTAAATGAAAATAAATTGTATTTCTAAGCAACTTTTCTAGAATAATACAAATAAATTTTGATATGTGACCTTTTAAGGTCACACTTGAAGTACAAGGTTTGAATGCATGATAAGACAAGCTTAGAATAGAAACACTTTCATGTACTGGCAGAACTCCCAGCTATATCAGGCTGCATAAAACAGAGATGGAACAAAGCAGCAGAATGTTTCTGCCTGTATACGACTGTCAAGAAAAGGATATCCAGTTGCTATACACTACATAATAGAAAAAGAAAAATTAGGATTATAATTATCCCAAGTATTATCTTAGTCACCAATTATAATTAACACCCAATCTGTAGCTCTGTAGCCATTTAGAGTGCTGGAGATTCTTTGGAGTGACTCTCACATTCACACCACTGCAAACTGATTCAGTTATTACATGGGTTTTCTATAAAACATGAAGGGATTAAACAAATGAGCACATATCTTCCCAAAGACTTGCTTATTTCTCCAGATAAAAGTAGGAAAAATAAAATTATGACAAGCTGATTTTTATGGAGTGTGAATTTGAAATAGAAAATCATAACATCCTAATGTACTACTGATAACTTTGCCTAGTTTGATACATTCAATTTTGTCCTCTGCCCAAGTGTTAGTTACTTTGCTGGGGGGTTCGTTGCTTTGTTCATTTGTTTAATTCTACAGGTTTGTGTGCTCAGTAGAGGTTTAAACTTGAACAAACCAACTAAAGAAAATCTAAAGAAAAGTAAACTTAACTAAAATTTCTACCATCAGATATGCAAGAAGTATCTATCCAAGGCTTGACTGAAGCTGAAGAAGGCAGTGCTTTAAAAGATGTAAGTAAACAACAATACCATAAAACATGTCTAGAGATTGAAATATTGAAATTTCCCTTTGAAGATACACAGCCAGCAGAAAGACATCTCACAAATTACAAGGAACAGAAGCCTAAACCGTGTTTCAATGCCAGAGAAGAAAAATTCATGCCATGTACTGTTTCTGAAGGGCAAGAAAAATGAATAGACTTTTGGGGAATTCAGAATAGAGGAAAGACAATACAAAAATACACTACACAAATAGTCATCTAAGTACAAAGGCACATTTAAAGTAATTTTAAAATGGACCTGGCCTAACATGTTAACATAAACAATGTTTTCATGCTAGAAGCATCTTAGGTCCTGCATCTGATAAATTTATTGATAATCACAACCACCTTTCAACATACAATAGAGTAGTATCAACCACCAAATTTCAAAAACATTCTGTAAGATTAAATGCTTTCCACTAACATTGCTACATTAGAAGAAAAAGAACAAAAATTGGTGTGAGGTACACACCCAATCCTACAACTTGCATTAAGGAAAAAACCCATCACAATGAAATCAATTTAAGTTTTCAAACCAGGAAAAAAAACAAACCAGAAATATTGTTTTGACGTAAAAATAAAAAAGTGAAACATGAACATGCCAACTAAATTATATACATTGCTCCCCCTTTACTTGTACTTGCCTAGCAATACTTTAGCATCTTCCACATCAAAATCTCCATCTCCATCAGCATCATATATCCCAAGCTTTCCTAGAAGTGCAAAGAGAGGAAGAAAAGATAATTAGGGATTTGGCCATTTGTGTCCAGCACAGTTTTCAATGTGTGATAGTTGACTGTCAATGCTAGGTTGTGACCATCCATTCTTAACAATCTAGCTGTAATATTCTTAACCACATTTTAAATTTTCTGGGAAATACTACAAATATTTCAAATTTCTTTCTGTATTTCCTGCACTTGAGACCAAACACAAATTTGTCTTTTTCCTGTGTTGATTTTGCAGTCAGTAGATTTAAAGTCTGTAACATGTACTTGACACGGACATGCTTTGTTCAGAATAAAATTTGAGTTCACAAGAAACATTTAACATGTTTGAGGGAAAATAATAAAACAAAAATTTGTAAAATAATGGCCATTTGTTTTCTGATTACATGCTTCCTGCAATTCTAAATTCTTGGGAAAGAGATAGCTATATAGGTATATAGTTTTTAGAGCCAAGTTAATACAAAGTAAGCAGCCTACTTCCCAGACAAAGGAAAACCATTCACAAATTCTACCAACAATTGTATAACCTTCCATTCAGACAAAAAAAGTTGTCCATCCTTTCATGTAAGACTAATAAATCAGTTTTGTCACTTTTTGTTTTTGAAACTGCAGCTCTATTAGCCCTAAGTATATGCAAAAGGAGAACTCAGTTTCTATTAAAAGAGAATTTTCAGCATAGAAGCACGGTATCCAGGATTTGAAGTATCCTGGGACCACCAAACTAGTAGAAAGTTATGTAATTATAGGCTTGATAAAATTCAGACACAACTTTTAACAGGATCGAACTCTGCAGAGCTTGCAGAACTTTGTGTTCTTATAGTCAGTTTACTACACTTGTTATTCTCTAAATGAAGGTAGAACTTTCTTGCTATCAAAATAAAAGAAATTCAGTTCTGAATATGATAGTTAGAAAATTAGAAATCAGTTTTGTGGAAGAAAAAATTTAGACTTGGGTCTAGAATAGAAAAATATGTTCATCACCATTGTATGGAAGCAACCCATTAGAAAGGAGCCGTATCTGTTTATGGATAAACCTAGCAGACTGGTGCAAAAATATAACTCTCTAGAAATAAGAATGATATCATCTTCAAAACCATGAAGAATGAGACAGATGAGAAATGGTTGAGCTTAATGTCATTGCAGAAGAAGAGCAACTCTTAAAAAAAAATTAAAACCATAATAAAGTAAACCAAAACTTCAGCCAAGGCACTGTAAAGCAAGCTTACTTCTCTAATATCCTACCTTGTAGGACCTCTGACAAGTTATAACGGAAATCCTTTGCTTTGGCTGCATGCATGGTAAAAATACAAAAAACATTATTTGCATCACTAGACCCAGTTAAGTTTCAAATCAGAAGATCTTTTTCTGAAAAAAATCAGTCCAAAAAAAAAAAAAAAAAAAAGCATGTACCAACAGATGTGTAAATTTTGTAAAGCCACCAGGTGCAAAAGTGCATGTTGAATTCTACAACATCAGGGAAAACAGATGTACCTATGGACATGCATCTTGAAATTTGAGATATTACTTTGTAACCTTAAATATTATATTAATAGTACTGTCTTAAAATTATCTCATTGTGATAGAATTATCACTGCTATAAGCTTAAAACTGAGGTCATTCAACATCTCACTCATGAGAGGATGACGGATCAGTTGTCCTGACCCTACAGGCATCACAGTCCATCAGAGCAGAGCTAACATTAACTGCTTACTTTCAACCACTGCTTCGAGTTTCTGAGAGCCTAAATTCAAACTGCATATTTAGCTGACCTCTCAAATTAACTACAGTATACATGTTACAAAGACATCCTACAGGATATTCATACCCTTTTATGAAAACCCCATTTTAACACCATAATAGTGCTCAGCAATAAAACATACATTTTGAACTACACTGCCTATTCTTATCATGTAGATAATTTGCAAACACTACAGTAGACATATCATCTATCTAAAAATATAAAATGGCATTCATTTAATGCATATTAATATTATTAGAAAAATCTTAAGATCTTACCTAGAACTTCTTCATAATCTACAAGTTCAAACCAGACAACTGCAACTGATGTCCAAACTCCCAGCAAAGCAATTACCATAAACCAGGTGAAAAATGAGCTTCCAGAGAGGCCTTCTTTCTTTCCATTCTTGCCTCCTCCATGCTTAGTCTCTGTTAAAACAAAACAAGAAGAAAAAATGGATGTAAGAGTTAGAAAATTATTATTGAAGATACAATTATAAAACTTGGTGTTTATTATTAAACAGAATACAAAACATTTCAATAACAATGGTGAGTTTTGTTGTTGTGAAGTTTTTTGGTTGGTTGGGTTTTTAAAACTTTACCACCTTTATTTGCTCTCCATTTCACTGTGAATTACTGTGAGAAGCTTGATGATTATCTAAGCAAAAGCCTCATAACCAACCAAACACCAAAAGCCCTGATCTAATTTGTCTTAAAAGCTAGCTGGAAATTCTGCCTTGCTCCCCGCCTTTGATGTCTATTTACACAGAGCTTCACATTTTTGAGATGCTTTGCATTTGTTCCCCGGCAGTTCCCAGACTGCCACCAGAGGCCAGTGTGGCCAGCAGGAAAGATTTGCAAGGGAAGCATTTCTCCTAAATCGGCTTCAAAACTAGTCAAAATAGCTCACAGAACCAACGTGACAACTCAAATAGCTTAAGAAAGCTCTAAAACCTGAACTATATTAAGGGTAAGACTGCAAATTCAGAACACTTTGCCAACTAAAACCATACTTCCTGATGCTTAGAATTAAGCAGAGATTCCAGTCCATGCTAAACAACTCTAGAATTTCAGTGCTGTGGAACATACAAGTAAAAGGACGACACAGAGACATAACCAAATCATGGTTTCACTTATAACTGCACAAATGGAAAGTAAATATATATTGAAAATTACACATAGTTGTAAACAAATGACTGCAAAAGACTTTGACCCAGCATATGTGTAGCAAGTTTCAAATGGCCATCGTCACCACAGAAGACATAAATTGCTTAGTCTGTTGTTTTAGGATTGTTTTAGAGAAAGAGGGATATGCATATACATATATAAAAGTAAATAAATATGTACACAAAATGACACCTGCTTGTGGCCTTCTCCAAAGCTCAGGTCTGCTCTTCTGCCCCCTGACATTACTACTGAAAGAGTGGCACTTGGCTGCAGTTTCAAGTCCATTAGTCTATTCCACTTCATTCTGTTCTAAAAAGCAATTTTTGCCTGCTAAGCCGCATGCAGGCCCAGTTATTCAAGCAAAGCTATTTCTTACATGATGTAAAGAACATTGCAAGAAGCTTTGTCATGAATATTGCGATAAACTAAGGAGTTATCTTTATGCTAATTGAAAGTAATGTTAGATGTATTTATCAACACTGATCACAGAAAAATACTCTTAGAATCTAAATATCCACACAATTGTTTTTTAAAATAAGTTAGTGTATCTGAAAGATAAGTAATGAGATGGGTGACTGACTTGTTTTTGTAACAGGAACTATATATAAGTACTCTCTGACCCTGCTTGCCAGCAGGTTTACAGCTGTAATAAAATACTCTTTTATTACATTCACTGTGCTTTATACAAAGTTCAGACCAATATAAAAACCACTGACCCACGCTAACTCTTATCCAGCTCAGCATTTTACTGAAAAAAAAATTATTTTATTAACACTACTCCCTTCCAAGATCAAACACCAACTATTTAGTTTCTTTTCTATATTAAACATAAATGCCCAATAATATTCACAGAGAAACTGAGGTAACTTAGCCTCACATCAGGCATATATCATTTGCTACTGCACAGTCCTCTAATTACATATCTGCAGGGTCTAAACACACAGCTCATTGTAACATTTCTCCTGTGGGAAATGTAGGGGTAGTCTGAAGGACAGACAAGCAGCGTCTGCATTCAGAAATATGCTCAGCTGTAAGAAAATTACTTGCAGTACTCTGAACTGGTAATATTAATACTGAGAAATAAACAATTACAGTATGTAACAGCAGGGCTTCACTACACCTGTGTAGCAGGGCAGTCAATGAAAGCTTTGCATATATTTAAAATGAAATCCTTAGGTTAAAAACAGTTTAAATTATTCCAGATTGCAACTTGGTTCTAGAGCAAACAGGAAAGAGGATCTTAGTGCACTTCACACTATTTGCCTTACTGTTATCTACCATTTACTGCTATTTGCCTTCCAAGGAAGAAGCTTTACTTATCAGAAGAACAGAGAAATGAAAGAAAATACAACCTATGTAAGTAATCAAGCAGAACTATTCATATTTTTTCCAGTATAGGAGACTGTTTCATGCAAATTCCTCAAAAATAGATTCTGCTATAAGAATGTAGTTCACAATAGTCACAAAGGCATATTTTTATTCTGGGGCTTTTTACCTTACAAAATTACCTACCAAACTCTTGAATAACAACTCAAGCATGGCAGCTTGATCACGCAACACTTTTATATAAATGGAGGTTATGTAACAAAAAAAATTTACCTATGATCTGCACAAATAATGCTACATGCAGGGTCAGAACAAAACACTGCAAGAACTGAAGCTGGCTCAGAGCTCATTCCAAACAATTAATTCTCAACTCAAGCCCTTTCTCTGCACATGCTGCCAGCCATGCCAGAAGTAGGTCACTTGCCATATCTGGTAAGCCTGTGCTTACACCACCAGATGTCTTTATGCAGACATCAGAAAGTCTTAAAGCACGGTCTACCGCTCAACAGCAAATCTATAAAATCCTGTACCTCACTCAGCCCCCCAGTAAGTCACATCTAGCTAAAAATGCATGAAAACTTTTTACTTTAGCTTACCTTCAAGACATCTTACAATTTTACATTCTCTAAAAATAACTTTGAAGTCAAATATTTGAAGGCAAACCAGTATCTCTTATGCTAATTTATGCTCTATTAGGCAAAATATTATTTACAATTAACCACCGGCCATAAATTCATGGAATACCTCTAGTCCAGAGAACACGTAATCAAAGAGAACAGAGGCAGCCTGTAACACAGACTAGACAGCAAACTGGCAAGAAAACATACAACAGTAAGCCAGTTATTTTGCTGATCATAAAATCAGACATAACTGCTATTTGCAAGTACACATTTTCCATTTGCTCACAAAAAAAAAAAAGTTAGGATGATACCTGTGTCGTCAGCCATAACATTAGTGCTCGATTTCCACCAACAGAGCGAGTGTGTCAGTATATCCAAAAATTAATGCTGAAGGCAGAATAAGAAATATCCTCAGTTATCCTCCTGTTTGCAACAGGAGCAAACAGGTTTCCTAAAGCCAGCTCAGCTGGAACCTGAAACTGGACCCAAGAGAAACCTCTCCTCCAAATCTATTTTTAGAGCAGTTATCCTCAGGAGCCAAACGCTTTTCAGAACTCATATGGCAATCTAGTTCTGACGACAATGAAATTCACTTACTCCTCCTAACAGAGCATCCTGGGTAGTTGATCCTTTCCCCTCCCCTTAATCCTCCAACATCAAAAACAACAGCAAATGAAACCAAGCATATTGTACTGTAGTACTTCTGCTGCAATTTATGCCACAGTGCCTGATCTCTCAGGACATTAAATCCATTCGCATAAGCTGAAACACAAGTCTGGACACAAAGCTTGCCTGCTTGCATTTGTTACGTTGGCCCTCATCCAAGAAACTTTCTCCATGTTGGCATTCCCCTACCAGGCTCTGAGTACCCTGCAGAGACTGCTCATTTGAAACTTGCTAACTATTTTAAGAAAAAAAGAGACAACTACTTTCTATAATGCAGTTTTGAGTCTTCTAAAAGAGTTACTTGAAACCAACCTCATGCATTCTTGCCAAAGAATTTTCATATCAGAAGTGCAACACATTGTATTTACTTCTGGCAGACCCTTTCCAGAAAGGGTTAACACTCTCACTCACTCCTCCCTTAAATTCTGACAAAATGCATACTGCCTATACAATTTAAAGCCAATGTAAATTAAATCACCAATTCATCCTCTTCTTAAGGACCAGAAAACGAGCAAAAACCTACTAATACACTTTTCAACATTTTTTCCATCTTCAATTTTATCAAACTATGATTTTCCCATTGCTTATCAAACAAAAGCCAGCTTCTTTTAGGTGGAAGCTAGAAACAAATTAATTTCTCATTCACTACAACCATAAAAAAAGCTTTAGGATCTACCACTCTGCCCTCCTATCCCCATGCTTCTTAAAATAACACAGCTACCAGGCAGACAGAGTGAACAGAAGAATGCTACAACTACTTTGAAAAACAACACATATCTCCTGCGGTTTTAACATCCAGCAAATGCAATTCCCAAGAGTTCAAGGGAGAAAAATTGAGAAACAGAACTAGAGCTTTTCATATGGATGAAAAGACTTCTCATGTGGATGAAAAGGAACTACGGGCAGTTCATTCTGTAACTAGTGCATCTTTTAACTTTAAAAGATACACTAGTATCTTTTTATTCCACTAGTATCTCTTTAAAGCATCCACTATCCACTTGAATACATTAAATGGATCAGATGCTCTAAGAAAGACCTCCTGATTAATACATTTCAGTAATGTAACTGATGCACAAGCAATTAAGAGCAAAACACAGAGAAATTTACACAGATTGAAAGTAACTGAAGATGGAGAAATCAAAAAAAAATCAAATTAATCTTACAAGCAATGATATTTATTCTATTGTATATAAACCACATGAGAATAGGCAATCTAGAGCAAATTCACTTCAGCTGCACCTGCATTTGCAGACACCAGATCTTACCATAAGTGCACTCATAAAGCATTTAACTGATGCTGGGAACCTCGCCATCCACTGATAGGTATTTTGGGGGGATTGCTCTGAACCAGACCTTACCTGCCTGAATGCCCATAATGATTCAGCACACCTTTTGGCACCTTTCACTCAGACCTAAGTGAGCTAATTCCATTCAGGGACAACAAGCACAAGGCTTATAAGGAAAGTGAGTTGAGAGAATCAAGAAATTAATTTAAAATGTGCATTCCAAATCTGAACTAACACACATATGTTGACCTCTAGCTGAGTACCCAGAGTTTTATTCTTGTGCCCTTTAAAAATTAATTGATTGCAAGAAAGACAAACATCTTTCTTCCTGAGAGGGGGAGCTACAGCTAAAATGGAGAAACTCTTCAAATTCATCAAAAGGAGAAAGGACCAAGAGAAAGATGGATCAAGGTTAGCTAGAAATACCACACAATATCATTTTTGTTAGTTTTATAAAAGACAAAGGTTAAGTTGAATGCAATTTGACATTGAGACAGAAAAGTCAACAGTGTAGACTTCTGACAATGTCTCATCTCTACTGTGTTCAGATGCTGTGACTGCTGCTTCTTTTTGAAGTCATTCAAATTGCTTCCCTAACACTCAAAGTTATTGTTCTTTGCCTGATTTAAGTGGTGAAAAATAATAACCACAACCATTATAACCATTCCAAAATTTAAAAACTATCCTCAAGTTAGTTGTGCTACAACTATGCAGCCCATGTATTTTAATTAATTTTACAGAAGCATAATTGACAATTCAGACTAGCAGCATTAGTTACACCTCTACGTCACTACCAAAGTGTAAGCAAAGAAATTTAGAGAGGAAAAATAGTCAATTATGAACACAAAATGTCAAATCATCAAGCTAAGCCTTTTCACAAAGGTGATTAGGAAGTTATATGGAAGAAATTATGATTTATCACTTGAAGATAAAAGTGCACAAAAGCAAGCAGTCACTAGGAACTAGAAATACACACTAAAAGAAAAAGCAATAAATAAAACACTACCCTCAAAGAAACAACTAAAAATCACATTTCAGAAGTAAAAACTATCAATCAGCTGGATTAAAGGGAGACTTTAGAACATATGCTTTTAAAAACAAAAGGCAGTGTGATAAAAAGCAGATACAGGAGAGAATCAAAAAGCTAAAATAAGGTACAAAAGAACCATATTATCACCAACAGAACAGAACTAGTAGCAGTGCAAAGACAATAACAACCTCCATTTTATAACCACAGCCCACTACTGCTTGAAATTTTTGCCAAATTATCTTGTCCAATATGATTAATGATAAAGCAACTGCTGCAAGCCCCTTCCACTAATAGATCTGCAGATCTAAACTGCAGATCTGCAGATTTTAAACTGATTTTACACAGAGGGGTTTATTGGATTGGTCTGTAACAAGTATTTTGACTGAAGTGTCTCAGGAAATTCAGAGCTGTCTCTGTTGATTTCCCCTATTTTCCCCTTTATATCAAAATACAATGGTTTTTTTCACTCTCTCATTACAGAGAGACAGGTCATGTGAGAATATACACACACACCGACTTTTTGTAAAATGTATTTTATAATTGACTCAATAAGCACATATTAAACTGTTGCATTCCAAGAAGTCCCTACACCATAATGATTCCAAGTGCTAATCAAAAATCAAAATTATTTTCATCTTTAATTTTTACTTAGTGTTACTCTACATCACAGGTGGAATAATACACTTTCAATGGACAAATCTGTGCGTTTATGAACTATATTTTTTTTAAGGGTGACAGGGTAATTATTTTCTCTGTGCTCACTTTACAGATGGAACAGAGATTTTTATTAAAATATGTATTATATATTTATGAAATATTCCAACCTTAAATTTTCACTAATATCCATACTCAGAAATTTTTGTTTGTTGTACAGTTATGGCAGCAGGGTCTTTAGAGTAAGATATAAAGTTTAAGGTAAAGGTTCACTTTCAATAAAAAATCTTTGCAATATAAAATTGATTCTTCCTTTTAGTTTCTAAGACATTTTCTTCAGCACTACAACCTTAAGGGAAACTAGGAGGAGGGGAAATAGCTTTCTAATTACTATTTTCTCATTAAAAACTAGATCTCTGATCTGAAATTTGTATAATCTAGACTATATGGTTATAAAGATACCTCGGCAGGCAGCCAAAAGACTTTAATAATCTATATCAGAAACTTACTGATTAGGAATGGAGAAACTAATGGAACAGAAAAAGAACTAACTTCAAAGGAAATACAAAGAGCAGAACATAAATTTGAAATAAAAATTTACTAACTGAAATGCAATTTTGGCTCTCCAGCTGACACTTCAGATTTTTATCTTAGTATTTGAGGAACTTTTCCTTATTTCACATTAATCAATCCAAACATAAACCTTTATGTCCTTAATTTTCAATCCCTACAAGATTCGTCACAGTAAAATAACCCACTATACAAACAATCTAAAAACATAAATACTGAAAGCAAGAGAAAAGTCATAAATTCAGGATTAGACAACAAACCAGGCTGATTGTGGAGCTCCTGGGAATGGCCAACTGAAGGGGGGAAAAAATGGTTGGCAAAAAAAAAAAAAGGATGCATCACAAAATATGTAAAAAGCCTCTAGGATCATAAGCATCCTGCTGAACTTCCCTAGTGAAAGGAAGCTCCTCCCTTAAAGAGATGAAGTGATTCCATTGAAACATCTCCTTGAATTCCTCACTTAGTCAGGATATGAAAGATCACTCAGTTCTGTCCTCTAGGGAACACTGTTTGAACTTCTTTGTAGGTCTAAAAGACATTTTTAAGTACACTGAAAGGTATAAGATCAAAGCCATTTTAGTCCCTCAAAAATCAGATCTGAGATCCTATTATCTGAAAATATGCTTCAAGTACAAGAGACACATATAGGTTTTTAGCTGTTTTATATTCAGTTTATAAAGAGATGGTCAACAAGTCCATTTCTGAATACAAGCTGCTATATTTCAAAGTACTTTTAGGCCTAGAGATAGCTTTCTGACTCAGGGAACATCACAATATTTAGAAGAGTTTTTTTAGCTGCAAGTTAAGGCAGTGTGTTACTAAGTCAGAATTATTTATTCTTCAGAAAAAAAAATAATTCCAAAACAAGAATAAGATTACCATCTGGCTGACAGAAGTGTCATACTCAGGCTGGGGTTTTTTACATTTATTTATTATTCTTCAGTAGTTACATTTTTTTCTGACAATAAAAAAATCCTATTGCTTTCCATTTACATGATTCTTCAAAGACATACTCAACAAAACCAATAAAATTTATACCCAAGAAATCTACTCAGAAAACCCATCACAATAATGACTAGCCTCAGGGTTGTTGGTTGGTTGGTTGGGGTTTTTTTAAAACCCTAAGGATTTGTCTCTATGAGAAAAACAGTCAGAAATGAAAGGAGAAATTTAGCGAGAAATTCTGTCCTAGGAGGTTGCAGAGTTTCAAGAGACTTGTCAAAAGCACTTGATCTAAATACAGCAGAGCAGTGGGCTCTACTTGCAGTGCTGGCTCCACCCTTCTCAGTGAGATTTGGAGACCAGCTGTTTGCCCCATAAGAGCTGCTGCTCTTAACTTTCTTCTCAAGCCTTGTTTATCTAAGCATAACTGATCAAGTCAGAGAAGGAGAAAAGAACACAGAGATGCATACTCATAAGATAAAATCCTGAATCTGCACTTGCTTCTTTTCTAAATGTGATAGAAAGATGACCACTTCCAAAACCTAGTCAAATTTTGTCCAAGCCATGTTTTGGCTTTTTATTTTACTTTTTGATTATTTGGATGACTATTTTTTAGGTAGTTCCTCAAGACGGATTTATTACAAGGAAATAATACACACACATGTGCACACAGCTTAAATGACTAAAACCAACATTGTTTACAACTTGACTTTTAAAATAAATACTATCAACTGCAATATATTTACATCAATATTTAGTGCATCTATCACTATCTGAATACTCTGGACTACTTTTTCTTTTAAACCTTTTCTCCACAAACTTAAAGACAGTACAATAACAAGCTTAGACAATTAGGACTGGAAGAAAAAATCCAAAAACAGGCATCGTGTAAAGACAGACTAAAAATGTTTTGTTATACATTTATCTAATCTAAATAGATTTGTACAGAAAAGTCCATATTTTTCCCAAACACTTCTGTCAATTGTCTCTAGTTTTGTTTTTATGTGTATACAAGCACAGGATAGAATTAAAGTCAAAACTATGTAGAATGTGCCTCTTGTAAACTTACTTGACTCAAACATCAAACCAAGAGGTTTAAGGTTAAGATCACATACTTAAAAAGAAATTCTAGTTTGCCTACTGCTGTAGGAACAAAATCTCTGTAACACCAATGAGTAGACTAACTACTAATTTTAACTGTACAAATTACTTAAGGATTTTTAATAGCTGCTATTTTGATTAACCAGCTCTCTCCCACAGAAGATTTGGAAATAAGATCTAAAATTATACAAACTACCTATCTTGCATTTGAATGATTTAATGTAGCCAACAGTCCTACATAATTACTAGGTTAATTAAATAGATGGCTGTATTTAGGACAGAGCAGAGTTCAGGGAAGGTAAATGTAGAGAGGAAATACAAGAAATACTTGGGCCTAGAACATGCAAATTTTGCTGGTGGTGACCTTTAAAAAAGATTCTATTACATAAGGTTGAAAATCCTCATCACCGTACATAACATGCTGGCATTAATTTAAGGGTAATTTTTCCTTGTTCCATTTTCCTATCCTGTAATGTGGGTCACATCAATTTGGTTTAGCAACAAGTCCTAATTAAGCCACAAAATAAAGAAAACAGACTATGTTGGTTTAGTTCTTTACATTTTTCTCATGCTTTGAGAGAGCTCACGTAGAAAAACTCCAGTTGTCACACAAGCACCTACAACTCTGCTTTTCACAGGTTTCTGCTCATGGAAAGAAAGAACACTTCAAAATGCTTAAAATGCCAAAAACTTATCAGTTTTCAAGTCTGATACTAAGTCAATTTGATCAGGTGTTTGTCCATGGGGTGCTATACATTTGCAACTCTTATGGAGTACAAAACAGGTTTTAGGTATTTCATGTTACTTAAATATGTTCTTAGGAGATCTCAGTTGCAGAGAAATTGTTGTTTATAGAACCTTCAGGCTTCAAAAGATATGTCTGTGTCTTCTAGTCACTATGTGTCCTCTAGCTACCATAGAAAGAAACAGGACTACAGTTACACACTATGTGAACTTTCTTTAGGTATCTTTAAATTTAAAAAACATCAGCATGAGGAATGAGAAAGTGAGATATGTTGCATTAGTAATTAATTGTCAGTTAACAAACAAAACCTCAGGAAATAAAACTAGAAAACCACTACTGAGTTGTTACAATTCCCTCTAGCTATTAGATGTTGTGTAAAGAAAGTCTTCAGGCAAACAACTTGGTAGCATTTGTTACATCAGGTTAAGTACATGCATAGTAATAGCGCAACTCCACATGAAGAAAACTGCAATTGGTTAAATCTTTAAAGTTGAACCACACATACCGCAGTATGTTCAAACTCAATACATAGTTATCTGCATACTTAATTTCCAACATGTTTCAAGACACATAACATTATGAGTTCCACTTCAAAGCATAGCTCCAAACTTTTCCATGCAAAGAGCTAACCCACAGATGCAGTTAGGGAAAAGAATGCTGCAGGCTATCACACAGATTACCAGATTCGGATCTTCATCAGGAAAGAACTGCTTGGGGCAAATCAGAACTTCATTGCTCAAGTTCTCTACAATGAAGAATTCAACATACAAATTAGCACAGGAATTCTTATAATATGTTTCAAAGTGATTCCAGCTGAAAACAAACCCCTTCTTTTCATACAGGTGATCAGCCAAGTGGTTTTCAGTTCAAAAAGACAGCATTATTCAAATGTCATCTCTTTATGCACTCTGTAATTAGAAATAATCTTGACACATAGGCCTTCCCCTGCTAGTAAATTTTGTTATCTTTACTGAAGCCCTTATATATCCAGCTATTACATCAGCATAGCCAACCAAACCAGTCACCTTTCAGTGTTCACTCATGGCTCCATGATTACATGATTGAACATAAAACTCTGGATTTAATCTCAGCCTCCCCTAATGCCCACCCACTCATTGTCATCTCCTCCCTCCTCCCCAGATGACCTTCCATAAAGTCATGCATTGAGCCAGCCTAGGGAGGGAAATAAAAAAATCAGCTTTCTGCTTATCAGTTCCCTGAGTGCTTCACCTCGCACCTGCACAGACAATAATTCAGGTACAGGGAAGGGGCATTGAAAAGAGGAAAGCTGCAGAGCAACCTCAAACTAGATTAAGCTGACTGCAGACCTGCAGCTCAAACTGTTAAAAAAATTTAACTTCTTAATCCCCCAATATGATATACATCCTTGGTGCCTGAACACTGAGTAGCTATGACCCCTGATGGGGAATCCTCATGTGCATTTTCAGAGTAATTGCCAAAATGTGAGAAAACATCCTCCAGCTTCCCGTCTGCCTGATACCAGAGATACTTTAGGTTTTCCAAAAGGCTATTGAAAAGGTTATCATTTAAACACTTAACAAAGTGCTCAAAAAGTACATTGAAGCATACATCCTTGCAGATGTGAAGTGCTACCTTCCTCCGTATCTGAAGCACTGTGAATAATTTCTTTTAGCCCACAGTGACTTCTTGCATACACATAAGTTCCATCAGAAAACACAGAGTGGGCCCAAGATTTCAGCCCACACTGGATCAAAAGGGGCATGAGAACTTTGGTGTCTTCATCAAGTGGCAGCATCTCTGGAAGTTTGGAGAGAACTCTCCCAGTGCTTCAGAATTCTTCAGGAGAAAGAGAACTGAAAGGAATGTATCAGGCTCTTTGTATTTATGTCCATCCTGCTAGACTCAAGTATAAATCTTAAAACCCAAAATAATACATCCTTGAGAAAAAGTAAAGGAAGTAAATACAAATACCTAACAACATGGGAAAACCAGAAAGGCATAAAAGCATACACTGTGTTCAAATTGATTGTTTCTACTTCCAAAGAGTAACTTTGGCAATCAGTTACTGCACCTGCCAACAGCTAATGGTGTAGAGAAACTTTCATTCAGATAAACCTTCAGGGCTGTCCTTCTAGAGCTCACTTGACTCTAGCATTAGACAAATTAATCAAGAGTCTATTGAGGATTCACTATTTCAATGCAAATCTGCTCAAGTAAACTGAGAAATACCTATGCTAACCATTTTAAGATTTTTTTTACATCACTTTCATTCAATCAGAGCTAGAATACTGACTTGTTTTAAGAGTTACTGCCTCCAGTTTTGTACAGGACATTTAGAAAATAAAAGGAAAAAAAAAAAGAAAAAAAAGAGAAGAATGGAGGAGATTTAGCAAGTGTAGTAATTTCACCAGTGGAACTGCTGCAATGTACCATACAATTTAGTGATGTCTGGACCATTACTGTTGCTACAATTTTTTAATTTGGCAGACTATTTTACAATATTTTAAAATGTCTTCCAGAAAGGCCACCCTGAATAAGACTTAAGACAGATTAATTATGAAGAGCTGTCTACATTTCCATGGTTTTGCTATGTGTATTAGCACGTGGCATTAACGGTAAAAATACAAATAGTTGCAAGCAACTAAACTAGGCAATAGGATAAACTTCCAAAAGAAATCACTGCAGAATTTCTTAAACAGTATACAAAGTTTCCACCAGTGAGACACAAAGTATTTCTCATTTACTCACAATAAGCCCACAGAAACTCTGACATAGTAATAACAATTCGCTGTGTATTTCTGAAGACCAAAAATGTAACAAGAAAAAACTTTGACATTGAATTTAAAAAGCCAAATCAAAGCACAGAGCAGCACACTAACTGAATCATGAGAATTCTTTTTGTTCAGCAAAATCTTGGACTTTGGTCACTTTTGGTCAGCAAACAGTTTGACAAGTCAAAACATTTGTTAAGCTCCACAGAGCATCCCAAATGTACATCTCGCTTAGGACCTTCAACACCTTAACACCCTTTTTCCTAAGGGTTTCAATTAACATAAAGCAGGAAATAATGGATAGATTGTAATACAAGAAATCAGATGACACACTACACAACTGTAAAGAGCATAAACAACCACACTGGACAGTAGTTGAGGTCAGAAATTAGAGAGACCAAATTTTTATATAGACAAAAGCATCACATTTAAACAGAATCCACAGTGTAAAAAAATGAGATGTTATACCACAGCACAGCTGGGTAGCTAGAGACATCCCAGAATGGATGGGCAATCCCACTTCAAGCACTGGAAGCACTGAGGTGAAGTTCAGTGTTCCCAACAAAAGAATTTCAGTAGTAAAACAATACCTGTTTAGTTGATGAATTTTCTCTGCTCTTTGGGTTAACTAGAGAGTTAATGGAGATCCTCACCCAGATAAAAGCACATTCTAAAGTAGTCTTTACAACAGAGATGAGATAAAAAGTGGAAATTCTTGCAAATTAACAGGCACAACTTCTTTTTAAAAGTGATACAGTGAACTAAAAAAAGTTGTAATAACACAAAATTACATTTGGATAAGTACATCAGGTCACCTTGAATGCATACCAAAAAAAGGCCCAAATAAATCTGAAGAAAGTTGAAACACCAAAAATCAATGAAAGAATTACAGCAAGAGGCACTAGAGGGTCCAAAGGATGAGTGAAAGGAGTTAAAAACATGGCAATGCATTCGCACATGTAAGGAAACCACATGGTTAAAAGAGCAAAATGAGGAAAAAAAACATCTCCTGGGATCTTGCAGAGAAAAGTAGAGGAGGTCAGAAGATTCTCAGTCACCACTGTAGAGATTAAAGAAAATTTACCAAAGCAATGTTAAGAGTTCTTTGTCATCATAGAAACTGAAGGCAACATGACTTCAGAACTGAGATAGGACTATGGGGTTTTTAATATAAAATACAGTTCTTTGTAGATACAAACAATGCTTTAGGTTGGAAATGTGTGGTTTGTATGCCTAGCCTAATGGAGAACTCTCCCACTTAACATCAGAGATGCAAAGAAAACAATTATTGCACAACTTATCTCCAATAAAAATCATGTTTAAGTAAGTCCTCGCTTACATACTGTAGGACACAATGTACCCACAGAGCAGCACAATGATTGCTGCCTTATGATCTGGGATAGGTAAGCAGAGGTTACAAAGTAATCCATAATTCTTCAGCCATCTGTATTTCAAAAGATAGCTGGGCTGCTGATCCTCAGTCTTGCTGGAAGGCTTCTCCACAGGCACCTGCCAATGCCCAAGGCATTTCCACATTTCACATCTCATGAAATCTGAGGGAGTTGATTCATGACCAGGTGTTATGCATTTGTTTCTGTAACAGAACTGTCCTTCATCTAATGATGATTCAAGTAACAATACAGCAAGTATCTGTTACTTAGTCCAGTCTTTAAAACTGATACTCCTCCTTTTGAGAGGCCACATCTTTAGTATGGATTCTGCAAGCTAGTAATAAGCAGCCAAACTTTCCAGTAAAGACAGATAATAACAAGCACATGTTTCCCTCTCTAAGTATCCCCAAACTGTTGAATTTTTCCCTGGTTTTCACTTCTGTACTCTAAATAAAATCATTGGTATAGTCATATGAGTCTGTAAATGTAATTTTCAAAGAATAAGTAGCACTACAAAGCTAAATAAAGTGATTTTTTTTAAATTAGGACTGATTTGAGAGCTTCTAGTACATGAATTCTGAAAGTAAAAGCTAGAGTTCTATTTCTAAAAGATGTTTAGTTCCACTTTTGACAATACAGTGTACCTGAAAACACCTATATAAACTACAGTTAGAACTTAATCTATTTGTAGTTTACTGTAAATATTTTCTGATAGAGAGACCTAAAAGCAGATTACTGATGCTGGCATTGTCTTGAGTGCACAGATTTTGAAATAAGCTGTTAGCCTCAGTGGCTTGAGCTGTGAGCAGGGCCCTGGCAAGAAGCCACATCCTCTTTTAAGAACTGCTGTGAAAGTGAATATTTCTATCAAGCAAAAAGTGCCTCAGATTTGAGGTTTTCATACTTCTCAGTCTCAATTACTTGCTGTCTCAAAATCATTTCCTCATCTGGCTTTCACATCCCTTGACTGTGGAAAGCTGACTGGCTGCTGTGAGCACTCTGCTCCTCCAGCTGTTCCTTTATTCACACAGGAGGTACCATCCCTCACCTCTCCCTGCAGCTGCAGCTATGAAAACAGCATCAGCTTCACACTGTAATTGCCATGGCTGTCTGAGGGATTCTAACTAGGAGTGTTGTACACGAACAAATTAAAGAGGTTACATGTCAGTAGAGTGCCTAACACATTACCCATACTACTTCATCCCCCTCAAAGACATCTTTTAATATGAAGAGAGAAAATTTTACTCAGGCTACAAATAAAAACCCATGGAATGCTTTCTTTATTCAGTCAGAGATAGTTTAGCAATAAATTTATTTTTCAGATATTGACAAACATGTAAAGTGATATTTAAAATATTAACTACCATATTCAGTATTCAAAATTACAACAGGGATGTAGGTTTTTAAGGCATTAAAATTGAAAATCTGTATTTAGCATGCTTACTACTGGGTGATCATCATAGCATGTCCAGTCCAAGCAAAAACTGTAATTTACATAGACTACACAGTATAGGCCAGGAACCGAAAAAGGGATTTTAAAATAAAATTTAAAAAAACACTTCTATAAACATTGCAATATTATTTCTAAACTCTTTTAAGCTTAAGTATATTTGAAATCTTTCCCTCTTAATTCATTATGTGACAGGCAAACTAATCCTATATGGCTCAGCCTTTAATGAACATTGTTCTCACTACGATTGCTACATTCAAAGAGGGACAACAGATATTATTTCTGTGTCATCACCACATTTTATCACCGGAGCTCTGTGCCCACCGAACTGGAATCCAGAGAAGCCACGACACGTAAACACTCGGTGTGTGGTAAAAGCCCTCCTTTCTCCAGTGCAGTGCGCATGGCTGCGGGTGGCTCCAGTACAGACACTTTTCTGCCCTTTCAGGCGCGTACTGCTACGCTGGGAAATGCCAATGAACACAAAACTTTCCCTACATAAAATATCCGCACACAGCCGTCTGTGAGCAGTCTGATCTGTCAAGGGGTTCCTTATTGGTGGGGTGGAGGATCACTGCCTCAAAAAAACCCTGCCTGCATTTTTCTGAGACTCTTCCTCCTAGCCTCGATAGTTACAGAAACCACCAGCTTAGGTGCTCCACCTACAACAGATCTAATAATTTTGACCTAACCAGGTCAGTCTGAGCGGATATTCCACATCACAATTTGGATACGAGAGTATGAAACACTTGAGATTGGGGCATCCCTGTTTCACCTCATCTCCGGGAGGAAGAGGTCTCGGGGGTACCCACGGATGCTGCGGCCTGCCCGTGCTCATCTCACCCCTTCTAGGGAGCTTCCGAGGGGAGTCCCCGCCGCCCGGGCCCGACAACTTTCTCCTCCACGTGAACTGCCTGGGTAGGGAACGGCGGGAACGCGAGGGACACATCACGGCCACCAACCCTGCGTCCCCCTCCCCAGCTCCCACAGCGCGGGAGGAACCGGAGGGGCCGGCAGGAGGGAAGGGAAGGGAAGGGAAGGGAAGCAGAGGCAGGGAGAAGGCGCAGCATCCCAGCGCTTTGCCTGGCGGCTGCCCCGCATCGCAGGGAGGGCCCTTCCCTCCCTCCGGCTGCGGCCGCCGCTGGAGCCCCCGCCCCTTCCCCGCAGAGCTACTGCCTCGCTCCCGCAGCAGCGCCGCTCACCTCTCTTGGAGCCGGGGCTGGGGCTGCCGCCGGTGGCCCTGGAGCTCTTGCGGGAAGCCATCGCACCTCCCGTCGGGCAGCGCAGGGGGCGGAGCGGGAGCGCGTCGGGAGCCGCCGCCGCCGCCACCCGAGCCCTGCGTGCGGCGGGAACGCGCTTAGGCCCCGGCGGCGCGACCCCGAGGGCTCCGAGGCCCCGCCCCCGCGCCCTCCTCTAGCCAATCGCGTCAGAGAGGCGTGGCGCCGCTCGCCTCCGATTGGCGGCGGTGCCGTGAGGGGGCGGGGCGGTGGCCCGCCGGTTGCGCGCGCCCGCCGCGCTCTCCCGCCGCCGCCGGCCCATTTGAACGTGGCACAGGCGGGCGCGAGCGGCGGCCTCTCGCGAGGGTTCGGGCGCGCGCGCGCCGCCAGGGAGCGGGGGAGTCCCCGGCGCTGAGGGAGGGAGGGAGGATGGCGGGGAGGGAGGCTCGGGGTGACATTTACATGGCGACACTGCCTAAAGCATCCCGCCCTGTGCCCTAAACCGCGCTCCGCATCCAGTTAAACTCCCAGGTTGTGGGAACGCATCATTGATGCGTATAAATGCCTAACGGTGTAGGAGGACGGAGCCAGGCTCTTTTCGACGGTGCCAAATAATAGCACAAGAGGCAATGGGCAGAGACTGACGCACAGGAAGCTCCACCTGAACATGAGGAAGAATTTCTTGATTGTGTGGGTGACCAGGTACTGGAACAGGTTGCCCAGAGAGTCTCTGTCACTGGAGACATTCCAGAACCATCCTGTGCCGTGTTCTCTGGGCTGACCCTGCTGGAGCAGGAGGTTGGAGCCGATGCCCGCTCTGGTCCCGTCCAACCTGACCCATTCTGTGCCACATTCTACAGAACAGCGGGGCAAACCTTCCACAGAGCGCCTTTCCAACCAACAGTGAAAGAGTTTGAAGTTCGTCGCCTCAGACGATGAGTTCCCCACCAAGGCTTTTTGAGGCTTTAAAAATACTTTTAATTGACTATGATAAAATAAACCTGGGGTTTTGCAGGAGTTCTGGATGCCTCTTGGTACCGATATTGTTTGAGACTGGGATAAATACCCAATTTGGCATAACACTAAAAGTCTGAAAGAAGAAAGCAAAACCCAGCTTTGAGTCCTAACCATAAATACAGTGTTTTGAGTCAAAATAAACAATTTTGCAAATTCAAGAGCTTTGCAAGTGGATGTGTCGAGAAGAAAGCCTTTACTCAAATCAAAGGTTAGCACTGTGTTTTGGATAGTAATGCCATGAAGCTAACCAGAAACAGTAATTTACTGGAGAGCATTAAGAAGTATTTTTAAATGGGATTTGCTCTTAGATACTTAGTCAAGTAACAGGATATCACTGTAGGAACACTGATATCACTTTAGACTTTAGAAGTAAAAGCAACTAGTTTTAGGAAAATCAAAAAGAGTGAAGCCTACTCTCATGTGAGTTATTTTGCATCTAGTGCAGTTGAGTATCTGAACTTTTCACTTGGTTATGGCACTCTACCGGAGTCTTATTTTCACATGATGTGTTAGTACTTAATATTTTTTGAGATGCTTCCCTTTTGTTTGGTGAGACTAAAGCTGCTGGACAAGTTTAAGAGCTGCTAGGGAGGAGTAGGTGTACTCGTGACTACATAGAATTTATCACAGGAAGGCTAACAGGATGAATTATTAACATTTCAGCAAATTGGAAAATACAATGCAAGGAAGAAATTGTCCTAAGAAAAGCACAAAAAACATTGTAATCTGGTACTGGGATTACTGAAAATACAGTAATTAGTAAATAAGCGTGTGTGACTATATTCTTGCAAGTAGCAATTACTGTCAATTGAGACAACAGCTGTTTGTGGTTAATGTGGGACACAGTTTCCTGAAGATACACTACTGGAAATGGCACTTTGGTAAGAAAAAAGATACTGAGAATGTTGAAGCCACTGGACAGGCAGGGACACTTAGAAAGATACTACTATTGTTTTACTGTGAATGAACTTTTTTGGCTTTAAATGGACTGTCAAATCCCTTACTTCTGTTTACTTTGGCCCACAGCTGCCAGCACTTTGTAATTGGTGTATTCAGTACCTGCTTGTACACTCTTCTGCCCAAGAAATCTCCCTTGCAAGATTAAAATATAGTCCCAGAGGTACAAATGCTCATAACAGTACTGTATGTTTATGCTTATCACCATCCTTCTGCATGATCTTGTTGTTTGGAGGTTTCTGTTGATCTCTTATAGCATCAGGACTTTTTCCTCCCAGTCCACAGGCAACTGTAAACTGAAACAGAACGTTAGATAAGAGGGACTATTGTCTTCTACTGGTCAGAGAACCTTTTTCTTATATTTCTGCCTGATACCTCTGATCATACATTTAAATCTGATCATGATATATAGTTTTAGATGAAGCAGACATTCAGATTAATTTGCAGAAAGCAGCAGGCCTAATTTTCCTACTGGGATCACCTGAGCACAGGCTATGGGATGTTGTGCCATTGAAGAACCTTAGGACAGCTTGATATTACTTTTTTTAGGGAAAGGAACACCTAATTTGATTTAAATTTTCCAGGGTGGCTGTTGCTACAAATGGTATGGCAGTGCCTTCTGATCTGACATGTAATGCAAATTGAAGTGAATATTTATAATGACATTTCTGGAAAAGATGACAAAGAGAAAAGCTGGCAGTGAGGTTAGGTGTAAGTGAATGTGAATGGCTCACTTTTTAACCATAATTAGTACTAGTTGTTTTAGAGCTACATGTTTGGTACGTTGTAATAGTGTGCAGGAAACCACAAAAAGATAAGTATCAGCTTTGTTTGTAGGAGGAAAAGAAACAGGGCAGAAAAAGAATGTAACAACTGGTTGGTAAGGCAAAGGTAAAAGAAATTAAAGCCATAAAAGCAGGAGTTATAAATAAAGGCAAGGGCTATAAGACAGACCACACAGCGGTCAGCTGGAGCCTTTCTGCTTGTATCAGGCTTTTAAAAAAAGAAAATAAAAAATCCTTTCTCTTGGCAAGAATCACATTTACCCTCACTCCAAACTGTGCTAATTGACTCCTTGTTGAGGCTACTGATAAACTAAGTTTAAATTATACTGCATATCATAAATCATTGTATTAAAAGAATGCCACCAATTAATGAGCCCTGCTTGGAAAACAAATGCATGTTTTTACTGTGCATTTTGTTTCCATAAATACCTTTGCATTAGTGCAGTCACAGCTGTTTTGCTGTCCTGATTCATTCAAGCAGAGTGACTCTGCTGTTTGACAGAAAGAAACATTTCCAAGGTGATAGGCAGAAGCAGCAATGAAGCAATTACAGAAGAGAATTCAATGTCTAATCTCCCAATTTCTAAAAGAACTATGAATATATGACCTGCCTATAACAGTTAAATGTGATGGTGAGTGAAAGTATTTATATGAAAGAATGAGTGACATCTTCTTAAAGGAACAATTAAATTAGGCCTATATTTTTCACTTCCTGTATCACAGCTGATTAAGACGTTTCAAATTCCCCTTCACCTGTGCCAAAATCAGAGCTATAGTTTTCTGAGTTTATTTCCATTCACAGTTTTTCTCTGGATTTGTCATGAAGGCATCTGTTATACTGCCAAGAAGCTGTGACATTTCTTTTATGAAAAAGTATAATAATTGAAGGCTTAAAGGATTTATTCTCATTCTGTTGGTGTCCCTGTTATTCAAGTTAATCATTGCAACATGTAGCTTTCCATTCAATTATATATTTCTCTTTAATAAATGAATTTTAATTTATTATTAAGTGAAAGCCCATTCTCCATCAAGAGAGGAAAAATTATTTTATGTCTTAATACACTTCATTGAAAAGAGGTAGAGAATTCTCAGGACGGCATTAAAAATACCATGTTAAAAACTCCGAGAAAGTGTAAGATTCTTGATTGAAGACATAGGCATTTAGGATTTTAAAGTTTTTATTGCTTAGATAACGTTATTTTGTACACTGGGAGTGAGCTATGCACCTTGCTAGCCAGTTTGAAAAGGTGTTCCCACAAGAAGGCTGTGTTTAAAAATGTGCCTTGGGTAAATATAGGGCAAAGAGGGTGATGAACAGGTTTTACTGTTTGTTTTCTGGATTATCAAGTTGACACTTGTACTGCTGATCATTTTTCTGATTACAGACAGTTCAAAGAACCAGCCTCCAGACATTTGCATTTATCAACCAAATTTCATTAATCACTTGTGGAGAAACAGATCAGATGTTTTGGGAAGAGGAGGAGAGAAGAGAAAGTGAAGTTTGTCTCAATTATCCAAAAATAAACAACTGCATTGTCTGGTTTGGTGTTCCACTTACAGCTAGTTGAATCCGCAGTAAAGTAAGGTGTAGTTGAGCTGTTTATTCTTAGTGAGGAAGTGTCTGTTTTATTTATTTTTATGTTTATTTATTTTAACAGTGCTTCTCTGGCAGTAGACACCTGTTATTACAATTGTGTATTCTTATATAATCTTAGAACAATTTCTAAATAGTTGGTGTTACTGAAAATAGAAGGCAGCCATTTGTTTGAGAGGCATTCAGAAGGATGTAATTATCCAGGATATCAGACACAAAGAACTTGAGCTAGGCAAAGCTGGTTCAGGCATAGCTAAAGCTAAAGTAAAGTTTGGTTTTAAATTTCAAAGGTAAAATGTAGGTCAAAAGCTTGTTCTCATTGCTCTCAGCTGATTTGATCAACCTCACTGAGGAGTAACTCAAATATCATTTGGCCTTTGGTGTGGCCTAGTAGTCTGGGATTTGTTACAGCATTGCTTGGATTCTGGAGGTCTTAGTGAAGATTTTGCCAGGTCTGATTCAGGTAAATTGATCCCTGTGAGTGTAAGCAAAGCTGATAATGAAGCAAACTTCTTAGAGCAAGATTTTTTATCTGGTGATTAGATTTTGCATAAATTGTGAAGGTATTTAGAATTTAAGTGATGCCTTCTGTCCTGTCCCTGTGTAACAGCACAGTAAAGTGTGGATTTGTTTCCTATGGCATGAGATGCCCAGAAGAAAAGAGTAAACATTTATTTGTGCACATGTAACAGTTGGAAATAAGCCTTGAAAAGTATTTAAACTGGAAGTCATACCTTCCCGAAGGAGAGCTCAAAAAGTACTACACTACAGATAAAGACAACAACAAACCAGGATCAGTATTATTTCAGTTTTCTTAAATACAAATACAATCCGCATTAGAATGGCAACAAGAGAATGGGGCTTAGTCAGCCATTCCCAGCACATGCCATCATCCGTGCCACTGAAATTAGCAGGAAAAATAAGAAGGAGAAGGTTCTTTCCTGCCAATGTACTGTCTGCTCTTTTCAAGATATCTGAATTGTTTAGCAAAAGCAGGAGAGAATTGAGAAGGTCTGTAGCCTACAATTGCATTTGGTAAAACTGCTGGAGCTGAAGAAGTGGTATTTTAAGAGCTATCTAAATAGAAGGAATTTTCTAATCAGAAGCTCATGAGTTTTGTTTATTTAAAAAGCAAAAACCTCTATTGGCCATAAATTAGGATTCTTAATCTTGAAGAACAGATGAACAGAAATAGCAATGGATTTAATAAATTGTCCTGATGGATGGTACAATTCTGTGAGTGACTTGGCAGCTTTCCAAAATCAACCTGGAATATTCTTATAAATCAGCCATCACCAATAGCTGCATACCCCAGATGCCATGTCTGAACTGTTGTTAGTTCTCTCTGTCTAATAACATAATTTTGTGAATTTTCCACATTAGGAAATAAAACAAGTTGTCCAAGGAACAGCAGGATATACTGTGCCTAAATTCCTGGGGATCTGTTTCCATTGTCTCCCTAAATTCTCTCCCACCTCTGCTTCAGTAGCCTGCCATCTTCCACTGGGAATTGTGATCATCCCTGTGGATTCAGATAGTGTGCACTGTCTGGTTAGTGCACAGCTGAATGGCTGCCATGCTCTGGCCAGCACATACTTGCTGATTAGTCATCCTGCTGGCAAAATAAAGAACTGAGATCTCTCTAGTGAACTTTGTATCTTCAGTTATAAATAAATAACGCTCAACATATGGAAATTTGGTGGCTGTGAGAGGCTTTTGCATACTTTGTCATTCCAGAAAAAAAAAAAAATTGAAAGGCTTCACTTAGCCATATTTAGAGGAATTTAAAAATTAAAATCACCTGCATAAATAGGTTAACAATAGCTACTATTGTTTTTAAAAAGAGCTGTAATTGGTAGAGCTTGCCCTGTAGGAAGCTTTTTTAGTCCAGGCCGCTTGCTTAGGGATCCCTCCAGCTAGTGTCAGTCTGACTGTAGTAAAGGGGCAAGGCAGCAAATAATATTATAGTATTCACTTCAAAATTACACATTTCTGTAAACTAGAACTGATCAAATGCTAGAAATCTGTCATGTTCTTTCTTTGCAAGTAATTCTGGGGGGAATACCCTGTAGCATGAGATCTCACACCTGAGAGTTTTTCTCAGCCTCTGGAAACTACTTCTGCCTGGGATAAGCACATCTACATGCCCCAAAACCCACAAGAAATGAGACTTCTTAGTATAGAGACAAAGTCTTAGTTTCCAGTTATTTCTAAACCCTCAGCTGGTCCTTCATTTTACAAGGTGAAAGAATACAGCTTAAGGTTGCTGTTTTCATGAAGCTGTTTCTCTCTAAGCCTATTCACTTTTCAGTGAAGAAATGTAACTTAATAATAGAATCTTGGCATGTTCAGTGTCCTACATTCATTAGGCAAGTGACTTTTAGTAATAAAATGTTCTGTGTATTATTCATCAATCTTTGGAGCTTGATGATGTGAGTAGGATGTGGATAGATCTGAGAGGAGTTGGTCTAAAATTCACTGCATTTCTTGACTCTCTTGAGATAGGTGAATGAAATTACTTTGTATTTTTTGCCTGGTTAGCTATTACTGCATACTGTAAATAATGTATTTGAATGCTTCTTTTTTTAAAAATTGTGTATTTTTAAAGCATTCTGCAATGAGCATTTTCTGCCAGCTGTAACGTCTCCATTAGATCTGCTTCAGTTTTCCACAGGTATGTCTTTCCCTCCTACTGGGGCAGAACACTTTCAAAAGGGCTTCATTTTGCTATT
Source organism: Melospiza melodia melodia (assembly GCF_035770615.1). Lineage (NCBI taxonomy): Eukaryota > Metazoa > Chordata > Aves > Passeriformes > Passerellidae > Melospiza > Melospiza melodia. Next base: position 137,357,981 of record NC_086194.1, read on the forward strand.
TGTTTACATAGCCCCTGGGGTTTTTGTTGTGGTGTTTTTGTTGGGTTTTTTTTATTTGTTTGTTTTTTTTAATTTTTTCCTGAATATTTCACTATAATAGTTTGAGAAATTTCTATTAGAAAGTTACTGGACTAGTGAGGTTTAATCATGGTTGCACTTAATAACAAGTAAAAGTCAATTTTTTGCTAAACTTTTCAAACTGAAAGAGCAATTACTTAATTTATTTGAAGTAGTTAGGCATGCTAACTCTTGTTTACGTGTAGCCTAACTTGAGAAAACACTTGGCAGTACTGAACATTCAGGGGAGCAGTATATGTACTTGCTGTGCTATTAATCTTGTCCTCCCACAGTGAGAGGATGGGGATGTGTATTAGGCAATCAGAAGTCTGTGACAATTTGGCAATTTGGAAATTAAAGTCTGTGACACAGAAATATGTGACTTCTTTTTTTGACATGATGCAGCCAAAGCAGGTCTGTTTGCAAGCAAACTGGAAGAAATGTCTTTGATTCAATACATGTTATTAGTATTTACTGTGATAAAATATGCAAATAATAAAATATGTGTGTGTGTGTCTGTGTGTGTGTGTACAAAGCAGTCTGAACTAGGCAGGAACGAAGGCTAAGTCCAAGAGCCAGCCAAGGTGGGGAGTGGGAGTCAGTGGTGTTAGATTTAAATGGAGTGGGAGCAGGAAGCCGGAATTCCCATTTGTTAAGAGCCTATTTCCATAAAGTCTCTGTGGTGCATTAATTTGCCAGCTGCCAGTTCCATCTGTCAGATATAAGCTAGTGTTTTCCTCTGGGGAGCAGGTGGTAGTAATTCTCCTTTGGGTATCTTGTAGGTGTGGTGGTCATGATACTGTATCCTGTATATTATGGGGAGAGACTACTTTGCCATGAAAGAGCACTATCATTCCAATGGAAAGTTTTCTCGTTTTTGGCTATGGAAGATCAGTTACATTGAAGGGTTTTTGTTCATTCTGAATCATTCAGATGACTCTGAACTTTGAAACTGCTCCTATTTTTATCTGATTAGTCAAGCTAGACGAAGTTAAGGCTAAGTCCAGAAAAGCTGACAATCAAAATAGCAAGTTTTAAAAAAGCTAAAAAGATCTTCAGGCAGAATCTTTTAACATTACACATGCAAAAGTTCCTGCATTTTTGAGGGCCTTCAGCTTTCATTCCCTTGCTTTGTGTGGAATGGAGGCAGGGTGCCAAGTTCTGTATATTATAGAGTCACAAATAGCAGACTGGCATTCAGAACATGAGTGGGTCCCAGCTCCACAAACTCACAGATGCCTGTCATTTGTCTGACATCTGACTTTCCATATCAGGATTAAAGTTATTGTTTCTCATCCGTTAAGATGCTGACTTGATTTGCCAATATGTTGCATTTTATAATAAGCGCTGGTATACTTCCTTCTATGTTCTTTCTTCTTCACACACCACCTTAAAACTCTTGGCCACAAAAAAAAAATAGCCCATGTTGAGGACTGGTGCACTGTAATCAATGGGATGGTACCATTTCCTAGTACTCCCTGCCTGTCTAATTGTGACTTACAGGATGTGTTCCTTTGCTTTTATTGTGATGGTAGAGTTCTTCTATCTTAGCTGCTACAGCAGTGGGAGTGAGAAACAGCTGAATGGAGCAATGCCAGCAACAGAATCTTCCCTTTGTTGCTTTTTTGTTTCTATGTGCAATTCATAAGGACAGCCCCTATACTGGCTCCAAGATAGTGTTGAGAGGCACAGAGAGCTGGATTATACCAACTGTAATTCTCTTGGTTTCAGTAAACTTCACTGATTTCCCACTGTAAATTCTCTGGCCTTAGGCTTATAGCCCTCAAATTATGTTATCTGGTTGGAACATACTTGCCTGTGGAGTCTAAGATCAAACTTGAAATTTAAGTCAATTAAGACAATTAAATCTTCATCTTGGTTAAAGACTTAAAATTCTGATGCTTTCTTCTCAAATTTCTTGCTATGTGTTTTCCTAATGCAAAGTCAGATGCACTTTTTAGTAGTAAAATTTCCACTGATTTCCATTTACAAAATCATTCTTTATCTTTCTGAATTCATCAAGCTGCTGCATTCTTTGTAGTAAGGTGTTTTACAAACTGTGCCATCATGCATTGCCAGTAGGTGGAAGGTGATGTGGTGAAGGTCCAATTACACTGCACTGTGAGACTTCACTGCAGATCTACAGGAAGATAGTAATATGAACCTACAACACCTATCACAACACATTAACTGAAGTAATGAAGTGTTGAGCCTAATGTTGTAAAGAAGAGATCTTATTTCTGTTTGCTTTACTCATGACTGGCTACTAAAATGGCATTAATGTTAATTTCGAAAAACAGCCTGGGAACCTTTTGCATGCTGGTACATTTGGAACAAATTGTTTTAGTAATGAAAAGGTATTTGGGCTTTGGGATGGAGCTGAGTAGGGTGGGGATGCAGGAAAGGGACAAGTGAGAAGTGGCAAGGGCAATTAGGGATTTTCATGTGTTCGGGTGGGTAACCATGACCCAAACAAAATATTAATTTCTTAAATTCAAATGTACTTTACTAAATTGATTCCACTATCTTTAATTACATATTTTAAAAATCTAACTTTAAGCCATAATGTAGGCATAGAGTGGACATTACCAGAAGAATACAAGGTAGCAGAGAGTTCCTATCACTGAGAGCTTGCTCTACATGGGAAGGACATGTCCTAAGAACTACGAAAATGATTAGAACATACCCACACCTGAGATTAATGTAATGCTGGCAAACATGGTGTGTCCAACATGATCTTGGGAAAGAGATGGTTGTTTGAAAGGGAAAAATACTGAGATATTAAGGGGAATGTGGAAGCCAAAGAAATAGCATCTGAGAAGTTCATGTGCAGTGGAGCTGCAAAGAAAGGTAGATTGATGGCAGTGTGCTTAGTTCATCCAATCAAAAGTATTAATAAGCTGCTAATTACTCTAAGGATTTGGACTTTGATGATCCTTGAGGATCCCTCCTAACTCAGGATATTCTATGATTTTATGAATTAATATTCCATTAGACAAATAGACCCATCACTGGCCATCAGTGATGTGGTTGGAGGATATTGCTCTAACAAAAAGCAAGACTCCAAAAGTCCATGTTGTTTCTCAGCATAATTTCATATCACCAATGAGAGCAGCCTACAGGTGATGGGTTATCCCCACAACAGAGCTGAGTGCATGTATTGAATCTCTAATTGTGTACTTCCCCCACTCCTCCACTCCTCTACTTCTCCACTTGTAATATCCAAGTTTAGATGAGCTAAGTCTGTTTCTCTTCTTCATAGTAGGCTGCCACTTCCATTTGCATTAATGAAAAAGAAGAGAATAGAACTGCCCTACTGTAATGCTGTGATGCAGGAAATCAAATGCATCTCTACTGGAAGACCATTCTTGCCCCATGGGGAAAACCTGCACAGAGATCAAGTCAAATAAAAAACTCCTTTGCATATTTGGAGTGTCATTCTTAAGGTGGTTCTGCCCACTTTTATCTTTGCTTTATCCCAGGATCCTGTAGTGAAAGAGGTGTACCTCAAGACATAATGAGCAAAGCAAATGTCTTTGCTGTCACCTTCACATCTTCTTTCAGTGCAGCCCACTTTAGGCTCTCTCTCTTTTGTTCACATCATTCCAAAGGCAGGATATAAATACCACCTTTTTGTTTGTACAATATATAATAGCTCAGGTTCAAACACAGTTTGTATGCAGTCCTAATGTATGAGTTTTTATGAGATGGTTTTGTGTGTGAAATTAAATATGTGTATACATATCTGTTTATTATTTTCTCATAGAGATTCGCAAGTTTTAAAAATAATGCTAAAGAGTTTATTTTGACCTACATAGGCCAAGGTGTGTCTTGGAATGTTTTTTATCCCGTGCTAGCCTGTACTGCCAAAGGAGGAACTTGTCTTAAGTCATAATTAGAATAAGAAGAGAAAGTGGCAGGTGAAGTATTCCTTTTTTTCCCCTTTTCTAATTACTGTAAAATATCTGCGCTTCCTAGACTGCAAAGCAGGCCTTTCTGCTCACCCTCATGACTCTGAGTAGCTGGATTCTCATTGGAGGTTGCCAGTGGCAATATGGAGGCTCTGGGGAGTAGGAGGATCTGTTTACGTTGTTACTGAATTATGAGATTTGGTATGAGGAGTGTTTATTGTCTTGTTTATGTATTACTGAAACCATTAAAATGTTATCAGTGATGCCTTCAGAATTGAAGGGTGGTTTCTAAATCATGTTATCTAGGAGGTGTAATCAATTAAACAGCGTAAAAATACATACTTGCAAGTTAAAATCAAGGAAGTCTTCCATATTTTTTATAAATGTGAATAACTTTATGATGCTGAGTTTATTTGCTCGAGTGTAAAGCTGTGCATTTTTATTTTGTATAACATTCTCATTTTCAGTGCCTGGTGGACCATGAAAATAAATTGGAAGTAAAATATTTAATGTAAATGAAATTACCTTGGAAGTCATCTGCATATTGAAATATAATATATGACAGGACTTTGTTCTTTTTCATCAAAAAATCCTATAACAGGAAAAAGATAAGAGAACAAGATTTAGTGTCCATAATCAACTCTGTTGTGCACCTAGTCTAGAAGCAGCAATAAGCTTCTGCTCAAGGAAAAGGTTAAAAAACAAGTATCAAGATCTACACAGAGCCAGCTACTCAGAACTGCACATGTGAGGAACATTCCTTTCTAATCTTTGTAGGTGATCGGGTTATGCCCTGGCATGGGACCCTGCAGTGCTCATATAACCTTCAGCTGGCTCAGCAAGTGACTATTCTTGAGTTGCTGACAAATCATCCAGCCCTTTTAAAAATCTAGCAATCTGTATGTGCTGTATTCATGTCATAGGGAATGTAATGGTACTAATATAAATCTGTTTTATGTTAAATGGCATGTCCTTTATTAGAAAGGTGATTAATTACTTCTAATTTCACAAAACAGAAATCTGTTTTTTATTAAGAACTTCACAATTCTCTAGAAATACAACTTTTCTTTCCCTAGAGAGAAATATTCTTCTATTCATTATTTTTTACTCTAGGACAATCTTGATATTGTACTGTCTTGATTTTTGGTCTTTGCTTCTGCCAAGCATATACTTATTTTAAACTAACATAACCAAAAGAACGCTAAGTGTTTTCAAGCCATTTGTAAATCAATATGTTCAATTCTTCTGGGCATTAGAAGCATCAGAGCTGGGAGGGAAGATTCACTGTTTGGCACCACAGGCAAAGAGAAACAACCTTCTGTGTCTAACATAATTTACATAAATCATTCTATTATTTATCCTAGTTCCACACAGTACTGTTCTCTTCCTGCTTTAGATCTTCTTGGTAAGTTAATACTTTGTAATAATGGTAGTACAAATCCAAATTTTGTAATTTTTTTCAGAGCCATCCTGACATAATAGGCAGGGAATTGTGAATTGAGAACGGTGTTTAAGTTTGGCATTATAACCTCCAAAGCTCCCTTCCAGCCAAAGATTTTCTATTATTTTGAGGGTAGTATCAGTAGTTCTGTCAAAGAAACTAGAAAAGGCCCTCTGAATACACAAGAGCAAGTCTAGCATTCTTGTTCCAAATCCTTCATTTTGAGGACGTGGGAAAAGATGTGGTGTGTGAGATCCTAAAGGTTTGGAGTGGTGTGGGGCCAGGCTGAAATTATGGCAGTTACTGCAGCAGAGGAGGGACTTTCCTTGGCTGGCTCAGGAAGAAGAATTATAGTTGCCTGATGGTAATGCCAAGCTGATTTGTAGGAAGAGTCCTCTCAATTGTAGCTGTGCTGCAGTTCAGAGATTTCATGCTTTCTCTGACCCAAACAGGCAGCACAAATGTGAATGCCACAAACCTGGCAGCAACAGCAGAGTTTGTGTCACAGAAATTAATCATGCCCAAAGCCTTCTGAAGCAGAACTGTGTGATACATGTGTTGCTTGACCGAAACAGATGTGAAAAAAGAGCTAATTTGAGATAATGACTCAGTGGACCCATGGGCACAATTCTTTTGTGGCTGAACTGTATCTCAGTAAACCTGATAGAGTTAGGAATAATGGTATGAACATACTTCTGTCGCATGGTAGATTTTGCTCCTTTTATTGAGTGTATTGCTCATCAATATACACATTTAATAGAAATACAATTGTGTATCTTCTTTCCTCACTCCTCTTTTTCATACATAATATCAGATCTCAGATTTCAGGAGTTGGATAGGCAGAAACAGAGTAAATGTAATTAATGAGCAAGCAAAACCAGCAATCTGTAATGCAAGATATGACTGGAAAAAGGAGAAAGCTTCATTGACCATGGAAACCAGAGAACCTCTGGCTGAGCCAGACTGGGAGGTGTGGATAGTGAAGGTGTGGCTCTACTGCTTTCAGAACACGGCTGGCCTGCATGGGGCAGTTCAGATGACTCTGCCTCCAGTAATGTGGTTGAGCCACCTCCTAGGTAACATAGATAAAGTCACCAGAGAGGTTCTGAGCAGTTGGCTATCAACCAAATATGTGGCTCCCTGTTCACAAAGCCTCTCTGGATTTGAGAATAAAGAGAAGGTGAAAAGGGAGGTGGTTTAGCTTCTCAAATCCAGAAGAATAGGCCTGCTCACCTGGCTGGCCTGTATGTGCCTAGAGGTACAAAGCAGATTTGACACAGTAGTGTTACAGAGAAGATTCAATCCCATTAGGATTGGAATAGTATAGATCTTCTTAAGTGTTATTTAACTATAGCACCTGTATGAACAAAGAGTAGCTCCAGGAAGACAGTTGCAGTAGCACGAAGATTTGGGGCTGCTCTGAACTCTGTAAGCAATACTCAGAAGGCTGTCACGAATGAGAACCATCTCTAGCTCACTGTTGGTATGGCTGAGTACCAAAGAGCAATTTCTGCTTTTGTGCCAAAATAAAGCAGATGCAGTCAGGTCACTCAGAGAAATGTGAAAAGATCTACAAAAGACACCACATAATATCTGCTCAATAATACCTGCATATATGTCTGCTGACTCAGCCTTTGTGTTTAAAATGTCTCATCTCTTGTGAGACACTACACTTTAGTCTGAGTCTTTTTTGAGAGACTATTTTGAGTACCCATACTGACACACAAAAAAGAAAAAGACTAATTGTAGTCACATGTTTTGTATTAGTAGAAAGGTTTTAAGCGGGCCTGTTGTATGCATAGGGATAAAAGGTCAGGGTTTTTTCTGAAGTACAGCTGTGTATGTGATGTTTAGATTCCAGAGTCAATTTGCACTGCCTCAGACCATGGCTGAGGTCAGAGGAGAATCTTCTTGCTAAGAGGAGGCACAAAGTGCACAGATACAGTCTGACCTAGTAGGTTCACAAATACTGTTCAGCATTTCACAGACTTAGCAGCTCATTTTTGAAGACACTATGTGTATAAATGAGCTTAGCACAGTTCCTGAGCTAATGAGCTCTGACTCTTGCTGCTGCACGGTAACTGGGGCACAGAGCTGCACTAATGCAGATTTGTTGCTCTGTGGCCTGGAGCTGGCCCATTGTTCTTAGATTCCTGTGAGAATGCTGGGCCCACACCATGCTCAGCACAGTCAGAGCCCATTGAGGTCTGTCTGCACCCACCAGTGCAGAGTCATTTGGGAGCTTGTTTCCAGTGTCCTTTGAATGAGTCTTAGATGAGTCTTATTTTTCTGCTCTTTAGAAGTCCTCTAGTTCCAAACTGCTTTTTGGGCACTAAGTAGAGTGCTTTTTAGGCTTCTGATTTACCACCATTTCCTGAAAAATAAAAATACTTTATTTTAGATAAATGTGAATTCGAAACACCATTTGAACTCAGTGTGATAGTGACAAAAGACAGTGACAAAACCTGCTATAAACAGCTGGCAATAATTTGGGGATTTGTTTGGGTTTTGGTTTTGGGTGGGGTTTTTTCCTGTGGCTTTTTTGGGTTTGTTTGTTTGTTTGTTTGTGTGTGGGGTTTTTTGGGGTGGGTTTTTTGTTTTTCTTTTTTTTTTCTTTGGTCTTTCAATTCTATTATCAGATGTATGAATGTTCCATTTTGGCAAGGTGTCATTTTCCACTTCATTGCTTTGGAATGTCATGTGAGAAATGTGCATTCGCATTACAAGTCACTTTAATGGGTAATTGGATAAATGCAATTTAATGAGAGAAATGAAATTTTTTAAATCAATGTTTATGTAATTCATCTGTCAAGAAATTACCCTTATGCTATAACATTAAGAGAGACAAAATAAAATAATGAGATGAATAAATTATCACATACTGAACACTTGTGTTAGATATGCTCTTTCCTCTTTTCAGTTGTGTCTGTTAGTAAGGGTTTTGCAAGAAAAGAAAATCATGATGGGGCAAGTGAAGGTTTAACAGAGATTTCCATTTTGCTTCAGTCCAAATTTAGACAGTGGCCTTTGTGCTAGAAGTCTCCAGGCTGTCTCCTGTCTGAGACTCAGAACTCTGATGCAGATGCCCAAGTCTTGCACACAACTTTCCCCACAGCAGTGTCCCAAAGACTTCTGTGTTTGCTAAAGATGTTCTGCTGACACATTCAGATTTCTGCTTAACAATGATTTCTATGGTTCTCTTAAGAAACTCCCTTAGGACTCAAATGGGATTAGAAAAAGGAGGAGGCTTGAATTCATTTTACATGATGTTGGTCATCTGAGCTGCTTACAGTCAAAGATCAGAAAAAGGCTTGTTAGAATGCAGAAGGTTTTGTCTGGGATGGAGATCAGCATAGAGCATGGACTGACAATGGGGACACTCTGGTAAAGGAAAGTGTTTGTCAGTCTGAATGATCGCTTTTGGCTCTCAAAGTGAAACAATGCCTTACATTTTGTTGTATCTGAAGAATGTTCTGACACTGCTGTCAATTAAACATTAACTCACCTCTTTACCAGATTTATTTCTGATTTGTATAATGGCAGTGCCTTTTTGGGATTTTACTAGGGACTACTCAATGGGATTGTAAACTGAAAAGCCAATTTTCATACCTTGGAAATGGAAATAGATTTGTATCTTTTACAGGCTGAGAGCAGAGAGGGTTTTTCAACCCCGGCTTCTCTAGGGACTTATAAACTACCCTGCTATATAGGAGATCATTGGCAGTGCTCAGCTTGTACCCCATAACTCTGTCCTGGACTAAAATTCTCCTTTATGTGATTTCTGGTTGCAATTCCCAAAACTAGTGTCATGAGTTAGTTTGAGCTTAGAGCAGATGTAAATTACAAAGGGTTTTAACAGACAGTGGGTATTCTTCATGGGGCAGGCACTGAAATCCCTAAGTTGTGTTTCCATTCACAGGTACATTCTATGCTCTTCTTACATAATATAAGTGTTTAATCTGTCACCTGGGTTTTCTTTTTCCTCCAAGGAAGTTTAACATCTCATCTACTCTCGAGTGTCTTACTGAGACCTGAGACACTACCCTGGGAGTTAGTCTTTTGCCTCTATGGCAACAAATAAGTCCATTTATTCTAGCTGAGCATGTGGTTACTTTTTAGAACACCTACATAGTGCTGCCTACTCTTTTGTAAGAGTATGATTGAAATTTTATTTATTTTGGAAAAAGAAAAGTATTTTGCTCAAGACTATTAATCAAGAGCTTTTTTTAATATATTAATATGAATGCTTTTAGGATTCATTAACATAAAGGATTTACATTTACTGCTGAAAAAATGTGGAGCTTTGGAGAAATGCACAAAAACATAATAGTCTCTAAAAACAAAAGGAGAATTAGCTTTTGTTTTTCATGGTATATTTAGAAAATTGGGAAAATACTAATGCAAGTTACATCTTTCTCACATGTAATACAGCTGTTATTTGTAGTATGGGCAGAATTATTTTTCTGTCATTTTCAAAAGTATATTAGAAGCTTGTATCCTCTTTGTATCCTAATTATAAGATATTTTGCACATAGCCAATACTTCTTTTGTGTTAATTTTTTCAGTTTTTGCTGAGGTTTTTAAGAGTAGTTACAACCATTCTGGTTTTCTGCTGTGAATGTGTGTTTTGTCTCAAGGGAATTAAAAAATATAATTCAAATTGTAAAGGTTGTACATTTACAATTATCATTCCATAAATCCGCTCATTTGTTTTCTAACTGAACTAATCCAGGGCAGGGGTTAGAAAACTTACTGAAGTTTTTCTGAAGAGATTTCTACCCAACTGCAATACTCAATTTGAGGCTGAGGAAAAGTGTGATTCTCTCTTTGCCAGTTTCAGCTCCTGCTAAGCGCAGCGAGGTTGCCAACTTGGTGGCTCTTGAAGTTCCCCCTACTGTGAGTCAGTTCCTGCCCAGGTTCAGTGGATAGGTAAGAGCCTACCACCACCTTGGGGTGAAGCAAACACTTAAGGGGAGTGTTGGTGAAGCCTTGCTGTTGAAGCACAGAGACCATGACACAATGGCCATAGCAGTAGTGCACTGCTGCAGGTGTGCAGTGCAACACCACGGCATTAATCGGAAAACATTTATTTCAGTGATAGTTCTGAAAAAAATCTCTGTCCACACCTTTCTATGCTTCCTAAACAGGCAGCACCAAGCGAAAAGAGTGCTCTGAGTTCCTGCTGAGTGATTCAGCACTTTTCAGTGTCTATCTCAGTGCTGTGTACACAGAGAGCTCATTAATATGTGTAGTTTTGGAGTGTTGTTTGTCCTTTTCCCAGTGGTGCAAGTAACGTGCTGCTGTTCCCATGACTTTTACCAATTCCCAATCTGTGCATAAGTTTAAACCTGCCTACAGCCTCCTCAGTAGAGGGAAATTATTATGCAGTGGCATAGAGAATTTAGAAGTCAACAGCACTTTTGGACTAATACCCTGTTATGACTGCTAACTCCACAGTACAATGGCATGCAGAGCCCCATTGAGGATGTTGCAAAATGGATTTTAGTGCAGCATCTGGTTTTGGTCAAGCTTGTTGTGTGTTACAGGGCCAAAGGGACTGTGGCTGCAGCCCTCTGGGAGAGAGTGCAACTTTACCCTCATTTCACAATATTTTCTGTGAGAGTTCATAGCACACAACTAACCCTGTCATTCACTTGTGCTGGTATTCCCCTGTCTCTTCTTAAAAAAACCTTCTTGTTCTAGTAATTATCACCGGGCTATTTTGAGTAATGTAATGTCCTCCTTTGATTTTTTTGATGGCAGTTGAAACTGTTAAAACTTCAATTTTTTAAAAAATTATTATTTTTTGTCTTAAATCCTGTAAATGTTGTTATTTTCAGCAATTTAGAAAATATATTGTAGCAATTTTCAGGTATACTTTATTCTTCCTGGGAGCTGAATTGCTCAGTCACTAGAAATAGAAATTCTGCATTGGACTGCTAAAACACTACAGCTAGTGAAATTTTCCTGGAACCCTAGATAAATCATGTGGGAGTCCTAGAGAAATTCCCACCATTAGACAACTTTGCCAGTCCCTGGATATTTGAAAGTTGTTTGGGACGTGGAAATATTTCTGCTTTATTTTTACCCTTACGTGGAGGCTCTTTTAGTATCGTGTAAAGATAGTTGCATAGTGCAAAAATATGATAACTTTAATAGACTGTTTGAAGGTGGAAGTACTTTAATTACTGTAATTGTAAGAGCTGTTAACTTAGGCGTTCTTACCAGACAGTCAAATTACATAATATCAACTATGTTGTGAACTAGGACGAGGGGTAAACAGAACATTAATACAATTGACAGGCATTTAATATAAATGCTAAAATAAAAATACATTTACCATCTGAAGTCTATAAAATACTTCAAAGTCTTGCATCATTTTCAATGTCATGTGCTTGACACAGTACTCAGTATTCCTCGGCAGTAAAATTCCTGACCAGTCAAGCACATACCAAGAGGGAGATGTGTGTGACTATTTCAATGGTGTGCTATTTTTACAATATACAATAAAGCCGCTTCTCAAAATACTCAGCTTTCACTGTATTCCCGTGGGGTTTGCAAACCTGATTTTAGGAGCACTCTGGACTTTGAGGATCATGTACCACGTTTGCAGATTTATTTTATTTTACTAACTTACTGTGGTTAAAAAATATAATTTCCTGGTTCTATAACTTATTCCTCTGGAAAGCAGCTTCTTAGGAAGCATAGCACAGGAATCCAACCCAGGAATTCTTGTGAGCATTCCTGCTTACTCTGAGAGGATAAACCCGTATTAGGAAGAACATTTCTTCTCCGCAAAGGACTAAGAATTTCAGGCAGTTTCCTTGCTGCTCGTTAGAGGTCAGTAGTGAAGCACGATGGAAAGAATAGTTCAGCAGGCATTTGAAGGACTCGGTCGGTCCCCTCTGTTCAGGATTTGAGACAGGAAAAAGAATCTGGTTTCCAGACGTAGAATTTAATTATATTCTCTTAAAAAAGATTTTGTGTTAAAATGAATGAGGATATAGTTTATGAACACTGGATAAAACATAAAAGTAATGAAGTCCTTGGTAATATTTATGTTCTAGTGGAGTATCCAGGAATTTAATGCACGCTAGATGATTTTGAAGGCAAACCCAACAGATTTAAATGACAAACTAAATGCGTAATAATTATCTCAGTATGCCTCCCAAAAGAGATACATTACATGAGAGCAAGCTGCATTACTGCCTTAAGGACAATGACTGTCATCTTCATTTCTGACTAATCAGTGCTATTGGAATATGGTGAGTACCATCTTAAAACTTCACTTTTTATGGCTTCTTTTGTATTTTAATGTGGATGTCAAATCACAAATGCATGCAATGTAACTCTCACTTGGTCACTGATGTCCTGAAGGGACATCTGACCTTGGAGTTTCAATATGGATCATTAAGACCCATCTCCACTCTCCTCTAAGGCCCATTATGGCTCCAACCCCCACTGTTAAGACTCCATTGCCTCCTACTAACTTTTTTGTTAGCACCTTAAAATAGTAGACCCCAAGGGACTAACAGTTCATACTGCTAAAAAGGGTGAAGAAGTTTCGCAGTTTAAAGCCAGCGCTTTTAAACATTCTTCAGTAATTTACATAATCTAGAAAAAAACATTCCTCTGTAGTCATCTTATTTCAGAGTGAAGAATCACAGTGATTTTCATTTTGGTCTTAGAGACAGAATTATTAGAGTACTAAATCAAGTAAATTGCATATCATGCAAAGGTAGGTTATTTTCAGGATTTAATAATGCAAAATCAATAGAAGCATTTACTACATTCTGGTGCTTTCTGAACATGGTCCGAGACAGTTTTCCAAAAAACACTTTTTCAGCACTTGATCTACTGTGAACTGCTGCCAAGGCAGTTCCTCATAAACTGCTCCCAGCAGTCTCCGCATTTAACATCTTCCTTCCTCATCCCCTCTTCAGGTTTTGCTCAAAGCTTCATGTCAGCATTTCAGCCTTTACATATAAGAATAAAAGTCACAACCAGTCAGCACAAACATGTGCCTCTCTCTTATGGAAGTTTTACGTTTTGATGTAAAGATAAAAAGGGTGCCTTAAGAATCCAAAAACTTCGCTCCTTGTCTTCTCCATCCCATGCTATCAGCTTGGCAAGGAGCTGGGCTCTTTCCTACTGAAATGAAACAAATAACTCTTGATGACTTTTCTGGAAGTTACAATTGCCTTTAAAAAAGAGAATAATCCTTTCATCAGTGTCAGGGATATAAAACCATCTCCATCCACTGCCCTTTCCAGGCTATCTGGTTGCAATCACATTAGTCTTGGGAGTGAAACCAATGGAATCCTTTCTGTTTGCAATATGAACTTGTGTTAAGCATAATACATGAAAATCCCTAAAGAAATCAGACACTCAAAACTGAATCTCTCTCTGATGGACAGCACAGAGTTACCTGTTTAGGTTGAATTACCAGGAAATCGATTAGCATATTCTGCCTACAATTCTCATAGGAGATAGTTATGCCCAGGAACATAAATATTTTTTAAGTGATGTAGTAAAGTCAATGTGGTAAGTGAAGATCAACTGCATTTTTGAAAGAATCTCAGGGACTGTATATATATTCAGCTTCTGGAATTGCTCCTGTTCTGTGGAAGACTGCCTAAGATGAAAGTTTAAACCTGTGGAAGTTTCCTAGCAGGGAAGTAGTAAATATAATATAAATATTTGGGATCTGACCCAGCAGATGGACCTCAAAGGTAAGACGCAACCATACCTGGTTTTAGGGAAGTAGAGATGCACCCTCCCCAGGGAAAAAAAATATATATATAAAATTATTTCATTTTCTACTACATGTAGTGCAATGTAGTGCATGCGTGTTGTGAGGCAATGAGAAAATAAATCCCTGTGATTGTCATGTAATTCTGTCTCCTTCTCATTTCTCTTCCTTTCTAGTAGGTAATGGGACAGTTGTGAGACTTTGTAGACTTTGCCTAAGCAAAGAATGCTCTTGGATACTGAAAGGGTCCAATTTTTTATAGGTATTAAAATAGCTGGCTGTCCCCAGCATATCTTCAAGTTTATGGGCAGAACCTCTGGGTACTGTATGCTGAAATATGATGGGGCATTGTTTTTTGAGTCCAGGCTGCTTGAGCTATGAAGTGTTTCTAGGTTAATTCAGCAAATAAAAGGCCAGTTTTTCTGCTCCATTAGGTGTGACCTGTATAGCCAGCTAGACTGAAATTGATTTGAATTGGTATTTTGATTCCCCTAGTCCAGGGCTGCTTTGAGGAAGAGAACAGCAGGTATAGCAGAGGAGGTGTTTTGCTCTGCTCATCAGTCTCCTTGAACTTTTGTTTTTCTTACTATTGTTTTTCCTTCTCATGAGGACTTAGAGAAAGGAGCAAAAAGGCACAAAGGTGGTTTAACATCATTCCAGTATCTTTATCATGTCATGCTTCTATTGCACATGCAAAAGAGGTAACTGCAGAGTAGTATAGAGATTTCCCATATTGCTTTAATGTAGCAGAGGAGGACAGTCCTAGCACTAGGCCATGGCAGCATGGAGCTGCATTTATGTAAATTGTAGAGGATGTATGTTCTCTATTATTTCTCTATTTACTCTTATTTCCTAGATTGAAGCGTGGGGGAAATTATTTTCTCTGCTAGATTTCAACTTCCAGAGTATTATAACATATTTTTATCTTTTATCCTTATTTCTCTTTCAGTGAAACAACAGGGAAGACATGCTGATCTGACAGGGAATTGTAACTTCCAGGTACTGCTAAAGTCACACTAAAAACTGCTCTGGCTTCTCAGGCAGTGTGTGCTTGGTTCAGTGCAATTGTACTGGTCTTCTCTCCAGGAAATGTTCTAGAGCAATGGTCTAACACCACAAGTGTGTTGTGGACCTAACTTGTCCCTACCTTCTAATTTGCTGGCACTTTGATCTATGTAATATGGTGTTATAGGTGCTAAAATGTTGAAAATCCTGATCTGAGAACACTCTGCATTGACAAAAGTAATTTTTTCCCACATGATTTCGCAATGTAAGACCCAACCCAGAGGCAAAACAAATCTCATGCAGAAAATGAATGGAAGGAAACCAGAAAGCGTATTTCTTTGGGTATCTTCCTATTTGCTTTATTATGTAACTGTCTGTGGCAAGCTAAGATGCCTAAATAAAAAGACCATTGAACATATTTTCTATTTTACTTTTTTATATTATTTTTTTCCTGTGTTTCCATCACCTATGGGAAAACTGGCAAATTCAGCATTTCATGTTTTGTAATACACTATAGCTGTATCACATATTGTTTCTGTCTCTAGCTATAGTTCTGAAAACCTGTGCAGGTCTATCCTAACTCTGTTGCCACTTTTTCATCTGTGTTCAGGAAGGGAGTTAGGTAATGTTAATGAATATTTCTGCATAGACAATATCATGGTCATTGCAAGCACTCTTTTCTTTCAAAACCACTCTACCGAACATGAAGGTAGCATCTCCCTTGTGTATATAATCAGGCTACACTCAGATTTAATCTCAGTAATCTCAGTAATCGCGTTTTGGAAAATGAGACATTTTCCCCAAACTTTACTGGAATTTGTTCCACTATTTTGGTAATTAAAAAGAAAAATCAGTAATTTTATATCAAAATATACCAACTTCACATCATTACATGACATTCATCTATACTGTAGCTCTGCAAAGTTTTGTTCAGACATCTGTCATGTTGTCTGTGAAGCAAAGTATTTCTCTTGGTAATCTGTACCACCAGCATCTTGCACCATAGCAATTACCAAATGATTGTACCTTAGGCTTAGACCAAATTTCCTGGTTCCCTAAATCTCTGAGAAGAAGCTCTACTCTTGAAGTATTTACTCAAGCATTTCAGGATAAAGACTTTTTGCAAATGAAACTTTGGGGTATTAAGAACCCACACCCTAGCCGAAATATGGGGCAGTGAGAAGCAATAGGCAGTTTTGGTTCAAAATATTTTGTTAAAAATAATCAAGAGCACGTTAGAAGTACAATATAATGACTTGGAAATTTAATAGTCTTGCAGATTCTATTTGTAACCTTTACATTGCTAAGTAGCAGCAAAGGGGTTTGAGACATAGTTGTTTTGTGTAACAAGTTCATGACACAACTCTTATGTTACAATCCTCATTTTACCGAATGAGGATTGCCCTATCAGCCATGGTTTCAGATAGCTGCAATGCTAAATCTAAGTCCTGAGAAGCTGTTAAGTGATTATTTGAATTTCAAGTAGCCAAGGAGATTCTAAGTGTCCTTTAATGCCTTACAGAAATAGTAATAACCCCCTGCCCAGCAGTTTCAGAACTGCTCATAATTTTAATTTGTTATTTCAGTCAAAGGAGATTAATTGAAGAAAGACCAGAAACCTTATTCTCAGTCATCTGACTGGTTTCTGCAAAGCCAAAGCAGCTGGAGCACTATTACCATGTAACTCATCCAGAGGGCCATTACCATTAGTCACATTAATGTCTGATCACACCATTAGCTTAGGCCAACTCTCAATCAACAGCCATTTAATTTTTCTTTCATGAATAATTGTTTCTGTGAAGGACAGGTGGCTGGCTCTAGCCTTGATAGGAATCTGAGGGGGCTGCTTCTTCCCCATAAAAGTTTGTGGTACAGGATTAAAGACATTTTGTATATTCTAGTCTTTGGTAAAGACAGATTGTACAAAAGTGAGCAAAAATTAAATAATATATTGACAATCTCTAATAACCAGTAGTAAGTCACTGTGGGCTAAACTCTGGATGGTCTTTTCACAGGTCCATACCATGTAGAGAATCTTCTTTTATGGCTGTTGTGTGACCTTCTTTGAAAGCTCCAAAAATACATCTTTGCCTCTAAGAAAGAAGCTGTAAAAAAGATGGAAAGGACAAAGGACAATGTGCAGCATTCATTGTCAGGCCATGCTGCAAAAGTCAGGTGGCATTTTGGGGAGCAGAGCAAAGGCTACTGCCTATATAGTAATGCACATGCATCAGAAACATTGTCCTGGGAAAATTCTGAAACAGAACAGTTCTGACTGAATTCTTCCTCAGATCAAAAATTGACATCTTCATCTGAAAGAGTGTTTGAAAGTATCTTGGTTTGCACAATCAAAATGTAAACTAGCAAGTCCTATGGGCAGTTTCTGATCTGTCCTGGAGGAATGTAGTTGTTGGGTAATTTGTTGCTGGATTCTGCACTCGGGATGGGGTAACCCTGGTTGTGTGAATAGTGTGGGGAGCAAGAGCTTGGAGACAAGTGCTGTGGAAAGGGACATGGCCCCTGGTTGATGGCAAGCTGAACATGAGTCAGCAGTGTCCTGGCAGCCAGGATGGCCAAGTGTGTCCTGGGGTGCATCAGGCACAGCATCTTCTGTGATGGTGTTCACAGCGGTTTTCGGATTGGGGAAGAGACAAGGATCTGACTTCATGTTTCAGAAGGCTTGATTTATTATTTTATTATATATATTACATTAAAACTATACTAAAAGAATAGAAGAAAAGGTTTCATCAGAAGGCTAGCTAAGAATAGAATAGCAAAGAATGATAACAAAGGTTTGTGGCTTGGCTCTCTGTCCGAGCCAGCTGGGCTGTGATTGGCCATTAATTACAAACAACTCTATGAGACCAATCACAGAGCCACCTGTTGCATTCCACAGCAGCAGATGACCATTGTTTACATTTTGTTCCTGAGGCCTCTCAGGTTCTCAGGAGGAAAAATCCTAAGGAAAGGATTTTTTATAAAAGATGTCTGCAACAATCTCCAGCCAGGCAAGGTGGGGGATTGTCCTGCTCTGCTCTGCACTGGGGCAGCCTCACAATTTTTGGGCACCACAATATAAAAAAGACATCAGGCTATTTTAGAGTATCCAAAGGAGGACCATGAGGATGCTAATGAGTCTGAAGGGCAAACCTAAGGAGAAATGGTTGAGGTCACGTGGTTTGTACAGCCTGGAGAAGAGAAGACTGAGGGGAGACTTCACTGTGGTCTTCAACAACATCAAGAGAGGAAGCAGAGGTGAAGGTATTGACCTCTTCACTCTTGTGACCAGTGACAGAACTGGAGAAAATGGCAAGAAGCTGGGTCAGGGAAGGTTTAGATTAGATATCAGGAAAAGATTTTTAACCCAGAGGTGGTTGAGCACTGGAACAAGCTGCCCAGGGAAGTGGTCACAGCACCAAACACCAAAAGGAAACAGCATTTGACTCACCAAGCAGGGATAGACTGAAACCATATTGCTACCAAACTATGATAAACAGCCCAGATGCACTAGAACATGCAGCAACCAGGACCCATATCTGAAATGAAACAGTTGGAAATACTTTCAAGTTTTCCTCTTGAACTATTGCTTAATTATGTGTAGGACAGTGGTAGGCTGAATAACCCCATGTGTTTGAGAAAGTGAAAAATCAAAGAATGCTGATATTCTTGTCAATTTCCATTGAAGCTGGCCCTTCTAGTATCAAGGACTCACAGAATTTCTAGGAAAGGGGTTTTATGGCATTGAAGAACAAGGAAGTAGAGCTCACAGAGGAGCATTTCACCAATACAAAATTCCCCCATTCAAAAGGAAGGCATGTAGGATTGTGGATGGTGTCCCAGGATCATAAGTAGGAAGTACAGTCATATCACAGCAATACTAAAGTAACTAATACTATCAAGTCAACAAGGTCTTTTGTTAGGATATTAGTCACCCTTATGCCAAATTTCCTTTACAGACAGAGCTGTAGTTTTTAGGTCTGCTTTGTAATTTTCTGCTCCTGTGCTTTAAACTTTTTTGAAATAAATCTCTGTACTTTGAAAAGTCAAATTGGAGCCAATTTAAAATACCTGTAGAACTGGATAACTCTTTTCATTTGAACATAAATTAGCTGAAAAACGCTGTTTGGGAAGGGACAATATTGTTCATGATCAATGTCAAGTTTGGGAAAGAGGAGTATTTGGAAAAAATGATGAAAATATTTGAAGAAGTTGAAAAGTTTAATTTTGAAAAGTAAAGCAGTTTTATACTGTTTCTCAAAACTGTATTTTTGAATAAACAATTTTCTTAAGTTCTATACAAAAAAGTAAAATATATATTCCATTCTTTCTGACAATATTTATGCCAGGAAAAATGTCGGGAATATTTATTTATATTTATATGAGCTGAACGCTTTACCCACCCTGTAGATTCTAAAGAACATTTAAATAGAATTAAGCATACTCTTAGAGGTTATCATGTTTTAGGGATATGATGGAGCATCTTTACTCAGTTAAAGCTAGAATGCTGATTTTAATGAGTGATTCTAAAAAAATAAAGAAAATATTTCAGCCTGCATTAGACTGAAATAGGGGCTTCAATATGTGTACATACTAAGCACTGTAAGTAGTTACTCACTATTAATGCATGTATAATTTCTAGAAAACATGTTTCTTCACATTTGGCATTCCTGTGACTGAAGCCTTTCCTTTGGGAATTTCTTTTTCATTAGGAAGAAGACCTCTCAAAAGAGATGTTCTATGTTGAAGTACTACCTGTCTGCTGAAAGATAGATTTTAAAATTAAATTTGAGCTGTTTCTTTGTTTGGGTTCTACATTTGCATCCAAACATTTAAAAACTACATTGGCTATACTTTCTATTAGAAGTTACCTATGGAAATATTTAAAAGAGTGAAATATTTCGAGTCAGAATTAATTTACCTTTCACAATCCTTAAAATGAACTTATAGAGAATATACAAACCAATTTGTGACCTTATTTTTCTGCTCTGTGATTTCATTACTAGTCACAGAAATATTTCAAATGCATGAAGATAACAGATGACTGATTACTCAATGATGCAGCAGAATAAGTCTGTTGCAACCATAATTAAAGAGTAAATGTGTTCGACACTACCTATGCAGTGGGCATGAAATGTGTTACATGGAAGAAGCAGACACGTTGTTGATTACCCGTGGCCCCCTAATAAATTGAGATAATTAATTTCTACTGAACATCTTGCATAGAGATGTAAGTTTAAGCTTATCAAAAATATTTTTAGAGTTCTGTCTTTTTTGAAGTCATATCCAATTAAAATAGCTGGGGGGAAAAAATCAATTTTCTCAACTGAATATCTGTATTTCTCTTACAGCTAAATAAGAGATTTTGGCTGGAATCAAGGTTTCATGAAATAAGACCCATGGGGAATAACCAGTAAAAACAGATCTCTTTATGCCCTGCTTTGCATGTTTCCTAACCTGTTTAGCACTCAAGTGATGAGTTCACCAAAGGAGACAAAAGTTCTCATACTCCCATTGGTCACAGTGAC
Source organism: Melospiza melodia melodia (assembly GCF_035770615.1). Classification (NCBI taxonomy): domain Eukaryota; kingdom Metazoa; phylum Chordata; class Aves; order Passeriformes; family Passerellidae; genus Melospiza; species Melospiza melodia. The sequence continues at coordinate 137,378,672 of NC_086194.1, forward strand.
GGAAAGCTCTGTCAGTACTGGGGACCAGCAATATGTGTGAGGATACCCAATACCCCTCCCAGCACCTGATGGGCCCTCCAGCCCTGAGAGTAAGAGTCCTGCACTATCCTACATCCATGGCTTGCCTAACCCATGTGATTCCTGCAGAAGGAAAGCACAATTTCATGCAAAGGTATGCTGAAAAGACAGATTCTGGGTCTTGTTGTTTTGGTGGACCCCTCACAGGCTGGTAGCTGTGGATGGTGTGGATACTTTTCATCCTGGCTTTGATTTGCTTTTTGTAGCTGTGGAAAACCAGATCCATGAGGAGGGTCTTGTATGACATGCAAAAAAAGAACCTTGGTGAGAAGGGAACAATGATCATGTAGTCTCTGTCTACCTTAGTACAAGAGAAATGAACTCCATGTGATTCAGGATATGAGATTTTATTTTGCTGTCATAATTTTTAATATTGTCATTATAAAATATTTTGCAGATAGATGTTATGTCCACAGGTTCCTTTGGACAAATATATTTAATAACAGCCTTGATTTCCATCTCTAGAACAGCTTCCTTGAGCTTATTACTCCTGGTATTTTAAAATCATGATCCCTATAGGAATTTAGCAAGCTAACAAGGAAATAATGGCCTGACATTGAGGCAGTTAAAATAAATTATCAACTTTTATAGAAATTTATTTATTTATTTATTTAATGTATGTAACTTACAAATTTGACATGTTTTGCTTCTTTCCTTTTATATAATGCTTGTAGAAATATTGTAGGTGTTGTTGCTTTTGCTACACTGTAATTACATTTGTTCATAGAATGAAATGGTCAGATCAATATAATCCTGGCAATGAGCTTTTGTACAGGTGCCTTTATCAACAGAACTTTTCAGAATGGGTGTAAATCTGCTGCTGTAAGAGCTTTCTGTATAGTTGCTCAGAAATTGAGTTGGTCCTTGTAATTACTCAGGAATTTGCCATTGCAGTCATCTTTTGTGGGAAAGTGTATTCTATAAAAAGGAAGACTTTGTTTAGGAGAATTACTGGTTTGGGAGGAAGTTTTGGGTTTGAAAGAGAGCTGACATAAATTCAGTGGTTTATTTGTGGTTTTAACACTTTGTTAAGTCCTTGACATTGCTCTGAATGTCTCCTGCCTGAGTACCTCAGAGGCATTTCCAGAAGATGGCAGTGAATGTCGCTGTGCCTGCTCAAAACATAATTCCTCTTTGCTAAATCAAGAAATCTTTCTTGCTAAATCAAGAAATCCAGCCATCAATCTGCCTCCAGAGGCCTGACTGCCAGATTAGCCTTCAGCCTGCAGAAACTTGGCACCAAACCTATGTTTCTCTTTGTGTTTGGCCTGCATTTACAAAACTATTGGTCAAAAGGTACCATCAGTTATGAAGTCCACTTTCCAACAATGTTATTCTCTGAGTTTAAACATATCTCAGCCTAAAAGTGCTGGATCTTAATCAATTGTAATTTACTATTTAGAATTAATTACTTCTCTGAATTGCTGAGTTCAAAATTATTTGGAGACATTTCCTCACCTTTCTTGAGGTGCTATTAACTTGATTTTGAAGAGAATTTAACTTCTTTGAACATTGTGTCCTAATTCTTGTATTATCTTTACTTTTTTTTTTTTTTTTAATTTGTTTCATAAGGACCTAAAAACCTACAAACTCAACAATAGCTCAAGTCATTATGTTAGCCTCTAAAGTCTGCTTCCCCATAGTTTCTTTTTGCCCTTTGAAGTCAGCAGGAATGATTTACATCCCACAACAACTCCTGAAATACTTCTATAAACCTGGACTGTTATAATTGCTGTATAAGCAGAGTCCAGAGAACAAAATATACTGAGCTGACCAAAGAAGTAATAACTCAGAGCTGGGTTTGAGTACAGAGGATGACCAGTATGTATTTTAATGGATTTATTTATCAAAAAAATCCTTTTATCCTCACAATTTTCTGTGTTTTAGATGTTAGCTCACAATTATGATGTTTTGTTGTAATTTTTGTTGCTTGAGTTTTCAGTTCTGTTGACTTAGCTATTTCCTTATTCCGTTGTATCTGAGTCTTTAAGGTGTTTGTTCCTGACACTAGGTGTCACACTAGGAATGTTTCTGTTTCTGGAGAGAGGCTAAGTCCCAGTAAATAAGAATACACTCTTCTCAGAATGTCCACTTAGTCTGAGTGCTTTAGGTCACTAGGAGGTTTTGTACTGATATTGGTGCAGCAGGTTTTTTGCCACTGATGCTTATCTTGATTCATTCCTCATAGAATTGCAAGTTTGGACACAAACTGCCAATCTGGCAGTCACTTGGGTGTGGTGTCCCCATTCACTGTCCAAGGAGCCAGATTAAGTGAAATGTCATTTGCCACCAAATGTTGCCCAATCTTTTCCAAGACTTGGATATAGAGTTCATTTGATTTTCCGGTACAATATTCTGGCTCCATAAATAAAAGTACAAATGAGTGTCTCTCAAAACAAATTTCAGCAGGATGGACTGTGACCATATTTGCATTACCTAAGACCCAAAGTCAATGAACTGGTTCCTGGGCTTTGGCTGGAGAATATGCATTATTCCATACTTCATGCCGAGCCCTCAACTCACCTGTGAACCTATGGTCAGTGTCTCTTTCCTTTGCAATGAGTTTCATGGGGACACTGCTATGGCCCATGTATGCATTAGGAGGGTAGAGAGAGAGGTGGAAGAAGTAGCCTGGTGGTAGCAGAAAGGATTGTTGTGCAATAATCATGCAAAGTTTCCAAATATTTTGGCAGGAGCTTTCTTGTATAAAGCTATTTGTATATGGTACAATCTGAAGCTTGTTGAAGTACAGAAGCTTGTGCATTGGTGGTGCACTTTGGATTAGGCCCTTAGTGCAGATATGAAAAGATGGGTCCATGTCTGAAGTGTTTCCAATTATAAACAAGGAGTGTAGGTGGAGAGACAGATGCAACAGAGAACTTAAAAACTCTGTATTCATTTTTCTTTTGTACTTTTGTACAAAAATACTTTTGTCATTTGAGCGAGCAATTTGTTCACCAGGTGTCTCATGCCAGCTCATACTGATAGATGCAAGAGCTTTGTTTTGGAAGGTTCTGAAAGCCTTTAGAGATAAAGCCTTTACTCATTCTTCCTGCCTGATGTTCTAGAAAAGGGTTTAAATCCTAAACACTTGCAATTCTTCTGCAACACAGAAAGGAGCCAAGTTGAAAGCGCTATAAAACTTGTTTACAAGGACTCAGAGGGTGAAAAACTGCTTCATTTAGAATGTTGCAGGGGAAGTAGGACCTGGCAGCTCAAGAACCTGACTTTTTCCTTCCTCACAGCAGGAGTAATGCATGGACCTTGGAAAATCCTTGCACCGTCTATGCATGTGTGGGCCAGATATCAAAAGAGGGATACAAGGCAGAGGAAAACATCATTTCCATTCCATTCACCTGTTTCTTCATGAGTCTTCAATAGCACAAGGAAAAGTCTGCTCTAGTTTTTTGCCCATCGCTGTTTTGATGGGAAAAGCAATGGTGGGACAGACAGGGCTGGTTCCCATATTCCTCTTTCTAAAGGAAGAGATGTAGCAAAGGCTACAGATTTCATAGGCCTGTTAATATTGTAGGGTGCTGAAACCTGTTTCCTTTGTCTTGTACCTCTCCAACACATGAAAAAACCGAAAGAGCTGTTGATGGGGAAAAATTTTCACTGTCAGGTTAAAAAGATTTAACATTCTTGGTGCTTGTTTCACCCCACTGTTGTTTGGCATGAACTTGGTCTGTGTTTGCACTAGCACAGATTAGACAGACAGGTCCTGTGGAGCAAAGCCTTCCTAGTAACAAGTACAATGTAGTTTCAGCTCTCATGTTCTGGGATTGTTGTTATGCCCATTAGACAAATCTCTGGTTGTATGTATAATAAAAAGATAATGTTGTGCAGGAATGGTCAAGCTGGACCATGGACAGGTTCTGGACCTGTCTCATGTATTAGTATGTATTAACTATTCTGTCACTTTCTTACACCAACTCAGACCTAGACTGAACATTAATTCACAATATTCTGCATCCCAAACATTAAAAGATAATACCTAAGAGTGAGAGTCACTGTCTTGCAAATAAGAAAGCAAAAAAAAACAACAAATCAACTTTCACTGTCCAGTTTTGTCATTCTCCATGCAAGACACATAATAAATATATGCAACAGCCTTATCTGCATGCTTGCAGATAGTGTAAACTGTAGCATGTTCAAGATATTCTGCTTCAGATCATGTAGGAGATATGCAGGAAGCTGCACAAAACAGCAGGCAGAAGGGAGGAAGGAGGAGACGGTCCTATGAGAGCCTGAGGGCAGCATTAGTGCAGCTTTTACTGGCTGTTGGTGTCAGTCATAGGATTCTTACTGCCTGTGAGCTGGGGATGAAGGTTGCTTTTTCAACCCCCTGGTGCATGACCATCAGCCATAAATGAGAAACAGAAAAATCATGTGGGGTTTTTTCCCCTCAGCAAACCACACTACCCTTGCTAGGTGAAGACAGCAATTCTGCCGGCCATCTGTCTCAGACCAGGGTTCAGCTGAAGAAAATTGTGACAAAGTTGCCAGGGCAGGATATGAAGTAGGATATCTGATGCCTGCTAGCTCTCTTACCCTATACTGTTTTGTAGTCCATGAAGAACAAAAAAATGAATGCATACAATAGAATTGTGTGTTGCAGTTCTAGCTCTGTACCTTCTATAACTGGACAGACCATAATGTACTTTAGGATATGTCAAATGTGTTCTTATCTCAAAGAATGACAGAATCATTAAGGATGGAAGAGACCTTCAAGATGATCTAGTCCAACCAGCAGTGTGGTGGTTCTGGTGACTTCACCAGCTCCCTGAGGAAGTTATTCCAATGCCTAACCATTCTTAAAATGATTTTTTTTTATTTTCTAACATCTAATCTGAACTTTCCCTGCTGCAATTTAAGACCATTTCCTCCTGTTCTTTCACCTGAGACTTGGCAGAAGAGACCAACGTGCACCTCACTACAGCCTCCTTTCAGGGAGCATTAGAGACAATGAAGTCCTCCCTAGCCTCCTCTTCTGCAGGTTAAACACCCCCAGCTCCCTCAGCTGCTCCTCCACTTGTGCTCCAGACTCATTTCCAGATCCATTGCCCTTTTCTGGACACTCTCCAGCACCTCAATGTTCTTGTAGAGAGGGGCCTAAAACTGGACACAGGATTTGTGGTGTGGCCTCACCAGTGCTGAGCACAGGGGAACACCCACTGCCCTGGTCCTGCTGGCCACACTATTCTTTACATGGGCCAAGATTCCACTGGCCTTCTTGGCCACCTGGGCTCATATGGGATCAGAAGCTGACAAGAACCCTCAAAAGTCTCTTTTCACTGAGCTGTCAAATCATTCTTCCCCAATCCTGTAGAGCTGCTTGGGGCTGTTGTGACCTAGGAGCAGGATCTGGCCATTCACCCTGTTGAACACCATGTAGTTTACCTCAGTTCATTGATCCAGCCTGTCCAGATCTCTCTGCAGAGCCTTTCTACCCTCCAGCAGATCCATACTCCCACCCAGCTTGGTATCATCTGTGAACTTACTGAGGCTAGACTGCATCCCCTTGTCCAGGTCACTGATAAAGATGTTAAACAGGACCATGCCCAGTGCTGAGCCCTGGAGAGCATCACTACTGACCAGGCACCAAACTCTAATATGCCTGTTGTGCCCTACTATGACTTTGCTGGCCAACAAAATTATTTATATCATTCCAGGTTTCTAATCCTCTGAAATCCACGGAAGCTCTGCTACGGGGACAACCACTATTACACACTCGCCTTTGGAAAAAGAAGACCCTCCTTAAAGAAAATAATTTTTTGCCTGCGTCCAAGACCTTGCTGCCTTGATCAGTCTCTTTCTTTTGTATGTATGAGCACCCCCAGGCAGCTGCACGAAATTCATCACAGACTAGTTTCTTTTTGATGATTTTGTTTCATTTTAATAGCTATCTAGAGGCAAATGCTTCTCAAACCATTGAGTGTGAACAAAAACCCTACAACATTTGGAGCAATTTGGATATAAAATGTTTGGCTTGGATCCATTTCTGAATTTCACTCTAGAGCCCTTCTTCTTCACTACTAGCACACTAGATATAATATTTTCCTTGTGCTGCTTATGGTACCTACTCTCATCTGTACAAAAGCACTAAAAAATTGAATGATACTCAGAGCACCATTGCTGCCACCAGTGCAAAGTGGAAACACGAACTGAGCTGACCAGCTTCTTTCTGCTGATCCATTCTGACCCCTTTTAGACTGTTTTCTGAGGTGTTCAATTCTCCTGATATTAAAAATGCAGGGAAGTTAAATGTTATCTAAGGAACAGTGTCTGGGACCAACTCTGATTTCTGAAAACAATGTTTACCAACAATTTAAATCATCAGTGCATCACATGAGAGTTAACATGGTATTGCTGTCACGTGGTTCTCGGCAAAGCTGACTCAACTCTTGTTTGTTTTTCTGTTTCTCAATCTACCAACACAGTTCCAACATCAGTGATGCAGATAAGCCTGTTGCATACATTCATTATGTGTCTTGCATGGAGAACAACACTGCAGGTCCTTGTTACTTGTTTCAGTTTGCTCATTTTGGAACTCAACATTTGCACTGTGAAAACATTGGAACTCATGAATTAAAGTGACTCCAAAGAATGCTCAGGGCCAATGCAAATCTGCTTACATGACTTTCATATAGGAGATTGAGTCAATCAAGGTTCTGTCTTCTATCACACTTCCAGGATATTCCCAAGATAAGAAGAAAGGAGAATAATCTGATAATAGAAACAATTCAGTCATGTGATTATGATGGCTGCATAGGAGAGATCTGTAAGTATTGTCTCACATAATGCTGTATTATTTCACCACAGGCTGATCTGCACCAGTAAGTGCAGGAGTGTGGGGCAAAGTTAGCACATGTAAATTGTTCTACCTGTCTCATATCCTCTAAAATGTTTGTAAAGTCCTGAAGAGCGTGTGGGGGCTTTGCATGCTGGTACCCTTATTCCACTAAGCAGAGGATTCCAAAAGGACATCTGTGTATACAGGATGCTGGATATCATTGTGGGATCATAACTTACAGCTTTATAATAGAAATGAAAGGTAGAGAAAAGAGAGATAAAGGAATCTTCTCAAAACATATTAAATTTTAATTCACTGCCAGCTATGAAGTTATTGTCTTCCTAAAAATATATTTGGGTGAAACTTCCCTCCATGCAGAACATAGCAAGCAGTATGTGAAAGACAAAGCATGGTATTCTGAATACATGCCAATTTGATAGTTAGCAGTTTTGTAATCTTGGATTAAAATAAATGTTCAGATTAATTTGGGGCTCAGTTTGCATTCAAATTAATTTGGGGCTTCAGTTTTGTAAGAACAAAAAGTGGGACAAACCATCCTTATGTGAACATCTATTTCAGAAGATCGTTTAATTCCATCTGCAGATATATTACAATGCCTTAAGTTTAAAACAACAACAAAAAAAGTTGATTATTTAATCCTCCCTAATTATTTTTCTGAGTTTTTTAGCTCTATAGCTCTGTTTCTAATGATAACTCATCTCTTTTAGCAAGATTACCCTTGTGTTCTTTGTAGTATCAATAATTTCCCCAACTAATATTTCCTCCTGCTCTCAGCCCTTCAGAGAACACTTTTTCCTTCTTATTTAGCTGCAAAGTCAAAGCTTCAGTTTGATCAACCAGTTTTGTGGTCCCTGACCTACTGCCTGTTATATTTCAAGCAGCAGCATCTTAGACACACATTTGTTTTGATCACCTGAGAAACATTCAGAACTATGGATGCTCAGTCTTTAGAAACACTTTGATGTGTGGGTACATGAATACTTCCCCTTCTAGCTTGAAACATTTCCAGGCTGCCAATCTTTAAAATACTCAACAAAGCAGTTGGAAGAAACAGATGATCTTTTTTGCCATTAACTTTCTCATGTGATTTGGCAGAGTTGCCATGAATGAAACGGAAGTGTAGAAACAGGAGGACAGATTGCATTCATTTTAGAATCTGAAGATTGTGGCTTAAGAAGACATCAGCTTTTTTTCTTGGCTTGTTTACTATTTCTCTTAGTCTACTCAAGTGTGCCTGGAACAGTGTTCCCATTTTCGTGTCTTTTGCAGTCTTTTTTAATTAGGCACATAAGTGGCCATAAAAGCCTTAGTAGATAGTAGAAAACCCAGAGCAGTGCTTTTATGTAGCCCTACTGCTGGATGGCAAACTGCCACCTCCTGCTCCTCACTCATCCTCTCTGACTGATCCTTTTGGCACTGCCTTGCACAAGACTTATTTATTTAAAAGACAACATTCTCATTTTTGGATTTAATTTTTCTCTGTTTATAGTTTTTCCACAAATGCTTCAGTTAACTTTGCTTAGGATGTATACTGATCATGTCTGTACCTGTTATTTATTGATTGTTTCTTTATTGGCACTGCATTGTGCACAGTTGTTCTTTTGCTTTGACCTTGAAGTCTGGCATTTTAGAGACTTCCAGGAGTGATTTCTCCACCTAGTCATAGGAATATGTGGATGACTCCCCCAGATTTTTTGTCCAGTTCTGCTGTGGCAAGACTTATACAAACCAATTCTACAACTTAGGTAACAGAAACACTGGCATTTCAAAGACATACATGACTTGGTATTATGTGCTGTTGGAATACTGCAATAATTATATTTCTGAAATAAAAGAGGAGAAAGGTTTGGAAGGTAGCAACACTCTATCACGTTTATTTCAAACCTAAGATTATGAATAGCTGCACCTGCACACCCACTTTTTTGTCACAAGGCCACTTTTTCTGATCTTTCCACCTCTGGAATGCTGCATTGGCATAGTGTGGTATGGTTTTAGTAGTGGTGGGGCTTTAGGAGCAGTTTCTCTGAGAAGCTCCAGAAGCTTTCCCCACATCTGGCACAGCCAATGCCAGAAGGTTCCAAGACAGACCTCCCACTAAGTAAACCTAATTGCTGAACCCATCAGTGATTTTGAGAACACCTCTGGGATAATGTATTTAAGAAGGGAAAAGAAACTACTGCACAGAAACAATTGCAACCAGGGAGAGGAGAGAGAAGACATGAGAAAAACAACTCTGCTGACCTTGCAGGGTCAGTGAAGAAGGAGGAGGAACTCCAGGTGCCACAGCAGAGATCCCTGTGCAGTGCAGGCAGTGGTGAGGCTGCTGTGCCCCTGCAGCCCATGGAGGTCCATGGAGGAGCAGATAGACGCCTGCAGCCTGTGGAGGAGCCACACACTGGAGCAGGTGGGTGCCCAAAGGAGGCTGCTACCCCATGGGAAGGCCATGCTGGAGCAGGCTCCTGGTAGGACCTCTGGAAAGAGGAGCCCAGGCTGGTGCAGGTTTGCTGGCAGGACTTGTGACCCCTGGGGAACCCACTCTGGAGTAGTGGGTTCCTGAAGGACTGCACCTGTAGAAGGGGTCTGTGGTGGAGCAGTTCTGGAAGAAGTGTAGCCTGTGGAAAGGACTCACATAGGAGAGGTTTGTGGAGGACTGTGTCCTGTGAGAGAGACCCCACTCTGGAGCAAGGAAAGGAGTCTGCACCTGAGGAGGAGTAGCCTGAACGTCCTTAGAAGGAAGCAGGGCAAAGACAGCACCAGTGCACCTCTTCTTTCATTATATGAGTCAGAGTACATAGCTTCCCTCAATGTTAGGTTGACTTCACAGCCACACAGAAACAGTGTGCCAAGAAGCAGAATTTTTCTCTCTCCCATAGAATAATCCTACCTGAAACACTTGCTAAAAAGCCTGTTTCACTTCCTTCATGAACCCACATCAAATCAGTGCTTTTTCAGAGGCTTGGCTTTCTAAAACAATGTAAGCCTTTGTTCTCATCCACACTTTCAAAGTCATTCAACAAAACTTCATTTTTGAGCTCGAGCATACTTATGTATGAGTTTAGTTATTGGCAGACATAAAGAATGAAATTCAGTATTTTTTTGGCAAATGGAGGAAACATAAACTTTTATTCTTACAGTGGATGAAATGTTCTGCAGTTGGAGGGACCATGTCTAATCTTGATAGAGTATTTTATTTACAATGTCTTTGCAAGTACCTGCCAACAGTTTGGCACAATGCAGTTTTCTGCTTTTCCACTGCTTAGTCAGGTGTAATCTGTGTCTGGTACAGGAGCCATGGATGTTGCCACAGGTGAAGTAAAACTGAATGCATGTCCAGCTCTTAGGCATTGTCTGTGTGGGTATGTTTGTATGCAATTCACCAATGTCAGCATTACTTGTTTTTATTTTGAATGATCCTGGATGCTTAAGTTCCCAATGAAAATAGTTCTTCCCACTTACATTGGAATTTTTTATCTAGTGCAATTAGAGAATAATTGTGACTGATTCTAGTTATCATACCTTTGAATACCTAAATATCCTCCATTGATTCTTCAATTAGTTTGTTGATTCAAGTCTATAATTTTGCTCTAACACAGAACTATGTCAGAAGCAACTTCAAAAGTTATAATTATCTTAGCAACTGGTAAAGCATTTGTTGTGGGTGTGATCTCCCAGCCTTTGAAATGGATCACAGGAATTTTTTATTCAGAGATATATCTTTACTTCATGTGTTTGTCTTCCAAAAGACAAACACAGAATAATATAATAATAATCTTAATAATACAAATACATAATAATCTTTTTGAGACCCTGGAAAATTTTGCTACCCATGATGTCCTAAAACAAGAATGTTGGCTGTACATAATGTTCTGAAGTCTCTTCCCTGGATTTGGGTAGGTGGTTTGCACCTCCTCTAATCCTGTAGTGATTTTATAGATCTTTGTCATAGTCTTCTCAGTTATCTTCTTTCCAGATTAAGGTGTTTAGTTTGACTTCTTCCTTGCCTGACAGCCATCTTTATCACTGTTGCCAATGATGCCACCATATTATGCATCAGTACATCTTTTTGGTTTCTTTCCCATTTCTCGCCAAATTATTGGTCATTTTTGCCCATCTTTTTTTTTACTATTGTGAGGCACTGAGTTGATGTTTTTATAGAAGTGTTTACTGTAACCTTGAGATTCTGTTTCTGAGTGGTATTAGCCAGCTGGGAGCTTCACATTCACTTTATAAAGTTAGAATTGTCATTTTTTTCATTATATTACTTCACATTTATCTTTATTGAATTTCATTTGGTATTTTATAGCAGAGTATTGTGAAGTACTGCTGCAACTCTTCTTAATCAGTCTTCATTTTTACTTCTGTGAGTGATTTAAACTTTGTCACTTTGATATTCATGATCATTTATGAATATGACAAATCATATCAGCTTGAGTATATGTCCTCTACAGAGACTCCATTGGTGACTCCTTTCTGTTGTGAAAATTAACCATTTGCTGTTCCCTTTAGTCAGTCAGTTAGATTCCCTTTATTCCAAAGCAGCTTTTTGGGTTTTTTTTCTTTTTTTTTCTCTAGGAGATCTTCAAGAGGTCTTCATGGCATTTTTTCTGGAGGTTTAAGTAGTTATATTCACAAGATTCACATACCTCTCCTTGACTCCTTCACAGAACTGGCACAGATATGTGAAGCAATACTTTGCTTCATGAAATTCATATCAGCTCTTAAATGTTTTGTAGTTTTGACTCTGAACCAGGTGCAGTAAACCAGGTCCCCAGCACTCCAAAGAAAAAAAAGTAATCATAATATCATGGTACTATATAAATAATGAAAAGTTTTAAAACTTAACAGAAGAGAATAAATTGTAATATTAAATTTTTAATATGTTTTAAAATTTTAAGAAACCCTGACATGGTAGGTGCTAAATATTATTCAAAAAGCAGAGTTAAGTTGTGACTAAATTAAACTGTTATATTTACAGATCTCAGTAGAAGCTGGTGACATAGGGATGCTACCTGAGGCATCTCATCACCACTGTAAGACTTCTTTAACACAAATAAGACAAGCAGATGCAATGTTTTGTAGTTAGCTTCTCTTCTTGCCAATGTCTGTCCCCTTAAATTCTTCTGATCCTGGCATTTCTATTTTTGCCTGTGTATGTTAAACACTTAACTTACAAACTGTAGTACAAGAATCCAGAGATGCATCTGAAAGGTCTACAAAAGCCAATCTGTGTTACTGCACCTCCTTTATCAGTCTTTGTGTATTTTTTCTGCTTGTTGTTTGGCCTAGAAGCAATGTGCTCTGCTTTTGCAGTGTGTGGCATAATGGGGTCATGGTCTTTGAGCAGAGTTTCTAGGTACCACTGAAAGTTTAGCAGGGTTTCTCCAGTTGCTCACTGATTCTATTTCCTGCTACAGTATTTTGTGCAGTATAGTATTATTACTCTGGTGTTTTCTGGATACTTTCTGGAAGCAATTACTGAAGCAATTTTAAGTGAGAGGTTACGTACTACAATGTTTATTTCAGCTGTTTCATAGTTAAGTTCCTTTAGCCCTAGTCCTGGAATTTTGTTACTATCCATTTTGTCAATTCTGGCCAAAAATGTTTTCAGCTCACACTTCAATTTGAGACACGACTGTGGTGCCTCTGTTGTCATGTTTCAGAGTGGGACTCTGCCTGGATACTGAAGAGTCCTGCATGCCAAAGAGGGATGTGAAATATTCACCTAAATTTCTGCTGTGGCCTTAATTCATGTGCTCCATTATTTCTTCATCACCTATTAGCCTTGTATTATATCATCCTTACAGACTATCTGGTCACCTTCCTCTTCCTTGTGTATTTGAACAAGACTTATTTTTAGTTTCAAAGCTTTTTGAGAAATGTTTGTGAGATTTTTATTGGCCTGCCTTAAGGAATTTTTACATTTAACTTGTCAGATTTTGTTATTTTCTATTTTCCTTGTTTGGAAGTAGTGTCAGATCTTTTCAAGAAAGCCATCTCAATCTAATAGGTTTCCTTGGTGAAATGTTTAATCTTACTAGCCTTTCCTGGGCTTTGAGGGGAAAGAAGAGGAGGAAGGAAGGTTTTAGTAGATGCTGAAGGGGTTTTATTGTTCATACTTAGTGCTTTAAGAATGCAGAATTGATTTTGTGACATCATTAAGCAACATTTAGAATGCATATTATTATCAAAGAGGAAAAAAATACTGGACTTTCTCAGCATGTGTTAGGATTTTAGCCCTCATCCCCACAAGTGGATATTATTTAAATAAGGCCATTTAAAGTTTCCACTTCAGGATTCAATTGATCAGGAGACAGCCTAGAAAATCCTCAGGACTTCTGTGTGTGTGAAAGGAGAAGACAAACAGTCCTTTTCAGAACCAGTGCAATATCTTGCTTTCTCTATGGCAGTTGTGTCCTGTAGTGTTGTGACAATCTTCCAAGCTGTGCCAGATGTCCGAGCTGCTTCTTGTTTCCCAGTGAAGCCAGGATCCATAGTGCTAATGTGCAGCTATTTATGTGCCTACCTCACACCTGAAAGCTGGCCAAATGAGATGAAAGCCAATTCATCTTTCTAGACCCTGCTCAAAATGTGTATCTGCTTTGCAGGAAGCAGCTTGGCAACAAGCTTGTGCTATTTTACCTCAGGTGCAAAGACACTGGCAGAAGGATTTACTTTTACTGCGTGTGTACAGCAGCTAACATAGCAGGGTCCTGATTTATGGCTGATACTGTTAGGCACTGTTGTAGGTTGAATAATGGGATAAATAATTTATTGTAGCAGGAACTGTGCAGGGGGCACTGACAACTGCTTGTATAATTTCCCACACTTGTAGCTATGTATAACTACAAAGAACAGAGTGAAGCCTTGTTTACAAGCTAGGGATAATAAGTGAGAGTACTCTATCGCCTCTCACCCCAGCTGTGTTGCCACTGGCTGTAACATTTCTCTCCCTCTCTCTTCACTCATCTTTCAGTTCACCTTGAAAGACCCCAAGGATTATATATGGAAAATGCTACCAGCTCTCTAAACTGGCAGAGGTGATACTAATAGATGAGCACTGTTACAGCTGCTGCCACTGGCAACAAAAATCCATGTTCTGATCTCCTAAGTCTTCTGCATTCCCACAACACTTCTGTACACTGAAGTATAGCCTGATTTGATTTTTCTTCTCTGCACCTGCTTATTTTTCTGATAGGTAGCAGGGGATAGGAGTGAGAAATGATCCTCCTTACTGCTGGAGAAGAGAGTGCCCCATCAACACAATTTTTTTTGCTAGTTAAATGCTGGTACATTTACCTAAATGGAAGGAACGAGCCCATATGTACTGAAATTCTACCATCAAACATGGAACAATAACTATCATACATTTACTGCAGCTTGTCACGATTTTCATTGCTCCCATAATCTATAGAAGGGTTTTGTTACCTGCCCAAGAGAAAACGGTGAGTCATTACTCAAGATGCTGCATGTGCTAAAGGGAAAGGAAATTGAATAAGTAAATAACTTTAAGGAAGCTGCTGAAAACTGAAAATGGAAAAATTTAGAATATTGTATGGGAAATAATGTTCCTGAAACTAAAAAAAGTTTTCAAGGGGGAAAGTATAAGAAAATAATTATGCAAAGATTGAATTAGCAGTCTGAATATAAATGACATAAACATGATTTTTTTCAGAGATCATTCCAGTGTTTTGAATTTTTAAATTTATATGACCATAGACTTGTTTTTTTCCTTCCCTTCCCTTCCCTTCCCTTCCCTTCCCTTCCCTTCCCTTCCCTTCCCTTCCCTTCCCTTCCCTTCCCTTCCCTTCCCTTCCCTTCCCTTCCCTTCCCTTCCCTTCCCTTCCCTTCCCTTCCCTTCCCTTCCCTTCCCTTCCCTTCCCTTCCCTTCCCCTTCCCCTTCCCCTTCCCCTTCCCCTTCCCCTCAATTTCATCTTGAGAAAGTTTTTAAATTTAACCTTTTTTTTTTTTATCAGGAGATATTTTTTGGTTCTCAGTTGTTTTCTCACACTGATTCAGTTTCTGTCAGAATGTGGCTTGGAAAATTTGAACAGCTGTGAGTGTAAAAATTCCCCTTTGTTTGTCCATACAAGTCTTGACAACTTTTAATTAAATGTGTTTTTATATCAGCTCTCATAATGGACTTCTGTACATGATTGGGGCCCCTTGGTACTCCTGTAATAAACTCAGGAATATTTGAAATGGTTTAATGATTTCAGAAGATACAATGTAACAATTGGTAGGGCACACCATAGCCTGTCCCTTGCCATACTCCTGATTTGCATGTCTAGGCTTGAAAATTTAGGCTGTATTTCTGTCCCCTGACAAGTTCTGGGGAATTTTTTATTAAAAATGAGACTCCAGATATAGCTTGGATGAAATTTAAAGAGTGAGTCTGGCTGTGGAACAGCTATTTGACTCCTTCATGAACAGGAAAAGAAAATAACAAATGAATGCATGTTTTACACATGTAATTATATTGTGCACAGTTTACTTGGGAAGCAACCCCTTTCAAAATAGTGCAGTCACTGATGCACACCCTCAGTGCTGCAGTTGTCTGGCTCTGGGCTGGCATGCAGCTTTGTTTCCAGCTTTGTGCCAGAGACAAACCATCAGGAGCATGGATACCTCCAGTAACTGCAGCAGGGGGAGCACTATAAAGAGTGGCAACTCTGGAACTAAACATGCTTTACTTGTATTTAGGAGGAGGCAGTAAGATGAATCTCATTGAAATCTGCCAAGCAGAAAGTCCTTGCAGGTAAATCTAAAGCTACATGGGATGTAAAAAATTCTTTTCTCATTTAAAGACTCCATTTTCATAGCTATAAAATCACATACTCTCGTTGTTACTCATCATTACTCAAGATTGTCTTTAAAATAGGACAGATATTGTACCAAATTACAACAGTCCAAAATGATGGACACTTTGGAGGCTTGAGAGTGTATGAGTGCTAAGGGGTAAAGATAGAAATATGTAAAAACGTAATTTGAATTCATTTAATAATTTAAACCAGCAACATATTATCAGAACATATTTAATTTAAAGCCCTTCATTGCTGCTTCTTTTCTATTTTGTGTTATCATTTACTATTTTATTATGCCTCTACATAATGTTTCTGATTAGGATGTTTTTTGTCTTCAGGAGAGAAGACAGATGGAGTGGCTATAGACCTAATGTGTTGCCCTTTGAAATCAAATTATGTATGTGGGCTTTTCTGGGATATCCCCCTTTCTCATATGATACTCTTCTGTACTCAGAAGTCATTTTAAGAGAAGTAAACCACCAATATCAATATTTAATATTTTTTCATTTCAAAATGCACTTTGAGAAAATGCACGTACCTATGTTACAACTGTAATGTAGCCATTGTCTGGTTGTAGCTAGACAATGTTTGAGTCTAAAGCTTGGTGTAATTTATCATCCTCTCATTGAAACCAGTTAATAAACCAGTTGAATCACTACAAGTCCTTTCCCAGACCCCACACTCTTCTCTGTGTGCATTCTCTTGTATATTGTCTTAGTTTAAAATCAGTCTATACTAGTTCCTGTTGCAGGATTATCTTTTTCCTTCTTAACATTTAATTCTTTCTTCTATCAAACCTGTTTTTTCCATAAATTATTCCTGCATTACTCTTCTTGACTGTCATCTTCCTTCATTTATCTGAGGCAGATCCAGTCCATGTCTTGCAGGAATTACACATCCTAGATTTTGAGCAATTTAAGGATAGAAAGATCTCATACAGTTTAAAGTCAGTGAAGGTCCCTCTCCCAAAAGCAATTACATATAAACAAATTTACTGACTGTTTAATAAATGTACAAACACAGTAAAGAGATAAAGATGATGACCAATACATCTTTTCTATCTCTAACTTTTATTAATGAACCATAAAAAATGCACTACTCATTAAGTCTTAATGCTTAATCATGCTAGTGTCATTAAATAGAAAATGTATATGCTCCATCTGGATTATTACAGAATACTAGAGAAAGGCTAAATAAATTCTACATTTAATTTACTTGTTTCTTTGGCACAATAAAGTAAATTAAAATCAATGATTGATTGTCTTTGGAACATTATAATCAGAGCTGAATACATAAACAATGCACCAAATGAATGCTATTTAATCACATTCTTTCTTATGTGTGTCTCAGCCAGTATATCATGAGTCAATAGATGCCATTTATTTTATTCCAAAGAGAAAAAGGAATGCCTTTGTTCAGTTTGATTGTTTCTCCGATTTTGATTTTCTTTGAATCTTTTTCATTTAAGAAAATATCTACAAATATTTAAAAATGTTTAGAAACCTCTGGCATTATATACAACTTTTAGCAATATATTACATTAGCTAGTTAGTCCCTCCATGAGATGCTTGGGCCTGTTTGCTTTGGGTTTTTTTTCAACTGAAATAGGGATTTCCTTTGAATTTTATTTTAAAATAGGCCTTATTCTCTTTTTAATGGAATACATTATTCCCTTTCTATTCACCATGTCAAGGCCTTCTTGTCATGTGTCTTATGCTATCTTTCAGTGAACTGTACTCTTGCACAGTTTTACATATGTGAATCAAACTGCTGGTAAAGCAAAGCTGTGTGTGTGAATTACTGGTGTGAAAAGCTAATTCCAGATGTGGGTTTTAGGAAATGTGATATATGATTATTGCATGTACATTTTATACATTAATTCAAATAAAAATGATATGTGCATTACAAAAGTGAACAGAAGAGGCATGATTTATTGCCCTGAAATAAACTGACTTAGAAATGGAGAAGTAAATTTCACAAAGGTAAACTTGGATTTTAACTTTTTGATTTAGGAGGAGTACTTTTAATCAAGCAGACATTTATGCAGGTCAGAAGTTTGAAGTTTTCTTCTCAGCCAGCTAGTACTGAAGCGTGATAGTAGGGGAATGGAAGGATGGGTGCCCTGTCAGACAGTAACTTGAAGAACTAGAAGCCAAATGTCTTTCAGAGCAAAGTAATCCTAGGGAAAAAAAGTTCAGAGAGATAATGGAGAAGTGGGAATAAAGACACTATGAAATAAAAACTGAATAGAATTTACATTTGATGGTTTATTTGGGCCTGTATGTAATGAACTCTTCTTTTTTTGTTGTTGTTTTATTTTGTTTTGTTTTTGTTTTGGGGGTAATTTTTTTTGTTTGTTTTTTTGTGTTACTTGATACCTTTTCAGCAGGATGAAGTACTTGCTCTAATGTGATTCCTGAGGCTGAGCTGGGCCTGCCACTGACATTGGTGAAGCTGGAGGACCTGTCTGACTATTTTCAATTGGAATACATTGTGGCAAATGAATATATTGGGAAGTAGGTCATACGTAGGGAAAGGAGGGGTAGGAAAGGGGACAGAGTCAGTCATTTAGACTAGTAAAACGTAGCTAATAGCCAGTGCTTGAGCAGAGTTTTGACTAATTGTCGTATCTTTGAGATATGCTGGTTCTGCAGACATTCAATACCCCATATCAAAGCTTCTGTTTCAGAATAATGAAACATTTTCCACCATGAAGTTATTACGCACATGGTTATCCTCCACAGTCCTGTTGAGTAATGTGCCTCATCTCTTCACTACCTGACTTAGTGTAAAGTCAAGTTTCCAGCCTCCTATTAAGAAGGGTGAGGATTTAGAGGCTACAGCTCAACTATGGTCTCCTTGTGCCACTGCAACCACTGAAATTCAGTGCAAGTGAGAGCAGTCTAAAACACTCCCTTTTGCTCTGCAGTCAAATCTGGATTTAGCTTTCTCAGGCTAGTGGCATGGAGAGAGTTGCTCCTCCTTTCCTCTTAACTGTTCATCACACAGCTGACAATACATTTCCCATTTCTGAGCACGCTGCCTCCTAGTCCTGTGCACATAAAGTTGGGTTCCTGGGATTTCAAACATCCGTAATTATGCACTTAAAATGTATTGTTTCCAGATGGTAATGCAACCAGTTATTTCAAACAATGAAAAATCCAGTGATTTAACTGTTTGTAACAGATGAGTAGAAAAGCTGAAGGAATAGAAAAGTGTAAAAAGACTGCTATATAAAGCCATTGGTAGATTTTAAATACAAAGAATTTTGCTAGAAATGTGGGTCTATAGCCTCAAAAAAAATCCTCTCATGCAATACAGACTTGAGGTAATCAAGAGGTAGAAGTTTGTAATAATTCTGGACACATCTCACGTATACAGATATGATTAAAAGCTGCACAAACAAAGGAAACTGCACATTTTTCTTCTTGAGTGCAAAATTTAGTTCTAAGGCTAGAATGAGGAATGAGCAGAAAGTTTTCAGTTTCATCGTTTCCCGCAGCATGTTGATTGCAGAAAAAGCACCTTGAACTACGCTCTTCATGAACCCAGAATCACCATCAGGATGAGCAAACACGTAGAGAATACGTCTCTTGATCAGTTCTTGTCAGTGAATTCTTTTAGCCAGATGTGACAACCAAACAATATGATTTTACAAGTGTGAGGAATGCTGCTCAGGTTCGTGGATTGGTAACCTGAGTCCCTATGATCTACAGGTGTATAGTTGCCTCAGAAAAATGTCCTCTTAATATCATACAATGGTAATTAAGACAATAAGGTCATCCTGCATTATGAATTCTCACTTTTCCCTAGTGCTGATCACTTGCAGAAGCTGTGAAAACAGTTCCCAGTCTCAGGCCTTCTCCCTGTTTTCCACTTTCTTGGAACCACAGTGATGTGAGCAGGCTACAGGTCAGTGCACCCTCCCAGAAATTCTTTGGTGAACCCTCTAGCAGTCCTGTGCCACCGCAGCAGAACTTCTCTTGATGTGGTGGCCTTCCTGCGAGGACTGGCTCGATGTGAGCACACATCTCAGCCCACCACTAATCAGACTGGGAACCATCAAGCATGGGATTCCTGTACTCATGACTGAAAAAGGCATCACTTGCATAATAGAGGTGCCTTCTTGATCATGTGAAAGATACTTTATGTTCATGGAAAAAGATGAGGTATTACATGCTCTAAGCACCTCCTTAACAAGCTATGTAGCTTGTCCTGACCAGAGATCCCAAGGAAGCGAACTTCCTATGTACTGTTAGATGATCAGATAGCTATTAAGTGCTTTGTGTATTCCAAATCATGAGCAACTTCTCATTTCCATCAAATGCATGTTTTTAAGCTATCAGTTGTCAAGTGTTCCAACATACATAAACAATAAAGAGAATATTTTTCTTTTACTGGAAGGTATTTAATTTTCCTGGTTTTCTTTGTTAGAGGGCATATGTGTAGAACCAGGAAAGTTGTGCAGCCAAGGACTCCACACCTTGCTCAGAGCAGAAGCAGCCTGAAGGTATAAACATCCACTCCCATGCCATTCTTACAGCAATTTTAGATAAGATGTATGGGCTCAGGACTGTACCAACAAATAAGAGCCCCTGGGACAGACAGGAGAGTGTCAGATCAGGGATGATTTGACTACACTCCCTTTTCAGACAGGGAAGGAACCAGCTGCCAGGAGAGCACTGGTGTAAGACATGCTGTGCCAGTTGCCTGCATTAATTGGCTACCTTGGCTTTAGAGCTGTTTTGTGTCAGCAGCACAGTGCTAACCAGCTGCAGCACAAATCTGAATTTGGTCTCCACATCGCTTCACAAAAGCTACATGACTGATTGCTCCACTGCTGGCTTTTAAACTATTTACTACTGGAGCCCTCACTAGCAATGAACACCCTGGCCACTGTAACAGTGTGGGGTTTGATTGTCTTGTTCAAACCTCCCACCAGCGTAGCTTGCTCTGCTCTGGTTCTGTTAGCATAAGCAGAAATAACCTAACAGAGTTGGGATGGGATGCTTTAACATTGCAATTCTGCAAGCAGTACAGCACTGCTGCCAAAAAGAACAGCCCTGCCCTTTCTCTGTTCCCAAATGCTTGCTCTTGTCCCCTTGTTGCTCCCTGCCTGCTGCCAGTATAAGTATTTGCATTGCCAAGCAATGAGGTAAAAGGGAGAATGGGTCCACTTCAAAGTTCGCTCAAAAGAAAAAATAGCCATGATTAATTTTAATCCAGATTAGTTCAAACTGTTTTGCTGCTCAGTAATGAGAAGCCTCTGTCAGCCTAAAGCAGAGGGCAACTGAGAGGGCAGATGAAGGGCAAGGCTGCTGTTCTTGGCTTACGCTTCTCAGAAATGTGGTAAAATGTGATCCTGTTCTCAAATGCCCTTAAAATGACACTATTATTCTCTTCTTATTACTCTACTTCTCTCAGTTCTCACTTGAGGTCTTTTTAAAAGCATTCATTAAGGTGTTTTTATTGGCCCTTGTCATCTAAAGTTTAATTTGCGCTTTTCTTCCTGGTTTGATGCTACCAATGTTCAATAACGGAAACATTTTTATTGATAATACATAACATAGAAAATGCACTTTGTATGGAACTCTCTTTTCAGAGGAACAAACATAGTGTAAGCTCCTGCATGAACAGAACATCTCTTGTGTGTTCAGAGACATTGGTTTCCTGATAACTACCTACTTAACCAAAAAGCAAGGACCATTCCTTTATTTTTATCTTCCAGAGATGCTCCTAGTCTAAAAGAGCATAGTATTACTGTAATCAGGAAGAATGTGGATGTGCGGACATAAAAAATGTGGACATAAAGAATGTGGATGTGTGGACACAATTCTACCACTCAGATTTTAGGTACTTGGCTTCAAATCCTGTTCCAAAAGAAAGATTAATGAGCATAGTCCGTCACCCAGAGGAGCAGAACCTGTTAAATAAAAAAATGCCATCAGTTAAACAGCAGCCTCACTGTTACCACTTTCTTAATAGTTCTTTTTCTGCAAAAAAAGAGCTGATCAAAGCTGATAACATCTGTACATGACAGCAAAACATTTATTCTTATTTTAGAGATTTCTCTTTGATTTCAATATTTAATATTTGGAATACAAGAGTACCCTCACAGGTAGACTCCAGAGTCCCTGTGTGTCTCCAGCCTGGCTCACATTACCCTTCAGTTCCACAAGGCTACCAGAACCCTTCACAGGCATGAAGAATGAACCACGGGCAGGTCAAATTCATACCCAGAAGTTCACTGCAGTTTCATTATGCTATTGTTTAGTTCCATGTTCCTGCTGAAAATATGACATTTTTTATTGAACATTGACATTTGAAAATTTAAAACTAACATAGTACATTTCTTCTGAAATATTTGATTCAGGAAACAAATGACAGACACATATATTTTTAGATTTCATTGGCTTTTGCAGAAACACTATGCAAATCGTTATTTGCTCCCAATTTTTAACACCTTTTTTGTTTTACTTAGGTAAGTGGATAAACAAAAAAAAGTATGAGCTTTTTAGAGGAAAACCACAAAAACTTCTCTGAAGTTTTAGTTTTTTGTGTTCACCATGGAAACATTCTTTGAGACATTAATTAGGAGTCAAAGAGAGATTAGTTAGTGGAACACAGTCTCTGCCTAGAAGTGTTGTATATGTGTATCACAACATATCAGGAAACTTTTGAAAGGATAAATAGCAGACTCTGATACTAGACATGCAAATATGGCTCTCAATCCAGATTACCATTTTTAAAATGTGATATGAAAATCCACTGCAAAAGGCAGTCTCAGACAGAAACACTGAAACATTCTAACCCCTATAGCGATCACTGCATCTGTATACAGCTTTGTTAACTACAATATTAAAAAATTAACTGGGACTCCAGTTAACAGTCACAGTTGTAAATTTGTTGTGGTGCATTAGAGAATCTGGCCCAGTGTGTGTCACAGTTGTTTAATTCATCTAAAGTTGGCAGGTTTTCTTTTTACTTAAATTAATATTCATACCCATGCAAGCTGTCAAATTGGAATTACTCTTAAGGGCTTAAGCTGAGCTGCAGCTGCAGTGGCAATGGGGCAGGGAAAGGGGGACTTGCACCACTCCCTCTCCTGATGCCCAGGACTGAAGAGGTTGCTCCTGCCACTGCTGGGTGGCCATAGTCTTAAGGATGTCCTTTTCTTTAATGGATAAAAACCAGGTATGGAAGAAAATATCCTTGCAACTTTAAATGAGTAAATTATCATCTATCATCACAGCCCTATTCTCTCTTCTGCTTGAACAAACTCTCCTCATTAGAGCTGGGAAAAGTATTTGCAGTAAAGCATTTATTCAGAGAATGTAACCTTGTATTTTTTGCTTTTTTCTATTGAAATTTACCTGCAAACAGTCTGATTTTTATGTGCTGTCCTATTATTCAGAGTTATTCAGTGAGTTCTTTATGCAGCTATATTAGAGTTTATGCACTGCTCCTGAGCTGCTCACTCTGGCCATTTTTCTCAAGTATGAGCCAGTTATAGTTTGCTATTTGTTCAGAGGATGATTCAAGTAAATTTCTTAACATTGCCTTCATTTTCTTTTGAACATCCTGGAGGACTGCTTAACTTAGGGCAGGATCTGTTGCCTAGGGGCAACCATGCTGTCCAGAGTCTTTGTAAACTATCCTGGCTGTCATGATGGCTCTCTGTCTCTGACACATTTCCTTCCCTTTGCTACTCATGCTGTCTTTGTGTTAGAATTTTTGACAGCTTTCTATAATTCAAAAAGGGACTCCCTGGTATTCTATGGGGTCCTGGTATTGCAAGTATCTATGTGTCATCCACTTCCCTTCATTAATTTCTCAACTCAGTCTAAAAACTCATTGGCTTAATTTGTTTTTCCAAATAGCTTTGGGAAAGTTGTTCTAGAATCTCATTCCTTTGTTGGCTGGAGTCCTTCTAATTCCCAGCATAGAGCTATTATCATAATACTGCTTCCCACATTCTTCTTCGAATCCTGGGACTGCAGGTTTCTTTCCTTTAAGAGCCCTTTAAAAGCAAGTGCAGAGCTTGATGAAGTAGTAAAAAGTTCCAACGGCGTATTTAACTTTAAGCATAGGGCTGTAACTTTAACAAATGTCAAATGAATGCAAAACTATGAGACTACATTATGTATGTTAAAATAATTAACTAGTACCCAGCTTCTCAGACATCATTGGTCATCCAAGCTAAAAATTCATCAGCACCAACTTCTTGATCAGTGTACATGGTTACATTTAACAGTCAGAGTGTGTGCTATCAAATTCTGGAACTGCTGCAGCTTCCATTCAACCAATGCATTATTGTTATCCTCACACACTTTACAGCTTTACTTAGTCATGGAGAAGACTCAGACTTTTTTTCTTTATGCAAACTAAGTTTCCTGTGTAAACACTTGACTACTGGAGTTGGCCTTATACAACTAACAAATATTACCAAAGATGGTAAAATCATCATCATCATAAGTGGTAACATGTATTGTCAGTATATATGGACATCAAAAAGCATGCTTATGTACTGGCAATTCAAAGTCCACAACAGAACAAGTAAGTAACAGAAATATATCTGCAATGTGTAGAAAATTGATAGATAAAACCAAGAAGGAGTGTATTTACCTCCTTGTGCCTCATAGATCATTATAATACAAATCCATCATTGTGAACCCTCTGTGAAGAATTGTTAAAATCTCTAAAAGTAGTTTCATAGACTGGTCTCAACAAACAGTGAGTCTGAAGAAAAGTTTCAAAAGTAGGTGCTTTTGTTGTAGGCTTAAGCTTATTACAAGCATCACATTTCAATACAATGTAGACAACCAAGTTTAGGAGCCTAAGTTCTGCACATTGGAACCAGTAGAAATCTTAATAGGACAAAGTCTCTTTAGTTGTTTAACAGACTAGAGTGGAGAGTGCCTCTCAGATTCTCCCTTTCCTCCAGCTTCTAGAGGAGGATCAAGCTTTACTCACCCCATAGGTAATCCACTAAGCATAACAAAGGAAACCCTGTAAAACCTATAAATTCTGTGTAAGTACATATATGACAGGGAATACTGTCATTTTATTATTAATTCAGATATTCAGGGACTAAATTATGAACTCAGCAATGGAAATTGAAAACTGAAAATGTATTTATTTCAGAGCTACATATAATTATATACTTCTAGTTTGCTCTGTCTATTTTAAATTACTTTATGCAAATCTAATTTTCAAGGATTATGTATAGAGTAAAATTAGATGAGCCCTTAAAAAGCTAATATAATATAATTGTGGTGTTATTGTGTGTGTGCTTAGTGTGTACATAAGATCTAGATGTTAATTAGTAAATCAGGCTGATTTAACAAAAATAAATTTGTTCTGATGAAAAACTGAAAGGAAAGACAATTACATCCTAGAAAGTTATTGTTTGTACTATGAGCTCCCTGAAAGGAAAAAAATTAACGTAGCAGAAAATACTTCTAGAAAAAAACAACAATTAAGCCATGTACCCAGGAATTCATTGTTACCAGTACCTAGTCTGATGGCTTTCCACAAAAAGACACGAGTTGTTTACCCTGACTGCTGATTGTGTAATGGTAAGGCAGCTTTATGCAACCATATATTCCACTTGGGTCTATCACTGCATTTCACTTGTCAGTAATGGAGTCAGAGAAATTTGCATCAGGTGTGTACGCAGTTCCTTAACCCTTCTTTTGAGGAATACAGCTGGCTCCAGAGCGTTAAAAACCCTGTCAGTGTTACACCCAGTCACTCAAACCTAGGGCTTATCCAAGGTTCTTTGGCTTTGGGTAGATGCAAAGGAGAAAATTCTAACCCAATATTCTTGAGGTTAAAATACACAAAATCTTACTGGCAAACTATTGACAACTAAAGAACATTGGCAAAAGAGTAAATACTACAATAACATCACTTATCATAGCATATACTTATCTCATTGAACACAGAAAACCTAAAAATCCATTAGATGTTACATTCTATGAGATGACAGAGGAAGAAGAAGAAAGGGAGAATACCAGAAAAGATATAGAAAAACAGGCATATAGCTACCAATTCCTTGCTTCCAGTGATGTGAAACTCCAAGGTGAAGGTAGGGATAAAGGACAATGTGCTTGCCTTGTAGTGACCTTTCTTAAACCTTTTTGGCCCATCTTGGGTCTTCCTCCCAGGAGGGACTTCCAGTCTCTCAGCCTCCCATGGACTGGGTGAGGCAAAGCTGGGGCTGTTTCCTGTGAGCCAAGATTGACAGACCCTGTGTGAGTGGGGAATATGGGGAACAGGGCACCCCCTCACCAGAGCAAGGTCTGACCCCCCCCACCACATATTCCAAGCTTCCAAGAAGTCTTGAAACAGATTACACGTTCCAGTCTCTATTCCATTGACAGTCAGTCAATGTACAGATTTCCTGAACCAAAATTCCCCTGGTGTATCTCCTCAGACGGACAGGCTGTTCAGAGGCTTGGTTCAAATAACAGCCTTGCACTTTATGTAAAAAGAAAACTTCAGGCAAAATATTTCTGCTTCATAATCATAACAAAAGAAGGGTTTTTTAAACTACAAATATAATAACTGTAATTCAGGTAAATTTTGTTATTTACAATGAAGTGGGCAAGTCAGCTTTACCTTTCTTATTGAAAGCTGACATTTAATGCCTGAAAATAGATGAGAAATGAGTGTGAATTACTCAGAGAAAAATGCTGCCAACAACAGAAACTTTAGAACAATTGCATGGAAAAACCTCTCAGCCTACCTTCCCAGCCCTATTCAGGCCTTAGCAAAGTGTTCACTGCTTCCCAAACCCCCACTGACTTTAGTGGGAGTTCTGAACAGATCCAGAACAAGAAGTACTGCCCACATTTCCCACTGTGGCAAAACCTCTGCTGTGACCTGTGGTGGTTTATCACTGGTCCCCAGATCCAAAATCTCATTCACCGGGTCACTAAAGCTGAGCAGAGCCTGAGTGCAGCAAATGTCACAAGTATTTCAGACCAACCTAGCATCTAAAATCCCTGGTTGTGAATAACACGGCTGGTATCTTTCTGATGCCATCTTTTCAAGTCTAACACAAAATCCTCAGTAAGCAAAGAAAAACAATCCATTCTATATTCCATTTCAGATGCTACAAATTCAGCTTTGTATTTTGAAGGACTTTTCTATATAAATATGTATGTCAGTTTTCTTGTCAAGTTTTTCCATATTGAAATTGAGGCTTGTACCAATGTTTATGTACAAGGAATGGTTCAAAATTGATGCTGATCTGCAAAGAGAAAGCCTTATAGTATCAGGATCTTCAAGTTCCAATCCTGGCCCTTCATAGGACACTCCAAGAGTCACACCTGAGTGATTGCCCAAACAGTTCTTGAACTCTGCTAGGCTTGGTGCTGTGACCACTTCTCTGGGGAGCCTGTTCCATTACTCACTCTCCATCTTTGTGAAAAATCTTTTCACACAGATATCCAGCCTAAGCCTCCCCTGACTCAGCTTCATGCCATTTCCTCAAGTCCTGTCAGGGAGAGTGAAGAGACAAACATTTATATCTTTACATTTATATATATAAGGTTTGTATTTAGATCTGTATCATTTACCAGCTTTTTGGTTCCTGCAATTAATATGGGAGACAGTTGTAAAGAACTTGTGCTTGATTCCAGTTTTTCTGTTCCTAGCTATGGGGACATACGTTATGCATTGTACCAAAACCAAAAGAGAATAAAAAAAGGTAAGAAGAGCTAAAGGCAGAAAAAACCAAACCTAAAGCTGAGCTGAAGTCTATCACTGACAAACCAGAATGAGTTATAGGGACTTAAAACACTCCTGTTTTTAAAGCTGCTTTCATACTGTCAGGGTCCCAGAGGTACCGCCAGTCCTGCCTGTTCCTGCCCAGCCCCTGGGCTCCCCCAGTCCTGCCCACAGCCCAGGATCCCATCTCAGCCCCAAAAGGGCCATCAGAGCCTGGCCCAGCATTGCCTCAGCAGCAGGGCTCATCTACAGCTCCCCACAGCTTGGCCTCCCCAGGCACAAGCCCAGCCTGGGCTGATGTCTTGTGTCTCTGACACTGACCAGTGCCCATGCCTTTCCCCATGGATCTGCCCAAACACTGAGGGGCTGTGCCTCACCATGCCTCCCCACACTGAGCCTGGTCATTTAAAACACTTCTTTAAAATAATGAAAAAAAACCCATTCACAATGAACATATATTTTCATTCTATAAAGCACTTGCATTTTAATGAAGAATGCAGTTTCCTAGCAGCAGGTGTTAACATCGAAATGAAAAATTAGATCATTATATTGTGTATCTGCTTTCAGAAGGAAAATTGAAAATAGGATTTACTAAAAACACTGATAATATCTTAAAACCCTCATTTGTCTTTAAAGCTGTATTAAATTTCATGGGGTTTCTAGTTTGCTTGAGGTATTTCAAGGCTGCTTGGGGAATACACAGTGGAATGTTTTTCTAAGCTATCATAACTCTAGGTCTGCCTGAAGTGTGACCTGTTGATAGCTTTATGGAGGTGTGTTTGGATCCCTGTATCCTACCTCATTCTGGGAAAGCTTGAAAAGCAATTACAAATCTTCTGATTCTCAATCTTTCTGGATCAAATGCCAAAATGAAAGGTGAAATCTGAGGCCACAAGAATCTGTTCTTAAATTCTGATTCTGCAGACCCTAAATGTATTTGCCTAATCTCTGCCCAGCATAAAAGGCTATGCTTGGTGTTAAAAATTAAGTAAATACAGAAATCTTTCTAGGATTAGGATTATCCTTTGACACTGTTACTTTTTTTTTCACCAATAATTTCCTCTAACTAATATTCACGATGAAGAATGGAACAGTCAAACTATGAAGGAAGTGTTTCTGCTGTCATCTGTGATTATTACTTTAGTCCAGTGGGCAGAGTGAACAAAATGCACCTCCTTGAAGTCAGGACCATGACAGGATAATTTGGTGCAGGCTGAGGAAAACTCCAGGAGAGACAGACAAGTAAATGCTCATTAGACAAATAGTATATACCATTAAAGAGCTACAAGAACAGTCAAATACTATGACTTTCACTTTATCCTCTTTAAACAAGATCTTTTACTGATGTTTTTAGTTCTTCAACCTGAAAATTTTCCTATCTTTGATTCTGAAGATTATAATCTAACAAGGCATAAACCTATAGGAATTAGAAGTCTCTATTTCATACTTGTAATATCTCTTATTGCTATCTGTCATGCTGTATTTCTACGAATGTGAACAACCTTGGTTTTCTGCTTGGGATGCAATCAGATAAGAAGGACAAGTTTTGATGTCCTATGATTATAGTTTTTGCATAGGAAATCATTCACTTATGTGAGGGTATGGCCATGTGTTCATGGACATATCATAAAGCATTTGAGGACATGCTTTCTTTTCAAGAGCACTGAATTTGCATCCATACAGCACATCTTGTTGGGCATTAAGAGAGTCCACAGGGCTCTTTAGAATTTAGACCATTTTTTCACCTACTTGGCATGCATGGTGCTGAATGAGGGCTGACTTCACTATATAGCAGGAAATTACTTTCTATGGTTACTTGACTATCAGTTTCTATACCCAATTCATGGATAGAAAAATCTGTAAAATACAGTTCTTCCTATTTGCTTTGCACATGATTTTATTCTTATATTGCATTCTCTGATATGTTCTAGAAATCCTATGCTTTCTCATAGCCATAATTCATTTTAGCCTTCTTCTGATCCAGGTTCTTTCTCCCATACTTCTCTTCTTGTCCAGTGCTTTCAGCTACAGTACAGGGTTATTTTATTATTTTAGTTCCTTGTGCTCCTGTGGAAGTCATGCTCAACAGCATTCTGTTGTGAATTTTTTTTATTTGTGAAACCTTATACTCTGGAATAATTCTTATCACAAGTATCCTTTTTTTGGGGGGTGGAGGGTCAATTTTGACCAGCTAGAGGACATAACTAAATGCTTCAGGAACATGGGAAAACAAAGAGAAAAGTATCAGAGATTCATAAACCTCTAAGAAACTTACTCTCACTTGTTGTGTTTTAACCCCAGCTGAAAATGCAGCCTCATGCAGGCACTCACTCTTCTCCCACCCTCCCTTGATGTGAGAGGGGAGAGACCCAGAGAGTAAAAGTGAGAAAACTCATGGGTTGAGATGAACACGGTTTAACAAGGAAAGCAAAAGTCATGCATACAAGCAGAGCAAGACAAGGAATTCATTGACTATTTCCCATGGGCAGACAGGGGTTGAGCCATCCCCAGGAAAGCTGAGCCTTGTCATGTGTAACAGTGACTTGGGAAGAAGACAAATGGTATCATCCCAAATGTCCCCCTCTTCTTTTCCCCCAGCACTACATGCTGAGCACGATGCCCTATGGTAGGGAATATTCCTGTGGTCAGCCGTCCCAGCTGTGTCCCTTCCCAACTCCTTGTGCACCCCCAGCCCCCTGTTGGGGGTGAGGGGTGAGAGGTGAGTCTGTGAACCCTGCTCTGAGGTGACTGAAATATCCCTGAATTATCAGCCCCGTGTCAGTGCAAATACAGAACACAGTCACATTGTAGCTACTGTGAAGAAAATTAACTCTATTGCAGCCTAAATTATCATGTTCCCCACCCCTAATTCCATGAGATTTAGCTACTTCTCAGAAGAGCACTATTCTTGGGGAAAAATAGTGGAAAGTTATGGGCCTCATGCCATTGGTGCAAAAGCAGGGCCTGAATATGGTGAGTACAAGTAAAATGTCCTCAGCACTAGCTCTTAGCATTTCATTTATCTGGTTCCATACCCATCCTGCCATTCTTATTATTAATCTCTGTATTATTTGATTTAACTAAAAAAACTTTGTAGTCTACTAAATACTTCAGTGAAGGCCAGAAAGACGATGCTTCCTCTAAGCCTTCTCTATAGAAAAACACTTATCCATAAAATTTACCAGCTCACAGAGCCTGGAACATTGTATTTTTGGTAACTATCATCTTTTCAGTTTACTTTCATATCTTCAGGTATTCACCCTTCCAAATACATATGTTCTCAGAACATGTAACTTTAATAAACTTCAGCCCCAGGTAGAATTTTGTCTTAAAAGCCATACATAGAAATATAAATCTCAGGTGGTTTTATTAAAGTTTTGTATACTGTGCAATGTGGGTTATATTTTGTGCTTCTCAAACACATACCTAGTTAAATACACATCCTGGATGAGCAGAATCTGCTTCTTACTTCTCTTCCTTTTGCTCCTTCGGTTTGGTATTTAAAACTGTCTTAATGCTTTCCTACCTAAAAGGGTGAAAGAAAAGGGTAGGAAAACACAGCTTTCCAAATCTAATCTGACACAATATTGTTTTACAGTTGTCTTGTAGTTATTTGATTACTGTCACTACTATTTAATACACAAATGAAGAGCTGTATCTACTTGGAGGATACAATACTATGTATTTCACAGACACAGGAATCAGGTAACTCACTAAAATGCCTTGTAGAAGATAGGGTTTTAGTTTTGTGTTTTGTTTTTGGGTTTGTTTGTTTTTTCCTTTTCTCCCCCCCCCCCCCCCCCCCACCCAGGGCAAGCTTCAATGTTTTGTGGCAGAAGTCTCTGCATTGTTAAACAGCAGCTGGTAACAGGCTGTAGGAAAATGCTGCCTGGTAAGTGGAACATGTCTTCATACCTATAAAAAATAATCTGATTTATCTATACTTTGTTGGAGAGAGGAAAAAAGAAAGTAGCCAACACTTCATCCACACATCATGCCCACGCCGTATTTTTAAGAGACGGTGATATATTCGGATTTATTATCCCGCCCCAGAACATCACTTGTCTATGACCAAATGACAGGTATAGATGTTGTAGGGAGCGCAGTATCCCCACCGATCCTGCTTCTCCCAACTGCCCCTGGAGAGGCCCCTGGAGAGCACTGTTTGTTCATCCATCTCTTTGTACGCTATGGACTTGGTAGTGCTGGATTGACTGATCTGAGATCTTTTCCAACCTAAACCACTCGCGATTTACCACGGCCAGGAGCGGTGACTGCCGGAGCCGAGTCCCTGTTCCCGGAGCCCATTCCCAGTTCCCACCCGCGAGGGGCAGCAGGAGCCGGCGGGCTCTCCTGGCACAATGGCGCTGCCAGGAAGGGAAGCCCCTTCCCCGGGGCACGGCTGGCGGGCGGACACGGAGGGGATGGAACATCCCGAGACGCTCGCTGCCCGCGGCCGGGGCGGCGGGACGGGGACGGGCTCTCTGGGTACCGCCCGGCACCCGCAGGCAGGGGGCACCCAGCCGCAGCCAGCGGGACTCCCAGCGCCGGGCTCCGGGCTGCTTCCCTGCCCCGGAGCCCGCTCCGACCCCGGCACAGCGCGGGCGGCGAACAATGGCCAGCGACCGCCCCCGGGCTGCCCCGGCCGCCACACGGCCGGGCTGCTCCGAGCCCTCCGGGCTGCTCCGGGCCGTCCGGGCTGCTCCGGGCCCGCCCCGCCGCTCGGCGGCCGCCGCTCCCCGCCCCTCCCGCCTCAGCCGCCGGAGTCCCTTGAACTTTCCCCGGGCGCTCGCAACAAGCGGCCCACGCCGGGCTGCCGCTGTCCGCAGAGCCCCACGCCCCTCCCGGCAAGTTCCGCTCAAGCACAGCCTGCCCTCGGAGCCTCCAAAATCCCCGCAAACTGCCCGCCCGGGGACCCCCGGCAGGGCGCCTGAGAAAAGCCCGCGCCGCCCCCGCTCCTCTCCCGTTCACACCTCGCACAGCTCCCGCCCTCCCTCGCACGCCCACCCGCGCCCCCCGCCTCCCCACCCGCGCTCCCTCTGCCCACCCCGCCCCGGTCCGCGAACGCCCACCCCCGGCCGCTGCCCCTTCCCCAGAGCCAGAGCCGGGCAGAGGCTCCGCTGCCGCGGCTGCCAGCCCTGGGGCCGCGCCGACCCCGCCGCGCTCCTTCCCGCCGCCGGAGAGAAGCCCCTCCACAAAGGAGCGAGGCAGCGGGAGGCGGGGGACACACGCACGCCCGGCCGCTCCGTCCGGATGCGGTGAGCCCCAGGCTCGCCTCCGGGGCCGCGCCAGTGCGGGAGGGAAGAAGCGGAGCGGCGGCGGCGGCGGCGGCTCTCCGGCTGCCACCATGGGCTGCTGCACGGGGCGCTGCACGCTGATCTTCCTCTGCTCGCTGCAGCTGGTGAGTGCCGGGGCACGCTTCGCCTTCGCGGGGGCTGGGCAGGGTCGGGCGCTGTCTCCCCCGCCCCGGGCACGGCTCCGGGGGCGCGGAGCGGCGCTGGCCCGGCCGCGGAGCTGTCCCTGCCCGCCGCCCCGACGGCGCGCCCGACCCGGGAGTTTGGCGGTGCGGAGCGGCGGGGAGCGGAGCGGCGCCGCGGCTGGGGACGGAGCGGGCCGGCCACCTGAGGCGGCTGCCGCGGCACCGGGCGGTGTCTGTCAGCGCTCCCCGCCTGAGGGAGAGCGGCTCCCCGCCCTGGGAACACTTCGAGAAGGGGCCAGTCCCGCTGGCTCCGGGCAGGGGCTCTCCCCGTCTGCCCAGAGAAGAATGAGGCTGACGGTGCCCCGGTCACTGCCTGCGGGTCGGCGGTGGGGCCGGACACTGCTGGGCGCTGCCGGCGCGCTGGGAAGATGCGGGGACCGGGATCGCCGCCTCTCTCTTTTCCTATTTTTCTTAGCCTGTGTAAAAGCCGCGTGTGCCGGCCCTCTCCCGTGACTTTTCTTGGGGTTCCTTTCCTCGGCTTAACTATTCCTCAGCGTGGATTTGAAACAACAGAACGGTGCCGCTTCTTCTCTTTGTTTAGTGGAGTTGGCATATTTATTGTAGAGAAAAGAGTTGTTGAGATAAATCACCGCCAAACAACAATAATCCTTCATCTGGCTCATTAGCAGGATGATAAAATAATGCTCTCCCCTTAACGGTAGTCCCTGGTCCCAAGAGTGTTTTAAAAGATTTTTCTATTTTCTGGTGACTCAATGTCATCATTTTGCCACATGATCTCTCTTAAAATGAGCCGAGTTCCTTGTCTGTGTGTGTCTGTCAAGAAGAAAAGTGGAATGCATTTAGTATGTGTGTCGGGAGGAGTTGTTTGTTTGTATTTGTAATCCTTTGCTCTCTTTCCATTTTTCTCTTACAGCACTTTGAAATTGCTTCTGTTTCAGAGGTAATACTCCAGAAGTAATTGCACATCTTGCATTTATTTGAAAATCCCCTTTAGTTTTCAAGGCTTTGTGCCAGGTTCTTAGCCTGTGTAAACTGGTGTGTCTCCATTGTTTCCAATGTGAGCCTGGACCTTATTCACATGTGAATAGAGTGATGGACTTAGCGTGGTATAAGTAACTCAACGGCAGATCCTTGCCCAGAGACAGAGGAGGCATATGATTTGCACTCCTAGTGTGAGGAAAGTGTTCTGTATACATTGCTGTTATTTTTTATTTCTTGTTTTGTATCAGTTTTAGGCTAAGGACTGCAGCAGAATTGCTCCTGATTTACATCATGCATGTGGGAGGGGAAACAAACCCTATTTCTTCAAATATATCTCTTTGCCAGTTATGAGGATTATAATAACTGTATTTACTATTCTGTGGAATTACTGGGAGTCTATAAAAATTGAAGTAAAGTGTGAATGGCCACCATAATCTCTAGAGAAATTCATAAAAAGTCTTTCAGGAAAAGAGTCGTGTTTTATAAAAGACCTATCAGATGATATAACAACTTTCAAAAATTACTTCAATGCATAGTTTTTTCTGCTGTTCTTACATGTTTTATAGTGATGTTCCATTGTCATATCTACATCTTTCAGGTGCTGATAAATGTCTATGTGGCAAAATGCTGTCATTTAAATTTATTTTCATTTAAAAATGGAAGTCTTTATATTCAAGAAGTAATCTAGTAGATATTATGTCCTGGTTCCAACCAAGATGTGATTAATTTTTTTTACATTAGCCTGAAGGGGACATAGCTTGGACCTGCAGGTTATCCTGTACTGCCTCACATCATTGTCAGGGATGGAAGAAAAGGACTCTCTTCCAGGGAGAAGGGGCTCCTTCTGTTTGGGGTAGTGTGGCACCAGTCCCAAGCTGGAGAGAGTGGTGGGGTAGCCCTGGTTCCAAGCCAGGGAGAGTTTGGCTGCATGGCTGGGGTCTGGTGGGGCTGGGATGAGCATTTTCCATCCCTTTAGCATGCTTTTGGTATCAATATTGTTGATGTTGCTGCTCCTCTTCTAATCTCATTGCTGTTTCCAGTAAATTGTTCTTCTCTCAACACATGAGCTTTGCTTTTTGTGCCTCGAATTCTCCTCTCCAGGCACCTGCAGGGGGAAGGAAGAAGGAGTTGAGGGAGGAGAGAGTGGCAGCATGATCTGGGAAGTATCAGTGGAAGAATCATTCCTGAACCTCAACACATGAACTTAAAGCTCAGATGCTGTCCATGATCTCACTGGTGGTAGTGTTCAGTTTATATATGTAGAAGTTAACACCATATAGAGTTTAAATCATTTTCTAATATCTTAGAGGTGATGAATATAAAACATATGCAGCAAAACTGCACCCCTGGAATTATTCTCATTGAGATTTATTTTACATCCACTTTGCATCCACTTATGGAGAGGTGATTGTAGACAAAATTTAGATTAAATCTTGCAAAATCCAAGCACTTGTAGCGCTAACTTGTAGAATTTCAGAGGTACTGATGATTTATATGATTTGAGGAAAAACTTTAAAAAGGAAACATATGGGCACATGTTTTAAAAGAAGTTGTTTACATTAGTTGTGTTCTGGTCATGTCTGAGAAGGGCAACAGCTCAGGCTTAGCCTTAGGATTAACTTTAGATATTACCTGAGAAAGAAGTATATAATGAAATACAGTTGGCAACACCTTTCATAGCATGTGTGCTATGTAGATTCTCTTCTGTATAAGATGAAAAGTAAAAAAGCCAAATCCCTGGAGACATATGCATAAACAAGATTTGCTTCTTGTTCTAAAGAAGAGTGCATTGTTCAGTGTCTTTAAGGCACAGTTTCTTCATTCTTTAAAACTTTAGTCTTCTCTAAATTTTGCCTTCTTTATCTCAGCAACGTAGAAATAGTCGAGGAATAGAAGAGGAAAACTGTTACTGCATTACTGTGAATAAAATGCCATTTCTCTAATGTTAACCCACTAAGTGTGTTAACTGCAAGATGATTTGCTTGTAATTTTCTGTGCTGTTTGTCAGGGGATTTTTGACATAAAATGGCAATAATAGTGATTTTCAGTTATGCTTTAATCCATGAAAGTGGAGGTTTTTGGCTGACACCTTTTACTTTTTATAATAAACACAATTAAATGTTTCATTCAGTAATCCTAAGGACGGTTTGTAAATAGTCTTCTATCATTTAATAATAACTTCATTTGTAAATGAGAATCCATATCATTATGTGTAACGTAGAAAAAATAATGGAAAAAAACCATTGAGATGGAATTGTAGGTGGCACAAGTTCAGGAAAAGCTCCTAGTCACTTCCAGGGTTTTATTGTACCCCTTCAGGTGGATTCTGCTTCTGAAAGCCAAGGAAATTGTGTGTAAGGAGAACTGTATCTTGCCCCACCACCCCTCCTTGATCTTTCATTGTTTTGCTCTTCCTGACTGAAGCATTGTCATATGTCATTGCCAAAGGTGTCTGAGCAAAGAACAATGAAGTGTGTGTGTACCTTTTTGTGCATAAATATGTCATTAGGATTATTAGGAGCTATGTATACATTGGGGAAATATATCATCAGGATATATGAATCCTTTGGATTACAGCCATAATTCTTACTGATGCCACCAGAAGTCTGAGACATTGGCCTTGTCTGTACTAGAAAATTAAACCAGCTGGCAGAGATTGTGCCTGTGCTATTGCAGACACTGTGCCATAAAACACTGAAAGATGAGAATGTTTGGCAAATAAAACAAATTCAAAAAATATTAAATTCTGGAAGGGGTAAATTGACAATGAATTGCAGCAAGATTTAGCTGTGTGAATCCAATTGGTGTTAATAAATGTCACACAGTGAAAACCTTCATGCTGCTTTGAAAATGTGTTTCTGAGAAACTGCCTTTGCAGGATAATGTTGTTTCAACACTTTCAATAAGTGGAAGTTTTTGGGACATAGAAATATATAGATAAACACAAAAAAATCTAAATACAGGGATGGTGAATAGGATTTTCAAAGTGGTGAAGGGGTGGTTGATGGAAAGTGTGTTACTAAGTCCGTTCATGACTTTGACAGTCTTGTTTCATGTGTTTATCCTTGGGCTCCTCTGCACAGTGCTCATTCTGTAGATCCTGATTTAGAAGAGTGTAGTTTACCCAGTTATAGCTAGTGTAAAATAGGCTGTTCCCTACTTAACCTGTTATTTTCCAAATAATGAAAGTGTCAGCAGGCCACATGGAAAAATTATTCCAGTGGAAATACAACTTCTATGTACTAATGTTTTGTCTAGTGTTTGTTTGGGAAGTGCAGTTGGTAATTTTAACAGCCTAATCCCTTTTGATAGTCAGAAGATTTATATTTATGGTTGCCATTAACATTGATGATATTGATGTGTGTAAATCCTTACATTTGGAGATGAGACTGTATTCATTAGAATGGACAATACTGTTTCATCGTTTGTTGCTGGACATCATACAATTTCAGCAGTTGTGTGGGGAAGTGATATATGTATATATCATGCATAGATTTTCATTTCATTTTTAAATACTTTACAGAGCTGGATACTATAACTTTATATCTTTGACTCTTGATGCTTGTATGTTAGAGCTGACAGATACCAGTTATTCAGTTAACAGCTCAGGGATTCAAGGGAATTGATAAATTTGAGAAAGTAAAATCTTTGAACCAATACATTGCTCCACTTTTTATGTTGATGAAAGAATCACCAGC
Organism: Melospiza melodia melodia; assembly: GCF_035770615.1. NCBI lineage: Eukaryota > Metazoa > Chordata > Aves > Passeriformes > Passerellidae > Melospiza > Melospiza melodia. The sequence continues at coordinate 137,416,220 of NC_086194.1, forward strand.
CCATTGATCTGGAGATGAAGCATCTGTCCACTGATGAAAGGAGGAGGAAGTTGAGGGAGTGCCTATTGTACTAGCAAGGATGGAGAAAGCTTGGGGTTGTAGCCCTGAACAATGCCCTGGTTGCAGGATGTTGCACTTTCTGTTATAACAGCTGAAGTGGGAATGGTGCTTTCCTCTGATAACTTGTATGATATTCCCAAAACATGTGACCATTGCTGGTGGCTATACCTAAGAGGCTGATGCACTTGGAATGTGGGTGTATAGTTGCATTTAACCTTAACATTGCAAGTAATACACTGTACCCAGTAGAACTACTTGAGTTAAATATTTGCAATCCAAAGAATACATGGTTCTATATGTGTTTTAGGATCTCTCTCATCAGGAGCAAGAGAGTAAAACCTGTTTTCCACTTTGTGTTTTTGTTTTATTTTTCAAAATTGTTGGGAGTTATCTGTTGCTAAAACACACACACATTCTGAGCTCATCAACACTGTAGGATTTAACCTCTCCATGCACCAGAAATTCAGCTTCAGAAGTGAAATCCCCTCCTGTCAAAGCTGCATGTAAGACTTCCTCTGGGCAGTGTTCCAGAGTTAGAAATTCAAAACTTGAGGAAACATGAACTTTCAGAGCCCTCTGAAATTTCTGAACTGGGTAAATTTGTGAGAAGAATCACGCAGCTCTTGCTTAGTTTCATCCATTCTGAAATTCCTGGCTGCTCTATGGCTGAGGGATGGTTAATTGTAATATAAATATTTAATGAATATATTTATAGTGATGAAGTGAGGGAGTTAAGATTTCAATGATAGTAATGACAATTAATACACTGAAAATTTTGAATTACATAGCTGCTCTTCCTGTCTATAAGACCAGAAAGTTTTGTAAATAGTTATTGTAAGAACTTTCATTTATGCTGCTGATCTGCTTCTATTTCAGGATCTGCTACTTCTACCTAGACCTCATTCTTGGGACTAAGAAACAAATATTGTTGTTTGGAAAGTCATTGGAATTCAGGATAGTATTGTTGGATCTAAATGGAATTTGGGTAGAACTTGCAGAACTTGAATACTTCAAGGGCTTATTTTTGGAGATCATATGGGATTGATTGCACTGGCAGTTGTTTAGGTGGTGTTTAAATATTGCCAATTTTGTGAAGTTTGGATCTAAAATAAAGCCTTGTAAGACTAGTTAATCTTAGCTCATGTTTTCAATCTGTATCTGACTTGGATCTTATAGGTGGAAAGAGGCTCTTTTAGTTTCAGGACCAATTTGGTAAATTTACAAATAACTTGAAAAATCACAATCCCTTAATTTTTCAGGTAAAAGTATTGCCTGTTGGCCCCTCTATGATATGAATTTAATTGATTAGATGACCAAAGAGAGAGTCAAACCAGTCACATCAATCATTGGCCCTGATGTTGTACAAGAAAAGTGAATGGAGGTTTTGTACTTCACTTGATTAGAACTGGAGTAAATTAATGTGTTCCATACTTGATGAAATGATCGCTTCTTGGATGTGCTTGGTGGAGCCAAGAGGCAAAGGATCCAGGATGCAACATGGAGGAAATTCTGATTGAATACTAGAAAAAAATAGTGGGATCATTGGATCATGTTTTTGAAAGAAGTTTTGGAAACTCCATCCTTGAATAAACTCAAATTGAGCTAATCACAGCTCTCAAAAACCTAATCTAACTGAAGCTTATCTCATGTCAAAATTGGCTCTGCTATGAATAAAGGTTTTACCAGATGACCTCTAAAGACTTGCAACTTAGGTTATCCTGTGATTATATGATGTTACCAGAGCATAAGGAATAAAGTTATTCAGTTCTTTGTTAGGAGGATATTTAAAGTACACAGTAATTTGAGTTATCTTGAAATAATTAGTTTCTTAATTTTTGTGTTTCAATGCAGTGGAAATAAGCTTGATATGGCAGCAACAATTCGAGTATTCTGTTGTATCTATTAGTGTCAAATTTTGGTGTTTGAGTAAATGAGAAGTACCTGTGATTGCCTTGAGATTTATTATTTCATAAGTAACAATGCTGTGATACAATGTAGTATATCAGATCTTTTGAACTCATTAATATTGAAGCAAAATATATTTCATTCAGTCAGTCTTAAAATTAATTGCTAAGCAGTCATTTTGGGACAAAAAGCCTGTTATTTCTGTCTGTACAGGGAAATGAACTTCATATTTTTTGCTTCTAGATGACTAATATAAAGGAGCAGTAATAAGTTACTGTGTGGTTCAGGAAACTGATAACATGATACAGAGTTTTTCACCTCTAGGTCAATTTTGAAATTCACTGCAGGTGAGATGAGGGCAAACGTCATTATGAAATGTTTATATTAAATGGTACTGGTCCTGCTATAGCCTCAGTATAAAAATGTCATCTTAATATAGAGAATGGTCCCAATTTCCACCTTTTATGTCGTACAAGAAGGATGAAGGTTGGTGGGCATGGCACCAAGAAGACCAAAATGATGGTTTTGCCAGTGTTTTCTTCAGGTCAGCTTATGAGGGGTGCTAGCATGATAGTGCAATGAAGTTTGCACCACTGCCTTAGCTCATGGTAGACATGATATCTCTGTAAGCTTTATAACTGACATTAAATTAAAATGAAAAATAATGTTAATTGCATTGTTTTTGTGTAAATGTAATTTTTTTTTACTGGTCAGAAAGAACATTTCTTTTAGCTTTTTATTTAGTACAATTTGTCCTGAAAACAAAATTCAGGCAGTAGCAAATGGAAAGTGTCTCACTTTGAATCTTGAATCAGCTCAGTCTTGTCCAAGATGAAACAGTTTTCTTCTCATCTCTCATGAGCAGTTAGTGCATACCTTCCTAAAGGGCACGCCAGCAGGTTTGGGATCAAACACTCCTACTCTGAGTGAGACTTGCAATTCCTTGACACAGCTGTGCCAGCAGCACTATGACAGGTTTTACTGTGTCATGGGCTGGTTTTTTTTTCTTCTATATGTGACCAGTGAAGTCTTTGTGTCTTGCTATGGATCTGTGCCTTTGGTAGGTCTGTAAAGGACAGTAGTAGGAGGCATTATCACTGTACTCTGATCTCAGGAACATACAGAGTGCTTAACACCCTGGTAATGAAATGGTAGTAAAAGATTTTATTTTAGACCTTTTACTTTTTACTATACTTCCTTATCATCTTGTCTTTCTTCAAACACAGCCCTATCTTGCATATAATCTCAACTCAGATGGATTTTTTAATGCTGTGGTGATTTGGGATTTGTTCTTACAGGTTGCTGAATGCCCTACAGCTCTCATTAAAGTTGCTGAAAGTCATTCTTTTACATATAGGCTCTTTATAATGGTAGGTTCAAGCAGAGGCAGCTTGAACCCCTTCCACCTGGTGAATGCCAGTAGTACAGTAAAATAAATGGAAAAAGGAAAATTTTCTACTTAATACAACTGCCAGTTTCAACCAAAAAAAAAAAAATATCCCTTGCAGAAGTAATATATCCCTTACAGAAGTGAATGCTGCAAAGAAATAAAATTGAAGTTCTTCCATAGGTCTCTTCCACAAGTCTCTTTTTTTTGTGTGTTCAGTTTCATCAGTACAGAAGTTTTGGCTGAGAGAAAGTATAAATATATATAAAGGGTATATGCTTGACAATGAGCTCTCTCTGAGGAGGGTTTTGACACACACCAAAGGAACTACTGATATAGCAAAGTAGAATAATGCTTAGGAGATGAAGCATGAGCGGGAGGATCCTGAAATGTTTTTATAGCTAAGGAGACTGTGGGAGCATGGGATGAAAAGTACAGAAAGGTGTATTTAGAGGAGTGTAAAAAAAAAGTGGGATGTGGAAGCCCTCTTTATCAGAGAGATGAAACTTTTCTCTGTGTGTGGGAGGAATTCCTGCCTAAGGTTTCACTGAAAATAAGATCTTAAGGAAAAGGTTTTTATTTATCTTTTCTAACATACTGCTGCTGCTGTGCCAGTTTCTCACTATTCTGTTGTAAAGTTACTGTGTTATGTCAGACCCTTTGAATAAAAAATGCCACGGGAGCAAAATCATGTGATGAAGATGATGAAGATGGTGATGATGACGATGATGATGCTTCGTAGGGAGATTGGAATGACTGGTATGTTTCTCATCCAGCTCTAGTTTTTTCCTTTGGTTGAGCCTCGAATACTCTGTGTTCTCCTGGGAATGCTGCAACTTCACTTCCCTGCTGGCAATTCCTGGAATCTCCTTGGAAAGTGCTCCTGGAGCTTAGGAGCATTCAAGTAGAGCTCAGCACAAGTCACAGTGGAAACGAGTAGACATATAAAACTGTATCAGCCTAGAAAACCAAACCAACCCCCCCAAAAAAACCTCCCAGTTAAATGTAGCTTCTTAGATGGACTGGAAAAAGCTCATTTCTAAATGCATTTTGGAAACAGAATTCTGTTAAAATGGAGTGCACAGAAAAGCATTCTTCTGGAGGTTTAGTTTCCACAATCAATGAATAAAAAGCTGAAGAATTCTAAAGGTGGAAACTGTAGTGCATTATAGTAAGGAATGACATCACAACAATATATCATTTTCTCTGCCAGTGAGATGTTTATTTTTCCTGCTAAAAGTTTGCTGTGTCTTTCTATTGCAGAGTAAGCAAAGCAGGGTGTTTAACTTCTCTAATATATATTTGTTTCATGAATTAAGTAGACATCACTAAGGTAAGTATATTTATATTTTAACTGAAAGACAAGCCTTGCTGCTCCTACTCATTGAATAATTTGCATCATAGAAACCTGAAAAGCTTTTGCATCCTCTAATGCAGATGGAGCTACTCACAATACTGAAGATGGATGTCTTCCCATGGAGATCCCCATAGATACTGAAGATTCTTTAATCAGACTAGAGTCAGTGAGACTCACTAGAGTCGGTCAGTTAGTTTATAGTCATTTGTAAAACAACTGTTTTAGTTCCCCACCAACATGGGCATTCAGGAAGCCTAAAAAATGCCCAAATTTGGGAGTAACTTTTCTCAATTACCTCTGTTTCCAGTTCTTATGTTGGTTAGTCACAGATTTGTGCTCAGCCTCATTCTTCTGATAAAACATTTCTGTTTACATTAACAGGAAATCTTGTCTCCAGTGCCTAGCTGTGAAATGATACACTATTTCCATTTATCACATTCGTAATTTTTTTTTTCTGGAGCCAAATAATTTCCTCTCAACTCTCCTCCCAGTTATTTCAGAACAACATCCAAATTCTGATTTTCATCTGTTTGTCATAGTGAGATTCAGACCCTGTTCCCCAAACCAGCCACCACTGTTAAATTCACTTAAATTCATTTACATTCACTTGTGGCTGTAAATGGGCCCTGTACATTGTTCTTATCTAAGTGTTTTGCAACTATACTACATAAGTTTTCTTTAGTTGTATGGTTGCCACAGTTATTTGTGGTTCTTCACATGTTGATTGCACAGCATTATGAAAAGTTGTGGTTAGTTCAGAAAAGAAGGAAATGTGGACCAGAACATGGTGATAACAGATAGATGAACTAGTAATACCATCAACTGTAATGCAGTTTAGAGCACTTGGAACGGGAGTGTTAGGATGGACTGGAAATTATGCTTCCAAGCCTGGATTTACAGTGAAAAATTAGACATGAATGGCAGTAGCCTATATCCAAACTTCATTCAAATATCAGAAGAGAATACATTGAAATATATTAGATGCCATGTATGCCTTTAAGTTGTATATTACTAATGTATAATTTAGTCATAGTGGTTTGATGAAAGCCAAAGCTGACTGAGTTGTGCCAGAAGTAACCACAAGGTGCCAAAGTTTATTTAAATTGGATTGAATTATGAAGCCCTTCATTTCACTCATTTCTCTAATATGTTTTTTTCATGAGTTAATCATCATGAAGATGTGTGTTTACATTTTAATTGTAGCCGGTTACAGTTGTTAATCTGTATAACTGTAATCAATTGAATGCACTGATGTTGATTCAATTTCAAAGTGTAGCCTGTGCAGCTGAGGTGTGGTGTGCTGCCTTGCAGAGAGGTGATGCAGGGTGTGAAACAGCCTCACCAGCATGGTACTGACACCCAATCAAATAAATTCATTGCAGTTTTGTATCCATGAAAGGTTCCAGGTTTCAGTGTTCAGTCAGTATGTGATACTTGCACTAAAAGCTGAGGAACTGTTTGTGCACTGCCTTGTGGCCAAAAGTGTGTCCAGGTTAACCCAAGATCTCACTGAACTGAGATTATGGTATATTCCTTTGGGTTGTATTAACTTAATTATTTATTTTTTAGCTTTATTATGTATTTGGTTCTCTTGGCCTATCTGACCCATCAAATTCTTGGTTGTGTGAATTTCTTGGTTTTTGCTGAGATTTCTGGCCTGGACTGTACTTGGTCCACATGCCAGTCATGCTGGAGGGCTCCAATACTGCTGGGGTTTCACTGTGTGTATTCATCTGTTGAGAAGCTGAAGTGAATAATGCCCCAAGTTCAGGGCTGCCTTTGCCCTTTTAGAGATCATTTGAAGCACTCTGCAGCTGAGGTTGGTTCTGGAACAGGACGTGTGTCTGAGATACAGCCTGCCTCAAGCACTTACAAAGCAAAACAGATAATGGAGTCAGAAAAAGAAGCATGCAAATGTTTTCTTTACGCTCTACAGAAAGTCTCTGAAGTCGTAGTTCAGGCTGGTTTTATGCTTGGTGGTTCTTCATGTTTCTACACACAGTTATAATTATTCCTTTTTTTATATTGGCCACATGTGACTGTGGGCATATTAACACTTCAATACTCAAGTTTGCTCGTAATTTGGAGAACACTTTTCTTTCTATTTGTGTACTCTTTGCAAAGTGGTTTAGAGGTGCTAAAATATATTGCGAAGACAAAAATGTCTTTCTGTTTCAGGAGGAACATAGTAAGCATGGGTTCTCTTCTGAAAAGATTATTTTCAGGAGGTGACAGATTTAAGTTGATCCCTACACAGTTAGTTCTCCTGCAGAATGAGACTTGCAAACACTTACATCTGCATTGATGAGATGCTTCTTCGTGGATTCCCCCTTGTGTTGTCAGCTCTTGCCACAGGCACTTGGGGAAGACAAGAGTCAGTCTCTTAAGGACATTCTGGATAACAAGAAAATAAACAAGTAGCCCCTGAATACTGGAACTGGACATCTGTATACAGGGGAGGGGCAGTTTGAAGTCGTCTGGTGATAGAAGCACTGTTCAATTTGTACTAAAAGGACTGTGAGTTCATGGTTTTCTTATTATGATACTTGGTCAATCCAGTTTTTGGTGACTGGAATTGGCTAAAAAATTACAGGATATTCACTGCAATAGGAAGAAGAAATCCAAATCTCCTGGGTGGCAAGCCTTAATTGTTGCATTTTCTCTGAATGACAAATGCACATCTAATCCCAGCTGTCTAGGCAGAAGAGTAATTTCCAAGGCAGCCCGCTCACATTCAATCCTCTTCCTCTAAAAGTGAAGTAATAAATTATGCTGGTGTTTAAGGGGTAATCTCTGTGACTTTAAAGAACATAAACTATCAGAGGCACAGCAGTCTGACTGTGCTAAAAGCTGAGCACCTCCTCTATCCCAGTGAGTAACCTCATCTCCCACGGAGAGCAGCAGGAGCTGCAGGTGCTGGCCTCCTCACTCTGTGGCACCACTGCTTGGAGGGATGGAGCTGGAGCTGAGGCAGCTGTGCTACTCACTGGGCTTGGTGAGTGCAAGAACTATTAGAGGGTGCCATTAGATGAAGTCACTGAACCATTAGGAAGCCTGCAAAAATGAGTACCCTCTTCTAATCTGAAAAGTGTTGTGGTTGAGAATATACCCACTGGACATCCTCAGGGGAAGTTTTCTTTCACACATAGTGACTCTATCAGGGTTACCAGCTGGCATTTCACCAGCATGAGACTTAGCCCTGTAACATTTCGTGGATCCCTACATCATGCTGAGTAGTGGTGGTCATCTATTATTAATATGCTCACATTTTTTGTGAGACTAAAAGTATATTATTTTCTTATTAAATCTTCCATTACTTTAAGATGCTTTTAAGGTCTGTTCTGCTCTCATTCTATTAGTTGTGAACAAAAGCTTTTCAAATGTCAGAAGTTAATATATGCTGATATCTGAATAAGCAAGAAAATGCATCTGATTCAGAGGCCATTTTCTTATATAATGATGTCTTTAAGACTCATACACTGTTCTTATAAAATATTTCCCTTTTTGCTATGTGAGTGCATATTCATACACAATCCTAGTTTTGCATTAGAAATATTGGATGCATGACAAAGTGAGACTTTCTCCTATAATGGTTATTATTTGGCATGCATAAAGAATTCAAAGAACTCTTAAGTTAGAGAAGTAGTATTGTGTTTGCTTACACAAGTTGATGGAGGCAGTGAAATGTTTATTCTGCTTGGAGGTGGCCAGAGGGAAGCCAGTGTGCACCTAGGAGCTCTGAAGTAAGTTAGCAGGGAGAGTTAGAGAACTCTCATGGCAGAGAAGACAGAATCTCAGTGCTGCATTAATAACCTGCTGCTGATGGCCAGGGTCATCTGGAATGGTTTTACCTTTGCTCCCCCATGGCTGGGGGAGCTCAGCACAGAGCAGATACTCAGAACCGTGTTGGAAATTGCATCATACTTTTGAGAGTTCCCCTGCAAATCTCTTGCTGTTTTGATTTATGGAGTTCTGTTTCCTAAAACTGTACACGAGACCTAGTGTACAATAAACTTTCCCCCAATCAATTAGCTGATGTAGGCATCATTTTAAGTGCACCATTTTTATTCTGTTAATTTCCAGATTGATTTTTACTTTACCAGAAATAATCCTAATGCAGGCATTGAATCTTACCAATAACCCCTCCTGCTTAGTTAATCTATTTCTGTCCTTCTTGCATGTTATTTTTAATCTTTAGGGAGTTTTGAACTATTTCTCAGAGCAATGCTCAAAAGTGAGTTTGTAGCCTTTTACTGCCATTGCTGCTAGTACACTTTGCTCGAGGCCATAGAGAAGTTGGGACAAAGCCAGGGAAAAAACTCAGGCTCATGTCTCAAGCACAAGATAACCATTCATCATTTATAAGCTTTTCTTGCCTGATGCTTTCAAATTCTCAGAAAAGATTGCCTGGAAATTGAAGAGTTCATGCTTTTTCATTGCACAAATACAGATTTTTCCTTGGAAATTCTGGTCATGTCATGCTGGTGTGTTTACAAGTAGCAAGGTGTGTGGTGATGGTACAAATGAGGTCAGTATCCCTTGCTTTTTCTATTATTAGATCATTCAAAACTCACTTTCTGTGTCTCTCTAGTCTCTGTAAATCCATTAATATCAGTGGAGGTTTGGTCATTTATAATTGCTGAATATGAGTTTTATAACATAACAGCTGAATACTTGATTTTAATGTTCTTCACATATTTGAAAAAAATGCTTTGATATTAAATGTATATTTAAAAATATTTCTTACCTCCATGTTTCAATAAAATGCTTTGTAGAGTTTCAGATTATAATGGTGTCACAGGTAGTTTCTCATACCATCACCAAGTCTTTAGGGCATTTGTGTCTATCCACACTGTCTTCATTCATCCTTGTCCTATTTTGGAAAGTGTAAAGTTCCTCACAGTTTTTAGCAGAAGGCTATTGTTACAGGGAAGACTCAGATAGTCTGTAACTTCTGACCTTTCCAGAGCATATTTTTATATCTCCTTGGAAGTAGCATGGAGGGATGATGATAAGGAAGTTGAAAATATGACTAGTGTACACACAAGTATGTTCAGGAAGTAATATTACCTTCTTTAATATTGAGGGAAAAAACCTGCAAAAATTAGGGGATCCAAAACCTATTGGAAATCAGTCAAATATGTTCACACTAATTTCAGGTTTTGTATTCAGCCATGCACAATTTTTTCAAATTTTTTGTGTTTTCCTCTAGTTTTTATTTTTTTGAGATGATTAACTGTGGTTTCTTAGAGTTGCTTCAAGAGGCAAAATTTGGGCTTCCCTGCTGTGGTTTATTGAAAATCTCAATCGTAACATTGCATTAACAGAATTCTTCACATTTAGCACTTCTACTTGACAGGGTAGGAACTTTATTGTGGCTGGAATTGTTGTCTAAAGACCTTTCCAGAGGCGTGAGGAGAGACACATTATTAATGCTGTTGCTTGCCTTTCAGAAGGGAAGAGTTGTGAGCAAAAGCTGTAACTCAGGGCTGGAACCAATACATTCCACAGCATCATGCTAATATAATGGTAGAAGGAAAGAAAACATAACAAATGATCACCTTTCTGATAATGTAAGACAAGGTTCTTGAAATACATGTAATTGGGGTTTTTCTCTAGAGGAGTGGTAAGAACTGGGGCAGTGGGAGTATCCCAAAATCACAGAATTGTTTGGGTTGAGGGGACCTCTGGAGAGCTTCTCACCCAACCACCTGCCAAGGCAGGGTCACCTAGGACAGCTTACGCAGGTGGGTTTGCAATCCCTCCAGAGGGGGAGACTCTGTGAGCTCCCTGGGCAGCCTGTAGCAACAAGACAAACCCTTGTTTTAAAGATGTTTTCAGATACAGGTGCACTTTTTCATTTATGCAGGTGAAGAAACCATTGGCTTAGTTTTATTCCCTTTGGAAAAAAAAAAAAAAAAAGAAATATTCTCACTGAATTTTGTGCTAAAAAATTATGATTCTGGTTTGAATGGTGCATATTTTTCCCCATGCACTCTCATTGAGGAATTATTTTTACATGCAAAGTACATATACCATATGGGTTAAACACTTCTCCATCTTCACTTTTCTACAAAACCAAAAAATTTCCCAGGGATTAGGGGTCCTTTTACAGGGGTGTTTGATTAAGAATGTATTGTTTATACAGTTGATTCTGTCTGGAGGCAGATGATCTCTTGTGGCTGCTTTTGACCCTGATTTCAGAAATGGCTGAAAGGAAAAGTGCACAGACTGAATTAAAACTCACAAAGGACTTGCAGTAGAAGTCAGATATAAAGACCATGTAGCAAAAACTTTGTAGTGTTACATAATGCTTCATTTTTTTTCTAATTTGTGGTCTGTAGTCATAGTACTGTTAGCAGAGCTTCATTGCAGGAGTCTTTTGGTTTAGATGTGACATATGTCAACAGGATTTTCTTGCTTTCTGTAAGCTGTTATGACACCTCTTTAAGTGTATAAACTAGGCTAAGACAGCTCTCATCTATCCATTGATGCAGCCATGTGCCTATCAGGGGCTTTGCCATCCTAGAGCAGATAGCTGTGATGTTAAAGATTTCATGTGAGCTAAGAGAAGCACAGGGCAGTTATGGAACAATTTTTTTATATAAACTGGATAGTACCTGCATATGCAAAAGTGAGAAACATATTGAACTGCTATTAATTCAGGGCAGCAAGGCCCAGTCCTGCCCTTGGGTCACAACGACCCCATCCAATGCTACAGACTGGGGACAGAGTGGCTGGAAAGCTGCTCTGAAGAGAAGCATCTGGGGGTGCTGGTCAGAAGCCAGTTGAACATGAGCCAGCAGTGCCCAGGTGGCCAAGAAGGCCCATGGCATCCTGGCTTGGATCAAAAACAGTGTGTCCAGCAGAAACAGGGCAGGTGTTGTTCCCCTGTACCCAGCACTGGTGAGGCCATATCTCAAATCCTGTGTTCAGTTTTGGGCCTCTCACTACAAGAACATTGAGGTGCTGGAGCGTGTCCAGAGATGGGCAAACAGAGCTGGTGAAGGGTGTGGAGCACAAAGTCCTATGAGGAGCAGCTGAGGGAGCTGGGGCTGTTTAGCCTGGAGAAAAGGAGGCCCAGGGGGGACCTTATTGCTCTCTTGTGACTACTTGAAAGAAGGTTGTAGTGAGGTGGGGGTCAGTCTCTTCTCTCAACAAGTGATATTTAGAAAAATGTCTTCCCTGAGTAGGGTTGTCAAACATTGGAGCAGGCAGCCCAGGGAAGCAGTTGAGTCACCATACATGAAGGTATTTAAAAGACATAGAGATGTGGGCCTTAGGGGCATAGTTAAGTGGTGGCCTTGGCAGTTTTAGGTTGATGGTTGGCCTGATGATCTTAAAGAACTTTTCCAACCTAAATGATTTTATGATTCTGTAAGAACTCAAGTTAAAGGAACCATCAAAACTGAGACAAGCCATTACTGAGGCCTCAGGGCATTATCAGTGTATCTTTCTTTATTAAAAAAATCCTAGTTTTTGAAATCTTATCTTTCCACTGCTTAAGTTTCCTTACAACTAGAAAATATGTCCCAGTGACTTCTGCAGACATGGATTTACCCGGGAATGGTGGGGTAAATATCCCGTTTCTCATAAAAAGTTTTTGGATGCATGACATGGAGGTGCTGCTCATTCACACTGCTGCTAGATCCAGTCCTGGTGCATTTTAGTTCTCATTTGCTTCAATGTAAGACAATGATTTCCAGTTTTTTTCTCTTTTAATGTGTATATTTGGTAGGTGTGGCAGGATTTTGGTAGCAGGGAGGCCACAAGAGTGGCTTCAGTGAGAAGCTACCAGAAGCTTCTATGCCTTATAGAGCCAATTCCATCTGGCTCCAAGACTGATCTCCCACTGGGCAGGTCAGCAGCAGTAGTAATGCCTCTGTAGGAACATATTTAAGAAGGGGAAACAGTTATTGGGCAGAAGTAATTGTATCCACTAGTTTGGATATGCGAGGGAAAAAGTTCTGCTTCTCTTTTTTCTACTGTGATTTGGACTTGTAGGAAATTGAATTCATTACACAAAGTCAAGTCTGTTTTGTCCATGACTAATTGGTGAGTGAATAATGGAGTGGTTCAAGTGGATATTGCTAGTGGAAAAACCCACATATTTGGAGAAAAAAAGTGGTTTGAGTGGCAGTTTAGTCTTTGATTAATCTTGGGAATTGTGCATTTTTTTCTTTGTCCTCAGCTTAGGCTGCTAAATAAATATTTTTGAAACCATACAATTTATAATGAATGTCTTCTCTTGGTGGCTTAGTGAATATCTACTAGTAAATCCTCATAGAACTATGTTCAAAAGTAATTTTCAGGAGAGAGATCTTCCTCTTGGCTGGAATTTAGCAGGGAATATTGCTGACAATATACTATATTGTTGTGGGGGGCAAGCATGCCAAGACTTACAGATCTGCTGTAAATTCCTAAAGGAAAATCTCGGCACTTAACATTTTCATACGTTTTTTCCCACTAATGCCTTGTCCTAATTTTTGAGAAGTGGAGTCACAGAGTTTATTCAGTTTGAAAATCATATATCCAAAGCTTGGAAATATGCTGGATGATCTAGGATTTTTTTTTCTGCATATTGATCATAGCATTTTGATATTACCTTCTACTTGTTGGTGTTCTTTGAATGCTCAAAGCTTATTGGTGTTTGAAAATATGTAAAGGTGTAATTTCAATTATCATAATTATTTCTTTTTTTCCAGGGTGTGCTCTGTTCTTTACAAAAAAGTGAAAAAGACCAGCATCTTGTTAATGACTTTCAGGTCAGCCTGTCCCCCAGCATCCACTCCCTGTGGGCCTACAAAACAAACACTGATGCTGTTTCAAGGACTGTCACAAGCACCACGTTAAACACACCTGGAACTACTATGGATTCTTTGGGATCAAAGGTTCATACATGATTCTGTTGCTTTCCTGGCAATTGAAAAAACAACCATGAAGTGGTCAAAGTAATAAATGACTGCATGTGCTCTTCTTTATCATCCCAGTAATTTAGATCATTCTGTTCAGTCAGTGGAGTACAGAGAGCCCCGTTTCAGATAACTGACAATTTACTCCTTAAATCTTAATTTCTTAGTTTGAACAACATTTGGCACCAAGAGAAGGGAACACTGAGGCACATCCATACCAAATTCATTATGTTTTCTACCTGCTGTAGATTAGATTCTATGAACTATATCAGCATCTAAGGTATGCAAAATAGGTTCTAAATCAGCAAAGGTAAAGTGTAAAGATCAAATCTTAGACATTAATTTGTGGAGTGCAACCATTAATACCTTGGTTTAAAAAGAGACTACGCTATTTGTTACCTATTTCTAGCTATAAATAAAATGAAATATATTCTCTGGGTGAGAGTGCAGTATTGACACTGAATATTAATATAGTAAAAACAAGTTCATTGTTCAGCCAGATGTTTTACAGCTAGAAAAGCAGCAGGATTTTTGGAAAGTACTGATAACAGACCTCTCAGTATTTGTCTTTTTAATCTTCTAATGTAAACTAAAAGTATTGATGCTGTTGCCATACAGAGTGAAATATACACATTCCATAGTTACAAGTTACATATTCCCCTACTACACAATGGTGTAATTTTACTTGAAAAAAATTAGATCTAGTAAAGAAACAAAAGAAATGTTGGGTTTTTCTGATAGGCAAAACCACCTTCAATAGGAAATTTTTCACAGAGAACATTACCTTTATTCAGAAACACTACTGTGGTTCCTCTCTGAGAGCTGACACCTGTTGATGTATTTTCAGTCTTCCCTGTGGATGTCTAGATTAAGATGACATACTTTTCTTTGTTAACACATGCATAATGACAGATACAGTACAGGTGAAAAGCATCTAGGAGAGGGAAGAAAAAGCTGCACAAAAATTTCCAAGAAGCATTAAACAGCACTGTCAAATTCATTTTTGAATTTTATGCAGACTATTTTAAACCGAAAAGTCAAATTTTCAAATAATGTTGAAATTTTGATTTATTCAAAAGTCTGTCTGTGATACAACCATTACTACAGAGAAACTTGAGCCATCCCTGTAAAAAATATGAGCACATAGACATGTGGAACAGGAAAATAGAAGTATTTTAGAAGAATGTCACTAAAACTAAATAAATTAGTGTGTATTGTATATGTGTGTGTGTTTGTGTGCAAACACAGTTTGTGGTTACTTTCTGCTTCCTACCTCCATGAGTGTTTGACTCAGGAAGAAATGAATCCTTGAGAAGTTGTTCAGTCAATCCAGAAAAGCAGTGGCACGAGGAATTTGAGGGTCTGAACTTGTAGAAAGCCCACCTATTTTGTTTTTAAATTATTCTAACAGTTAAGGGATTTTCATAGAATAGTTTTATCACTGTTTAATCAATGTTTCTGGATAAAAAGTCTTCCTCTTAAAGAAATGTGAGTTTCAGCTATCACTGGATTGGTTGCTTTTAATTCTGAGTAGATTCAGAATTTGAAATAGTTATATTGGGAAAATATTCCCAAACTGAAGAGCAAACTAGTGTTTTCTTTTGTTTTGTTTAGATTGACAGGCACAAAATTAAACAGATTCATACAGCTGACATTAAATGTGTTCAAGAGTGTATCTAAGACTGGGCTCTAGCCTATCAATAATTGTGACACACCAATTTTATTTGGTACATATGTATATTGCATATATATATGTTATTATATATATATATATATATTTTAGTATAAACCCCTATTTTAACTGAAAGGGATTGATAAGTAAATTTTGGCTATGACATAAAGGGCAAATAGAGAAACCACTTCATACTTATGTATCAATCTTATCATAAATTGTGTGGAGACTGGTGACTGCAGAAAAATTACACTAGGCACCAGAACAGCTGGCAACTGCATTTTCATATTTATAGATGGAAATAAAAAATAAGTAATTGTTGGAATTCTATGTTGTTGATATATGCTCACATAGTCTTCCTCTTCTTTCTGCAAAGGAATTAATCTATAAGTGTATGAAAAAAGACTCTTTATGTTTGAGCTCATATTTTTTCATGCACCTCTTATTTCTTACTGGGTTTTTTTAGGACTTTCAAATATTTATTTTAGGAGGTTTCACGGATTATTATCTCCTATATGTGGCTCTCACTCTTTCTGTCTCCTATTAAATGTAATGTGAAGGTCAGACTCTCAGGCTATAGCAACAGCAAGGGGATGTATTTGAGTCAGTGTTGGATGTAGTTTCTTTTTGATGTGAATGTGATTTGCTAGGTTTCATACATCCCATAAAATAACTCCTGACAGCTACATGCTTAAACAGATAGCTTTTCTTCCTTCCATAAACCTTTGACTTGACTGTTCTCTCCACTGCCTTTCACTAAATAGAAAATTTGTGCTAACTCTTGCCCAATAGATGTTCAGAAAGCATGTTTAAATGTGGCAGAAACCCATGAAAATATTTTCAGGGATCAGTTGGCTGCAGGTGCTGTCTGTGCTGAGATGGAAATGATTTGTCTGAAATTTTGTGCCTTCTGGGTCAGGACCAGTAATTATTTCATCATGGGGGAAATACCTACTAGTAAGGTAGAGATTTGAGATATGTGATGACAATAGCTTCCTTCTTCTCATAAAATCTATTCTGACCAAACCTTCCTGAGCCTTTTTTTCCCTCACCTTGCCAGGTAGTCCAGTGTTTCCCTTTATTTTTTTTTAATTTTTTTTTTTTAATCAAATGACTGTATTTCCTTTCTGAAGAGGCTTGAAAATGCAGAGTGTTATCACAATAGTCATGTTTCAAAATAACCTTGAATACCTTGTAAAAAGAGAAAAATTATTTCCCCTGGTTTGACTTGTTTGTGTACTTATGTGTAGAGGATCATGTGTATAAAATTAAGCAAAAAAAATTTCCTAATTATTTTGAAAACCATTTTCTTTTGCCTTTTGAACCACCACCTGTGCAATTGATTCTAACATGGTTCTAACAGAGCAAATGTGTTCATGTTGTAAATAATGATGAGGTTTATTAACAATAGAAGTGTCACAACAGAGTTTATTTTAGCTATACACTGTATTTTAGTGATGTTTCCAGAGCAGCCAGGTGTGAGAGAAATGCAATATTAGAAGATCATAAACTAGGAACTATGAATAAGGTCAAAACGCAAGCTTGAAATAGTATGCTGAGTACATTTATGAAGCTGAAACTACTCATAAAATTGCAGATTAATTGTGTTCTCCTTGCTCTGTGTGGAGCAGATCCCCAGCATGAATTATCATTTGTGGAAATTGTGAAAGGATAAGGTGTACAAATGTACCATATATCCTCCTCAGTGAGACAAAATTAGAATGAACTATGTGTGACTTGGTCAAACATAAGGACAGCACAGAGACAAAATACAGGAGTTGGCATTGGAGACCCAATTTCTTTGGCACTAGTTGTCTTTAAAGCAGCTTACAGAACCTGAGGGTTTATACACTGCGCTTTCTTCTAGTTTAGTTAAGGACATGCATACTGTTATTCAAACTATTTTTTCAGTACTGTTATTCAGGAACTGTCCTTCAGGAAACATTTGGGATAGTATAAAACTCCAAGGCAGCTTTAGTCAAGACTACCCTGTTAGTTTAGATAGTGCTGCTTTTGTACCTCCTTGAAGACAAGCACACAAATCGTTTGAGTTGAAGAATGGAGAAAGAAAGCACTGCATGTTGTACTTTGATAATCAGCTTCAAAGTAATAAAGACAGAAGGATTCAGAAATACAGTAATTAAATCTAATAGGAAAAGATTCACTGCAATTGATAAACAGTGAAACACATGAGAAGAGCTGAAGGCTGTAATCACATCCTGTAATGTTTTTCAGTGTGTGAGTTCAGTCTTTGCTGGTGTTACATCCGATCTACAGCTGTGGCAAGGAAGCAGTGCTGTACCTGTACATGGGGATCCAACCACGGCCAAATTCTGCTCACTTGCAAAAGAATTCAAATGAGTAGTCTTTATCTGACAAGTGCTATCTCTTTGTTCTAATTACATTAATATGCACTTACCATTTGCATAGTAATTGCTACATTCCTGTTCCACAAGTTGCAATCAAGTTGTTTGAAACTATTTCTTGGTAACTGAAAGTTGTGCATAAGGTCCCAGGTAGCGCTAAGGAGGAACTCACATTCTTGCTTTTGCTGTAAGTTTTTTTTTGAAAATATTTAAAACACTGCAAATCAAAAGCTGATTTTCATGTTCTTTAATTGAACTCAAGACAGCAGAGCTAGCAGCTGGCAATCATTTTGATAGTGTACTGTATTCTCTTTGAGAAAAAGTACTGCATCTAATGAAAATGTCATGATGTAATATGAATTACTTCATAAACACATTTTTTCATGAATAGTAGCTATGTAGTTGTATTTCTTACCAAAATTGATTTTAGTCAAGTGAATAAGATAAATATGCTCTTTTCTCTTTAGTTCCTTATTCTTTTCTTCCAAATAAACACATTTATTAACTTTATGGTTCATACCATTACTTGCTGTCATGTAGGTATTGGCTAGCATGTGCAGAATTTTGTGTTCTTTTTTTCTTTTTAGTTTGTATATAATGTATAATCACATGGTTACTCTCTGTATGACATGTTTTGCTGACTTGCTGTAGTTTCCATATCCCATGTTTGGGTGGGATATACTTCCTTAGAGGGGTTAAATTTTGACTTCCTTACAATGAAATGTTGAGTATTTGAGGGTTTGATGCATTGGATAGAGTGGTTCATACAGCCACTGTGAATATAGTCCTCTGTTACTCTGCACAGATTCCTGCCTGGAGGAGTGTCTCCACAATTAGTCTCATCCTGTTGTACAAATGGCAAACTCTTGAGCTGATCACTTCCCTACAACCTACTAAGGCAGGTGGATTTGGATATGGGGATGCAAAGTGATCATAGGGCATATACATCCTTCACATGGGTCTCTGGGAAAACTTTTGGAAAGTCAATATGTTGAGTGGGTTGCAGACTGGCAGGGCAAGGTTTTGACTGTGGAATGTATTGCTAAACTCACAGGCTGCTGAAGTTAGAAATGTTTTGGGCTGAACATCCAATCACTGACTAAATACAAATTCTCTTTCGAGAGGATGTGAAAAATACATAAAAGAAGATGGATAATAGGGTTGTCTTTATGGATGAGGATTGTTATTTTTTTAGGCTGGTGTATGTTTACATGCCCTGAATCTTCTGTAGCTCTCCAGTTGCAGCTTTTTATTGCTTCTTAGCAGCTTAGTATGACTTTGGCAGAAAGTAGTTGATGATGCATGGAAGAGAGTGGAATGCACTAGGGTGTTTTTTTCCTCTTCATTTTAATGCACTGCATATGGGTATCTTCAGTATCCCATTTTATGTATTTTTACTATCAGTGCAAAGAAGTGGAACAAATGTGAGCAAGAACAGATTTCATTTGCTATTCCACTGCCATTATCCTGTTAGTACTTTATTACTTACTGAAAACCTATCTTGGAGTAATGGTGTGGTGCTGCTTACGAGCAAAGATGTGATTAATGGTGAGGTTTTGATCTTTTTTCTTTTGTAATGGGAAATGCTGACTTAGAGCAGAAGTTATGTCATTTACCTTACTCACTGAGAGTTTAATGTAAGCAGCATGGAAGATGCCTGCTGTTTGCAGTAGAGCTGATAACATTACTCATTAGATCTATTTTCTTCCAGTTAGTAGAGGCAAATACTGCACATATAGATCTGAGTTTCTACATATGTATGCATTAGTCAGGGTAAGTGGTTAATCAATTTATGTGGATGTATTTCAGGCTCATGTCTGTTTGTAAACCACTCCTGGTGATTGTTCCAGGTATCAGAACTACATGATCAGTTGCCTAGGTCACAGGGGATTATCTTTGCTTCTAACCATGATGGCTGAACCTTAGTGTGCATGCAGGAGTGACAAAGCAATGTAACAAAGAACTACAGTGACCTTTCCTTTTCTCATTGACCACTGTTTGACCTTACTGATTTCCTTAAACAGAGAGTGGCCCTGGCTAGGACAGCACTGCCAGAAGCTGTTTTGGGAGAATCTTCCTGCACCTCCTGAAGTGGTCACTTTTCACTGAGGCATTCACTGTGCTGGAGGGATACCAAGAATTGCGTGAAGATACATTATCCTGTCAGCTATGAATGAGCCTGTTAAGACTGAAAAGAGTTCTGGATGTCCTTTCAAGTCTGCTTATATATTTCAGTAATTGCCAAAATACAGCAATCAGCCTGGAGTAGAGCCCAAACTGCAGGTGGTCTGATAAGCTCTGAAATATGGTTTTATGTTATTCTCTGTGCCCAGCAAACAGAGTGAAATAGATACCCCTCCTTTCCTGTCCTCTTTGAATTTTTTTTCTTTTCTCAGTTCATGCACTCACTCTTGGAGTCAGACTTGCTGGCAACCTAGTGTTTATGGTAATGGGTTTGGCTTTTGGAATGCTGAAGGAGGAGTTGGGCTTGTCTTCCATTACCTAGGCAAGTGCTCTTACTGCTCTGGAGAGGAAGCAGGTATTCCACAGGATGCTTAAAAAAAACTAGTGCTGGATGATGCTCTAAAAATGTGCTGCTAAGAAATGGGAAAACTCTGAAGTGTCCAAATTAGGCTATTTCAGATCACCTTTGTTTGTGGATTCAAACTGATTTAGGCATGAACTAGATATTAAACAGTTCCTCCCTCTTTAAAAAAAAATTGGCATAAGGCAGAAAATTACATTGTAAAGTGCAAAGGGATGCCTAAGGGACGCCTAACTGTGGCAGCAACTGAAGTTGCAAATAGTCATTAATTATTCCCAACAATGCAGAGTTTATCAGGTTTAGCATTTGGAATCAAAATCTTCGTAGCCCTTTTAGTCTGTAATCTTAGAACTGCTGATCTAGTACGCTTCCTATTCTTAAGATGTTTCCTTTGAACACAGTGGATCTTCAGGGGATCATAGGTCTGATATCAGGATTAGGAGTTCATAAAACTAGTTTATTGAAATCAGTTTAGCCTTAAATATTTTCTCAGAGCTCATGGACCAAAAAAAATATCAACAGCAATGATGTAGCAGCAATGAAAAGGCAGTGCAAACTTGACTGAAATAAAATCTAGTTCAGAGTCTGAGAAGGACTGGGTGGTTTTGCTTCTCTGACTGACCTTGGGATCCTCTCCCAAGAAATGAGGACTATGAGAAGATTTTAAGAGAAAATTTGACAGATATGAGGGAGAACTTCTTTCCTCTGTGTGTGACCAAGCACTGGCACAGATTACCCGTGAAGCTTGTGGAGTCTTCCTCACTGGAGATATTCAAGACCCTTCTGGACACAATCCTGTGCCCTGTACTCTGGATGACCCTTGAGCAGGATGATTGTACCAGATGACACGCTGTGGTTCCTTCCAGCCTGACCCATTCTGTGATTCTCTATTACTCTGAACTTCCATCCTGTGTCATCTTTGTCCTTTCCTCCTGTGATTCTCCTGGGATGTTCTTTCATAACACCCAAAATCATTGCATCATTCCATCAAAAACCCATCTTGCCTTAAGAAAACCCAATGTAAACTTTAATTTGCTTCCTGTCCACCAGGGTGTATGTACCCACAAGGTGAAAGTGTTTCCTTTCCTTTCTTAGCCATAGTTGTACAAACCACCCACTGCCTAGTTCTTAATCCTTAAAACACCACATAAACTGGTTTTCTGAAGTCTGTGGTATACTTATGTATGCAATTACTTATACACTTCATACAAAAGCAAATTCCATGTCAAGCCACTTGCTTACCAGTGTGAATGCAGAGAGCAGGACCCACCATTATTTGCTCCTTTCCAGCTGTGTTTTTTGTAAGTTTAGAGCAATTATGGGTTGCAGAAAATAAGGCCTAAAAATCAAAGCAGATGTACATCAAAGCAGAATTAAATAGTCCAAGAGCTGCAGCACAAAACTTCTTGATCACTCATAAAAGCCATGTGGTCCATACATGCCATCAGGTAAGAATGTGCATCGGGGTAAAAGAATTTTTTTTCTTGTTTGTTACAGAATTTAGTACATTTACATATGGGTTTCCATGTCTTTTAGAACATTTAAAAAGATTTGGAAAGAATTTTTTCATGCTTTTTAAATAGTTAGTGGGTGGACTTGAGCTATCCCAAGTGTGTATTATTGTCTGACTTAATTCCTGCGGTTTATCACTAGTAAGCTGCTGATGTTTTTCAAGACAAAGGTTTATTGATTATTATGGTGCTCTCAGGGAATCATTACTGTCTTTCTATCACAGATAGATGTAACATTTTGAGAACTGACTTCTGTTTAGATGAATTGTCATCTGTTTGATCTCTGAGGAGCCGTGAGAGGATTATAGGTGACATAGGACATCAAACTTTTTTGATTAACAGATTTTCATTGAGCTGAAATGCATGTTTCTGTGTTTTTTAATATTCAAGATAGACTTAAAAATGGAAAACCAGAGAAGAAAGAAATCTGGAGAAGCTATTAATGACCCCCAAAGCAAATACAAAACCAGAATGTAGGAAGAGGAAACAGTCTGCTGTGAGAAAGTTCTAACACAGAGAGCCCAGTTAAACATGCCCTGTAAATTGTAGCTATTTTTTTTTTTTTAACTGAGAGATATAGAAGTCAGCAAGACAAAAATCTAAAACATTCACTGTGGTTTCTGAAATCTAATCAAGTATACTCAAACAGTTTAAAGTCAATTTCTCAACTGAAAATTGACTCAATTTCAACATTGACACGTATTACAAAAACAATGCTGTCTAGATTTTAGAATGCATTTTAAATCTTTACAGAAGTTTCTAAATATTAGTAAATTAAATTTAGCAGTCTGAATCAGATATGTGTGTTTTTAGCACAGATAGGCTATGCATAGATTTGGTCAAGTTCACAGGATAGTTTAACATGAAATAAAAACAAATATAGTAAAAAAGGAAGCAGGTTACGTAGCACATGATAAATTTTCAGCGTTTTAAATACTGTACATCAATGTTAGTGGCCCATGCAGACTGTAGCATAATGATAAATGATATAGGAGGGCACCCTTTAAAAAGAATTTTCATGTATGAAAGCTCCATATCTGACCAAGGAATTTTTTTTATTCAAGTTTTCTTTAGGTTTATATAGTTTCCTAATTATTAAGATGTACTACATGAGACATTATTAATTAATGTCCTCTGTGGATGGTATCTAAAGCCACTTAATCCAACTCTATGTTCTTAAATTGTCTTTGCTTTTATTAGTACAGTTAAAAATTGCCAAAAAAGAAACTATTTGGTTTTTTTATTCAATAAAAATTGGAGAAAATCCTTTTTATATTGATCTGCAATAATAATGCATGTATGTATTTATTGGAACCATCTACAAGCTAAAGAAAGGTTTTTGCCATTTGTCATCACAACTTCTTTTCTGAATTATAAACAGAATAATTCTTATTTATGATTAGAAAAATTATGTGAGGAGAAGTTAATTAATTAAGGATGAAATTTGTACAACAAATTTAAATTTCTAAAAGTTTGAGAACAGTTTTGTGTTAAATTGAGTTAGAGCATACATTGCACAAGCTTTTAGTATTATTTATCTCTATGTTCTCTAAAAGTAACGAAATCAATTAACAGCATGTGCTTTTTGGTTTTCCAAAGATAAAACATTTTTGAGTGTTTGCAAACACAGTGGGTATAAAGTCTTCAATTTTAAACCTAGGAAATAACTAACAAGTTCCTCTGCAATAAGGGGAAAACTGTCTCCTTTCAAAGTCCACCATTATCAGAGGTGAAGTTCCTTCCTGAAATATACACTATGGAGCTCTTTACTGTAATTACCTTGCAAACATGAAAGATGAGAATATTAACACATTTGCAGCTTTGGGGCACAGATTAAGAGGTTTTTCCCTATCTTTATGTCTTTTGATCTATGGATTTGAAATGCACAGAGAATAAATTTAAATAGTACTGTTAGAGCAAACCCTGTCACAAGATGTGTTTATCCCTTTGGGAGAAAACAATTAGGTTAGAAAGAGTCCAATTGATTTCCTTAGTTTGCAAAAAATTTACTTGTTCCTGTTACAAGCATAAATTGATTATTTGGAATATGTAAGAAGTCTGTAAAGAAAATAGTTTGACTTTTCAAGTTTTCATTTTTTCAGTTTTGAAGCTATTAAATAAGCTCTTTGCATTTTTTTTCTTGCTTTTTAGAAAGTCAATAGGCATTTTATGTCCTGAAAATTGTCTATGAATAGAAATTTCGTCTTAAATCTTCAGTAAATAACATGTGTTGGGTTTAAAATGCATGAAGAGAATTAGTGCTTTATGTTGGAAGAATACTTTCTATATATCAGATGTCCATGTAATCTTTAGAAAAGACAGCAGTTTAGTTTCCTGAAATACAAAGAAACTATTTATAATTTTATTCAGTATTGCACACACTGGTTGAAAGAAATTAGAAGTTGAAGCTAAAAGATATACAGAACAATTATTTATTATTTAAGCATATGGAATGTATATTTACATATTTGTCTAATTATTCCAACCAATAGCTTTAGCTGAGCTGGGGCAGAGGCAAAAGTGATGTTACTAAATGGACATGATTTGTATGATATGAAGGATGTTTTTCAGGGTTATAAGTAGGCCATTTGTTTTTTCCCATACTTATAAAACAAAACAATTCTAACCAGGAAAAGTGTCTTTTGTTTTCTCTTTGGTCCTGCTGCCATTTTCCAAGCATTGAAAAATAATATGGGCAATATCCTCTGAAAAGATGCTCATGGAGAGGTAGGCAGAGAGAGGAACCTTCCAAAGTTCAACAAGGGCAAATGCAGGGTCCTGCACCTGGGGAGGAACAACTGCATGCACCAGCACAGGCTGGGGGCTGACCTACTGGAAAGCAGCTCTGCAGGGAAGGACCTGGGGGTCCTGGTGGGCAACATCTGTCCATGAGCCAGCAGTGCCCTGGGGGCCAAGAGACCAAAGATGTCCTGGGTTGCATTAGGAATGACATTGCCAGCAGGTCAAGGGAGGTGATCCTGCCCCTCTCCTCAGCCCTGGTGAGGTAATGTCTGGAGTGCTGTGTCAGTTCTGAGCTCCTCAGGACACGAGAGACGTGGAGCTCCTGGAGCAGCTCCAGCAGAGATTACTGAGTTGGTCAAAGGTGTATAAATTCTCTCTTATGAGGAAAAACTGATGGCGCTGTTCCTGTTCAGCCTCAAGAAGAGGTGACTGCAAGGTTGCCTCATTCATGTGTTTAAATACTAATAGAGGATGTCAAGAGGACAGAGCTGGCTCTTCTTGATGCTGCCAACCAATAGGACAATAGGCAACAGGCAACCAACAGGACAAGAGGCAACAGGCAGAAGCTGATGTGCATGAATTTCCACCTAAACATACGGAAGAACTTGTTTACTGTTGTTTTTCTTCAGTATACAAGAATAGGCATTTCATGTCTAAGTAAAGTTAGACACTAACTGTTTGGAGCTTTGAAGCTGAGAGCCAAGCTTGTTTCCTAAATGATCTAGAAGGGCAATTATCTTTCACATGTGAAAATGTTGGCAATTGCTGCAGTAAGTGGCTGCTGAGAAGCCCTGTTGTACAAGCGCTGTCAACCACTTTGGAACGTTTTAAATTTCTTTCTTTAGACCCAGCAGAGAACTGTAGAAGAAAAATACGTTCACATTTTGGTTCCTAGCAGCCATCTCCCTTAATTGACTGAGTATTTCTGCCAAGCAGAGGTTTTTAGTGTGATAGAGCAATGAGACTGAGGAGCTGTCAGATGCTGTTGTTTCACAGCAAATGGATTCATGATGGATTAGCTCTGTGCCTCCTACCAGAGGCGGCAGGCCCAGTGACATGAAGTCCTCTGCCACCATGCAAACAGACCAGCATCCTAGGGAGATTGATTGGGATGCCATCAGTGTACAGTGCTCTTCAGGCATGAATTCAGATCTGGAGTGCCATTTGCACTGTATTTCCATGCAAATGAACTTTGTCATTGCTCCTTGCCAGTGAAGTTACCTGGATCTCAGAACTTTGTTTCCTCTGTAGACAGATATTGCTATTTCTCTGAACTTCCTTGCTGCTGGCAAATTCTACTATCCCAATGATATCACTGTTTTTGATACATGTGCATTTTTATTCAGCAAAGGTGTTTGGTATTGCTAATTTGTGGTTCATTAACTGCAGGCTCTTTTTCTGTAATGATACTGAGAAGAACAATAACCTCATGTCATTTTACAGGAGGCCAATACCATGTACTGAAGTGATTTAATTGCAAAGCTCATGTTTTTTTCATGTGATTTTGTCATTGTTTATATTTAAATATGTATAAGTGGTACAACAGATTATAAATGTTATATATTACAAATCAAGTAGCAAGCCCACATCATCTCATTATGGGATGATATTCAGTGAAGATTAACACATAATAACTACATGTACAACTGGCTTGATGTTTCTGCGATGTATATATAGAAACAGTTGTTTTCCTATTCTGTCCCTTTTGTTTTCCGTGTGGCCTCCTCAGCAATGTCTCACAGTGAAGTCTTTCAGTTGCCTGAGCTTCACCCTTTCCTATCACCCATCCCATTTTTGTGCGGAAGGGGAAGCAGCTTCCTAAGAGTACCCTCCATTAACTCATTTATTCTCCTAAAAAGAAAATATTGTTTCTACTTTCAAAGTTAGGCTGTCTAGATATAATTCTCCATAAGTTTCACAGCTAAAATTAGAGAATCTCCTTTTAGGGAAGAAGTTATTTTATTAGTCATGGCTCCATGCTGGCCCCTTTCAAGAAGATGCCTACTCACAGCTGCCGGTTGTCTTGGTATGATATCAAGATCTTCCTTTATGTGAATCCCCAACAATCAAACTCTCTAGGTTTTCAAACATGGTAGTTGAACTTAGCTCATGAAGATCTGCAGGAAAAGCATTCATGAAGATTTTCATGCCACCCTATGGGAGGAACTAAATGGACTGGTTACAGTCTTGGAAAGAACTCATATCACTTGTGTAAAACACTGCATTCTATCTCACTGGGAAGAAAAGCCTTCTAATGCTGCCTGTAATGCCTTGTCTTCTGTTATACAAAGGAAATAGTTAAACTTTCATTGTGGTCCAGATTTAGTGTCCTTCAAAAAAACCAACTTCTTTGCAGGATGCTGAAAGTTTCTGACTTCATCCTTACCCTACACATTAAGTATATATGTATTTGAAAATAACTTTGTTTTCTCCTTGTCATGTGTTATTCATGTATTTCTACAAGATATTTAAATTGACAGCTTTTTTTGAGTCTTTTTTTTGTTTCATCTGGAATTATTAAAATACATTGTACTTATTTTGCGCTCTTTTTTGTTCAGTAGCATTAAAATCAATTCGGAGGAACTAGTTGCTAGTAATACTGCTTGTCTAATCTTCATGATTTAGGATATAAAGAGTTGCTGTGTGGCATCTAAAGGACTTTTGATACAGCCATATGATAACATAATTCCTCTTTTGGATGAGGTGCTGCTGGAAGCATTTGCCAGTAGGCTGGTAGAAGGGAGAGGCTAGCAGTCATCTGCAGCACATTTGCAAACAATTTGGGCATTTAAATTCAGGCTTGAGAAAGAGTGAATGGAATTCAGTGTCATGAAAGCCTGAGCGGTTCATTATAAATATATGCAAAACAATGTGTACTGGAAGGGATAATTTGAGATGCCTTGGATCTAAATTTGTGGTGTCCACACAATTAAGTAGTTCTAACAATCTGGCTTGTTCTTTTTTATTTATTTATTTTTTAATCTCAGGGAGGCTCTATCATTTCATTTATGTCTTTGCAGCTAGAAGTGTCATGGTACTTAGCAGTAATTACTATGGGTGCCAGTACCCTGGTGGGTTCTTACTAATGAGGTGCCTCTCTAGGGCCAGCTTCTTTCTAAGGAGAATCTTCACTGGCAGGGTAGCTTGGGAGGTCCAGTTTGAGACAAGGCCCTTCAGAAAACACTTTGGAATCTGTGATTCTTGCACAGAACACTGAGTGTGCAGTCGATAGTGGTAGCCAAAGGTGGAGGCATGCTGAGGCTGCTACCAGAAACTTTGGAGAAATTGCCAGGAGGACTCGTTATGGTTTAACTCCAGTAGCTCAGTGAGTTACTGCTTTACTGAAATAAATGGGACAGCTGCAGTTCAACACTGTTCTGCTGAATTAGCAGGCAAAATTTAATAGTGAACTACTACAAAAAAGAAGCAAAGGGTCACAGAGAACATCAGTGAAAGAAGGCTGGAAGCAATGTTTACCCAGGGAGGTTTAATCGATACTCAGGTGGTTGGAAGCAGGGATGGCCAGTGTTAATTAGTCCTTGGAGACATGAGAAACATGTGGCAAGCTACTTACTGTTTGTTTTGGATAAACAGAAAATGCAGAATGCCCGGGTCTACACTTGAGGCTGCAATTAAGGTTACCACTTTTCATGCTGCTGTTTGCTTAGTCAATAATTGGCACTGCCGTGTGTTTTGATCTAAGCAAGGCTCATTTACCTATCTGTTATTAAAGCTTCTGGTTTTCAGTCTTGACTATAATACGTCAAAAATACATCAATACAATAATACAGAGAAAGTACAAAAAAGACATGAACCTGTTAGAGTGGGTCCAGAGGAAGGCTGCAAAAATGGTCCAAGGGATGGAGCCCCTTTCCTGTGAGAGGGAAATGAGAAAGATGTGGAGGTTCAGGCTGGGCAAGAGGAAGTTCCAGGGAGATCTCATTGTGGCTTTTCAGTGCTTAAAGGGAGGATTTTAAGGAAGGGGTGAGCAGACTTCTTAGAAGGGCCTATTGTGGTAGGGTAAGGGTTATGATTTTAAACTAAAATTGGGTAAATTCAGACTAGATATAAAGAAAAACATTTTTACAATGAGAGTGGTGAAACACTGACGCAAGTTTCCAAGAGGGGTTGTGGATGCACCATCCCTGGAAAAATCCAAGGCCAGGTTGTATGAGCAGCAACCTCACTTAGCTGATGTTCCTGACCATTGGAGGAGGGTTGGACTACATGGCCTTTAAAGGCCCTCCCAGCCCAAACCATTCTATGGTAAAAAAATCAGTCAGTCAGTTTATCTTTTTCAGTCAATTTTTTACTACTGGAAAACAGTTCAGGGCTGATGACCTGATGCATTCTGTAGTTAAAATCCAGTGTACAAAATGGAATTTTACAGCCACACACTGATTTTTTTTTCTTCCTCCCTCTCAGTCATCTGCCATCAAGGAAATCCCAGTAATTATCACAGACAAAGCAAAACTAAGATTATGGTGATGGCTTTGTCCAAAACCAACCAGTTGTATTTTACCTTCTTAACACTCTCCTATCCAAAACATAATTTTACTGGGAGGTTTTTCTTCTTTTTTTTTTTTTTTTGAAAGACATGGAGTTAGTGTACTCAGAACTGAAATCACATTTGCTGTCTGACATAGCCACTAATTCAGTATCATGTCAACTTAAAGCAGTTTTTCTCACAGTAGCTTACTTTGTTACCTCAGTGTGCTCTAGCAAGGAATAAGCTAGCTCATCATTCCTTTGTGAATTTATTAATGAGAAAATGATAATTGATGAAATGTGGAATAATTATTACAGATTTTCTATAGGTTTTTTTTTAGAAATCCCTGTATTCCTTTCTCATAAAGCAATATTGAAACTTCAGTTCTACAATTGTATCTTTGATTCTGTATCATTATAATGCATGTAGTAACTAAAGTGTGGTCTTGTGTGAGCTAAATGATATTAATGTTAACAGAAGCACAGCTAGATAAACCACAAGTGTGCTCATGTGTGCTGTCTGAGTTAAATGAAGTGGAAATTTACTACTGTGAGCTGTGCAATGTGAGATAGCACATGGTCTGATTTGTTTGCAACTGATCTTCAGGCGTGTCCACTGGGCACAGAGAAATCTAGACATCTTTTGTTTGTCCATTGCAGCTTTTCATTTGTGACTCCTTCTAGCATGTCCTGAGGGAATCAGTACCTAGTTGGTACAGAAAGGAAGGAAGCACAGTGCATTCTCTGTGTCAAAATGGCATGGATGCTGTCCTACACATGGAGCAGGTAACCTAAGGAGGGATGGCAGCGCTGTGAGGCACAGTTCCTAGTGAGGCACTATTGCTGTTTGCTGTTTCTTCATGAGGATATTCAATTTTAATATGGTATTATGTGTTTAAGGATCCTGAGGCATTTTCTGGTATAATATTTCTCCTGAAAAAGTAGGTTTGCCAGTTGCACCTCCACAAGCATACCTGTTTGCAGAAGCAGTCTGGCTTAGACAAAATTCCTATGCTGGAGTTAAATAAGTGGTGAAAATGTCCTTTTTCAACACTTTGAAAATATTTCAAATGAAGAAATAGCATAATAGTGTTCATGAGCCTCAGTCTGAGCAGCCTGTTTGTTGTCTTGTGCTGTTGGCTGAGAAGCCAGAGGTTCTCTCTGCTCTGTTGTCTTGAATGAGCACAAACACATGGATCACATGCATGCTGTTGCAGAAACTCTCCCTTCTGAGCTTTCATTTAGCAATGAGAGTAGACAACAAAGGTGTATGCAGGAATACAGAATGCCTTTTACACTTTCTTACTTAAGCTCTCCAATTGAAAGCTTTTTATTAACGATTTAGTCTGCCAATGTTGTCTCAAAATCTTTGTATTAGGTTAGGTTTTCCCTTGGGAGAAAGTCCTAAGTGGTTCCTTTCAGTCCATTTATCCGTTCAGTTCATCAGATCTGAGAAGTGTTGTTTTCATCAGCTAGTCAACCTCGTAGTAATCCATTCTTTGTCTAAGTTCTCTACCTACCAAGCACTAAAGAACATTAGGAAGTTTTCTGTCTCTGTTGCATGCCTAGAAGGCTCAGAAATCACTCAGAGCAGGCATAACTATTTCAAATCCACTCATGATTACAGTATTGGCAAAGATTGTGTGAAAAAACAGAAGGAAATGGTATTTTCTGAAGTCCAGTCAGTTATTGTAAATAACACAACATTGCTTCATTTTGCAATGGCTCCACATTAGGGTATTGCTGTATTTACCTTTAAATTCCTGTTAGCTGCAGTCTGTGTAGTCTGTGAATGTGTGACAGAGTCTGCAAGGGCAGGAAAGACATAGAATTTTGTTGAGTGGGGGGACCAGAGGAGAAATTGCTTAGAAGTTTAACAAGCATGTTGGTTGTACAGTGCTGTGTATGATTCTTTTTGCAGTTTGCTGCTCACCCTGTGACTATTTAGTAGTTACACTGTCACTGTGACATATTGCTTTTTAAATTGACAGTAATAGTGATTTGGTACTCCAGCACTGGTATTTCCCTGAAATGTATGTACATTGTGAATTAAATAAAGAAGTCAGTTATTTTCCTCCAAGATTACATAAAATCTGATGTAATTCTTTTACTTTTGCTTGAAATTATTTTTCTGCCCCTACAAATGTAGCTATTAGCACATAGTTAAGACAAGTTACATTTTTGATAGAACTTGGACTGCTTCTAAGAGAGAGAACAAATGCTGCAGAGTAACTGCGACACTTAAAAAAAATATTTCAAGTTTTCATATGCATTCTTTTCACAAAGAATAGGAGATTGTAGAAATCAGGAAAAATAAAAACATAATTCTAATAAAGATACAGGTGTCAACTGACAAACTGTAGTATCATTCTTTTACAGTTTATGTTTAGCTCATTCTATATTTATTTCCTTTGCTTGCCTAAGTCTGATGTTTTGAAACTTATCATTGTCCATTTGGCTG
Source organism: Melospiza melodia melodia (assembly GCF_035770615.1). Classification (NCBI taxonomy): domain Eukaryota; kingdom Metazoa; phylum Chordata; class Aves; order Passeriformes; family Passerellidae; genus Melospiza; species Melospiza melodia. The sequence goes on from NC_086194.1 coordinate 137,447,626, forward strand.
TCTGTCCCTGGAGAGGTTTTGATTGTGTCTTTCCTTTCTGTATCACAGTTTCAGTTTCACTTCCAATCATGTGGCCAGGGGAATGTCACAAGAGCACTCCTGGCATGACCGTAGCGTTTCCCTGCTGTACAGAGGACAGCTACCTCCAAGGGCTGGAAAGCTCCCAGTATTTATGCACATATACCAGCAGAATCTGGGGGAAAGCATTCAGTAATTTGCTCCTTGACAGGAGTCTCCTATGATTTTCTGGTCCTGGGGTGGTTCCATTCAACAAGGAAGCACAGAGGAGTTGACTTTACTTACTGGGGTTTTTTCAATTTAATGGAGCTTTTCATGTGTGCATGGACAAGGTCAGAGATTATGGCAGTATTTATGGACTCGATTCAGAGGGATGGCAGACACAGAGCCTGTTAGAACAGAAACTTATCAAAATAAAAGAGGGCGATAGATATGTCAAGCTGCTTTTGTTCTTCCCATGTGTTTATTATGTGTCTTACTTGTAATAGTCTTACTTTAGTTTCCGCTCTGGTGCCATGTAGTACTTCAGTTTTTAAGAGTACATTGCAACCTGTCAATCTTGCACTGCCTTTTGCTTTCTCAGAGAACTGTTTGAATTTGAAATCAGGTTATTTACATAAGACTGCTATAAAATCTCTGTTACAGTCATGTCTCTGCTTGTTTTCCGCTTGTAGATGCTCACCAGGCATCCACAAGTATATATGTGGATGTGTACAGGGCTGTTTCTCAAGATGACTGAAGCTGAGGAATATTCAGAACCTGTCCTTATGTCTGTAGAATACTGGACTTCCCCAAGGGGTGCTGCATGATCAAAGATCAAAGATCAATGGTGAGAAGTCAGTTTCTCTTTGTGGAGGGTATGAATACCCCTCCAGAGTTCTGTCCTTGTGGGCTTGCTGCATTGTTATTTCACCTTGAAGGGTCTTATGGAAGTCTAAGCCCTGTGCACTCTATCACGCACACAGCACAAGAGACACTAAAAAATCATAGGTGTCTACCACAAAAATCTTCCTCATCTGGCTTCCTGACAGCATGTTTGTGGCTGTCAGTGTCCTCAGCAGACCATGCTCCCTTACCCAGCTCACAACACATGATCAAAGTCATATCCTGCTGTTCTGTGCCAGTCTCAGACTTTCTTCTTGAATTTTTTCTTTCTCCAACCTTCAGTGAGTTAGAATCACTAGAGAAGCAATCAATAGCCCTGGGCTGGTGGTCTTGGTTGTGCTGCCACCATTGTGCTTGGTGCAAGGACAGGCTCAATCAGTTGGGTCTTTCAGGGACAGAGGAAGGGAAGGACACAAAAGGTGAGGAAAGCCTCCCAGCAAAGTTATAAACTAAAAATCAGGGTTTCGAGTAGATTAATTTCTATGTGGTCATACTTTTGATGCATATTAAAGATGCCACAGGCTAAAACTTGATAATAAAGGTGAATTGGCATTTGTTGGGAAAATGTATTCAAATACATTTTTTCCAGTTGTTGATTTAACATTTCCTTTGAAAGCAGCTGTAATCTTTGATGACTAATTCTGTGACGATTAAAATGAAATGTGTAGAAGTTCTGAATTATCTCTGTCTCAGCACAATAAAACTGGCCATATCATGCTTACCAATGTGAGTAGATCTTTTCCCTTCTAATTTGCTGAGGTTATCACAAGAGTCTTGAAATATAGCCTATTTGTGTAGGTCTAATTTCCAGCTTACTCAACCCCTACATCATGTTTTTTAATATGGTTTGTACAAAAAAATAAATTAGGTATTTGGAAGGAAGTCACTATATTTCAAAATACCCAAGTGAGCTTTTTGCAGGGATCTTGCAATTAAATTGCAGATAACATTGCTGCAAAACTGTGGCTCTTTTTCAGGATTTGCAGTTTAATGTGTTCAGCAGGGATGGGTCCCTAACTGAGTAAAACCAAATGGATGGCTTTTGCTTTCATGTGTTACTAATTCTCTCTACTCTGCTTGGGAACTGAACTAATGCAATGCTGTTTCACATATCCCATATACACTGTAAAAACAGGTGTTTGGAAACCTATGTTTTTTCACTGACTTGTAGCTGTGTTCAAGACTTTAGTACTTCTTTTTACACCTTCCTTTTCTCACCAGTTATGTATACATGTGTATATATATAGATATTGTACATTATCTTAGTAAACTTGCAAGTATTATGTCATTGCTGATTGTTTCAGTAATAGCTTCAGTGCAGGACCCCCTGTTGTTTTAGGTGCTTCTTCATTAATATAAATAACTTTATAGTGTATAAAGTTAGCAGCTGTTTAGAAAAAAGAAAAAAATATACTGTGAAACTTGTTGATGGTGTAATTTTAATTTGGTTCAGATTGGAATATTTGGTAGAGTGAAAAAACCATGAACTTTTTCCAGTTTTCAAGCCTGAATTCTCCTTCAGGTTATATGTCTCTAATTACTTGTGTACATTATGCTGCTTCAGGCTTGGATATTCACTAGATAAAATAAACAAAAATTAGTACCAAAGCATGTAATATAGGCTAAGTTTAGGTGAGTTTAGGTGGGGTGTAACTCTTTTAAAAATTAGGAAATCATCCTAAGGTTAAAGCCCCAAAGATTCTGCATAGGAAATTTTTTTTTAAGGTCTAAGTATTGTGTGATAGAGGAGGGGACAGCTTTTTTTGAGTGTGGAATTGTTGACTTAGAGCAAGGATACTGGTCTAGTGCCTTGAAGGGTGGTTTTGGAACTGATTTTAGCATCCATGTTGATGATCTTGCATAAAAAGTAGCACTTGTGAAATGTGGTGATTGATGAAGCCCCGAGGCATTGTCAAATCAAAGGCAGGGTGACAGAAAGGAGAGAAATGGGCTGAAACTCAACAGTGCAAAGTGCAAGACCCTGTATTTAGGGACTGGTATTGGGATTTACTGCTCTTAACATAGAGTGACTTAGTTGCAAATAGCTGAGGAAGAAAAAGCCATTATTTTATCATTTGCCAAAAGATGTCTATAAGCAGTTAGGGAAAAAATGCACTAGCAACAGGCTGGACATGATGACCCATAAAGTTCCTTTCATTCCTATATCAGTTGCTGGCTTGACAAAAGTGCATTACTGTTTGCAAAGAAGAGGTGAATACAGCAACATTTGTTCAATAACTGATGTCTCAGCAATGTATATATACATTTACAAGCAGTATTTTGAATAAAGCAGCATGTAGTGCTTGATGGAATATTGGCACTTACAGTTAATTCGTTATTTCTTCTCACTTAATTCTGTGTTTCTGAATAAAGAGTTATCAGCTGATGGCATTTAAATGAATAATCTTTTTCTCCTTCATGTACTTGCATGCTACACATGGTGCATACACCTTTATGCCTGACTTAGAGAAGACTGCAGCTTGTAATTGAGAGACACTAGGCTTCAGGGAAAGTTACATAAAACAGGAAAAAAGAAAACCCTCTGACTTTGAAATAATAGATGGAATACAATAGTCTACCCTATTGCCTGGAGCTTTAGTGTTTAGTGTTTTATAGTGTTTATGTTTTTGTGTTGATTGAAATGCTTTAATTTTGCCTTCTGTCTCAGTTACAAGTGTGCATTCACTGCTGCAATTTTGAGGAAGAGAATATTCTAATTAAATGAATTTTTTTAAGAGAAGTGTTTAATGATGTTCATGTTTGCATGATTATTTGCATCTCTTAATTTACTATGGAGCTCCAGCAGAAAAAAAAAGATAAATTATATTATATAGTGGCATTCATACAAAGTATCACAAAATTATTCAGAAGGAAGTTATTCTTAAACAACAGGGACAAAACCAGGCTTTAAGGTGTGATTTAAGGATATAAATTGCTTTTGTGTCTGAGAAGGGAGAAGAGGATTGAATTGCAGGCAAAGGAGGAGGAGAAAACAAAAGCATGACCTTCCTATTTGGGGAAGTATGAGGGACAGCAAAAGGGCTGAGGTGACACCATGAGAAGAGGGAGTGGCTGAGTGTGAGGCCAAAGTGGTCAGAGGAGAAGGTCAGCTAGAAGTTCTACATTACAAGAATATGGTTTTGAACATAATATAACCTTTTCCCTTTAGATTCAGAGGTAGGCTAAAAATGGGAGATGTGTCATTTTGTCTTACAGAGTAAGGTATATATTTGGCTAATGCATTTCTGGTGTTTTTAGAGCTGGGGCTTGAGAGGTAGGAAGAAAATGGAAAAAGAAATGGTGGCAGGCTGGGATGTGTTGAAGAAGATCTATGTGATCTTTGGCTATTGTATGTAGATTTCTTTTTTACCCTACTTGTTGGCTAGTCCAACATGAAGTTTGCTAACATCTCACACACAGAACAGAAGGCACACTTAAGCATAGTTAAAGAGGAAACAGGGGTAGAGTTTAGTAAGAAAGGAAGAGGGGTGATCAGGTGCTGGGCTTGGCACCTTGGTTACACTTGGCCGGGCCCTTTTATCTCCCCTTCTCTCCATTTTCCATGCTTGTTCCTCCCCCCCATGCACTTGTCTCCTTCCCAAATGAAAAAAACCATTCCCTAATTATTTTCCTCTTGCTGATCTCAGTTTCACCACATCCATAACCAAATTTGATGTTACCAACAGTGTCACATAGGTCTTCTCAGCCTTAAATGGTATCCCTGCTGTGGCCACCTCAGTGCTCTTGGCCTTGCAAGACTCTTCACTTCAGAGATGCTATTACTTTCATATCAAAGTGAAGTGCTTCTCATCAAAGTCTGGCCATTTCTCACATAGCTTCTCCTTAGCTAACCATGCAATTCAACCATCCTTCCTTGCACCACCTGTAACTTCTATCATCTCCTCACTCTGTTATTTGTTGCTGTACAGCAATTTCTTGTGTCATCTACTGAGTTTCTCGTGTTCTCTTTGCTTGGCTGTGATGGAATGCCTACATTACCGGAAGAACTTCAATGGAAAGTGGATTTACTGCAGGTTCAGGTGGGACACACTTTGGGAGCCTTCTTGTATCAAGCACATAGTGAGATGAATAAACACCCCCACACAGTCCCAAAGGCATTGCAGCTCTGACTTGCTTGCACTTCTTTTTGCATTTTGTACCTGGGAGTAACTGAGATAAAGATATCTGTAGATAGAGATGTATTTTCTCTTTCACTGACAATTTGCAGGTAGATTCTTTTTAAGAACTTGTTGAATGGTATAACTTTGTCTTTAATATATACTGGATAAACCTTTTTTTCCTAAGCAGCTACAAAACAGTGTTTTTTTAATGTAATGTAGTACTTTTGACAAGTTTCCTTTTCAGTATATTTTGTTCTACTTTGAAAAATAAGTATTTTTGTCATTAACAAAGGGTTATTTTGCCATTATGCACTTTAAATAATGCAGTTGTACATCACTTTCAATAGTGAGCAGCATATTCTGTAGTATTTGTGAAATTGTTTATGCAATAGTCATCTTTGTATTGACAGTTTTAAGCAGTTTGCAAAACTCTTGAAACTGTCGGTATTTAACAAAGTGGAATCTTCTACTTCTATCTTCATAATAGTTTTTCTTCGCTCACTTTTGGCATGAAACACCTAGCACATCAGCATATTCTTTCTGCTGTCCTGTGGTGCAATTTGTAACTTGCCCAGAAAACATACACTGTTTTCCTTTTAATGGACTTTAAATAGCAATCAAGCATATGCAGAACTGTACATCAACAAACTCTGACCTTGGTCCATCATGCTGAATAAAATACAAGTTCTACTTCAATACTCACAGGAGCTTAAAAAACTTCTTCTGAATTATCTTCACTATGTTTGAGAGCATTGCCTGTTCCATCTGAAAATACTGAGGAACTTTTTGCATGACTAAAGGCTGCAATTAATCATAAAGTGTTTATTGCATGTATTTATTTTGAAACCTAGAGCAGAAACATAAAGAAGTATCCTGAGGTGTACCAATGTCGGTACAGATTGCTGCTGAGAAATTTTCTTTGTAGAATGAGTCATTAGTCAACTTTTACTTTTTGAACAAAAATTTTTACAATGTGTGAATGATATAGTAAATCACTCTGACAAGTCACTTTATTGAAGTCAAATTGGAGATTTTTAAATGAATAATCCTTATTTAACATGGAACTTTATTTTCCTCATGAAAAGTTGAGAAAAAAATCTGTTGTTCAGCTATTTTGTTACTGAAACACAAATGACACTTAGCTATCACTGTGGTGGGTTTATTCATAATTGTAAGACAAGAGTTTCTATATGCTTAGGAAAGTGAGTGCCCGAGGACTTGTATATCAGAAATTTAATGAGAATGACTATTAATTATTAACAGCTCAAGGGTGAAAAATTAGATCTCACCATTGGGAATCTCCTAGATAGGAAAAGCTGTATTCACTAAAAAGGAGATGTTTTCTGCTTACATTCCTTCAAATAAAAACCTGAAAAACAACGGCTGCTGATAGACTTTCTACAGGGATGTGTGAACTCCAATTTTCTGTCCAGAATTCTCTATCAAAAGCTTTGGCCACTGTGGACATATTTGACTGTTTTGATAAAGTATAAAATCAAGAAATTCAGTCCTGTTAAAAAATGAGGTTTCTAGGTCTTAGTTTTTTAAGGTAGAATACAGAAGTGCACCTGGAACCTAAATTTTATATGCTGTATCTGAAGGAAAAAAATGAGCAATGTCTGTTTTGTGTAATTTATGTAAAAATACTTGTGAGGCATTTTTGGACCTCAGTATCACAAAAGTGTGCATTTCCTAAGGCACATGTAAAAGCCTGAAAGAATTTAATAATAAAGATGAGCTATGAAACTTTGTGAATATTCTCTTTATGCTAAATTAGCCTCTTTCTTAAATAATTCCACCTTATTTTATTGCCATTCCTTGTTTGTTGAGTCTCTGCACATGTTCTCACATGCATTTCTAGCATGGTGCTCATGGGTTCTGTAGCATCCTGTGCTTTAGCTGATATTTCCAAGCAGAAAAAGATTTGCTTTATCTGTTGATTATTGATTTTTCTGATGTAAATTTTCATCTTTCTGTTAAAAGAATGGAGAAGTGGAGCAATGTGTTAAATTTTGGGGTTGATGCTTCAAGAGAGGGTTAATGGATCACTGTGGGTAGTTAAAGAAGAGAATATTCCAGTCAGAGGGGAGAGATTGAGAAAATTGCAATCACAAAACTGAATTAATTTAGATGAATTCTGATAGCTGCTGTTGTGCTGCTTTCTGTAATTTTTCATTAGACAGGAGATAAATGTCAACAAGGCTCCTGGAAGAAATGTAGCAGAACCAGGATTCAAACCTGGTGTCACAGAACTAGCCAGACCATACATGGAAGGAATGGGAATAAAGTTTGGCTCTATGACTGGGCCACTCAGTTTACCTGGTTATGTTTTGAAAATTATTATGATTTTCAAATCAATTTGAAAATTATATGCTAATTTTTAGAAGAAGGGCAAGACAGACATTGTACGTGCCCACCAGGGGAAATGAGAAGCTGCACCTGCTTACATTGGAGCATAGGAGTGAAGCCATCCATCCAAATGTGCCTGCTGTTTCCATTCTCTTTCCATGTTTGACTTTCTTTTCCAGTGTTGGGAAGTATAGAGAAACACTCATAAAAACCCCTCAGTGCAGGTACTGGCTGTGTGAATGTCAGAGAGGGAGCATTCATTTGCCTCTGCCTCAACAAAAGAAAAATCCAGGGAAACACAACTTCTCAGTTGCATGTCTTTCCCTTATTTTGCTCCAAATTTGCACATGTTCCCTCTCATTGGTTTAAAAAGCAGTGGAAGGTCACCTATATTGCACAGTTTTGGTAACCCTGAAAAGTAAATTCAGATCAAAAATCCTCAAAGCAGATAATAAAATTGCTGCAACAGACCTCCCACTGTATCCTGCTGGGGCTCCTGAGGAAAATGATTAATCTCAAGCCTACTTATTTCAACATTGTTCATTCACTGAACAAATGTGTGGGAAAAAAGACCTTCCTGAAATAATTACCTAGTTCACAGATTATAGTTCTGAATAGAGAAAAATAATGCTGAGAAAAGTACTTAGCCATAGTGGAGATGCTAGGACATTTTTTGTTACCATTTGCCTTGTGTAGCTTTCCCAAAGTGAAGAGTTAATCTCAAAAGGTGATGTCCATGAGAAGCTGTATTATTCCTACTGGTAGTAGTTTAATTTTTGTAGTGATATTTAGGTGTGAAAATCGGGATTTTGCTTTGCTAAGTGCAAAACAACAAAGAGACTGACTCTTTCTTTACAGGGCATACATCATAAGTCCAGCAAATTAAAGAGCAGCTGTCCTATTTTGAAAAAAAGAAAAATTAAACATAAAAAAATTTACAAGTTTTAGAAACATAGAATGGCCTGGGTTGGAAGGGACCTTAAACATTATCTAGTTCTGATCCTCCTGCTGTGGGTAGGACCACCTTCCACAGGACCAGATTGCTCAAATCCCCATCCTTTCTGATCTTACTTCCAGGGATGAGGCATCCACAACTTCTGGAAACCTGTTCCAGTGCTTCACCACCTGCTGGGTAAAGAATTTCTTTCTGGTATCTAACCTCACCCTCTTTTAGTCTGAGGCCATTTCCCCATTACATGTTCTTGTAAAATGTCCCTCTCCAGCCATTTAGGTACTGAACAGCTGCAATAAGGTTTCCCTGAAACCCTCTACTCTCCAGGCTGAACGATTTCCAACTCTCTCAGCCTGGGTTCAGAGCAGACTTCCAGCCCTTTGATCACCTTTGTGGCTCTCCTCTGGACTTGCTCCATCAGGTCCACGTTCCTATTTTAGGGGCCCCAGAGCTGGAGTGAACATTCCAGGTGGGGTCTCATGAGAGTGGAGTAGAGAGGGAGAATCCACTAATGCACTCCCCTGGCCTGCTGGCCATGCTTCTTGTGATGCAGGGTGCAGCTGGCCTTCTGGACCACAAGTACCAGATCATGTTTAGCTTCTCATCTACTGACACCCCAAGACCTTCTCCTCAGGGCTGTTCTCAATACAGTCTCTGTCCAGCCTGTATCTGTGCTTGTGGTGCTTTATTTAGGTTGTTTTCCCTAATTTTTAAATATACAAATTTTCCATAGTTTTTCTTTCAATTTTTTTTGAAGCATAGTTCAGTTCTCTCTTGCAAATTTACAGCAGAATTGTGGTATTTGTGAAGGGCTAAATGTAAGTGAAAAGGATTATTCATGGCCTTAGTGATTCCTTCACTGACAATGAAGAAGACAGCATGATCAGAAGTAGTGACATTTCCATTGCAGCTGGGCAAGCTGTGGTCCAGATCATGGCCAAGCCTGTCCGTCTGCAGGGAGGGAAGCAGAGCAGGCTTGGCAGCATGGTTGCATTCCCAGTCTGCTCCAATGAACAAGATCTGCAAAAAAGTGGGAGACAGGCAGATTGTTGGCTTTATGATTGTCACTTTAGGACAAAACAAACCCTTTGCACAATGATTTTCAGAATTAATAATTCTTGTCTCATTTTTGGAGACATAACAGCAACATCTTGCATCAGCTGCAGAATGAAGGCACTGCTGCCTGATCCAGTGTTCCCTTCCAATCCAAGCCTAAGGACTTGGTACTTGGGAACCATCGTTTACTTCCAGTTTCTTATCATTGTCATCTCTCTTCGTGCTGTACTATCCATCAAAAATAAAATGGAAATAAATGGACAGGTTTCTGAGTATGCCCATGTTGCCTGCTTGATACCTGCCTTGTGGGGTGTGTGATTTGATTTTTGAGTAAGACCATCTGTCTCATAGAGCAGTGTCTCTGCAGTGAGGAGCTCTGTGCCATGTTCTGATTAAGGCAGCTGGATTTTTTTGTGACTTCTAATACATTTCTCAGAGGTTTGATTTTTCCTTCATCTGAAGAACAGCAGGTAATTCTAACTTGGTTGGGGAAGCCTGTAAGTAGGTTTAAAATCATGGACTCGGCAGTGGTGCAGCAGAGCTGGTTTAAAGCCACGGTGCAGTGGCTGCTCCCTCAGCAGCAGGGGCCAGGCAGGTGAGCAGTGTGGCTGTGTGGGCAGTGCCCTGCTGCTGAAGGCTGCACAGGATCCAGCACAGGAGCTCTGGCACCTGCGGCTAAAAGTGAGCTGGGCAGTATTTGTGTGCTGAGGCACTGACAGGAACTGTGGCTGAGGGTAATTCTTCTTTTAGCTGTTCTGAAAATAAAATGGACTACACAACAAAAAACATTTGATCTGGAAATATTTATTTGTAGGCAAGTGAGCTGTGAAAATATAAATCTCCTGATAAACTCTCCCTGCTGTATTGACATGGATGGTACACAAGGCAGTTTCTTGCTGTGCTCCTTTCTTTCAGGGAAACCAGAAAATCCCAGGAAATTGTTTCTCTTTAAAGCACAGCACTAATGATCTTGTTACAAGTTTATATCTGACAGGAACAACTTTAGTGTTTGCAAATGTTTCCATCCTCTTGCTAAATAAGTGGTTGCTGTAACTCATTTGAAATTGAGCAAGAGACTTGTAACAGCAGCATACTATAAATTGACTATTAATTCAGAAGATCAGTTTTTGAATGCTGAAATTTCAGAACAATTAACTTAATAATGATTTTTATATTGGTTCTATCCTGAATACATACAAAAACTGCTAATTACCTCTTCCTGTTGCCTATTGATCCATCTTTTATATCAGTTTATTCCATTCTCCTGCTTTCCAATTGCAACCACGAGCCTGAATTTATTGGAACAGTTTAATGTCATTTAATGCATTGTAGCTCCAGTAGACAAACCTATTATTATACAAATGGATTTTTTTGAATTACATTTCACTAAGCTCAGTGTTATCTTCCATGTTATTCTCAAACCCAGTGACAGGTGGGATAGTTTAATATATTCTGAGCCGTGCACAGTTTTGGTCTGTTTGCTTAATGAACCCATGATTTTCTGTTATTTCTAAAGAAGCTTAAATGTTCTAAACAGCTATAAGCAAAACAAGTGAGCAGAAAAATTGTTCTGGACTATTGAGGGAGTTTTCCTTTCAGAAATTTTAGGAAGCAGTAGTGCACTGGCCCAAATTCTGAAAAAAAAAAACAGAATAAAATTACTTGGAAAAATCTTTCTAGAAACATAAACTAGTACTAATATAAATAAGGACAGATCACGTAATTTCTGTGGAACTATGTAGTTAAAAACTGAATTCTGTATCTGTATTGAAAGTTACACCATTTTTGAGAAGTAGGAAAAACCTCATGCCACAGTGACCTGCTCTTTCTTTGCTGAGAAGCGACAAATGCCTTAATGTAATTATTAAATACAAACATTGAATCTCTGATACTTCTGACTGAAATCACTGATAATTACTTTTGAGTAGGACTTCACATAAGTTAAAAGGTGTTTAAACAAACCCCAGTCTGCCAAATCTTTTTTTAATTCTGGAAATTCCTCTTTGTATGAAGTTAATCTGGCAGTCTCATTGGAGAACACTTTGCCTCCTGGAGGGTGCAAGGTGCAATTCATGCCTTGCCACCCTTCTCTTGTAGATAAACAAATGCAGAATGACCAACCTTGTTTTGTCCAGTTAATAAGAAAGCAGAAGATGCTAGTCAGCAGAAAATTAGGAAAATCAGTTTCTCTGCAGCTGAGTAACATCTGTCATGTTTGCTGGGAAAATGAGCAATGAAACACTTAGTTATGTTTGGCTTTTTAGTTATAGGAAGAGATGATGGCTCACCTTATTCTTTGTAGCATTAACAAGAAGACAAATCTCCCTGTCAATAAGGTTGTTTTACCTGTAAACATAGTAAACATAGTATTAGCAGTATTAGCTTTGTAAACATAGTAAATATAGTCAATATGGTATTAGCAGTGTTAGCTTTGTTCTTGCTATTCTCAGGGAAGCAGTCATACAATCAAGCTCTGCTGCTGAGGCCCAACATATGATGCAGTTAATAAAATCCATTGCAGAGGTGACAAAACCTCCCCTCAGAGCTGAGCTATCCATGCAGTCCTCGTGCTTTTCCTTTGTAACGGAGCTTTTCATTCTTTTGCACTCTGCATTCATGGAAGGGGTTTGAATCCCCCTCCCTTGCATAGCAACAGGCTCTTGGCTCCTCACTGGTGCTGGAGTAGGGAGGCTGCTGAACAAAGGAATTCCAAGAGCTTTTCATTTTCATGATCCAGTGGCACAGTTATTCAGCTCCTCTTTTCTTGATGAACTGGGTTTGTCAACGAAAGAGAGGTTATCTCATCAGCCGCAGCCTACGTGGCACTGTCTGCTTCCATCCTTTGTCACAGAGCCTGAAAAGAATCTATTGCCAGAGTCAACAGTTGTCTTGGATTGCCAGTGAATCCTTCAGCAGCCTGTTTGGAGAGAGTGAGGCTGGGGAGTCACCTCCCCTTTGTCCCCTGGGCTTTATTCACAGGGAACATTCTGCAGAGGTGTCAAGAGGAACCACAAGCTGTATTAGAAAACAGACCTGACACCTCGCTTAGGATTTATCAATGAGCTGAGCGACGCAGCAGAGCTTGATTTGCACCTTTCTGAAAATCAAATAACCTTACCCCATGGATCATGTGCTGTTGTGAAATAGGCTACACCCATCCAAGAGTATTTATTATTTTCAAAAATTTCTGTAAACTCTGCTTCTGCAATTGTTTTCTTTCCTGTCACACACTTTTTAAATGACATAGCTACCGTCGCAGCAATAAGTCTTCTGAAGGTATTTCACAAGCTCTTTAATATCTGTAGCCTTAGTATGAATTGTCCTGGACCTTTAAAGGAGTTTACTCCTATGTGACACAGAAATGACCATAGGAGATTTACAGTCATTTTTTGCGAGCATAGAGAAAACCAGTGTTTGGTTTTCTCTATCTCAAATTTGCATTATTGTGAGTTTAGTAGACATTAGTAATGCCATTACCTTTCCCACATATATAATGATACATAATCACCTGTACTAACTTAGATGTATAAACCTACTTTTTCTCCCCTAAAGGAGACAAAATTATCATCTATGTGGATATGGTCTGCACTCCAGATTCATTTGCTGTTACTTTTAGTTGAAATATCAAAAAATGATGTTGCAAGAGTATTGTAAATGTAGGGGCACCAACAAAGGAAGGAATGATGAGGAGGACTCTATCTTATCAGAAAGCTAATTTATTGCTTTACTATACTATATTATATTAAGAATACTATACTATAGTAAAGAATACAGAAAAGATACTTACTGAATGTTAAAGAGATAATAATGAAAACTCGTGACACTTTCTAGATCTCTAACACAGCTTGGCCATTGAGTTAAAACAACTTACACTGGAGTCTAATTGGCCAATGAGTTGAAACAACTTACACTGGAGTCTAATCAGGCAATCACTTTGGGTAAACAATCTTTAAACACATTCTATATGGGCACAACGCAGGAGAAGCAAATGAGATAAGAATTATTTTTCTTTTCTCTGAGGCTTCTTGCTGCCTTTCAGCTTTGTAGGAGACGAACCCTGGGCAAAGGGATCATGTTCAGAGAATGTGAATGCCACACAAGAGCATATATCTTTCCTGTGGTCTGTCACGAGCAGTCTCGCTTAAATTTAGGAATATTCAGATGTGGTTCTGTGATTAATTTTAATTTTTTTTTTTTTAATTTTTTTTTTTTTTTTTGTTAGTAAGAAAGTCCCTCTGGAACTCACACAAAATTTCATGCAGTCCAGTAATGGAGGTCATCCAAAATCAGAAGAGAGTGAGTGGAGACATTAAATAGCTATCTCAGCCCAGTCAAATGGGAGAACAGGTTTAAAAAGGATGATCTTCTTAGTGGCTTTTTGTTTTGTTTTTCACTGTGAATTGTTGCAAGTCTTGGTCTCTGGTATTTTTTTCCAACCTAAATTTCTGCAAGAAAATCAAAATGGCTTTTCTGTGACATTTAAGATAACTTTTTTAAAAAATGGGGTTACAGACTGTCAAGGAATCACTATGAACCTCTGTTAGATGAATTATAATATAGATTTCAGTTCCAGGAACTTGGCAGGAGTTTGGCCCAAATAATTTCAGTGCAACCGTGGTGATGGAAATCAAAAATATATTTACGCAGGAGAGGACTGAATTATTTGTTATGGATGGTTTTGTGCAGCGTTTTTATTTTTAATGACCGGTTCTCCAGCAGTAAATTTATGTAAATATATAAGTACAGACTTCTGCCTTTGATGACAGTACATTTCTTCCACTTGCTGTAGAGCACCTGGTGTGATTTCCCTTCCCAGTTTTTAAGAAAAGCTTTCACCAACTTTGTTATCCACAGTCATTGATTTTTGGTGGTTAAGATGCTTAGCAGGAGGACATGCTAGATACATTTGGGGACTGAGCTATTCCATAACCCTAGATTTAAAATGGCTCCCTGGCCTGAGGGAGGGCCAGATATATGGCACCTCACTGTTGGGTAGATGCTGGAGTCAGCATTCTTCTCTCACGTGAGCACAAAATGTTTATGTTTGTATTTGCACAGAGTGCCACTTATGAATGGTGAGTATGGTAATTTCCCTTTGTTATTTGATTAATTGCCTGAGTACCAGGGCTATTCCGTGGAATTTTTAGGTAACTCTTGTATATTCCCTGATTGGCCTATCTGATAAATTTGGTAATTAAACTGTATGGTGCTATCTGTGCAATCACTTAATTTTATTTGTCCCATTGGCTTATCTGTGTCTCCCTCAAAGCTCTGAGTGTGGATGAGAGAACTGCTGAGTGTTCAATAAGGTGACATTTGTGTATTTATCTATGAAGTTTACTTAATTGCCTTTCACTGCTACCCTTACTCACTAACCTCAATTACAAACCAGTCCATTGCATTTGAGAAAAAGTGAATGTAATTCACACTCCCAAATGAGACTCTTTCTGCCAAAAATATATCCCTTTCTCCAATTTACATTGTTTTCCTTTCTGCCCTCATGTTGAAATTATATTTAGATGTTATGTTTGAGAAAGCTAGTGATTTTGTCAAGTCTTTCTACCTTTTTATCCTAATCACTTTCAAACATAGATAGGCCAGTCAGTTTAGGAGAGACACAATTTACTTGAATTATAAATACAAGAAAACTCATGTGACTCATCTTTCATCTTTATTCTACAGTGCTACCTTCCCAAAGACAAGGGCAGCCTGGAGTGTGTTATAAAATAATAGGAGGTGTCTTCATGTAAGCTTCTCTAGTTGATTTGTTAGAGATCGCATTCTGTTCCAACTTTATGGTCAGTAAAAATCCTAATTTATCAAAAAAGGAACCATTTTTTTTGTTGTTGTTGTTTTTTTGTTTTTTCGTTACTCATTCACATCTGAAAGCGGTCATAGGAATGTTTTTATAAAGACCTGCCTGAGGAATAAATACTTAAGAGCAAGGTAGGCTAAGTTGCCAAGTAACTGGGAAAAATAACTGGAAGTTGCAGGGCAGTTGAATGTGAATTGCTTATTTATATTGTCTTCTTTTATTTGCATTGTAATTTTACACTTCTTGAAACAAATGTTCAAATTTGGAAGAAATTGTTCTGTAAGTTAGATGTAGATACAAAGCCACTTCAAAACTGTCTAGCTTTTGATTCTTTTACTATTTTGTTTATTAACTGCTTAACCAGGCTTGCTTCACTGGTTTTACCTCTTCTTTAAGGTAACTATTTTTTGCAATTCTAGCTTTGCAAGACCCATGTGCATGACATCATGTCATACCAGGTGCCAAGTAGCCATTGTTGTGCTGAGGTCCGGGACTTTCTTGCTGTCTTTTGCTCCAGCTGTGGAGTCAGTGGGATGCTGAAATAGGTGAACAGCATCGTTTTGGCATAGCTCTGCATAGCTCTACAAGAGAGGGAAGGGATTGGATGAGAGTTGTGAAAATGCTGGGAAGAGCAGTGGAACCTCTCTTGTGGGCTGCAGGGTCCCCTCTGTGCCCCTAAGTGAGAGCCTTGAAGTGAAGAACCAAAAGCCACCGGGCTCTGTCACTGTTGATTTGTGTCACTCGTGTTAAAGTCCGTCAGGGATAGTGTTCAGTGCATGGATCATACTGCTCAATAGGAGTTTAAAAATGATGGTCACACTGACTTCTGATGGGTAAAGGCATAACATGGGTAAAGGTTGTGTGAATCTGATGAAAATTTCAAAAGCTGAGAGAAGATACAAGAAAAACCACCCCAATAATAATAATAATAATAGAAGCTCCATAATTTGCGGTGGCTGTGCAGGGGTTTACTGTTAGCACCTCCTCCAAAACAGGTTATATTTACTTGGGAAAATTAGAGATTTGTGTGGGTGCAAAAGAAGAGAAATGCATGAGACAGCTGTAGCGAAACTGTGTGAATGCACAATGTGCAGTATAGCCTTCCCAATTAGTCTAAGTGGAAAATTGCAGTGCAAAATAACTTTCAAACTTAGATAAACTGTAGCACATACTCTGATGTTAATATCATGCTGAACTTTCTGAAGTTCATAAAGTTTATTGTTGGAACTAATTAATCTGGTGTTTTTTTTTTAGTATGCCAAAGGCCTCAAGTTAGTAGTTTGATAATTAGGCTGTGTTTTGTATTTAGATACAAATTGCAGATAATTAGAAATGCTTAGATGCCATGTGGGTTAAGTGGGCACCATTATTTGAGCTATTTAAAGCATTTTAGTGGTAGCTGATAAAGTGCAAAGTAAGATGGACAGAGAGGTTCTTTTCACTATATATTAAATATGTAGGCATAAATAGAGTTACATTTTTCTACTCAACCTGAAAGAGACTGAAACTCTCCATAATTTGCTACAACGAGTAGCCAACTACTGCTGACAGCAGCATCTCCTCATGGCGAGGTGTGTTAGGCTTTTCAGGAATGAGCTGTCATTTTCCACTTTGCACTGGGGTGAAAAAGAAAGGCAGTTTTTAACAATGCTACACCATGTCAAATTACTTTCCAGAAATCCCAGTTTCTTAATTTTTCTAAGTTTAAATTGAACTGCTTTTTTATGTTTTGCTGCCTACTTTCTGTTCCATCTTTCTCTGCTGCCAAAAGGTATTCAGCTCTACCTGAGGTTTGTGTCATGAAGCACTTTAATACAGTCTGATGTCAAATATAGGCTATGGGATGGACATGCTCTGCAGTAACAGTAGCAAAAAAGTTACAGAAATTTTAAAATCTAGCAACAAAAATTTCAAGACAATTTGTGTGCTCTCTTTTCCAGACAGGTTTTTGAAATTTGGGACAGTCATACCCTGCAAATGAAACATTTTTAGTATCTCAAGTAAAAGAAGCCCTTATAAATGAAAGAAGTAAGTATAACCAAGTATTTTGGAGAATGTTGAGAGAGAATTTTTCTGCCAGGGTCTCCAACTACTCGACCTACCAGCTGTTTCTAGCAAATTTTCCCTGGTATTACTTTGTCTCTGGTGCTTAGAACATACATTTTTCTGAAAGGGCTGTGTTGCAAGTCACTATGGGGAGGGGAAAGGATAACAAATTCTCATTTGTTGTGGAAAATGGTATTTTTGCCATTTTTGAGGAGCAATGAAAACTGAAAACAGTAGCCTGCTGAGGAAAGGGAGACCTCAAGCCCTTGGGATATCGTGACACAGACAAAAAAAAAAAAAGTTTCCAGTATCAAATTGTACAATATTTAGAAGCAGGTGCCCTTTGGGTAGGTTTTTAATTTAAATTGTTGCATGGGAGCCTTTCCTTGCTAGGGAAATAGATCATGTGTAAAATGTTCTTGAGCAGAATATATTCTTCCTAGGACCTTTTTGGTGCATGTAATGAGGAGAAGCTCTTACTGGCTAGTGACAAAGGGAATGAAAAAGTTCTTGTCCTGTTTTGAGTACCTTTTACACTTGTAGAAGGCACTTAACAGAAAAGTTAAGTGTTATTAGTAAAAGACTTGTGTGATTTGTATATTCAGGGTCAAGTTTATGGATTGTGCTATCATTGAACGGGTCAGGTTGGAAATGACCAGAGTGGGTCATCTGCAGCAGCCTCCCTGCTCAAGTAGGGACATCCCAGAGCACATGGCACAGGATTGCATCGAGGCAGTTCTTGAACATCTCCAGTGAGGGACACTCCACAACCTCTCTGGGCAACGTGTTCCAGGGCTCAGTCATCTGCAAGGTAAAGAAATTCTTCCTCATGTTCAGGTGGAGCTTCCTGTGAATCTGTTTCTGCCCATTGCCTCTTCTCCTATTGGTTGGCACCACCAAAAAGAGCCTGGCTCCAACCTCTTGACACCCACTCTTAGATATTTATACACATTAATGAAGTCCCCTCAGCCTTTCCTCATAAGAGAGATGCTCCAGTCCCTTAATCATCTTTATTGCCCTTTGCTGGAGCTGCTCCAGGAGTTCCAGGTCTCTCTTGTCCTGAGGAGCTCAGAACTGACACAGCACTCCAGATGTGGCCTCACCAGGGCTGAGGAGAGGGGCAGGATCATCTCCTTCAACCTGCTGGCAACGTCATTCCTAATGCAGCCCAGGACACCTCTGGCCTCTTGGCCCCCAGGGCACTGCTGGCTCATGGGCAGATGCTCACCAGGACCCCCAGGTGCTTCTCTGCAGAGCTGCTGCTTTTATCTTGTGACAGGTGGGTACTGGTTGACATCACACTTGAAAGATACTGAGAAGATGAGCTGTTAACTTTCTTAACAAGTTTTGTTTAACTGAGTACAATAATTTTTTTTATCCTTGAGAACTTCCAGAAAGAAACAAGTTGTTGCTCTCATTTTCTGTGTATAGGATAGGCTTCCATTCAGCAACTTAAAAACCTACTCAGAAGGCACCTGCTTCTAAATATTGTACAATGTGATACTGGGAACAGTCAGCAGATTTAGAAAAAAATATAATTTAGCTTTTTTAATCTCTGTCTTATCTCAGTTCTTCCACAGTGTTTTGTTGTCTCATTGATGTGCACAATTCTCTCAAAGTCCAGTATCATGAAGTGTGTAACTGTATTGGTGCAGCGACAAAAATCAGATCAGGTGATGAGAAGATGTTAGATCTTGTTTATCTTGTTTTTAATTCAAGAGCAGAAAGCAAACCTATGCAGACCTTCTGAAGGAGAGTAGTGAGTGACAGCAAAGTTTCCAAATGGTGCCTCTGGGACTATTGAGAGCCACCAAGAAGAATACAAACAGCTGGGAGTTCAATTTATGCCATTCAATTTCCAGTCATTAATATAGTTTAGTGTAAAAAAGTAGGACAAATATTATTATGGTTTTTAAAGGGGAATATTGTATATAAAGGCCTGAACTGATGTTTGGGTTGTTTTTTTGTTTTTTTTTTGTAATGGATACAAAAGGCTTCCAAACCTAAGATTTCACAGAAAACATGGAGTATTCATGGCATGGGTCCTTTACTACTTTTTTACTCTTAACTTACAGTTTAATGAACTATAATGGAGCCGGCATGGAGCCAGATCCCTACAGAAGGAATGTGTCACAGAGACAATGCCCTCTGCTTTGGTGCCTCATGGATTTTGTGGATGAGCTGGGGCCATGGAGGGAGTCCCTGTGCTGCACTGCATGGGCAGGCAGCTCCAACAGTTTCTTTTCCACCATTTCTGATTTTTTACAAGTCATACACACAAAGTAAAGATGCTTCCCCTGTCTAAATAGAAAGAAACAAATTCATTGAATCTGTCACTGCTGGTATATTCAGTCATGTGTTTAATCAGGTTCTTACTTCTTGCTTGCTGTTTTTCAGCCCAACCGAAGCAGCAGAAAGCATTCATCATGTACAGAAAAATGTGGAATTGATGCCTGATGGATTGGTCTCTCACCATTCTTCTCATAGTGACAGTTTATTATGTTGCCTTTTGCATTCTCTCCTGCACATACTTTCCTCCTGTATTTCTCTGTCCTGTATACATGCGCTTCTTAGCTAAAACCAGATGACAAGTATATATACTGGATATGTAAAGGATTTTATTTCTATGTATGATGCATTTTTCCCCATCAAGTGAGGGCGTTAAAACAAATTAGAACATTGCTTAATGTGGTGTAAAATTATTGCCATATGAACAGTCAATTAACAAGATAAAATTCGCAATAATGCCTTAAAGGTGAGATGTGAGAGCTTTTAATAAAAAGCAAAATGTGGAAAAAAATCAAAAATTCTTCCTAGTCCTCAAATCATTATCAAAGTATACAGGCAAACAAACAAGCACGACAAAGTACATTTTATTATATGTGCCTTAAAGATCTCTACCTTCATTACTGCTTTCTAAAGGCTTACTTGAGTGCCCATCCCCATTAAAGCTGATGAAGTTTATGCAGGGAAGGTGATTCCAGAAGGGTAGACCCAGAGGAGTACCCCGTCACTAGGTGCAAAATTTACCTCTTGCCTTTGGGTGCTAGAAATTAACTCCTTTTTCTTACCTTGTGCTAGGGACAAAGACATTTCTGGCTCCAGAATGAGACTGAGGGCTTTAAATTCACAGATGCAGGTAACACGGATGATAAGATGCCAGTTCTCCCAGGAACCATGACAGCCAGCCTCTTCCCTTCAGCGTTTGTGAGGGAAATGCAGATGCTCCTCATCACCTACTGCTGAGTGTCTGTAAGGTGGCAAAGGACTGGCAAGGTCTAGCAAGCCTGAAGTCATGCTGCTAGCAGTGCCTTCCTTACTGGTGTGTTGGCATTTTCATATTAAATACTACTCATACCATAGTTCCAAGGAAAATTGCTTCCTGGGAGCTTGAATTTAGTGTAATCTGAGCAATCTGGCAGGTTTTGTCTAAACATATGTAAGATACTAAGCTTACACATGAACCACACTGATATGATTTTATCTATCTTCTCGATGTGCATAAAGTCTGTTTTCAGAAATATCAGGTTGGCCTAATGCCTTCTAGAATGTGACCTTAAAATTTACTATCTTATATTCTTAACTCTTTGTTTGAGCACTGTTTCCTTTGAAAGAGAGAGGCAGTGTATTGCTTGGGGACATTTACAAGGGTGGTCCAAGGGGCAGGCTCGGAGCCTGAGCGTGGTGTGTGGTCCTCCCTCACAACAGCTGTACAGCTGAGACTCTGTCTGACTTAGGACAGTATTTACCAAAAGTCCACCTAGAAAAAAGACTAGGGAGGGGATTCATTACTTTGATTTTGATTCCCCTGGTATTGAATACGATCTCAGGTGAAACTGTACCTGAGTCAGCAGTGTATTTTTCAATCTGAATTGTCCTCTTGCTTTCTCAAGGACTCAGAATTTTATGAATCCTAGCCATAGAACATCCTGCATAAAGAAGACAGGGAATTTCCATTATTCAATTCCATTTTAAGCCCAGTATTTTTTCCTAAATCAAAGCACATTTCTTAAAATACATTTTAGGATCTGTAAAAAAAATCTGTGGTGGTTTGTTCATATATGTGTATGAAGACCTTTGTTCCTCATAGGGCAATAGAATATAGGTAAGTAAAGGTGGTATAGAAAGTAAACTTACCCCCTAAAGAGTTGCAGCTGGGTTAATTATTAAGGCTTAGGAGCAGGCCTGATGTTAACAGGCCACAGCTGTAGCCAGTCAGAAGAGTGTTATAAAAGAGTGGATTGGTGGGAACTGGAGTCAGTGGCTGCTGTGAGGACAATGAAGAGTCAGTGTCTGAAGGAGCTGCCTATGAGAAACATCAAGGAGGTATGAAACTCTGGCAATATGGAACCCTTGCACTATAAGGAGAACAGTTCCTGGTGTATACTCCTCATACCAGGGTGCATGCAAGTTTTACTTAAAATTCTGTGTTGGTGCTGTTCTAATGCAGGCTTTTGGTGTTCAGTGAAAATTTTGTTCTTTATGTATAAATTCAAACCCTAAAGGCAGCCTGCCTGATTAAGACTGCACTTAACTAAAAAAAAGTAGCTTCTTTCCATTGTACAGGATAATTTTAACAAATATTTACTGTGTAATGGATGTGCAGAAAAATTAATTGGTCAAAACTTTTGCTAATATCTTGTCCATTCAGCGTTAATGTTTACTGCAAATACAACTCTAGTTTATGGTGGAAGTTGTACAGAAAGATAAAGAAACAGCCTGTGCTTGAGGAAGCTTAAAGCCTAAAGGATTCATGTAGGAATGATGAAACATAGAGCTCAACAAATTGAAAGCAAATCAACATTAAACTTTGATTTGTATCTTAGTAGCCTTAAAATTTAGAGGCACTTACTGGCACTGTTTCTGTCCAAGCTCCAGTGATGAGAGAAGAATCTGTTATAGTAGTAGCAAATGTGTGTGTTTAAAGGGATAAGTGTGAAGAGTCTGTTATAAAACTGATAGATTTGTTTTTATATTGATAATAATTTTTAGATTATATACGATGTTGCCTTTCCTTTGTAAATGAGATTGCAAATTAAAAATGTATTACCTCGGTTGACAAGCAAAGTGCTTCCTGAGCACAAGACTTGAAGTCAGTAATGTATGGTTGCTATACCTCTTCGACCTGTACAGGAAATCTGCCTGACTAAGAGAAATATTTTGATTGCAAGACACCAGCTGTGCATATTTATTTATTTAATATTTGGGGTTTTTAGCATATCCCCCACTGTGGCAGCATGAGGCTGTAGAATTGTGCACTTATATAAACCTATTTGCAGGCATTACTGTCTATGGTTTGTGGAATGCGCAGTTTGGTATAGTATGCTTGTCTTTGCAGATGTCTTTGTCTGAAGGATTTGATTGAATGAGTTGTCATATCAGGGAATTCAGTAAGTCAATTTGTTATACTGATATTCCTGTAAGATACATGAGTACTGAGCCAAGAGCTGCTGTCTTCCAAGAGGTGTTTCAATAGTGCTGGCTGACAAATCAGATTGAATTGCATTCAGTTAAGTGCTGTTTCTTGAATTTCCTTCTACTCTGACTTTAGCTAGACTATGAAGGCAGAGTTGTACAAAATCCTGTCACAAACCCCATGGCTTGAAGTATGAGGAAATGGAAAGGAAAGAGAGAGAGAGAGGGATTTACCTGACAGTTACCTACTATGCAGCCTTTAGTCTCGTCTCTCTGTGGTGACTGTACATGGCTGAAGTCTGAAGAAAACTCCTCCACAAACAGTAGGAATAATTAAAATGTCACCTGTGCAAAATTAGAAATAGCAACAGCAGTGCCTATTGAAATATACTTAATTAGTGCCAGGCACCTGGCAATTTCATTTTTTTCTGCTGTGAACACCACCATATCTGAGCTGTAAGTAGAAGCAGCAGGTAGCTGTGCCATGTTGTAGACACACAGTTTGTGGTAATTGGGAGTGGGGCTGTGGCTGAGCCTCATCCCAATGGGCTACAGCTGTGCAGGACAGGTGACCAGCATTGGAGGTAATGAGAGATGGAGTGCCAAGGTGTGCTGACCAACCACAAAAAGAGGGAAGAGAGGGCACACAGGTGTAATGAATGTGGGATGACAAGTATAAAAGTTTGTACTGGAGATCAATAAAGAGCTGCAGATGCATGAAGCTCTCTTTGGTGTTGGTTGTGCCTCCACTGTCATTCCAGCAGTACCATGTTAGCTTAAATGAGGAGATCAAATTGTATCTGTGGTGGTTTGTTCATATATGAAATGGAATAATGAAATGGACTTTATATGTTGTTGAATTATCAGTACATACTGTGAGGGACTGGTGTGCAGAAGAGTAGTGAAAGGTATGTTCATTGCATCTTAAACAACATCTAATGGATAATGTGTGTGTTGAGGAGGGCATTGTTTTAAGCCTTGCTGGCCTGTGAGTCTTGGCCCAGAAGTGGGAAGAAAAACAATTTGCTAATCACCTGAAAGGCATAAAACTGTTTTTTCTGTCTGCCATCGACCCCTGTGATCCTTACTTTTTCTTTGACATTGGCATCTGAAATGCAGTTTTGCAAAAAGAATATAGGCTTAGGTTATCCAGAAGTTACTTTTTGCATTTGTCATTGAATGAAATTGCTTCATAAATGAAGTATACTGCTTCAGGATATTCAATGTTTTATGTGATATAGGTAATTTTGTTAATAGCTTTTTAACATCAGCAGGTACTTGAATGGAAGAATGTATTTCTGGCTTCTGCTATTAATCACTTTATGATCTTAATTCTAAAATTATTAGTTATGATTAGGAGGAATTCTACTCATGATGCATAAAGTCTTTGTCACCTCAGTTATTGTTTAGACCTGGGTTACTCTCTGCCTGGAATAATTCACCCTCTCTTTGGCCTAATTCAAGAAACTTTAATACAGTTAACTTGCAGGTTTTCTCTATTTTTTTACTTTAGGTAAATAATTTAATCGGATTAGGAATTTCACAATATGGGTACTTTGGAATGAGAAGATTGCATTGCTCAAACTATGTTATCTTCCAGCAAATACAAGCCACAGTTGCTCTTGTGAGACTGTACACATGGAATGAATTGTGATGAGGTGGTCTCTTGGGGTGTGGGAGATGCTGTCAAAACCTTCTCTAGAATTAATCAGAGTGGAAGGTTGTGCTGTGGTCTTCTCTATCCCCCCTCCCACCCCCCCCTCCCCCTGCAGCTTCATATGTATTTTTTTAAAGTCTTTTTCCTTTCCTTAAATAGATGCAATGTCTGTCAGATTTTCATGGGCTAGGGTTTGCATTTGAGTCCATCTTGTCACCATTTTCCCACACTTATGTGTCATGCCCTATTGCATTTTAGAACCATCATTACTGTATTTAGAACTGTGTTTTTACCATTGTGGCCTTTATCCTTTATGTATATCACATGCCACTGATAAGGCTGTAAACTTATTTAATTATGATGCTGGTAGACTTTAGCTCATCAGGCAGGCCTTCCTCCTGTTTTTATTTCTGAATGGCTTTCAGAAGAACTCTATTGTCTTAAGACAATTGAACATAAGCATGTTGAAAGTATCTTCTCTGAATGAGGGAAAAACAATATTCTCAGAGGCTGTTGATAAAATGTAAACAGCTAGTGACTGTAAGTGGGAAAAATCCTCTTTTAAGAGCACTAAAATAGTTTATGCCAACAGAATTTCTGATGTAATGTATTTTTTTCTGTTTACACATTTCTCCTCATTGTAGAAGGGTGTGGAATAACCAAGCCTGAATATTTGATGCTGTGTAAGTGTACCTGCAATGGTTTCCTCAGTGCTTACATACTTTTGCTACACTCTGCTTTTCAGTGCAGAAAGATCATTTTTGCAAGGTAAAATACTGCTTTGACTTTGTATGCCTGTCTAATTTCTGCCCTCTCCATTGAGATTTCCAGCAGGACTGCCAGGTGTGAATTAGATTTTCTTTCATTATCAGGAGTAAAGCAAGCATTGTTACATCAGTAACAGATCATCAGACAGCTTCTCTGTAGAAGGCATTCTGGGATTTTGTCTTCTGCCACTGCTCTTTAGTGACCCAAAAGCAAAATGGTTTGTTTTGCTATAAAGCTGTTCAGTGTTTTCCCTTTGCTTGTCAGCTCAGGTGGATGAAACCATGGGCCACACTTAGAGCTCATCACTATTGCCCAGGTGGCTTCCCAGAGGCAGCTGTTCCTTGTACAGCTGCAGTGGGACAGCTTTCACAGGGATGCTGTGTGAGGAGGGTGTCTGTCAGTCTTGTGTGCTGCTGCCTGGGCAGTGAGGCTGGCAGGGGAATTGCCCTGGTCCCTTGGCCCAGCTACCCAAGCACCCAAAGCAAAGAAGGAGGCTTCCTAAAGGATTCTCCCCAGGAAAAGTTTAAAAAATATTTTTATGTTTGAATGGTTGTTGGAGAGATAGGAATGCAGCAAGGTCTGGGACTATGCTGGGAGCAGCAAAGTCACAGGTGCCTCCCTGGTGAATCTGAGCTGTGCTTAAGTCAGATGGGCAGTGAAGCTTTTGATTAAGTCTTTCCTGTGGAATTCCTTTCTAATTAAGCTTAAAGTAGGTGCCTGAGTACAGCTAATACCTCATTTTCAATTCTTCTGGTAGCACAGTTGCTGGAGGAGATCAGAGGAAAATGTGACTTCTTATACCATTGGTTTTCATTGGCACCCCTCACCTATAGAAATGCAGTATATTGCACTCCTCCACCCTCTGAGCCTAGTGTAAATCTTTACTGTTCCTCTTCTTTTTTCATAATCTTTCTGATTTCTGCTGTCAGGTGATGTCAGGCTCACTGAAGCACTGTGAATGAAGGTGCTTTGTTGTTAGCTGTTCCATTACCTTGAATGGATTTTGGCATGAATGTTCTATTTCTCCTGTACTTATTGGTACTTCTTTCTTTCATTTGCCTGGGTGTTCTTATGACTTTTCTTATCTATCTTCTGTCACTCTTCCCAGTTGCTTCAGTATTTTGCTGAATTTCTGCTTCCTTCTCTCCCTCCTCATTCAGAATATACTTTAATGGAACAGTGACCAAGAGAGAATTTTAGAAAGAATAAATGGAGTTATTTGCCCTTTTACACTTAATTGTCTCCTTGGTTACTTTTTCTCTTTTCAGATTTAGAATTAATGGTTTTTTTATGCTCACTTTCTTTCCTTTTTACTCATAGGAGTTATTTATTTGAAAGCAGAGTTTAGAAAAATAGATATTTCTAATTGTTGCAAGAGACAGATAGTTGCCTGCCTTACTCTGCATATGATAGTTTTGGCCTGGGAAATCTGACTTAGGGCTAAAGTAGGTCTGTCATCTAGAGCACATAATAGCAGTCTTAGATGCTTCCATTAATCCTGTGTTTCTCCTAGAAGCTGTTCAGAAGCCTTTGTAGTCAAAATGGTTTACTTGTGGTTCTTAGGGTTTGAAAAACAAATATATTTTACTTTGTTTAACTGGAGCATACTCTCTTTCTTAGTCTGCCCAGTTACTTGGTTTGTTTTAAAGACAGTTTTATGCTGTTTACATATTGGAGATTGTTTCTCTTGTTGGCATCGCCTCTGAAGTTTTGTTTCCATTGTAGATAGCCTTTCATTTGATGTCCTGTTGCTCTCTGGTCTGAAATACTGGGAGCAGTCCTCTCTGCTCCTAGAAGACATTCAGAGTTTTTTTTATTCCCCTTATTGAGCCTTTAAATAACACTTTCTCTCCAGTCCATGCAGTTTAGCTGATCAATGGTGTGGCGCAATAGCTGTAAGAAAACCACATGCTAGAAATGGCTTGTCCAGCCTGCTCTCCAGGTTTTTACACATAGCCTCTTCTCAAATAATCCACAAACCACTGACACAGTATTCATGGGAGAAAATCCAATTGACTCCATTTCTTCTGCATCACTAACAGACTAAGCATGCACAATATTTATTTAGATCAAACAGCATGTTTTATAACAAAACCAAACACTGGTGTCCTCTACAGAGCAATGACAACAGTCCTTCAGCGCATACAGATTCCCCCTTTGTATGCAGGGTGGAATTCTAATCTGTTCTCAAATCAGCCACTCTCAGTATCATGAAGGCTTTGCTTACTAAGTATTTTTTCAGTGCAGTATTAATGTATGTATTGTCAACATAGCCCTGAATGCTAAAACCTTTTAAATTTTGAAAATGCAGCCTTTGTTCAGTGGTGTATTCATCACCAGGTTTTAAAGATGTGGTGCTATAAAATGAACCATTTTAAGGCAAATATGATCCCTGAAAATTGCTTCCAATTCAGTTTTATATGCAAGGTGAGAGCCTTCCAAAAGACTGAATCAAATTAATTAGCTCTATCTATGTGGCACTGCTCTTGCCTCGCTGAACTGAAAGGCATGTCAGACTCCACAGTGCTTTTGCATTATTCTGCACCTCTGGAGAAGTCTCTAGGGTCAAACCCAAAGAATATCTCTGCTGCCAAAGGAAAAAATGGGCAGAACTTCATGCTTTCTGAAAGTTCCTAATGTCATTTTGCACTTTGACCCATAAAATGAGGATTATTGGCAAGTTATAAAGTCTGTACTTGGATATATTATGCTGCAGATTGAACATTGTTAAATGTTAAATAATAACTACCCTTATGCAGCTAATAAGCAAAGTTGTGGGAATCAGCACACCATTTGGGCCAGACTCTTGCTAAGGTTCTTCCAAAAGTTGTTTCTATCAGATTAAATGAATGACCCCTGCCTACCCAGTGCTGCTTGATTGGCGCTAGCTGCCTTCAGAACTGCTGCAGCACTGTCTGCATGGGAAGAAATCTCACCTGCAAATACTACACATGCAGCTGGTGCACCTGCCAGTACCAAACTGCAGGTTAAAATGCCCTCTCAACCAGCACAAATATTAGTGGCCTGTGAAAAGAAAAGGTTGTGAGATGTAAGTCCCTTGAGGTGCAAACAGCCATGCAGTTTCAGCAAGAAGGAACAAGACAATGATGCAAAATTCAAAGTCGAAGAATTACTTATAATGAACTTTTGAAAGAGATGTACATATTTCTTGCTGTGCATATGTATAAAGACAAATACCTGATTCCTAATGCATTCAGAGTTTGTCTGCTGTGGTTGATTTTAGCCATCCCACAAGTCCTAAAGGACAAGTACAATTTTTCTTTGACATTTGCTTCTGTGCTTAGATATGGAAGAGAATTATTTTTTATAGGCATTTTTCATTTTCTGCGCTTTTTGTGTGGTTACAATACAGAAGAAAAAAAGGGAGAAAGAAAAATAGACTAGAATTATGTACCAGTCTCATTCATAAAGGTGCTATGCAGTTCGGAGGGAAACTATTTTGGCCGTGATTATGTGGCTGAATATTTTTCAATGGGGAAAAAACACATCTGGCCTATACTTTTGTGACCTTTTTTTTTTTTTAATAAAGGAGAAGAGAATATCCATAAAAGAGTCTAATATATTAAATATTTAAAATTGCTTTGTGAAGTACAGAATCCAAGCAACAAGGAGAGCTGCAAGCTGCACTGGGAAGTAGAGGCTGGATCATGAACAGAGGACTAAAAACACAAAGATGGTGCAGGGACATTTAATTTGGCCAGAACAGTTTCTGTAGGGCAGATGGAGAGAGGCTTTTACCAAGGCCTGCAGAGACAGTGATTTTACACTGAAAGAGGGCAAATTTAGATTAGGCACAGAGCAAAATTTGTCACAATATATGTGGGCAGACACTGGAACAGTCTGTCCAAGTGGATTCTTCATCCCTGGATGGAGACCAGACTGGACTGGGCTTTGAGCAGCCTGCTGTAGTAAAAGATGTCCATTTCCATGACAGGTGGCTTGGAATAGATGATCTTAAAGGTCCCGACAAAACCAAAGTAATTTTGTGGTTCTCATGTTCTATGTACACCAGTTGTTGATTTCATCAGGGGCACTGAAGGAACAGAGTCATAGAAGAAAGGTCATAGTGCTGGAGCACTGTATTGAAAAGCTCCCTCACAGCACCTTGGTACTGAAGGACAATAATAATCAAAATATGAAGCTATGAATGACAACCATACATCAGATCTTACTAAGACTTTCCTCCCTCTTTACCTGAATAAAACTGGAATTACTGGACTACTTGGAGAGAAACTAATCACTTCATTATTTTTTAAGTCAGAAAGAAAGAAGACTTAATTACAGACTAAAATTGATAGCAGTTCTGAAAATTTGTTCCAGTGGCACTTAGTTTTGAATAAAACCTAGAAATCAGTTAATATTCCCCCCCCCCTTTTTTTTTTTTTTAACATCTTGTCATAATAAAGACCAGGCTGATAAAACAGAAGAGATTATGCCATCTCTACAGTCAGTGGGCCCTCCCAGGTTTTTCTGGAACAGGGAATTAGCAGCCTGTCAACAGATATATAATTGCTGTGTTGCTTTCAGAGTCAGTTAAATAATAAGAACCACCTTACTGACAGACACCTTAAACTCCATTTGCCAGGAGATATGTAAAATGTCTTCAAAAGACAAGTCTAAAATCCATGGACCTGGTACAAATGTTGTTTGTACGCATACAATTTCCCAGTGCCCTTCTCCCAGCTGCAGTGTCCTGTGTTACAGTTGGTAATTGCCTTTCTCTTTTCTCCCTGTCCCAGAGGGACAAGCAAGCTTTTCATCTGTCTCCTTGCCCTGCTTCACAGATGCTAGCCATACTCTTCTTGCAATCAGTTATCTAAATGATTAACATAATTAGGTTAAACTCAGTGAATTTGTTCCTAAATTGTATTTAGCTTGAGGGTTGTTTTGGCTTGGAAGTAGAGCTGGTATTTCCAAATCTTTGTCTATTTTTTTTGTTTTGAATTTAGGTAGAATTATATCAGTTTTTTTCCTTTGATTTCATGTTTTCTTTATAGCTTTAGATCACTAACTAATTTTGCGGACCCTCATGATCAGAGGTAGTGACTTACTCAAAAACACAAAGTCCTTTTTCTCTGAGAAGTGCATGGAGTTGTTGATGAGATTGTTAAGTTTCTAAAAACTGATAAGCAGTCTATCAACTCAGCCAATGCAAGCAAGTGCTACTGTCTTTAGAAATAGCAAACATTTTTTTGTGAACATGTTTTTGTATTTCTTTATGGCCAGAGAATAGAGAGAACATGTTTTTTAAGTCTGTCGTTGAATACAATGATTGCTTCTCCTAGCTGAGCTGGCTGTTTGATGAAGAAGTGCAAACAACATGAATTTGTGAACAGTGACATTGGTAAACAACCCACTCCTTTTTGCCTCTCCTGTTGACACAGATTTAGATTAGCCTAGTTGTCCCTATTTTTCATAATCACCTGTCTTGCAGATATGTTTCTGCTCCAGAGGTACCACAGTGCTTCAGTAAATCGTGGTAATGCAGTATTAGAAACTGAACAGAGCTGTACTGAGCCCTGATGTGACATTCTGGTAATTTAAAAAAAAAATAGCATCACACTCTTGTGATTGCACCAGTGTAACATAAACGGACTTGACTACAAGTTGCACAAAACCAAAACCATCTATAGAACAGAATTTTTTGTTAGTGTAGCCATTTCATATGCGTAAGCTGTGTAGATAGGACTCTGCACTGATGGAGCAAAGTATTTTTAATTGCAAAATTAATTACAAGAACAGAGTGTTGCATTTAATTTCATAGTGCAAGATTGCTGAGAATGAGCAACCACATGGGAGAATATGGAATACGAGTGAAAAAGAGGAACAGGAGAAAAAAGGTAGTGGCAATATGGGCTTGCTTCCTACTATTCAGTCACTACTTCCAAATATGGATGTGTTTTTTTGCTGTTTGGGTCTTTTTTTGTTGACATGTGAATGACACTGTTAATTATCTTGGCTGCTTGCTCGGTCAGGCTGGGCTTGTCTCCCCACTGTTTGGTGTTACTGTGCAGAAGTTGCATTCATTTACTTGCAGTCATTTGGGGCACAGCACATCTTCCAGATGATTCTTCATGCCACAGGTGGTGAAGTGGCTCCTTTTGTTTAGAAAGACAAAACTGAATTCTGATGAAAAAGTTAATGTGTTGAAAAATGACTCCAAATGGAGTAAAACTGCATTTTGCTAGCTAATTAAATGTAGTCTTCCTCCTTTAACATAAAAATATAATCTTTTACAGAGCTGGTATTGCTTTTCTTTCAAGGCCTTTGGGGGATGTATTTGCACTCACTCTCTGTCTTATTTTCTCTCC
The DNA here is from genome assembly GCF_035770615.1 of Melospiza melodia melodia. Lineage (NCBI taxonomy): Eukaryota > Metazoa > Chordata > Aves > Passeriformes > Passerellidae > Melospiza > Melospiza melodia. The sequence continues at coordinate 137,479,040 of NC_086194.1, forward strand.
ATTCAAGAGTGTTTCAAATGCAGACCAGTGTTCTCTATCACAAGGATTCCTGCTCTTTTTGTGTCTGGTTTCTTTGTGTTGAGGACTCTTGCTTTCCTTTGCAATGTGTAGTACTTTTGTACTGTAAATCTTCTTTGTTTCCTTGCACCATTGGAACATTTAATCTAAGTTAAATCAGTCAGCAGTAAAACATTTGAGTTTTACCTCATTCTAAGCTCTTGTGTTGGAGGAGTTCTGCAGAGTTCAACACTTTTGTTACATCTGTAATAACTTACCATGAGTTTTGATTTCACCTTATAGCTGTTTACTTGGAGAAATAAGAACACTGGGTAAGAGGTCCATTGAGAGCCTTGGAACTGCCTCTAAGATATGGGATCTTCTATATCACCTGGTATACAAATGGGTGGCTTTTGGCAAAGTTATTGCTGGACCTTTCAGGTAGCTCTGCTGTTAAAATAATTGCTACCTCTAGTATTTCCTTGAAGATTACCAAAACATCTAACACTTTATTCCATTCCAGTTTTGGGGTATTCAAGTTTAGAGAGCCTGACAGGGGAAAAAGAAAAAAGACTCTGTTGGAATTTTTCCCCCATCTTTTGTGACTATGACAGAGTAATTAATGTAGCTGTGCATGACTTTTTGTTTTAATCAGTGTCCTGTTACCATACATGTAATGAGTGTACATGGAAAGAATTCTGGCCTTGCTATTATCATGTACATCAGGCTGAACACTTGTCTGAAGTCAGCTTAAGATTTGGGCCTTTTGAGTTTAAGAAAAACAAAACCTACTTGAGGCAGTGGTCAACTAAAGCATAGTAAAGTATTTTTAACAGCATGAAGTACTATTTTTATTGCCATTTTGAGCTTTTTATAACACCAGTGTCAATCTGTTAAAGACCACCCTCTGATCAGCTATGCAGTATCAAGCACAACTGCCAAATTATTAGCACCAGCCTGACCACAGCAACACTGCTTGTGTGTGTGAGTGATAATTTGTGTTGGAAGTCAAAATAAGGAAGCTGTCATGAGACTAGCAGGGTTTAGTTTGTCGACCAATACAATCACAGGGGTTGTGTCATTGGGGCCTAATAACCAGTTCTTCCCTTAAAAAAAGGTGACCAGTGCAAGGGTATTTATAATTTCAAAATTGGGTTTATCTGTGCTACCATATTGAGAGTCCCAGTAAAGGTGTAGACTATGTCCTTCTTAATCATCCAGATTGTGCTGGACCCTGGATAAGAAATACAATAGGCTTTGAATACTCGTCACTTATTTTTAATGCTGATGCATTTTTGCCCTGGCTTGAGATATCAGATTTGATTTCTTCTTGTGGGTTTTGAACTGGATAGAGGCCAAAAACTGGGGAAAAGGAGGAGCTACAGAGCAGAACAAAATAAGCAGAGATGTCTCAAAGAGGTGGTGGATGGATTTCAGTAACAGCAGTTGTGTAAGGGCTGCAGGACCTTCATGGGGGAAACGGCAGCTGTATGTGCAACAGGTGTATCAATGCCAAAGAACTCTTGTATCAAAAATTCAAGAGATTAGTGTACATGAGCACTAGGTAGCAGTTAGTATCTATGTGATAGTCCTGTTCTTTTCTATGCTTTGGCATTTGCTTCTGGTGCTGTGCCAACACATCAAGAGCTGCTGGATGGCTTTTAGTCACACTGGCTTGCTCAGCATTGGAGAGCCCTTGCAGCTAGTTGTTAAAAATCAGAGATTAAATATGAAATGTAGGACTCTAATTCTTCTTTAACTCTAGTTGAAGCTTTTTGGATAGCGTGTAAGTAAAAAAATCCAGTGTTTGACACTCTGTTTGAGCAATGTCTTGAACGTTTAAAGAATAATCATATACACTTCAATACTGGGAAATAACAATATAAGTGCCATACCCAGGCAGATCATGTAAATCAATGAGAAAGCCACAGATAGACTTGCTGCCCCTTGCTTTCCCTTCTCTCTTAGAACACCACCTGTAGTTTCCAGGAAAAGAAGAAAAGCTACCAAGGAAAAGCTGAACAGGGCTGCCAGTCCTGGCAGAAGTCAGTGGAGAGAGTAGAGAAAGGAAAAAGGACCACCTCTTACTTAAGCTCAAGGGCTGATACTGTGCAATAATATTTATATGCTGAGATCTGTAGGTTGCTTTAGGTCTAGTGATATGGGACAGGTATCAATTAGAGGAAATTTCCATAACATATTTAAGAGATAATGCTTTGCTGCTCTGATTTTTTTTCTTTCACTTGAAAATTCTCCATTAATTTTGATTAAGCTTGTCTTGGACTCATGACCATAATCAATGTGATTGCCCCTCCAATTTAATAGCTAGCTTTGCTCATCAAGGAATTTTTCCCAGGTGTAACATGCTCTAGTTAAGAAGTTTCATTTTAAGCTGTTCAACTACTATTTCCTAGAATGACTTAAAAATGCCTTCAGAACACAGAGCTAGGGCATGAATGAGTACAATTTTTCCAAATTAGTAAGTGTATATTCTCAATTTGCTGTGAATGCTTTATGCTTCCAGAAAAAGCAGATACTTTGAGTGTTTTCCACTAGGAACCTAGTATTTAAAGCTTGTTTTGTATGCCATTTTAAGAGAAAGGGAAAAAGAGGCACTTGCTAAATGCTTACTTGTAAATTTGAATAATCATTGTAATTTTTGTTATACCCATTTGAGAAATCTACTTATTGTTTCTGGCATGACCATTAAGGGCTTTAATCTTGCATAGTAGTTAGAATAATCCTACCAAAGGAACCATTCTGGGTTGTTAGTCAAACCAAATTGCAGATGCTTGAATGCTGAAAAAATGCTTCTTTTCTAACGGATTTTTCAATTTCCTTTGTAAGGGATTTTTGATTCCTTGTGGATATTTCTGCTAGGACTCAGAACCTGATCTCTTTCTGTAGAGTCTCATCCTTCCTCTAGCAGGAAGTAGCATCTAATTCCACTGACTTTCAATAGTTTGCTTTGCTTTGTTGCTTGGTGAATTTCAGGCAGTGACCTGTAGTGTGGGCTCATGTCCTTCATGTCTGATTAAATTTAGCTAAGAGACAAAAGATCCAGTAGCTGTGCAGATAGTCAACAACTGTGTAATGGAGGGCAGCATGCTAATAAAGACCTTGTGCAAGTTGTATTCAGTTCTTTTCAATATGTGGTTATTAATTTCCTTGTGAAAATTCTCAAGAGCACTTATCTGCCTTTTGAGTGCCTTAAAAATATTAACTGATTTCTTCTGGCAAACCTTTAGCAGGAGTTATTTTCCATTTTTTTCTGTTGGAAATTTCTTATTATTTAAATAAAATACAACCTGTGAGTTTTTCATCTGAATACCAAACATTGAAAGTGCTAAGTCATGACCTTGAAAAATTTACATTGTTACTTCCAAGAATATCCTTTAATTCAAGTGCTTTTAAAGTTCTGAGTATTGTCTTTAACATTCTTTTGTAACATACAGTGATTTGAAGCTTCTTATGCTCACAGACTGAAAATTTGAATATTGTTTCATATGTATAGTTTAATAGCACTGTGAAATAAGGAAGTGCAGTTATTCCCATTTCACAGACTGTTAAGGATCAGACTCTCAGCTATGGATTTACATTGCTCTGGGATCTGAGCTAGCATCTCTGCCTCATAGCCCACTTCTGTACCCACTGTGCTGCACTCTCAATTTCATCCAGTCTTACTTTTAGCACCTAGCTGAAGTGCTTCAGCAAGAAAAGTCTAATCTTACTCATCCATCAATGGGTAACCAGAGATCTAGTTGTGACACTGCAATTAGAGATCTAGTTGTTTTAGATATAGTACAACTTATTACCTTTAACATGTGAGGTGGCTACATGCAAATTAATCTTAGTATTATGTACTTCCTTATTGCCATTGATTGCAGAGGGAGCCTTGTTTTCCTTTAGATTTAGCTGTGCTTAATACCTGAATTGCATCAGCAAGTAATCCAAAACCCAGCTTGCTTGTGAGGAGCACAGACTGACAGCCAGCCATGGGCTAGAGCTATTAGTATGAGACCTTTGCCCTTGTCTTTTAGTACAGCTTTTGTTTAGTATAAATACAAGGAGTCTCTATATGAACATTGCAAAATAGATCTGCCCAAATAAATGAGGAAGAAAGTAAATCTCTGTGACCCTGATAAGAGTTCTGCAGGCCCCAGAGGCTCTTTGATTAAGTAAAACTGTCACCTACCAGTGTTATCTTTTCACTTTCACTTTACTCATTAATCTTCAGTACTGCTAACAATAAGACATATTTAATGTGTACATTAAGTCACTTGTAGCCCTTTATCTGTAGATTGCTGGCTCATGTCCAGCTGCTGTAAAAGTGATTAAAACATGTTATCATCTCATGGCTGCTCAGTGGCTGAGACAGTCCAAGTCCTCTGCCAGTGTGTGAATACCCACATCAGCTTGGCTAAAAGCAGTCTTCATCCAATTTCTGTGCAGTTCAGAGTCTGGTTCTTACATGTGGAAACAGATCAGTGGTGCTGAACATTTCAAATCCCATCCCTGTTCTGTCCTGTGTCCACTCTGTGCCTGTGAGGAGCTCCTTGGTCTTCCTGACTACCAGTGAAGGAACATCTGCAGGCTGAATGTTACCTGGTTATAATCCTTTGAAAATCAGGAAATACATATCTTTTAATAGTCAGGAATGATATCTCAGTTAAATTTTGCTCTGGTCCACTGATATGGAGGATTTTTTAATTGTTTAGGATTCTCAGGGCTGCCTTGTGGAGGGTTCAGCATTCAGTCCCTCACTTGGGGGCTGCTGCTGTGAGATCAGAGAGCTGAGGCTGGCAAAGCTGGCTATTCATGCTCGTGCCTCTTAGTAAAATTCCACTTGAATCAAAGCTTCACAGCAGGGAGGCTGCAGGCACAAAGATGCTCCACAAATTGACAATTTTATGATTTGCAGATTAGCTACCATGAATTTAGGAGTAAGGGAAACTATGGAGCTTTCAGAGAGGCTTGGCCATCTTAACAAAGAGGAAGGGCTTGATCAACTAGCTAAGTTAAATTTTCTGGGTTTTTAGTTTTCATGATGAGAACCTGAGGATTTGGTTCTGAGCAGCTTCATTGTAATTTCCTGTTCATCACCTTCTTAACTTTAAAGTGGCCAAGAAATGGCCTTTTTTACATTGATTTTTATATTAAAGTTCAGTTCATTTAATTGTATTCTTCTTTGGCTCTTGTAAGTGCAGTTGTAGTTTTGTTTCTGTATCTTTCTGCTATGAGTTTTGTAATTTCTCTCTGACTTCCAGCTAAGGGCTAATGTGCAAAGGAATCATAGTAGTTCAGGTGGAAGAAAAATATGTATGATCTGTCTGAATGCAGAAAGTATTAATTAAGAATATGCATTATAAATACACTTTTTTTTTCTAGAAGCCCAAGAAATTGCTTGGCTGAAGTAAATTATTTTTTTCTTTGCAGTAGGAGTTATGAAGCAGTGTAGATTTTAGCACTCGATATCCTGTAGGATTAATTATAGTCCTAAACTCATCAGACTTTCAGGAAACAGAACCTGATCCCTGAAAAGAATGAATTGCTCCAAAGAGAGTGCAATTTGAGTATGTTCATACGAGGTTGAAAAAGAAGAGCTTAGTCTTTCAGTATCTCACAGGATTAGGCTCTTTATTCTTATTAAGGATATGCATCTTGAACAGTGAAAGTGAATTCAGATCGGGCATGGTTGGGAGCAGGTAATATATTCAGAAGTCTGCTGAAAGACATGAAGCTTAGTTTAAAAATAATTTAAACAAAGTTTTATTAATAGAAAAAGTGTTGAAACTTATAACATTTGCAGAAACATTTTAGCATGTTAAGTTAAAAAAGTTTTGCTGCTTATTGAATCTCTTGATTATGTGAAGAAAAGCTCCAGTTTATAATATTCATTGAACCATTAAATGGAGTCCAGCAAGTGATTAAAATTAATAGGCCAGCATGAAGCCTGGGTGGATACTGAGGGGAAAGCCTGAGGTGACTTCTTGTCAGAATGCTGTGTCTATTTGTCAAAGTGAGTGGTGTAGCCCAATTTTTTCAACCATAGACTTCTTATTTGGGCTTTATTATGATTCATATGTGCTTATAATCTTTAAAGTGTTAGTTTAGACATAAATGGGAAACATGCATCTATCCTTTGTAATGATATACTATGAAATATTTTCTAGTTAGCGGCCAAAAAATTTTATTTCTTCTTCATTTGTCATATTTTCTTGGAATAACAGGTGAGGTGTAATAAGTTATGTTTGCATTGACGACCTACACAGAGGTTTGCCACCTTGAGAGCTGTAGAAGAGGTTGTAGAGCCAAAGCAGACATGCAGAAGAAGAAAAGGAAACAGCCAAATGTGTGCTGCGCTCAGTCAGTATAAATGAACAAAATGGAACAGTGTGATTGTAGTTCCCAATTCTATGTGAATGGACTGATGCTTTGGCAAATGAGAAATATGTAATATCAGGTAGGAGGTTGTAGTGGGTTGCTGCTTTCCTCATTATATATTTCATTTCTGAGAAGAGTAGTGGAGTTCCTGAGTATGAAGAGTTTTTAATCCATTTGCTTCAGAATAAATAGCAGGTATGTCTGTTGGTTTGCACCCCATTGTGCTACTGAGTTCTTGTTGCACTTTGGTGCAATGCTAATGGTACACCTGAAGCACAGCAGGGAACAGGCTGTGCCCCCACTGAAGTGATTCTACTTTGCTGCAGGTTCTGATCCTAACTGGTGAGTGCTTTGGAGTCCCAGCTCCCTTGCCTTTCTCCTTTATTACAGTAGACAGCTTTCCTATTTCTATTACATCCTGTTGCAGCTAAGCCTTACATACATGATGTCAGTAACTCCTTTGCATTCCAGGGACTTCTATTGAACTTTTGGTGTGACTAATACATGTATTTTGAATTAAAATGAGAGAGCACTGGAGAGACACTGAATGTTTTTATATCATGTTCTAGGTCGGCAATCTGAAACGGCAATACATTGTAAAAAGGCTGACACAGTTTAATCCGTTAGTAACAAAAAAAAGCACACAGCTCCATATCTGGCTTTAACTGAATTCAAATTACAAGACTGGATTCTTATCACAGTTAAGCAAGTATGAGTCTGAAATAACTTTTCTGACAGTGTTATAGTGGATTTACACCAGCGTAATGGAGAACTGAATATGGATTTTGAATTTAAATCCTTTCACCTCTCACTTTAAATTTAAAAGTAATTTACCTGAGCCTTTTGCTATACCAGTTCTTAAGTCTGGACAGCTCATGCTAAGTGCATGATCCTCCTGAGTGACAGCAAGAACACTATCAGGAAATTAGGCAAGGATGTTTAGAGATGTGGTTAGTACTAACTTAACTCATGTTGAAACTTTCTCTCAATGCACCTGCACTGCACCTCAACTCCTTCTGAGTCACTACAATATTCCTTCCTAATGCAGTGAACTGCTTTTGCTTCAAATAACGTGTATTGCATTCCACAGGAAACCACAGACTGTTGGTGTTAATGGGGGAGGGTGGTGGTGGATTGATTATTGGTTTGACCTAATTAACTCCATGATGATTAAACAACAGTTAGTGGTAGAAATAGCTCACAAGTCTGTCTTTATTAAAGTAATTGGATTCAGATCCTGTAAAATGGCTCATCCTACCATTCAGATTCATGTGAGGACCCACGGTGGCCCTTACACAGTCTGTGATTCTGTCATTCTCTGAGATGCCACATTGTGCTGCTGGTAGGAGGTGGATGGGAATCTTGGGACACAAGTCCTGGAATCTTCCTGTTCACCTAGAGGGATTTTTATAGCTGCAGAGCTGGCATACAAGTGGGAGGGTGTGATGTTCTGAGGTGCAGAGCTGTACAGAGCTTGGCCTTCCCTTTGCACAGTGTGGTATGCTGTCTTGGGGAGGGACCATTGCACATCCCTGCAGCTGTGCAGGAAAAAGAAGACTGAATTTATTTCAGTAAATTCACAATTTTCATTGGTTGAAGTATTTCACTTCTGAGGAAACAGGAAGACCCAAGTGTGACTGTGGAACTGCCTTAGCTCAGGTAATCTTGGCAGGATGAGTTTATAGACATAGCAATAAACTTCCTTTTGTTAAAACAAGTGGCATGGACATGAGTAATGAAGAATGTGGCCCTTTGTGAATATTTAATCTTTATTATCCAGCTGCTTCGTGCACAAATATATTTATTTATATACCTACAATCCTTATTTTAAGGATTCTTATACTAAAGTTCCTTAACAACTCTTAAGGAGCCTATGAAAGACTTGCCCACAGCTTACCCACAACCTGGCTATATAAGTGTGCCTCTTATTTTCAGGCATGTTTTCAATTATCTCCAGTATCTGTTTTATTCCTCAACTGTGTAAATCCTGTCCTTAAAAACCACCTGGGAAGGTACAATGTTATCACTTTATCAGTTTAGCTCAGCTGAAACCCAGGATACTATACAGAGACACAAAAATCTAACTGAGTTTATTGTTTCAGATATGCATTAGCCCCCAAACAGACTTAATGAAGTAAGGATTAATTAGGCAGAGGTATGGTAATTAGAAAGGGAATTATCTGTGCCTTGCAAAGAAGTTTCCAAGCTTTTTCATTTTCTTTTTAAAGGTTCAGTATTGGTAAAGAAATAAAATAATTTCTGACTGGGAACATTATGTATCTCCAAAAAATAATAAAAATTTGGATTATATTGCTGTACAATCTGTGCTTTATTAAGGGTAAAAGGAATACTGTGTAATTGTGTAGTTCATTTTTAATAGAAACAACAAAATTATTTGTGAAAGTGACTGTTTTGAAAGACTAGAGTGTTAAGGACAGAGGAGAGTGGAGGATTTTAGGAGTGTGGAGCATTGAGAGTTCCATATGAAGTCATGGTGAGTTCTAAGTGAACTGGTGAAACTCCAATTTGACCAGCTAGTCAAACAACCCAAGAGCAGAATTCAATCTCTTCACCCTCTTGTCTATGCTCAGTCCCTTAGGCCACATGTATGTTCCAATAGATATTAAATTACTAAAATAATAATTACAAACCCATATGGTAATTGGTTTTAGTTCTCTTTGATGTGGATTTTGGAGAATTATGGGTTGGTGCCAAGTGTCTTGGGAGGTCATGGATGGACTCATGGGGCTGTCACCATGGCAACACTGATGGATGCAGAATTTCCAAGCAATGGATTTACAAAGGAGAGGGAAAAGAAGACTCTTGTGCATTATTCAGGCTGTCAATACCTGTTCAAACACAGGGAATACAGATTGAATGCTTCTTAATTCAATTATTATTGTATTGTCTCAGCATAATAATGATGCAGTAAAAACTACTGATTAGCAACTGAGATTTAGAAATAAACACTCTGCCATATCCCAATTTTCTTAGCAGTTGCTACTCTGGCCTGTGACTGCTGCAGTGTGTCTGTGCAGCTAGAGAAAGTAGAAAGAGAAAGCGCTGGAAAAGTGCTGTGTTTGTGATTTCATTTGTATTTTGGTTGTGAGCAAATGGTCAAGTCTTCAAGTGATCACTGTTTTCCTACCGGAATGGTCAAATATGTTTAGAGGTGGGCGGGAACTCCTGACAAAGTCTTGCCTTGATGTAAGGCACCAGTCTATTGAAGCCTAAATATTTACATGCATTTACAAACTTTCAGTAAAATGCAAGTATGAACTTTCTAGTTTTCTAATTTCCCGAATGCATTGCCTCTAATTTTAAGCCTCTACTCTGCTTCCTGAGCTGGGAAGGTGGGAATCTGGGAGAGCCTAAGCTCCATAAGATGGCTTCTGTGGATTTAACTCTGGCTCTGGAGAAGGAAGCTCCAAATCCCACCCCCAAGCCCTGTGACAGGTGTCTCAGGGCTCCCAGCTTACTGATGGGATGCAACTCTGGAGCTGATGGAAGTATCAGTAGTCCTGCCTGGGGTCACAGACCTGCCATGTTCCTACACTGTTAGTCCAGGGTGTTGTGAAATCTGGCAGTCTTCCCTCTCAGTTCATGGCTGTATTTGAATAGATTATCTTTTTTTCTCCTCTGAGGAGTTTCAAAAAGTCTAATCTCTGTTATGTGTGGGAATACATTTTGTCATGGGTCTGCATGCAGATCTCTGTTTTCTCCTAAGTCGGGTTTCTTTGTTCTGCCTTCTGCACTCTCTGCTCTGAGGGAAAGGCAGAAAGGGGGGAAGGAAGTGAGCACAGCTATAGATTCATCTTTGTAAATGGGAGCTCCCACAGTGAAAGGAATCTCTTAAAAGAAATAAAACAAGGAGGTGGACAAGTAGGGTAGAAGCTCCCATTTACTAGCTTTGGATTTGGAGTTTCCCTGTGCTGAAGTAAAAATTCAAGCCCCAGCTACAAAATGTAAGGAAAAATTTATTGCAGAATGTGTGTTGACATCTTCCTTATTTTATTTATTCACACAATGCTGCACTTGTCAGTCTGCAATGCATAACTTTTGTTACTGTAAACCTAAACGGTGAGTGTGATGTTTTCTTTGTTGTTTTGCTTCTGTTGCTTTAGATTTTGCTCTTTGTAGTGAGCTTTATATCTCTAGTGACCAGCCAAGAATTGTTTATCTGAAATTCCCTATTATGAAGATAATGTGTAGTTTTAAAGTGCACTGTATTTAGAGATATTTGAGCCAGTGATTATCTACACATTAAAGGCATAAAAGAAGAAAATGAAGAGATAAACACTGCAGGAGGTGTATAAGTGGGCACTTAAAGGCTTTCAAATGGCCCTTCTTGCTTTCATATTCATATGTCTTAGCAGTTTTATAACTTACAGCTGGCAAAGTGGTTGTCATAGAATGTTTTGCCAAGAGTTAAATCCATCTAACCCTCTGATGACGCCTCCTTAACTAGTAAACATTAAGTCCTCTAGAAAGCATATTTGGCAGGGCACAGGCTTTGTTTTTATTTCTGTGCACAAAGCTGTCACCTCTTTATTTGCCTTTCTGTTTGTCATGCATTCTCTGAAATCTAACTGTTATAAAGCTAATGGTAGAGAAATTTTACTTCAGTAAAACCTTGGGAATATCAAATGTTGCCCTAATGCTCTAATCCTGACTACAATGTGTACCCCAATGTGAATTGGGATATGCATGTGTTGGAGATAATGTCACTGCTAGTTTCATCTGCTTTGCAGGAAAGCAAACTGTTGGCCTTTGAAATGACTACAGTAGAGACTTGGATTTTTAGAAACAATCCCAGGTGAGTCTGTGGAATCATAAATAAGGCAAGGAGGGAATGAAAGGCTCCATCTTCTTAGCCTGTAGAGTATGATACAAGACCAAGTGTGCTTACTCTCTTCTTGATGGATATTTGCTTAGTGTGCTCTGGAAACATCCAAAGGTGGTAGTTCTACAAAGCTTTCATAAAGTCTGTGTGCTTGTCACGGGAAAGTTGTATTTTCCCCTCAAGTCTTTTCTGCTTGGCCCCTGATGCTTTTTAAGACATCCCTTCTCTTTCCATATTCAGAGCACCTAGCGGGATTAAAACATCACCTTTGTTTTTATGACTGCCTTTGGCATATTTGAAGAATGTTATTCTGCCTCCCTTCAGTCTGATCTGAGTCCCAATTTTCCTCATTTTTTTGGATCAAGTTTTCTAGATTTGATCATTCTTGCTGTTGCATCTTAATACCTCTTGGTATGTCCACATCTTTCCTGAACTACCATGCTCCAAATTGTGCAGCACGCCAGAACAGATTTTACCCATGCACAAGTAAGCGGAGATTGATTGATTAATTTTGTGAATCTCAAAGATGCTAGTCCTCACTTATACATTCCAGGTAAGGTGAAACTGTTGGCAGCAGGAGAAGGGAAAGAGGAGCTCTTCAAGGCCAGATGTCTTTCACCTTTCTCAAACGAGTGGTCCATCAAACAGCACTGGGCTAATCGCATGAGTAAGACATGCAGGATTCTGACTTCAATAAGTGCTATCATTTTATGTCATCTCAACATTTTAAAATACATTGAGAGAGTTTTAATGCAATTTCCTATCTGATTTTAATTTAATATAGTTTCACATCTGGCTAGGTAGAGATAAGTATGCTGGTTATTTCAAAGTTTACCTAGTTGCTAGCTCAGTATTTTGCAGCCAGGGTTTCATAGTAGTCATCATAACACCAGAATTCTAACAAAGTGGAATATGCAGCTGTAACCCATGGAGAATCACATTAGCATTTCTGCATTGCTAATTCTGACAATAGTAACATACTTCAGTTTGATGAGAATATCATTAATGTGGCACAGGCCTGTGTCCTAGTTTCACATTGCTTTAATATTAATGGCGACATGCCTGAGACCAGATCACATCTAAATGCCACTAGAACTGGTGGCTGGACCAAGATGAGAATTAATTATTCACATACAAACAAGTTCATTAATGATTTTATATAAGACATTTAACTTTTGGGAATGGCGCTCGTATACCTGACAAGAAATACAAAATGTGTCTGGCAGGAGAAAACTGCAATATGGCTGATTTTTTTTTTTTTTTTCCAATCTACAGGAATAACAGATGTCTATTTAGCCCTTTTTTATGTAAAAACATAATTTAAATCTAACCTCAGACTATAAATATCAAAGATATTTTAAACAAAACAGGAGGGGTTTCTTTTATTAATTCAGGGAAAGGTCACCTATAAATATTTCATTAGCAAATTCATTAATTTCAATTACGCACAAATTGTGTCTAATCCAATCACTCTTCATCTTGACTACAATTTAAATATAAAATGTGCTGAATCCACTCTGAGATATGCAAAGCTAACAATAATTAAAGTAATATTTCAAATGAATTTTACAGTGTTGCTGTTTATATGAAATACATTGAAATTAATAAGGACAGGTCAATTCCCATTCAGTCTTGCCAGTCTTGTAAAGATACAATTGACCTGAATGTTATATTTGGCAGGGATTTTTTTTTTCTTCTATTTTCCTTTGATGTAATGCTGCACATTATGCAAAAAGAAAGGCAAAATAATGATATAAAGATTTTCTGTGCTAGAGAGTCTAACAGAGAAGATGAAATACTGAAGACCTGTGAGTGAAAGACATGACAGGCTTCTTTCTTGTACACTTCCCAGCCCCCTCTAACTGTTTTTTGTCTGAATGAGTTATTAGTCTCTCCCTGAGTTCCCTTCATCTGAGTGACACACTGCATGTATAAGATATCAGGAATGTGGATCAAAATGTAGAATGAGCCTATTGAAATTATGCATCTGTGTTCAGGTTTGGGGTTTTTTTATGCTCAGATTTAGTGTTTAGATTTTCTCAGTCTGACTCTGTGTAGCTGTCACTGAACTGTCACTGTTGCCTGGGTGTTTTAGTTCACTCTGTGTCCAATAAAGTGGAAATGTCAAATACTACAGTTTTGGGAAGGCCAGCCCTGGACTACAGGTACATCCCCAAAGTTCTCAGCTTAAGAGCTTGGGGAGAATGTTCTAGGAACCATCTGAATTATTTTGAGCGAGGAAGAGGCTTGTTAAAATTCTTAAAATGAAGCCTTCATTGTCTTTCAGTGATCAGCTTTGACAGAACTATTTAACTTTACCAGAAGCATGGTCTGTAAAGACCTGTTGGACAGGACTTTTATTCCTGAGCTTTGAGTTGCAAATGTCTGCCTGTATTCAGTGACTTGTCTTGCTACATTCAGAAGTACCTGTAGACAAATGAAAGCAGTTCCAGAGGTCTCTTCTAGCTTCATATGTATTGCTTGGTTATGCACATAGAACTGAATAGTCTCAAATGTGCTTGCTGATTATGGCAATAATTTCTCATTAGAATGTTGATATTTCAATCTTTCTGAATTAGGAAAAGAGCCAGGAGTGATGCAAAGGAGAAATAAAAATAATTGTCAGTTAAGCCACATAAATACCTTAAGAAGTATATACTGGTATTGCACAAATCTTGATTCAGCCAGCAAAGTGTAAAAAATAAACACGTACTATGTCATGAGAAGTAAATCAGATTAACGAAAAATCAGGTTTAATGTTTTAGAATGAGATTAGTGCAGGGAAGAAGACTTTTAAATATGATTATAAGCTATCTCTTATGGGTTATTTACTTGATTTGGGATGTTGAGGAGAATGTGGTATTAATCTTTAATGTAATTTAAATGTTGTAGAGGAAGTTCAAATAGTTATGACATTAAGAGAGTAGAAAAATGTGCTTTATCCAGTATGTAAGTTAAAAATCGTGTTTGGCATAGGTTGAAACCTCTGAAATTATTTTTATTAAATACTTGCACAAAAGGAAGGTGAGCTGAAAGACTGAAAAGTGTGATGAGGTCTCAGTTACATGTCTTAGGTCTGGGAGGCTGATACCTGCGCAGTGTATTTGTCTGCAAACAGAAGCTAACATGAAGTTTTTCCTTAGTCTAGAGTCTTGTTACAACTGGAACTATTTTGGTTTGAAATGTGAACTGTTTCACTTGGAAGCAGAGTTGATGATCTTGTTTCTTGTGTAGTTGAAGACTCCAACTCCAGAAAAGTAAAAACTCAACCCTACCAAAAAGTAGGTGAATATTTTTTGGTAACTTTACCGTGATTAATGAACTGACTGAATCTTACTTGAAAGGCCTGAAGGTGTGGTCAGGCCTGGGCTGTCTCTAATTACAGAACTAAAGTGGATACAGCTTATATGTGGTTGTACATATAGAATTTCTTCTCTTCTTAGTGCCACTTTTGTCTGTATAGTTTACTTCAATAACGGACAATTACTCTTCTGAAAGCACACTTTAAAAAAATGACAGAAATATTCCTTGAGCTGGGTTTTTTATAAGCTGAGATACCACATCCAGCTCAGTAGATTTCTGTCTCTAACTCATCCTCAAAATCCAATATATATAGTTTTTAATTGAAAGTATATCTTCAACTGAACATAGAAATTTTTGAGATTTTGGTTTTGTTAAAATATTAGCATAATAAATAGATTTGCCTCTTTCTTCCTCAGCTAGAGGGCTTGATGGAAAGCATGAAGGTGAGAATGGTGAGCCCAAGAATAAACAAAGACTGTGAGAAGTTACAGGCAATATCCATCTGAGAGATCCACACATTTTTAAGGTGGTAGACTATTTTTTAAGAGTGCTTAAAGTTATGTAGTGGAAATATGAGTTAACTGAGTAAGTTAATGACTTCAAAACTAGTTTTACTCTTTACATGTGAAAGAGCCAATATCTAGAGGAAAGCAACAAATTTGTCTAGTCAGGGATGTTAATTTAATTGTCTATTGACTTCAGCTGGCACAGTGCTTGTCTGCAGATTAGAATAAGCTTGGTGAAAGTCTGTTTGAAAGGAGAGAAAAGGGGGATTCACTGTGCTGCTTGTAAATTTATCAGCTTTTTCTGTTCTGGGTAATGTTTTGTGTCGAGTTACATCCTCCAGTATGCTTCTGACAGCAGGAGCCCATGAAGGGTCTCTAGAAGGTGTGGTGAGGACCCGTGTACCCCAGGAACTGCATTATTTTGAGAGGGACTGTTGTGGGTTATCTGTAAGGAAGAATCTGTCTGTACAAGTCCTGCTAGGCTGCTCAATGCTGAGGTAAGCGTTCTATCAAGCTGAGGAAGCTTCAGTCACATTTCAGATGAGTAATCAGTGCAGGTTCTAGGGTGTTGTTTAGACTGATGAAAGCCCTTCTGATAATGTTTTTTTTTTTTTTTAAGGGATACAGCAGGAAGACTGAGGAATGCTCTTCTGTTTTAGCTACATAACTGTGCAGCATGTGTTGTATCATTGGATCTGAAATAAATCAGTGATACATGCCCAGAAGGAAGGAGATTGGGAGTTTAGACCCAGAATGGGTGTGCTAAGGCTGAAAGCAGAAATAGCCTGGGGTTAGGGATGATGCTTTTTGCAGCTTTGATCAGCACAAATTTTTTGGTCCACACTATGAAATGTTGCCAGTGTAAGAAGGCACAGGGTTAGATCATTATTTGTGCAGTGTAATGGCTGATATTCCGTGCTATTGTTCATGAAAAAGTTGCATCTACAGGTAGTAAAATGCATCTCCCTATTCAAAGTCTCAGTTGAGCAAGGGCATATTTTGTTTCTATTGTTCTGCTGTGTTAATGGAAAATTTTTGTTGTGTGCTTTCTCAGTGGAGAAATTAAGCATTTTTCTTTGAAGTTCAGCTGAATGGTCAGCACTCTGTAACCTTTGCTCATCACCAATATCTGAGCTCTCTTCAGTAGCCACCATAGCTAATGTTTGTCATATATTTCCCCAGTGGATCCTTTATCCTCAGCTAATGAAGCGAGGGGTCAGCAGTATATCTCAGTCATTTCACTGTCTGGGGTGATTGAAGCTTGCCAGTTTTGTTTTTTAGCTAGGTTTCTTAAAAGCAATGTTGTCTGTGTCAGACAAGTTGATATCAAAGCAGTAACCTCTGTTCTAGGAAGAGAAAGTAGTGAATTTTTGTAGCTATTCAGAAAGTTCATGCCCAAATACCCAACCACATTCCCAGAATAGGTCAATTTTGTCTCCTCAGCCTCCTCTTGTAGCACCTCCAATGCTGTCATTAAGCACAAGTGTCATCTTGCAGTGTTCCAAGTTCTTAAACTTAAAGAGATAAGACAAGACCTTGCACCTGATTTGCATTTTCATGGAAATCAGTAACAGACAACAAGGGAAGAGCTTGATTAGCTCACAGTAACATATTCTGCAGAGGAGATGTGTTGTGGTGATCTTTACTGTTGGCAATTGCTGAGCAGTGAGGGTGGCACATCCATCTGTGTCTCCCTGCTGCGGCCAGACAAGATAGGATAAAAATGTGAGCAACGTGAATCATGTCAAGAGTCATCCACATACGGTGGGCAATCCTGTGTTTCTAGGAAAGGTAAAAAACATTATTTGCTACTATAGGGAACAGTAGTTTCAGGAAAGAAACCAGGATTGGGTATCTGAAAAGGTAACCAAGGTAGTGTCTGCTCTTTCAGTTTCATTCAGGGGAGTCTCAGCAAGGAAATCTTAAAACTTTTCTTTCTCTGCTTCCAAATAATTTAGGCTCTCATTGTAACTTTTCAGAGAAGATCTGTACTTTTTTTCCTCTTGTGAAGAAAACATTAGTATGAAGAAAAAAGTACCATTACTTTATGAAAAGCAATGGTCCACAAGTTATTTTGCATTTTTGAACATACAAAAAATTTTGAATAAAGTCTCTACTGTCTATATTGAAGTTGTTCCTAAAGAAAACCGGAATTTCTCATGTTGCTGGTGTTGAAAAGATACTTCTAAGACTCTTACTAGTTTATAAATAACTGTGTAAATATTGCTACCTGAGAATAAATCTGGTATTTTAATATAGCTGTAAGATCATTGGCCAGTGTTTGTTAGAGACTATCAGATATTGTATCATTCTCTGCTCTTACCAGGAAGAAAGTGAATGCAGGTTCCGTGAAATTTAGTGTCTTGTCTCTACTACTTTGAGGAAGGCATTCAGACATCATATTCTCAGCTGATCACACTAAATCCTTGTAATTTTTTTCTGTGGGATTTGATAAATGGAAGATAAGAATAAAACCAGCTTTCACCTGCAGTGAAAGCAGCAGTCCCTTCATTACACTTGTGTCAATCCTGGAAATTGTGTTTGAGAGAGATTAAGGAAAGTAAATTCACAGGAATTTGTGTACGATATAAAGTAAGCAACAATAGAAAAAAATCAAACCAAGCAAATAAATTCTTTTTTTTAGACTGAGAATAACTCATAATAAATATAAATTTCTCTACCAGTAAGTCAGCTTGATATTAGGTGATGATACAAACATGTACTGACCATTAGACAAAATCAGCAGCAGCAGCAATGGTAGTCTCCATGGTGACAGAAAAGCTAACAACAGGCCGGTTATGTAAAAGGGAAAATAAAGCTTTTTGTTGCCTTTAAAAGAAAGGGCTCTCTGACCATTTGATCCATTTTGAACTTCTATTTGCCTTTGAACTATGAATGCAGTACATTGGTAGTCTTTCTTCTTTTATTCTTGTCTTTTTTACATCCCCTCCTCTTCCTCCTCCACATTTCTTTATCAAGACCTTGTCTGGCAGACTGTTAAATGTACTTATAAAGCACAATTCGCTATTGGGTTTCAGATAATCTACTAAAAATCTTGAAACAGTTTCTAATTTGGAGAGAAGGTTTTCTCTTTAGGCTCTAATCATCTATTTGTGGAAAAATTCAGAGGTCTCAGTCGCAGAGCTTACAAACTAGGGGACCAGAAAACAACTACTTAAATCCATCCAGAGGGATGCTAAATATTTGAAATTATTCATATCATAACGGAATACAGCATACTTTGTGCCTTTTCAAGAGTATTTTGCTAGCAGCAAGTAAATGAAGTAATACCCCCGTGTGCACAGTTTTAGACTCTTGGCAGTAGTGAACTGCCCACGACTTTAGAGGTAGCACTTGCAATGCACAAAGTAATTCTGAGGTTATTATTTCATTGCAGAGTGCATGCCTGGATGGTGCCATGTGATGCTGGCAGGACTATTTAATGGCACAACTTCATCCTGTTCCCACATACTTGCACAAATTATGTTTGAGTGGAGCATCATTTCTGGTTGATGGATTCATAACCTCTGCTATATGACAGCAGTGCAATCCTGGAAACCAGAATGATTTCCTTTATCAGATAATAAAGGACAGGCCTGTCTCCAAATAGAGGCAAATTAGGCACAGTGCTTATGGTGGAGCAAAGCACACAGATCACTTTACCTAATCAGGAACCCTGAAAAGTCAGGTTGTCAGCTAGTATTACCATTACCTTCAATTAATGGGTGAATGAGGTGTTACCTACTGCTAAAGGAGGGACAGAGATCCTCACAGAGGTTACTTCAGTTACCCTTTATATTCCAAAAAATACCTGCTGCTTCTCCCTCTTCTCTGGTCCCAACAACCATTTACCTAAGAGGAAACATATGAGATGCATAGTACTCTTGTATCTCAGTCTTACTGACTGTGACAGTGTCACTGTTTGTCATATTAATAGCAAAGACAAAATCATTCTAGACAAATAATAATTTTATCTTTATTGCTCTAACCTAGCTGGAAATATTGGTTGGATTAGGAAGACCAGGTTTTGAGGTACTGACCTCAAATACTTCAGGCAAGAAGTATTATGAATGAAGTTTTCAAAACTTCATTTACTGTCCCTGCTCCTGTGTTTAGAAGAGGTTCAAGGCAGGAATTTATATGGATGCAGAGACATACTGCAGCATAACTAACTAGCACAACTCTTTCCTAGCCTTTTCTAAGTTCATACTTGTTTATTTTCATCCACAATTTTACAGAAGGTTGCTTATTTTCTAATTTTTTTCTATTCAGATATCTGTTCCCTCCAATCCACTATTATGGCAGAGGTCTTACATCAATGCACCATGAATCCTAGGATCATTATTACCTGAAACTTTGGTTCTTACTCTAGCTAAGGTTCTCTCTCCGCAGCTAGTATTGAGCAACTTGTATTGGTTTCTCTCTCTTACTCGTATGCTGGCACGGCATCATTCTCAGTCTGTCAGGTACAGGCTGAGGCCTGAGCACTGCCTTGCAAGCCACTCAGATAAATGTTCATTAATTGAGTTATCCACTGGTGAAATCTGTTCTGTTCTGTTTAAAATCTGCATGTTCTCTTTGTGGTCCAGATAGGAGATCTCTCCACCTAGTCATTCCCAAGGGATAATTTGTGTTTCTAGAGTGAGCTGGGGCCAGCTGGTAGCCTTGGCAGAGGAATATTGTGGTATTGTAATTAATTATCATGTGTATGAGTCATGGTTAGTCCTCAGGGCAGTGTGACTACAAAAAGGAATTCCTAAGGGAAAATAGGTATATACTTATAAATCCATTTGCAGATGGCCCTCAGTCAGTGGAAGGGATTGATGAGAGGATCATAGCTGAGAATTGTATCCAGCTATCCAAGCATCCTAACAGCTTTTCAACTAGATGGAACAGAAAGGAAAGCTCTGGGGGACAAAGTGAAAAATAGATGGCTTTAAACAGAACTCTTTTATATCTTTGTAAACAGAAAACTTTTTAAAATTCTGTTTGCATCTCTGAAATAGATAATTACTCCATAATTTGTAAATAAACGATTGATAAGAGACTTTTATTATTTGGTTTTTATTTCTATAAATTTAAAAAGGTGATTAGATGCAGTCGCATTGCATGGGGACTGCAATATACTGCAGTAGTATCCTGCTATAATTGTGCTTGTAGACTGTTGTGTCACACAAGCTCAGAAATATTGAGTATTAGTGTTCTCTGAAGGTGTGTGGGCTGTTTCAACATCTGGTAGAAGAGATTTCTTTTTTTTTGGGAGAGAGAAGGACAAACATTAGCTAGAGAAGAGCTGTGAAGAATGTAGGAAAATGCTTTATCCTTTGGGATCTCCTACATTTCACTAATTAGGTAATGTATTACAAATATGGTGTGAATAGCTGCATTTTATCATCAGCAAAATTAGTGAATCCTATCTAGGTGACTGCTAGGCTGTTCTCTCTACTCATAGGTGTCAGCGGTGGGTAGAACAGTGAAAGTAGTCAAACAAAACCACCACAACTGTCTGGAGCTTGATAGTAAGAATAATGTAAGTAGTATTTGTCAAAGTACAAACAGGGACTTTGAGGTGTGTTTAGTGCTTTCACAAAATGAAGGGGATGTGCAGACTTTAATGCTGTCAGGATTATTCTTCAGAACAGAGCCCAACAGAAATGGGTGCAAGAAGAATGGCCAATGCCTGACTTGCCATTTATCTCTCGGTTTGAAGGTACTGGCAACACAACTTATACTGACAATGGCTTTGTGTGGAAAAGCTGTGACTTTAGATGCCATATCAACCTCTCTCTCAAAGAATGGCTGATGAAAGTAATTTATTTTTCTTTAATTTTAAGCATGCAGTTATAATTTCTGATGTACCTACACTTTAAATTTTTTTTCACATTTTTAAGTGTCTAAAGTTAAAATTCTATGAATACACTTATAGACTAGTATAAATATTTGGTGACTTTTCAATTTTAAGGACACTGACATAAAAGGAGCAAGCAAAGGGTGCAGAAATGTAAAACAGAATCGCAAAACAACGTGAGATTGATATAAACTGACTGTTCTCAAACATCATTATAGTTAAATAAACATTTCAGTAACATTTTCTGTCATCTTTTTGCTGTGTCACACATACAAGACAAGCTTCCCTGCAAACTCTGGTCAGCTTCAGAGCTCTGTACTGAGTCCTTGAGTTTGCCATTGCTGACATGTAAGAGGCAAAAATGTAACAGCTTAATGTGCAAGTGTAGTCTCCATTCCGATACAGTAAAGATTTTGGAAGGCGTCTGATGAATGTTTGTGATCATCCTCTCTACACTCTTGTACTTGAAATTACTATTTTCTTGTCTTATATTGATTGTTTTTTTCTGTTTCTTTTTTTTTTTTATCAACTGCAATATTTTTTGTGTTCAGGTAACTTGACACTAGAATCTCATTTATTTTCTGCTAATGTTGTTGGTGATTATTGTGAAGATTGACAGTAGCAGTGCCTTGAGCTCTAATTATCTTGTTCTAGACGTTCAAAAATATTTGAAACAACTTCTATGAAAAGGAGTCAATGTTTTCTGCAGCATATAAAATTTGGATTATAGTAGACAAGTAATTTGCTTATATAATGCAAGAAACTCCAATATGTCTGTGTAGCTCTATTCACAAATAGAAGCAAATTAATGTGATGCTAAAGAAAGTACAAATGGTTTTCTTAATGACAAGGACCACGTGATGATAGTTATTTCAACTCTTTGACTCTGTCATGACTTGATAGGCTATTCATCAAAATTGACACTTGAGCACTATTTAGAGAGAAAACTTAATCATTCTTGAATGACCACCAGTATTGTTGTTAGGATAAATCACAGTTACAGTAGGTTCAGAAACTCATTAAAAAATCAGCATTTATAGTCTGTACAGGATATGCTGGGAATTTATAAATTCTCAGAGTGTAGTTCACCTCTGAGAACAAAGTCCAGCTGAGAACTTTAATCTAGTTTAATTTTCAAGTTTGACTTTTCTTCCCAGAAGACGTCTCTGTTCAAGTCTCTACTCAAGCCAGCATAACTTGAAGAAGAATTCTCAAAGCTTATGCCTGACCAAGATTACTTTCCTATATCTCTGCAAATATTTTTAATGAACTGCTTCTGTGTCAAAAGGAGATGATGCCATGCCTTTTAATTTGGTGACCCAGAAAACTCTGTGATGTTGATGTGACCCAAGGGCTCATGCATTAAAATTAATCTGTGACAGACACTGCATATTAATACGATACTTGATACCTTGTCAAAATAGTTTCAGACTTCATACTTTTCATGCCGTCTCTGATCCTTTCTGGAGAGCAGAGTTCATGGCTGGGAAGAGCATCCTTACAGGAAATGCACGTATGCAGCGTGCTTGTTACAAACCAGGACAAAATTGCTTTCATTTCTGTAGAAGTGCATTCTTCTGGTTGCTGAAATGACAGAATGGATATTTGTAAATTTGAATAAATGTCAGCTGTAGATGATTGACCCATTCCTGCTGTTTAAGATCTTTAATCAGACATAGGTAGGATGGTTGTTGCTTGGAAGTTTTCCTTTAAAAAGCATTTATGGCATTGTTCTAAAGAGGGATTTTCAAGTTTCGTGCTCTTGAATTGATCTCCTATCCAATTTGCAGTTGATGTCTTTATTTTCCTACCCCTGCCCACCTAGACATCCTTGTGTAGTTTGGGTTGGAAGGTGCCTTTCTTTCCACTTTTTGTGCTGTGGACCTACAATATACATGAGGTAGCAAATGTGAGCAGAGCCTACCCATTTCTAGTAGGAGCAGCACAGATCTGTACTCCTATTTTGGCAGCAGGAACTAAGTTCAGCTCACTTTAAGGCATAGAATTAACTCCCCATAATGAACAACATCATAGTTTGATGCCAGCTCACTGAACTGAACAGCTCACAGTATGTCAGAGCAGCATCAGCTATTCAGTACCCAGGGAAAGGACTGAGTTTCCCTTAGGTACCTGCACACCCACAGCCTAAAGCCAGTCCTGTGTGCTCAGCCCATATCCATGCTCAGGATGGCTGTGGCATTAGTTGGGAGTCAGCAGCTCTCAGCAGGTGTGTAAGTATCGCCTTGCTAATTCAAGTGGCAGGAGGATTCATGGTGGTATCTTTACAAGAAGGTTGAAAGCCCCTTGATACTGGCTTTTTGGAATTCCAAATGTTGCAGAACTATGTGCTGGCCTTCTTTCTGCGCTGATTTTGTCTGCACAGCCAAGCAGCAGACTGGCATGCTGTGTGCACACAGACCAAACTTGTTGCAACAAGTTCCACATGCAGTGCTCAAACTCCTTTACCCTAGGAAGGCGGCAGGGATCCTAGCCTCTAAGCTTTACTAATGCATTAGTATTTGAGAACTCATGATCTTGCAGGGTTTGTGGAGAGCAAGTGAAAAGACAAAGCTGGGTGACATTCTGTGTGGCATGTTCTTCCATATGAAATTGAAGCTTAGTCATTACACCAAGATTGCATTGTAAAAGAAAATCCCAATGTTCCTTGTTATTTCTGGTGGGTATTTAAAGATACATAAGAAAACCTGTATGTTAACACATAACAGCAGATTGGAGATTTTATTTTGGGATTTTTAGCTTTGTTTTATCAGCAATTCTCTTTTATACTTGGAAAATATCTTATGAAAGGACTTCTGTTTATTTTTACCATTGCAGAGGATGTCTGGAGGAGTGTTTTCAAGAAGAAAATCTACAGTTTTGAAAGTTCAAGTCAAAATATAGCTGAGCCACCATATTTTTACTTGATTGTCACATATAAGTCCTCCTGAGAAGTGCTGGTTTGGGATACGTAAAATTCTTTAAAACAAACCCCCAAAATGGTGGCGTCTTATTTGTTTTTGGAAGGGACTGATGACTCAAAATGCTAGAAACAACATTCTGGTTCCTCTTGTGGTCCAGAATCCATATGCACAGGTGTAGTGGGTGAGACAGTCATCATCACTCCCACCTCAGAGATAAATTCAGTGTGCAGCTGGGTGGGTGCACTCTGGGGGAGCAGAGTGTGCTGGCCACGCTCTATCTCATAATCCACAAGTTCAGATTTCATTTCTTAGCATTCTGTGAACTTGTGAGGGCTGTAACTCAGGTGCCCTATTGGTACCTATTGATTTTGATCTTTGTGCAGTAATGATCTATACTCACTTATATGGGACTATCACTCGTTTCCTTTTTACGCAAGCAAAATATATTTTCATAATTTAATCTTTTATGTCAATGTTTCCATGATCTATTATTGTTGTGAACTGTAAATCTATGATGCACAAAGATGACATTAGTTTTTAAATGAGCAAATCAGCTTATTTCTGGAATGAAGAGCCTAATAACTTTGAGAATGAAGTGAACAAATCAAGCACTGGAAAGCTGAGATGCCAACATCAAACAATATAATGAACTGAGCAATCATTCTAAGAACAGCAAAAGAACAGATAAGAGGGAAGTTTATCTTTGCCCCAGGGAAGCACTGTGAAACAAAATACAGGATTGCCTGTTTTCATTAGTTTAAAAAAAAAATCTCAAAAAAACAGAGAAAAATAAAACACCTTATCAGTGTAGGAAAGAAAAATTGGGTTGCTTTTTAGATTCCATTTCCTGAGATCAGAAAAATGTATAATGTATAATAAAGTTAGCACTTACTGCTAACAGTGAACAGTCTGTATTTACTTTTGTTAAAATGAAGAGATTGTAACACTGAACTTTTATTAGTAGATTCTATAGCTATTTGCTACATCTCCACAGTTGTATGTTGGAAGAAACTTTAGGGATGAAAGACTGTAGTACCTGATGAGATAGTAAGATGGACTGATGGATTTTATGTCCAAATCATTGAGAATCTGTAAAGTCATGTAAGTAATGTTTTAATGCAGAAAAGCTGTGCAAGCATGAGTTTTGACAAAATTTCTCTGAAACCTAGAATTTGAACTTAAATCACTGGTTTGAATTTTCTTGGGTCCAAGCTGAAGAAATGGTCTAGACAAACCTTCAAAAAGAAAGCCATATTCACTCACATAATGGTGCTTTTTTTTCACTGTACTTCTGTCTTGCTGACTGGTGACACTTGTTTCTGAACTCTGGTGTAGCTTGCAAGCTACAGCAGGTACCTCTGTAGTAGACCATGTCTAAACATCATAATTAAATCAGCACTGCACAGCCAAGCAGGCTCCTGAAAGTGCTTCTCTGGCTATGTTTCAACAGCCATAATTCAGGAGAGTGGTTTTCTCTAAGTTATATTTGATCTAATTTACTTTTATTAATTATTATACAATTAGCACATGAAGAAATGCAAAGTTCCTGCCTCGCGCTTCTCCCAGTTGAAAGGCCTGACCAGTTCTTACCCAAATCAATGAAAGGTTACTACTGCTTTTGACTCAATTTATTTAGAATTTGAAGACAGTGTTCCTGGGATTATTGGAATTAAGAGATGCTAAAATGGAGAGCTGGCAGGCTTCTCAAGGAGTGAGAGGATGGGAGTGCCAAGAGCGTGGGTGAGACAGGGCTCTTGGGTGCCAGGTTTTGCAAGGCCTGTCATCCTTATCACTGAGTGTCTTGATGCTGATCCCACTGCTAATACTGTTCCTTCCTTGAGTTTTGAAGCATGCTCAGACTGACATTAGATAACTTCATCTTCTGTCTTCATGCAGGATAACAACAACCTTTGTGATGTGACTGTGCAGAATTAGTTACAACAAAAGCACATCTAACTCCTTAGAATTATTCCCAGGATTCTCCTGATTTTGTGCTTCTTCCTTTTGTCTGTAATTTTCTCCTTTGGTGCTGGGGTCCTCTCTCACTTTATATCCTCATTTATACCATTCCAGCAGATGGAAATGGAGCCTAGCTTTCATCTGTGCCTGCAGATGTTGCAGTAAGAACAGCCTTTTTCAAATCCTACCTTTACCCAGTGAGAGCTGAAGATGGTGTCTATATCCAGAACATTATCCGTGAATGTTTTTATAAATAGAAACAGTGAAATCTGTTAGATGAGTTTTCAAATTCCGCACTCAGTCATTGTTCATAAATTTTTGAATGGATGAAGAGTCATTTGAATGTATTAAAATATTAATGAACATTGACTAAGTTAACATGAAAGCATGGGGAACATTTCATAAATGAAGAAGCACTCATTTATATGTGAATGCTATTTCTCCTGTCCAGTAATGTGTCCCTGCTAGAGCACATAAGAAATGCAATTTGTCATCATGTCAGGAGATGCAGTACTGTTATTTTAATGAGTTACATGATAGCATAAATAGCAAATGTAAATAACATTGTGAGGAGTAAGATGTAAATTTAATAACATTACATAAGCATTTGTTGTATTTTCACATAAATGGTACATTAAGCTATCTTATTTTAGAAAAAAAATTTAGGAAACAATTTTTAAAATTGCATATATGTGCTTATATCTTTCCTTTGGAAAAAGAAAAAAGCAGAAGAATGTAGTCAATAAATTTTATTTTTAAAAACTTCTATACTATTCTTAAATTTGAAAAAGAGTTTTCCAAAAACAAAACAAAAAAAACCCCTCAATTAAAAAAAAAAAAAAAAAAAAAGAAAAAGGAAAAAATAGCATTACCAGGACTATGGGGTTCAATGGATAGAATGAAGAAAAATTTTAGGGAGATATTGTTAAAAAATCCCACGCTTATAGAAGGTATTTTGCTCATGCTAAAAGTTTGGACTAGTAACAAACTGCCACATATAAAGGAAGTGTTACTCAATACTTTCTGACATGTTTACAGTTGTCCCAATTCTCTAATTGTTCTTCTCTTGTTGCAGTGAAAGATTCAAGTGATATGCTTGCCTCCAGATTTTAGACTCGCTTGTTAATACTGCTGACAAAATATTTCACTGACATTTATGTTCCTCTCTTCATATGAATGTTTGCCAACTTCACATTGTAAAGTAAACAATAGTTTACTTTAGCAAAATCTTATAGTAAGGATCTTATTATATTTCTTTACCCCTGAGCTGAATGTTGAGTTAGAGCTCTGGAGGGTAGAAAAACTGGAGCAGTGTGGAAACTCCTTTTCTGAAAGGTGTGTAAGGTCTTAAGCATTTACAAACTTTTCTTCATTTGGGAAAACTTAATTATCCTTTTATTTATCCTCCTTTACTGGGTACCAATGGGATTCAGAAGAGTAAAAGTTGAAAATTTTACATTTGAGTCCTTATAGCTGATTAAAAGTACCTAATATTATTCAGGTAACTAGTAAAGCCTCAAGCAAAGCAAATACCATCTCCTGCCTCCCCTCAAACCGCGCAGCCAGGCAAAGCAAAACTAAGCATTATACTCTTGTGCATTTGGAAGAAAACCTAAAGCCTCCTGACCTCATCTTCACTTCAAATTCCCTTCTGCTGACATGGATGGTAGATGACACTTGTGAATACTTCTGAAAATTAGACCATGTGTTAGCACCAAAATTGGAGTTGGATGAAAAGATGCTTTTAATGTGTTAAGTGTTCTCTAAGAAATTGTCAAGCTTTTTACTTTTTCTTTCTTGAGTGTTTTCTGTCTTGCATACCTCTTATGCAAGGGAGGAGAGACATGTCCTTTCCCCTCAGAACAAGCAGTGTAGCTGCAAAAGCTCATACTGGAAATCCAGGGCTCAAACAATTCCTACCCACTTACCCACTGAACTAGGAGCAAGGGTGAATAATCCTCAGACCCTGCTATTTATAGCCATCTATTTTTGTATCAATAATTAAACACTGACTAAAGCTAGAAACCAGGACAGGGAATTCCCAGACAGTAGGAGACCTCACTTTCTCACTGTCTTTAGCTGAAACATTTTCATTTCACTACTACAGCCTGTGAGACAGGCACCATGGTCCAGAGGGTATCACAAATAATAAGCATGTGGGCACACCAGAGTCATAGTCCCACCCCAGTGAAACTTCTTAGTCATTCAAAGTGGAACAGGTCACCCCACCCACAATGACCACTAACTTGACTGTAAGTGCATGCCCATGGCCCTTGAAGAGTAATTGAGCAGTTTGTAGCCCTGTGCTGCACAAATTTTCATGTTCGGGGGGAATCTTTTAATTTTTATCATAATGGCTGTGCTGGGTAATTTGTCTCTAATCGTGCTGTGGACGCAGCTGGAAAAACATCTCAACAAAATGGAATTCATATTTTTGCAGAGTTTCATTTTTATTGCATTGGCTTCTTTCTGTAAGTATTTTTTGAAAATGTTTCTGAAAGCAAGCCTTGGATACTTAGTGGTGTGAGTCTGCATGCACTGAAATCACGCTGGAGGTTCGGCTGGGTTTTGTCTGCCAGGGCAAAGGAGAGGGAGTCACATCTCTGTCAGTTTTGTGGCTAACATAGTAATAATAGATGCATTTTTGACTAAGGAACAGTCAGTGAAAATTTGGCAGGTGGTAAGAAGTGACATTAACTATAACCGCTTTGTGCTCACCTTGTGTTGCCCCACAGGTTTTGGAAGCCTCCATCTGCCATTTCCCACATTAGGGATGGTTTGTTACCTCCTTGGGGCAGTGGTTACCTTTCCATGATATGTCTGCTTTGCGTTACACCAAAGAACTAAGCAAGCCCCAATGGTGGCTTTTACATGCATCTGCAAAATAAATAATTCAGCCCCAACAGCAAAAAGTATCTTCTGCTGGGACTATTTGCTGGTGATATGAGAAATCTCATTACGGCTGTGCCACGGGGGCTGTTCTGTTCTGCCTCTGCATCTTTCTCCTCTTGAAGCACAACTTGTCTCAGGTTTGCAAAGGGATTTGGTGATTTGCTGATATTTGTACAATGGGCCAGGGACAAAACACGAGAAATAAAAAGTAGGTTTCTCTGTTCCCAAGGTATTGCCTTTTCAGTACATCTCTCTCCTCATCGCTTCTTTCCTTTTCCCTCCATTAGTTACTCTTTCTCTCATGCAGTTTAGCTCGGCTGACCTTTTTTCTCTCGTTTCTTGGGGATATGGTATCTATTAAAACTGAAACAGAAGCACAGAAATATCTGAACTCCTTCTGTTTTGACATCATGTGTCTGATCATGGGATTTTAAAAAGTGAATAGGCTGTTCTTTTTCTGTACAAAGGTATATTTTCTCCTTTCAAGTATGACTTGCATTGCAGGCTTAGGATGGCTTACTCTGTGGAGTGGTTCTAATTCTCAATTTTATAATTTCTCTGCTTCCTTCAGGTTTTGCTTTAGATTTTTCTTTAAGCCCTAACTTTTTTGTTCTTTCTCCAGCTTTCACTGTCACGTAAAGATAATAACAATATTAATTCCTCTGTATTTTAGTTACTGTTGTGGCATTCAGGTGGGTTTGGTGAGGAAACCAACAGTCTTGAGTTGTTTAACATATCTGTAGCTGATCAATATGGTCAAAAAAGACAAGCCCGTGCTTTACAGATATGCATGTCAGTAGACATGCTCATGTCTAAAACCCAACTCCCCTGTAAAACTGACTTTTAATCAGCTCAGAGGCCAAATTTTCTTCCCATTTGTTATGGGTTTTGTTTTTCCCAAAAGTCTCTTTCAGAGCAGGCCCAGGATTTCACACTGCTCGGAGGCTAACAGGCATAGCTTGTAAGGCTGTGTGCAATGGTATCACATGGGAATTTTCACCTAAACTTGAACTTCAGAATTTGAGTTTAAAATATTTTTAAGTTCTCTTAGCCTGTTCACTCTTTTCCAATTAAACATGACTTTGCTGTCTGACTCAGACCTGACTTCAAGATGCTTTGTTTGTAGGAAATGGTTATGATATGTCGAATACATTTTTTGAATATCTGAGCCAAAATCTTCTGTGTTGCTGGTCTTTGCCATGCAATGTTTGTATCGATCAGCATGATAAACAAGGATAAAAAGTGATGCAGAAATCCTATTTCTGCTAGGATTTGTTGTTTTATGGATGTTATTTGTTATTATGTGCAAAGTCAGATACTGTGGAGACAATACAGTCAAGATGTCTAACACTATTCTGGGATAAGCTCTGCTTGGCAACAAGGTACAGCTTCCCTTTCAGTGTCAAGAACTGCCAAATAGTGAAAAGTAGACTTAGAGAAGAATTAGAGAAGTGGGAAAGCATGTTTTAGAGTTTTTTTTTTTTCTGCTAGAGATCACATTATCTTTATAATCAAAACTGTGAAGCAGAGCTCATTTGTTATGTGAAGACAGGTTTATTTTTGTTCTATCACTTTGAATGATAGATGTAAATTGGATGCAGTCTGATATCTTGATTTTTCTTTTTACATGAAAAGGAAAATTAAAATTTTAATATCATTTGCATGATGATTAATAAAGTGACATGGGAAGCAGAGACCAAAGAACTGTCATATGAAAGGAAATCTTATTTAGTTAGGTTATGATCTAACTTTGCATCTAATCAATAGTGACATGATCCCCAAGGATGGGCAAAAAGCTAAAGTATAGAAGAAATTTCTTACACAGATCTCTTTTTACCAGGAGACAGTTGGTGTAATGCCCATCTGTATGTCCACATGATCAAAACCTACCAGTCATGATTTGGTCAGGCATGTGTTCAAAATCAAACCAGGTTTATTTTAACGTGATAAGCATTTAGACATAAATGGGCAAATGTGAGCAAGGCCATTGATGCCAGAGACTGGACCATGCTGGGAGAGACTGGAGGTGACAGCTGTCTTGTCTGGGCCTGTTCTCCTGCAGGTGACATTTGGGTGAAAGTTGTGTCCATGTGAGCAATGGGGAGGTGCCCACACAGAGCTTAACAGCTTCTTAAACTGTGCTAAATATTCTTGTGACTTCACAATCCACTCACTATGTTGAGTGGGTGAGGAAGGCAGAAGGGAAAATGATGAATTTCAGGTTTTTGTCCCTATGGACATCCAAGCTTCCTGCAGCAAGAAGTATTCTCTCCCCTTGGCTCTGGTCTCTCCTACCTTTTTCCCTTCACCTTCATGAGAATGGTTTTTACAAGCATCTGGCTAAAAGTGGAGCAGATAACCTCAGCTGCAGGCAGGGGCCAGGGCCACCTTTTTGCCTGCCCTGGCTGTGTCCTGCGCCTGCTTTGCCACAGTGGACACTCAGTTTCTGCTCTGTGCAGCCTGATGCCCACCTTACTTTTTACTCTGTAAACAATCTTGAGATTTGTCTTGTCTTCTGTTGAGTTTATACATGAATTTTCTGTATGAGCTTGTGGATATTGGGCAATATATCCTATCCTTAGCATTAGCCACCACAAGGAGCTAATTTTCATGGTGGTTGAGGTTTTCTTAATTGTCACAGACCAATGAAATCTGTAACCTGTGGTAATCAAAATCTAAATGAGGACACAGGAAGGCAGGATGTACTGCAAAGACTGACAAAGAATATGTCTTGAAATTTAGTATGAGCTGTTTGTTTGCCTCTTTGGGGCATTGTGGAAAAACTATTCTTCAGGCAAGATGGGCTGTGAAAAGACCAGTAAATCAGCATGATATGTAGGGTGCAATGAATAAGAGGAACTGACAAAGCAGGAGAAAAACTTGTTGAGGCTTATTTCATTGGCAGGGTTTATTAGTGAAGGGGAGGTAGAGGATGAAATATGATGGACTCTAATATTCATCCTGTAACTTAGTGTGCGCATTGCACTGCTCTGTTTTCCTTTTCCCCACATTATGCATAATTCAAATATTCTATTCCTTGCTGATAGGAATTCAGATTTATAACAGTTTTAATTTCTGATCTACTCCTGGTACGTGCTATGTTTATATATTATGTCCATGTATTATGCCTATTATAAAAAGCCCTTTCTCTCAAAGCCTGCATATCTGTTGTTCTTAATGTGCATGCCAAACATCTCTTGATATAGAGTTTCCAGCTCCTGACTAAACATGTCTGGTGCATTCTCACACTTAATGCATGAAAGTTCAGCATTCAGACTGATTGCAGTATGTGACCTTAAAAACTTTAAATGACCGAGCAAGTATTTAGTGCAAGATCCTCCAGTAATGTGTGGAAATTGGCTGAATGACCTTTTTCAGCATTTGTTAGTTAACTAGCTCTATTTAACATTAGGAGCATGAGTAAAACAATATTCTATTATTCTATTGATTACCAAACATTAGTGTACAGTTTTATTTCCTCTTCTTCCTGCAGTTTTTAGGGTCTAATTTCCCTTATTTCTTAGGGCAGTAGGGAGTATTTCCTATGACTTAATTGAAGGGGCCATTTGAATGGCATCCATGTTCTTAAAGCTGAGAGGTAAGCTTGAGTGTGTCACAGGAACTAGGGAAGTTATTGAAAGGCTTTTGGGTGGTTGCATGTTATTTTAGTACGTGTGTTGCAACCCCCCCTGAAAAACTATTTCAACTATGGATAGAAAAACAGTAATTTTTCATGATCTCATGGGATAATTATTAGAATTTGTTCACTTCTTGGTTTAGAAGGAGAAATTAGACTTTTTAACATAACCATTTTAAATTAAATTAAGTATGTTTGAAGTTCAAAAACTCAAATATATTATTACTCTGACAGACTCAGGAATCCTAATGGAATTCAATACAACTATATGCAATTTCAGGAATTTAAAATATTGAATGTGAAACTACAAAGACATAAAGGAATAATTTGTATAAGCTGTCAGTCAGAGAAGAAATACATGTTGTACAAATTTTTGCATTTGTCATAACTGAAGGAAAGGAGATGTCAAGGCACAGCTTTGGAAAAGTGGTTTATTTTAAAGGGCAAGATAAATGAGTTATGAGTCACATGGTTGGTAATGAAAAAGAGAATCTTTCACTACAAAGTCCTTCATTTAAATCCCAGTCCAGGTTACTGTTGTCACCTCAAGACTGCTGGGATTTTTTTTATCCTGATGATAAAAAACAGGTGAGGTACTTAAAACAGGGAAGATAAAGTAGATAGATGTAAAGACTTAGTTGCTCTCTGATGTCCTGCAGTAAGCTGAAACTCTTTCTGAAACTCTTTGAGTATCAGTGTTACCTTTCTCATACACATTCTGTTGCTCCAGACATTTTTTATGTCTGGATTTCAACATCATAATCTCTATTACAGTCACTGTGAGACCAGAGGTCATCAATAAATGTGAATTATTAGTACCATCAGAGAGACTATATACCCACTTTGTTATACAGACTTTGCTCTTTTCCTTTCTCAGGCATGTTATAAAGAAGATTATTATGAGCAGAAACCAAGTTTATTTTCTTCTATCTAAGGTTTGACTTAGTGAGTTTGAAATTTTTCAAAAGTCCAGCTGAATGAAGGGAAGGCAAACCTCTGTTCCTTAATCTACAATTAAAACTTTCTATTTCCTAAGAATGTTTCTGTCCTGCTTTGCTCCTATGATCTGCTTTAGGCAACGTCCTGTATTTTGATTTCTTTACATTTTAGCCTGGAAGCATTACAAATTCAAAAGGCATAAAATATCTAAAACTTGTAAGGCACTGCAAACTCCAAGATGCTCTATTCCATAGGTGTGACATTACACTGAGTTTATCTATAGTCAGAATAGCTGTTTTGTATAGTTATTGAAGTCCTTCACAGAAGTAAAACTAAACTTTGGAGTATACTCTACTGCCCCAGACTTCCATTCTCACCTGCTCTTGGATAATGCATGTTGGATTCCAAAAACCAGAGTAGGAGATTTGCTGCATTCCATAATGAGTGACTGAAAATGGCTGAACTGGAAGAACACCTTGGAAAAGCTCTAAATCCCTCTACTCATTTGGCTCTTGCTGTTTCTGTATCTTGCTGAGCTGTTTGTATGAGGGGAAATATTTTTATTTAACTGAAGTGGAGAGTAAGTCAACTTAAGGTTATAAGACTTCCATTTGGGCCTGAAGGAAATTCATTAATGTCCACAGCATGTGGTCCTCTCATGCTAGGACTGCCACCTGTCATCAGCTTAGCCTGAAAGCTTTGACTAGCAGAAATGTGTGGCAGGGTATGTATATGAGCTGTAGAATAAAAAGAGTATTACTATCCCAAGGGAAGAAGTGGAGGGTATTTGAATAAAAAGGTCTTTTAAGTTTCTTCCCAGTATGTGTCCAGTTTAAGCATATTTAGAATTCTGTAGCTTTTTATTTTCCTTATCTGCAATCTCTTCCTGTACTGGCTCTTTGGGCCAAGTTGCCTGGAGTTCAGAAAACAGAAAAAAGTAGTAGCTTAAAGTATGTAATGGCCTAATAAGGAAAAATGAAGAAGAATTAAACAGGATTATAGTAAGCCCCACCAACTTGGAGAAGTCCCCTAATAATAAAGCAGAAGACCAAAGGGTTCAATAAATGAATCAGAATATGTGTCCTGTACCACTACTAATAACAGTCTATTGGAAGGATGAGATTTTGTATTAGAAATATTGTTAATAAAGAAGGCTCTTTGCAGCCATTGGGATTTTTATTCCTTAATAACCATGGTGCCAGTTGGCCTGGGATTTCCTAGGTAATATTCTGCATTTCCAATGAAGTAGTATGTTGAAGCTACTGTAGGGATGTGCACATTCAAGTTTTTGTTGCTGTTGTTTTTTCAATTACCCTTTTTAATGTAGAAGGTCAAAGGATAAATATTTGACTTGACTGAATCTCCTGTGAGCCCGCAGTGGAAGTTCCAGCATGTTTCTTTCTGGAAATTGATTTAGGGAGGCTCTTAGCTCAGCTGTAGCTGCCAGATTGCACACATGGAGGTGTTAACGTGTGGGAGAGGATGTTGGGACTGTCTCAGTGCAGGATTTTGCAGGGATGAGGTCCTTTTTACCTGTTTCACAGAAGGCTCAACTGCTAGGTCAGACTCTCAATTAGTGTTAAATCCATGTTGTTCCAGTCATAGTGTGAAGGTGCATAGGGTGACAGGTGCCAGCAGAGGTTCTTACACCTTTACCATCCATGGGAATGTCAGCAGAGGGCTGAAGGAGCTGCAGCCTGCTGCTGGCACATCCAGGCCATTCCTGAGAGAGCTGATTGCCCTGAAGTTGTTCTCAGAGCTGTCCCAGAGCCTCAGCCGTGGCATTTCTCCTCTGTGCTGCCAGGTGTGCACCTCCTTCCAGTACCAGAAAATAACTGGCTTTGTCACTCTTCAAGACGCAAACTAATGTGTTCTGCTCCCTTTGCATAAGTCCCGACTAGGGACATTGGAAATTTCCTGTGAAAAACACCGCTAACTTGTTTTTAAAATGTTAAAAGTTTAGTAGTAATAAAATGGTTATAAAAATAGCAGTACAATTAGAGTAATAAAAATTTCGACAACTTGAATTAGGACAATATGAGACAATGGAGATAAAGAGTTATGGATGTCTGGGTACCTTTTTCTGGGCAGCACAAGCATGAAAAAGAACACCCGTTATCTAAGAATTAACCCTTAAAAACAATAGCCTGTTGCATATTCATACACCTTATCATACATGATGCATAAATTCCATTCAAATACAGGATTCTGTCTGGTCAGTGTCAACTTCTTCCTCTGAATCCTAACAGCGCCTTTGAGGCAGGAAGAAGTTCGTTTCTTCTGATAAGAGGGCAATAAATTCCTTTTCTCTGAAAGATTTAGGTGTCCTGTGGCTGCTATTTCGCTGCAAGTACTTTCTTTAAAAAAAGTATCCTACATAGCATAGCTTCTATTTTAACATTTTTTATAACCTAAAACTATATTTAACACACTCCTTAAGAGAAATAATACAGCATTACTTTCTAACACAACACATATAATATTCATTTTAATATTTGCACAAAGCAATCATAAAAGACACATTTTTCACATTGCCACAGAAATTCTGTTGCAGTCATGGTTTGCTGGGCTGCAGAAATTGAAGTTGGACTGTTTGGGTTATAAAACTATCAGCAGACTTTCCTACCACAGTAGTGGAATTTCATCTGAAATTAAGATTAAAATATTTTATATCTTGCAAAAATTCATATTTAGTCCTATGTGATGGACAACTGTGTTCAGCATTGTGACCATTTTTACTGTTGGAGGACCTCCTGTCTTCTGATTTCATCATTACCTGAGGAGATAAGAACTAATCATATGTGAGAACCGAAAAAAAGGCAGACATGGTCTGTCCTTTTGTTGCTGAAAAAGGCTATTCTCAGAATTTCTAGTTCACTGGAAAATTGTTTGCAAGGAAAAAAAGTTCAAGTTGGATTAAAAACAAGTTCTTAACAAACATAAATGTTATGTGAAAAAGCAATTCTGCATTTTTAGCCAGCATTTTTCTGAGTAGGTACTGCTTATTCATTATATAATCACTTCAATCTCATATTTTTGTACACTGAAGGTAAAAGCCAAAACCTTGGTTGAGTTAATTGGCTTTAGTGACATTACTGAAGGTGCACATCAAAGCATATTGTGTATACTTGAGAACTTCTATTTAAATCATTCATTCACTCTCCTGAGTAGTGCAGTTCAAGCAGAAAAAGAGGAGAAACGTGCTGTTTTCTATTGCATTGGGTTGTTGGGGTTTTTTGTTTGTTTTTTTTTTTTTATTTTCCTGAGTATGAACTGGCTGTTAATTTCTGACACAGAAATGTCTGAATATTTAAACAGAAGAAAAGGTTGTTTAGCTGCTTCTCTGATTAAGCTTTTTTTGCTGTAATTTTTCTGTCTTGTTTAATTGCACATTGTCTTGCAAAGAAATTTGCTTTTGAGCTACTTTCATACAGCATAGAAGAATGAGCATAGCAGTTGATTAACTTTGCAACATTTTTTGTCCTGGTTTCAGACATGGAGAGGAGACATTTTTTGATCATGTAGTTTAACAGCCATTGGCTTTAGACTTAACTGAGTATGAAATACAACATGCCTTCGTATTTCAACATCATATAGTCAATAGCCCCCTATGTGCTAATTACTTTGGAATAGATTCCTCCATGTTTGTCAGTTTGAGTTGTATGCTAGTGAAAAGAAGCCCTGTTTGGAGGAACATCTTATCCTATTGAAATTACTAAGATATTATTTCAGAAAAGGATCTTAGCTTAACACAAAATAATGGTGGAGTGAGTCATTAGGACAGAATCACAGCGTTTTTACACCAACAGCTTGTTAGAAAGACTTGTTTGCCAGCACACCATGACTTAGACTTATTTCTCCTGAAAAATATCTAAAGAAAATTTACCTTTCATTGAAATACTCTGCATCCTTTGTCCCATATCTGGGACAATGTGGTTATTATCTTATTCAGATCTGTACTTAACAGATCTGGTTTTGGCTAAAGATAAAGCTATATATGTATGTGTGTAAAGGTGGACTGCAAGACTTCTTTCATCCAACAAAATAAAATACTTTCATAGGTGTGTTCTTTGTCATAAAAATTGCATTGTCTTTCTCACTAAGAAGTCTCTGCTCCTCACTGTAGCTGTATTTCATACACTGGTTGCAGAAAGAATTTGTCACCAATTCTTCTTTTCACCAAGGAATCACAGTTTACATAAAGCAAAGAAATATTTAAAACCTAGCACGTTACCTTTTATTTCTTTTATAAATACAATAAAAAGTTTTCCTTTGTCCATGTACATAGCATGTAGTATTACCTTGTTATTTCTGTGGGTTAGACAAATGGCCAGAAACCACCTGAGTAACTGCAGGATTTTCACTATTGATCAAATAGTGATTTTCTGTCCCTTTTGTTTGGTTTATATCTCTATGAGAAGTTAAGCAATGAACCACATTTATTTAACTCCATTTATGGCCAGGGCAGTTGTAAAAAGATTTCAGTAATTATATCTGGATCTGTCTGTGCACTCAAATTTGGTTGTTTTAATTAAAACTTTATTTTTCTGTCCAGTAAAAGTTGACAAGATGAAGTCACATTTTAGTTTTTTTGCTCTTCATTGGTGTCATTTTTGTGGTGTTCACTGATTTCAGATTTCAGGCAGGAAAAAGGCCGAAGAGAAATATGAGGGTACTAATACCAGAGAGTTGGTGGACACAGTGTTTGTAAGGTGTGCCAATGCACAGATATATGTAGTTCTCCTGCCGTTCTCAGGTTTCTGGTAATGCCTCCTGGTATGGTTTTTGACCAGCCACAATCACCTTGTCAAAGTGCACAAAGTGCATTTCACACCTTGAAACCTTGATCTGAGACAGCTGATGACATATTAGTGACAGGTTTTTCCTTTTGTGCACTTTTGTCTTGTCCAAATGTTCCTTAAAATTTGATGCAGATTCAAATTTACTCTGTGAATCACTTTTCCTCCATCCAGTTCTAAGTGAACTGGGTTTCTTGGGAGAATTACATCAATCATCAATTGACAGCTTGAAGGGCAATGTAGAGGAAAGGCAAGTGTTGATGCAAGAGCTTTATCACATTTTTTATCTTGTTATTATGACTTATTTCAATTTCTTTTGTTTAGAGGGAATCTGGACATATTAATAATGATGTTACATTTTTAGTAGTTAAAAAGTTTCTGAAAAAAGGCTTGAAAATGCTAAAGAAAATGTTGGGAAATATCTTTGTGTGCACATTTGACTATGTATTTTTTCAATTTCCCACTTGCTTAATTACATTCTGAAAATAAATGCTTTGATACAATAGGTCAAATGTTCCCTTCTTTACGTTACTTAACTGTAAGAGAAAAAAAGAGTTCTCTTATTATCTTACTTTCAGGTTTGTTTTTCTGCTTTTCTTGTTAATACTTTTTTATTTCACTGAATGACTAGCAAGTCTTTTAGTCCAATCATGTAGAAGAGTTCTTTACTCTGTAAGTGGTAGTTCTTACTACTCCCTCAGTAAGAAAGTATAATTGCAGAGAGGGATGATGAGAGAAGAGGGTGCTGCAAAATATCAAAAGAAGTTTCAAAAGGCTTTGAAGCAGAATGAAGGCGTCTCATGGTTGTAGGCTAAATCTGCATCTAAGAAATTCTACGAGAACTCTTCATAGTAGTTGTGTGATAAGTGGTCAGAATGAGAAATAGTTTAACAATCTGTCTGTAATAACAAGTCTCTGGTGGTTGATGCTTCCTGGGTATTGTAATTTATTTTTGGTCAGTGCTTTGCTGCTGCAGGATGCCTCCTCTATTTTTGTGGAATTTTTCATGGAAAAGCTTGTAGCAAGGGTGGTGGACCAATATATTATAGCAGAGAGAGAAATGCAGATGAAAACTTTGCTCTCAAGAGTTTTCCTAATAATTTAACATGAATCAGGAATTAAAGAACTAAGAATTTCTCTGGAGCTGGAATGTGATTATCAGTATGTAGGGAGAAGTCATGAAATAGGGGTGGAATATTGCAGGCAGTTGATGAAGAGAAGGGTAAGCAGCAGAGGAGAGTCACAAGGAAAGCTGGTGTAATGAAGAAAAATGTTTCTTAGAGACAGGTATGGCAACAGCAGGCATGATGTGGATGAGAGAAAAAGGTAAAGGACATTCAGAAAGTGGAATTGCTTGTTGGTTATGAATATAAACAAGAAATTCAGAAAAAAACCCCTAAATTACATATAAATCATAGAAGCATGCATTTGAGGTTGGAGGGGATGTCTGCAGATCATTTAATCTATCTCCCCCCTCCATCCTGTGCTTGAAGCAGGATCAGCTACAGCAGATTCTCTGGGCCACTGTCCAACTGGTTTTTCAATAGCTTCAAAGGTGGGGACTCCACACCTCCCCCAGACATCCTATTCCAGAGTTTGACCACCCTCATACTGTGAAAGTGTTCAGGGTTCAGGTAAAATTTATTATTTTTTACTTTATTTCCACTGCATGTTGTCCTCCCACTTGACACCACTGAGAAGAGTTTGGCTCCATCGTCTTTGGTCCCTTCATTACTTGCTGTCAGAGAAGGAAAATGAGAAGGGAACTTAGAGGGGCAGCTCTTGAGCTGAACACTTAATTAAACAGTGCTGAAGCTATCAGCAAAATATTGCCTTTTCAATTCAGAGTAACCAGTCTTTGTATAGTCTTTGTAGGGTCACATTAAACACACCAGACACCTCCATTATTATCTCCTCAAAACGCAAACATTTTAGAGAACTCTGGAATTTGGCTAGCATCCAAAGTTAAAAAAAATAAGCTGAATGTGCTTTGCAATAGTCTTTGTTGTTTCTCTTCAAAACAGCTAATTCATATTTTGTCTTTCTTTTGTAAAAAATACACTAGATAAGTTATACATTGTGTAAATCCAATTTATGATATAATTCAGTTAGAATAGCTTGACTACAATGAAGTAGTATGAGGTGCATTTGACTGATAATATTTACATACTCTCACAAGGGCCTCATGTTTTTCAAGCTGTGTAATTGGAAACCAAACAATTACTACAATAGGTCAACAACTCTCTGTTCTATGGAGTGCACATCACCTCGTTAGGGAAATTATGGGAGGCTTTCCGTGCTGCTGCACAGTGCTTTGTGAGATTAAGCAAGGTCACATCATATGAAAATATGGAAAAGCTTGTGTGGTTTTTCTTATGTCTACAGTGTTTTCATCAGAATTTTAGCACTTGAAATTTAAATGTGGTTTGGTTTGGTTTTCTTTCTTGCTAGTTCTATTTTCCAATTGTTTGAGAGGATCTCTTGCAAATTTGATTCCTACTGAAACAAAATATATGGCTGACATAGTTAAAGAAGAATATTATAAGAAAATTATTTTCAATCTCCTGTAACTGCACATTTTTACTTCCTCATAGATTTGTAATCTTATCCCACTCTAGCCTAAATGAAAAGAATAAGAGAGACTTCTCCTGGGCCTAAAATATTTTTCTTCTTTCAGTCTGCTTTGCTCAAAAGTTGAATAAGTTAACTCAGGAGAAAATTCAGTATGTATCAGGAGACGGCCACCAGGGTTGAATATATCCATATATTTTCATTCTGAGGGAATTTCCTCATGGTACAGAAGTCTTTCTTTCATGCTTTCTAGACAGTCTTTAAAAACCAAGAAGGAAGTAATGATGAGCTCCAGTAGTGTGAATAAGGAAATGGCA
Source organism: Melospiza melodia melodia (assembly GCF_035770615.1). Taxonomy (NCBI): domain Eukaryota; kingdom Metazoa; phylum Chordata; class Aves; order Passeriformes; family Passerellidae; genus Melospiza; species Melospiza melodia. The sequence goes on from NC_086194.1 coordinate 137,519,956, forward strand.
AGAAAAAAGGGATATGGTAGAAGGACTCATAATATTTATCATATTTCTACAAAAAAAAAAACCCCAAAAACCCCAAAAAAATCTAAGGAACAAAAAAATGATCAAATTACTCCAGTGTCCCATCATTCAATTGTCATTTCCAGCCTCTTGTTTCTGAATAGGGAATGCAAAACAACAGATGGAAATCAAGGTTTGAAACTAGAGCAAGAAAATCTGCTTTAAGTGCTGTCCAGGCTATGAGAAAGACAATTGTCCAAAAAATAGTACCAAGGCATGTACTTTCTTAAAAAATAATAAAAAAAAAAAATCTTCATTGCCTTTATTGTCTTGACTTCCCGGCAGTCTGCATTTTACTCTAAAGAAACATGACTGTTTCATTTTTAATGCAGAGGTTGAACTGTTCTTGGGAATTTCTTAAGTTGACATGGAGTTAACTATGATACTTGAAGATCTCAAGTTGTATATTTTGGTCAAGCATGATAGAAACAGCTTCAGCTGTAGCTTAGAGATCAAAGGATGGCTAATGAGTAAAAGGCTGTAAAGAACATGTTATCAGTGGGAACAGTACAGGGAAGTGTTTAGTAACAAAATCAGTTATTATGTAATAGTATGTGATGAATTTATTAGTAAGTTTGTTCTATAATAATCCAAACAAACCAGAAAAATATTTTTCAACATCTTCCACCCCTCAGATAGAGAGTTATGTTCCTGTTGGTCACATGATGCCTAGTCCAACGTATTTCCAAGTTTATTCTTAATAAATCACTTACCCTCTTGAGAAGCTAACTGGTTCAAAGCTGATGCTCTTTTTCCCTGGAGACACATACCGGCCAGACTAGGGAATAGGAGATTTGTGGTAAAGGAGTATCTCCCCAAAAGATAAGGAACTATCTTTTTGAGTATTGATCTTATTGCAAGGAGTCATGATCAAGGACAGTTGAGCAAAAATTCAACTGACTCTAATGTTAATTTATGAAATTTTTCTATAACAATGAAATGTAAAGATTGTTGTTTTACTTCTGTTTAAACAACATATTGTGCTTACATTCCCAACACAGAATTTAAATAATGTTTGATACTTTATGTAGGAGCAGGAGCACAAAGTGTTTGCCCAACTAGAGTATACTGTTATCAAGCCCATCTGTTTCAGGCAAGAGCTAGTACATAAAAATCCTTCTCATCTAATTCAATACAGAGATGAATTTGCACTTGCCTTTCTTAACCTCTAACCATTTTTAAGTGAACAGCTAGGAAAAAGCATTTATGTGTATATAAATATCTAAGTCTAGTTCCATTGAGTCATAGAAGACATCTGTTCCTTTAGGCTGGTTCCCCAGATCTAAGATCCCCACTGCCCATTTCCTAAGTGCCTTCAGGTGAAAACTGATCTTGGCTTTCTGGTCCGTGAGTCCTCAGTGGGTCACTCTACCGAATATTGAGTGAGGAAATAACATGGACAAAGCCTTTGTTGGGATTCTTTACATTGTAACTGTTTTCATTTGTCTTTCATGGTTTTGACCACGGATGTGGGGAGGAGAGGCCCAGAAGTCATCAAGTTATGTAGAGCTCACTAAATATCTTCTTAAGACTATTGATATCTAGGAGGATCTGGGTTTTCATAGCACATGTTGGTGAAGATGGTGGTCCCCAGATCTGACTGATCCTCTGACCTTCTCTGGTAGGCAACTATTCCTTCCTTCAAATCCATCAGGTATTTTATCCAGCTTTTGTTTCTTCTACAGCATACTTAACTTGAGGCAGGGATGATAATGGGAGCTCACAAACTGCAGGCAGGAATTGTGGACTGCCCTGGATAAAGAGTAATTGGAGTCCATAATGTGACAGTGACAGCTGAGGTGGAATGTCAAGCAAAATCCAATTCTCACAGAGCCAGTGTTTCCAAGCAATGTCATTTGTAGCTCATTATCTGTATTCTGCTTTGCAAGCTTCTTGTGGAACTTACTAATTCTTGTATTTTTTACTGTACTGAGAAAGAGAGAATATTTTCCCACTAGTAAATGTTGGTATTTAAAAGACACAGTGAAAGCTTATTTAAACTAAATAAGCAAAAAATGGTGGATGTAGAATAATACTGATTGTTACAAAATAAAAGTCAACATGACTAGTGATTGCTATTGCCAAATTTCCACAGCAAAAACAGGAGTTACTTCTGAGCTGTGCCAACAAATGCTCAAATTCTGATAGATTCTGGGATTTACTATACTGAAAACGCCTTTCCTACTTGTATTCCACTGTGCCAGATGAACCTTGCATTAACATTCTACATTTTGCATACAAAGAACCTTGTATTTTACTTAATCAGGGAATCGATTCAAAACTTGTTCTTTACACATGGCTGATTACCTCAATAGATTGTAAGGTATTAAATGTGTGAAATAGTCTATAAAACAGCTCCAGACAATTAATCCTAATTTCACAACTCCAAAGAGGAGTTTCTGAAAGTACCTGCAAGTACTTTGTTAGTGACCTTTCTGATATGTGCATCCTACCTGTCAATACCATTTATTACTCCTGCTATTTAATTGCTCTTTTATTCAAATTAAATACCTTCCAGCCATTTAAAAAACTGAATTATGTTGCTTCTTCTTGCAATTGTCACACTAGTTAATTAGCTCTTGGCATGCCTGAGTGTCTGAAGAAATTGGTAAAATGATTTGTAATTGTTCACTGAAGTACAAAGAGGCACTTTAATAAAGCCACATAAATGCAGGAGAATAGATGTGTTTTTCAACCTAATTTAGGTGAAAGTTTTTATTTTATCAGCAAGAATTAGAAAAGCTCATTCATTTTATATGCAAGCTTTGTGCTCATCATCTCTGCCTGTACCTGAGCTTAGCAAGGTTATAAAACAGAGTGAATACACTGAAAATATAAAATGGGGTTTTATAGAAACAAACTGCCAAATAAAATTTTAAAGAGTTCCTCCTGTCCAACCTCTGACATTAAATTGATTCTTAACACTAGCTTATATTGTAACTGGGATATTTGGAGGTATCTGAATATTACAGTAGCTCGAGATGGGTGAAGCCCCAAGCTCCCAGCTCTGTGTCACAGTGCACTTAAGGTAGCTTTAGTGCTCTCCACGGGCATAAAGCAGCACTAAAGCCAACCCAAGTAATCAGAAGAGAATTTCCCTGTAGCCTTCCTTCTGGTACTTGTGAGATTGAGAAATACAAAGGTATTAGACAACGCTTTTTCTTTCATCAGTCTTGTTCCTTGGACTGGTGAGTGCAAAGGGGAGACCCAACAAGCTTCCAGTGAATGTCCCTGAGTGATTTTGTCCTGCATGTTGCACAGGGGGTGACAAGGCTTTAAAGTGTGTCATGTTTGCAATGGCTGTGTCTAACTGTAAATCAGCACACAAGCCAAGTTAACTTAGTCAAAGAAGAGGATTACACTGGCCTAGATGTGGGGGAGTTTAATGTGATTTTTCTCCTTTACAGGAAATCCCAGGGCACCTCAGCTTGGAAAGGTAGTTTACTCCACCTGCTTGTTATCTCATTTTTCCTTCCCCATGTAGGATGCATGGTGTGGACAGGGAGAAGCAGTGTATGGACACAGAGAGGGAAATGGATCCTGGAAAGCAGGAATTTCCAAAGTTCTGTTGTCTCATAGCTTGCTGTTTAGCAAATGTTCAGTCTCCCAAGGAGTCATGTAGCTACTAATGAGGATGCCAAGTGCCTTGTTACTGCAGAATTTAATGTACTGCAACAGTGGTGTCAGATAATTAGCTTGACAGACCAATAGATTTTCCAATAAAACTGTAAACCTTTTTTATCGTTATTATTTAGAACAGCCATTGTAGCCTTTTGATGAAATTAGAATCAATCCAGGAATAAAGACTCTGAGTCTGTGGGCATTCTTGTAATTTTGGTCACCTTGTCTAAGAATTATCTCTGGATGACTTCCCCTCATTGCTTCCATGCTCACTGCAATTCAGGCTTCTTTGAGAACAAACGGTACATAATTTAATCAAGAAAGACAATACAGTGTGAACAATTAATTTTTACAAACAGTAGCCGTTTCAAATAACTTTGCAGTATTTACAGATTAAGTTTTTCAACTAACTATTGTCTTTCCCAACACGCTAATTTTAGTCACTCCTACTCAAATTATGACTCTTTTCTGAACAAAATTATTGTATAAAATATAGCAAGATGCTTTTTATTCACAATCTCAGCTTCAAAACATAATTAAATTTTTTTTGTTGTAGTTTTTGAGGGTACTTGCTGCTGAAGCTGGCCTAGAGTGCCACAGTTGAGACCCTCTGGGGTACATCTCAAAACTCAGCTCATCCTGACCACATCAGAGATGAAAGTCAGTTGTAATAAAACCCCCATAAATCAATGTATGGCTACAAGTGGTGTTTATTCCCTGTTACCTCATTCGCTGTTAGACTTTACCTCCATGGCATAGGAAGAATGTTTTGCATTTGGAGAGGCAGGAATTGCTTTCCAGGAGGCATGTTTGTACTGCTCAGGTTGAGCTCCATGGCCACACTGGATGGAGGTGCAGGTCAGCTGTGGGTGTGGTGCTTTAGCAGGCAGCTGTGTGTGACAGTGAGCTGGGGACCGCAAACCACTGCACATTGTTAGTTCTGCACAAAATAATTGTCAGTTACCTAGAGTTTTAACTGGGTATTAGTTAAACAAAATAAATTCAGTAAAGTTTTCAGCCAGCTAGATTTAAGATACAAATTGAGCATGGCAAGGAACTGTGGAAGGAAACATGGACAAATCACCATGTGATCAGTGAAAACTCAGATGTTTCTTCACACCCCCTTTTGTAGCTGCTGAAGGGAGTGGGGTCATCATGGTGAAATGTCCCATTAATATTTCTGGCTTAAAAAAAAAAAAACAAACAACAAAAACATGTGCTTTTATTTGAATTATATGGCCCAGGACAGTTTTACCTCTGTTTTTATTCCTAGTATTCCTTCTAGTGTGAATGCATTTCAAAAGCATGCCTGTGCCTTTGTGGTGACCTGCAGAGGGGAATGGGAAGGTGGGTGATTATCCTGAGGGGATACCAGCCTCCTTCCATGGGCAGGCTTTCTATGCAGGTGGCGGGGGCTTTGCCTTAGTAGATTAAGTAGAAGGTCTCAATTTCCTTCCTCTGTCTCATCTTTTTTTTTTCCCTTTTCTCCATGATTACACATTATGTGCCTTTTTTTCCCCCCTGTGCAGTCTAACGGGATCACAGACACTTTAAAATGGAATGCAGCACCGCTATGGGAGACAAAGGAGAACACTGATGGAAGGATGAAATGACATGTGGTTTGGCTACCAGTGCTGAGACAGCTTTGATTGAAGTGAAGCACAGGAAAGGCATACGAGCAATCACAGGGAACTATTACAGATCTCTGAGGGCAGAATAAAAAGGCAGACTGGGAAATGTTTATGCAGATGGAGGCAGAGGCGTTTGGAAGGCTGAGGACACTAAGCACAGGAAGACATGTTCAACTGTCCTTTGAGTCAAAATTGTAGTGTTCCCTGTAGGATTTCAGTGGGAACAATTTGAGGAATGATTTGTATGAGCTGTGTGAAACCTTTAAAATGTTTCTGATAGATATGAGTTAGATGATGCATTATCACTGCATTAATAGGTTCAGAAATTTGTTAGGAAGGGTGATGTGCAAGACAAAACCCAGAGCAAACAGTTTCTCAACTGGGCATAAGTGCAGCAGTGTTGGGGTATAACCACGGCAGCTGCTTCTGCTGGATACAGCTGCTTCATCAGTCTGCAGATCCTCAGATATTGCCTCCTGTGTTGGGAAGGATGAAGGTTTGACAAGAAAGTCTCACATATATGTATGCTAAGCAGAAAGATTTTTGAACGTAAAATCTGAAGAAGGAATAGAAATGAAAGCAAGTTTGATGTAGAAGAAAAGAATTGGTGGGTCAGTTTACTGGATAAGCAAGGAGGCAAAGAGTATGTTAGTTAGAAGGGGTTTTTATGACTTAGAGCAAAGGATAAACCCACTTCAAACAAGATGATCTTTTTGCTAAGCAGAAAGATAGCACAGGCAAAGAAGCCTGCTGATGTGGCAAGTCGAAAAAAGGTCTCAGAATTTTCCACTGCAAGAAAACTGAAAAGCAACTTCTAGCCTAAACTGTGATGTACTAGCTTTTAGTGATTGGAGAATAGTAACATGAATATGGTAATTATAGTAGTTATGATAGGCTATAGATAACAATTAAGGTATAGATTGTTTCTACTGTATTAAGATGCTCAGCAAAGAAATTTAGGTGAGCCCACAACACCACTGGGGCAGCTGAACTCTCATGGAAGTCCATCTGCACAATTTAGTTCTGCTCAGAGTTTGCCACCTTTACCAAATGCCTGATGAGCAGTTTCTGAAGCAGTTAATATTGCAAGGGTTGGTGTGACTGCAGTGAGTCCATGAAGAAAAGAAATAAATGTGAAAAGTCTGAGCCATTGGTCTGTTCAGAATGCTTGTGAAAGAAATAGAAGGTGAAAGGGAAATCAGGCTTGCTGAAGCTTCTGCATATGTTTTCAATAATACAGAATGAACTGTTATATTTGGCAGGGAGCCATGGAAATCAGAGGGTGTAATCTTATAACTAGGAAATTAGGAACTATAAAATGCTTTAAGTATACAAGCGGGAATAAACATATGTACTAAATTACTGTTCAAATCAGGAGAACTACCAAGACAGCTTTTAGGCAAAGGGTGAGAATGAGAAGAAAAAGGAAAAGTAAATTAATCTTTGTATTTCCTGCAGAATTTTCAAAAACAGGCTCTTATGGGTATTTAGGAAACTTTTGGGGAAAAAAAAACCAAAACAAACCAACATTTATCAGTGGCTTGGGTAGCTTAAAAAATACGATCTTTTTCATTGCAGTTCCTGTAGGGCCAATGCAAAGGGTTTTGATTTTAAGGAGATACAGATAATGTGTAAATTTACCATCTCACTGTATTTAACTGAGGTGAGACACAACGTGAGTTCAGAAGGTGGAGTTATGTGGCTGTCCTTGTGTGTTGGGACCAAGGGAAGTATCCTTTCTTTTAAAGGGTGGATAATAAGGAGATACAGAAAATTATTTTGGCATGCATACTGTAGTCTGATTAAGAATAAAAGCTCAAAATTCTTTCTCACAAAAGAATTTTGTGTGACACCAATATTTCTGAGTCTTGTGCTTCAGGTACTTCTCTGACTGACTCCTATTTGTGCCTAAAGCTAAGTCAGACTGACAAGTCAGACTTAAGTGTGTTGTGGGATTAATTCCATGGAAGTCTCAGATTATTTGCAGAAAACAAGATATAAACAATATGTAAAATGGGAAACTGAGCTGCTTTGAGGATGTGTGTTAATTCAAGTGCTGGATGAAGTAGCCTGGAGTACAGGCATTGTGTTTCTGCCTTTCCTCTTTCACACAGACTCCTCAGTTCGCTGTTTCTGTCTGTGTGATGGTAGTCAAATAGATAAGAATCTGCTATTTTGGATGAGAAATTCATCAGAGGAATGTTATTGACCACAATTTGACTAAAGCTTGATATGAGCTTCTCAGAACAAAATAGAACATGATTTTGAAGTTATAATTGGCAGAATTATCTTAGACAATTACAATATAGTATCATCATCTTTTTAGCGGGAGGGATTATTGCAAAGTGTGTAAGCTTTTATATTAAGCATCCTTAGATTTGGAATGAAATGTAAAGATACTTTATGCAAATTTCTCTGAAATGAGGCTATTCCCATATCATCTTGATAAAGGCAGAGAAAGGTTTGCACTACTTGCTTCTTTCATTTTACAGTTTCTGGTCTAGTGGCTTGTCTCAGTTCCCCAGTTTAAGCAGCAATTTCCCTTTTTGTGGTGCATGTGAGAGCTTAAGCAATGTTTTAAGCTTGAAAGTACTTGTTAAGTGCGTTGTGCTGACCTCAGTGTATATCTTGGTGAACAAAATTCCTTGTGAGTTGCTGTTTGTGTGATCAAGTCTTATATGTAATTAAAGGCAAAGAAGAAAATTTGAGTCCATTTGTACTCTACATGTGGTTAAGCATCTGAATCAATGTTGTCTATGTCAGGCCTAGAATGTCTGAATATGTTGGACATCTTTCTATCATATGTTTATAGTTAAATAGATATATTTGCACCCCATTGTAGTTTTTGAGTAGAGACTAAGTTCTGTAAAAGCATATGATAACTATAATCACAAATATATATACTGATTTTGGTGAAAAACAAGTTATGCTTCTTAAATATTGTCTAATGCTAGGAATTGCAAAAGCATTTTTTGATGATGAACTCAATAATGATGCTGCTTTTAAGTTGGTCTAATCTTGCAGCTTGGAATCTTGTCCTCTGGTTTTGATGCTGAGTTCTGTGCTACACCCATCAACTTCAACCAAGGATTTTATAGTCTTTCATTGCCTACTCCTAATCACATATGGAGTAGGAAGGAGAAAGGAAGGCAATGGATCAGTCACAGAGGGTTGGTGTCCAGCAGAAAAGAACTTTTCTGTGGGGGTTTTAACAGGGTGCCATAAGCAGTTAAAGAATGAGTTACTGGCTAGAAAAGCAGATTTCTGTTTTGACTAACGGCCCGTGATCCCCCTTCATCATTTCTCACCAGCTTTGTCGCAGTCATGTGAAAGTGAGAAGTTTGTGAATGCTGTTGTTAATTCAGAATGCAAACTCACAAAGGGCTCTTTACCCAGGTGTCATGAGCCTGTACCACAGTCTGGTCTTTTCTATTTCTTGCTAGCAATTCAGACTATAAGCTCAAGAACTGATTTTATTTAAATTGAAGACAAAATTTAAGCTGTACCAAAGATCTGAGTTTGGAGCACAAGGTGATTAGAGAACTTTTCTGAGGGGTTTGCTACAACAAACAATTAATAATCATAATACTATAGCAGGGAATCATATTTTTATCTAAATGTGTGAATCATTAGAGTGTTAGTCTCCATAAATACAAATAGTCCATAGTACAATATAATATTTCTTTAAAGCTGTGTAAAAATAACCTAAGAAAACTAACAGCAATGCTTGTTTTTTTCCTCCATATTTTTAAAACAGTTTAAAATAAAAAATTAACATAATAATTTTATTTATATTATTTTTATATTTTTACTGGACTAAAAAGAAAATCTATCAAAGTACCCAGTTTAGCAGAACATATTTTGCATTTGCATGTGCATCTTTTTGCTTTAAAATATTTTTCTATGCAACTCCTATCCAGATCCAAAATGTGTGTTATACAACCTCTCTGACCAATTACAACATAACTCAATCCATGAATAATAACTAGGAAGTATTTGCATGTGCCTGTTTTTATCCCTTTAGACATTTAAAAATGGCATAAACATTGAATACATTTAAAAGGCTGGAAGTCTCCTGGTACAGGTACCTTAGACAATAGACAGATTAAACTTCTCTAATAGTATAATCACTATGAATTATTTGTCTCATTCTTCTCTTTGTACAATATTGTTGATAGAATTTTCTGTTGCATAAAACATGCTCATACTTTCTTTATATATTATAGCAGTTAGCTTAGATCTCCTGAGAGAAATAAAAATAGATATTTATTTATATTGTGACTTTTGAACAGGCACAAAGAAGATCCATAAACCAGATATGCTCCCTTTGATGAATTGTAATGTATGTATAAGTACAGAAAATGCTGGTTTAACTTGGCTCAGTTCAGAGGCTTGTACTTTTATACGCCAGGAGCAGCAATAGGGGGATGGGGTGTCAGAATTCTGCTTGAAAGGTTTAGGTATAAAAAACTACAGTTTAAATGGAATTGAGGCCTTCCTAAACAGACAGTGAGTATTTTACTGATACAACAGTTGAAAGTAGAGCAAAACAGGAACTTAATGAAAAATGCAGAAAATAAAGTGTGAAATAAAGAAATTTTGTAGTGAAGGAGAAGAGACAGAATATTTTGTTGGATTCTGCTATTCCAGCTAAAGCTCAGACCTCCCCATATGGTCAGAAATATAATCTCTACCATATGTTACAAAAGTTTCAGGAAAAGATGGCCAAAGAAATGAGGATGCAGAATAGAGGCAACACATGGCACCAAAAGAGGAAGTTGAAATGAATATTTATAATCCCAAGGCACTGTCTTGAGACTTTTGTTCTATTTGGTTCTGTGGTGTTCATCACAGCTCAGCTTCAGAAGGAGTCAGACATGTCCATTCTGAGTGAATTCATGAATTACAGCTGAGCTGATGAAGACAAAAAACAACTTTGTAAGATAGTTGGCAGAACAAAATCTAATATCCTTCACTGCAATTTTAAACCAGTCCCTACTCCAGAAATAATTCTTAGGTATCCTATAGTGGTAAAATTAAGCTGTAGTTCAAGCAGAAAATACCAGCTCATCTTGATTGCGGGAAGCGATCACAGAGGCATGGAATCAGCCTAATCAGCACCTCCAGCCTCTGAAATATCTTTTCCCCTGGACTTTTATTTAACCCCTTACTCCTGGGCAGGAGCTGCTCAGAGATCACAGGGCTGCAGCAGTGATACACGGTGTTCTGTGCACAGCATCTGGCTCCTGGAGTAACCTGGCAGCTGCTTCCCTGCTTCTCCCCATCGCCCTCCCTGCGGCTTCCCTCTCTATCCCTGCCCGCGCTCACGCTGTGCACATCTGGCGTGGAGCACATCCCTCCCCTCAGCAGCCTGGCACAGCTGCTGCTTCTAAATGGGCCCTGGCCAGGCAACTGCTCCTAATGATTCCCCTGACAGCTTTTCTCCACTTACTGATCCGGCTTTCCTGCTCACCACCTGCTTGATTTCCCTTCCCCAAACACCCTGGTTGCTCAAACCCACATATTGAATCCTCTGCTCCCGGCAGCCTGCATGCTAAACCCAATGCTAATGCTGTTCTTCCTGGGCTGATTCCCCCCATCTCCAGCTCTGCAGTTACTGCTGCTGTCATTCTTGGATTTAAAATAGCAAGCAGTGAATGGGAGAGAAGAGACAAGAGAACTAATCTTGTCCCTATTCTACTGTTTTTTGATTCAGATTGTATGTCTGCAGGTTAACAGTAGAAACAGGATAAAGCAGCACCAAGGTTCTGCTCGGTGCTGACCAATTTACAAACTCAAGTTTGCTCATTCTTGGGCCCCTATCTCTAAAGATGTGAAAAAGATAATTCTGGTAGTTGTGTGCTTGTGTTGTGGTGGGGGTTGTCCCATAGGTGCAGTCAGTCTTATAGTTTACTTCTTTTGGGCTGTGAAATTATGAAACAGCAAAACTCAGTCAAACAACTACCTTACTGCTTTAGAAGACTTGAGACTGCTGCAGACTTTGTTTTGGAAATCATCTCTATTTACTGTTTTACCAAGACCATGCTAGTGAGGAATCTTATGATAATGGCTTTCCATTTTGGTGGGAGCTGCTTTCCTTTCTGTTTTCCATTTTGGGAAAAGGCATACTGCATTCCAAAAGTGAGGCGTGGGTTTTGGTTTTTCTTTTTTTTTGTTTGTTTTTTTCTCTGTTTTTTTTTGTTTGTTTGTTTTTGTTTTGTTTTGTTTTGTTTGTTTTTCTTTTTTCCTCAAAGGCAAAGAAATGCAAGACCCCATTAATATTTGCAGCCTAGAAAATTCAGCGAGGATGTGGGCATGTGATGTCCAGTGGTAGGAACTAGGACTAGGGAAGAAATAACAGTATTTAGAGTTCTGTATGAAAACTACAACTCTACTAAAACCTTAGAACATTCTTTGTCTTTGCTTTTCCACTTTAAATAAAATAAATTATTGTGCCATACCATTGATCTATTTCATCTGTGTTAGGACAGTTCCTGTGGATGCAGAACAGCAAGATCTAGTTCTTCAGTCTGAAGGTCAAATCCAAATATGTGTTCAGCTCTCATATCCTAGGCTAATTCCCAGGCTACTAGATGACCACTAGCACAGCATTTGCCATCCCTGGATTTTTCCAAAATACCAGAATGAGCACAAGTGCTTCCAGTAGTGATATAGAACATTCTGAAATTAAAAATAATAATAAAAAAAATAAAGTATTTCCCTCCTAACACTGCTGCATGTGTTCCTGCTATCTGTACCTTTCAGGTGTGCATTCCAAGCCCTGATCAATAACCTTTCATATGCATTGGTGAACTGAAAGGATTGCAATTAATTTATATATCCAGAATATAACACAGTGTAGCTTTAGCCTTTTAAAGGCATCTGAGGCAGTGCAGTGTGAACACACCAGCACTGCTGAAGGGTTCAGTCCCTGTTTCACAAAACATTACAAAGGATGCAGCAGGGGCACAGACATTCTGTCTGAAGACAGTAGAATGAATAGGGAGTACTCTGCGGAAAAACCCCAAGAGCAGGAGTACCAGGATCATTTTCTTCAAAACAGTCTTTGTTGATGGCATCAAACTTGACTCAAATGAGTAGACCTAATTCTAACATCTCTCGCTTTTCAATTCCACTGACTTCCTGTCATTTTTTGTTAAATTAGTTTCTTAGCAGGGAATGTTTCAATTTTCTTTCCCTCATTCCCACCAGTGTAATGATTCTTCACCATCTTAATAAGTACAATGAATCTGCTCCATTAATGGACAGGAGCATTAGAGAATAATGCCATTTCTGAAAACTCTTAATACATTTTACAATTAAGAAGGCATAGATTCAGGGTCTTTTTCAAGTAGGAAAAAACCCAAGTCATTTCCCTTGCCACACTTACTGTCCTATGAAAAATGGGTATTCTGGTAAGGAATTTTCTTTAAGTTTTTCATATGTTGCTTCATTTGAATGCATCATCTTTACCTGATCCCTGAACCTGGCTCAAATTACTCATCTGCAAATAGCAAGGAGCTATTTGTATCAGGATTTTATACCGAATTTTGAATTCCAGCTAAACAGAGACAGAGAAAATATGTGAATGCAAGTGATTGTATTTTTTACATATGTGAAAATTATATCTAGTACTATCAAGTCTTTAAAGCAATAATTATTTTGTCTCATCCATTGATGTTGTACTCTTTGTTCCACAGTTCCCCCTACATTTTGCTTGTCTTACAGTGCTCAGAACTGTTTAAGGTTTGAATCTTAAACCATCCATTTAGCCAAGCATTGCCCTTTTGACAGTGAAGGGTGTGTTTATCCAGCCAAGTGCAGACAATCCTGGAGAAACATGAATGATATGTACTGCTAAATTCATGTAGACATATCAGCATGGGATTTTGCATTGCTCTGCAGGACCAGTCTTTTAGGACCTTGTTTTCAGGTAACTCAGCTGAAAGCATGAAGGGAAGTATCTGCATGTACTACTGTAAAGACACATTGAAATTATTTTGCAGAAATGGCAATACATAATGTTCCCACTGAAGCCAACCTGTACAGACTTATGTGCATAAAAGGATGGATTTTCGTGTGTGTGGTATTGAACTATAATTTTGGGGGTTATTTTGGAGGATCTACTTCATTCTTATGGGAAAAAACCCCACTGATTAACCATGTATTATGCTTCTTCCTTTTTTACTGAAAGCAAACTTTGTGTCAATATTAGCATTAGCACTTCTGGAGGGAATATCCTGATTGTCTCCTCTGACAGAGCTTGCTTTCTGTCATTGATTACATGCACTAGGGTTCCTCCAAATGAAAATAAACCAGGAACATTAATTCCATGATATCAGATTAGTTCAAAGTTTGCCCCCACATGCTACACTTGCTTCTGCTGCACTGCACTGTTTACTGTGTTGCTTCTACTGTACACACAGGCTTATTTGTTTTAGTAATGAGTTCAAATGGACAAGGTGATGCATTATTTTGTTTAATTATTCTTCTTTACAAGGAACAGAAATAATTTATTCCCAATCTCAGCCAATACTTCTGTATGTGATTTTTTCAGTATTTGATATAATAATGTAGCTTTGCCTTATTGTTTTACTTTTGTTCCTGCCTGCTGCAGCATATGTTTACTCCTGGAAAATATTGCATGGACTGGAAACTTATCAGATGCCAAAGGGGTATCTTCAACTTTGCTAAGGTTGTCATTTATACCCTTCAAAGCTGTTCATTTTATGCATGAGCTGTAATTGCAGCAGCCTAAACTCTCTTTTATAAAATTATTTTAAATGTCATTTTTGCTAATTCTATATGTTCTGTAGAGTCCTGGGCTAATTCAGAGCATTTTTTCTCCAAGGTGTAGTGTGGTGACAGGATTCTCCATGAAGGACTGTCTTTCCTTCTCCCAATGGCTAGTACTACAGAACAGGTTAACAGTTCAATTAATCTCTCATTATTTCTTGTCATGGTTGAGGCATCTTGAGAGGACTGATAGCATCAGGAAGATAGATAACTTATGATTTATGTGATAGGAAAGACCAACATTTACTAATGTGGGACATCACTCACAGCAGCAGCCCATTTCACTCTGTGAACAGTTAATATGAAACTCAGCCATCTGGAATACTCCTTTTAAACCTGTTAGCACAACAAGGTCTACACTGGTACTTTTCCCCAATCCCTTTCCATACATTTCAGAGTGATGATATGCAGTGAGTCAGAGTATATTGTACATGCCTGTTCTTCATTTGTTTGGTGATTGTGTAAAGTGAGGAGGTAGCAAGACAATCCTGTTATTCTTTGTCATGGTTAATAGGGATTAAATTTGTTATTAAGACTTCTAAAATGACTGATTACACATGAAACTCTGGAGCTTTCTTGCCAAAACCTAATGAAACAACTGCTTCATCTGAGTATGGATGACTTTCAGAAGATTTTAAGTTCTGAAAAATGATCTTACAAAAGGAATAGAAAATACATTGTCTAAGTAGAATATCATTGGGCTAGTTAATATAGATCAGGAAGAAAACTGACATTTCTTAAGGGAATATATTTGCAAAGTGAGTGATTGATTGATTGATTGATTCATTGATTGAATAAAGTAAGTGTTATTTATTTGTTCTGGCTTCTGCTGAGACCTGTATTATTTTTTTGGATTTCCCTCCTCTTGTTCGTAGTGCCACTCTCAGGTTTTGGTATTCTGCCCACGACTGTGACTTTGGGAACAGGGTCCTTCTGAGTGCCTAGACATATCTAGTCATTATTGCCATTACCTTGGCAGTGCTACTGTTGGGTACTTAGGAAAGTGTTAGTTCCCATGTAATGTGTCCAGAGCTGAGATGAAAAGTGGTAGAATTATATGATCAAGGTTATGGAAGGACATAGTACCAGCAGCTCAGAATCAACAAGAGGTTTCTGTGAATTCAAGTTTAACATATCATTGATAGGACCAATACTTTTTTCCTCTTAGCTGATATCTGTGTTTTCTGGATTCCTGCTGTTTCCCTCTCTGTCACCTGTAATGTCATTTCTGGTCTCTAATGGCCTCCTTTTAAACACCCATCATTGAGTTTTCCCCTGATTTCCTGCTGATTTCACCTATTGAGAGGGAGAGGAAAAAAAAAGAAAACTGTATCTTTACTCTTCCAATTTGCTGTACTCTATCCCAGTCATACTTGTTCCTAAGATTTTGGATCTTTTTGTACAGGTACAATTTCAGAAAAAAAATTGGAACGTGAAATGTGAATTCATCTGAATATGTGCAAAGGTCCTCTAACAGATGTGAAAGCCTCTTCCAGAGGCACTGTCTATTCAGCAGCACACTGTGTGACACTGCATACTGTTAAAACAGATGTGCTATCAACATAGTTTAATATTTGAGTGCTGTATTATCTGTGGTTTTGCAACAGAAAGGTCCTTTCTATCAAAATACAAGAGCAAAAGTGTTCAGAATCCTACTCTATGATACCTATTTTGTTCAATGATAAAACTACTTAAAGGATGATGCAGAAATCTTCTCAAGACATCATTGGTAAGCTGAATTGTGATAGATTGCAGGTATGTAAATAACATGCTCCCAGGAAGTATCAAGAAATGCTCAACCTTTGTTGAAAAACTGCCAAAGCCCAAGTTTGTTGTGATTTGAGCATTTATTGTGAGAATAAGACCTCTTATGTGCCTCTAAAGTGTAAGTTGAATAAATTTTCTCTCTTAGGTTACATGAGGAATAATATACCTCAGACCTTCTTGCTAAGTGGTTTTATACCATTTATATATTCAGACCTTCTTCTGCCTCTAAATGAAAATACATTGATTCTCTGGATACTATTAATAAATATTTTGTTCCATAAACTTTGACATTAATCCAATTCCCCCCTCTACACCTAGCTAGTTTTTTGCTCTTCAGAGTGCAGGATGCTGGTGCTTTGGTGATCTGGTTCCCTGCTCACCATACAGAAGAGAGGGAGCATTTTGCTTTCTTTGAGTTTGTTCTTCTTGACTACCACAGCAAAGTAGTAGTGATATTTTTGGATTCACTCCTTTCTGAGTGAATCCAACCTCTGTTTCAAAGGTTAATACAGCAAATCCCATCATGCTGAAAAGCTTTCTGCATCAGAAATCATTGTCTTGTGATGTGTTTCTAAGTGCCTCCTGCAAGGTGTAGACCTTTGACTGGAGTGTCCGAGTTTTTACAATAAACATTAATGCCAGAGATGTGGTCTTGAAAATTTTTCTACGTTGTGTGACTTCCAGCTGATAATGTGGTAAAATTTGATGTGATAAAATTTATTTGATAAAATTTATTTGAAGGAGGCTGTAGAAAAGACAGACACACAGAAAGGAAAAGGTGAGAGAGAGTGAAAAAGCATATTTGGAGAGATACTGGCTGGTGGCTGTTGTTGTCTGTTACTGGCAGGGTTTTTTTGGGGGGGAGTTGTTGTCAAATGTTGCAAATATTGCAATAAAGATTCTTTTAATATGTAAACCCATTTTTCATAGATGACAGGTCAGATATTCATGATTTTAGAGATTGGTAGTATTAAGTTTTGGATATAGATAGGCACTACAGTGGAGTAACTGCTTGTTCAATTTCCATGAATGACTTTATGTAGATACAGAATATGAACAAAGTTGGATTACTTATAATATAATTTAAGAAAGCTCAGAGCAGGATCATGGATGCTTTGACCCCTATTCTCTCCAAGCATTTTTCAAAAGCATCTTTACTTTTTAAAAAAAATTAAATTTCTTATAAAGAGTAAGAAATGCTCTCGCTTTTCTGCCCTTGACATCATTAGGAATTTCACAGAGGGCACTCCCTTGATGAAGAATGATTTTTCCTTCTTTCTCCGAGTGACACTACCCGTTCTGAAAACACACTGTGTTTAGTTTTCCACTGATCTTGAAAGAAAGACCTGTTATCCTTTAAACCTACCTTTAGACATTTCCATTCTGCCCACTAAGAAAGATTCTGCTTATTTGCTGATTTTTCTATCATATTGTATTAATGTAATATTATAATATCATATTAATGTAATAGTGATTTCCCCAAAAAATTTTGACTGAGTCCCTATGAATCTCTTAGGTGGGACTCAGGCACTAACCTTCTCTGACATTGTCTCAACAGCAAAGAAAATATAGAAAAAGGACTGTTCCTTTCTCTCTGCTAACTTAAACTGCACTAAGTAGGACTCCTTTTTTGCTTTAAATATCAGGCTTAACTGCATGTGGGAATGGTAAGGGCAAAGGGCTGAAAAAGAGGAGAGAGTAATTGGTAGAAGAAAGGAAGGAGAAGACACGGGAAGAAATATTCAAGAAGAGGGGGTCATTTAAAGGGTCACATTTGCAGAAAGGAGGACTGATACATTTTTGCTCAGGTATCCTCCAAGTCAAACACATTTGGATGCCTAACGCTTAGGGACCTCCTCACACCTGTCACAGTCTGCTTTAGCTCTGCCCTCGTGTGGCTTACGCATTTCAAGGCTGATATTTAAGGGTGCCAGGCCTTGGTACCTCACAGTGGTCAGTGGAAGGAGGTGGTCCCAACACCTTGCATTAGGCAACACTGCAAAGAGTTTGTGTGTATACATCTTGTGAGCAGGTAATTATATAACATTGTGGTTGTAGATGTAGTTGTATTTTTCCTATACCATACACTGCTATGGTAATTGAAAACATTTTTACCATGGAGGTGGTACTATTAAAAAAAATATTCCAGTATTCACATTCATTATGTTTCTCACTGCTGGTTGTCTTAGCAGATACTCAGGGACTGCTCTGGGTGTTTTAGTGAAATATTATCAGACCATTTGTTACTCTAAGCAAACACATCTGTGTCCAATACCACCACATCACAAGGCTGATGCTTTATTGGGTAGATGTGTACACCTCAGAATATCGAGGACACTGGTCCTCACAGGGTTCATGTTCTTAACAAAGACATGCTTTCTCCTTTAATTCCAACTTCAGAATCATACAGCCTGCGGCAGAAGAATTGCTCTATTCACTTGTTTTACCCCAGAAGAGCCTGTTTGACATGCACACACACACAAAAATATATAAAATAGGTCCTTCTTGAACTGCCTGATGCAAAATGGCACCTTGTGTATTTTGCAATAATTTCCTTTTTTACCATTTTGAAAGCTTTTGGTATGGTCACCAAGTTTTCCAATATTTTAAATATTAAATACCTGTAATAGAAAGATACTGTCTTATATAAGCAAACTTACATTTTTCAGCAAGTCTGAGATATGTGTGTGTGTGTAACGTATTCTGATGATTCATATAGGATTGCCTGATACTATTCTCCACGGTGCAGTGTAACACTTTGTGAAATAAGCATAGGACAGAATTTTGTCTTTGGAGGATTTTATGGAAAACATCAAACAGGCTAGGCATTACAATTTTGCAGTTTAAAGTCCTGAATGTAACTCTAAGGAACAGTTCTGTCAGCCATAAACATGGCTGACATATTTGAAAATGGGTGAATTTACCATTTACTTGTAGACATGCATTCAAGAAATAAGAAATCTTTCCAAAGAGTATTTAGAATATGCTAAATTACTTTATAAATAGTCAAACATAATGCCTTTGTGCCTGTTGCCACATTGTGTCATTTTAATGTTCATATTTCAATATGCTAGTATTCACATCAACATATTTTTCTCTAATAACTTTTCAGAGATAAAGTACCTATTTTGATTATAATATACAGTATGAATCACTTCATAGTAGTAGTGTTGACTATAAATCAAACTTCCCAGTATTTTTTCAGATTCTACAACTTCCTTTCAGTAAAACTCAGAATGTTGAAAGTGAAATTTTAGTCCATTCATTGACTTGTGCTGTTGACTTTCTGCTAGTGAAATTCAAGCCAACAGAGACATTGAACAAATATCTTTATCTTCTTTATTCTTTGCATACAACAGTCTCTTTTCCCTATTATTGACATTAAATACAGATCTTAAAATGCTCTTATTAGTTCACATGATAAACTTTCACCTTATTATACCAAATCGCTGCTTCATTGGCAATAATTAAAGAGGTTCAATGCTAGTTGGCTTTTTTTGCTCAACACTTTTAGGTCTATAGGTGAGAGAAATGTTCCTCTTTCCACAGAGATACTGGAATGTCACATGTACATTAGAACAACTGAGACATTCCATAGTACATAAAACATGAAAAACCACCCATCTCTATTCAAACACAATTCCAGAGACTGGAACCCATCTCTTAAGCAACCTGAGCTTGCCGATGCTTTCATCACAAACCTGGCCGTGACTCTTGTTTTGCATCCTTCTCTCAGCACCTGTGCTCGATGCTGGGTGTCTCAGTTCACAGGCTGCATGTTTGGTGTAGATCAAGGAACAAACTCAACTTCATAAGCACAACATCCTTCAAGGTCAGCCAGATGAGCTGTGTTGCCTTTCTCTGCCCAGCTGCTGAAATGCAGGAGTTGCATCTTTCCTTTTCTCCAGGCTTTGCAAGGAGAAATATGAGCTCTGGAAGAAGGAACCAGGTTTTCTTCAGGTTTTTCTTCCAATTAAATGGCTTTGGTGTAGGCTTTGCTGTAAGATCTGCTCCCTGTTTTTCTGAATGAGACTTTTGCAGACTTTTCCTGCTAAGATGTCTCTTTTGTCTTGAAATATCTTTGAGATATTTGAATTTTTGAGACCTCTGGTCCTGTCTCATATTTCAACAAGCATTTGAAATAGACCATGCAAGGAAGTGGTGAGAAGAGAGGAAATGGGGAGAAGAGTAGGGAATGGGCACAAAGACATGCTTGTGAACAAGGTGATTATATACTTCTCCTTAGCAAATCATATTAAAAATTTGATGCTGAAGTATAAAATGTACAGTTTATTCATGCAAAGTGCTATAGGTGTGCTCTTATCACAGTGCTGGTTTGTGCAACTTTCTAGCGTATAGACCTAGTTATTTATTTAAGACTTTGAAAAGTACTTTGAAATAGCTTTTTTTGCTGTGACTGATCAATATGTGCATATGTATATTTATATATGTGTGTCTAGTACATAGCATGTAGGTTGTTTGCATGCAGGAGAGACAGTCTTGGCAAAACAAAGCGAGTTGTGTGAATAGGAAGAATGGCTGCTGGTCTGCTCCAGCAGAATGATTCAATGATTCCTAATAATTTTCTTCCTTTGTGTGTGCATTGGATGTTTATGCCACTAGAATAGTAATAGCAATTCTTAACTCAGAGTACCTTACTCAAGTGTTGAAGCTCGTTTCAGAAATAATTTTCTTGGCAGACTCATCACTGTAAGCCTCTCTGATATGTCTGTACTGCCATATGTTGAATTATATAAAGCATGTTCCATTCATGGTGAAAATAACCTAAATGGAGAGGCTCTAGCAATAAGCCTCACTTAGGATGCTAAAGCAGAACTTAAGTGCCTTGCACATACTCTGACAATTTGTCTGCGGGGAAACACATTTCAGCTGCAATTGAAATAGTAATAAGGATCTCTGCTGCAGCTTCTTAGGCAAGCAGCTGGGATATATGCCTGATTTCTCTCTGGTCCCATCTGATTATACTGGGATTTTGACATTTGTCATTTTTCAGCATGTATCTTTGAAAAGCAAAAGCATTTTTTTAAGCCTGTGCCATCATGGCTGTGAAAAATACTTGTTTCACAGAATATATACAATATATCATGATGGTGCTTTCATCAGGTTAGCATTTCTTTCTAACCATGCCATGAAAGAATATCTGTCAATGCAAGAAAAATGAAAGGAGCAGAGGAAGAAGAAGCTCAGACACTTTTAAAATAAGCCAGAATTATGGATTTTACAATATTCTTTAATATTTTTTGTGACTATAATGATTCTTTATCTATTTTTCAATTGCTATTAAAAAGTTGAATGTAAGTAAAAATTGATCCAGACAGAGACTCTGTCTCCTTCAGCTTAAATAAAACCCAAAAAAAGTGTATTAGTTTTGTATTTTGAATGGAATCATTAAAGACATGTATTTTTGTGGCTTGTCAGTAGAATTAGTCAAATTACAGTGTTGCAGCCAACTTTAGCTAAAATGTTAGTTGTCAAGTGCTTTTATACTAATGCTTTGATTCATATGCATGGAGATGAACTTTGAATTAAACTGTTAATGTTACGGGAAACGATAGTTCATTACGAAGTTCATTACAATACTAAGAGTCCTTTTAAAAAAACCCAAACCCAGCAGCACAAAGGCAATGACCCCTTGTATCACAATATTATTAAAAGGAAAAATGAATGTTTAACATCGTTGTCTAGAGCACTGTGCTAAGAATGGTGTTTCCATTGGTCAGTGAATTACAGGAGTGTACAGATACACAGTAGAGGCTGATCAAAGTAGAATGAACTTCGTTCCTCTAGAGAAGGTTAGCATAAAGCTTAAATGTCTCTTCAGTTCTTACTCAAGCCTTATTTGAAGGGTTAAATTGAAATTTAATGATGCAGAAACTCCTCCCTCTGTCTCTTTGCAGAGGAACTGAGCTCAATTCCCTCAAGGACATCTCAGAACTGCCATGGCTGATTACTTGAGCAGGGGAGGGGCACAGGCCACAAATAAAGCACAGTCAAATAGTCCATAAATGTGGTACGTAAATGATATGCTAAATGAGACTCCAAGAAACCCATCCCCAAAACTTTGCATGATTTGAAAATAGCTGAAACCAAACAGCTATTTATTAAACATGGTTTAGAACACAAGTATAGAAACTTCTGATGATTTTCTAAATTCTAATTCAAGACAGAATAAAAGGATAAAATGCTGCTAAATGTGTCTGTGACATTAGTGAGAGAAAAAAACCTCAGGTCATTATTTTTTTATTATAAATGGGAAATCTAATCTAAATCAAAGAAATCTCTTCACTTTCTGTCTATAGTATGTTTTCTAGTGAGCAAGAACTCAAATTTCAGAGTTGCCTGTAGAATTTTACAGTGAATGTGCTAAGGCACCTAAGGGATGCTTGAATGCATCCCCAGATATTAAAGCATTATGGACCATCTCTGAAACACCAACCCTGGATTTTTATCATTATTTTAGTCTCTTCTGCTATCCAGCTGTGGGGAGCAGGGTTGTGACAAGCATTTTGAACTTCTATGTAATTGTTTATCTGTGCATACTGTGCTTCTATTGAAGAGTTTGAGGAACAGAATTTACAAGAAAAGTTTAACTTTTTTCTCTTGCCAAGGTTCATGGTCTAGCTTACAGAAAACATAAAATGTTTTAAGTTCATAGAGTAGTGCTTCTTTTCAGATTACTTCAGTAAATAACTATTGCTCAATGGCTTTATGGGAGCCAACACAATCAATCCTGTGCTTGTATAATAGACAGTGCTCTCATATGTGAATTATTTGCTTTGAGGAGATGTTGTTGATCTTAGTTTGAAACAAACATTTTGAACATCCCCTTGGCTTGAAACATTTATTATTTACAATGTGAGTATTTGAGGACATTGTTCTGATACAACTTCCTTGATTTAACATTCAAGACAGCCCAGAAGATAACAACCCTGAGAAACTGGAAGGAGATGGAATTGGGTTTTAATCTTAATGAGCTGCAGTGGTGAGTCTCTCAGCGAAGCTTGTGCTGAGGATCTGCACTGTCAAAATTATTTCCAAATAATACCCATAGAATTTAAAAGAAATCAGATATGCTGATAATAAAATAATCACAAAATTAACAAAAACACCTGGTTTCAAGACAGGCATGGTTCATGCAAGATTCATCATGATCCTCAGATGAGGGCAAAGATGATTTTCTGGCAGAATAGGAACCTGTGTAGGCAGCTTAATTTCACTAGCTAGGTTAAACTGGAGGAAGCAACCTTATTAATGAAGTTTTGTTATGTTTCAAAGAATGAGACAATGATGTCTTTTCTCAGGTTGTCTCCTGGCAGGAGGAAATACTTGCAAAAGTACAATTATGTCTTAACAATGAAGAATATAGTTTTAACTATGAGGAACAAGAGAAACGATGAAGAGAGAGAATTTCTGAGTCTTCTTTTCCCCTCTAACCCTTCTGTCCTCCACTTCCTTTTAGAACTTCTACTGTCCTAAATTTAACTAAAAGAGCAGATTATTTTAGTAGGGTTTTTTTTAGAGTGGAGACAAATGACATGTGTATATGATACAATGATTTGAGGGATGGGGAGACAGCAGGAAACAGCATGTAAGCAAATTCTCACTCACTGTGTAATGTCATACATAAAACTGCTTTAATGAAGTTGTGATATTTACACCAGGCATGGACCTGTCTCCTGGTATTTAATTCTTCTCTCATTTACATTGTTTTAAGCATGCTTAACATTTCAAGGGGTTACTATGGATTTGCCACAGTGATGGGCTAAAACCAGGGTGACCTTTTCCTTGCTTTCATAGCAAGATGTTGATTCTGATTAACCATAGGATAGGGGCAACTTGCTCTTCAGCTTCTGCAGGGTTAGAAAAATGGGCTGTCTTTAAAGTAAGACATGAGCACTATGTGACATTTTGGTGAGAGTCAAATGAGCCTAACTCCTGGGCTCACTTTGGATGCCTTGTAATGCTGGCCCTGCATACATCCCAAATCACCTATTCTAATTTAATTTAGCTTGTTCTCTTCATTCCAGTTTTGCTTGCAGCTGTTTCTGTCTAAAATAATGTAGTTTGCCAAACTGTACCCTTATATCACAGTATGGATTCTTCAATAATTTATATGAAATGTATAAATATGAAATAACTTATATGAAATGCATTCTTCTAGGGCTAAATTAATTTACATGCCATTATGTTTGTGCAAAATCTGGACTTTCTCATATTTTGTGTATCAGAGTACAGAAACAGACCTGCCTTTTAAGCACAGAAAATAGTTGATAATTGTTACACTTTGCTTTTCTTTTATGAAAAATTAAAAATAAGAAAATGGGAATTTAAAGGACACTGCCACAGAATAGGTTAAAATAAAATTTCTAATTTTTTTCCAAATGAAAATACACATTAGGTATATAAAAGAAGTCTTCATGTTACCTTCATATGCCATCTTTGCTACAACCTTTACCTTTTGATCTACTTACAAACAGACAGATATCTATATATGTACAAACTCTCCTACCTGCATTTTTTCACATACCGCACACATTTCAAGGAGTTATATTAACACATTCCAAATACAGATTTTGATTGACCCAGCTATTATCAAGCAGATGCTATTAGCATTTGGATTTTGAAGACTGGTTAAAACTTTCCTGACAACAAAAATGAAAAAAAAGCATTGAATGTGACTGTTTGGAGAGATTTCCACTGAAGTCTAAGAGGTTTCTATTGGCAATATGAGATAACTGCTGCCTGTTTACATCTGTGCCTGCTTGCTCACCCAGACCTCTTTCTGTTAGTTCAGGAGGAATCTGGAACCCACAGGGATTTCCGTCCTGGCAGGAACAAGGGAATATTATGGTATTTCAAAATGAAAAAGTATTTCAAATACTAGAAGTTATTATTCAGAAATGCAATTAGATTTTCTGTTTTGCCTCATTTCCATCAGCATGACAAAGACTTGGTACGTTTCTTCCCTTCCTAGTGTCCCATAACAGTCAGCATGCACATCTCCTTTTGTCTCCCACCAACCCCCCAGGAACAGCACCTCTCCTTCTGGCAAGGTTTTTGTTTGAAGGAGACACTCTTCCATTTCCACCAGTAAAGCTGCAGCCTATCTCTGAAAGCAGGCAAGGAGGTGATGAGACAAGAAAGCTTGTTTGGTTTCAGACCTGGCCACTCATGCACAACAATGTTACCTTGGATAAACAGTGTTTTTAAGCACAAGCTTGAGCAAACAGTGGTATGTAAATTGCATCAGCCTACAAATAGCTCTGGGACGCATTGTGTCTCATACCACAATTCAGAATAATTGCCTACTGGCTTCCTTTTGCTCTTGGGGCATAATAATCAGCTGCTTACCTCTGCCTGTAGTAAAACTACTAAACATCAGCACAGAAAGCCTAACAAATGTTCACTTGCTCATCTGCTTCATTTAGCTGCTAAAGCTTTCGTATCACTCACTCCTTATCTGATGCAGAGCATGCAAGTCCTATATATTTGGAATCTTTATCTCTCATAACTATATAAAGTTGTAGTTTTTATCTCCTTTGATCCATGTGAAGTTTGTGCAAAACTGCAGCCCATGATGATCTGTTTGTCCTTCCCCATTTTTAGAGAGGAGGTAATAAAACTTATTCGTACTCCTAAAACATTAAAGAAACACTGATTCTCAATTCTATGTAATATATAAAATATATTTACACCGTGTTTATGTTATAATGCCATGATGGTGTAAAGCATCCTCTCCCATATAGGAGAATCAATCTCAATACAAATAACACTCAATGATTTGTTCATGTGGAAGGGGTTTCAGAACTCCATACTATGGAAAGCTAAGATTCTAAGAACTTCATGTAGTTAATAGCTTGTGTCACTCTGTGCCATAAGATTTGATGTATTATCCCTGATTCATTATAGTCATATTTAAGCCCTTTGTAAACTCACACAGAAATATACTTGCTGGATTAGTCTAATTTCTTTTAAGTACATGACCCAGTAGGAGTCATTTAAGAACTGGGCTGAAAGAGAAAACACAATTAGCTTTCAGCTTGAGGGTTTTTTTTTTGGTTTAACCTCCAAAACTTCTGGTTAACCCCTGCATTAAGTGCACCAGTGTAAAATCTCCTTGTAACAGATGCCATTTGTATGGCTTGCCAAAATAGATCTTGAGGGTTTTTATGTTGTTTTGCTTTCCTTTTAAAGGTTTTCAACATAACAACTGTGATATTGTTTTATTCTAAAGAGTATCTTCCTCATTCTAGAGGAAATTGAGACTGTTCCACACCTGCTCCCAAGCACATCCTGACATTTTGAAAATGGATACGTACAGGACACACACTGTGCTCAGGTTGAATTCAATTTAACTGTATATACTCTTCCAGTATATACAGTTAAATTGAAATGTATTGATTGCACATCAGGCTTAACATAGACTTAAAGTTCTCTAAAATTAGAGCCCAGAAAATACCAATCCTTTACCCTGTCAACTCCATCTTCATTGATGCAATTGTAGAAATCAGACGAATATGCTCATATTCATTTCTTCAATCAGCACCAAATTTGTAACTGTGCAAGTTGACAAATAGGAGTTCAGTTGTAATGGATGGTGGTCTGCTGAGCAGTATGCCATAAATTCTCATAAGCGTTTATAATATTAAAATTTATTGATCAAAGTGTTCTTGTCTGGTAATTACAGACATGCCAAAGTTAGTATGCATAGTCGTGGAGGAAGCAAAAGGATTTTTAGCAAACCACAACATTTTGAAAGGGTCAACTCCTACAAAATGTTGTTCAGTCACCAGAGGGATCTTGGACAGTAACTATTTTCCTTTTTCTTCATCATCACATCATGTACTTATTTCAATATATGAGAAATAATGCCAAGAGCAGTAGTGTTGTCTTATTCCCATGAAGCAGGGAGTGGACTTGGGTGCATTTTCCTTGATATTGTCATCTCAACATGACTTTCTTCTGAGATCTCATCACATCTGGGCAATTCTTCCAAGGTGACAGAACTTTCTTTTTTTCAGCATGGGGCATTAGAAAAGAGAGGTGTCATCTGTTTATCTTTAACCCCAATTACCCAATTTGAAATCCAGGGGTGCAACTAATTGCAAGTGATGCCTGCTGGCATAAACTTTCTTGTTGCTGATGGAGTTTATATCTTTAAACAAACACAAGTGTTCCATGAACTTAAATACATTCTGTTTTAACCCTTAAATAAATGAGGTTATTCTGTTTCCTGATAGAAAATGATCTGAGACTGGATGCAGACTTTTCAATAGGTTTGGTCTTTAGATTAGGTTTTTTAGCTTGCTTTCATCACTAGCTTTGATTTCTCTTATATCATTGTGACAGGACAATTTATTTACATATGGTGTTTTTGCAGATACTAGACCAATATCAGGGTCCTATAATTTTTCGTAATTCATATCAGGTGAAGAATAATTCATTTGAAATGCACGCCTTTGACTGTAATGTGTTTCCTTAAACTCATTTATTTTCCTCTTTCTAAACTATGATTCAGATACTTGCTTAGTAAATATTGCCTGACATTCTACTGCATTTCCATAGCAGCTAAAAAGCAAAGCAGTAAAATATAAAAATATAGGCTCTGAAACGTATAGTTTTATATGTCATAGTGTTAAATATGATTTTTTTTTAACAGCAGCTATTTATTATTCACCCTGTCTGCCCTTTTCTTCACACACGTATTCAGAGAAGCAGAGATTTTGTAGTAGTTTAGTTCCCTTGGGCTGTGTCATGAGGCCCACAATAAAATATAAGACCAGAATTATTGCTAGCATAAAGCTCTTTGTGGCAACCAAAAGCTTGGTTCATCATTGATTAGTGATTGGTATTCTGCTGTAGCCATTTCACTAATATGGAAATAAAGGAAATTGCTTGAAAAGGAAAGAGGAAGCAATAGCTTTATATAAGGGGGGCTTTTTTTCCATTGCATCTCCTTAGTTTGCTTAGCTTAAGAAATGCAGCAGGATCATAATGAGGAAAGACCAAAGCACAGTACCATTGTAATGCTCTAGTAGATTGCCTGTGCAGTTATTTTATGTAATTATAGGGCAGAATAGATTTTAACAATTCTAAAAGTATCTGCCATTTCTGTAAATAGTTCTGGAGATCTAAATTTATGATATGCTATGATGACCAAGACACTATACCTAGAAATGACTGAAAGTTTTCAGATTCACTTCCTTTGTTTAATAAATGTACAGCATATAAAACCCAAGTGGCTACACAGTGGTCACATTATACAACTTATTGGGCTTTTGTCTAAACCACAGAATGTACATCTTAGCCCTTGGGGAAAAAATTTTCTTCCTTTTCTTTTCCCTTAAAACTCAAGAAATAGAAAATGAAGGTCAGTTTCAAGAAATAACCTGCTTCACTTAACTTTATGTTAACACAAGAAATATTAAATTTATTGTAACCAATGGTAGTATTTAAACATACATAGAAAGGAAAATGAAAGTACATTAGGAAAAGATCAATGCATATTCCAGTATGTTACAGAAAAATATGTATCTGTGTCAGAAGATTGCTGAAATCCTCAAAAGAGGGCAATGAAGAAAACTGTGGCAATGAAAATAGAGCTGAGAAATAAGTATGAATGTGTTTGAAGCAAAAAGGATCTTAACAGTGATTGAGATCTCTGGAGCAATGATAGACTAGTCAAATTACTTAAAAATGTATAAATGACAGAAGTGATCTCTTAGTATATATTCTCAATTTTTGGGAAAAAATGAAAGAAGGAAATGATAGGGGTGTTTGAAAAGATAATGATGATAAAACCTTTTTTGATCCTGTGATAATTTGAGAGAATGCCTTGTACTAAATATTAAAATGATAGACATTTTGAAGAGAGCATTTGTCTTTCATTCAATTTTGAAAGAGTTAGGTAGCTGAGGAATTCTCTCAGGATCTGATCTTCATTTTCACCATTTTTTTGAACAACAAAGAAGTTCTGGAAGAGAGGTAATGTTGGATAATAGTTTAGAAGGAGTTGTAAAGGAAATTATTTGTGTTATTTATATTGAGTGCTTAGCAATGTTCTTAATTGGACACCTTATGAAATTTCAATCAAGAAATAAAAGTATTATGGAAATTATATAGCATTCCTCAAATGCACTAATAATCCACTATCTCTACTTCTCCAAATGTAACCACTTCCTCAGAGATTGCTGTTTAAGAATATTGTATTTAAAGGCTAAATTCCTGATGGTTGTATAAGTGCTTTGGGTCCTTTGATGATGAAGAGTTCAACAATGACCAACAGAATAATAATGTTTATAACATTATGTAGTAAAATAATTTATAATATTTACAGGAATGGAGAGGTAGGGAAGTAGCAAATAACAAAGATAAATATTGAAATTCTAGTGTTCTTGTCTTCAAAAAGCCTTGAACTCCAAAGCATTTAGAATTCTATAACTGTTATATCATGAGGGCTTGAGTTTGAGTATTTTTAAAAAAAACTATCATGATTTGATGACCTGATACCTTCACATGTCTACTGGGAAAAAAAAGCCACTTTATTGCAGTGACTTTTAAAATGGGTTTATCATGTCTTGGGAGAAGAACTCTAGCTTGCTATGGCTGACATGCTTTTGTCCAAGAAGGATTTAATCTTGTGGTATGAGGCTAATTGCAGTACTTCTGCTCAGTCAAAGAAAGCATCTCGAAGGAGAAGTTTATGTGGCAGTTTTGAGTAATTACCTTATGTCAAGTTACCATTGTATCTGAAGCAGCAGACTTTCCAAGTTTAGTAAATATTTCCTCACATCAAAGTGGATATTTAAGTTCTTAAGAATGAACTTTAATGTCAAATTCTTGGAAAAGAACCTCACCATTAAGTTCTTTGAAAAAATTACTTCTAGTATATTAATGCTGTACCCTAATTTAATCACCGAAAGGCCATCTTTTACTTTAGAATACATATAGTACATAAACTTTGTTGCTTTCAAAATACTCATTTATTTGAAATACAGGAGTTTAATTCTTAATCAGGCAGTGTTAGACTTTAACAAGTTCGAGCCAATTTAACAATGTTTCTGAAAGCAAGTTAATGTGAAATGTAAAGAGACTAAAAAAAAAAAGCATATTGAACAAGTAAACTCAGAAAAACCTAAAGAGTTGTATTTGATGCAAGAATTCAGTCTTTACAATAAGTATGTTGTTCTGAGCCAGAAAGCCCTGTTGGCAGAGCTGACTGCAGCTGTATGAAGATACTTGGAGGTGCAGGTAGCTATGGTGAGAAGGGGCTCCCTGAGTAGCTGTCCCCACCTTTTCCATATTCTGCTGCTCGCACCTTTTCCATATTCTGGCATTGTGGCTATCTGCAGGATTTGGATTCTGTGGGCACTGACTGACAGAAGTGAGTTTGTCCTAATGCTTGATGGAGACAAGCCCCAAGGCTGTTCTGCCCCTGGAATAAGGGCCTCACAGCAGATGAATGGATTCAGTGTTGGTGTGGGGACCATGCTGATTATTCCGCATGGTTCTGCAGGCATGAGAGCTGCTGTGAGGACATCAGACATAATCCTGCCTTCCTCACATAGATTGTCCCGGTTTGAGGCAAATTTGGGAGAAAACCTCCAAAAAATGTCCCTCTAGAAAGCAAATTCAAGCAGCCCCTCCCCCAGCTGGTTCAGGAAGAGATTTCCTTGGAGAAAGTGGAAAAAACCTGTTTATTTAACAGGCAAAGCATTCACCAGTGTAAAAATTGAACAATATTAAACACTAAAACATCTTGCTGCTCTGAAGAGATGACAACGTCAGAAAGTCCCCTCTGTGGGCTGTAGCTCAGCTCACTCAGTCTCTGATCAGTCCCTCTGGCCCTGGGCAATGCCGCGGCCCAGGCCCGGCCCGGTGCGCCACAGCTACAGCTGCCGGTGCTCTGCTGGTGTTCAGTCCAGAGCAGGTTTGAACAGGTCAAAGAAAACACAGTCCAGGGAACTTCTCTGCCTCAGCTAGCCAAAAACTAACTAAAGGGAAAGGAGACCTCTCTCCTGCTGTCCACTGCAGACAACACAGTCCAGGAGAAGGATGTGGAGGAGCAAGTACAGTTTCTGAAAACAAACTGCATGCTTCTTCTCCACTCCACTTTGCTCTCAGAACCAGTCTTAAAGGTGAAAAATTTATTTCTGGGCGAAACAGAAGAATGAGGATACAAGCATTATGAAGTCACCCCAGGACACAAGTGCATCCTCTACTGAACCAGTAGTTTTTCTGAGGGAAGAGCTTTTGGGTTGAATTATGTTATGATTATGCTATTATAATTTTGTACTTACAACATTTGCAGGATTTATTTTATTCAGAAAAGGTAGCTATTCTGTATCTAGATAATCTGCATGTGTTATTTGGACAGATTTCAGAATGAATTCTATAAAATTACTTGTTTCTCCAAAGAGTTAGGGATGCTGAATTAATTATACACACACACACACACACATATAAAAATATATATACATGCATACACATATGTTAATATATGCAATTTGTATAGATATGTGCTATGAACAAACTCCCTGCACATTTGGGTATTTGAATGAACATAAATGACTTTGCTTCATGACAGCTTTCTTAAATTATACACAACTTCATGGGGAGAAAGGCAGGGGCTTTCTGTGTCTCCTTTGTATTAACTACAAGGTTTTTCCTTAATAATTAAAAAGGGGTTTGGATACTTCAGGACATATTGAAGGGGATGCTTAGAAATAGAAATCAAAGAACTTTGTTCTGCATCCAGCTCTTTCAAAGACTTGATTGAATGACTTCAATAAAACATTTTGGGATAAATTATATGCTTTTATTTCCCTGGCTTCTTACAAATTTAGAATGGGGAATGCAAAATGGGAACTTCTAATGCCATGGAATAAAGGAAATTAACACTGAACGTGGATGAAAGTGTAATGCAACAACATAATCTAGTTACATAAACTTTGCAAACAGTAATAAAAATCACAGTCATGATTTAGCATTCCCAGTAGACAAACTCAGCATTTTTCACAGATTTATGATTGAAATCTTGGCCTTATGGTGTAATCCTGTATTTGTGTAATGAGAGTAAATCCTCACTAAAAACAAACTGGAAGATCATTATTTCCAAAGAAATGCTTGCAGTAAGACAGGAACATAGTATGTGAAGAGAAAAAGAAGATGGAAAGGTAACGGTTCCTTGTGTGTTCCTAAAGCCATGAAGCATCCCAGGCTTTCAATATCAAGTGACAGCTTTAATTTACAGCTGAGCTTGGAGACATTTTTATAGCCCTGCATTCAGTTCTTTTATGTGGGCAGTACAAAGTGCTTATCAGAACAAGCACGTTTTTTAAACCACAAGGCACTTTCAATACTGTGCACCAGGAGTAGGGTCCTGAATTTAGGATTAGAGAAAATATACCATAAGTTGGATCATTAGAGAGTCAAAATGTAGATAGATTAACGGTGTACCTGAGAACATATTATCTCTGTCCTATTACTCTTATTTTTATTTTGCTTGTAAGACATGGATTTGCTTTGACTTGGAGAAAAATAGAAAGAAGATGGGTATCTTACCTGGTTAAACAGGTGTTCATTGCAAAATAGGCAATACAGATAATAGTTATCTTACTGTGCGTTGTGCATATTACGTTAAAAATTTTAAAAGCCTAGTAAAAGGCTGTGTAAGTGCCACTTGAACTGAAACACAGGATACAACCATACTCTCAAGGAGAGAGGGGAATAGCAGGCTATTCTATGATTTCTGTGGTGTGCCTGTGATGTAAAACCACAACAGCTCTTTTAGGGGATTTTTTTTTTCCAAAACATAAACTTGAAATAACAAGTGCAAACTGTGTTACAGCATCTCAGAGTTGTGTTTTTACAGCTTTTAAGAGGTTGATAAGCATTTATTGTCTACCAGTGGTAGGGGAAATAGGGAGGTTAAGTATGAGAGTAAGTAGAAGTCCTTGAAAATCAAAAGCCTCCTGGGGTCACTTCTGTGCAAGATATTTTTAAGAGTGGATCTAGAAATCAACTACCATGAGCAAGTAATCCATGAGAAAGTTGAATTACATTTGAGAAAGTGAATTTAGATTTTGTACTTGTCCTTTTTTGTGTAGAAGAAATTACCTATTTACTGTATAAATATTTTGCATGCTTCCACATCCTCATCTGAATACAAACAGTTTTTCAATTGGAGCAGCAATTTCCTCACTTTTGTAGAAGAATACATTATAATGAAGGAAATCTGATGAGTCATACAGTGGAGAATGAAAGTAGTGATGATAGCCTCTTACTGTATTTTGTAAGTAATATAATACAGAGATAAAGGTTGATATTTTACTCATCTCATTGAGTTGCAATAGCCTTGGAAGTAGTAAGAGATTGCAATAAACTACTCCCAGGAATTCAAGAACATTCAAGAACACGAGTGTGGTCACATTGAATCAGAGCAAATACATAGGTAGTCCACTTTCTTGTCTGAAACAGTGCTGACAGTTTTAGGGAAACCATGTGAGAAACATACAGGGACTTTGGGAGGGCTTTTGACATCAGAGACTGTCAGCGTTAATATATTTCCCATTTAAAATAAAAAAGAGTTATTGTTTAATTAATTTTACCAAAGAATTGCAGTAAGAAAAATTTTATCCTTTCTTAGCATGCAAGGCAGCTGACTCAGGCATAGAAACATCATCTTGTTCTCCACATTTCTCTTGTATGGGATAAAGGATGGACAGATGGCAGAGTGCAAAGAGCACAAAAAACAACATAAACTGCATCTTTCTTGGCTCCTGTGGTTCCTTTTGGTTCTTCAGTGAAAGTAGAGGCATGCCATTAAAATTCATCATTGCTGTTTGTCTCCAAAGTAACCCTAGAGCAGAACAGCTAGACATCAACTCTTACTAAGGCCAGGAATAAAAAAATCCATAAGGTTTAAATTTAATGGTCAAAGTGGCTGTGTTGTGGTATATTTCTGAACAAATAATCTGTCACCTTGTTGAGCATTAAGCATCAAAACCTAACTTATACAATATATTTGCTATCCATTTTGTTTGACAAACATGAATACACCAACACCTTAAGGTGTGTATGGTCTACCCCAAACTGTGGGAATCCATTAGAAAGACTTAGTACACCAGATGATGGGATATTCCCCAGGCCATACAAAAATGCAGCAGTCATTTTGATTGAGAGTTTACTAAAGAGTTTGTTGGAGTGTCTTACTAAAGAGTGTCTCACACACAGGAGACACTTTGGTCCTAAAGAACTGGAAGGGAGACCTGTGGATTCGGTGAGCAGTGTGTCCCTAGGGAGGTGTGAGAATGTGCAAATGCAGCATTATGGCAGCACAAAATGAGAGGTGTGACAGCTCAAGTAGGAGCAGGA
This sequence comes from Melospiza melodia melodia, assembly GCF_035770615.1. Lineage (NCBI taxonomy): Eukaryota > Metazoa > Chordata > Aves > Passeriformes > Passerellidae > Melospiza > Melospiza melodia. Next base: position 137,554,224 of record NC_086194.1, read on the forward strand.
ATAAACATGTTTGCTGCCTCTCCAGTTCTGAAGTTACAAAGGAAAGGAGACATATGGGGGACTTGCCTCCCATGGAGAAATATGTTGGGTTTTCTTTGTATCAGCTTCTTCCACGTAACTCCCATCTGCTGAATCACTGGGTTTCTTTTCTGACAGTGGATTTTCCCAAACTCCTGCAAGATAATAATGCACGTTTATCATTTCTTGCCATGGCATCAGATAAGGCAGGCTTACCTTGTCTTTATGCCTATTCCAGCAATGCTAAAAAAGAGATTAAAGCACACCTTCCCTGGGGTCTGAAAACTTCCTGTCATAGGCTGATTGCTTAGCCTTGCTGAAAACAGGTGTCTCTCTCCAGTGAGGTATAGCTGGAATGACTAAGTCTACAGTGACTGAAATCTACTGGATGTACAAGTCTGTGACAGTCTAATGTGGTTACTGGTATTCACAAAGACACCTAGCATTTTCTCTCCACAGTCTTCCCTTTCTGAACTTGCACAGTAAAATTAAATGAGGCAGAAGGTCTGCAGCAGGATTTTTTTTCCAGGGTTTAAAGGCTTCCCTTCAGATTTTGTACTAATCCATCTATTTAGGGTAGATAAAATGTGAGTAAGGGAGGAAGGCAAGTAACATTTTTATCCACTCAGTCTTTTAAAGATTCTTTTCACTAACTTTTAAGAATGACTTTCACAGCAGTAAGACCTTCAGACAAATATTATACTAAAGATGAAACATACCAATTTGATAGTCATAGTTTTGGTCATAATAATTTCTCACTTTTGGTAGTACTTGTACTCAAATGAGATTTTGGAGTATTCTGAATAATTTCCTTTTTTTTTGTTTTCCTGAATCTTGAAATTAAGTCATACTACTGAAATTTCAAGACCTCAACTCTACTTCTCTGGGGAAATGGTAGACAAAAATCTGCCATCATATGAATGGTACAACTTCTTGAAAGTCTTGAAGTAGATAGAATTTAGAAAAGTCAAATTTGGTAGAGATATCTTTTCCAGCTTTGTGTGTATTGGGCAGGTGAGAATATATTCTGGCACTGCAAAGTACATGCATGCAATTTGTGTCTTTTGCAGAAAAGCAGGCAAAGAAAATGCCCTCAGGCATGTTTAATGGCATGCTCACAGAGGAGACAAATGGCATCCCAGTGTTCCAACTGCTTTTGCTGTCAGTAATATGAACTTCAACAATTCCATTATAAGTATCTCTAGATGATATCTTCCAAAAGTCTCACAGTGGCGTGTGGTCCCAATAGTTGTGGTAGGAAATGTTGGAGATTTCTGCCCACAACTGCTTTTCCCAAGTGTAATTTTTTTTCAGCCATGGAGCCAGCAAGACTATCTTCCTTGTACAGATGCTTGAGATATGTTTATTTTTTGATCCATGTTTGATGTTTATTCACTTATCAATTGACTGGTTGGTCTTACAATTTTCTTTACTGCAAGTATCTCTAATCAGATTCTGATTCATCTGACATTCATTTTGCTTAAGTTAACCTCATAATTCAATAGAGGAAATTGCATAGTGCTGTGAAGTTCCAGACACATCATAAAGATCTTCCTTTATCTAGTAGAGCTGATGATGAATTTTGAGAGCTCTACTATTTAGCCCACTTACCATTCAATCATTGATGTCATCTTGTAGCTCATGTGTTCCTAAAGAACCCTGTTGGCTTAATTGGGGTAATTGATGAGACCAAGGGTTCCAGGTTCTGAGTTTTGCCAGGGCCTTTGCTCTAAACTTGTCTCCTTTTGTTCTCCATATGAAAACTAACTTGCTCAAGTTTATAAATTTATGCTAGTTTAGTTGTATCAGATCTGCCACAGCAATGAAGCCAGCATGTTTTGAAGACAGAAACATGCCTTGGAGTTTCTTGTATTTTCTAATCTTCACAGAGCCTGTCATAGCACATCTGCTGAATTCACTAGAAATCACTGGAAAGGCTCTGAAAAAGAAACACTTTTGCTGTGAGAGGATGACTGAGCACGGCGCAGGTCTCCCCGAGAGGAGTCCCTACCCTGGCAGATATTCAATGGCTATCTAGACAGGGTCCTGGGGAAATGACCCTGGGTGGCCTGGGCTGAGCAGGGTGCTTGGACCAGGGAACCTCCAGAGGTCCCCTCCCACCTTTACCATTCCATGAACCATTTTTGCTCTACTAGTGCTCAAGTAGGAGCACTATGCATTAACTTAAACATTGGTCTCCTGTAAAACTGTGCCATCCCTTGATGTCTCCTGGGCAAGTTCACACAGTTTTGGATGATAGCCAGGAGGTATTTGTACAGCATCAACCTATACAGTCCAAGTAGTCTGGAGGAAACATGATGGTGCTACAGCTCAGAAAAGCACAGCACACAGAGGTGTGATACTTTGCAACTAATTAAGGCTGTTTGGTTCTTACCTCAGCTGTGTAGGAACATTATGTACATGGTATTGAAACTAACTGACAAACATTTGAGGAATTTTGCAGACCTTGGGGATCAGTATTCTGAAAACCAAAGGAGAAATCTGCTATCTGTTATACTGTGACTTAAGATCAGTCTGTCTTCACTTTTGCCTGCGTAGTCTTGCTGAGCATCTCTAGGTAATTAGGAATAATTACCTCCAGCCTATGAAGAGCACTGGTGTCTTTTATAATGTTCTGGTAGCCCCCCTGCTTTCCTCATCTAGTTTGCTCTGCTCCAAGCCTTTTGAGAGACAATGGACAAGTATGGGTATGTCCTGGCTGTGCCTAGGAATGGACAAAAGAGCTGCTGGAGAAGGTTTGACTGATGGGATAAATAGAGAGACCCCTGCTGAGATAAGTGAAGAGCTCCACTGAGCATCACTAGATACCATCTTTTTGTAGTGCATACTGAAATACCTGCAGTGGGGCTAGTGGATAATGGCAAGAATTGGGAAGGTAAAGGGGATAATTACTGCATCTGTGGTTTGCTAGGACAAGGCTAGATAAACTTTTTTGAAGCACTGCAGTCCAACTGCTATGGAGAAAAATCAAAAGTTGGAGGATTAAAAGGAAGTAAGTGACTGAGAGATTAATTATGTTCTATTAAAATCAGAGAAAAAGTTTATATTAAACAATTTGAACACTTACTTTTTGAAAGAGATCTAAATATGCAACAAATGCAGAACTTTTACACTTCTATATGTATACCTTTAAAATTACCCTGAAAGGTATCATCCCTACTTCTAAATACTTGTTTTAAATTCAGATAATAATTCATCCTTCTCTCTTATAAGCAATGAACTACCAGTTTGTAACAAGCCAAAGCCAAGATCTTCTTATTTGATCCCAAGTGAAAATATCTATTTACATTGGAAAAGGAACACATGGGAGTTTGTTTGCACATCTAGAAGAGTGCTGGCCACACATGTTCAGGGAAGATGAATTCAAGTGAAATGGATGCTGTTTGAATGATGACATTTTGGAATGGCATTCCAAAAGGGTTAGAGGAATCAAGGCAGTTTATGTAGAAATTAAACTCCTTAAAAGGAGTTGATACTGGAGGTAATTTAGAAAGAATCTAGCTTAAACAACCCAAAAGACATCTTTTATTTCTCTGCAGCTCTATAACAATCATTTTTCAGAACAAGTGTTTCTGTTGACAACTTTCTAGTGAATCATACATGTAGTTATATAAATACTTTGAAAACTTTATTCTTCGTTGTGTGAGAAAGCTATAAAATCAGAAAATAATGTGAATTTGAAGTTTTATTTCTACAAGAGAATAGCAGACCTTAGAATACCTGTAAAAGAGTGAGATTTAGAGCAAGATACAGTTATGTTGTCACCCACCTCTAACAGTACTCTTCTTTCATGTTTGAGAATAATCTCAGACTTCCCATTCTTTTAAATCAAAATATACTTACTTATGAGACAAAAATGCCCATATAGCCCTCTATTGGTAGTTATTCATGCAATAAACATTTTTGATGAATTGCTTAAGATAACATGAGGTCAAAAAACGTCATGCTGCTATTCAGTCCTATTCCAACCCTTCTTCCTGGCCAAATAACTCAGGAGGTGGAGGGATGTTTTTGCTATGCTGTAAGCAAAGAAGGATATTTCTGCATTTTACATGACAACAGGAAGTGATCCTGAATCAGAGTTTTTTTGTCAGTGCAATGGCAACATCAGTGCAGTCTCATCACATGCAGTGACAGAGTCAAAGGATCCACGAGGGTTGCAACTATGCTTGAAATTGGTATTTGAGAGCTAGTGAATGACCTGCAGTGCAGGGACCTATTTAGACATGTGGTCAGACTTCTCAGCTGGTGCTAAACTGCTGTTTTTCCCCCTGTGCATCTGTCAAATATAAGCAGTCTTTTGTTCTTCTACTTTTGCAAGGCTGGCATTTGAAAGATGCATTGGAGAGAAGTTTTCTGGGGAAAAAAAGAGGAAAGATTATCCAGGCAGACATCTGAACTCCTGCCTGCTGTGGAAATAAGCTCTATGCTGTGGCTCAAATTAGGGGTAACAGCCAGCACATATTTTTTATTGCTTGGCTTATTGCTTTGTTTTGCCTGAAGAGAGTTGGTGATTGAAGATACACTGCCTTTTCGGAACCACAAACTAAACATAAGATGCACCATCCTGCGGGAAACCTTATGTTTCTCAAGATCTGGCATGAATCAATTTGTGCCATTTGATATCTCATGCCAAAAGCCCATATCAGACAGTTTTAGTTTGTTAAATTGGAACTTCTAATTGTTCAACTTGTCCAGGTCCATGTGAGCTCTGAACATGTATCTTCCTTAGTCATGGAAGGAGAGCTCCAAATGGTTTAATTTCTGTCTTCTTTTGAAGCCTGCATTAAAACACAGGTTTGAAGTGTTTTAAAGAGTCATAAAAGACTTATTTCAAGAGTAGAGGGTTGCTCTTTGGCAAGAAGGAGCATGACATTCATCTACTAGAGGCTCTAAATACTGTTTTTACTTGTTTACCTTACAGGGAATTCAATTCTACTTTCACCTTGCAGTCTGGGTGCCCATCTCAGCATCTCCTCCCTCACAGTCAGACTCTTCATGCTGAGGATGGGGTGGGTACAGATCCTGCAGCATTGGTTCCCAGCTTTTGCTATTTTTCTCACTTTTCCTTCTTTAAACTGGATCCTATAGGCATCAGGATCTAGGAGGAATCTAGGGCTGTCAGCTTCATTGTTATCAAATTGCCTCCTTATCTGTGACCTCCTTACCTTACCTGCCTTGAGAATTCAAATAAGTAGTAAACCTGTTCAATTCTCACTTTTGTCAGTTAGTCAGTAAGTACTTCACTGTGTCTTAAACCTCTGCATTGAGGAAGCCTGTAAAGGTACAGAGGTTTACTGGGTGTGCTCAAACGTGGAAATAAATAAAAAAAAAACAATTACAAGAATTTAGTATTTGAAGATGTGAAGGGCTATAATGGCAAATTAAAACTTTCTTTTGGACTAAATTTACCACATCTACCACTTGATATAATTATAAAGAAGTCAATTGTAATTTGCTTTTCCATTCTCTCTAGTGTCTTTTGACATGGACTTTTTCATTCATAGTAAGTTAGAAATCTTTAAAGATTTTTAAACTATAGCCAAGTCTTACAATGTCTTTTGCTCTATGTGAGCTGGCATTAAAATGAAACAACCAAGGGAGTCTTAAATGCCTTACAAGCACATTCATTCCAGCTGTTTGCAGGATTTCATAGGTCAAGCAGCCAAGGGGCTTGACTTTACTGTTTTGGGATCAGTTACAGCTTCATTGGAGGGTTGAAATTCAATCTTAAATCAGTGTGCTGTAACCAGTTGGCGCTATGGGGTTTTATTACAATAGCTGGCTTCTTCCCTCTCATGGCTGCCCACAGGCTGGAACTGCATTTTTATGGGCTCTGTCTGGTACAGATGTAGGCATCAGCCTCGGGTATATCACCCTGGCACCTGCAGCGTGCTGGGAACTGGAACTGTCTGATGCCACCTTGTGTATCACTGCAGTCAGGTGACCCTGCAGAATAAACATTAACAAACTTCTTCTCATGCTGATGAGATTCTTAAATAATTTGCTATTGCCTTTCTGAGCCAGATCTTGCAGCCCTGATGCAGTCATGGCTTCTTTTGACTTCGTGTGAGCTTTGTCAGAGGCAAAACTGGAGAGCTGGGCTCAGTTTGGTGAATTACCTAATAATATCACATCAAATCCATCACTCAAAATCTTCCTGCACATCACCAGTGTAGTTACAAGAATTTTGTGGTACACATAATTAGAAAAACAGTTTTGTAACCTTTGTTTTGGGTCTGTCTGATAATGTTAAATAGTGATACTAAATATATGTATATATTTGTTAAAATATGGACAAAAGAATCTTTTCAGCACCCTCTAATTCGATTTATAGGTTTTAAAGATCTGGCATTTACCATCTCTCCTTTTTATACTAGGGCTCAAATTACCTGATGAGATCAACTTCTTTGCCATTCATTTAGTGGGGTCGTTTGGTTCTGAGTTGTTAGAGCAGCGTATTGGCTTTAAAAAATCATTGAACATATACTGCTCACCCCTTATCTGTCTTTATTCTTAAACATTTATCAAAGAACAACTGGTAAAGTATTGAGGAGTGAATTTTTTTCTTCTCAGAATTTTTTTTTTGTTTTGTAAAATATCATGTCTTCAGCAATATTATGTGCTGTCACTGCTGTCACCCTCCACTGAATTCATTCACCAAAGCAGCTACCAGAATGGTGGGAAAAACTTTACTTAATTCTGAGTATTTTCCATATGAGTTGAACAGCTGAATAATAATACCATTTGCTGTTGAAAAGCAGCACAGGCTGTCTTAAAAAGACAACATATTTCTTATTGAACCTGCCTTTCTTTTCTTTGTTTTTATGCTTTGGCCTTTACTAATCTTGGCTATTGCTCTTTCATCAAGCTCCTTCAGCACATGTATTTCTTTTGCTTCATATTTTATTTAAAATTAGTCAAGTGACAGCCAATTATCTATCTGTCTGACCAAGACTGAAAAGACATTTTTGATCATCAGGTTTTTTTTCTTCTCCAAAAATTACCTGTCAGAAAGCTAAGTGTCTCTTTTGCTCCATTAAACTAAACTCACTATAAATATTTGTGATTTACTCAGTACCTTTCCTGACATTCAATAACCTCCATGACACATAGTCTTATAAATGTATTTAGTGAGCTGTTATAAGGGATTACCATCCTAAAAACACCCAAAAGCTAGTGTTTCACCTGGACAAGTGAATGAGGATCATTAAAAATCTATTGAGAGTTTCTTCTGTGGTCAGATAATTCCTTTAACTGTCACCAAAGCTATGAAGTAGTGATCTCAGTCAAAGTTAAACACTTAATTGGGATACTGACTACATTCATTTTTGGTAATGAAGCCTGTAGTGAAAGAGAGAGGGTAAGTTACAGATAAGGAGGCTGTAATATTTAACTGAAGAACAGTAACTTGCTAAACAGTGTTCTTCAGCTAAGACACCTCCTTTCCTCTTCAGGTTTAAATGCTCTCCCCTGCATTAAAAACATGGCATTTCTCTGGTGTTAAATCTTATCTCCCTTTTTACTGAAGTCAAGCCTGTCAGTAAAATTCTGAAATCACAGCAGGAGTACAAAATTTATATAAAAAGTTGTTTATGCATTACCATTGGTCTTTGATGAAACTTATTTATTCACTTATTTATTTTACCCTTCTTCTTTCATCACCTAATTTCCTGTTAGAAATCCTGGGGTTTAGCATGTGGTAAGTCAATCCTTTACTCTCCAGTGCTGAGGTTTTATCCACAGTAGCGTGGCAGCTTTTTGAAGTCTTTTCCCCTTAAATTAGAAAGTGCATATTTTCCAAATGTGAACTTTAAGCATTTGCCCTAAGGTTTTACAAAAATGTTTTCTCAGTGGAACATCTGTCAAGGAAAAAGAAATACACACCTAAGAGCCCTGGAATCTGAAGACAGACTTTAAGTCAAATGTGCCTAGTGCTAGGAGTGACCTTGATCCAAGGTCTTGTCTATTCCAGCGGAATGTGAGGGCTGCAGGGTGGTGCAGGAGGCTCCTGCTGCTCCTCTCCTGCCTCACCATTGCCCTTTCCCTCATGTTGATGTGTAGCTTTTTGGGAGTGCCCACCAATCTGGGGACAAAATAACCAAGGGAGAAGGGAGGGAAAGAAGGAAGGAGGGAAAGGAGGAGATGGGATGGGATGGGATGGGATGGGATGGGATGGGATGGGATGGGATGGGATGGGATGGGATGGGATGGGATGGGATGGGATGGGATGGGATGGGATGGGATGGGATGGAATGGGAGGACAGGTTGTGAGGAAAAGGTGATTGCACTGCTGAGCTTAGCAAAGGTATCCTGGGGTTTCAGAGCAGAGACTACTCAAAGCTGCAAGTGGAATTTCTTTGGAGGAGGCTGGGGGACCCCTTCGGTTTTTAACAGCTGCATCTTCCAAACGGGACTAAGCTGTAATTCAGTTGGAAGAGTTCCACATTGGAACCGGTGATAATGGTAAACCAACAATCAACAGAGACCAACAATCCTCAGAGATTCATCATGTCCAGGAAACTCTTCCTGAAGCCACAGGTTAAATTTATGATCATAAGATGAAGGTGACAATTTTGGATAAACATCTTTATCCTTAGGAGCAGTAGTTAGAAAGGATGATGTGCTATGCCCTGGAACTTCTCCTGTGATAAGTATTCACCATATCAGCCAACTCTGAGTTTTGCATGCATAATTCAAATGTTACAGATAATTCCTGACCTGAATTTAGAAAATGAATAGTATGCACTGTAATTATTGATTCACCATTTTTTGTATGCTATTTTAATTTTTGACAGCTGAGTCCATTTGTAACAGTAACAGCGTCCATTTGTAAAGTCATAATTTTTCTCCTTTTTTTTTCTCTAGCTTGTAAAATTGTTTTAATTTTAAAAAGAATTTCAAAGCTATATAGTTTTACAGCTCTCCAGTTATTAAATACTTCTTTGATTTTTGCTAGATTTCTCAAATACAGATGTGTTAGATATACTACTGATATTTTTATGTTTCTTATAATTTCTAGGGATTGTTTTACATGGCAGAATGAAGCAACTTTTTACTATTAAATGCAGAGTAAATACACTTCCTAGTTTTTTAATTCAGTAATTAATACGGTAGTAAATTTGCAGATATTCTATTAACCTTTTATTTTTACATTTAGAAATTTTATAGTCTTTTGTTTATGTCATGCCACTTTTGGGTCTTTTCTAGTACAAAATTATCTGTTACATATGAAAACTGTTTATCTTGATATAGTGCCTTCTTCTGTTATGGATTTAGTTCTATTTATTAATCTCAAACTAACATGTCATTTATAAAACTTTTCCATTAAACTATAAAACTGACTGGTTTCCTTGATGCTTCTGACAGAAGAGAAAATTGATTTTTAACACGAATTTGAAAGTTGACTTTATAACTCTGCTCTGGTGTCTCATCACTCAGACAGCTTCTGATATATATTTTGAAGTATGATAGGACCTGAGAATTTAGAGGAGGGGTTTAATTTACAGGGCACGCTGATGAATCCTTCTCTCAAAAACATTTTTTGATTTCTCTGTTGATGAGGAATATTTTGGTGATTTCCCTCTGCAGATCCTATGCAGCGTTGCCTTTTATTTAGCTACTCCTTTGCCTTAAACTTCTTGTAAAACATTTATGCTACAGTTGCTACTATTTTACCACAGTTGCTACATTTATGCTAGTTATGCTACTATTTTTCTGTTCAGGAGGTTCCAATTGTGCTGCACATGCGGTTGACCTCTCTAGGCGAGGAAGCTCAGAATTCAGATCAGTTCACCTGAAGTTTTTGCTGCTCTTAATAAAAAAGGGCTTGAGCATGGCTGGTAGAGAGAGTTCACCCTGAGTGACTTCATTGAAGCCCCATCTTGCAGCTTAGTGCCTTCTCCTTGTGCTCTGCAGGAAGTGGGAAATGGGAAATGTTTGGAAACAAAGAGGTAAAAACCCAAGACTTCATTAAGTGAAGTGCTACAGTCCCACTAGAGCATTTTACTGCTAGTCCTGGTCTCCTGAGTCCTGCACTTTGCATTACAAGATTGTCAGTGGTGATGATGGCTAAATAACAAAGCGCTCCCTTGCCAGCAGTAACAAGAAATATCATGCATCCTTTTCCAAGTGTTGTTATGATTAGAAAATGTTATTTCCCATCAACTCTGATAGGTCTTTATAAGTTCTCATGATAGTATTTCACTCAATTTGACATAGCTTTCATTATAAACATTCATCTAATATCGAAGTTGCTGAAACAAATTCTCTCTTTTATTTACAAGAACTGTTTGGGGTTTCATTCCACTTCTGTGTTACTCATTTTAAAAAGTATCAAACACCAATTTATTATGGACAGTCCCAAACTTTGTTGTTTTAGTTGTCACAAGCAGTGGAGGTGCTGCCTCTCCCAACTTAGTAGGGAACTGATATGACAGTAAACCCCAGAGGACCTCAATGTATGCTCACATTGAGCATACCCAGCTGCAGCCTTGAGCTCCTCTCCCCTACTAAATTTATTGTCTGTCTTCTAGCAATGGAAGAAGTTGAGCCAGCTAATTTTGGGAACCTCTCCCTTCCCTTTAGGTTTCAGTTTTTTAGGCTGTTTTCAGAAGAATCTGAAAATGGTGAAGAAATTATAAATTAATGTGGGAAAATTTCTTGTTGAGAAAAACAGCCTCCTTATAATCAAAATGTTTCTGGTGTAACATTTTGAAGTACTCACATGCACCTAACTCTAAGTGAAAGCACCTTTCACAGAATCTAGGCTAGTTTGGTGGCCAATGATGGACACAGAGATTTTGGGTTTGAGCGAACATCAACAGTATGGACTCTTCATATCTGTGCAAGACCAGCATGTAAATGTTCACAGGTGCCTTTTTCTCCCCTTTATTCTGATGATTTCTATCAAATCAATTACCTGAATCATAGCCTATATTAGTGATTGCTTTTTCATTTGCGCAGAGCTAAAATCTATGTGTCCTTCACTGCTCCTTGGGGGCTCTACTAGACATGAGAGCAGCAGCACTCAGATGTCTCCTCTATTCAGTCCAGAATGCTCATATGGTATAAAGAGAACAGATCTTAATATGTTTCCTCTGCCATGATAATGAATTATTAGCTTTTTAACTTCTGCCTGTGTTGCCTGCAAGGTGTTATAATTTAGAAGAGAGTAGCAATTTGAGGAGGAAAGACATGCCTCCTACCTCTTTCTTTTCTTTAGATTCTCCTTGGCGCCCACACCACCTCTGCTAATGTGTTCTGTGGGCTTTGGGGATGAGACAAATTACTCTGTGTTGGTGACAAGAGCAGGATAAATGAGACTTAGCTGTGCAGGAAGAACTCTCTGCATAGCTTGATGGTGAAAGCACTTCTTAGTGGGGAAGGAATGGTACTGTATGTTGGCAGCCTGCTTCCAGGGCTCCTTCAGTGGTTTCATGCTGTCACTGTATATAAAATAAAGAGTGAGCCCTGCAGGCAAGAAACATGAGCAACTCTCCCAGTTTTGTACAAGTGCCATAGGCAATAGACTGTACCCTCATGTTTCTACTTGCTCTCTTTTTGACTTGTGAAATACGAATTTTTATTTTTTGCCTGTGACACAGCTTCAAAGAGAAGCTCTTTCCCTCAGTATCCTAATGCAAAGAAAGTGGGAGGAGAAGGATGAATAACTCAGTAGGCAGCAGGAGAAGAAATTGAACTTTATTTCTCTGTGTTTGTGGTGGATGCCTTAACCACAGTAACCCATGGAAAGACTAATAATTTGTTTTTTTTTTTAAATGTGTAACTCTGTGTATGATATATATGTGCACGCTGATCTTTGGGAATATATTGTGGCCATTGAAGTATTTTGTGGGACCCCAGACCTGCCTGATGGATGTACTCAGAATTTGCTTGGCAGATATCAGGGAGATGCACATGAAGGCAAACTTTTTATCTGATCCAGTTTAGGCATGAGCTGAACACCAAGCCTTTTAGCGTGAGTCTGGTGGCAAAGTGCAGTGGTTGTGTTCATTTATGTTCCAGTATTACATTTTTCAAGCATTTTAGGTGATGATCTGAAAATTTATCAGGGGTCAGTTTAAGAATGGAAAGACACCAAACAGCTTCATTCATATCTGTGCTGCATGCTTTTGTCTTTCACATAGCTCTAGGTGTTTCCAAGCTACATAAAATGCATGATGGCACCCATGACCCACCAGTGTGAATTTCCTCAGTACCCACTCTGGGCAAGCTCTCTGCTCCTGACACCAGCACGTTCTCCTGCCTGGGGAGGTAGCCATCCACTAACATTGTGGATGTTAGTGAGCCATTAAAGTTTTCTGTCACATTAACCAGGGTTATTGTGACCAGTGGCCTTCCCAAAGAGAGAGAAACCCATGGCCAAGGGTTGTTTTGAGTAGGTAAGGGTATAGTTTGCACACAGCTGCCCTATTTCAGAGCCAAGGACACTTTAATGGAGGCCATCCTAAGCCAGCTGCCTTCAGTGCTGGGAGTGTGATGGGACACAAACAATTTATTGGGGCAGGTGAAGACCAAAGATGCAGGAGGGTTTCAGGGAATGCCAGCGCAGAGGTGACTCTAAGCAAATCCTTGTCTCATTTGACAGCTCCATCTTCTTCTTGCTTGCTAATGTCAGGGCTTCAGGAAGACACATTGTCTCTGAAATCTGGTGGTCTCTGAAATTTTTTAGTTGTTTTGCTGACCCAGAAGATTTCCACTTGTAATGGGGATGAAAAAGTCTCTGGCTGTGATCATGGATTTCATAAATGCTTTCCTATGTGAAACAGGACTCTCAGCATGTTGTTGCCAGGCCATAAAGTGTAAGTTCTGTCTGTGCCAAAGAGCTCTCCAAACTCTTTATTTACCATTCTGCACATGGTATTTGGGGCACCCTTGTATTGTACTGTGTGATTTTTCATTTATCTATGCTGGGTTAGATGTTTAGCTGATAAAAGTCAGCTATATAAAACTTCACTGATTGCAAAGGAGCTGCATCAAGTTGATGATCCATCCTGCATTTAATAATTTCATTGTTTAGATTTATCATATTTATTAAGCTCAGCATAGAGAATATGGTTTTCATGTTGGCTGTAATGGAGGGGTTTTGTACAGAAAAAATGGATTCTGATCTCAGTGACACCTAGCCTCATCTTGCAGGTGAAGATTGAATCTGGCCATAATGTGTAAAATGAAATGGTTTATGTGAAATACCCACATATGATAATACTTTGGTTGGTATACATAGAGCCATGCTTGCTCCATCTGTCTCAGTTATAAATATTGTAAGTGCATATTTCAGTAAACTTTAGGGTTTGTAACAATGTACTAAAATCAAGTAGATGTTAATAAATTCTAGCAAGCACAGAAATTCAGTTGTTTCTCAGTAGGTTTCTATTTAGCTGCTCAATATTATCTTGCTACAGCTGCAAAAAATATTGAACTGAGTTTAAACTCCAACAAAAATGCTGCTAAGAAAGTTGATTTTCTATGTTTAGAACAGTGAATTGGATTGTCAAAAATGAGTAGCAAATGTGTTTGCAGAGGAATTTTATATCTGCCTTTTTTGTTTTTCTTTTTTGTCTAATGTTCAGAAGTGCAGAATTACCTAAGACCCACACGCTGATGCAAAGATGAAGGCTGATGCTTCTTAGTTTCCTCCTTTTCCACACCCAACTAAATCCAGACCCAAAATGCCATGAGGACAGTGGGAGGAGAGCTATTGGGATGCCACCATTCCCTTCTGATTTGTAGTTGCCCAAAAGTAAAGTAGCAGCTTTTGAAGACCACAGATGGCTCGTTTGGCTGCTGGTTTTGAAGCAGTTTGCTCTGAGGTCTTCCAACATTTTCTACTGCCTCTCACCCCCTGACCCTACGTCTGTGCCTCAGGAGCTTCCAGCAGTCTCCCTTAATTCCTGCATTAGGGATCCCCTGGGATCACAGTTGCCGTATCTGGGCCTGCTCTGCCCCTTTGGGCTTTCAGGAACAGATTGAGGAACTTGCACTTGAGTCTTGTTAGGAGCAAATCTAAGAAAACAAAGACATGGGGAAGGGAGGGAAGGTGATGCTGTTTCAGAAGCAATAGCAAAGTTTGCATGGCTTTGCTCTCTTCACTGATGAAGCCTGGTGCAAATAAGAAAATATCAAATGTTCTGGTCAACCCATAATTAAAAAGTGGATGTTCTGTTTATGTGTTTTCTTACAGCTGGCAGCATTAGAGAGACAAATCTTTGACTTCCTGGGTTTCCAGTGGGCTCCCATCCTTGGCAATTTCCTACAAATAATAGTTGTCATTTTGGGTTTATTTGGAACCATCCAGTTTAGGCCTCGATATATAGTCGTGGTAAGTCTCATTTATTATATATCTTTATGTTTTTTGCCATAAAACCTGTCATATTACAAAGCAAAATTTTCTTGGTTTCAAAACACCAGATGGTATTTCTGTAGAAACTGTACAGGTCTCCATGTCTTTTTGCAAATTAGACTATGTAAATAAATAAATAAAGTAAAAACTGTTCTTCTTTCTGTAACTGAATTAATGGCGATAATAAAAAAAATTGCAATGGCTAAGTTATATTTGACTGCATCTTTCTCTTAAGCAGAGAGGAGCAGTGATTGTAGAAATTTCTTTAGTCCTGTGATCCATGGGTTCCAAAGTCTCCTTCTCACTTACATGTAATTTTGCCAAGACCTGTATTTATGGCTTTGACCCTAAATTATTGTATATTCTCTCTGATGCTTGTAACTTGAAGCTTCTCAGTTGTTTTTTCCCATGTTCTCAAAATATCCAGGAATAAAAAGAAATTTCAAAGGTGTGAAGTAAACTGCCAACAAAAAAAAAAAATCTCTGTTCCTCCCCCACATTCATTTTTGAATGTAAGAATATTATGTCTTCACCTGGTAATGGCTGTATTTGGAACATTTTGGTTGTGTTGTCAGTAATGGATTTTAAAAGGCTAAAGTTATCTTTTTCCTCACAAAGGAATGAAATAAATATCTGCTGGGGAGAACTTGTTAAACAAATACTTTAAAAGCTTCATGTTTTCTAGTCCAGCCTGGAATCCTGTAATTCTTTGTCATGTCTTAAAAGAAAAAGTGAACAAAAGTGCATCCAAGATTACACTCATGTTAGCTAAGCTTACAAGCAGACTATAATGAATTGAAAATGGATTGATATAAAAACCAGCACTTTTATCTGTTATCTGTGGTTGAAGAGCTGGGCATCCATGAATTGATGATTCACCTTTCTGCTTCATCCTCTCCATTTTATGCATAAGAAGCGAGTGTAAGCATCTGTAAAATTATGTGGGAAATTCATGTCTGAAGTGCAACACTACAAAATTCCTTGCCCCTCAGGTTCATCACTGCTGTTCAATGATGCAAGCTCTGTTTAAATTTTCAAATGAACTGCAACAGATGTTGACTGTTTCTATATCTTTTCCAATGTAATTGAACATTTTAGGCTGTGCAAAAGTTGTTTTAAAGTAGAGGTAGAAAACTCATAATTAAAGAAAGAAACACATCCCCTGCGAGTTACTTTATGCTGCTTTAAATGAACTCCTATTCTGATTGATCTTTACTCATATATTTAGGAACTCTAGCTCTGGCAGGTGCTAATTCTCATTACTGGGGGAGATCAAGGCTTTAGAGCCCAGCTGGTCAGAGTACAGTGCTAATAATGCCAGAGGTCACAGGTTTGATCCCTGTGTGGGCCATTCACTTAAGAGCTGGACTTGATGATTCCTGTTGGTCCCTTCCAGCTCAGAATGTTCTGTGATTACCCATTTCTTCATCCCATCACCACCTCTCTGAGTGATCTGTGATTATATCCTTACTAACGTAGGGTTTACAGGGAAGTAGGAGTAGTTTGAGTCAAATTCTGAAGTCTGAAGGGAATCTGTAACATGAGGTGTCTGTAACTGACCTCACACTCAAAGCCAGCAGAATAAGGTGGCTGTCACATCCTCTGGTTCCCACTGTCCCCTGACTGAACACTTCCCCAGATCCTCTCTCCCACTTCTGGCAGGAGTTAACTGGATCTGTCAGTAAGTCAGTTCCATTTCTTAGCTGTCAGAAAACCAACCTAGCAAAAAGTGGAGATTTTTTTGCTAAACTGATGACCTGAATTCTTTCTGTGAGGTTCCAATGGTTGCCAAGGTTGGCGTAAGGCAGGGATTGGGACTGCATGTTTATGAACAGCAATGTGGAGGTGGAGGGGAAAGGAGGAGTTGCAAGATTTCTCTTGCTGCTAGCTCCAAACTTCTCAGTTCAGCCTCATGCCTGGCCTGCCCTCAGGTTGAATTCAGTGAATACCTCGAGCCAGCATAAGCAAAACTCCCTTTGCTCAGCTGCTGCTTCAGTCCCTGTGCTGTTCCTCTCTTTGCACCAGCACAGGTACCAGTTCAGCCACTTGGTAAACTGAGAACAGATCCAGATTAAAAGCAACCATTTTCTTTACTGGTGTTAAAGTGTAGGTGAGCTCTTTAATGTGCTTTGCTTGTTCCAGGAGATGGGAGAGAAGAAATGGGAGGAATTAGCCAGAGGAAGGAGAAAAGTGCACGGAGTCTTTCCACAGCAGCGCAGGGTCACACCAGCTTTAAGTTCTTGTTGAGCATAACCTGAGGATCTTCCAGTCTAGATCAACACATGCTCCCCAGAAGCTGGGCTTCCTAGGGCTCTGCCAACCACAGTTCAGCTTTGTCCACTGTCCCCAGAAGCCCCAGAAGGAGTCAGTGGTACTCACAGTAAAGACCCCTACCAGTGCCAGCTGCATACTGGCTGTATTCACTAAGGCAAAAAGTGACTGCCTACCTGTAAACTTTTACTGCTGACTTTAAAGTCTGTTTAATGCAAATCTTCAGCAGTGTCCTGAATATCAGCATGAAACACAATGAGGAGAGATTCTTACCAAGGCTCTGAGTAGTGAATTAGGCTTCAAATTATGGAGAAGATTCATGGCCCTCCATGTTCATAGATCCACTTTCAGCCACATCTAAGTCCCTAACTTTGTTAGGGGTTAGCATCCCAGGAATTTGGTACTGTGTCTGTGGCTGAAGAATTATTTTGAGTCATGCTTTTATGTACTCTTATGTACTTTTCTGATTTTGATTAAATTTAATCCAGTTTAACTGGAAAAGTAACTAATTTCTTCAAGAAAATTATGCTTAGTGTCCATTGTCTTTTCCAGAAGACTTCCCTGGAAATCAGCTTCACTAATGCAGATGATCCCATCAAAATATTAAAAAAATATTAAAACCTGAAGTTAAGAGAGAATCATGTCAGATACAATGGTTTACTTCTGTAAACTGTCTTCACAAAATTAATCTGGCATGTGTGGACACAAATTGTCCTCATGATAATCTGTCATACTCTGATGGTGATCCTGACTTCAGCTGACCAGCTCTAGAGCCATTGTTTAACCACAAGAGAATGTTTTTCATCTATCTTGTGTGCAGTGAATTCTGTGCCTGAAGGTTTCCCTGATAAGTGAAGTTACACAAAAGCTTTCACTTTGTCATCTTATGCTGCATATGTCGTGTTCAATCTCCTCAAATTTTGAAATATGTAAAGAATGGGAAAGTAAGTGAATAAATGTAATACATGTAGTGCCATAATTTGAAGCACAGCTATACTGCAGTCAAATATGAAAGTGTTTCTGCAGGCACAATAGAGCAGGCTTTTGTTGCAGGTACATAGAGCCAAGAGTTTCAATGAGGGCTGCAATAGAAACTGATAAAAACAATAGCAGTTGCATGCTTCTGACTCTTCCACTGCCATTGAACTCAGTATGGCCAGTTTATCACTAGGATTTAGTGACTACATAAGCTGCACCATAAATATAGTCATTGTAGATTAAAAGTCTGAATAAAGAAATTAGTTTGAGCGATATAAAATTTGTCATCAGAGCTTTCTACCAAAAAAAAAAGTCTCACTATCTAAGAGCTGCCATGCAGTGCCTGATACATGAGACATCTCTGTTGAATTGAATTGTTATTCCAAGTAGTTAAAGATAGTGGTTCATGTTCACTGTATACAGTCCCTCAGATAGAGGACTATATGGGTGGTGATTCTGAAATAAATTTGGAATTTCACTTGCTCATACTTAAAATACCAAGTCCTCAGAGCTTAGGAAACAGAGAGAGGGAGTGATAACATTGACTCCAAGTGTCCTAATTAGTTTAAATCCAATAATTATTTCTAATAGGTTCTGTCTTAATTAGTAATTTAGATAAATGTTGTGAACAATTTGTCCTGTCACTAAGCGGATGTGCTATTTTCAGTATTTGAATATTTTGTGACTGAATTAAATCTGTGCAAAGTTCCCAGGGGGTATAAAAGTGCAGAGCTGATTCCTAATTTTCCCACATTAGCTCATTTGAAACTTACCCAAACATTTGCAAAGAAGAAAGAAACAGCTGAATTTCAGTTGTTACTGTGCTGTTGCACTCTTGTCGTGAAGCTCCAGAGCTCTGCTGTGATCTGTTTCCTTGCTCATGCTTTTCCTTTCTTAACAGATCTTGCTATCACCAGCAAGATTTTCAGGCTGTTAAAATTGATTAATAATGATGACAGGATACTTGTTAAAGCTGGGGATCTTCTCCCTCTGCTACTTCTGATATTGGACTTCAAAAGGCTTCTGAATGATGAGTCACATAGCTAAAATTGCAAAAGCCAGGCTCAAAGCTGAAAAAAAAGTTAATAAATAGGGAGGTGAGGGATGGAAATAATACATGTAAATAGGGAGAATCTATGGTGGAAATCTCTTCTTTACTTGCCTTAATGTATTCCATTAAATAATATGATATTTAGGCAATGGATATAGTTGAAAAGGCAGGAAAGAGTTTCTTAAAAAAAAAACCCAAACAAAAAACCAGGACAGCAGAAGAAAGGCTGTTCAGGACACTTTATTCAGTATTCAAGCAAATGTTATACAGACAGTGAAAACACATGTGAAATATTTAGGCTTCCAACATTACTTGTTGAATTATCCTTCCTAGTAAGTCCTGTGTTGTTACTGCTCCATCATGCTGATTTATGTCACTTCCCTGGCCATCTTTCATAAATATGGCTAATAAGGCTCTGCAAGTACTGATGCCAGGTAATACAGGGGGATGATTTGACAACTCAGTGCTTGCTCCTTTCCCTTGAAGTATCCTCAAGCCAACATTCATTCCCTCTAACGCTATGAATGACACTGTCACAGTAGTTGCTGCACTTCAGATTGAAATGTACTCTTGAGACAGTTTATCCATTAAAGCTAAACTTATCCCACAATCCTTGTAATATTCAAATTCTAAAATTCCCTTTTTTCTTTTCCTTAACCAGTTGTTCTTGTGACATTGTGTCCATCCAATGCAATTGTTTTAACTTAGAAATGTTTGTTTTTCAATGCATCTCTGCATTGGTTTCAATATGATTCTAGAGTCAAGAGGTTGTAGAGTCAAATCTCACTGTTGTAGAGAGGCTGACATTATGAAAGGGGATATTTATTAGATGTTTAACCTGTAAGGTTTAGTGAGTACTCCCTCCAAGTTATTGGTAAGACTTCAAATGCTTCCTCACACCGCATAGTATACAATCATTAGTGCAAAAGGCCAAGAGCAAGAAAAAAATGTAGTGCATCATGGGGAGAAATAAGCAAAGATTATGACCTGGTTGGAGGCCCTTCCTCTATAAGGAAACTGTTACAAAAATGTCCAGGTGATTTTTAAGTGGTGCATCATTTCAGATATTAAATAAAAATACCAATTCTTTTTGATTCAACCTGTGTGGAAAATTCCTTTTTCATGCCAGATATGGTGAGGGTTATGACACTGAGGACAGCTGAGCTGGGGTGATCAGGATGTGGGTGGCCAAAGAATTGCTGGATGTGGGGAAGTGAGAGTGAGCAGACCCAGCAGGATGGACAGGATAATGTTCAGGACACAGAGTGGGAGGGGTTAAATGGCAGGTCAGATCGTGAAGCACGTTAGGTGCCTGGGAGGAAAGTGAAACCTGAGGGTCAGTGTGGGCCTGATGTCTCAGACCTTAACCATTCCTACACTGAGAGAAAATTGCCAGCATGCATGACTTGTCCCTTCACACAGAGGATGGCAATTTGGACTTTTGCTCTGCTAGCAAAAATTAGAAATCTGCATCATGGATGTAAAAGTTACACCTTTTTAATGACTCAAGCAGGTGTTAGTGTGATGCCACATAATGCAATATTGCTTGGTGGTTTGGGGTTTTCTTAACCTAAAAAGTATATATATATATAAATTTATTCAATGCATATAATGTCAGAAAGTATTACAATTTTTCATAAAGAAATACTCAAAATTTTAGAAATGTTGCTTTTAAAGCCCTTCTGTCCAGTCTTACTATGATTCTTTTATATATTTTCGGTTTTGAACTAGATAGACACCTACTAATTCCTATATTTTTGCCTCAGTTTCAGTAGAAAGGATAGACATTTGGGGGTTTCTGGTGATCACAGATGTAGAACAGAAACCTGACTTTCAGAAAACAGAAGACAATGGGAAGAGTGAGGCACATGCTACCAAGAAAAAAAGGATTGCTTTTGCTATGAAGGCTGTGCTCAGTAGCTGAGTTTTATCTCTGCCCTCAACCACTGAAACCTATTTTGACACAAAGTGAGTCACTTTAACAAAACCAGTCACATGCTTTGTTTTCCCCTTGCATTCTGGATTCTTGTCTTGAGACCTTGTGGTCTGATTTGCACCAGTGCTGCACGTTCAGCCACAGGGAGCTGAGCACTGAGTTTATAAACTGAGGGTATGACCTCAAGCATTCTGAAAAATGAACTCTTAAGCACCTCAAGTTGGATGCTTATAATGTATGAATACTTCTGAATGTAATCTCTGCATGTATCAGAACATCATTTGCATTCTGAGAGCTGTATCATTCCTTTATAACATAAAATAAATCAGTTAATGTTTGTGCAGCTCTCACACATTACAGCGATGAGCATCTTAGTAAACCTCATGAGGAAATTAATATTCTGTCCTCAGAGCAGGGTCTGAGCCACAAGGAGAAAAGAAGTCTTGAGGTAGCTGTTCATAAAATGTGTTAGGGGAGGTAAAATCTTTTAAAATAAAAATATATCTATGATGATTTTAATAATGTTCGGATTGTATTGCACAGCCACAAAACAGAAAAATTAAGTTGGCATGCATAGCCCAAATTCTGACATTTCCTAATTTTGCTTTCTTGCCTTTGCTGTCTTATAATCTTTCCTGAAGTACCTATAAAACTATGCAAGGAAAGAGTTTGCTCCTTGAATATCCAAGACAATAACTTTCCTACTTAAAAAAAATTATATAGTACCAATTACTGAATATAATGTAATTGTTATGTTTACAAAGCAAATGGGTCTCAAATTTAGATCTCTGCAGCTCAGTGGGAGTGTAGGAAGGGCTTCTCCATACACAGCAGCTCAGTTTCAAGGTGCACACCTGCTTTGCACCTGCACTTCTCTTTCAGCAATCCTCAGGGTGGAGCAGGAACCAAACTGGTCCTAACTGTGTAAAACAGCATAGCCTGGCCTGGGAAAGCAGGCTCTGCTCTGGCAGTTTCTGCCTGAACAGTACAGCATTGGTGCCCGTGGGACAGAATGAGGCCATTAACAGATTTGGCTTGGCCTGGCAGATCAAATAGAATTCCTTTTGTTGCGGTGACAGATTTAGTTCACAGAGAGGTAAAAAAATCTTTCTTAAAAAGGAGAATACTTCCAAATAGTCTAAATTCTGCTTTTTATGTGCAACTGGGATTGTGTGAGTTGTTCATTAATTTTGAACTCTCTGCACGTAATGTTCTAAATATAAATGTTAGAAAATCAGTAGTTGATGATGGCATCAAGTTACTACAAAGTCAACAAATGTAGTAAAAAGTGACATACTCTAGGTTAGTCATATGAATAGTACAGACCTCATACTGCTCACAGACCACAACAGCTTTGTCTTTTTTATAATAACCCAGCCTTCAGCTGCCACACTGCCCTTCTCTGTAAGACAGAGGAAACGGCCCAGGAGTGTTACTCTTGTTTTGGTTCTTAGTGACCTACTTCTTGGGCCATTGCCCAACTGCCTACAGACCTCAGAAGAAATTATATTAAAGCAGTTGACCTTTTTGATGTACAGAAATGGCCACATGCAGGGGGTAGTAATCAAGGGGGAGAAAAAGTTCAATCCTCTTTACTTGAACCTTTCATTGTACATGACAGGGAGAGGAATAAAGAGGGGAACAAAACCCAAAACTGTCCACGGCCCAACTGGTGTCACCTGTGCAATGCGTTGTAGTTCAAGATGTGGAGCTTTAATGATTATATTGAGGAAAACAATAGGCACTAATCCTTTTCTGGCCACAGCTAAGTAGACTTGCAAAAGCTCTTAGCAGTGGTTTTCTTTCACACTGTGAAGGCTCCAAGTGTGTTAATGTGAAGTGGCAGTGCTGCTGCTGCTCACTGCATTTGTTCCAGAGGATGCAGCTCCAGCATGGCTGCAGGGACACTTGGTCCATCAGGATGAGATTCTCCTGAGATGGAGTGCCTGGGGAGTTCCTTGGGAATAGGGTACAGCTGTATGTCAGAAAACAGTGTATCCATAGAGAAATGGTGCCAGTCTGTTGTGCTGACAGGTAAAATGCAAAAGATGATTTGAAGTAGATTAATTAATGTCCCCCCATTCATGCTGTGAGTGCTGTACGAGTTCAGTATCATGCTGGAGAACCCAGGAGAGGTATGGGTATGTTAAACTGCTAAGTGTGCTTTGTAGAATCCGATTCATGGCAAAAGGCTTGGAGAAGTAGTGAGCTAATTTTAATGTAATAAAGTGTGTTTTACTGTGAAAGATTCTCAAGAGATCAGATTTACACTTTACCTATTTGTTTAAAAAGAAAAAAATCTAGATTACCAGATCAATAGATCTGGGTTTTTTGGTGGTGAGGTTTTTTTCTTGTACCTTTCTTCATGATATTTAAAAATTATTTCAGTAATATTTACTTATTTAAGGTATTTTGCTTATCTGAATATTCCTTTAAAAGAGCTAAATTTTTATTTAAAAATGACTCAGAGTTGTCCCAAAACCAGTCAGCATTTTGGACTTAATTGATATCAGTAGGATAGTGTAAAACTGTAAAGAATAAATCTATTTTATTCGTATTTATTTAGTACAGCAATGAATATTGAATTTGTAATTTCCAGAGGTTCTTAGGGGACTTCTGCAGGGGGAGCTCCTTTTCTGAACTCTCTGTTCTTGGCTGTTCCCAGAAGAACAATGCTTATTGATATCAGTTTTTTATTATTGATCTGCTCAGTATGAAGTCATTTTATCTTAACGTTTTATTTTTCTCTCTTTCTTGCTCTCATGCGGCTTTGTGTTTAGTACACGGTGTGGACTGCCCTGTGGGTCACCTGGAATGTTTTCATTATCTGCTTCTATTTGGAAGTAGGAGGGCTCTCTAAGGTAGGTCACTTACCCTTCTTCAGATTTATGGGAGGGTGTCTCAACAGCAGGACTCTCAGATTTCAGAAGACTGCAGCCACAGAGGGAAAATGTGGTTGTTTGAACATACAATTTGATCTTCAGAGTTTCCCTCCAACAAGAACTGTAATGTTTGAACTTCTCCCTGCTAGTAAATAGCCACAGGTTTGAAGTACATTAATGCAATGAACCTGAATTGCAGTTGCCTTCTGAAGTATCATCCCAAGGTGAGAGGTGGGAAGGTATTCAGTTGTAAATTTGAGGTCCTTTTTGATTGTCGAAAAGCAGGCAGTGTCATTTTGGTTGAATTTTCAAGTGTGTGTAAAAAATGTGAATTTCCAAGGATGCTTTGAAAGAAAATTACTAAGAAGGTTAATGTGATAACTTGCTGAGCAAATTGATCTCACAGTGAGAATGTTAATTCTTTATAAAAAAGAACAAATGGCAAAGGGTGACTTTTGTCACATCTGAATAAAACTTTCCTTTATATGACACTCAGTGTTTTAGGTCACTAATTCTTCATTCAATCCTCTGATTAGAGCAGAAATGTTTGCTAGAATGGCGCATCAAGAGATGTGCACTCGTTCAAGGGAGCACTTAAGTTAGCATAGGTTATGCTCAGCATTGTATCTGCAGGCAATTTTACACAACACCTGCTGGTTTTTATCCTCCAGTTGGACACAGATGATGCAGATCATGGTTTACCACATTTACCACATTTAAATGATTCCTGGCACAGTATGCCCGTGGCACATGCTGATCCCAGCATTATTAATAGAATAAATGTCACTGTTACTGGTTGTAGATTTAGTGACTTGAACTGCATCACTGTTAATTCATGCAGAGCTTTCAGAGAATGGAAAGTGTGCTCTGGAAAGACCCTGCTTGAGCAGGGAGGCTGGACAAGGTGATCCACTGTGGTCTCTTCCAACATGACCCATTCTGTGAATTTTTGTTTACTCCACTCAGAGTGGAACATTTATGAACTATGTACTTGCTAGGATTAAGCTAGGATTCCTAGCTTTTGGTTGACAACAAACAGAAAACTGATGAAACCAATTTAATAAGAAATTTACTCAGTAGAAATTCCATTTTAATTTAACCTTTAGTGATAGGTTCCTTTAGTGATAAAATTTCATAATGAAAAGCTGCAACAGTTTTTTTTTCCTTCAATTATGTAGCTCATGAGAAGTTACAGGCTTGATAAAGAAATTAGTACACTTCATAGAGGATCAAAATAAATTATCCTTATGGTATGTTCTGACTTAAAAATCTATTAGATGAACAGAAGAGCAGCACATAGAAAAGATGAATAGCCAAATAATTGTTCATTCTTATGACACAAAGAGGTTGTATACTTTTATTTAGTTGGGTCACGTCTGTTTTTGTAGTGACTATTATATTTTATGTGTAAGGAATATATTTATCTAAGGGCTTAGGAATTGAAGCAAAGCTTTTAGTCTGACCCTTGAATTTGTTTGCAAGTGATTCTGATCATATGCTCAGTTAAGAGGTTTATAAATCAGCAGGTTTGAATTGAAGTCCTTCATCTTCCGGTTTCACTTGTGTGTTTCACTTTTTGCTCTTCTTAACATGATAATCACAATGCAGAGAAATAGCAGCAAAAATACTACCTGGCGGTTGACAAAATTCCCTTTTTTTAGGGTATACTTCAATTAATCTCAACATTTTTGTGGAACTTTTATCTTGTGGTTTATAATTACATTTAAAAGGTGTTTCTCAACAAGGTGATAGACACAAAATTACTACTGTGGAAATTAACTGCTTTTGTATAAATTATGCCAAAGGTGTGAGTATTGAGACCAACTTAGCAATGATAGAATTAAGAAACTTTTTCAGTACATCACAGAATTTTTGGTCTATTTATTTGTCTTTCTGAAAATTTTGCTAGACATGATGAGGCCGTCAAGAGACTAAGGTCTTTTTGCTCCATATGCTTAAAATACTGGGTACTTATTATTTGGTTAATATGTCACACCAAATTTAATTGGTACCTATATTTTATCCAAGATGCTAGTTGAAAAAATTAATTATTTCCTCCATTAATATGTTCGTGTGTTGTCATACATGATAGAAAGTGCTGTTATCAGAGTACATTAGTGTGGTGGGGAAATCAAACACCATAATAAGATTTCCAAGTATGGTTGTTTATTCAGCATTGAAATCTCGGCAGGCAATAGTCACTTTTTTTTTCTTCCTTTTCCATTAAAGAAAGAAAAAGAAACTATCTCTGAAATGAATACAAATTGATTACAATTTTAACCTTCTGTTGACATTCTATCAGGGAAAATTGTGATGCTGTCTGGCAGGTGACTGATTTCTGTTGGCTTGTTTGTTTTTAAGCAGTACCATGTTTGCATTTGCTCTGACCAGAATGAGTTAGCTCTTGGTGGTGTCCCATGAGTCCATTAAGTCTTCAATCATGAATGCTTCTGAAAATCCAAATTCATACAATAATAAATGGTAATTTTAATTCAATATCTGCCCATGGAGCATGCATACAATGCAGACAGACTTTTCAAATGGCATAGAAGAATCTACCACTACTGAAATTTTGTTTAGATCTTGTTTCTAAAGTGGGGAGGAGGATCTCCTTTGAATATTCACTGTTTGAATTCTGCCAGGAAGTTCCACTGCAGGTAATGAAAAATTTGAATGAGAATAAGAAGGACATAGGTAATGTGGGCCTGTTTACTGTGAAAGTTTGAAACAGAAACATTTTCCCTTCAATTACCTTTAATTATAATTTTCTCGATAAACTGAACACCCTCCACACTATGGTGATTAAGGCAGTCTCCTGGGAAAAGGATGATATAGATTCAAGTCATCTTGAGTGCAAAAGGGAAATAAACACAGCTCTCCCACAGCTGCTGTTGTCAGTAGAAATCTAATGACAACTGTTTCCCCTTTAACTGCCTTATAAACAACATAGAGGTCAAGATCCTTCTTCACTTACGTTACAGATGCACAAATAAAATTGTAATGCTTTTCTCAGGGCTGAAGAAATTGTATTTGATCAGAAATAAAATAAATATATCTATATACACCCTTTTTATTAGTATTCTTTTTTTTCTGATTTTAGCAGCAGTGAAACTACCCATATGAAGTAAATGAATTTTGCCTGTCTTTTTTCATTTACTACTTTTCTGAAATTGGAAACATAATTTTTAGTGTTAACCATTCCATATGAGAGAAACAAAGCTGTTATTATAACATGACCTTTTAATTCTTCGCTGCAGGATGGCAGTTTGCGACATCCATACATAAGCTCATTAATTGTTTTGATCTCATTCTTTCTTGAAATGAAATTAAGTTCTAATTGTCACATTCCAGAGTATAGGCATTAAAGCACCTAGACAAAAACACAGACTGTTTTCCTGAAGTTTTGTATGTGCTTAAATATGGACCCCATAATTTCTAATGTGTGTAAGCCAGCCCTCCATCTGCAGCAATATATGGTGTTCTGTACTCCTGTACAAAGGAGTCTTCATCTGTTTAGAGTGTACAGTTATTAATTCTCTTTTTACATCCCTCAAATATTTCAGATCCAGTATGAAAATAGCTATTTTCATTTGTATTTATCATATGCTATTCCAAAATTTTTTTAGACCATTTTTATACTGCTTTTGTATTTGTGAGTTACTGGCATTTCTTTCCATGTATTAAAGCCTTTATTTGGTAAATGTATAGCAGCATTGTGGTATTGTGTACTCCTTTCCTGTTGTTTCATATGCCTTACCTATGCAGCTGGGGAACATTGATGAGCTCTTTTCTTTTTCAAGGATATTTCTGTTTGTCCTGCATGGCTTTTCCATGGCATGCTTCTTTGCTGTGTACCGTGCCTCATTCTGGATTTAAGTTTTGCTCTCAAAATTGAGCTGTGTGTCAACTGACTCTTCTAATTTTTTTGGCCAAGGATTTGCCTGACACACAGTAATATATTCAGTAGGAAAATATTTCTAAACAGCTTATGTTTCTTACCTTGTCCTTAGTTTTACATATTGAGTGAATGTGAGCTCTCTGATCTGCCTGTGGCACCAGCTTCATTAACCTTTCCCCTGAAACCAAAGGAAGTTTTGCTTATGTAATTTAATGAAACACTTTTTCATGTGTTTTTTTCCTAGAAATATTTACTTTGGTCAATGGATGATCAAAGTTTGTAGGGCTCCCGTCCAGCTTTATTAAGCTGGAGACAGAATTGTAGGCCAAATTATTGGATGGATCTGTAGTTGGAGGATAGAATTATCTGACAAAATTAATGATTTCTTCCATCTGAGGAAAAAATGGACTAATAATTTACTTATTAAAATGCTGAGAGACTGGAAACCTAGTGCTCTTTTCCAAACAAAATGTTGTATATCAGAATGAGAGTTAATTATGTGAACTCTATACTGGCTACTTGTGAAATCAAATTTATTCCATCTGGTGCGTGTCAGTCAATCCTTAATTGTTCTGCAATTATATCTAATAATCTCAAATGGAGTAAGTTAAACTCAGAGCCAATGCTAATTTGTATTAATAGAGATGTTATGGTGTATGCTTGGGCTTGTGTCTTTATTTTTAATGTGAAATGAGAGCATTGGTTGAATTTACATTAGCAATATGAAAGAAAAGGTGATTCTCTTTCTAACTTGTGCTGATGTGACAAAACAGACACCATTATTTTGGTTTAATTATTGTCTTAATTAGCTGCATAGAATTACCCACTCCAAAAAGCTCAGGGACAAAGTTGGCAGCATCCATAAAACCAATATGGAAAATCAATAGATGGAGGATAAAGGACTTCCTTAGTCTAAGCAGAGGATAGGTCATTGTGCATCTACTCACATGTAAGTGACTTTTATGTGGAGGAAGGGTTTTTCATATCCACTGGGAAGAAGAGCAATAAATAATTTACTGAGCATGTGGCAAAAAAGATTTTGTTGGAGGTCAGGAGAAGCATTTTAATAATAATGACACTGACGAGGATCTACAGCTGATATGAAGCCTTAGTAATGGACAACTCTTCTACTGCACTAATTTTGATCTGTAGATACAAGTCTCTGTCAAGATAAAACCCCAAGTGAGTGTCCATGGATGGTTTAGGATAGGAGTGTTTACATTAAAAAAATTAGTACAAGTTGAAGACTCAAAACCTTATCTTATTTAAGAGTCTTAAACATTTTATCAAGACTTATTCCAGCTGGGGAGCTGGAGGTGTCTCTGGCTTTTCTCCCCAGAGGGTGTGTAGGGGCACAGAAGACAGGAGACCCTGGTGAAGTCTCCTGGGAGGCTGACAGTGAGTTTTGGGTGTGCACAAGGTGGGGTTTTACTGTTCAGCTGTGTGACAACAGGAGGGAGGCAACACTGTCATTGCTGCTCACTCTTGGTAGAGATTAGATCTCTGTTACAGACAAAACTTTTGTGCTGTCTGTTCAATTGATGGATTTTCAGCTGAACACAAATCACTGCCTTCACTGGGAGCAAAGCAAGATGGTAACAGTGCATTTCTTCACTGCTGTACATGCTGTATACATTCATGTACAGCTCAGCTGAGAATTTCTTCCCACTCACCTCTTATTCATCATCAGATCCTTTTGATCACCATCTCTCTTGGGAGACTACACACCCTTAACTTCTAATTCTCCTCACTGCTGTGTGTTTGTTTGCTCCAGGTGATGCCATCAGCTGCTACCAGCTGAGGTGTGCACAATGATGGATCATGCACTGGATGTAGTTGTAGGCCTTCTGCAATTTCTAGACATTACAAATTACTAATTTTATAGCAGTAGTTAAATATAATCTTTTCTGAACATACGCACTAGTAAAATTCAACTTGCAGAAATTAAACCTGATGAAAAGGTTTGGTTTGTTTCTTTGAGGTTTGGACTCCCTCACCTTGTCCTCTTTCCTCTACCTTATTATTCTCAAAGAGTTTAAAATATTTTTTTTCTAAGTAATGCTCCAGAATCTTCTCTCACATTAAAAAAGGAGGAATGCTAATCAAATAGTACTTTAGTATATAGAATTAAGATAATATAAAGCAGAACCAGACCAAATATAAGTTTTAGTGCTCCCATCATATAATTCATTTAACTCCCTTGGCCTTCACCCTTTCTATCAACCAGCTTTCAGAAGTAATTTTTTGTTTTTTTAAAAAAAGGTTTTAAAAACATTTCCCTCATTTTAGTTTTTCTTGTGCCCTTTCCTACAGCAGAAGCTCCACTGAAATGTGTTTGCTAAAATATGAACTTTTAATGTGACCTTCCTTATTCAGGTTGCTCCTCCCATCCTGCTGCTCTCTCACTATAAAAAGAAATAATCTCCAGGTTCAATTGTACTTAATACTTTTCCATAATGTTCTGCTCAAACAGCAACCTTTTGAATTTTTAATTACTTTGGCAATAAACCTGGAAACCAATTTACTGTGAAGTTATGCAGTGTAATATTGAACAGAAACAACACTTCAGCACTTCAGAATAATGGCTCTGGCCTTGGCTGGTGTTAGGTACTGTTAATCATAGATTAACATGGTGTTGGGGTGCCTTTCAATGGTATTTGCAAACAGTATTTTCTGGTGCTGTGTTAGGCTGACATCAGTACGTGCAGGAGCAGAAAATCTGTGTGGGAGTTTCTGTATAGAATACAATGACTGTTTCCATGAAAAGTTAGAGAAGAATTAGCTATGAGCTGTGAATTTGTAATGATGCAGCTATGGAAAATAGAATTTTCTTTTTATTTGCAATTTAAATTTCTCAGACAAAAAGGGTGACTTACAAAAGATGACTTAATATGTGCTCTCTTAAAAAAGAAAGGGAAAGGAAAAGAAGGAAATTGAAGAGCAAAAAGGTGTGAATCTATTGTAGCTGAGGAGACTTTGTGGCTGTTTAGCTGAAGAAACTTTGATGTTCCAGATTTCATGTTCCAAAACTAATTTGTTGTTCAATCTGTTTAACTCTACTGTGTAAAGGTGTTGCATTGTGTAAGATCTAATGAAAAATATGCTTCTTCTTGAAAAGAGAATTAACATGCACTAGCTTCATGGCACTATTTGAGCATAAGGTCATTCTGGGAAAGAACTTATGTAGAATAAATGGGACACAGACAAATGCCGGTGAAACTGCAAAATGTGTCGTTCTGATGTTAATTAGTTTGTTTAGGTGATACAATCACATTGCTGAACAACTTAATCAGGAGTACATTCCAGATGGTACAAAAATTGAATTTTATATCCTTTCAGGTGACATTTACAGTGGTTCAATTTATTATATACAATTATATCCTTTCAGTGACATTTACAGTGGTTCAATTTATTATATACAATGAGCATCATTGAAATAGGTGTTTCAATGAAAACTAGTTTTTTTTTATAACCTCTAATGAATGCAAAATTTTAATGTTGATATCTGGAGTGGAGGATATCATCTTCTTCATTGGTTTAAATAACTGAGGTAATATCTCTGTGTTTTGTTTTTTTTTTTTAATAATCCATTTAATACCATAATATGAAATGGCTCTGGGAATAATGGGTATGATATATCTGCTTAGCTAAGAGCTGCACAAACAAATTTATTAATACAAAGATCACAGTCATATTTGTTTGAGTTTATTTGTTTAATTTCTAGGATCTTGAAGTTTTTTAAAAGAAAAAAAACCCTAAAATTTCAGCTTAGGGCAAGGAGGGAAGTAACTCAAGTCTCTTGCAATATTTCTCCAATGAGACCATTGGATATGGAAAAGTACTCCTGTGATTCAGGAATCCATGCTGCAATGGCTAGAGATGCAGAGAGGGTAAATCCTGCATGCCTAGGGTTGGTGTCTGAAGCCCAGGGCAAAAGGCCTGAAAAAGCTGTGGCTACTTACACGTAGAGCCAAGAACATACAGAACAAGGAATGAGAGAATACAAGAGTAAGAAGGAGCATCTAGTCATCTATTCTAAACTTGTGTTTCTGAAATAAGTTGAATTGTTCATGGAGTGAGAAAAAGAAATTTCCCTGAGTTGTGGTTTGGTTGTAAACAAGTATGACACACTCACCTGCAGGTAAGGGTGAACCTAGATCTCATTACTCAGGGGATTATTTTACCTACTTCTTGGTGTTTGGATATGTTTTGTACTGATTATTATGCTCTTTTTGTAGAAATGGGAAGGCTGTTGCTGGTATTTAATTTTCTTTTTGCAAATGTGATATCCTTCTGATAAAACTGCACTGAAAGATATTTTGATTATTTCTTTAATCATATTCTTGTTTAGGCATTAGATCAACCGTATCTGCTGGCTATCCAGCAGCTTCTAACTATGAGATGAGTGACTGCTGTGCAGACATTTTTGACCCATATCTAAAGCAGTATACTCATTTTAGTGCTACTGCCAGATCTATTTCTTGCCCACTAAGGTCAAATTTGTGGTTTTGATAAAAACTTCTATGCAGTGCTTTTACTGCTGTAGTGTATCCTTTGGGATTTCAGTTCCAGCAATTGCCAAGTAAAGATTCCTTCTTAATTATGGGGAAGTCTGTCATTTCATCAGTCTTCTGATGAAGATTTAATTATTTAATTGATGTATAGTTTGAAAACCGTTTAACTGTTTTGAAGGGAGTTTCACACTGATTCATAGGTTGTTTGCTTGGGGTTTTGTCTTCCATTAGAAGACAATGCTTGTTAAGAAGAAAATGTAATTTTAAGTAAGTTTTTTCGGTGGTAATTTGCATGTGAGACAGTCCTAGACTTTGATGAATGTACAAGGCATTTGTTATTGATGACAGTAGAATCTGAAAAAGTTATTCTCAAAAATTGTAGTGCTGAATCTCATGGGATTTTAAAGCATGCTACATATTTCGTATGGGACTTCATAATTGCGAATCCTTGAATCATTGAGGTTGAAAAATACTCCCAAAGTCATCAAGTTCAATCATGAACCTAACACTGCCAGGTCCACCACTAAACCATGTCCCCAAGATCGACATGGACACATTGCTTGAACATTTCCAAGGACAATGATTCCACCACTTTCCTGGGCAGCCTGTCCCAATACTTGACAACTAAAGTAATTTTTCCTATTATCTCATCTAAATCTCACCTAGCATAGCTTGAGGCCATTTCCTTTTGCCCCTTGTTACCTGCGAGAAGAGATCAACACCCACTTGACTGCAGTGTGCTCTCACGTAGTTGCACTGCATGATAAGGTCTCCCCTGAACTTCTTTTTCTCCAGCTCCTCATTAGACTTGGGTTCCAGATTCTTCATTGACTTTTTGTTGTCCTTTTCTGGACTCACTCCAGCACCTCAATGTCCTTGAATTGAGCAGCACAGAATTTAACCCAGCACTCGAGGTTTGGCCTCAACAGCGTTGAGTAGAGCGGGACAACCACTGTGCTGGTCCTGCTCACCAAACCATTTCTGATCCCTGCCGGGATGCCACTGGACTTCTTGGCCACCTGGGCACACACTGGCTCAAATTCAGTCAGCTGTTGACCAGCACTCCCAGGTCCTTTTCCATTGGGCAGAGTTCCAGCCACTCCATCCCAGTCTGTAGAGCTGCCTCGGGTTGTTGTGACCCAAGGGCAGGACCCTGCACTTGGCCTTGTCAAACCTCATAAAAATGGCCTAGGCCCATCAATCCAGCCAGTCCAGACCCCTCTACAGATATTTCTTAGATGTGTTCAAGTGGGCTTATTTTTGAACTGGAAAAGAAATTTAAGAAGCAGGTTATTGTTTATCATCTCTAGATGTCATCCAGGTGACTGCTTACATCCTTTGGGATGCATAAACTCTAATTTAGTGGAAAAGCAAGGGAGAAATCTTGTTTTACTTTTTATAGATCTACATCTGACAACCAAGGAGATTTTTCCTAACTACATCAGTCCTCTATATCCACTCAGAGTTTTCCTTATTCTCCATTCTTTTCCAGTGTCTTGTGATTAGATGTACATAATCCTAAACTTTCTATGTTAACATACTCCTTAAATTACTTCTTTCCAGGAGTCTGGTGTTGTAATTTTGCATTTGATTTTTTACAAAAAACCCCAAAAAACCTATGTAACTGTGGTGTTCCTACCTGAAACTGACTTTCAGCAGATATTTCTAAAGAGGAGATGGAAGAAAAAAAGTTTGCCCTTCAGCTCCTATTAAGTGGTTGTTTCTTGGTGGACAATATGGCAGTGTCCCTGCCTTTACTCCCCATATTAATTTATTTTGAAGGCTTCAGCAAACAAAAAGCTCTAGTTCAATAGAATAACCTTGGGTAGGCCTTAAATGTATTTCCAGCATGTCTGTTTCAGCAAGCTTTTCTTCTTATGTAGAATGCTTACCATTTGTGTTGTGTTAAATTGTCTTAATTAGAAGAAGATTTTTGATTCTGTAAGGTCATAGGAAGAATTCTCGTGATCTTTGTGGTTTGAATCTTAGAGCAAGTTTACCTCCTAAATCTGGTTTTCATCTAATAATATATTTAACCTCTATAAGGTGAATGGGCTTTGAGAACTACTTTTCAATTGCACAAGGGAATTGGAGGGATTGTTCCTTGTCTAGGTTATTATACTCTCTTTCTTTTTCAGCTGTCCTTCAGGGAAATTCCTTGCTTATGTTGATGGTGTGACTGAATTTATTATTCATGAGTATCAGAATTCCTTTGAGCAGACTTCTTCAGTTTGGATTAATGGAGAAAGGGTGAGAGAATCCTATTGGGGATTAAGTGCTCTCCTGCCCTTTGCTTTGCCAAGAGGTTTATTGTCTGAGTGGCTTTAGTATAGCAGGAATAATGCTGGGTCTTCTTGACCTATTCAGTCAAATGGGGAAGGCAGAAATGTTGGAAGAGAAGTCACAGGGGTGGCAACAGTGCCTGACTAACACTGTCTTCCAAGGGCAAATGCTGCTTGTCAGTAATTTTATTGTCTCTGTGTCGTAGCAGCATGGCATTCTGTACACCTAGATTGCCTCTCTGCTTATATCTTTAGAGAGCATGTAAAAGTTCTTTAAAATGTTGTTTTGAATGAGGTATTCTGTTCCAGGGGGAGAATATGTTCTACCCATCTGCTGAGGATTGCTGCGCTGTGTTATTGTGTTACTGTTCCTCATTCTTGGAAGCCACTTCTTTTTTCTTTTTCTTTTTCTTTCTTTTCTTTTTTTTTTTTTTTTTCTTTTAAGTCTTCCTTAGAAGATCAAGATCTCACCTTTGGTTTGGAAGTTTTGGCTGAAGATTTTTGTTGCTTATCTCAAAAAAGTTTGAAGGCTTCGATAGATTTTATGCTGAGGCAGTTCAAACTCTCTGAACTGCCTACTGAAGTCAGTCTAGTTCTGCTTCAAGGGGCAGAGGTGTTATTCCTCAAACCCCAATTACTTCTTTGCAAATATAACGCAGTTGATTCATTTTACTTTTACTTTCTGTGAATTATCAGTGATATTTGGATTTCTGTCAGCTTTCTTTTCATTCAGTTTAGTAATTTTCCTCAGTTTGATCAGATATGACCAAACTACTGGCCAGCTTGCCGCACAGATTATTTTCCTTTTGATCTATGTCATCTTGGCTAAATTGATGTGTCTTTATGTGTTACCAGGGCATTCACATGCTCCTATTTTTTCCACTTCAAAGGTGGGCTGTTGGATAAAAGACGATAGTGAGGAAAAAGCTGTGCACATGTCCAGCTGTGAAGGAACTGATTTTCACTAAATCTTCATCTCAAACACACTTGTACGTTGTTTAACTTCAGAGTAGTTCGTGCTGTGTTGGGACCATTTTCATGTGCTTTACATCTACCCTGATTTGCAACTTTTGTTTGCTTCAGGGTATCTTCCATCCTTATGTCTTGTTTATCCATGAGGTAGCTATTTTTATTCTCAAATGTTTTAGGCATGTGGATATTGTGTACTCTGAAAGGATTGGGACAATCAGTGTAAACAGTTAATTTAGAAAAGGCAAAATTTCTCAATAATTGGTTTTTAGTTAGGACTTCTTGATGTTTTTTATCTATTTTAGGTTTAGATTGCATATATTTTCATTCTTATGAATGAATTGATTACCTGATTGGTTAAAAGTATACTTTATACAATGATTTTAGAGTTGCAATTCCCTATAAAAATTAAAATAATTTTGTGGCATTATTTTCTTTGTAAACTTCTTACTTTACTCTGATGCAATATGCTAACAAATTTACATAGTTATAATACATAAAATAACCAAATGGTTTTAAAAGATATTTAGAGAGTTGTAAAATGTTTCTAGATTTTTGTATCCTAGGATATTAATTTCTGAATGTCTAAGTAAGATCACTTTTTACATCTGTAACTAGGCAGCTTGCTTAAACATATCAGGATCATACTAGCTTTTATCCAAACATTTTGTTTTCTAGAATGCAGTTTACAGATCTGTGTCATGACTTGTATTTCCTGTTTCCAGGCTCTATAATTTCGCTTGTGCCTGCCTATAGTTTAATGGATTTTGTTTCACTGATCCCAGCTTACCAAGCAGTCCAGATGGCCCTGTACAGCTGCCTGCCTTTTCATTATTTACCCTCCTCCCTCTCTTTTGTCATCTACAAATGTATCCACTGCAGGCAGGGATTTTTTTATGATCTAGATCACTGATGAAAATGTGGAATAACATCAGAACATGCATCAATCCCAAGGGAGTCCTGCTAGGAACACTTTTATTCAGCTATGATTTTCCATTGAAAACTATGTTAATTAGCTAGTTTTAAATCTATTTAATTTTCAGTCCATTAAAATGTATTGCCATTCAATTTTTTTTCAATAAGAATGTTTTGTGAATGCCTTATAGATCTCTTAAGTATATTACCTTCTTGCAGCTCCTATCAACTCAGCATTTAACCTCTGGAAGCAATGAAAGAGAGTTTGTTTAACAGGTCCTAATGTCTTAAGAAATATTATTGAGTGACATCAGTTATACTGCTTTTGCTGGATCTCAAGCAAGTTTTTAAGCCATTTTTCTTCCGTTTACTTTGGGACTAAAGCTAGATCAATGATCCTTGAACCATTGGATGTGCATTTTCTATATCTTTTATAGGCTTTAAAGTTTTTCAGTCTCATGCAGTTCCAGAGATTTATTAAAAATTAACTTATTTGCATTAATGGACCTCAATATCCAGAGCTTTTATGTGGTTGCTAGCTGTCCAGGCCTAAAGATTGCATGTGAGTTATAAATCCATAGACTTCTTACTAGTGGTTTAGAAAATGCTTGTTCCTCCTCTTGTCATTCTTTATGGAAAAAAAAAAAAAAAGAACAGAAGAATATATTAAAAGGTCTACTTCTTTTGCTTCTTAAAAAAAAAGTCACAGTAAACATCATTTAGAAGGTTAATATTTTCTCTTGCTCCTAATAAGCTTAATAAACAACTTTTTACTGCCTTTAACCATGCTGGCATGGATCTCACCTGACTTATTTTTCTTCACCAATAAACAGTCTCTATCTATATATCTACATATATCTTCTAATTTATATTGACTGAAATATTTTTGCTATTTTTATTCTTGTTTCTTGAGGAATGGGATGATGCAATCAGTGTATTTGTTTGGGTTTTGTCTGACACTGAAAGCTTTTGTGCCCATTGACAGAAATATCCACAAAGGATGAATGTTTCATAATTGAATTGTTGTATATATGTGCTGTTAGAAATGATGAAAGGTACCCAGAAGAGGGTGGGCAAAAGGACTTTTCTCATGCTGCCCAGGGAAACATTGCTGCAATCAGTCATTAGAAGCTCTAGAGTTGCTGTCTTTAGTTTAAACCAGATGGAAGACCACACTGGAGGAAAACAGAAGGAAACCCTTTTGTATTCCTTTCCAGTTTCTATCAGTCATCCATAACATCTAAGTTCTGAACCTGGAACAGTCTTTAACTTACTGACCCCTGAACCTTCATGTGACATTCACCTCAAGTCTCCACAGCCATTCCTCCTGTATTGTCCCTGAGCAAATTCTCTTTGAACAAATGTATTGCCCGCATTGAGAAGTCTTTCCTGTGTTCTTAATGTGCACAAACTCTGCTTCAGAATGGCAAGGAGAGCCTCACCCCTCCAATGAGCTGCTGTAGCCTAAAGCACATGGGTAGTGTGTGCAAATTACAGTCATTATTGTCCTGACACATTGTGAATTCCTACTGCTTAGGTTTCAGTGTGGGGGCTTTTCCTGCTGCTTCAGATGCAAGATTAACTTAAAATGCATGAGTGGTCTCATTAAACTCAATAAAATTACTCACATGCTTACCATGCATTTAAGTTTGCAGGATCAGCATTAAAATAAGAGGCAATCCATAGACCTCTCCACTTCTCTATATATAAAGTTTGAGAAGAGGAGGAGGCTTTAATATAAAAGCTGAGGAAAACCCTGGTACCAAAATTTTGTCTAATGCAATGAAGTTGAAATTCCACAGTCTGACATACAATGTGTTATATAAGTGCTATATGTTGGTCTATCTATATCAGTATCTTTGTGTATTATCCACTTTACAATATTGCCTAATAGTATCTCTTAACAGCCTTTTCAAGTAATCTAGGTTGCATTTGCTTGTATTGATCTTGTATATATTGTTGTGACACCTCTGCTGTGATTCTGTTATGCATTTGCCTTATAACTTCTTCCAATAGATAATAGGAGGTGAGAGAAATTCAATGAATTTGAGTCAAAAAAAGTCAGGGAAGGATATGTAGATGTATGAAATTTGTGTTATGTGTTTCGCTTTTTTTAAGCAAACATCTGCCTTAGTTTACTATTTCAGTGCATTTCTGAAACATTCAGTATTTTAAAAGATAAATAGTCCTTATAAAAGAGAATAAAAAATCACTATGTGTTAAAGCCACTCTTAGAACCCAAAAAAAGCTTTAGAGATGAAGAAATTTGTATTCTGTTAGGATTAGTATTAGGTTTGTGTGAAAAAGACTGCACAATATGTTGCTTTTTATGTTCTGCAGCTTAGTCATTACAGTGTGTCTTCTACATCACATCACCAAGGTTGTGAATAGCTTAATAAATAATCTTTCTGACATAGATTGCCTTTTAATTTAGTACTTGCATTTTGAGTCCCTTTATTAGCATGGAACTATAAATGTGTTTCTGTATTTAAATGTTTTGTCAACAGTAAAATAAGTTAGTGCATCGAATAAGTATGACCTAATATTTCATGGGGTTGTATTCTTTCTAGCAGAATTATCACTTCATTTTACTTGTAATTCCTCTTGCCTTAATAGATTACTTTTTCAGTCCACTGAGTGATTGTTTAAGTCAGGTTGCACTGTAGGTGAAAAGAAGCACAGAAGATTACAAGCTGCAAAATGATAAAGGTATGACATGATAGTTATTCATGGTACTGAAAACCAAAAATAATGTTCCAATGCTTGCACATTTTTCCGTATGGGCTGTTGGTAAATACCATTTTAGGATAAAAAAATCCAGGTTTTCATTTTGTGAGTTGCTGAAGTTTCAGAGTTCTTGGCTTTCTGCTGAGATGGTATAAACTGACATGGCTGAAGAAAAATGCATTGAAGTCTTGATCATGAAGATTAGACAAAAGGTTGACCTTGTTGTCTCAGCCATATCTTTAATGAAAGGTAAGATACTTGTGTGCAAAGTAACCCCAAAGGAGAGAGTGGGATTTGTTACCTGTTCTGAGGAGGAAGCCCCTGGAGGGCAGAGATGTAAAACTTGACATCTACAAAATGTTTTGAGGTGTGCAGTCACAGGTTTCACACAGGCCTCCCATGGGCTAAGACAGAGCATCTCTTTTGAAGACTCTGCCTTAGTGGCAATGCTGGGAAGGAAGCTGTCTCTCAATGAGTCTTGCTGCCTCTCCAGAGGCATACTGTATATACAGGACTTCTCCTACCATGCCTTTCCAGAAATAAACTAAACTTCTTCCCATCTGCGGTCCCACCTTATCCATCTGCCAGCGTAGAAGAAAGTTTGCTCTGATGTTCTTTTTCCATTGAGCACTGTCCACCAACTCACGCTATTGCTTTTCACCCTGAGCTGTATATTTTTAATATATTTATTTTATCCCTTGTTTTCCAGACAGCCATTGCTTAGGTGCTGGACTCATGGAAGGCAATCTTGTCTTTACTGTGTTTTTAAGAGGGACGTGGGTGTTGTAGTTTTCTGGATCTCCATGTTGCAGATGCCTGTGACTCTGAGGTACCTGATGTACTATACAAACATAGTCTAAACAATTGTATATGTTGGGGATTTGGAAAAAAACTCCACTTCCCCTTGATGAGTGAGATCAGATATATTACAGATCTATATTACTCTCAAAATTGGCCAAACATTGAATGATATGCATGAATAATTTAAGAATGTTTTGTTAAATGCGCAAAAGTCAAGTTATCCTTGCAGTGAGACTCACTGCAAATCGCCAGCAATTTACTGCATTTCTGAAAATCACAGGCAGCAATTTACAGAAAAGATTGGGCCTGTTACTATACATGACATTTTCTTGCTTTAAACTGTCATTCTGAAAAGCTGTTTACTGACAGTCAGAGTTTGGAATGAGGTTATAAAGTTTACTGAGGAATTCTATACCACTTGAGGTTGAACTGTATTTCTGCTTGGGGAGAGAAGAGCATGTAGACCTCCTTCTGCAAATGAAGTATGAATGCATGCAAATTAGCACTTTCAAGGGAAATTATACATTATCTTTTTAGACATTCATGTGCTGTAGTGGTGCATGGTGCTGTGCTGATATTTGGCATCTCATGAAAAGGAATGTATTTCCAACATATCTGACTGTAAGTGCTACATACACTATAGTGCACTATAGTGATATGCAATGGCTTCATTGTTTTTTGTTTCTAAGCAATGGTTATCAAAATAGTTTCTGAAGATTATCTGTTGGCTTCCAGAATGTCATGCTGGGCTATTCATATTTACTTTTTTTAAATTATTAACTAAAATAGGAGTTGTTCTACCAACTTAGTTCCTGTTACATTTCCATGTCATGTAGATATAGTTTTGCCAGGCACTCCCAATGTCTTAGGAGAATGATGCATCTGACTCCATATCAGAAGGCTAATTAATTGCTTTATTACACTATATTATTCTGTACTATATTACACTGTATTACACTACATCTAAACTGAAACTGAACAAGAACTCAACAAAATCTTGTGACCGTCTCCTGACCGACTGTCAGGACACAGCTTGCAGAGATTGGTCAAGGAAACAAAACACCATCACTTTGGGTCAACAATCTCCATATTGCATTCTACTTTGGCACAACACATGAGCAGCAAAGGAGATAAGAATTGTTTTGATCATTCTTTTCTCTGCTTCTCTCACTGCTTCTCTCAGGTTCAGAGAATGTTAATCGCACTTGTAGACATGCAGTACATGCCATATTTTTCATCTTCACTGCCTTCTCTTTGACATCCTGAGAGCAGTTTCAGTATAGGTGATACTTATTGGTTCTCCAGTAAAATTCAGAAATGAACATGCACTCAGACATGCACTAATCTAGATACTCTTATGTTCTCCAGGACTTAATTTTAACATCAAATAACTTCTGCTCAGTAGACAGTACTTTGAAACTGTCTTATAAACAGTTTCAAAGTACTTTCTAGTATAGTCTCTCAGCCACACCTGGCCAGTTTTGCAGGCTATCCTGGATAAGTCCTTGATATGAAGAAGTCATTGCAGTCGAAAGAAAGCTGGTCAGCCTAAAACTGCATTGCCTGCAATATTGTGTATCTTGCATCCAAGTGATTAAACCCAGAAATTAACAATATTGACAAGAGACTCTTTCTTTGTGGAATCCATTTCTCTGTGGATACACCAGACTGTTTTTCTCTAAGAGAGGGACACAAATAAAAATGTCTCATAAAGCTGCTTACTTTGAAAGTTATTTGACCAATATGATTCAGACATTAAAGCAGAAAGTGATCATAAACATTGGAGAATATTTGAGGAAATGTTCTGTAACTTGGAAGTTCAGCATTTTCAGAAGAATCTCTTGTGAAAAGGGTCTCAGATAGTACCTTATAAAAAAGAGACAAAGGAAAACTTGCAGACCACTGTTATCTGAATTACATGTGCAAGTGCTTTGGAGAAGATCCAGAGACAGCTCTGTTCACCTGTATGAGCCAGGAATGCCCAGAACCTGATGAGCATTGTGTTATAGGCAAATGGTTACAAGAGACAATGGAAATGTGTGGCGAACCTAACAGAGATAAGAATTTAAAAAAAAAAAAAAAAAAAAAAAGGCTTTCCTGTAAAGCAGACAAGCTACAGTTGTTGCAGTCAGGTGACAGTTTGGTCTTCTGGAAACAGGGTGACCCTCAGGCATTGCCATTCCTGTTACTGCAGCCAAACTGCTGAAGGGTTTCAGCTAACAGGCATTTTGGGAACACGTCTGACAGTGAATTTGAGTTTGTTTCTGTGGAAGGAATGGATACTGGTGTTATTCTCTAACAGTGAATTCAGTGTTTCATATGCACTCTATTGTTATTAGTGCCCAGTGTTCATTAATGGAACTAGGCTGGGATTCCATTGCCTTCTTCAGTTGTGCTGTGTGGCATTGTCTCTGGAATTCTGCTTTTGTTAAGAATTTGGTGAGAGGAAAAAGGCAAGTGATGAGGCAAAAAAGGCAAGCATCAAGGAAGAAATCAGTTCTCTTTCCTCTTAAACAGCTTTGTAGGAAGAACATCCAAAACCAATAAGGTTGAAACATAGAGTAATTAATACTGGGATATTTAATTAAAAATAAGGTATTTAGAATATTCATGAAAAAATAGAGGGAGAAATAGAATAAATGGCGTTATCCTTCTGTAAGAAAAAGTCTAGCTTTAGAGGGAACCTGGGTTGTTCATCATACCAGACTAGATAGGGTATTGAAAAAATGTCAGTTAATATGTGAGGATCTAATTGTCCCTAGCTGATATTTTAGTCACTTTCTCTGTAGTAAAAAGTCTCTAGGCCCTGATTTATTGAAAATGCAAAATCCTAACAGCACACTTTCTTGCTATGACATTTTGCTGATGCATCTTTGATTCATAATTCAGGGCCAGTACCCCAGATATACACACGCCTACATGCAGAAAGGCTCCTCTTCTCTCTTGCTTTATTAGAAACTTTATTTTTTGTTTCTGTAAGGTGGGTATACAGTCCACTTAGTTCTGTTTTCTTTGGTGGAATGTTAGTCTGGTCTGCCTGGATGAGACCTTGTGACAGCACAAAGCTACCACAGTGCTAATTGTGAATCAGAGTTCTGCTGTTCTCCTGCCTCACCCATAAGTACAGGAATTCACCTCACTGGGTGCCAGTATGAGTCATGCAGCCTCCTGGGGAATTCAGCGATGCTCCTTTGTGGATAAGCAAGGCACGAGCAAGCTCTGCCTGAAGGTGTCCTAGAATCATTTTTTATTCCTTGCATTTCAAATCAGCCTACTCCAAATTAGTGTCTCCTTTCATCCCTGGTTTGCCTGAATGGCAACCTTCACTCAGTTTTTTCTCAAACAGGAAAGCTGTGGCAGTTCTTTAAGAAATTACTGTTTCTCTTTACATTTTTAGCTTCCATGAGCTAAACCAGAAAATGTTAGAACTTGTATTACAGGAAATAACAACTGATGTGGTCAGTGAATACAGATTAATGGTTATTTCATAAATCAGGTCAATATTACACAAACTAGTTCAAAGTGGTCTGTGAAATCTTCCATCAGCTTTTGATTTTTTTCACAAATATTGAAAGACAGTTTTAAATTGTGTCTGCTACAAGTAAGTATTTTACCAGCAGACCTCAAGTATGGGCTGCATGTTATTTTCAAAGTCATAAGATCTGACGGGATTACAGATTCACTACTTTGAATTATGGGGAAGAAACACAGGTCCTTTATTCTAATTATCTTTAAATCTTCAAAAAATTTCCAAACCTACTTTTCTTATTGAGAAGCACTGAATTAAAATCTCTTGCTCTTTTGAAGTCCTTCAAACAAGCTCTGTTTCCTGTGTTAAATCTAAACAAGGGAGATGACCAAATTAACTTTTGTAAACACATTTTTGTATTAGTATTTAATACAAAATAATTAGTAGTTGTTCACTTGTGTGAACTCATTTGCTTTGTCTTTCTGATGCTCTATAAATGGAAGTCTCTCCAAATAACCATCCATGAGCTCTTTGTTCTTGGTGTCCCTCTCCTCTTTTGCAATGTCTTTTGCAGTTCTTGGTCACCTGACATGAACAAACACAAGATATTTAAACAGATAGTTGTAAGTACCAAACAACACACACACAAAAAAAGCAGTAAGTTAAATTGCTACCATATTGCCCTACCTCAAGTATAAATATTTGACTTAAAATTTTGACTTAAAAAACAACTTGATTGAAACCTGTTTATTTAGATGAACTTGGTTTAAAGAAGTTAACTGTAGCATTGTGACTAAATGCTGACAATACACGCACCACATCTGATTTTAATCTGAACAAGGTGCAGTCAACTTTTAGTGTCAATTTAGCATTCTTTTAAAATACACTGGAATCCCCAGCTTCAAAATCAGCTATAATAAAAAGCAATCCTGCAGAGAAGCTATTTTTCTTTTAGTTTCATTACCATCTGA
This sequence comes from Melospiza melodia melodia, assembly GCF_035770615.1. Classification (NCBI taxonomy): domain Eukaryota; kingdom Metazoa; phylum Chordata; class Aves; order Passeriformes; family Passerellidae; genus Melospiza; species Melospiza melodia. The sequence continues at coordinate 137,598,292 of NC_086194.1, forward strand.
AATGAAAACATGTCAAAACAATGTAATAAAAAAATAATAAATCATGAGTGAATGTTTATTAATTACTGATTTGTTTGAAGATCCCTGGATTTTTGATTTTTGTATGTAATTAAGAAATAGAGCAGCATCTTGTGGTATTCTCTATCAATGTTTTAAAATGTGATGCTTTAAAATGTTCTGTGACACATAATTTATAACTTGTTACTGTCATCTTCTGACTCTACTTTGTTTTAGCTTTGTTTTTTTAGTGGACGCAAGGAAGATCTTATTTTATCTGCTTCCATAAAAAAGAGCAAAAATGGAACAAGAGATTTTGTGAAAAACTCAGCTTTGTACAAACTACTTTCTGCTGTCTGGATTTTTGTTTGAGTATGTCAGGCAATATCTTCCCCTAGAATCTTTGAGTGCTCTCAACCCTGGCATTTTATCATCAGTTTTTGTATTGGAAAATGTAAGCTGCTTTGACATCTTGCGATCAAATATTTTTTAGAGGCATGAGTCATCTGGGGTCAATTCACTTGGGAAAATGCTTTTCGGTGAATATAAAAGGTAAAAAAGTGCTGAAAAATATGGAAAAGCATATTCCTAATTTCATTCATTTGGGATTACAATATCTTTATGAAAATAACCAAATTAGTTATTAATACAGTGAATTTTTAGGAGATGTTTTAATGAACAAATTAAATAATTTTGTCATGTGTTGCCTTTGAGCACATTGTGTGAACTCAGGAGTTCTGCTATGAAAATGGAAGAGAACATTATGAATGAAAAGCAGGATGTGGTGGTGGTTGTCAACTCCACATGAAAGTGGACAAATAAAGTGGTTTGGATTTAGTTTGTTATTTTCTTGATCAAGACTTCCACTGCTCAGTCTACCCAATCAGTAATCTTTGTACACAATGGAAGCATGTCTGAAGATAGGGAGAACATTATAAATTCATCAAATTACTGGGGTTTTTTTGAAAGTGTCTTGTAGTACTTCTATGTGAAGTATATTACATAGCAAATTAAAAAAATATTGGCATTTTCTACCTAAATAACAAGCTTATATTACATTCTGGAGAAGAGAGAAAGATTAAGAAGATGCATTAGTGGAATCTCTGACTAAATTTACAATTCAGCTGGGACAGGCTTGTGTGGAGTTGAGGGACCAGGAGCACAAGCTTTGTAGATATTGTTCTCTAGAGACCATTCTTGGTCACAATGTTGTTCCTCATCATGAGCTATCCCAAATCATGTCTGCAAATCTTTTTTCCAGAGTCAAGGTTTTTTTGGGTTAGAATTCCTTAATTGCATACAGGTATGATAAATTAGTGTTTGGAGGGGTTAATGTTTATTTTTATATAAAAAAATTTGATGCTTACTTTTAGAATAGAATGGAATAGAATCTTTTGTTTGGAAAGGACCTACAATGACCACATATTTTAACTCCCTGACCAGTTCAAGGCTGGTCAAAAGCTAAAGCTCGTTGCTAATGGCATTTTTCAAAAGCTTCTTAAGCACTGACAGGCTGGGGGCATCAACCACCTCTCTGGGGAGCTTGTTCTAGTGTTTGACCACTCTCTCAGTAAAGAAACGCTTCGTAATATCAAGGCCAAACCCCTCTGGCACAGCTCTGAACCATAAATAAAACAAACCCACAAAAACAACAAATAAAATAAACAAAATCCAACAACAGATTTAAGAAACAAACAAAATACCTCACAAACAGGAAAAAAAAAAAACAAACAAACAAAAAAGAAACAGCCTTGATATTTTTCTTGTAATTAGATTCACTTGAATCAATGGAATGATGTGCCCTCACTTCACAGACACATCTGCATACATGAAACATAGAGGGAAAATTTATCTGAAATTTTATCTTATAGTTACTCTATCAAAAGTAACCTTTTTGGATGTGACTAACAGAGTAAGAAGTTTCTGAATTGCTCATAGTCTTCACAGAAAAATCTATTGATTCTCCAATTTTTTTTGGCAAGTCTTGTTAAGGCAGATGTTTTTTGTTGCTTTGCTGGAATTTTTCATTATTTTTTCTGGTGATTTGAAGTTCAAGAAAGTTCAATCAGTTTTAGAAGACTTGGAACTTTTGCAATTTACTCAGGTATTTTATATCAGAAAATGTGTGATGTAACATGTAAAGTCTCTTCTGGGGCATACTGAGCAGCAGCCCTGTTACTGTTACAGCTGAAAGAGAGGGAAGAATATAATTTTAATTTCACTAGAGTGTCACCATTCCCAGCCATCAAGCTGCTGACACACCTTTTCCATACTGAAATTATGGATGTATCAAAGTGTGGTCCTAGAAAGGCTGAAATTTACATTTTTTCGCGTCAATGATTAAAATAATGAAAGGTGCAAGTTAGTCATTTGAGAAGCACGAGATGCATTTACCTGAAAGGTCAGGTGGATGAAGGAGCTGGTGCAGAAAGCTGTGAGCTTGGCCATTAATTCCAGCCAGTTTCTTGGTATCGATTACACAGATTGCAAGTGCTTATTTGTAGGCCAGAAGGCAGGTACAGCTCTTTGCAGGCCGTTTGTCTCCTTTTGTTTCTTAATTAATATCACAGATTTGAAAACCTGTGGTAATGAAATTGGCCTGTTAATTAGGCCAGTCTTTAGCAGTAAGGTTTTGATGCCTTAGTGTTTTTCCAGCACAGTTAACAGCTGCCTTGTTAAAATTCATGCTTGTTTTTCTTTTGCAAAGATGCCTATCATGGAAATACTTCTAATGATGTGAGGAATAAACAGATTCTGTGCTTGGTAATCATTTTAATGTTAGATTTTAGAAAATAAAAAATGCTGATTTTCAAATTCACTTTTTCTCTGGATGTCTTTAGCTTCTTGCTTTATACAATTGCATTAATATCTTACATGAGAAAAATTATGTATTTTTTCTCTATTTTGAACATCAGGCAATATTTTGCGTTATATTGTATAGGCAATGTTTTGAGTGATATTGTATTGTGGTATTTTGATGCAGCTTTCTTGGTACAGTTAGTTTTCTCTGATGATTGTGCAGCTTTTTTCCAGAACAATGGAAGAGATGCCTTATTATTTTTAAGAGTCTAAAATAATTCAGGCATAGCCAAAAAATGAGAGGAAGAGCAAGGATGCCAATGAAAGATACACTTTTTGTTAAGTGTTTTGTGAGGAAGAAGTTCTGTTTGATGTAAATTAGTTTTCTTGTTTGACATTTGCCTTCAATTAGAAGACTATTTTTTTAACATTTTCTAGATTGTGACTTTATGATAAAAAAACAAATAATATAATTTTGCTTTGTGTTAAATTCTAAAGAAGTTATCAGTTCAGAAATCAATGATGAAATCCCATCTGAGTTGACAGAATTTCATTCTGTCTGCTCTGTGCAGTCCTTGCAGTTCACACTCAGTGGTGTAACCTTTCATTACCCTCTCATATTTGCATCCTTTAGGTCACTAAAATGAGTATTGCTTCATTTTTGCAGATTTTTGTTGGAGTAATGATATTTGTATCAAACAGAGGACAAACTTAAGTCAGAAAACAGGAGTGGATTTATTAGAAGGATAAGTGATCCCTCTACAGTGTTAAGTCAGAAAATGTTTTTACATCATGAAATATTACATGTTTTGAATCTCCCCCAGGAGAGCTGAATGCAGTCAAGTGCAGTAGGTATAACTGGCCACATACACAGATAAAAAAAGCATTTTTGAAATTACTCTTTTTTCCCCCCTCTGTGTGCTACTGAGATATTGTGATCTTCCTTACGGAAACATCCATGATACTATGTTATTTTCAAGCAGCTGGAAGAGGCAGAAAATATTGTTGGAATTCAAACATAGTTTAACTAAACTACTCAGAATAAAGGAATCTGTTAGAAAATGTTTTTGTAAAATATATGATTATTTTTCACAGCCTATGACCTTAAGTATGCTCAAAGATAAATATTATGTCTATCAACTCAAGTGATGAAGTAAGCTACTTATTCTTTCCTTGAACAGTGAAAGAATAGGTTTCCATACTTGGCTCACATTTTCTGAAAAACGTTATGATTAAGAAGAAAGATTGAATATATAATCTCCCTCAAACCTCAGTTTTAAACTGTTTTAAAGTTGCTATAGCAGAAATTGCACACTAGCTTTAGCTGTAATGATATCTAAGTTTCTGTTGTGCATTTTACATTGCTTTTGCCACATTCAAACCTTTTTACTGTTTGTAAATCTTAGAAGATTTTAAAAAAAATCTCATCTTTGTCTGTCAAAGTAACTTTGCTAATTTAAAGTTTTGTCTCAGTGGCATTACTTTTTCCATTTTTTAATGAATCTTTACAGATTTCATAGTTTCTGTATTTGCTTTGTTATTTTTTTCTCAGGGTTTTCAGAAGATTTTTTTCTCCTGTTTTGCAGGGACACTATAGTATAACGAGGCCCCTTTGGTTTACAAATCCATTAGCTGTGACCCAGGCAATATGAAATACCAAACCCAGCTGGTATTTCCTAGGCCAGCTAGGTGAAGGAAATACCTCACAAAATAATCCAGGAACAAGTGGTGTCCAATGGGACACCCTGCTAAGGATATTTCATTTTGTGAGCTGACCAGTAAAAGGGAGCTGGATTAAGGAAAGGGAACATAAAAGACATTTAGTCACCAAGGGCAGTGATTTGACAAACTCGTGGTCCTGTCATATAATCTCCTTCATAAATTAAGCAATTTGTTACATATCCTGGGATTGTGTGATCCACTCTTATGTTATTTTGCCATATCACAAAATACACCAATGTTACAATCCATATACCACATAATGGTTTGCAGTTGTGAATTTTGAGTTTGGTGGACAATATGATGGACTTGTCTTGAGTCTAAGTAATTTTTATGATCTTAAAAAAAAACCCTTACTCGTCTTGTCTCTTTTTTTAACACCCTCTCTCACTTCAGCATTGTAACTGCTCAGAGGCTCTCACCCAATATAGTTTCAGGACACCATCCTGCCTTGCACAGCAGAAGAGCGGGGGTGGTTTTGAATGCTTTGCACAGGCTGAGAATTTTATTTCCAGAGAAGAGCCAATAGAGCATCTTAAAAAAAACCAAAAAACCAACAACAAGCAAAAACCAAACCAAACGAAAACCAAAGAAATGCAAAAAAAACCCCAAAAACAACAACAACAACAACAACAAAAAATCCAGCAGCAACAACCAACAAGCAAACAAAGCTTTAATTAAAAAATAAAAACCAAAACATTAAAAAACCCCAACAAAAAAAAAAATCTGAAGAGCTGAGTCTGTTTTCAGATAAGCAATTGGTCACAACTCGGTGAAAAGTACTTGCAATAGCTGTGTGTTATTTGTTCTTAAATTTAACTATACTGAGGGTCTGCAGATAGATCTGATAAAGTTACAGCTAAGCCAGGGTCATTATATTGTTTTATAGGACTATTCGAGTGTTACATTGCTGTAAAGGAAAACACCTTTTTTTCTGTATTCAGAGATAACTGTAACCAAACCACCAAGAGAAATTGACTTTTTTTCAGTACTCTCAGTACTGAGTAAGAATTGTTAATTACAAGCTGTGTCTTTGCAGGAAGTGCTCCAAGTACATAACTTTAATTCTTTCTCCTTATTCTTAGCCTTCTTTCACAATAGAGATATGGAAAATTGCAGCTCATCACTTTTGAGATGAGAAATGAAAGACAAAGAGGAATTGGCAAGTTAAGACATGGTATAAGTGATCTTTTGATGAGTGTTGGGGAAATATTGAAAGCGCTGTTCTCTATCCTAGGGTCACACACAGTGTGCTGCGTACAAGACTTTTCAGCTCTGCTTGTGGGCATAGGAAATTAAAAACGTAAAAATAAAACCTGGGCTTTCAAAGGAAGTGAAGGATGATGTTGCCTGCTTCTCACTGTGTCAGTGCTGTTGCCTGTGGACAAAATGGTTGGGACCAAAGTTTTCAGATATAGCTCCAAGTAATGCTGTTCCATCAAGTACATTCTGGGTTACAGCTCTATCTCTGACCTCATTGAGGGAAGCGTAAATGTGGAATATAAGAAGAATTTTTCCTACTGTATCATCATTTTCTTAGCATTTATGCTACAAAATAAATTCAGTATCACACTGAATTGAGGCAATATTGACAGCAATTCAGTGCTGCAGTAAGGGTATCTCCTCATAAAATATTCTAAAAAATGAAGTATTTATTATGATGAGCAGAGCTTTGTATGCCTTTGAGAAGCACCTCTGCAAATACTAAAAACACCTTTAGGAGTAATTCATTATTTTCAAGACAAGTAAATGGAAAATTAAATTTCCCAATGAAATTTCCCAGCATCTTTATTTGAAATCTGATCATTTTGACCCTGATGTGTTCTACAGCATCTCACAGGACTAAAAGTACAGCCTTGTGTCTCTGATTCTCCTTTCTGATGTGGAGATCTGAGGTGAGCACATCCTTTATTGCACCATGTTCTCCACTCTTGCTGAACCACTGTGACACTGTGCTCTGTAGTCAGCTGAAGGAGGAAGAAACAAAGTACAGTTGCCATTAACATCAAGATGATATTTCAGAATCCTTTCTTTTCCGCTCCAAATTGTTATCAGAAAGCTGATAGTTATGTGTTTGTGACTTTATTTCTGTATATCAAGGCTAAGATGTCACTAAACAACAGGTATTTTTCACTCTCCTGGGGTAAAGAGAGCAGCCTATTAAAAAAGAGCTATTTGAACAATGTGTTTAAACAATTCTGTATTCAATGCAATTCAGTTGAAGTTTTGTCACCTTCTTTGGTTTTTATTTATCCAAACTACTAGATAAAGTTAAAGTAGTAAACAATCTATTTATTTCAGTTCTATTTACATTATCCATATCCATATGGGACAGCTTACAGAAGTGTGAGTAGGTACAGAGTCATTATTTGCTGGAACAGAGCCCAGCCATTAAGAAATCATTTTTAACACTGGCCAAAAACTAATGAACTACATTTTAAAATGTCCTTTTTCAAATGCACTAACTGGCACAATTCCCAGGGCAGACAGTAGGAAAAAATATTAAAAATTGTATGTGCAACACATCACCCACATAGACACACATATTTTCACTGTATTAATACAGCATGAATGTGTTAAAACTATTTAGCAAATTTGCTTAAAGAATAAGATGTGGTATAGGTTTTAATAACATTTTCTGGTATGTAGTGCTGCTTTACAGGAAGCAGAAGCTCTGCTCCCATCAGGTGAAGTCTGGGTGCCTTAAATAGGTGAGAGGTATATTGTACTTCCTCTTATGCCAGCTAGGTAAGCTTGCTTCACCATCAAGAAGGAACTATTTTGTGCTCTGGAAGGACACAGATAGCTACTATAGCAAATTTTAATTTTTTTGTGTTGTTTATTTTTTTCCAACAAAAGGTTCATCTCCTGAAAATCATCAAGCAGCAAAAGTGACTGACCCCACCTCCCCTGAAGTTTCAGTAGTTTGGTTTTTGGAGATTTCTTCCTCATTCTAGATTCATGAACTAAGTGCAAATGATGATGCAAATGTGTCTGCTTTTTTTCAGTCACCAGTGATCAGAGCAAGTAACCACAACATGGGACAAAGGGGCTCATGGTGTAATCTGCTATTGCACAGGTGGCACTGCCTCAGTCACAAGGGCTGTCTACAGCATGACAGAACTTATGAACAGATAATTAAAAGTATTCCGTGTTTTTATTCCACAGAAATTCCTTATAAAAACTTCCAAATTGAGCTGGTCTCCTCCTAGGGGCAGATACAAACCCAGATTTTGGAAGAAAAAGAGTTGCTGCTGCACTGAACTGCTTGCTTTAGTGTGCTTTGAAAAAGATATATTGGATGTCAAGCACTCTAGACACTGAGCATCCATTTAGTGGGCTGGGAGTAGTGGATTATGCTGTGGCATACCTGCTCTGTGTGTCAGAGGAGGACACTCTTGTGTATCACTCAGTCAGTGAGATCTGTCTCCCAGGGATCCGAGTGCAAGGGCACTATCTTTCAGCTCTTACAAATGGCAGAGAGGGAAGAAGATTGCAGGAGATCACATCTTTCATTTGTGTTATAGATTAAGTGCCACCAGTCAAATGCCTTGCAGACTCCTTTCTCAAGCTGGGTTCAACAGCCACTTTCTTATTTGCTGGCTTGTATATATTATTTCTGCTCTAAACAGATATATCAGGAGGCTGATTCCATTTAGTACCTCATTTGTAACAGCAGAGAAAGCCAAAAGGAAAAGCAGGAAGATTTTCTGCATCACTCCTGGATGGATACCCTGGGTAATGAATTAAAAGCACAGAAAGTAGACAGTCTATGGGACAACAGAAAGAAAATTGTTGAAGTTGGTGAGGCATGGTTTTGCCTTTTCAATGAACAGATATAACTAGATCTCTTCTGCCTCCTTATGAAGGCAGAATAATCTTTCATACTTTGACAGCTCCTAGAAGGAGTCTCTTTCCCTTTCTAAAAGAGGGATGCTGCAATAACACTGTTCTAACTGAGTGAGTCAATTGTCTTTTTTTACTTCAAAACCTGGTCATCATGCAACTACATGAAAGGGTCAGATGTACAAATATCCTGTCACATTTGGTAATAAAACAGAGGTACCACGTGGCTGTTTTGTTTCCCTGTACTGTCTTTCAAACAACCTTCCAACTAGGTAGTAAATACTGTGTTAAAAAATGAGTCACAGTTAATAATAAATGCTATCAGAGAAAGAGGGAGTTAAGGGAGACAGAACAGGGGAAATTTTAATCTGGTCTAGAAAATAATTTAATCACACAGTAAAACATTTTTCTAGTACACCTTTATTTTTACTTCACTGCAAGCAAGAAGGAATGGCCTACAAGGAAATTTCCTGCAAAGCTGAGACCACCCTAGAAAAGGCTTTATAGTGCCATAGGATTCACATTTTAATGACACTACAGTAGCTACTCTTTTGTATCAGCTTCCAGAACAAAAGAAGGAGGGTTTTTATGTGAATATTCCTTCTGGCTGAGTATCTGAGGATTTTTGACAGTATTAAGAACAGTGTATAAGGTTGCATCATTAATTCTTATGCTCACACAGGTATCAAATCTAACTTTCTCTTATGATCTGCCCTGGAAAATCCCCAGAGGACACTGAGATTTTAATTTATATTAGTTACTATATCTTAACACTCTCTGTGCAAATCCTGAGTCCCTAAAATATGTGAATTAATTCAGTTCACTTACTACTTACTGATATCCACAACGAGAGTTAAGTAAAATGAGATAGTGAACAGCAGACTGACTTAAATTGTAGCAAATTCCAAGAAAAGGCATGTATTCCGAGAAGTCCTTCAGCTTCTGCTAAATAGGTGCATTAACTCTCTCAATAAATATTTCTGTGTGATTTTTAAGTAGCACCAAGTCTCATTCCAATTTTCCTGAATGTCATTTTCTCATCAAGCTACTTAACACAATCCAGCACAGAAGGAAATGTGCTATTAGGCATTCCTGGATGAGTGATGAGTTTTTATTGTTGGGATTAGCCCTTTTTCACTTAATCTTATAGCTGCAAAGATGAATGCAGCCTGTATTCTACAACACAAAGCTTACTCAGCAGCTCTTAAAGAAATCTGACTTCCTGGGGACAGAATAGAAATCGGAGCTGTTATGAGCATTAAAAATTTAGTGCCTACAGAACAGTTTCTGCAAATGTCTTGGTTTCTGGCACCTTTTTAACTACAAGTTACCAAATCAAACACTGTAGGAACCTAAGTCTTTGCAAAGATGTTTTTTTTTATTCCAGGGAAGTCAGGGTTGAAGAAGAGGAACTGAGGCTGAAAGCTCTCTGAGTATTATCTTTTAATATTCTCTTCCACCCCTCCATCTCTTTTAGATCTTAGACATGGAAGGCTTCTCTCAAATGGAATGTTCACTCTTATGTTAGAGGTTAAGATTTTCTGTTAAATGATCTATACTGGGTTCCACTTCAAAGCTCTACAGATAGAAGACAATGAGAATCTTTAAACTTTTGACAGATTTTTTCAAGATCCAACAGTATAAAACCCTGAGTAACTTGGTCTGATCTCATAGCTGACCCTGCTAGAAACAGGAGGTTGGATGAGAGAACCCCTAATGCTCTTTTCAACCTGAAGTATCCTATGATCCTATAACTAATTTATTATCATAATTTCTCTTTCTTGCAGTCTGATTATTAAACTTTGTAAGGTGTGCTTCTGTGGGTCTCCATGTTGTCCTTGTCTCTTCAGAAATTTGGAGTAAGGGAACAGCATTAATTGCCATGTTTAAGAAAATGCCTTCTGTAAATACTTTCGATACCAGCTGGACTTCGTGGAGACTGTTGCGCAAAATTTGTCACAGAAGAACAGGTTCATCTGTGATTTTAAGCATTCTCTTCCTAGGCTTCAGATGATCCCTGGAGGAAAAAAAAAAAAAAAAGGAAAAAAAGCTAGCTGAGGCCTGCAAAATTTCTCTTATAGCAATCTGAAATTATAGGAGAATCATGTCCCAGTGGTATAGGCCCATCTATGTGAAGCATTTTCTCATTTCTTCGGATTAAAGCTTCAAATCAATTTCTTGGTTCGTGGGTTGGTTTGTCTCTCAGCAATTGAGTGAAATGTGCTCTTCAGCTTCTCATTAGGCCAGTCTTCACAAAATTACAAGAGCCCAGCTGCTACAAGATCAGCTGTGACTGAACAGGAGGAAATTATATAGGATGATGTGGAATAGTGCCTATTGCCTGAAGCCACCAAATATTACCCAACTTTACTTGTGCCCAGCTACTGCAGTGGTTCTATTAAGAGGAAAAAAAAATTGACTTAAGTATGTGATATTCGACCTTCTTCCCACAACCCAGATGGCAGTTTAGCAATGCCATTCTCACAGCTGGATACCATGAGTCAGAGCGTGGCAGGCTTCCTGTGTGTTCCCTGCAAAATAGTGTGAAGCTGGTCAAAAGCCTCAGTCCATACAACTAAAATTTGTTGTTTGGAAAAATAAAAAATAAGTTTCCTCAACCACATCTTAATATTGAGTTTGACTGTGGCCATCAAGTGACCTAGTGGTGACCATGGCAATTCTGCCCAACTCCTGTAAGCTGCTGGAGCTGCTGTCCTGCTTGCTTCCCGTGTCACCACCTGCGGCACTGGCCAGAGAAGTCGGTGTGCCTGTGTTTGTGCCACCAGTGAAAGAATTGTCACTTTGCTCTGTTTTTCACCCGGCTCTATGAGCCTTGTGGTCCACACTGCAGCTCTAGGGATGGTTCTGGAGGCAGGTGAGCACAGAGCTTTACCTCCCCCTGGGATTTCTCCTTGTCAGAGTTGAGATTGTTCTTTCATATCTCAGCCACTCCATAATGGACAGCTCGTGCAGGGAAATATTGTCTCTGTGGCAACCTCATCTGCCCACCTCAAGCTGAACCTTTTCCTATTGCTGGATAACCCATTAACAACATCCAAATAGATTAATAGCCTCTCCTAATAATTTTTTGTTGCTGGAACAGCATGAGACAGACAGTTCCTGATACAAACATTGTAAATAGTCATTAGTTGCATGTTCCTCATTTTTCTCATTTACTGATTAGGCAGATTGGCAGAAGTTCTTCACAAACAAAGTGTATGTTTTTGTTGATGGTTTTAAAGGCAGAAAACAGTATTGGTCTTAATCTTTTCCTGCTTGATCAGCTCTTGCTTCTGTAAAACTGGGATTATAATACCCTTTAAAATCCCAAGGAAGCTGTGGAGACAAATTTAAAGCATGCCTCCTTGATCAGCATCCAGTACAAGTAAGTAGATTGTTTGCAGTAAATATTATGTGCTAAATAACAGGTATGAAAGGAAGGAGTGAATAATTATGCAAATATTTATAATCAAGTACATAATTTTTTAAGGGGGAAAAAATACGTGTGCAGAGAATTGAATATTGTATCAAAATGCAGATGCACAAAGGGGCCAAGTAAAGGCTTATTAAACAAATTTAATTCTTGCACTTAATAAGTTTTTATGCTTGATTTTTCAAAATTGAGGTGCTTTGGGCTTCTATGACGGATTTGGTAGAAAGACTTACCATAAATTAGGTTGTTCACTGATGAATGTCAGAAAGGAACTCCTCTTTTTAAAAATAGCACTAGTAAATAATACACTTTGCTATTTTGGGGTTTATGAAGCATTAATGAGATATGTAGGAGCAATTGTTATTTTAAAAAATCACAGCAATTTATTGTTGCTAATTACTCTCTTGTCACTGCATGTATTTAAGATTAATTGGAATGTCTGTACTCAGTAATGAGGTCCCATGTAGTTTATAGTGACTGACAACATCTTCCTTTATCTGGAAAATTACCCCACTGGAAAATTTGTAAACAGGGCAGTAGCTCTTGGCGATCAAATTTTCAAAGTCTTAATTGATACAGTAGCTACTGAGTTATGGTAAAAAGATCAGACAGTTCCAGCAGTTAATAATGACAATAAAAAAAGTGTCCAAAGGAATTTTCATGAAGGTATAACTTGCGCTCAGAGAAACAGATTTTTGAATTCTATGTAGTCCAACTCAATATTCAGATAGAGACTGATTTCTCAGGATTATGCAACATCATGGATTAAAACAGCAACATTTCTCAGATATTTATATTTATCACTATTTTGCTACTGTAGATTTAGTCATCAAAGGATGGATGCTGGAAAAGCAATCCTTTCATCTCCATAGTAAAAAAACCTGTGAATAAATAATAGTAGGTGTCAATGACAGAGAGGATTGTGTTGTAGCATGCTACTAGAATTTTTTAAATGCTTTTTTTTCTGTGTACATGGATATTTGTGCATATGATTATTTCTTTGGCAATTTTTGGCCTATTTCTGCAATTCACTTGGGAAACGGGAACATTGTGTAATTCTTTCTCGGATGCATTTATCAGGCAGGACTGATAAATAATCATTTACTACACTCTTTTTTGTCAAAAAAAAAAGGGGAAATGACTGCTGGTGGTAGAAATCATTATTATTTGAATTAGAAATCTGGTCTTCCCAGCCACAGCCTATTTTCTGGTGTTGGACACACAAAAAAATCCAACCACCCAAAAAATACCAACCCAGACCCCATAACCTTGTCACTTCAGCATTGCAGAACTGAAAACTGAAGCCACACTTGGTAACTCTCTCAAAAAAAATGTTTTCTGTGAGCTAATAATCTTCTTACAGAAGATTATCAGTTTAATATATTTCTTAACAGAAATCATCAGTAAACAAGGAGGTCTTTTACAAAAGGTATATGCAAGCAAATTTTCATGTCATGTTTGGAAAATTCAGACATCAACTATTTATTTTGCTTGCCTCCCATTTCCATATGTAATGCAGTCAGTCTGATGGTACAATCAGTCAGAATTGTCTTGAGCATTTCTTAGATGAACTCTTGAATTAAACCAGGAAACTTGTAACCTCGATGGCCAACAGATATAGTAGTTTATTATCTGCATACTTTTTATTGTTTCAGTGCTCAACTTTATAATTTTTCCTTGGCTCACCTCTCTGCTCAACTGCTGATTAGAACTGTTAGGACAGAAGTTACTGCAAAATTAGCAGATGTGCTATGAGCAGTATTTGCTAGGAGCACTGTGTATCCAAGCATTATTGTTGATGCTTGAATTTAATTTGGAATTGCATTTTAAATGGAAAAAGCATGGATATTTACACTGGTGTTTAATGGGACTGAATTAGTCTCAGAGCACAATTCTGTTCTATTGATTTTTTCCAGGGAGTGGGGAAGAGATGACGTCCTGACTGTTCTGGTGATTAGTTCCGCATCTCCACTGCATTTCCAAGCTAAACTGTGTGTAAGGCAATGTTTGCTGGTGCACATTAGTTACAAGAGGTTCTGCCCAAAAGAGATAACAGGATGCAGGCTCCTTTCAGCTGCCCAATACCCCAGTGTGAGTCAGGACTGGGGATGAAACACTGCTTCTCATTTCCAGGGCACCCCTGGGGAAATTTGCACTTCAGGAGTTGATACAAGAGCAGCCATTCCTTTCCCCAAAGCCTAGCTTTGCCCAAAGGGTGCAAAAAAGAAAGAGCAAAACTCCTCATGTTCTTATTTATAGCCCTGTGCATCTGGGTAAGGGCTAGGGAAAGTCTCTCTCTTGATTAACAACACTGTTTATTATGCACCAAATGCTTCTTTTCTCCTTGCTAGCAGCACTCTGACCTTGTTCAGGGAGCTCAGGAAGAGTGAAACCAGAGGTGCTGTGTGACCTGGTGCACAGTGGCTAAGTGTGCTCAGTGCTTTTGCTTCCCGGCAGTTCCCCTTGCAGGCAGCCAGAGGAGCCAGGAAAAGGGAAGGTGTCCAACTAGGTCAATATTGTCACCCATTTTGTCACTGTGTGATCTTTGTTACCCAAATCAGTTCATTTCTGTAGGTAATAGCTTTTATCTGAGTCATTTGTGAGATAATTCTTAAGTGGCTGTGCAATGTGAAATGACTGTATGTGCATCCTTTAAATGGAGCCTGGCAATGCGACTGTCATTCTGTATTGTGAAAGACCCAAGGATTTTTAAAGATCAATTATTAATTTAGATGTTTTTTTATATCTTTCAAAAGACTTGAGTCCATTACTTTATCAGAATTATTGGTAAGGTCAAGTACTGCTAACCTAGACAATCAAAAGTAATGAATCAAGCCCAGAAAAATAATGAGATTTCTAAATAAGATATTAATTCTATTAATTTGCCTTTAGATTTCTCAGATCTCTAGATGTCCTCTATAATAATGTCTATAATAACAAGGGATGAATACTTGCATTTTGAGCAAGGTGCAATCATTAAGCATCCTTCTGCTGCAATGGTAGCAGAGCACTTGAATATAAGAAATATAATAATATATATTATATATTAATAGTATTATAAATGTTTCAACTACTGATAAAGTACTGGTAAGAGGTTACACAGGGGGCTAAAATAAGCAGACTTTCTGAAAAGAAAATAGAGTGGAGTTTCAAGAAGAAGGTAACTTATGACTGCTGAATCACAAAGAGCATGTGAGGTGAGTCAGGGAATGTCTCATTTTGCCTCAACACTACAGTTCTGTCCACGTGGGACACAGACAGCAACAGATATCAAGGGATTGCATGGATCAGCCACCATGCACTTTTACCCTGCAGACAGCTCCAAGGCTCCAATGATCTGTAATGCAGCACTGAAATTAAAGGTTTACAAACATTCCCGTTGTCATCAGTGTCTGGGTGAAGCCATCCATGTCCAGAAGCCTTCCCTGAAAGTGCCAGAGAGTAAGAGAGCTGCCTGCTGAGCACTTCCAGCACAGAAGGTGTTCCCAGATGAGCAGGTAAACCGTGCCAACAGGTCTATTGAAGCTGCAATAAGGAAAGTTTCTGGTTGGTAGTAATGAAATAATGGGATCATTCACTTAGGTGTGCGTGCTTCTACTGAGAGGTGTTAGAGACACCATTGGCAAGCTGCACTTCATCCTTAAATTTCAAAATTTCTTGTCAATGGCTTGATTTGAGTATTACCTCAAAGAAATTACCAGCTTTAAACTCAGATGAAAATTAAAGCAAAAGTAGCAAAATCTCTTAAGGGGAGCTACTAATGTAGCACAGCCTTTGTCCTTCATCCTCTGAGGTTTGTAAAGATTACCTCCTAGTGACTTTCTTGTAATAGGATTTTAAAAAAAATGTTTTTCACAGAAGAAATGTCTGATTTTTAGGTCCAAGCCTGTGTCAATTATTCATCCTTTGTTAATCCTTAATTGTTATTGCTTTCTTCCCAGTCTCCAATCTCTTGATTAAAATTTTGTCTGCTTCTTTATTTGCAGCTGAAATGGTACATTGTATTTTTGTATGTTAAAAATTATCAAAACTCAAGTAATTGAGGGTTTGGGTTAATTTTGCAAAATACTGAAAGCTATGACTAGTTTGAACTCTTGAATGATCTTAATCTCTTATTAGTTTCTTTAAGAGTTTTCATCTGAATATTTTCCCTCAGTTGACTGTCAGCTTCATTAGTATCCATCACCCAAAAAAATCAAGTTGAGACAGGTCATTGCAAAATAATGAGATTGTCTTTTTATTTTGCTCAAGTTCTCGTACTCTTCCCAGGTTATTTTAGTATTTCCTACAATTAAAACCCTCTTTTTATACATAGTGATTTTGGAAGGTGAAAAGTAAAATTATTAATGTTATTTTAAAAATATGTAGATTTGGGCATTTATGCAAAATGATGATGTTTCATCTGTTGCTGCCTCCTTGGGGGTTCCCAATCTATGGAAGAGAATCTGAATCATGTGGAACTTGACAGCTGAAGGCATTGGAAAAGAAAGTAATGTCACCCTTTCAGGCATTCCTTTTGAGAATTTTAAAGTGAGGAAATGAGTGAAAGATGTATTCATTTATCATTATGGTCCTAAAGGATAAAAATTACTGGGTTTATAAGCCATTGGGGGAAATAAAGCCATGTTTGTGTAATACATAGTACTTCCTACTAATATGTGGTTGTTCAGATGCTTGTTGTCTTGATGTTACCTTATATATCTTTAGCCTTGCTAGAGTATTCTCGTTACAAGAGTATTCTGGTACTTTCAGATATATGTAAGATTAACTGACTGGCTGCTGTAAATATTTTTGATCAATACAAGACAGCACATCCCAGAGTTGCATTTATGAGAAACAGTGGATGCCTTAATAATGTGAAGATTGTTAGTCGCATAAATGGATGCTGTATTGCTGTTCCATGAACATCTTCTGAAAAACAAAAGGATTCTTATTGCTTTGCTTTGACTTAAACCAAATAAAAGAAACAAAGCAGGAATCCCCAAATGATCATTTGCTTCTTAAAGCAATCATCCAAGAAAAGACTCATTGTATGCTTTGTTTCTTCCAACATTTGAAATAAAATAAGTAGCTTGGCAACAATTGTGCTTGTTACACTTCTAAAAAAGATTTCACACCAACTGCAAGTCCTTTGTTTATATGAGTAGCACCTTATGCATAGAATCACAGAATGGTTAGAGCTGGAAGGGACCCTAAGCCTCTTCTAGTTCTGAACCCTCCTGCCACAGGGAGGGATGCCATTCACGAGATCTGGTTGCTCAGGGCCCCATCCAGCCTGGCCTTGGACACTTGCAGGAATGTGGTTTCCACAACTTCTCTGGGCAACCTGTTGCAGTACCTTATAGTAGCAGTGTGCCCCTGAACTGGGAATAATGAGCATTGACTCCAGGATTGCAGAAGGCTGATCAATTGCTTTATTGTTACCATACCATACCTTACCATACCATACCATTCTATATAGTGAAACTATATGAAAAACCCTTTGTCCTTGTCAGACAGTTCCACACAGCTTTGATCTAATTGGTCAATCAATCAAATCACCCCCACCAGAGTCCAATTAAGAATCACCCTTGATAAACAATCTCCATAAGACATTCCACATGTGCACAACAACAGGTGCAGCAAGTGAAGATAAGAATTGTTTTCTCTGAGCTTTCTCACAGCTTCCCAGGAAAATCCTGGGAGGGAATTATGTCTCTGTGTTCAGATATGTGATTTCCACAGTGCCTCACCAACCTCATTGTAAAAATTTTCCTTATAGCTAATCGTCTTTCAGTTTAAAACCACTACCCCCTGTCTGAACACAATAAGACCTGCTAAAATGTCTGTCCCCATCTTTCTTACAAGTCCACTTAAAGTACTGAAAGTTTGCAATAAAGTCTCCCCTGAGCTTTCCATATAGACCATCTTTCAGCCAAACACTTAAATGCCTGTCTGACTTCTGAGTTACTGTTAAATCCAGGGCATTCTTAAATTCTTTGATGAATGATCTCAGCAATGAAGTGTGCCAAATACAGAGCAAGGAAATAAGATGAAGTGTTTTGCCTGAGCAGCATGTATACCAAAGCAGTGGTCCCTAACATTTGCTGGCAAATAACCAGTAAGACCAGTGATGCATTGCAGTAGGAATCATCTCTTGCTCTTCCTGTGGGATTCAGCTTTCTTTGTTATAATCTCCTTGCTCATGAGGTTCACCAGAGCAGTTCCTTTGCTGTGTGCTTTTTAGCTGAGGACCTATCACCAGATGGCTTCTGTGGTTATACTGTAAAGATTATACTGATCACTGATGCCATGAGCAAATATTTCCACCCTAGATCAGGACAGTCCTTTCTCTGAGGATGCCTAACACTGCTTTTCTGTGTCTACATTTGCAAATTAGCATGCCTTCTGAGCATAGCCAGTTGAGCCATACCTCTTGTTGAGGCAGGTTGTTGGCAGCAGTCATTTTCTTTTCTGAGATGAGCTCCTACTCCTTCTGTCATTTACAATTTTATATGAGAGCACAGACAGTGCAGCCTCAAGGTCATGGAATTCTATCAAGTACATTGTTTGACTGTGTGTGCTCTGGCAGGATTGGTAATTATCACATGCTATTGTTCCACCATAGTAAGGGGCCATAGAGTCATGAAGTACAGCTGAGCACAGCCAGTTTACATTAAAACTAGGTTTGAGCAATTAAAATTTGCCCACTCTTTCCTCCCTAGTTGAAAGCATGCAGTAGGAGTGCTCCTGAAGTGTATTAAAGCAATGCATTAAAATAACTCTGACTGTCTCTGTTCTAGAATAATTTTACTGTTCGTGGACACCATGTAATTTTTATGTAAACTACCTATTACAAGAAAAGCTATTCATCAGCATAGAGGTGGTGCATTAGCTACATTCCCTAACAAGAGCAGGAATCCTTTTTTTTTAACTTTAAAGTTGAAAATTAAGTTATAAAACCTATGTGTGTTGCTAATTTATGATGTTTTCAAAGAAGAATCTAGGATTCTATGAATCTTTTTAGCCTGCAAAAAGTAACTGTTGCATTAAAATATAGTGGCTAGGGCAAAAGTAGCAGCAAGAGATAGGAATTCAGATGTACATTAGAGTATTCTAAGGGAATGCCAGAAATCCATATATTATGAAGCAAACAAGAAACTAATAATAATTGGTAAAACCTTTAAAGACAGAAAGGAGACAGTGAGTTTAGTTTTATGTTTTCATTCTCAAGACTGGCTTGGCCTTTCAGAAACACCATATAAACCTCTATGCCCAGCATTTTACATGTAACTATTTATTTTTCTGGCAAACACTGCTGTCTTGAAAATGCCCCAGCAGTTTTTTTACACCTTTCCCATGGCATCTGGGTAACATGCATGGTAGGCACTGTATTTAGGCCCATGTATACATGTATGTGTGTACATATTGATAGATACCCATGTGCACCTATCTGTATATAGAAATTTATTTTCCTGTATATTTTCTGTACATTTATCTGTATAGATATATATATAAATGTATCATAAAATTTTGAGCATAAAAAAAAATAAGAGGATATTATCTCCCTTAACACAGATACTTCACATTGTGCAGAGAAACTATTTGTATTGCCTTTTTACCTATAACCTCTCTGAGTGGTTTTTTGCTGTACTAGAGGTGATAACCAATGGACTTTCTGCTTGTGGTAATGGCAATTATATGAAAAAAAAAAGTTTTAAGTTGTTTATCCAAGTAACATATTTTTCCAATATTTCTCCAGTTATTCATAATTTAAATCTGCTGCAGAACTGAAGATCACAAAATTGAAGTAATTTGAAAAATATCATAGTCAGATGTTATTCAGTAGTAGAAAATAAAACTGCAGGGTAACAACTGCACATGAATGTAGAGCAGTGGCATTTCTCCTTGGTAGCACATGGAGCATATCTTGCAATGGTTTAAACAAACAGTGCCACTAAAAAGAAAAGCAACTTGATGCTGAAAAAACATCATGACCAATTATTTTAAGAACAATAACAAACAAAACACATTATAGTACTGTGTTGATGACAACAGAATTAAAATGATGAATACATCATTCTCATAATTCCTTTCTCAGAATAAAGCAATTTAATTGGGTTCTAATATAAGAACTACTAGTATAAATATAACTAAAATAATGAAATTCAATATAGTTAATCCTGGAGATAAAGCATAGCCTCCGAAGACCTCACTCCTGAATACATTAGCTTGTCTCATGCTTTTCACCAGCATGGGGGAGACTTAGGAAGTGAATTTTTAATGGAGTTGTCTTGCTATAGTGCAGCAGTGCAAAGGTGCTCAGGCTGTGCAGCTCTGGCACAGAGCAGGGATCACTAAGCAGTGCCTCCAGCTGGAAGAGTTTTGCTGTAAAGGCAGCTCTAGGGTTCGAGGTGGGATGCTGCTGACCCCCACTACTCAGGGCTCCTGCACCACCACAGCAAATAAAGACACTTCAAAGGTACATTCCCTGTGCTCTGAGACTTCTGGAAAGGAAAGTCAGGGGTTCAGTTGCTGGCTGACATGGGTTCAGTTGCTGGCTGACATGGCAGTTCCAGAGATTTCTGTTTGGCTGGATTTCTTAGGTGGATGTGGCTGCTGAAAGGCACTGGAGGAAGGACAAGCAGTTGGAGTTGAGTGTGCAGAGTTGCTCTCATTCCTTGTTGAAACAGAAAGTGTCTTTATCTTTGGGGATTTCTATATTGGAAATGCTGTGGCTCTCAATAGCCTGACTTTTCCTTTTCCCTCCTCTGCTCTCCTATGTTGATGGTGGCACTTTGTATAAATCCACAGGAGTAACTCAGTCTCTGTCAGGATGCTGAGGGTGGTGGTGCTGTTCTGAGTCACCAGATTACATATTAGAAGGCTTGGGACACTTTGGGAGAGAGGATTTCCAGATCTGGTCACCTCCCAGACTCAATGCACCCAGTTTGTCTGAGGGTGCACTTCCAGAGATCCAGCTCCTGTCTCTGGATTCTGTTGAAAAGTTAAAGAACTTGCACACACACCTGTCAGTCCCAAAACAGAGCCCAGCAAGATGAGGGAGATGCAGGCAGTGACCACAGGAAAAATGTATGAAAGGAAAAAATCTGCCTTCTCTATATTATTTTGTGTGTTCTTCCTTCCATTTTTTTTAATGGAAAAAATTCTCCCTCCCATTTCTCAATTTAATTTTTTTTCTCTCTCCCATACTTCAAGTGTAAGTATTGATGAAGAAAGCAAGTAATCCTTTTGGATACTTACCAATGCAATCACTTGATGCCAGAATTTTAATGCATCAGGTTGGCAGAATATACGTATTTAAATATTGGATTCTGTGCATTTGTCTGCAACATGTTGGGTTTTTCTCTGTGTGTGTGCATGTGTATGTGTTTGTTCATCACTTATGGAAGAGTATTTAAAAATAAAGATTTCTGTGTCTCAGCAGCACATATGGAATTGGCTGTGCAAGACTTTACTTTTAAAATAACAATCTTTGCTCTCCATGGAAAGAAGAAACCTCTATTAGATGAGCCTCATCTTAGTCTCTTCTTATTGTCTTAATTGAACCTTTGAATTGTAGTCAGTAAAAGCTCACAGCAAATACAGTATCCAATCAGATGTATATTTTTAAATTAATCTACATTTGAATACCTTCCCTGATTTCCCACCAGCACCTGCAAAGGAAAAAAAAAAAAAGAGGGAAAAAAAAAGGACAAATGTTTGAAAAGAAAAGGAATACATTTGCAAGTTTAATTTCCCTCGGGAGAAGTGAGCTTTTCAGAGCAACTTTGATATGTTTCTTTCTTCTTTGTATAACCTGTAGTTTAATTTTGGTTCTCATTTTTGCATTGACATTTGCATGATAAAAGAGGTTCCACTTTTCTTTCAAAGATTGTTCCAGAAAGTCAAAATTATTCATAGGAGAAAACCATTAATAAAATGAAAATTTTAAAAATGTCTCCTTTTCCAGTAATTTTTATATACAATCCACCATGATTGCCAGTGCTTTCACTGATCTGATCACACAGCTATGTCTGATCATCCCTGGAGGTGTTCAAGGCCAGGTTGGATGGGGCCCTGAGCAACCTGATCCAGTGGGGAACCTCCCTGCCCCTGGCAGGTGGGTTGGAAATAAATGATTTTTAAAGTCCCTTCCAACCTTGCATGATATGCTGTTGCACTGCAGTTTTCATAGTGATTTTGTGAGGCTTCATTTTTAGTAGAATGAGGCATACCAAAGATAAAATTTTTCATCTTCAATGTTGAAGATATTTTCAGCATATTTCCTCAGACCCAAGCAGATGTTTGGGCTGCTCGGCATCCCTTCTAAACTCTTCCTTCATGCCATCCATCCTGCAGCTGAGTTGATGTGAAGCTGGGAGTGAAAGGAAGTAGAAAATCCTTGGAGCATAGCAGAAGATTTCTGTGATCTGTATTTATTAGAGCCAGAAGTCTGTGGTTAATTTTCTGCTCAGGCACGTTTTACACAGGGATTTCCTGGCTTGCTCTTGACCACTGAGAAAACAAAAGCAGCATGTCCTAGTAACTTGCACACATCTATGTATCTATGCATCTATACTTGATGTGGGATGTTTGCTTATCACATAGGATCTGTGTTTTGCTTCCCTGTGGTTCACCTGTCACATAGAGATATGTGGAGCTTAGTCTGATAACATATTTTTGTCTTTTCATGTGGTGCCTGTCCGTGCCCCTCCTGCTGGGTTTTTCAGCCCAATCAAATGCAGCAGGAGGACTGCAAAGCAACACAGAAAGCTGCAAAACAAAAATCCAGTTTATGTTATATCTCAGGAAGCGGTATCACAAAGAAATTTCTGTCTAGAGCTAGAAATCTAACATTTACTAACTAAAACTTCTTTCTATGCTATATATTGCAGGGCATTACATACTAAATCCAAAAGCAGATGGCTAGTTCAGGTGCACAGATATATATGTACATACATATGTGTCTTCTGCCACCAATTATCACCTGCACACCCTTGCTGTGTTTGGAGTAGCTCCAGCTTGCCAGTGACCTTTTGAAGGGGATGGCATGTAGGAGGCTATTCACAAACCCAGCTTCATCTGAACTGCTGCCCATTGTGTCCTTTGCCTGTCAGCATTCAGTCTCATCCAGCTTTATTCAGCATTGCTCAGCCCCATACTGGGTCCTAGCTGCCAGCTCCTATCCTAATTGTCAACTAAAAGATTGTGTCAACCTCTATCATACGCTGATTAGCATCCTCACCTACAGTAATGCAAAGTTTATAAAGGATAATTCTTTGTGTGTTATGTGTTATTGTGTTGCAAGGAGTTTGAATATGTTCAGACTCTTATGTGGTATGAAAAACACACAGTAAATGTGTGAGAGAGACAAAGAGAGGAAAATATATTTAGTGGAAAATGTGAAAGTAATTCCTGCAAATATGGAGCCACCTGATATCCTTCTTGGTCAAGGTCATACTCAAGTTTTGGTCTTTCACTTTAGAGGTTTTTGTCTTTTCTCCTGAGTTTAGACTTCTAAGCTCTTCCTCAGTTAAAAATTTTAAGTGCACATCATATTTGCACTTATTTGGAGGGCTTCAAACATCCTGAAATCTTTGTCAGGGGCTGAGAGTAAAGGGCAGGTAGGTTCTAAGTAACATGAGATATCCAATGGTAGTTCTATACAATTTTTTAATTTATTTTTATACCATTACTACTCAAGTTTGACTGTCATTTGCAAGGATTTTGTTTCTATCCTCTATTTAATTGTATTCCATGAAATCATTTCCCCAAGTTCTGCATTCATAAGTTTTGCCTGCTTGAGATTCAAAAGCAGCCCCCAAGTATCCTAGTGTTTCAACCACACAGGTGAAGATCTTGTCCTTAGTGGGGAAGGCTGCAATAAAATCACATTCTTCAAAGAACCTTGTCTTCTCTGGAAATCCTTTGCTTCAGTGTTTTGCTGAAAAGCAGAAAAAATAGTGAGGTTTCTTGGTCATTTAGGATAAAAAAAAAAAAAAAAAAAAAAAAGGCTTGTTTTTATAAAGAGGAATCCTTAAGTTTTAAATTTTAGAAAGCAGCCAGTGTTATCTCAGACACCTGTTTGCAAAAGCAGGTGAACCTGCTCTTGCAGGAAAAGGTTTGATGTACACAAAACATTCCTGTAAGGATTCAATCTGAGAGATAAAAATACTGTAAAAGTTGTTCCTAAACACCCTTACAGCCTCTTCAGAAAAGAAAAATAGACTTTGTACTTATAATCTTTGTACCAAACCAAACACCTCTTTGGTGTTTGTCAGCAGCTAAGATCGAAGAGAGCTCTTGGACACTGCAGGAATGTGCACCTCACTGCTCTGGGGCACCAGGTTCCCCCTTTGGATCAAGTCCTAAGCTCAACTCTGAGAGAGAAAGGGTGACCTGCACTGCTGAGCAAGGCCAGCTCAAGGGTAAAGGAGAGAATTCACACTGTGCAAGAACTGCAGCGTTGCTGGAAGCCAGAGATGCCCACAGACCCTGGAAACACTGGCCCCATCTCCTGCTGCTCCTCAAAAAGGTCAGGTCAGAGCTGCAGACCATGTCCTTGATGGCCCAGATTGCCTTAAATGCTGCTGGTGTGCTCTTTGAAAGCAGGTGCTTCTTATTCTCTGGCCTTTTTCCGTCTGAGTGGGGTGTTGCTGTTCAGGTGCAGTTTTTATTTTCCCGATTTTCAAGCCATTAAGGACGATGATTTTGTGTTGTTCTTCAGTCTACCCCTTCATGCTGCTATCCTGTGCTATAGCAGATCACCTTGGGCCAAGGACCTTGCTTCTTTCAGTCTGTAGAGTCTGTACTTCCACAGCACTGATCACAAAAACAAGTTCCACTGTAAATTTCACACATGTCCTAGGAGATGCCAGGTATGTGCAAAAGTTTTAACTGTTGAAAATGTACAAAATTTTAAAAGAAAACTGTGTAAAAAGAAGTAAATTGTTCCATTAAATATTTTTCACGCTTTAGTCACTTTTCCTATTTTATTAATGTTTTTTCCTTAGCTGAAATGCAGGCCAAATGTTTCTTGTTTGTTCAGGAGCAATAAAATGTTTATTACTCACACATTTCTTCACTTTTTGTTTACTGGATACTTTCTAATTAGTTTTTCCATTTTGTCCTTTTTACTTATAATGGTATAGTTGTGTTATCCCACATTTTAAGTTCAAAATTTACTGCATCACCAACAGTTACAAAATAAAATGACCAGGATGGAGAACAAGCTAATCTTAAACAGAAATCTTAGCATGTAATATTAAATTACCATTTTTCTTGCTGCTTTTTAAAAAAAATCTTCTCATTGATATGTGTACCTACAGCCACAAAACCAAAACCAAGGGTTACTAATAGGATCACAAGAAACATTTAATCTTATTAAAAACAACTTGATATTCTGGTGTGATCTTCAGTGCTTCTAAATTATCCTCCAGCCTAAAGCCCTTTTCTTCATACTCTACTGTAATAAAAACAATAAATACATGTCTTCCACAGCTTTTCAAATATTTTAATCCTCAAAATCACACCTGATAAATGCAATGGAAGTCAAATCAGCTGCAGTCATTCCGGATTTCTTTTTACTTTTCCAGTTTGTATTTTTAAACAATTGTCTGTTTTACCATCATAAACAAGAAAGTTCATCTGTATGTGTAGATACAAATATAATTTGATTTATTTAATGTCAATATTAATCAGAAAATGGCTTGTAAATTTTCCTATATAAAACACTATATCATGATTTTTCTCTCACCTACCCTCCCCTTAAACAAGACCTTTCTCTTATAAAAATAAAATTCTTTTCCACCAGATAGGAAAACTGTATGTTATTCATAAAAAAAAAACTACCAAAGAAAGGAAGGTACTATGTTTATCTGAGTGATAAAACCATCTGGTGTCAGAACACATTAACAAAAATGATGCTGCAGGGCTAAAAGTGTGATGCTTCAATCTGTAAGACTGAAGCTGGACTAGGATTCAATTTTCATAGGTGATAGTTTATTTGCTGATAATGGGCCTGTTGTAATTTCACACACAATCCCTTGATGTTCAGTCATTAACTGGTCTTACAGGGAGAAAAAAGAGCTTGGATAGTGCTTTTGTTTTCATGATGCTGGGTCAGGAAGGAAGAAAAGCAGAGTAGTCCTCACTCTGAACCAGCCAATTTTGGGAGTTTCCAGTGCAGCATGTCGCTGTGAAGAGGAAGTAAATTTAAAAAAATGTAGTTTTAGATGGAAGGTGGGGTAGAGGCACAACTCTAGCAAACTAAAAAGTGCCATAGTGACATCTTCAATATCAAATATTTTGGTTTAAGGCTATTTATTTGGTAGTTTCTCTTTATTTATTTATTGTACAAATAAACCCATCCCATTTCACAAGCAAACAGACAAAAGCATTCAAATAAATGCAGTTTTTCTGCTGCAGTTAATTTTGACAAAGAACTTGTATTTGGCCATAATAAATGTGCTAAAACACTTGAAACAAGGTACATTGCTTGGCTTTGAAGGAACTACAGGCTGACTGGTGACATTAAGGAACTCTTCACATGATGCATCCATTCCCTGCCGATGTGAGCAAAGGAACATGCTGAGAATGAGATTTTCTTTTATTTTGTTCACTTAGCAGGTGGATGATTGGGTTAATTTGATTTAATGGTGCATTACAGCACAGATATTCCTTGCAGTCACGAGCAGCTTCCCTTTATGAAGGGGATATCTTTGTATGGTCTGCTGAACAGAATGGGGAGCAGTGCCTTCCCAAAGCCATCACACACAATTTTCTCAATGCTTAGGGCTTTTGGATCAAAATCCAGCAGTACTTTTGTGTTAGATCTCGTAGGGGTAGAATTTTTCTGGCTGGATAAGTGACAGTTTTTATGCTTAGATGCATTTGAGCAAAAGCCTCTGTGCCTTACTGAGAGATTGCATTGTGTGCAAAAGCTCCTGTCTGTCCGTGGGGTGGGACCAGAAAATGTCAGCTCAAGGCAGCAAGGGCCTAATGCATCAGTTAGTTAACATTTGGCTGAGGCTTTTTAAATGACCAAAAATACCAGTTATGCAGCAGCATGGCAGTGTGTTAATTGGTTCCAAGGTGATGATCATTCCCATCCAGTTTGGAAAAACAGCTGAATAGCCCCACTAAAACTGATTACATTTCAGCACTTTTTCTGCTTCTCACAGTTATTGTAAATAAAAGTTGAAGTTTAATGTGTTTTTATAAAACTACTTATGATCATAATTTCCAGACCTGATCTCTGAAGCATCCTAATCTGAATTATTTCTAGAAAGTTCCAGTTAAATGGTTCAGACACAAATACCTGTAAGTAAAGAAGCTGTGAAATAATTTAATCTAATAAAATGTAAAGTTCTCTTAAGTAAAAAAGCCATTAGGGAAGGTCATGGCTGTTCTGCTTGTCTTCTAGTGTTGGTTTTGAGATTTTTTTCTTTAAAAACATTATGAAATTTAAAGCACTATGGAGAACATTGAAGTACTTGTCAGAAAGAAGATTGTATTTAGTAGAATTGTGTTAATTATTTCTAAGGAATTTTGGGGTTTTTTTTAGTTCATTTATACTATTAAGGATTTACTGAACCCTACTTGTGATGTTGGGACTTGTTCTATGTTTCTGTGAATAAATGAGAGGGGGAAGAGGTGGGAAGACACAACTGCATCATCTCTCCTGCACAAGGTGCAACCAGAGGGCCTCTAATGTCTCTGGTCCTTTTCATTCCTGTATCACTTCTGCCTTTGCTGTGACTACTCCATCTCAGGTCTGAAAGGAAAACTTTCCTCATGAAACCTGTTTTTTATCTCTGAAACAAATCTGAGCTGCCCTTATGAGGATGAGATGATGGTTTTGTATTGCTTCTCTCTGTGATTATTCCAACCCAATGTGACAAATTGTTTCTGCACATCCATAACTTTTCAGAATAAACAGTCCTGGAATGGACTCATGGTCTTCAGATTCTGTTCATGAACAATCCCAAGGATTGTCTGTTATAAAAGGAATAATTCAGCATTGCCTTTCCAAAACTCTCAATTTGACCCAACTGAACTTTAAAATGTAAAAAATATTCACTGGACAACAGAGCAGATAGATAAAAAGATAATTCTCATTCTGCATCTGTCTGTACCAAATTCCAAAGTTATAAGGCATCTAAACAGGATGTCTGGAAGAAAAAGAGGTGAATACTCTGAGTAATAGATAGGATTAAGCTGAGAATCTGCAACTTTAGGAAAGGTTCAACACTGTCCCATCTGTATGGAGAAAATACTGCTGGCAAAACATCTTTCAAGACACGAAAAGGAAAAAAAAGCAAGGTATTTTTTCCCCTAAATATTAATGACGTAAGACTTTGATATTTCATTTATTATTTGTTTGCTTATGCACATTTGCTCACTAAGGCAAGCATTGAATTGGTCATTATAATCTTTTGTCAGTAAAGCAGTCAGTAATTTCTGATTGCAGTGAAATACAAATTGATTGTGCTGAGAGCCTTCAAAACCCTGAACTGAACCATGATTTGGTGCTGGGCTCAGATCTTGAACTCCTTGTTGCAGCAGTTAGCAAGTCAGCTTTAAAACAGTTAACCTTTGAACAGAAAATATTGCTATAATGGCAGTGCTCATGACACTGGAAGATACACTGACACTGTCTGAGCCCCAGCTTTCAGACTGATCATTGCACTGCTCCATCTTAATGAACAGTTATATTACACTAATATGCTGATTATATACATGTATATTTATATTATATTATATTTATTTTATATTGTATATATTACATTATATTTATATTTCTTTTATAACATATATATATATTCTTGATTTGCTTTTAAATAAATCCCTTCAAAGCATGCAGAGCTAGTGTATTCAATTGCCTTTCAGTATCACATATGAACTCAAAGGCTGTGGGTGACCTCAGATCACAGCTTTAGGAGTTGCTTTCCTATACTTAGAAATAAACCTCCAGATCTCTTACAGGGACTGTAAAATTAATTTATATAAAAAATCTGAATGCTTTCTGTAGAATGTAGAATTTGCAGGACAAAATGTAAATGTTCCACCCTGGTATTTCTGAGACTTAAAAGATGTAATAGAAGGTTATGTTCTCCAGTTCTCTCTGGCATTAATTTAACCAACATTTTAAAGCTTCCTTTAAGTGACAGTTGTTTGTTGAGTTTTTTCCTGGCTCATCTTCTGAAAAAAAATTAATATTATGCATACAACTGTTGGACCAGAAACCAAGATCTGCCTACCTGTATTCATTTAGTTTGCTGTCAGTCCTGCTTAATCCTGTTTTCTGTGTTGTAATCTCTGTTCAGAGCAGAAAGTCTTAGTGTGCCCTGCAACACAATGTTCACACTAATGTCTATACTATAGAAATAAATATTACAAGAATAGCAAATAAATTAACTTGAGGCAGACAGAGAAAGAGAAAAATTTCAAGGAACTGCTGGTATGTCCGGAGAGTTTATATTACACTTTCACTGTCTTCTTTCCTTTGCTTGCTTAGAACAATTATTATTTTGCATTTATGTGGTTGGAACAGTGGTATGGAAAGAGATGAGCTATGATAGATGGAGCTATCCCAAGTCCTGCTGAGCTGGATATTGAACTATTGGGCCAGTGGATTATATTTGCTAGTAGCTGTACTATGAGAAGTTAGAGCTGCCTTCACCTCCCCTTTTCAAGCTGATAAAGCAGCGTATGGGGGGAAAGTCTATACAGATTTTGAAGTAATTTAAGAGTAACTTTTCACTTCTGCATAGGCTAAGCATACAGATGATTTCACAAAGATTCTGTCCTCAGAGATTTTCAGTCAAAAAACGAGTAGTGCCCTTCTAAACCAACACAGATGGAAAATGAATCCATGACAGTATCACATATTATTAGGTGAAACACAGAGACCGAGTCTTAAGACTCTGAGCACTTTAATGAAATGAGAAGAGCAGTGTCATGAAAGGACAAAACAATAATATTTTCTGGTTTATGGATCTTCTCCTGGTTCTTTCTTCTAAACATATGACTTTGACATTTCAAAATAAAGCACTAGGTGCTTTCCTTTTAGACACCTTGTTTCATTCTCTTCTTGTTTCTGGGAAAGCTGAAGTTGCATAACATGTAAGTCTTCTGAGTGATATATTTTAATTTTATTTGAAATGTCATGACTCTTTCTTCCGTAATAAAAAGTGAGAAGATTTC
The DNA here is from genome assembly GCF_035770615.1 of Melospiza melodia melodia. NCBI lineage: Eukaryota > Metazoa > Chordata > Aves > Passeriformes > Passerellidae > Melospiza > Melospiza melodia. The sequence goes on from NC_086194.1 coordinate 137,628,275, forward strand.
TGTATATTTGCTTCTGGGGCCCTTTGCCTAGATTCATACATCCACAGCGGTTTTTTGGGGGGGTGGGTGGTGGGGTGGTTTTGTTGCTGTTTGTTTGGGGGGTTTGGGTTTTTGGGATTTTTTTTGTTTTGTTTTTTGGGTTTGTTTTTTTTTTTTTTTTGTTTGGTTTTTGTAGGGGGATAGAATTTAAGTAAATAAAGGTAGTATAGAAAGTCATCATACCCCCTAAAGAGTTGCAGCTGGGTTAATTATTAGAGATTGGGACCAGGCCTGATGTTAACAGGCCACAGCTGTAGCCAGTCAGAAGAGTGTTATAAAAGAGTGGATTGGTGGGAACTGGAGTCAGTGGTTGCTGTGAGGACAATGAAGAGTCAGTGCCTAGAGGAGCTGCCTACAAGAAACACCAAGGAGGTGTGAAACTCTGGCAATATGGAACCCTTGCAATGCAATGGCAATAGAACTCTTGCACTATAATGACAACAGGTTTGGGGCTTTTTTTTTTTTTAATTAAAAATATATAGATCAGTAAAATCATTACTTGTAATGTAGAATTGAATATTTATAAATAAAAAATATCAAGGTGGCTCCTTTCACTGCTTTGATAGTCTTTGTGACCTGGGACGTGTGTAATGTGTAGATCTTCAAAGCTGTCTTGGGTCACAATAGCCTCATTTTACTCATGGTAAGAGTTGAAGTTACTGTCCTGTAGTTGGGCTGTGGGAGGAAGGTACCCAGGAATGGATCTGATTTTCAGAGCCCTTCAGCTTGCATGTATTCTAGGGAGCTTCACATGCTTCTTATCTAGATCCCAGATTCTGGGTCTGATCGTAATTAATACTATTTAAAGGGCCCCCAGTGGTGGGGATGAGTTTGTGATGGTATCTCTCTCCCCTTTCCCCTGACACAGCATTTTCCACTCCTTCCTTTTTCCCTGATCAGTGCGCAAACCCTTTAGTTTCCATTTTGCTTAGCCTAAATGTGGCATTCTGCTGCTCTCCTCTCAGTCTGTACTTCCAGTCTTCCCTGAGCTGTCCTATAAATCTTTGCCTCTGCTCCAATTTTTGAGCTCGGGTGGTCTGAGCTGAACATTTGTGACCTCACCAGGGCTGTGCATCACAGCCTCCCTATTTCTTTGTAAATTCCCTCCAACGGATCATAGCTGCCTTTTTCTTTCTACACTAGTACTTCTGAGTCACTCCAAAATGTGTCTGGTCCTGCTTCAACTCAGCCCTTTCAAGTCATTTTGTTACATGGGAAGTTTGTCATTTAAAAGGAAAGATTTTGGGAGGATTGGATGTAATCTGTTATTAAAAATTCAGTTCATATACATCACTTATTATTGTGATTCTAATTTTTTTAAGATATTTCTAGTTCTGGTGTATCCCAGAGAATAAATTTTTACTAGGTCATAACTACTTTTTTTTGCCACAACAGCTATTAATAAGTGACGTGATTCATTTTAATTTTTGTTTTCCCTGCTAAACTTCTATATTGTTATTTTGTAGTAACAGGATAAAACTGTCCATGGAAAAAGGCTGATAGTGTCTGTACTTCATGAGGACAGAAAGAGAAATGAATTCTTGCAGCCTCCTGGGGTCTGACCTATACCTAATAAGGAAGAAGGGGATGAAATTTCTTAACATCCCGTTTCAGTGTTGTTTGCCATAGGACTACTCACTCCAGCAGTACCAAAGCCCTTCTCCGACTGTCACCATTATATGTTCTTAATCAATAACAATTTTATACACAATTGGCAAGATTTTCCTAAATCAAATATCTTCCTGGAAAACAGCTTCCTGTGATAAGAATGCTTCTTGTGAAGTCTAGGCCAGGCTTTTATGGCATGTACTATTCAAAGTGAAGATCTTTCTAGCTAAAATTTGAAATGTATTGGTATTTCAGTTAAAATAATAAAAAGGCAAACAAAAACATTTTGGTCTCTAAGTCACCTACATGTGAGTGTATAAATCACCTATGAGTTATGCATCTGATCGTACAAATGTGTGTGTGTAAAAGTGCCCAGAAGTGAGTGAGGTGCATCTGTAATTTATGACAGCCTAAATGCAGGGCTTTAAACCACCTGTGCATTAAATAACGTGTGGGAAACACAGCCTAGGTTGGAAGAAGTAATGCAAGCCTAGTCCTAGACTTCAAAATATATAGTAAAGATATTATTTTGTCTGAAAGTGTGGTTTATTAGTTTTGGAACTCTTAGTTTAAGAGAGAATCTTATTTCCCTTGGATCCAATTCATCTCTGTTCTCTGAATAAGAAACAAGAATCGGGTCTCTGAAACAATTGCTGTTGTGGCAGCCACAAATTACACTGTGGTGCTGCTAATTCCTTGTGGATCACAACGCATTTACAGCCTCCTTTTTTATTGATTCTTTCTATTAGTCTGCAACTCAGCTCTACAATAGTGATACAGAATTTCCAATGTAATTTCTAGAGAAATTATTATTACTATTATTATTAATATTGCTGTTATCGTTATTATTTCTGTGTTGCCTTTGAAGATGCAGTATTGCCAGAAGAAATTGAAATAATTGTGGTTTTCATCTATGGGTAATAATCTGTTTTCTTCGGTTACTTTTTTTGTGAGGTTTAAATCAGCTATCTGTGGCCAAGAAAATCCCAGTATTTTTTCTGCCTTTATCCTGAGTGTCTTTGGCTTACACACACTTAAAACTGTTGCCTTATGTGCCCTTCTACCCTCATTGGTTCTTTGGAAGCAATGTCATTCTTGGCCATGGAGTTACATAATAAAATAACAAAAAAAGAAAATTCGGATTCCAGTGGAAAAGTCCAAGTAATTCAATTTGTAGACAGTCATCAAATGGCCTTCCTGTTCAAGCCCTCAGGTATCCATGAGCCAGTATTTAGAACAAAAAGCCCCCCTCTACATATGTTTATGCAGATGCAAGTGCTTTTCTTTTCTCCTTTTGATTTTTACATAAATTGAGAGGTTATTAAATAATCAAAATTATACAAGAAGCCAAGTCCAGTAATAAAGGCTTAAGTCCTCAGTCCATCTTAGTCTTTGATTATGTATTCTTTGCACAGTGCTTTGACCTGCTGCTTTTTTGGGGATTTTTTTTTTTTTTTTTTTTGTTTGTGAGTTGTTTGTTTGTTTGTTTTGGTTTTTTTGTTAAAATAGCTATCTTAAGAACCAGAGTTTTCTTAGTTTTGCTTTCCTTAGTTTTCCTTAAGAATCTGCAACACTACAAAAGGCATTTCATTGCTTTATTTCTGTTTCACTTCTCTTTCTCACCCGGTAGTTTGTAAACCCTTTCAAGTTCTGCAAAGTACTATCACCTTCCCACATCCACAGATTTGGGTAAATACTCAGAGGGAGGGAAATACTCTTTTTGAAGGACTAACATTTTACTTAGAATTTACATTATATAATAAATGTATTATAAATATCTGGGCTTTGATTTCTGATATTTTATATCACCTCCTTGCTTTCTATACCACATGACACAGATCCCCCTAAATAATTATTTTCCACATTTATCTATCTGTGGTCTATTGTTGTCTATTTTTAAAAGATTGACTGGTCTTTTAGTCTAAAATCCTTCCTCTTCAAGGAGGCTTCTTTTTAACTGAGACACACCTCAATTTCTTTCACATCTCTTTGTGGTTTTCTGCTGCACTTTTTTCTTCCCCTCTTTGTTCTTATCTGTTTTATAAGATCTGAAGGATGTCACTTGTCAGTTCCACTCCACCATGCAGGAGCCACGTCCTCTACCTGATAATGCATTCCCTTGGCATCTCTGTCTTTTCCTTCTTCCTTCAGTGTTGCATTTCTTCTAGACCAAGACTAACAGTCCCAATGTCCCTCTTAGGACCTTTTGTTCCCTTCTCATCTTCTCTCCCTTATATAGTATCCTTCTAAGATATTCCCAGCTCTCCAGCTGCACATAAATCTGTTTCCTGTGCTGCAATTTGAAACATCTTTTAGCCTGAACTTTATTGCTGGTAACAAACTATCTCTTCTAGATCATTAGTGAACACATGAAATGTTACAGAGACAAATTACATTTCAAGAAAGGTACTTTGGGAGGGTTTTACATTTTATTACATGCTTCTCTGCTGCTAGAGATCTGGAAGAAAGAAAATTAAATACAGTTTTACAACATGGCAGTAAGTCAAAGAAGCATTGAAAGCTTAAATTTGGATGAGTCTGCTAATGATTCTACTTCTGTCTTGTTTCCAAAACTATTAGAAATTGTCCTCTATCTAAAAATTTTCTGAGTATGGACAAATAAAGGTATGCACAAAACACCATGGAAGAGTCTTCAGCACAGTGAGATAATGAAGAGACAGAACAGATAAGAACTTAATGTGCTCACAAATTAATTTTGAGTACTTTTTTTGCTAATAGCTTTCCTCAGTAATGGAATTTTGTGAAGAGGTGAGCAGGTATAGAAGAGCATGAAAAGTGTTTCTGTGCTTGGCAGGATGAATAGTTACGAAGGTCAGTATAGCTTCAAGATGGACTCTTTTAATCAATGAGCTTGGGAAGGAAGGAAGATTTTTATGATTGGACTTGCTTTCCCCAAATTACCTGTAGTGATGTCTCTCCCCTGCTCACATCTCTCCCTATCCCTTTCCAATTTTGTTTTCTCCTTTGTCATTTTTGTGCACTTCTCTGCTGCTGCTACTTTGTCATGCTTGCTAATGACCTTTTTTTCAGCTCTAGCCCTCTTTCTGTCCTATCCCATCAGCCTTCCACTGCCTCGATTCATCTTCCTTTGCCCTGATATTATTTTTCTCCTCTTCTAATTTGATTCTGTTACTTTGAAGAGTCAGAACACAAGTGGAATAGAAGTGATATCGCTGCTCTTTCTCTTCAATTATTTTTTTCCTTCCGCCTCACTTTTCTACGTAGCTGTACTTTTAAAACAGCTTTATCTTCCTCAATTGAAGTTATTAAACATATGGTTTTGCACACTTAGCCTCAAAACTTAGTGATGTCTGTATGTTATTCTATCTTTTATGGTGCACACAGAGAAAACTGTAGGATTTGCAGGAAGGGCAGAGTGATAAGCCTTTCTAATACTCCCAAATTAGTTACCTAATTTCCTGTAAAATGGAGCTGGAATGGTTTCATGCTGCTCCTGAAAGAAAACAGTGCTGAGATCCACAGTCATCTCAATGAGATAGTGAAACCATTTCAGAACTGGGCTGCCTCTCCAGTAAACCTGAGTGGCTACAGGAGGGAAGTGGAAATGACCTTTGTGTTGTGGCAAGCAAAGGGTGTCATTTCAGGAAGGGTCAGAGCCTTCAGGACCATTTGGCAAGTATAAATCCATAAATGAGATGAGGCACAGATGCCCCAAATCTCTCCCAGCTGAGGTTTGCTCTGTGAGCCTGCCAGGAGCCCATCTGGGAGATCCTAATGTATACAATAAAATAAAGTAGATTGCTCTTGGCTTTATAATTCTTCATCTCTGTTTCAGAGACAGGATGCATGACAGGGACATAGCTTTGATGCTTCCTTTGCCAGTACAAATCCAGAGTCAAACGGTTTTCCCCAAAAAAAATGTTAGTAAGGAAAAATGTACAAACTATATTGGAAAAAATGTTGTCTGTGTCATCTAGTACACAATGAAAGATGCTCTGATAACACAGTCTATAAAAAATTACCCGCAAACCTACAAAACCCCCCAAGTGCTCTAGAGGAGTATAGCATCTATATGGCATTAGATCTCCTAATTTTGATTTGAGAAATCCACCATGAATGCTGAAGATGAAGGAATCTGGATACAAGGCAATTTCTTGAAGTAGATTTATATATTCAATCACATCAGTGCCATGATTAACTCAGAATAACTAAGTTATGTCCTTATCAGTTCTTATATTTTGTATTGCAGGTCTTATATTTTTTTACAAAGCTCTGGGAAGGGTTTTGTGAGCAGACACAGGAATCAGTTAAAAGATAACCATGTGGACCTTTCTGAACTAAAAATCTTGTGTGCAGTTGCCCATAGTTCAGAAAGTTAGTTTGGAAAATTGGAAAATTCTTTTTTATTTAAGTTTTGGCTTCCTCTTGGAGACAGAGTCATGAGAGGGAATCTGAGCGATTTAGAGCCACACCTTCAAATGGCAGCCAAGCTTTTCAATGTTTCAGAATGTTTTCAGTGTTTCAGAATAACTCCTGATAACAAGGAATTATTTAGTCACGAAATGGAGGATTAAGACTTGGGTGGCTAGAAAGTAAGAACCAGCTTGAGGTACTCAAAAAGAACTTTGCATTCCCCTCCCTGTATGGTTCTCTCTGCGAAACCATTAATATATTTCTCCCTCTCAATATTTGTTGGTGCTTGCAATGGTATTAAGCGTCATAGCCTGGGCAATGACACTTGAGTCCGGTGTCCCTCATTGAGTTAAATCCTATTTCATCTCAGAAACAGCACTATGGGAGTGCATCTTTCTGGGAGAGGAAATTATTTACTCTTTGGCCTTTCATCTGACATCAACACTGAGGTGGCATCCTCATTGTGCAGCCTTGCTGCCTGTCAGCTCTTATTTTGCTACACAATAATGTAACAGCCTCTTAATTATACTGTAAAAACTGATGACACGGTGCCCTTAGTACATAATTATCCCTCCTTTTTTATTTTCCCTATATTCCAAAAGTCACCATTTTAATGATATCTAAAGTCTGCAAGTTGTGTGATAATTAATCACTAAAAAACTGGATTATTTCATAAGTGCCTGACAAATGTTCTTCAGAAAGAGTTAATTTCTCTAGGATGTACAAAACGTTTCTCATAGAATTAAAGAAGATTTTTTTTTCATGTTTATGCATGCATTGAAAAAAATAGATAGGAAAAATTCTCCCAAGTGATGTAAATTAAAGCTGTAATTTCTCTGAAATTTAGCACAGCAGTCACTTATTGCAATAGCCATTTAGAAAGCAATTTATATAAATGTCATCTCTGACGGTGTTGATTATATAAAGATGCTACTGGTAGCTTCAAAATATACCTGATTACTTGAGGATGGCATTTTTCATCACTTTGTGTTTGTGGGTCTGAGGACACAAGTCTGCTGGCAACTTTTTACAGCCAATGCACTCTTTCAGTCATTTGTCATCTAAAAGGAGTTACACCTTATTTATTTACATGGAGATAAAGGACATTTCTGTTGATTTTTGATGTCAGAGTTACTTTGCCTTTATTTCAAAATTCCTGCTGGTACAGCAAAAGTTTTTTGTTAAAAAACGGATATTGTATTTTGCAGTTGTTGCAGTGATCATCTTGTTTGCATCCACGTGGAAACAGAGAGTGTTACTTGTGGGTTTTGTACAAAATTTAGTTTGATGACAGGCAACAGAGGGCAAGTTTTCCAGAGATTTTTTTAAATGTAGCTGTAAGGTCAAATTCCCCTCCTGACTATAACCATAGGAAAGTTCCAGTCCATCTTTCTCAGAGAAGAGCTCCTCTTTTAGTTTTGCTTCACTACTGACCATCAAGAAAGAGGACATGTATAAGTCCCCAATGTGTACCTTTCCTATTTTATTAACAAAATTATTAAAGGATTTAGTTTTCACGGGGGTGCTACATCAATTTGTGCCTCTTTACCAAGAGCAGTACGGTGAGCACAGATTCTGCTGCCAAGAAAAGCCAGCAAGCTCGAGGCTGTGGCGCTCATCAGACTGGAGTGTATGAGGCAGCTCCTGTAATTAACCAAGAACTCTTTTTGTTGTTGGTTTTTTGGGAAAATTGTTAAGATTTTGATCTTTTAAAATAAATTATAAGAGAAAGAAACCACTTTTATTTCTGGTTTTGGCCTCAGCCTGGACTCCAATGAGAAATACGCTACTGCTCTGACCATATATGCCATTTAATCTCAAGCAATTTCATAGCTATTGCATTTCAATTTCATACCCATGAGCTGGATTCAATAGACTAAACATAACCTTACATCATATCATTCTTTCCATGTATGCATGAGAACCTTTCTCTGAACTGTTCTAGAGACTTGTATCTTTGCAAGAATAATTCAATTATCTTGGTGTAATTATTTTTTTAACATTTATTCTTCCAAGGCAACTTTTTCATGAGGGTGAATATTGCTGGTACCCTTATTATCTTAGGAAAATGTGACTTTTTGCCACAAGAGAGCAGAAATTCTGCCAGATTCATGTCTGTTTTTACCCCCATGCAGATAAGACGGGATGCTGTTCAGAAAAAACATGAATTTTTATTTGGTTAGTTCCACAGATATTTCTGACTATGAGAGCAGTAGAACTGATGTTTGACTATTGGACAACCTAGCTTTGTTGACCCAGTTAGCTTTTAACTTATATAGGTGAAAAGAACTGCATCGCATTGGAAAAATTGATATCGTTTCCCTTATTCATTCTACAAATTTCACTTTGGAAGTTCTTAGCTATAAGTGATGAAAAGTTAGTGAAGGAAAGCAGTGAATTATTGAATAATTTATTTCCATGCTATTCTTAAAGGAGTGTTTGAGGGTTTTTTTCTGTCATGTATTCATCTTCTGTAGCCCATTCTTTGAAGTCCAGCTCCTCTCTGGACTTGAGCAAACTGTCGTTGATATTGCTTTATCCAAGCATATCCATTGATATAACATTATCCAAGGCCCTCTGTTCACTGAGAAAATTGCTGACTCGTAGGCATGGAGTATTATTTGGGTTTATACTTTCACATATTACACAATTCTGTAGCTGGCATTAAGTGCCCAATTCAGGCACTCTACTTGCAAGAGTAACTGCAGCTATTAAACAGGAAAACACAAAATATTGGCTACTGGAAGTTTTCATTTTTTTTCACTTTTATGGAGATTAATGGTGTGATTTCTGTGCATAGAAGCTGTACAAGAAGGAAGTGTAGGAAGTGACTTCCTTAAAGCATTAGGAGTGCTTTCTGGAGAAAATTGGAAAGCAGTACCTTTGCAAATTTGGTTTAAAACCTGCATGTAGTAGGTAGTAGTAAAATGCTACACAGAAGAGAAGGTTAGGGATAAATCTAGTTTATTATAAGGCAAGGAGCAGAAAGGATTATGCACCCCTGAGGAAAGGTTCTTTTCAGTTTGATAAATGCAGCATAAGTTATTTGCTACAAAATGCCAAGCTATTCTGGAGGTACACTGATCATGTCTACTTTGGGATTGCATGTTGGTTTCCCATTTTGTAGTCTGGAAGAAATCAAATAATTATGAAATGGCTATTCTGTAGATACTGACAAATTGTGAGGATGCAAAAAAATCCTTTCTTCCCCCTACACATGGCGCAAATATAAATGTATATAAACCATTCCTTTCAGAAGCTCCTTCTGGGGAGATTTTGGGTTCTAAAATGTCTGATACACCAGGAGAAGCAAGGTATCTATGGAAGGCAACGGGTTTGCTAAGAAAGGAATTGCAGTCCAATGCAACAATCTGAAAGGAACTGCGGATTTGGTATTGGACCAGCTCTAGACTACAAACTGGGGATGATTTTGTTGCTACTAGATAGCTGGCCATCCTGTGATATCACATAATTTCAGGTCTTTGCCCTTTCTGTGTGAAGGTGGATTATAAAGTTTCTCTTACCGATGACATGACATTTCCATGGGGTTTTTTCCCAGCATTTTATTCTCCTGGGAACAAATTAACCCAATCTTCAGTGATTACTATTGAAAGCAATGTGGATGGAGGGTTCTCAGCCTTGTGGGGCTGCCCAGCATGCTCCTCTTCCTGTGCTCCCAAAGAACCTTTGGCTTTCTTCTTAGGACCCCATTATGCTCTTGTAAAGTCTCCAAGTGCAGTTTGTTCACTTGAAAATATTGTCCTGCTTTGGAGTACCTGGTAATTAAAATGTTTAAGCCTGTCCAGCTCCTCCAATGTGCCCTCAGAACAGCCTTTTCAGTTGCTTAACAATTTTCTTTCTCTTCCTCTTTATCCTCTAATTGTCAACGTTTTTCAGAATCTGAAAAGCTCATAACAGCGTTATTTATAGGCTGGAAATTGGATTAGTTTTTCACCACTAAAATAAAAAAGATAGAAATGTCAACTTGGAATGAACTGGTTTATTAAAGGAAAATATTATTATTAATAAATGCTAATATAATTTATTGGTATGATTATTGCATTTAAAGAAAGCCAAGCTGTTGCCTGCTTCTTAAATTACTACATTTCAACTTTTCAACATGTTATTTAAAAATATGAGGTAGTCACCTTATTATACACCATCTTCCAGGATTTGAAAGCAACTTATACATATAAATGGATTCAGCCTCATCAGTGCCTCTAAATGATGAAAAAAATGACATTTATTAAGTAAATGCTTATAGTGCAGATCCTGTCTGCTGGATTTGAAGTCTTGATTTACATTTCAAAACACTTTGGAGGATTAATCATCTCAAACTAGTCTGGGTTGATTATGTGGGCTCCTTCCACCCTCAGCAGGAAGAGGGAGAGACGTCCTCCAGAGGCCCATCACACTACTTTTAAATACCCATTTGTAGGAACAACCCTGGAGCCCTTTAGAGGTACATGTCACTTTCCAGGAGGGATAGACAATTGGGTGAAATGAGATGCTTAACTTTTCAACAGTACAGACCTACTGAAGATAGGTGAGATTGATCTCTTCTCCTGAGAGGCTATTCATTAGTTTCCTTTTAATAGCCTGAAAGAGAACTATTCTGTGCCATTGAAATATTTTAGATAAGTGGTGAATGACTGCATGGCTCTACAAATTGGTTTCACCTAATAAGTAGTAAGAATTGGTAGAATTAAGCATAAGCTTAAACCAATGAACTGATAAGAAAAGACAAAATTCTCTTTTTGTCTTCCTTGCCTCTTAGATGCTTAAGATTCTTTCTTTGTCACTCTCCTTGCTATTAATTGACTCAAATTGTTATCCTCCATAAAAAAAATTTTCCTCTACTTTTTTTTTTTAAGTGTAAAACAATTATTATCAAGGAAAAATATTGAAAGCCTGTGTTGGTTGATCCTTCCATTTAAATATTAATTCAAATCTTTTTAAATGGCTATTTATTTGATATAAAGTAATTGGAAAGCCAGAAATTGAATGGGACTGCTCTCCAGTAACAATGGTAGTTATTACTTGCATGCTGTCACAAAACTTGGTGCCCTGGAGTCTGCCTTCTAATTGGAGAAGGCTCAGTTATGATATCAGCTCATCATTTCTGTTACAAGTCATATAAGGAGCAGTGCACACCTTACCCCCAGGTCACCAATTCACATTGTTTTTTTCTGTCCTACCCAGTTTCTTTGTTTGTACCTTCCTCTGAACTAAGTGAAACTTCTTTAACAAGCAGTAACTCTTTTCATTGGTTCCACTTCCATAGTTCAGTCTTCAGCAGTTACCAACAAGTAATCTCCTAGTCCCCAGTCTATATGATCAGCAGTTTTCCTTCAGCTAAGTTAAGGGATGTTGAATTTTTTCCTTTCTTAGTCTTTGAACTAATGGTAGATTTTACTTTCATTGTTTTTTTCTTTATTTTTGCTATTTCACTTTTGCTTTTTCTCTCTGGGTTTATGTGCTTTTACAGTAACACAGACATTCTAGCGTCTTCTGTAAGATTTTAAGGAAATTAAAGTGAAACCTACATGGCTGACTTATGGGCCATTTAGAGCACAGAACCAGCACATGAGGAAGATCTCAAACATATTAAAAAATAATGTCCTATGCTGTATGAACATGCTGAAGCTTTACCAGAGACCAAAGATACATGAATGAAGAGCCTGTGGTTGTCCTTGGGATCGCTTGAATAACCTTTTCAGCACACCTGAGCCCATGACTGTCTCAAGATGTGCCCTGGTCCTTGGGGAACACACAAATCAGTGCCTTAATGGGAGTGCAGAACAAAGAAAATCCCGTTGCCAATACAGAAATTATTTTCTACTTAGAATTAATAACTGTGAGACAAAGATGGGGACTTAAGTGTCCGTGGCAGCATTTGGTGTTTGGTAGGTTTTATTAGAAATTCTTTTAAGGTTATGAAGTGGAGCTTTCATTTAAAGGATTACTTTGGGGAGAGTCAGGGGAAGAGAAAGGACTGGAAGGGTTGTCCATGGGGAGGGTGTCATCCCCTTTAGCCATAAAAAGAAAAGAGAGGCCACTCTCACATGGTGTTACACGGAATGAAATAGTCCTCTGCAAAGCACAGAAATTCCTTCTGCAATAAACAAGGATTTCCTTAAATGTTCTGTGGGTTGTGAAAGAAAAAATTTTGCCTGCTTTTTTCTTTCTTACTAAGATTATTTTCTCTGAAGGAAAAGATGGAGTTGATTTCAGAAGCAAAAATTGACTGCAAGTGTCTTGGAAACTCTAACTTTTTCACTTTTTTCAAACTTATGTAGTTTAATTTAAGAACCTGTCACAATAAAGCTAGTATATAGCTGGTGTATAGCTTGTGTCCTTTTGTTTCTTGACATTTTGAGAGAAAAACCACCCTTGAATATTTGCTTTTTGTTTTGTCAGAAATGAGATAAATCCTTCATATATGCAATGATTCCTCTCTGCTGTCTGGAATAAATACAAAGACTTACATAAAGTCATGCAATTATTTACTTTGGCATTATTTTTTTTTTAATATTACATGGTTACAATGTAATAGTAATGGAGATATTCTAAAAATTAAATTCTCTGGGGGAGAAAAGACCCCACACAGAGCTCTATGTCCATCTCTAGGACTCCCTACATAACAAGGATTACGTAATAATCTGTAATAATGTATAACCTGTTTGACTGAGTCCAGAGGAGGCCATGAAGATGCTCAGAGGGCTGGAGAACCTTGCCTGTGGAAACGTCCTGAGAGAGTTGGGGTTGTTCGGCCTGGAGGAGAGAAGATTCCAGGGATGCCATATAGCACCATAGGACATGAAGGGGATTGTAGGAGAGCTGAAGAAGCACTTTTTACAAGGGCATAGAGTGATAGGACAGGGGCAAATGGCTTTAAACTGGAAGAAAGAAAATTTAGATGAGGTTTTAAAAAGAAATTCTTTACTAAGTGGATGGTGAGACACAGCAACAAATTTCCCAGGGAAGTTTTGGATGTCCCATTCCTGGTAGTGTTCAAGGCCAGGTTGGATAGGGTTTAAGAAACCAGGTCTAATGAAAGGTGTCCTTGGCATGGCAGGGAGGGTGGAACCAGATGATCTTTTAAGGTTCCTTTCCACCCAAGTCATTCTATAATTCTATAAAATTTAATCTGATATTTGCAATACAGAGAAATTATCCAAAACATCAATGTCAGAGACTGTACTTTTTGTGTCTTGACCTTAGCTATCACCTCCCTATTACAACTAAGGACAGAAACAAAGGAAACATCTAAAAATATTTCAGTACTGAGATAACAAAAGAAAGCATCTTAACTGTTTTGGAGCTCTGTCTGTCATAGGGCTCTGTTTCTGCTCTGCTCTTGGTATTGCAACTGGAATATTGGGAACTGGAAGGGGACCTGCCTGTGGCTTTTTTAAAGTGTGTTTTTCTTGTTCTTAGTGGCTAGCTGGATTTTTTTTAAGGATAAGTAGCAGGCACAATATTTCAAATGGAGAGAAGAAAAGCAGCCTACCCACTTGAGTGTAAGTGTAGCTTTTCTCACTGCATCTCCAGTGAGACCCACTTTCTGAAATGTAGGCTGTTGTGCCAGGGCAGATGTGGAATCTGGGAAAATTTCCAGAGAAATAATTGTAAAATGAGGTTCTCAGCATTAGCTGCTGTGTTTACCCTTTTTTCTCTCTTGAATTCTCACTGGCAACACTGAAAACACTGGATGATGGACTGAGAGAATAAATAACTCACAAAAGGCCTCGAAGGCAAACACTGTTTTCCAAACACTTTTAGCCTTCCTTGGAAATCCATAGCCCTTTTTAAAGAATAAGAAAGCTCTTCCACTACTGTTGCACAAATTTACTCTGGGCAAACAGGCCACATGCTAGAAAACTAAAAGTTTAGGCTTTTGCTGTGATGTCTGAGAGGTAGTGCAGTGGGAGTAATTATGTGATTGCTGTGGTTGCTGTGGTAATTCAGTGATTGCTGATGGTACTCAGGGTATTTCCCTGCCTGGCTGGTAGTGCTAATCTATTTTACATATTGTGCTTCTGGGAAAAAAAAAAAATCATTCCTAAATTGATGAGGGAGGTGTTAATGATGGCATTGCCTCCAGCTTTTTGCTTGTGACATCTTACTGATGTTCCTGTCAGTACAGATGGTGCCTGTCAGGTGCCATCTATCTCACCTGTTTGCAATATTAAGAGTTTAAAGAAAAAGCCTCTGAGAAGTGCATTATGTGCAGAGAAGTGCATTATGTACAGGAGATTCCATTACAAAGGATTATTTTGGCTGGTGAAATAGGGAGCTACAAAATGATTGAATTGGTCTGATCAAGATCTGGCAAAAGAGTAAAGCTGAATTAGAGCTACTTTCCCCTTTTTTAGACAGCCAAAATGCACATAAAAACTGAACCTAAGCATTGGATAATAAGCAGAACTGTGAAGAACTGGATTAAATGGTCAGCATTAGCATGATTTCAGACTTAGTAATTTATACAGTTTACAAAATCAAATACAGAAATAGGAGAAATGTTTGTGCTATTTACAGTTTCCAAATTTGAAGTATTTTTTCTCAAAAAAAAGTAGTGAAAATATTCTGAATCCACTATGGTATTCTAAAAGCTGAAAGCAAAAAGGTAGGACAACAGACTTCTCTGAACATGGCAGGGATTAAATATTAACAAGATCATATTGGGATCACTTTATCTTTCACTTCAGTCACCTGGAATTATTAGTGGCAATAGACAGTACTGTAAAACATGATGGCAGTAGTTATCTGACTGGAAGTCTAATGTGCAACATTAAACCTCATTCACAGGAGATTTTTAAACTTTTAATAATCACTCTATGGCTGTAAATGGCAATGGCATTAATGCCTAGAATATTGCAGCTGCAGAAACTAATTACCCAGCTGATGCTGTCAGTATCCACAGCTGTTGGTGTTCCTTATTCTTTTACTACTGGCTTTCCCAAACAAAAATCCCATGTCTTATTGCGGTTCTTCTCTGATTGCTACATTCCCAACTCCAAAATTCTTAGTGTGCTTAATGTTCTTTCCCACATTCACTCCAGTGCAGGTGCATCCATGCCTTTAATTGCCCACTTTCTCTAGCAGTGAATCAGATTTAGTGAGAGAGGAAAGGAAATATCCTAGAGAGAACCTTTTTTTTTCCTGGAGATACCGTTCCATACTGCCAGTCTCATGTCATGTTGTGTAACAGTAATTTCCATAACTATGTAGTTTGCTTGCATATTGGACTATGGTAGGAAACAAATTCTCTGATTTATTTAAAGAATATTTTTAAATACTTTGATTTTTTAGATAAGAGTTGTTTTCATTCATTCTTTACTTCTTTAGATTTTAAAATAGTATAGGAAAAAAGCTCCTAGTTTTGGTGCTTGGCAAAATTTAAGGGAGCAAAGATTGTGATAGGAGAACCATTCCAGCATGGCATCTGAGTTGGGAATGAGAAGGGTCTGGAAGACAAGGACGAAGTGTCAGTATAATATGTGGAAAATTTAGGCAGAGGTGGAAGCAAAAGTAATGTATGTGGAGTTAAACTTCGGCCCCAGGGGAATCAATCATATGCTGGTTTCTTCAGCGGACCAGCATTTCACCAGATTTGATTATGTAATTTTTGCAGCTGTTTTATGTACAGATCAAAATATGCAAAAAAATTGTTTTATGAAAATAGAACAATGAAGAATAAATTATTCATAATTGCTCATTAACAGCTAGAACAAGACATAAATCTAAAAAATATAATGACACAGAAGACCCAGATGGGTTCTTTAGGATAATACATGTTCCTTGATGTAAAAGTCATGGTAGGAATCGAGGGAAATTGTACTGAAAGTGAATATTACACGAGTTAAACCAGAAACTCTCTTCTGATGACTTCCCTGCTTCAAACTGGGCAGGAAGGGGTGTTTGCTGCTAAGTAGAGCTCAACTAGATAAGTCCTAGGCACTTCTGCTTTCTTGTATATATTCTCTCTTTGCTCATTCATCAGTTCCCCATGATCAAGACAGTCCAGAACTTGGTGGATTATTTTTCAGACTTTTTTAAGACTTTGCTTTATACTTCTCCAACCTACAGCTTCTCGATTTTACTTCTACTGTTTTTGCTTTCTTTTTTTTTTTTTTTTTTTTTTTTCACTTTCTTATTTAAATTGAAGTCATACACTCTTTAGAATAGCAGGTATTGTTTACAGGTTTGGGAGTGAGTTTCCTGGCTTCCTCTACTGTCTTCATTAGATCACCTGTCTGTATCTGATTGTATCTGATTTACAGCCTTCCTTCTTTTTTTTTTTTTTCAACTATGTTTCCTTCCAAACTCTAGATTGGACTTCTATTTCTTTTTCCATGTGTCTTAAGGTATCAAAAAGGGAAATAAGAACTACCAATCCCTCTTGGTTGGGAATACACACAAAGAAGCTGAGACCTGAGAAGCTCCCTTGTAACTTTTCAACACAGCTTATCTAACCATTTTTGGGATTCTTCTTCAGCCCAGTCTTCAGACATTCTTCTGTACCCATAAAACTCAATGTCAATATGCTCTTTGGCTGCTTATCCTTATTGCAACAACCCAGGCCTGCCAGGAAGATGTACTGCTTCTCATGGTCTTGGGTCAACCACTAGCAGATTTTAGGATTTTGAACCTCTCACCTGATACAATCTGTATGTTTTGTTGCAGCTTTGCTTGCTCCTACAGAATCTTCTACATCCAGCCCTTAAACATCCTGCCTGAATGCATCAGCCTGTGCCTCTCCCTGCCATTTGAGCAAGCTTTGCTTAAATTTCTTTTTACTTTTAATGGGTACATAATGTATTTTGATAATTTGATATCCATCCACAGTTCCTGGTGGCCATTCTCCCAACATAAGTAATAATTTCATTGCTTGAAAGCATTCCATTTTAATATTGTTGAAACCCCTGCAAATACTGTGGCTGTAGGAACAGCAGAAGTAATTGTGCCTCATTTTATACTTGTGCCTTGACATCAATCTCACTTATGATTTCTCTGTTATCAGAAAAAGACAAACTTTCCCTAGGGTTCTTATTCTCTTATTTTCTTCTTTTAATGAAATCTTGAGATTAAGTTAGTATATGTGATACCTTTGCATAGCTGCTAAGATGCCCCAAAGGACGGAGAGGCAGAAATTGATGTGTACTGAGATGCTGTGAGTATTCTTTCTTTAGGAAACCAAATGAAAACCAGGTAGGGTAAGACTAAAAAGCATACCTGATTTTTATACACCTGTGAGTATTGGCCATTCAAGACAGGTAAGTCCAACATTTCCCTCTATTAATGACTCCAAACACTCAGTTGACCTCGCACACACAGCACATCTGCACAATATGTTTGATGTTGAGTTCCTCTGCACATGAGCTGTGGTCATTTGTTTAGTATTTCCAGAAACTTGACACATCACTGCCAGAATTCAGTACATTACTGGTGAAGCTGTTAAGTACAGATGAAACGGGCTTTCTCATTTCCTTAAAAAGAGTCTGTAAGTACCATGTGCAGAAGAATTCTTCAGTGAATGACCAGTTCTAATCTACTCTGCAAATGCAATTCACTCTTATAGTTTACAGGCAATGAAGTCTTGGGCTAAACAGCAGTGCTACTACAAGAGTTAGGGGTTAAATTTAGTTTAAATCAATTATTGAAATTGTATGGTCACAACTGGTTATTATTATGCCTGTGAATTAAAAAGCCTTTTCATCTTGTTATGGTTTGTTCTCCATACTGTAGCACAATAAGAAGGGTGGTTAAAATGACCTTATAACATTATTATTTGTTTCTGTGGTGGTGGAAGTCTTGACTATTTAATCCTAATAATTTAGCTGAAAAGTACCTCTCTGTGACCAGACTTTGGCTGTCACAGTGTGTGATTTGCTTCTCTATGATTTCCTGATACTGTATTAATAGGAAATTTTTGTTCTGTAAGGATTCTGTAATTTTTTTTTTTCATTCATGATTTAGTACAATCCACACAAGGAGAGCTCTTAGAGATTAAAGATGGTCCAAAGAATCATCTCTGACAACATTTAAAGTGAGTGTAAGCAAATCTCTTTGTTTAGAGATGTTTCCTCCTTTTTGTTTTACTAAGAGAACTCCAAAGAATTTATTTGACACATTCCTATATAAAGTTTGTCAGCTTTTATGGCTTTTATTTCTGGGAAAACAAATTGTTTGCTCTCTGAGAAATAAGGTGTTTTGTAGAGAGCCAGCCTGTTCAGAGAAAAACTTTGAGACATATGGTCTTTTAATTACTGAGTTTTAGTGCTTTTACTTTGGAAGTGCATTTTCAGCTGAAAAATTGCTTCATTTTGAATGCATTTAAAATTCAACAGAACAATGTGAACATGCAGGGATTTTTTGGGGGGTGGGGTGTTTTTCTATTTCTATATTTTGCTTTTTTATTTTCAGATCATAAGTTTTTACTGTATAATATTCACTTTTCTTGTTGGAAAGGGAAAAAGAATCATAAGCAACAGCTACGGTTTTTAAAAGGATTGCCAAGTTCAAATGTGTGACTGTGTGTACCTTGTTTTCCAACTTGCAAAGCTAAGTACTCTCTCCCCACAGCATTCTGCCAGCTGTGCAAACAGCTGCCTGGTTACTGTGTATGAATGATTTAATGCCCTCTGTGTGTTTGCATGAGTAGTTGTATTTTTAAAAAGGACATATCAAGCTGGCAAAATCTATTTTGATGCCAAGCAGGAAAGGTCAGTGGAGGGCAGTGAGGGTGTATCTGTTTTCTAGGCTGTGCCTCTGTAGCTAAGCTGTCATGTCCAGCCCCTCTGGTTTAGTGATGTGTGTGCCTCCCTGTCCCACAGTTATGTTTAAAGGGATCCAATCCAAAGCTGTCTGAAGTCCCGAGGCTCTGCATTACCAGTGGCTGATTGAACACATCACTGCTGTGCAATTTGCTTCTAAAACCAAGAGTGTGGGTGTTAAGACTTGCAGTGCTTTAGATGTGAAGACATGAGCATTACTTAAAAGTACCAAAAGGGGCTGGTTCTTGGTAAGAATTTCCCATTGTGTTTCCTGATCCCTGCCCTTGTTAGACAATATCCAAATGCACAACATTCAGGCAGCTTTCCTGGGCAGGGCTGACTTCTGTTCTCCCCCACAGACACCTTCACCTGAGATGGCTGTTCTTTGATGCCCACAGCCTGTGCCCAGCCAGCACACAATTAAAGCTGAGCCATCCCCTCTCATCCTCTCAGCCCTCAGCAGAGCTTTAAGAAGCAAAACTCTTGCACTGTCTGTGGCTCTGAGAAGTGGTAATTAGTGAAGGAGCAGCAGTGGGAAAGTCTGCAAGAGCCAGGGAGAAATCAAAGGCAGGAAACTTTCTCCCATCCTTCTTAATATCTCCACATCTTTAGATTTCCCTGCTTTCTCCTATCTAATGTCTCCTCAAGACAGGTTTAGCACTGAATTTGTCTTTCTCTTTGCTATTTAGCACTGTCATGGAGCTCAGTTGCTCCAGGCAGCACCACAGCAGCCTCAGCTGCCCTGAGTGTATTCCCTTCCAGCTCCAGCCCCAGCCTGCTCGCTGGTGGGGTGGGGTGAGGAGCAGAAACATCTGGACTTGCACTGCTCAGCAATAACAAAAACATTGCTGTGTAATCAACACTCTTTTCAGCACAAATCCTAAACAAAGCCCCGCACCAGCCACTCTGAAGAAAAGTAACTTTATCCAATTCAAAACCAGCACAAGCAAACAGATGTTAGCTGGCTACATATGATGAATAAACTAAATGTAAACAACATTTAGTCTCTTCATATTCCTTGCCCAGAGGCTGGAAGGGAAATTCATCTATAAAGACATATTCTGAAACCAGCAACAGTTACACCTGAAATTCTAAAATCCAGTACAGTTACCTCTGGAGAATTTTCATAGACTTCACTAGAGTTTTACAGCAAAACATGCCACATTTGTTCAAGAACACCTTCCTCTATGCCTCTGTGTGTTACACAACCCTATATAGGACATGCTATACTGAAAAGAAATTCTGTATTATCTCCAAGAAATGCACAATTAGGCCTATAAAAATATGTCCATGTATTCATATGTTTCTTGTCCTTTTCCTCGCATATATTTCTTATTGCATTTCTTGCTGGCCCTAATCCAGCAAATATATGTAGATCCCTTATGTTAATGGGATGCTTATTGAAACTAAATAATGCACATGCAGGCTTGTCAAATCAACTCTGCAGCTTTGTAGGTTTCTCAGGCTTTCAGCTGTCTCCTGCAGTCACACTGACATCCTTTATCACTGCTCCTAAAACTGGTTTTAAAACCAGAAAAACTTAAAAAGGGAAAATTCTAGTGATGCTAGTAATTACTATTATATATAGTAAACTTTAATGATTTCCAAAATGTATTGGAATTTGTAGATATTCATCAGCTTGCCGAAAAAATTCTTGATATTGACAATATTTTGATTCTTTTTTCCCTCAGGCAACCTGGAAATTCTTTATATGTGCAAATAAACATATACATATATATGTGTGTGTGTGTTTGAGGAAAGTCTTTATATAGTCTTGATTTTGTTTTCAGTAAATATGTAAACTGATGTTAATATTATTTGTCCTTTTGCTGTTGTGTCCTGCTGTCATTCACAAATCTATCAGTCTATCTAAAAATTGTTCATATTTCTTCTCTTTGTTAATATTATTTCAAAATTGAGAGTGAAACTAAACAATAATTTCAAATATTAATATGGTCTTATATCTTTGTTGTGGTCTCATTTTTTTTTCATTTATTAGAGAAGAATATATTAAAACTTGCATGATGAAGGATTGCAGACAAGTCTGTGATGTTAAGGAGTGAATGGATCATTAGGCTTCCCTGAGACTTTATGCATCTCTTAAAGTGACCAGATTTATAGAACATCTGTTAAAGGACCATTAAGTAATCCACCTAGACTTGTTATTAATAGAGACTTTTATAGTTACCTCTTTAATTAAAAATATGTTTCTGGGGATCATAGTCACTGCATTGATTAAAGTAGCTTCTGTGAGAAATTTAATCAATATTAAAAAAAAGAAAAAAATAAAAATTAGGTTTAGCCACCTCACTGATTTTCTTTGGCATGGAAAACTTGAAATTATCCAAAAGTTACTGGACACTGTCAAATACTTTTGATTAATCTTGTCAAAAGAATTTGAGAAATTTGATTATTATTGTTATACACTTACCCATAGAAAGGTGATAACAGAGAAAAAAGGATCCTTGTTTCTGAAACAATTCTCTGAAAACATGAAAATTCCTGAGAGAACAAATAAAAAATCGCTCTTTTGTGTGAATGTCTGTGAGAGTTATTGAGGTTTGCAGGTGGATTAGGCTGCAAATTAAATTAATCTGATTAAGATCAGGGGAAAATGCAGTGCTGAAGTAGATTGGTAATGCTGCCTTCTTTGACCACAGTTGGCAATTGTTCATGGGAAAACACTGTTGAGTCATTAATTTTTACAGCTAAATATGAATATATAAATATATGCATACTGCATATACATAAATAAAATAGACTCTGTGCATATATTTAGATATTTACATAAATGTATAAAATGTTTCAAGAAGCCCAAAATGTGGACTAATGCCTGTAGTAAATGTAAAATTAATAATTAAATGAATTGTATTAACTGAGTTCTGCTGCTGCAGATTCTCTGTTCTATAGTCATAGGTGCTTCACTTCTATTGGGAAAGGGAGAATTTCAAGTTTCATCATCTGACCTGAAAGTTTCTTTAGGGACTGTCTTTGCTCTTTAAAAAAAATGCTATCAAATTATTTTTGGAGACTGTCATTGCTTCAGCAGAATGCAAATGAAGCCTGTGATTAAAGGATTGCTCTGCTAAAGCCAAGGTCATTGGCAAACAGAACCACAAAAATTGAGGGATTGGCAAAAAGATGATGGCTTTTTATCTCAGAGAAGAAATACAGAAACAAAAGTGTCGTGAGGAGAGGTATTTTTCTGAGAGCATCTTGTGCTTCTTTGAAATGAAAGCAAGTAAGAAAACAGACACATCACAGCTCAATAACTTCTGCTACTTATTGCATCTTGTCTCATTTTGCATTCTGAGTCTTAAGAAGAGCTTCTGGTAGTGTGTATTCACACTTCTTGGCAGTCTGTTGTGGCAGACATTATTATGCAATGAGCTGTATAGAGTTCATTCAAAAGATGGAGTGAGTTAGCACATCTTTCTCCTTGCCCTTTGCACACACTCTGAAACAAAAATTTGGATCTTCTTACAAAATTTCCGTGAATCATGGAGTTTGATTTGTGTATGAATATTCTTTATTGCCTCTTTTAAGCTATTAGGGTACACTTGGGTCATTGCCTTTGTTGAAACATTAAAAAACAGTCGGCCCTTTTCTACACGTGATGTATCCATGATTGTCCAAGATGGGAGACTATGGCAGGTGATGCCCTGGACAGCTGTGATCTGAACTTGTGACACAGAAGCCTCCCTTCCAGACTCCAGGACCCAGCTTTAAGGAAAACAGCAAACAGTGCAAATTACAGCACAGAGTGGAAGTGCCTAGCAGCAGAGCTCATGAGTTTTGAGATTTTCCTATTCAGCTCACTTTCTCACAACATGACAAACTTCTTACTGTAATTTCATGTCCCTGGGAACGAAGGCTTTAGCAAAAATGCTGAACATAACCAGACTTGTCATAAAACAAGAGTTGGCAATATCATGAACAATTGCATTGCTTTGAGCAAGCAAAGCAGAGAACACAACAGCAGTTGCTTAAACAGGCCTATTAATCTTTAAAAGTGTTCCTGGATGCAGGTAGGAGCTTTCTGGCTAGTCTTAAAACAGGGAGTTATTTTTCTTGTCAGAAATTTTAACATTCAAGAGAGTTTTTAAAAGTCTTTTTATGGTGCATTTTAGTGTCATCAGAGTCTGGGATAAACCTTTAAATTTAGGCTCTCGTGTGTTTATTTCCAGCATAGAATTTATTTCCTTGCATAGCAAGAGATGTTATGGTACTCCTATAGTTGAGATGGACAGACAAAACACAGAACCCACCAGAAAGGAAGAAAAATACTAAAATTAACTGTACTATTGTTACAGCATTATATTCTTAATCATGCCTTTATCCCCATGCTTTGTCTTTGTTCACAACCACTGTGAACAAAATATGGTTATTTAGATAGTAACAAAGTTAAATCCTGTTTTAGCTAGAGGCTACATTGCATCTGTTCCTCATATGGGCTTATGTTGGGTTTTGGGGTTTTGGCACAAACTGTGTCCTCTATTTCCATGAATTTCATAGTGACATTAAAACTAAAACTCGATGGAAGGTTTGTGATATTTGAGTGTCCATAGCACAAGACAAAGTGCTGTAAAGAATTAGTACTTTTAGTACAACCAACCCAGGTCAGACCTCTCCACTTTAACACTAGAAAAATCCAGTTCCCATCAACGCTGCAAGAGTCTTCTCCATTTCATTAAGCAGTGTATTTCTTGAATATTTAGAGACTATAAACATAGTGAGGTACTCAGCACATGAGTCTGATCCTGTATGCTTAAATGAGAAATATTAAATAAGTAAAAATAATAGGAATAATTTTTAAGAAATATTGTAAACAATATAAGATAGTGTGGGAAAGAGTTTTCTGTAAGTGTTGTGGTAGCTTATTTTTGAGGCATCAAATTTTAATTTTGTGAATTTCAAATGTATGAATGACTCTATAGGGATCTCAGTTTTGCTCAAAACAGTAACAGCAACAACAAAGCTAAAATGTTCTTGCTGAGCCTTGAAATTGTTTTATGCTATAAACTCCTTTTTCAAATGCTTGTAGTTTATAAACATTTTGGGCAGATTTTTTTATGGCCCATATTATACTGTTTTCCCATTTTTGTGCACCAAGATGTTTCAAGCCTTTTTAACCTTTCCCATCTATCTGGCCCGAGATATTTTCCTACATCATTGGTATAGGTGGCTGTACATGGCTTGCCAAAGACGTTTCTAATTCTTCTCTCTGTTACATTTCCGTCCTGCCTTGCTTCTTCATTTCAGTCAAAATCAGGCCTGGCTTGAGTGAGGGACATGCCAATCTGCACAAACCTTTTGGCTTTATGCAAACCCTTGTCATATTCTCAGTCTTCAAAACTCAAAGCAGTGCTCAGAGTTTGGCATCACTCCAAATCGGTGTTCTGTCATAGCTCTGGATCATCAGAGGTTATAGTGAGAGCAATTTTCAAACTAAGTGCTCAGCTTAATCACATGTCAAGGACTCCACTGAAGCGCAACAGCTTTTCTGGGCAGTTGTAACTTGTTTGTGTTCATGTTGAATTTCCTGTGACAAGTGGTGGGTAAGACTCGTATTGATCCAATCACCCCATCTCAGCTGCTTTTTCTTTGTGTATTGAGGCTTTTCCCTGCCATACTCTGTTACCTCTCTAGGCTGTTTCTCAGACAGAGAGACTGCAACAAAAGGGAGATTGAACAAGAAAAAGACGTGGAGCTGGGATTTGACCGTGGATCTGAATATTGCCAAAGATCAGAGCTCATCCTCAGGGGCAACAAGCTTCAAAAACAGCCCCTTGCTAGTTCTCCTAATTTTTCTTGCAACTGATACTAAGACTGCATGAAGAAGACAGCAGTATGCTTCTCTTGTTGACTTGCTTTCTAAAGACATTCTACTGTATTCCACTTTTCTAGTAAGTTTGGTAAATCTAATTTTAAAATTGCTTGCTTTGCAAAAGAGTATACAGATCCCTGAGCATGTAGCAAATAAAGCAATGCAAGTAAACTTTTTATAACATAGGTAGATCATCTCCCTAATTTCCAAATGAATTTTCCAAAATTATTATGTTCACTTGTAAAAAATAAAATCTGGCAACACTCTCCACAGTTGAAGGAATAAAATTAGTAAAAGGAGAAGGCAGTACTTGGTAAACTTAACTCATACTTTTTTTTTTGGAGGATTGTAGATGTGGAGGGTAGCCTGTTGGCAAATGGTTAAAAAGTTTTGTAGTGCAGACAGATTTGGGGAAAAAATATTAGGCTTATATGGAGATCTTTCTCTGTAGTCATGGTCTGATGCCACTCTGTGAAGTAATCTCTGTCAGTGGGAGCCATGAGCCTCTAATCACACCAACCAAAAATTACTTTGCCTGTGTACCTCTTTTAACCATTCTCAGCCCACGATGATGGGGTTACCTCATTGTCTGTGTCTGAAGATTTTGATACTGTGAATTTTCTCTTTTAATGGTAATAAAGTTAGGTGTATCACAGGATTGCTCTGGTTTAGTGTGCCTTGCTAACACAGAGATCAATTTGCTATGTCTTGTCTGACATCCAGTGCAGACAGATGAATAGCCCCAATAGAGTTTACTCATAAGCTTCAATTTAAGAATGTTCTTCATGTCATTTATTCTCCAGAGTGCTCAGGATGAGGCGAAGATGCTGGATGTATCATATCTTGAGCAGCCTGGAATCAGCATGGTTCAGTGTCCTATCCCATTAGCAGCTGAGTGGGTTGCCACAATTATTCAGTGGGCTACCTTCAATCTCTAGCTCATGGAATAGGTAAAAGCCATCAGTGTAACACTGAGGCAAGAGTTTAAATTAAAAACCACCAGGAAAAAAAATTAGTCAATATTCAAAAATTGTCATCCCAATAAAGACAACGTGGGAGCTAGTGATGCAAAATTCCTCATTTGGAAATGGGAAAAGGCCTTCTTCAGTATTGTCTGCCCAGGCCTTCAAAACTGTTTGTTCAGCAGTAGCAAGAGGAGATGTAATGTAACTGGTCACACACAGAGCAAGCTGGAATCAGAACCTGTTGTTTCAAGTAAAAGCAGGAGGGTGATGCTGCCAGTGGGGGTCTTTGGCTAATAGCTGATTGTCATGTTTCCAAGTACTTGCACAATTAGAGGATTTCATTAATGCTGGGACACATCATTTGTATCTAATGAGGATCAAGGTCTCCTTGAGATTAGATACTAAGGAATTTGTGTGTCCCTTGTCCCTGCCAACAACCCTGCATCTTAATTACAAACATAATTGGGTCTGGGGAATTGCAAGGAAATGTGCTAGTCCTTTTCTAGCATTATGCATATAAACTTTTATTACCTGTTGAGCAAGTGGTGATTGAAAATCTTTTCTCCTCACTGCTTAAACAAAATATGTGTAGCAAATCAGAACAGAGCATCCTTGTTACACTTAGGAAATGGAATGGGAATATTTAATGCCTCAGCCTAATGTCCATTTATAATAAGCAATATAGTATGTATCAATAAAATAAAAAGGCTAGGTACCACACAAGCAACAATAAAGTCAAGACCTCTAACATTGTGTTTTGCCAGACCTTTGTGCTCTTTCACTTGTCTATAAAATTTCAAGTGTTGACTGCTGTTTTCTGAAGGAAAAAAGGGATTTTCTTCCATCCTGCTCAAAGCACTGTTTTTGTTATACTTTTCCTAAGAGTGTATTTTTAAATTCCAGCAAGGAGTGAAAGAAATAGAAAATAACATGTCATAAAGCAGAAGCATACACTGAAAGAACAAATAGCTGTGGTGGTAATCATGTCACAGCATAATATTTGTTTGTTATGCAAGGCAATCTTGGTGCATTGGGTTTTCTCTGTGGAGTTTCAATGCCTCCTTTTTGTTTTCTTTAAACTAGTGATTTTAGGTAGTCCTAATTTCTCATTAATTTTTTTGTGTTGTTGTTATAGATACTGTGTGTAAATTTCACACAAATAAATGAAAGGAACATCATACCTGTTATTACTCCGTAGTTTCAAAATAAGCCATCTTATGCTATTTGTTGAATTTTTCCTAGATTCACCATCTAAAAATTGAATCAAAAAAATCACAGGATTCTTTGGATCAGAAGGCACCTTCAAAGATCATCTAGAACAACCTCCCTGCTATGGGCAGGGACATCTTTCACTAGAACAGGTTGCTCAAAGCTCTGCCCGATAGAAAATGTCCAATTGAAACCAAGTGTAGAATTTAGGCAGACATAATGAAATTAAACATTATCCCCAAGCACTTGGAAACAGCATTACTCAGACTCACAGGGATTACATCTCACCTTAAAAGAATGTATCTGCCATAGCAATGATTTCCAATAATAATCAAAATTAATCCTTGGGCTGACAGCCAACACAAATCCTATATATAGTTTAAAGGCTTAAAATGCTGTAGACAGTGAATTGGGACTCTACATCAGTAAAGTATGATTATGGGGCTGATCCTATACTCAGGAGCAAACTTCTTACCACAGATTGGAGTATTGCTTTAATGCTGACTAAAAAAGGGAGGAGTAGAGATGGGATTTCACTTTCCTGTGTCACTTCCCTAAGTCTCACAATTTTCCTGGAATACCTGTTACCTGTGTTCTGTCCCCTCTCTGTTCATGGTGTCTATCTGAGAGGTCATCAGCTGAGGAAGTATAGTTTATCTGCTGATGTGTGGTAATAAAGTCAAGATACATGCTCAGAAGGGAGAAATTTTACATCCATTATCGAAATTTCAACTTTTAAATGAAACCCAACTGGGTCAGTTAGAAGGACAACTTGGTTTCCCTTGTACAGAGCCTGAAAGAATCTCTTGCTTTGAAGCAGCAGCATTTTTTTCCTACGAAATAAGCATTTGAATTGTCACTGATGATTAAACATTTTATACAATTTTTTTTAATATGAAAAATTGGAAGATAGTAAGTGATTTATTGAAAAACTTTGGGCATCTGCTCGTACTTTCTGAAAAATCTTAACTTTCATTTAACATGGTGCTGAAAATAAGCCCCTTGGGCTGCAGCTTTTCCAGCATGCTCAGAGTTTCCAAGCTGTGAATTTACGAATACCAAAACACTCTCAGGAGTTCACTGATATTTAAAACCTGATCATCCCAGCAAAGAGTCTTTGAATTTTCTATAGTTCTGTAAATGATGGCAAAGATACAGGTTAATTTTTTTAATGCTTGTTGCATTTGACTCACTTTACGGATTAAGAATCTCCAAGTAGTTAGTGAGAAGTGTTTCAGCTGCTAAAAAAAAAAAGTAAAAATTGATTTTTCTGTTGTCAGGCTTTCTTATATTGATTAGCAGCTTAACATTTATCAGCTTGAAGGGCTTATGACTGCCATTTTGTGAAGTGATATTTCAGAGGTCAAGCTAATGCACCAAGTGGTTTTGTTTGCATTTCTAAAACTGATCCTTGCTGGGCCATCATTATCTGCTTTTACCTGCTTTGAGAGCTCAGGACATAGTACACAAAGTGAAAAGCAATTATGAAAATCTCCTCTTTTAGACTTTATCCAGAATTTCTGAAGGAGAATTTATTTTTAAAAAGGTAGCAAGTGCTGTGATGACTTTTTGGTTGGCTTGGGTTTTTTTGGGGTTTTTTGGGGGGGATTTTTTGGGGGGTTTTTTGGTTTTTTTTCTGTTTCCTTTTTACCTGAATCACCAGGAGCCTCAAAATGTGAACATGACCATCATGCAAGCAATTTTTTTTAATCACCCCAAGAGCCACACATAACAGTATTCCAGAAATGAAAGATTTTATTTATAAAATATTTTATTTACTGTTCATATGCAAAATGTTACATTTTACATGTGTTGGCCAAATTTATCAAGCTGTTTCCCGATGTAATTTTGTCATTGGCTGTGAACTAGCCAAGTATGAATACTGTAACAAAATATAATTTTAAAAACATAAAGACAAAAAACAATAAAGGATAAATAAGCCTTCAAGAGCAAAGGAAGATGTGACACCAACACCATGGGCGTCACAATTTATTCCCACAGTTGTGATAACAAAGTGTTACCTCACAATATTTGATACACACGAACCCAGCAATCCACATTCCTTCTTAGCAAAGGCTTTCTGAGCTAGGTTAGATGGAATATGTGTGTGCTGCTTGACAACTGGCATTTCTTTGAGTTGACAATCTTTAAAAGCACTTGATTACACTGTGCAATCTCTGGCATTGTTGTACAAAGAAAGCCCTCCCTGGCTGTTTCTTGTGACTCTATATTTATGATTATATTTTCATTAAACTGTGTTGCTTGTCAGCTTCTTATTTCACAAGCTGTTTTCATGTTGCAGCTGAAAATTTTCTGAACCAGTATCAAGGATTGACATGCAAAGTCAAAAGACAAATGGCTCATCAACTCGAAATAATGCATTTGGAAATCTAGCAACTCTGTATTTAAAGGGTAGAGAAGTGGTGGAGAAAAAATCAGCAGATCACAAAGGCAGACTTCTTACTGATAACCAAGATATAGTTAAGATGGCAGGATTTAATTCCCATGTTAACTTTCAGGTGAGGCCAGAATGAAGGCAATTAACAAAGGAAAATAACAAATTAACTACTTCTGCAGCTGGAATCTGGACTGAATTTCCCTTTGGTTGGGGTAGAAGTAAATAGCCAAAGACAGGACATATTTGTAGGATGCAAAGGGCAAAGTGGTGTCAAGGCAGTGCTCACAACTGTCATATATGGAAGGCAGGGGTATTTTGTGGGCACATGGCTGACAGTTTTGCAGACATTTTTTACTTGGAGTTCAGAATGAGAATCATGGGAACATAAATCTGAATTAATTATTTAAAGTAGCAATATTATATTGATAATTTACACTCTCATTTATCTCCAGTGACGAGGCTTGGGTGTTTTTTGCATTTAAATGGCATTCATTCAATTTGAGTGTATTTTAATTTTTTTATGCACATATTTTTTTTTATACATGACCTGAAGAACCAAATGTTTTGTTAATTCAAATGAATTGTCTTGCTTGTACTTCATAGGTAAGCTCTTATAAAATTTTTAGTAAATTAGTAGGTTTGCCACTTTGCTCCACGTGGAAGTGGTAAGAGGTTTACTAAAATGCACAGACGTATGCATCCTGTGTGGGTTAGAGTGCAACCAGTACTCATCTGGGTAGGTTTAATATCTGAGGTGGAAGATTATTTGAGTGTAGAGAACTTACTGCTTTTATTTTAAACACAGATCAGTTCACCAGTGTGGGTCCGTTATCTAAGCTGAGAAGTTGGTAATCTGGATGAGAGGCAGAGGGAAGAAAAGAGAGCAGGGTGCTTGGCTGGAGACATCTCATTTGAATCTGGTGATGGAAGTCATCAAATATGATGTAAATTTCATTCAGGTTGTCTCCAGTACCATGGGGTAAAACTGGTTCGATTGTCTGTTAAAAAAAAAAAAAAAAAGAACAGTCCTTAAGTGATCTTCTAATAAAGTAACATTGAAATTGCTTTTCAGGTGATAAGTCCAAGGGAACATGTGTTTGTACAGTACCTGGTAGGATGGTTCTTATGCAAGGCAGAAATTCCTGTGCACAACTGCAAAATAATCAAGGAATATTCGCCATTTCCTCTCTCCACTTCAACATTGTACTCTCATGCTAGAATTATTGGGGGGACGATTACGGATAATTACCTCATTGCCTTCATGATAGAAAAGTTCTTTTATTTCCCCTTTCTTCACCCTAAAAATGAAAACTGAAGTGTGTTCACAGTTTTTGCCCTCCCTCTCCTAGGAGACGGATCTCATGACCTTTAACATCTCCATGCACCGCTCCTGGTGGCGGGAGCACGGGCCCGGCTGCGTACGAAGGGTGGTGCGTCCTTCTTCCCCTGGCGTCCTGGAGGATTACTCCTACGTCTCCGTGACAGGCTGCATCATTGATTTCCAGTACCTAGAGGTCATTCACAGCGCTATCCAAATACTCCTCTCCGTAAGTTCACGGTTCTTTTCCTGCTGGGAATCCATCGGTTCTTTCACGCAAAGCCTGCTCTTGCTGCATGTTCTGGAAAGGGAGTGGACTGGGTGATGGATGGCTGCAGAGCGTGGTGGTGTTCGCAGGGGTCCCAGGATGAGGGAAGAGATGACAATCTTGACTCCATGTTTAAGAAGGCTGATTTATTATTTTATGATATATATTATATTAAAACAAAATGATATATTGAAACTATACTAAAGAATAGAAGAAAGGATTTCATCAGAAGGCTAGAAAGAAAAGGAATGGAATGATAATAAACTCTTGTGACTGACCAGAGAGTCTGAGCCAGCTGGACTGTGACTGGCCATTAATTAAAAGCAACAACATGAGACCAATCAAAGATGCACCTGTTGCATTCCACAGCAGCAGATAATTATTGTTTACATTTTGTTTCTGAGGCTTCTCGGCTTCTCAGGAGAAAAATTGTAGCAAAAGGATTTTTCATAAAATATGTCTGTGACAGCAGAGATTTTTAATTGTGTTTTGAATTAGAGAATTATATACACATTACTAAAATGTGCACTGTTCCTTTCTTTTCTTATATCTCTTCAAGTTCTGTACAGACCTAATACCCATTCTGGCCGCAGTTGGGATAAGTGGAAATTAACTTGAGTGCTTGGCTCTCATTCATTGAGATGTAGAGCAAAGCAAAGCAGACTTGCCCAAAATTAATTTGCCAAAACCTTTTTGTAGTTCACAATCAATGATGCCATTTACTCAGCCCTGATTGTAAATGTATTTTACATGATATGTAGCTAAGTTTCTTCCCAGACTCAGCTATGGATTGATCCTTGAAAAAGGTGAAAAAAAAATGTTAGGAATTAAAGTATGTGTTTATATTTAACCATGTAATTCTTTCTCTCCTTGAACTCTGCATTATCAGAACACTCTACCTCCATTGTCCACATTTGTTGCAGCACCAGTCAAAAAATGAAATTACAAGAAGATGTTGTAAAAGCCTGCAGTGCAGGGAAGTGCTGGGACTCGA
This sequence comes from Melospiza melodia melodia, assembly GCF_035770615.1. Classification (NCBI taxonomy): domain Eukaryota; kingdom Metazoa; phylum Chordata; class Aves; order Passeriformes; family Passerellidae; genus Melospiza; species Melospiza melodia. Next base: position 137,660,075 of record NC_086194.1, read on the forward strand.
TCAGTTTTTTTGGGAGCAACAACCCAGTCTTGGCCACAGTTTTTCCTCTTGGCTGCTTCTGCTTGTGATTAACAGGTCGTTTGGCATGAGCTGTGTGTGATCTTCTAGAAGCGTTAGCTCTTTCTTTTCATAGCTGTGGGTAGTGCAGTGCAGCTGGCAGACTCTGACTGGCTGCGCATAGGATCGATCACCCCAGATATCCAGGGTTACATCTATAGGTATATCTCAAAATATACCTATTTTGGGAACATAAATGCTCGTGGCTCATGGCCCTCACGATGACCCTGTTAGACAGTGGGACAAGAGGTGCAGTCTGCAGTCCGCACCCGCTAGTCAGGTGAGGCACCTGGTCTGCGCAGCCAGAAGGGATGCATATTTCTGGTCTGTTCAGTATTTCAAGCTGTTTTACTAACAATCTGGTATATACTACCACTTGCAAAGTAAAAGGCATCTGTGGAATAAATCTCACTGGTTAATTTAAATTTGAAATTATTTTTAAATTATTTTTAAATTCAGCTGTTTGTTGATCACAGGAAATGTTTTTTGCACTTATCAGTGCAGTACAGTTCTGTCAAATGGCAGGAATACAAATATTAATATTCAAATATTAGAATAAACACAATTAATATATACAAACTAAAAATATTGAATATAAAAATTGAGAAATTCTGTAATAATTAAAAATTGAAAGATGTAACTGGCCTGTTCTTTCTAAAGAACTGACTGATTGCTGTGCTGGATTAAATAAAAATTCAAAATTTTAATTAAATTAAAAATTTAAAATGTGCCCAGAACTTATGAGGCATGACTGTGAATTAAATAGTTTCCCATTTCAGATAGTGCTTTGAATTATATAAACAATGCTAAAATTAAAATACTGTACAAAATGTGAGGTTTTCCTCCAGTTTTACTATCTTGCTACGCCATCCGTGACATGTTATGATTAACATACCATGAATCTGTACTTCAGTTTCCATTCTGAATTGTAAGTTATGCTTGTTTCATGTACCATGCCACAATAGAGAAGTCACCACCTGGATTATCAAATAATTTGCAGTTTTCTCCCATTTCTGAATACTACTGGCTTAAGGAAGTTCCCATCCATTTTGGATGCATAACTTCTTTTCCTAATTGGAGTACCAATTTCAGTTGTTAGTTAAAAGGTCATTTCGGTTGTCTTTTCAAAGGACTGGAGAACTGCATGTAGATCATGAGATAATTTTTTTTACCTTTTCCTAGTAGCTAGTCCCAAAAGCATACTATTCCTTTTTGGACCTTACTATCTACTTAGTTTTCTTAACATTTTTATGAGGCAATAGTAGTGTAACAAACCATTTTACAGTGTAAAAAACTTCCTTGGCATAACAAATCATTTTACCATGCTAAGCTTTGTCCAAATGACTGGGAATACAAACACTTCCATTTGGTAGGGAGTTAGAGCCTCTGAAAGAAGAAACACCTCCGAGGGGTAAGTACTGGATACCTGTCGAGATATATAACTCACTAGCAGCATTTTTTAAAGGTGACTTTTGTTTCTTTTTTTAACTGGTATAGTTTTATATGCAGAGAATGCTGCAGCTGCAGTTACATTAAACCCTGCTTCAGGAAATAGGCTTAACATCTATTTATTTAATTTTAACACGGTAAAGCTATTTTTACATCTGCTTTTTAGTTGTTTCTAAATATATATTTTAATTGATGAACCAGTAACTTTGTATCTCATCCTGATTCTGGGTGCCTATGTAAGTAATTGGTAGTTGAAGATGTTAAACATTTCTTTAACTTGAGGGAGAATCAAGAGAAGTATGAGAGAATGGGATGCAATTAATAGTAAAGAATAATTATAGTAATTTTGTGTTTAAAATCTATATTTATTTGCTGTAGGGCATAATAGATATATTATTTTGATGAATAAATTCTTCTGCACAACACCTTTAAAATGCAAGACAGAACATCATTACAGAACCCTCAATTTTCAGGGAACAAATTAATAATGCAGTCAAAATTGTGACAGCTTAGCATCTTTGAGAAGAAGATTTCATACAATTTTTGTTGTTATTTGGAAATAGTTAATGCACACTGAGAGTATTAAATGCCAGGTACACGCTGGCTTCAATAGCCTGAACATTAAAAAGTTCTCCAAGTTGTTGCAGAGAGATTTGTATTAGACCCAGAGCCTGATATGACATTAACACAGTGCAGCACAAAGCCCCAAGCCAGGGTTCACTGTGCTAACTCTGGAATTAGCAGCCACATGACTTCATCAGTGCTGAGGAAGCAAAATTAATAAATTTTGGCAGAGCAATGGGCTGACACAACTACATGTTTCTGGGCCAGGAGACATTACTTTCATTCAATGCTGCATTGGACAAGGTGAAGTTACTTTTCCTTCCTTTCTCATCAAGGTATAGAAGGATAACCTAAAATCCAGACCACTGAAAACTGGGGGAAGCAAAGAAAGTGAAAACCCTAAGCCTAAAAACATGCAAAACATGCAAGCTCTTTGGCATGTTGATGCAAATTCAGGATATTTTGAAGGAAGCTTCTGGTTTACTTTGTAGCTGTCCATCTGCTGCCTCTCATGAGTGTCAATTATTGTAACCCTCAGGCTGCCTGCTGGACCTACAGAGGAGGAACAGCCACAAGAAACCCCCAAACCCTCTCTTGCAGAGCCATGTATAAATTCAGACAAATATGTAATACAGGGAGATTAACAATACTGATTTTTTTTCCATGGTGAAGTAAAAGGCACTGAGCATATCTGCCTAAGGTAAAGTTATCAGCAGTGGATAGCTTATCACATACACTGCCAAGCACAAAACACACATTAAAATAGAAAAATACATTATTTTCTACAGAATATAATGAAGTTGTAATATCAGAAATATAAGAAAAAGCACTCCTGGTAGCCAAATTTGGAATTGGATACTGTGGTCACTGTGAGCAGAGTCACCATCTGCTAAAGTGTACGTCCCAAAAAAATACCTTCCCAGTGCTTCTTTCAGCTCATGAATTTGTAAATGTTGAATGCTTTCCCTAAGAGGCAACGGGCTTCTACAGCAGCTTCCAACAGTGTCTGAATGCTCAGTAAAATGTCTGCCACTAGTAGAACAATTGCAATCTCTGTATCAAAAAATCACTCAGAAGGGATGGGGTGGGAGGGTCATCTGATCCAAGCCCCCTGACCCTTAGCTGGGTGCACCTAGAGCAGCCTCCCCAGGACTGTGAACAAACAGCTTCTGAATATCTCCAAGGAGGGAGACTCCACAACTTCCCTGAGCAACCTGTGCCTTGGCTTGATAACCCTCACATTGAAAAAGTGTTTTCTGGTGTTCAGAGAGAACCCTCTGTGTTCCAGTTTGTACCCATTGCCCCTGGTCCTGGCACTGGGCACCACTGAGAAGAGTCTGGCTCCATCCTCATTGCCTGCTCCATTCAAGACCTGGGAGAAGGGCTGCAGCTGAGGCTCAGCAGTGCTGACCAGAGGGACAGGATCACCTCCCTTCATCTGATGGCAGTAGTCTGCCCTATGCAGCCCAAGTTCTTTCTTAATTTTCTATAAAAATGGCCCCTACCTGCCCAAAAGATTCATAAATATTGATATAGGTTGATGCTAAATACTTTTAAAAATCTACTCGTTAGTATTCTTAGACTTGTCATCCATACATTTGCTGGGTTATCCTGGTTTAATTAACCAGATATGATGATTTCAAATATTTTGAATTTTCATTATTGTTATTATTATTCATAATAATAAAATCATTTGTGTCATAAAGATCATTGCATCCTCTTGTTTGTGAGGACTCTATTCCTCTTTCTTTTTCCTCACAGTTCTCTGATGTTCTTAATCTCTATTCTTCTCTCCAGTACGCACAAGCATCACATCTATAGGGAAATGATAAGCAAGGATCTGACTTAATTTCTGGATATCTGTCACCAGTCAGTGCCTCATACTGACTCCATGCAATTGTCTTGCTTTGTGAATTATTTCTGCCCTGCTGTCTTCAAAGAATCTGCCAAATGTTGATTGTTTAACACAAGGATTAATTATGACATTTGGTAGACCTAAGTGCTTTTTTTTTTTATCATCAGAAAAAAATAAAATTTAATTTAAAAAGATATTTAGCACAACAGACATTAAATGGAGGTTATGAGTCCTGTGTAAATAATTAATCAACGGAAACACTGTGACTACTGAGCTATAGAGACTATGATCATGGTCAGTGCTGGGGTGGCTCAATGTATTTCAGGTCATTTACCAAGCTTTTACTACTGACCCATAAATTTGAATGCTTTTTTGGGTTGATTTGGATGGCTCTTCCTCTATCCCTGATGTTTAGATGACCTCTATGCAGTTGGGAAAGCTCCAGGAATTGCTCCAAAAGAGGTTGCAAAGCAGCTTTTGCCCCTGCCTTCAGTCAGCCAGAGCTGCAGTTTGGTTCATATTTATTTAAATGTAACAAAAGGTTTAATGATATCAATAAATAATGTGGCTCCTCTGGGTCATTGCAGCAGCCCCTTTTTCCCATTAGTTATGGCCCTGCTATTTTTATAATTGGACAGAAAAGAATGCAAGGAAGAATATCATGTATGGTGCTCCCCAGAGAAAATCACTGCGGGGGCTGACACCAGTGCTCAGGCAGGTTCCTTGCTCTCATTCCATTTCTTTGAGTGACATGTGATTGATTCAGAAAGCCAGTCAATATTCACATGTGATAAAAAAGCCTGAGGTAATTTAGAGTTAAGAGCTACAGGAATTACATGAGTAAAATATACTTGTCCTCAAGGTATTACATATTTTCTTTAATTTTAGTTTGCATTCTTTCCACATTTTTCATTTAGAAAAGAGTTGATCTTTTTTTTTCATAACAAAAAATTGAAAAGTGGTGTGGAAATTAACTTTTTTCATTGTTGGCAGACTAGAACTTCAGCATTTCTTCAGAAAAGTGTATGAAAGATATGCCTGTTCTTCATCACAACCATCATCATAAGCATCATCATCACAACAACAATAAACCCAAGAATAGCCAGGAGCACTTGTCTCTTGGTCATGTGAATAAACAATTATGGTAGGCTGTTGGCTTCTCACAGATTTATTAGTAACTTTAGTGAGATCACCAGATTATTGAAAATCAGAATACTTTTGTCAGCCTGGGCAATATTACAGAGGAGTTGTCAGTCTCTGAAACAGACTGCAAAGAGGCTGCAGATTTGAATTTACCTCCACTGCTTTGTTGTAGTTGTGTCATTGTGTTTGTATCACAATCTATGCCTCGTGTAATTCCTCCACTGTTTGTGGTATTGGTTCAGGGATGCATACAGCCCATTTCACCTTTGCCATTTACAAGCCTTCAGTGTTAAAAAAGTATAGCCAAGAGAAAGAAAAATAGTGAGAGACTGTACCTGCACTAACATTCTAGAAATGCCTTTATCCTTTCTTGCTAAATTTAGTCAGACATCATTATTCATGGCTGTGTGTAGATAGTAAAATACACAAGTATATTTGTCTAATTACCAGTCTGGGTCAATAAAGCAGCTATGTGAGACAGGATCAAGATAAATCTGTGGTTTTTCATCTCAGTTGTCAATCCAGGGATGTCTGCTTTTTCAAGCAGCTCATTTAAAAGGAACTGAAAACCATTATATTATAGCTACTTGCATTTTCATTCATTAATTATTATGATAAAGATTTGTCAAAAAATCTTGGCCAACTTTTGCACCAGAGCTGGCTGAGACTGAGGGCATAGCAGACAACAGTTCAAGCATTAGCAATATAGAAGTGCCCTCACCTTGGCAATCTACATAAGAAATTGTTCTGCATATTTTCTAATACTTGATATAGAGTTGTTTGCCATTTTACACAACACTGAAAATTACTGTGACAATTTCTGAATTGTCAAAAATGCTACTGAAGTTCTGTGCAGGAATTCTGAAATACTTCTATTTCCACAAATTGTTTATTTTAATTTTTATGGAGCTCACTAACATTTCAGTCCAATTATGCAAAAGAACAGGAAGTAAATGGGAGATTTATAAAATAGTTGGTTTCCCTCCTTCAACCTCTGCCCATAATTGCCATGCCCATGGCAGAAACACTGCCATAGACAAAATGTCTGCAACTTAGTTACTGCAATTCTCAGATAGATACCTTCATTTTGATTAGTTTCCTTCATTAGACTTCATTTCTGAAGTTGACCTGAACTAGCACTGAGCAGGGAACTGCAGCAGCCCAGTGCACAGTAAACATGGTGATTATTGATTCCAATACAAGTGAGTACCTCTGCAAACAAGCAGGAGAGGTGGTGAAGGAGGTAAAGACAGGTTAAAGTGCCTCAGCAAACTTGTATGCCTACATGCTGTCTTTAGAGCTGAGCAGAATGCTGAATGTTGCACCAGGCATTTGGAAATCGTAAGAGAATGAAGTGAAAAATGTAACAGAGATTGCCAATCTAAACCTCTTTTTTAGGGAGCACATAAATCAAACATTTTCATTAAGAAAAGTGAAAGCAGTATTTGCTTTGAACTTTAGGGATATTTTCTTGGCTATATCATTGGAAACCTTTAACACTTAGATGAGATACTGGGACACCAAAGATCCTGGAAATTCCAAAGGCCAGAGCACATTGTTTCCTAAGATATTTGTCTTCATGCCTCTCAGGACATTCACCAGCTTTCAGCTGCCTGTGGAAATCAGGGCATGATAGTTTACTTGGAAGGTGGAATAAAACTTGTGCCTTTCTGCCAAGCTGCAATTCAGTGCAGAGAACTTTGCTGCATCAGATTTGCTCCAGCTGTGAAGTTGAAAAATCAGCTAAGGAAATTATCTTCTCTAGGCTAGGAGTTCACATGGTGATTGACAGCTCTGGATAGGCTTGACTTTGCTGGATTTTTTTGGTTTGGTTTGGTTGTGTTGTTATGTTTTCTTAATTTCTGAAGAACACAGTTCTCTAATTGACTTTTACATTCAGATATGATTTGAAGTAAAGATGTTTTACTATTTTACTTATTCCTTAGCCTGCACATGTAGTGTAAAATATACAGGCAAACTAGAGGTGACCCTCCCACTGCAGTCTCACTGAGCCTAGCAGCAATAAATGTGTGCTCACTCCTGCTCAGCAGCATGATTCTTTCTGCATATTATAGTTGATACCCATGTGCCCAGACTTTCTTATATGAGGGAAAACTATCCACTGAATAAAACCCATCTCTGTGTGAGCTTCCACTGACAGGACATTTTTCTTTTAATCATGTACTAAATCCACAGACTAGCTCTTCCACTGAAATTTGTTGCCTGAATGTGACTGGACTGCAGAAAGAATTCTTTTCTCAAATGCAGTCTCCAGAGATTTACAATGCTTTCTGTTTTTTCCTAGGGAAATAGCCGATACCAGGGGAAGGATTTCATTAAACAAGCAGTGAAGCAACCCATACTCCTCAAGATTTGAGGAAATTATTTGATTTTCACTGAGGAGGGAAGTCAGGGCGCATATGCACTCATGGAACTACTTGCTCTCTGTGCTGGCTTTCCATTGGAGTCACCCATAGCAGTGATTTTTTTTTCTGAGAGGAGCTCCTGAGAGCTTCTTCACCATATCAAGCATGGTCTCCTCCCTGTAATCCCACTTCTGTCTGCTGCCCTGCAGTATCTAGCAGTGTGCAATAACATTTAGCCAACATTGAACCCACCACATTATTTGGTGCATGGGCTGGGGAATCTCAAATTGGCAAACCAAAACCACTACACTCTCAGAGCTATGCACAGAAAGACACATGAGGTTTTCAAGGAAAATAGATTTTGATACAGGAAAATGCAGCACAGAGTAAGTTTTAAAAGCCCTGTTCTCTGCAAATGTTGCCCTCATAGCTTTTGTAGCTACGTCTTCTTGCCCAAATTCTGTAATAAATCTGCTCACCTTGTGACCATTCTTTGTTTTCTATCTAGTATCATGAAAACTGTTAAAAATGTAACTTTCCTTTTTATTTTTCAAAGCAGAGCAGGGAATCCCACCAGGACTGTGAGTCTAGCTCAGGATGTGCTTTCCCATGTCGCCACCCATGCTGGTGACACATTTGACTACAGGGCATGGTGGACTTAATAAGGGACTGTTCCATCCTTTGCCATAAATACTTATCTCCTCTCAGCTCTCCTGTGGAAGGTGCTGGGCATGGAAAAAGCCCAGCTCATGCAAAATCCTTGGACACATTGTGTAGGAAAAGGCACTGAGCTGCAGTAGTGATGCAGGCGTAGTTCTTGTGCTGATTCTGAGCCTGCCAAAGGAGATGGCTGCCACAACACTCCTCATTCACAGATTAGGGGTGTGAATAGCTCCATGTGGGAGGAAGGAAAGTTGGGAGGGACTATAGACAAGGTACCAGGGAGCAGAGTTTCGCTGCCACTGCAATATACCGAGAGAGATTAATAAGAAGATTGTACATGAGTGCAGTCAAGATGCATGTTGATAAAAACCTAAGAAATGATGCTTTACAATATTACATTAGTAAGTTACATAGAGTTACCTAGTGAATTTGCCTTTTTTTAAGTTCAAATTTTTCAGCAGTTGTCTAACTTGCCCAAGTTAGACACTTTTAATACTCTTTTATAGAACAAAGGAAGAGAGACTTGCAATCGAAAGAAAAGCCACAAACACAGATGAGAAGGACAGTTTGTGTGAGGGTATGTCCAGGAATAAGTAACTATAAGGATTTTTGTGTACTCTGAAGGTTCAGAATGGGTAGACACTGACTGAAATGGATGCTTGAGGCATTTCTTTGCTGTGTTTTGTTTATGAGTTAAATAGGTAAGATTTTTAGAGGTCTTGGAAGGAAGACTGATGTAAATTACTTTCAGTTTGTGAGTTTTTTTGTGATGCCAGTAACTGTTCCAAAAGGACAGAATCATGTTAAAGTAGAGGTCTGAGAAGCAAATTTCATTTCTTTTCACCCATGTAGAAGGCTTAAGTTGAAACAATTGTCCCCAGAGAAGGAAAAGAATGATGAATAATGGTGTTGTTCCATAATGCTGATGTTAGTCTGAAAATGATAATTGAATAAATCAGGTGTGGTGAAATACATCTGCTGGATCTGTCTGAATCTAAGCTACAAGTAAAGATTTTTCAAGAAATCATTCTAAGTGATGTGAAACTTTCTAGCTTAACTTTCCATTACCTCCTATGTAAATTAATGCTATGTAGATTAATTGATAATCATTGTGAATGACAGTAAAATTTATAAGCAATTAAACAGCCTCTTAAAAGAACATGATCATTTCCATTTTTATGTATGAGTTATTTAATTTATTTTTATCTTGTTACTTAGTTTATAATGTACCTGATATCTTCACACACATACATGCATAATATAAAAACAATATCTTTTAATAGTAAATTAAAATATAAAGATCAACACAGAAAACTAAAGTTGCATCCTGGTCAGTTATACCAGACACCAGCTTGAGTGTTGATTCAAGTAATATGCTGATTCCCAGGTTTTTCTTACAAAGTTCATCTTCTTGGTATCTCTTATCACTAATGGCCAGGGATTGCCAAGTTCCCCTCCCTGAATACTGATTTTTATCTTGGCAAGCAGGAGTGAACTAGAAAGACTCAAGTGTTTAGTAATTACTTCTCCCTTTCCTCTTCCTGGGACCATGATTCTGCCAGTAACCTCACATACAGACATCTCTCCAAACCTGCCCAAAGAGGAGCTGAGTCTAGAACACAACTGGACTGCAAGCTTTGCACTTCCTTTACTTCTCCCCTTTATGTTCTTATTTTCTCTACCACTTTTGCAGAGAGATCTGGTTTAACTATGAAGAGAGATATATTTTCCTTTCCTGACATGACTCTAACTTCTGTCATTGCTTTAGGCAGCTGAAATCAATTTGCTACATGTTTTGTTATGGATACAAATGACCAAGAGTGGGAACAAATTACAGAAATCTATGCCATGCCCACTACTGATCTCACAAATAAGAGGCTATGCTAGAAGGTGCAGTTGCAATTTTTTTTTTTTTTTTTTTTTTGCTCTGGTGTTGATTTCTCTCTTCTTTTGCATGTGCTTATTTTGTTTTGCCTCTAAATGGTCTTAGGTCTAATTAGCAATAACAGCTACCCCAGACCACCTAACTTACTTTAGAAAGCAACTTTAATGCTATTCCTTAAACTTCCAAATAGAGGATAGGATTACTTCTTGGGAAAAAAAAAAGCACACAAGTTTACCAAGGCAATTTACTTCAGCTTCCCCAATAAACATAATTCAAAATTCCTTTTGCCACCCAAAATTCAAGACAGTATCTGGGAGTATGTATGTGTCATATCCCATGGTCCCTACACAGGGTTTTTGGAGTCATAGAATGGTTTGGGTTGGAAGGGACTTTAGAGAGCATCTAGTTGCCTCTTTCCTGCCACAGGCAGGGAGGAGCACCTACCAAGTTCAGCACACATTTTGAGCTTCCCCTTTGTTGTGGAAGGCAGTGAGTTCGCTGCCTATGTTAGCAGAAAATGAACCTTCAGTGTGATTCTTGACCAAAACCCAACTATAAAAGAAAAGTGTCTGTGCTCCATTTGTTAGTTTTAGAGCATGCTCATTTGTGGGCTCAAACTGCAGCCTCATTTAAACACCTTTCAGTCTTCAAAAATCATTCTTGTTATCTGGGCTGTCTTGTTCACTTGTAATGTGGACCGTATCAGCCTCATGCTACTAAGCTTTAACAAGTGGTACAACTTATCAAGAGATAAAATGGGACAGGTCCTTACAAGCAGAAAATTTAATAGACATCATTTAAAAAATTAGTGATTATCTTGAGAAATATTCCTATTATAAGTTTTTTTTTGCCTTAGCTTTTTTATTTTCTTGTGCAAATCCTACATAGTGATGTAAAGATGATACTTTAATCTGGGTTTATTATACCAGAGAGTAAACCAGATTCTACTTTTTTTAACCATGGAATTTTTTTCTAATGCAAGCTAGAATATTATTATAAAATTGTATTGATATGGTACAATGTACAATTATATTAATATTATAATATGAAATATCATTAACAACAGTACTTATATAACTCTCCCTAGCAATCTTATCTAATTACAATATGTTTGAAGTCATTAGATAACAAGGAAAAAAGCACAAAAGACTTCAGAATATTTTTAATCTCCTCATCTTTCCACTGGCAGCTAAAATGGATTATGAAAGTCCTGGAAAGAACAGTTTGCCATTCCCCTCCAATGCTCTGCTTTCTGTATCAGTCATACTTACATTAGCAGGACATCCTCATGCTGACAACACACTTGGTGGGCATTGCAGATTTTCAGTAGCCCTGTCTGGACTGATGAACCCAACAGGCCCAGAAGATGAGTTTGAGCATCATCCTCTGTTTTTCCCATTGTGTGTGCATATTACAACTGTCGTGTTTTTCATAGGCTCATAGAGTCCAGCTGTGTGCTGGACATTTTGTCCAGAAGGATACTGTGACAGACCATATCAAAAGCTTTACTGAAATCTGAAAAGGCCGTGTTGACCACCAATGGTGGCACAGCACAGGTCAGGGATTGTGCCCGGGAGCCTGGGCACACAAGCTCACCCTGTTCTGTCTGTGCTGGGAGAGACAAGGAGAACACAGGTGCTGAGGTGTGAGCCATGGCAGACACACCACTTACCCAGGGGTGCTGGGATTGTGCCTTGGCCCCTTTTATTTACTCCTGCCATGTCGTTCATGGAAGCAAGAGTGCTGTGGAGTTTCTTTGCTTGGGTTTTCTGTGATTCAGCATCACAAATGGGACATTCCAATAGTATTTGTACAGTCACAAAAGCTGTTTAGGGTTTGGGACTGTGTTGGTGTTTCTGATTCCTCTTCCCCTGTTTTCTACACTGCCTGTCTGGTTTTCATTGTCCACTATAAGGAAGCTTCAATGGCCAGTTGTGAGATTGCACACAACCCCACATTAAAGAGAATTCATACTTCACCACCAGGCATTCACCACTGAGGAAATGTACTCAATTTCACAGGAACATGACTGCCTGATAGCATGCCTGCAATTTCATACAAACTCTTCAGCTCCTTTATCAAACATGGGGGGATGTCCAATTTACTCCTGTAACAGAGTGCCTGAAAGAGTTAGGTGTTTGCTTTTGGTTTTAAGCCTTTCAGAAAATCTTCTTACTTTAATGATTTGTGGGTTTTGTCCATAGACAATGGATATGGGACTCCACAGGAGGTCTATAAGCAAAAAGGATAAATAAGGCTGTAATCTCTTAGGTGCTTGTTTCTTCATGATCTGAAATTGGCAGATTCTCATACCTCTGGACTAAGAATATTTTATAGTTACTGGTGTTTTCTCCTTTGGTCTGTTAGTTTCAGTCTAGAGGTGCTACTTGAAAATAGCTGATGTGGGATTTTTCTTTTTCATAGGGGAGTAATGCATTTTTATTAAAATATTGTAAACTAACACCACTAAAACACCCCACCTTTTTCACCGGAAATAATTACAGTGTAATAAATGGAAATACAGAGTTGTAAAGCTGATGCGAATGAAAACAAAGTCCCTAGATGCCCATTGATAAAGAATTTATGTAGGAGACAATAAATAAGGAGAAGATTGTGTAGACTTTGCAGTTTCCAGGATTCTCACGTGTTTTCTAGCAATTTTGTTGAACCTACAGCACTCATTACGATAGAGTGTGTTTCTAGACACTCAATTCTTTGTAGGGTTTTACAGAGGGAATGAAAAGAGTATTCTCTCTGGTAAAAAGGAGTGAATCCACACATTAGCTATGTAGGGTGCCAGATTTCATGAAAGACCAAAGGAGTATCATCATGACATATTTATTTCTAATGACATATTTAACTGTAAATCAAGTCATATGAGGAAATAATGTAGTCCAGAAAAAAGACTTTATTCACTTAAAGCTCTCCTAACTTGAATATGTTTTGCTGTTTGAAATGCTTTGAATAGAAAGGACATTAAAAAGTTCTTGATCTTTAAACCCTTCCATTTCTTTTGCTTTCATATTAATATTCTCAACCTCTTTCTTTGGGTTGAAAGGCTTTCAGCAGTAGAGCTCTACTTTTTGGTGTCTCCTTTAGAGCCTGAACAGAGATTCAAAGACTTCAGGGAGGGAATGAAGAAAACTGCCAGATGAAGAGACACTGGACTTCTCTGCTCCCTGTCATCTGGAAACGTTTTTTCATTGAATGAAGGCATTTTACATTTGCAGCTATTTCTCTCCTCTTTTGAGAGAGTCACCTCAGGCACCACATGGTCCCCCAAAGCCTGCGGACAGGTGATAGGAAACCTGGGGACAGACTGCCTGCTCTCCTCCCCATTTTTCAGTCTCATGGATCAGAACAGGCAAAAATGTCCTGCACCTTGGAGTCTGACCTTGCTTTTGTTGACACCTGCAATGCAGGCTGATTGACAATGACTGTCTCATGCATCAGAAACAATCACATTCCTCTGGCTGTTCCTGCTTCAACATCAACACCTGCTCCACAGATTAGGAGCCCCCTGATCTACAGAGGAAGGATTTTTGAACGTGGTGGAGATTGATGACTTCCATTCAGTGAGAAATTGAAACACTTCATTGTGAAAAGTAAGGGAAAGAGACACAGTAAATAGAAATATCCTCAAATGAGTTGGAATCTTTGCAACTTAGCCTGGTTTAGATGAGCTGAAGTAATGAGGAAGATTGTATGGAAAATTTTCAGAGAAGAAAGTATGAGCTTTGATTTGGCTTTTGCTTGAGCAGAATTAAATATGCAAACAAAGCAAGTGGGATGTGGGATTATCTGTAGAGCTTTGAAGTGGCAGTTGCAGTGTCCCCATTCTTATGATCCAACATATTCAAAACAATAAAGATAAAAGTAATGCTTTACATGGAACATCATCTGTGCCTTTAGCATATGCAAAGACTTTGCCTTGAAAAGTTTTGCACATTTCCATGGTGAATTAACCTCCCCCCCCACCCTTTTTTTTTTTTTTTTTTTTTTTTTTTTGTCAAATTGCCTTTCATTTGAGGAAACAGAGGCTCTTGAAAATGAAAGTACATCTGCACAGTACAGGCTCCCTTTCCCACTGCTTTCATCTCTTATTTTTCAGTTTCTAATTTGTGGCTGAAATCAGCATTTCAGTCCCTGGCTCAGTTTATGATTTTCTGATAAAAGAGAACTTTCAACAGCAAATAAACTGAATACTGGGGAACAAGCAGGAAAAAAATACAAAAAGACAAGACACATTTAGGGCTGAGCTTCACTATTTACATCCGTCAGAAGTAGCAGACCTTGCCAATTGCCCCAGTCATGAATATGTTAAATTGAAACTCACAGTCTACACCTGAGCCATATTCATTCTGAACATAAAATACAATAATAAAAATCAAATGCAGTTTTCATTTTCTGAAAATATAAAGTTAAGTTGTTTTTGTGGATTTGCTCTACTTGGTGATAGAAATCCCAAGCAGGAGCAAAAATATAGGATGTACATTTATAATATATTGATTTGCCCTCACAGAACATATTTAAGTGAGTATAAACTATACAGTATATAGTTTTGTCCTTGAAGAATACATGCATTTCTAATCTGTATGATGCCAGATCCCTGGGCATTTGCAGTCTTGCATTGCCAAGTTCAAATTCTAGGTGCTTCAAGGAGCTCAAGTAGAAATTTGAGAAGGAAAAAAGTGTTTTGTAATTGTGTTCCATCAGACAGACAATATAAACACAGGAGCTGGGCTGGTTTACATTAGAATGCATTTGGTTATTCACTACACAATGGACTGGATAATCCTTTAAATATTTATGAGTAAGCCACAGAGGATTTACTCTTTCTTCCAGCATGTGGAGATTTTATAATGTGTACCAGGTTAGTTCAAACTAAACCCTAATACTTTGCTTGCTACTTAATCCTTCTAACAGCATGGCTCTGCATCACATATGCCTATTCTCTGGACAGTTACACACAGTATTTTGGGGTGTAATTTAGGAAGAACTAGGCTATGACCGCCTAATTCTCAAAGCCAATACATGCAGCATATATTGGAGAGAATGTAAGGTAGGAGGAACTGCTTTGCATTTCAACCTGAGGCAGCATCAGCTGAGCTCTGTGGATTAGTAGTTTTTAAATGAGTAGTTCACACTGAACAATAATCCTAGTGAAATGTAAAGGAGACAAATAAATAAAACTGAAAAAAAAAATCAAGTTAGACTTTATTGGTTGGATTTTTATAGGTACAATGGCTTTAAGAATGCCAGCTGGCAACTTTGTGAGCCTTATGGTCTGCAAGGCTGCCCTGTTCCTGAAGTGGATCTTTCATTTCATTTCTGATATTATCACATGCACTATGCTCAAGTCAAATTTATTAGTAATATCTTTAAACTGAGAGCAATTTCAATGGTTCCCTCACTGACCTTACTATAATTCACCTTTATTCATCAGGTAGACTAATTCACTCTCTTTGCAGAGCAAGGCATTTGCTCCCTTCCCACTTTTCTCTTACCTGTCAGCTTTAGGACTTTTTTTTTACATTTGTCAGTTGTTCTGAACTGAGGGCTAAGTCACTGATGTTCCTGTTTTGACATTTCCCTCTTCTGCTCATCAATCATGTCACTCTGAAGAGTGGACATAGGCAGAAATCATTAACACCTCTAGGGGGATAGAATATAAGAAAATAAAGGTAGTATAGAAAGTAATCTTACCCCTAAGGAATTGCAACTGGGCCAATTATTAAAGATTAGGAGCAGGCCTGACTTTAACAGACCACACCTGTAGCCAGTGAGAAGAGTGCTATAAAAGAGTGAGTTGGTTAGTTTAGGGGGAATTGGAGTCAGCTGGCTGCTGTGAGAAGAAGGGAGAGTCAGTGCTTAGAGGAGATGTCCTTGAGAACCATAAAGGAGGTATGAAATTCTTGCAATAAGAGGACAGCAATATGGAACCTTTGCAATATAATGGCAACAAGAGCCAGCTTATGCAGAGGGAAGAGAAAACCATTTGGTGTGTAACTCCTGTAATACTACACTTAGTACTGATACCATGTCTTTATGTTAGTGTTTCATTTCTGATGAAAGTTGGCTTTTACAAGACCCACCTCAACCACACCAGATTGTTCTGCTGGGGTTCACATCAGGTAGACATCTCCATATGCATGATCTGGATTCCTTCTGCATGAATCTGAGCTGGAAGAGGAATCCTGAAGGACACAATGAGGCATGAGGGCCTGAAACAGGCATTCAGCTGATGGATCAGACCAGAGCCAGTCTATAAGTTAAAGGCAAACCAAACCAGAAGAACCTGGTCTGTGTGAAGCTGGGGTATGAGATTCTCAGGTCCAGCTGTTGTTCTGTGCCTGTTGGTCTGCACCACTGAATAATTAGTGTAGGCACATCCCTGATCATCATTGTCATTAAGGCTGCCTAGCTTTACAAAATATCTTCCACTCTTATGTAATTCTACCAAATTTGAGACATTCTGCCTAAAGTCTTTCCTAGTATGATAATGCCTGAAGCTTAATTAGCTGAGCTGTCAAAACTCTTCTGAGAATGAGACTGAGATAAAATATGCCACTGTACAAATTAGGAAAAACAAGGGGATCTTTGTTGTAGAGCAGGAGTTTTACGTCTGCAGAAAGGAAGAGATGTTGGAAGTCCAGTGTTTGTGCTCCCTTGACTACACAGAAATATGGTGGAATCCTGTTTCAGTAACTGCTCTTAAACAAGCCACATTCATTCTCTCATTATCCTTTGATCATTATTATTAGATTGGAGTAGATATTACGAAAAAAATCTCAATGGCCAAGTATTGGAACAGGGTGCCCAGAAAAGTGTTTGAAAAACGCATGTAGCTGTGATGCTTCAGGAGATGGTTTAGTTGTGGGCCTGGCAGTGCCAAGGCAATGGTTGACTTTGATGATCTTAAAGGCCTTTTCCAGCCTTAATGATTCTATAATTCTGTGTTAATTCAGAGCAGGCTTCATCCCTTAGGGTTGTCTTGCACTGACACAAGAGGTGAGTTGCAATGGCCCAGCAAATAGTTCACTTAGAGCAGCTCCTCCAGGAGTGATCAAAAGGCATTGCCTCATGCTTTTGCTGGTGACAGTGAGGAGGCAAGGTAAGCAAGGACTCACAGAGAAGGTAGAAAAGTGAAAAATGTATGAAGATGCTTCTAACATCAGGGGTGCTCTTTAGAGAAGACACGTAAGCTAACTCTAAGCAGTACCTGCACAAAGTATATGAAAGTACAGATGCTCTATATCTTGTACATATTTTGATCCATCCGTCAGAGGTAGTGTTAAGCACCTTTCCATATCAGTACCTGAACTGTTGTGCATAACCTAGCCTGACATTTCTAGGTTAAGTATTAGTTCCAGTCAGTGTGTCTGAACTCAAGTTAAAGAGCATTACTAATTAAATACCAATTTTGAAATACCCCAGTTCTCTTCACTGTTCTTCTATACATTTATGTAGACAGCAATTGACACTGGGCTGTCTCATACCTGTTCAGTATTTAGGACTAATTGCTGTTTACTCTTGAGAAAAAAAAAGGATGCAAAGATGAAGAAGAATTGCTAGTTGCTGCTCTGGTGACATGTACTGTACAATCTAGGGCAAATTAGACTATCATTCTTTTTTTCCTTTGTAGTATCTTTGGTAATTTTTCTGTCATCTTTCTGGTTTTGTAAAAAACTCTTAAGAACTTCAGAAGGTAATGAGCACCTCCTAGACTGAACTCTTTGATATAAACGTGTTGGCTGAGCGATTCTGTTTGTACTTGTCCAGGTAAGCACAATGCTGGTGCTTAGCAAAAAGAAACACCCTCATCTGCCAGCGAGTGAAATAATGAGACAGTCCTGGAAGAAGGGTGCTCCCTCCATACAGCACTGGCCAGGCTCCTTGTATGCACCACAGGATACTGTGAGCTAATTTTTCCCACTCTTAGCTATTTTTGTTTTTGCAGTGAGCAATTGCTTGGGCACTGTATTTAGGCTTTCCTCAGTGATAAATTTCAGAAAATAAGTGGTCTGTTTAGGAGAGAGTGGGTCATGGCTTTCAGCACTCTGTTTGCCTGATGATGGGCTACTGTCGTGCAGGCACAAGACATGGTCAGCAGTAATCAGAGACTTACCAGATCTTCTTCTGGATAACTTAGTGACAAAAACCCCTCATGGTTTAGATACCGAGATGAATTTATCTTGGAAGTTATAATCCTGAATAAATAAGAACACATTGCATTTGTCATTTCCTAATTGGCATTTTGATTTTCTCTGAACATTCATTCACTCAAGTTTTTGTATTGTCTTGTCTGTGAGTGATGATTTACAGTGAGACCCGTGGTATGAAGCAGACATAACAGTGATGCCTGTCACACAGGCATGTACTACTGCTTTTTAACTACCAGGCACAGATTTAAAGGAGCAAGCAGCCTTCAAAGAAGGCATCAATCTCAGTAAGCAGTAAAAAACCTGCTGTCATTAACACAGTTTCAGCTGACCAGACATGCTCAAAGTAATGCTGAAGATTTGGAACTGGGCAAGTACAAAGCATCAAAGGAACGCACAGATGCCGTAGAAATTCCTCATGGCATTTTGTTAGGAGGTATATCACAAAGAGAGAGGACAACAGTATTCAGCTAAAGAGAATTTTCTTGTTCTTTTCCACCATTAATATCTATGATTGTGCACTCACAGCCTGTTAAGTTGGAGAGAATATTTAGAAGGCCCAACTACTAGCTGTAAGTAATTACAAATTGTTTTCTCTCACACTCATTTACAAATCTTATTTGAATAGACTGATATTTGTGCTTCTGTTACAGAAAGTTGTTCAGGAAATCTTCCACATAAATAAATTTTAGACACAACTTTTTGACTGTACAAATAATAATTATTAGCTGGAAATGGGTCATTCTGCCCTGTGCTTTAAGCCCAGTTCTCTAGTTATATGAAAAAAGACTGTAATAGAGAAGAGGACTTAAGATGAAATGCCAAAAGCCAGGAAGTCAAGAGGAAAATTTCTTGTGGGAATAAAGATGTGTCAGAACTTCAGATTTCCTCTTGATGAGGTAGGATTTCTTTTTATTGACGTGTTTTTCTTTCATAAATAATTTCTGGATCTGGCTACAATATCATCTCCATGAGCATTGTCACACTTGCTTTGAAAACTTCAGGTTTGCCCTTCTTGTTAGCAAGCCTTGGCGGGTCCCAGCCCAGAAGTGAGGTGCAGTGGCCATGCCTTCTCCTGGGTGCCCCACAGTACCTAGCTTGCCGGTGTTGGAGGCCCAAAGATAAGAGGAGACTAAATTCAGCACAGTGTGATATTCACATGATTGCATAAAGGGCTAAAAGAGATGGTTGGTAAGCACTGTGGCATCAGCACCATTCTAGTTGTCTTCCTGTCCTGAGTTCTCAGACTCATTACTCCCACCCTGCTACCACCTGCTGCTCAAAATGGGACAGATATGGAAAAATGTTTTTCTCCGTGCCCAGGGTTAGGGGACTTCATGGGCTGCCCAGGTTAACATTCAAGAGAAAAAAAGAACATTTATGGCAACAGCAGAAAAGAAAAGCTAGCAAAGAAGAGAGTTGTCTTGTGGTGGGAGAGCTGTCTTGCGTGTAGGGACTCTACTTTGGCCAGATATGAAGTACTAAAAGATGAGTTGTCCAACTTTTATTTGTAATTTTTTTGTAGTCTGAAATGCCCCATGTGTTGGTTTGCAGGAATGAGAGTGAACACCATGGTGTCTTGTATTGTCTCTGCATGGAGCCCACCCTGCCAGGCCCAGCCATGCAGCTCTCTTCATCCTGCTGCCATTTTTTTTCACCTTCCTCTTCTGCATTAGCTCTGGAGTTAATAACAACCACCCTGCCCTATTTTCTTGTTGCCTTTCTGCAAAGAGCTTTGGTTGCCTTTCTTGGAAGGCACCTCCAAAGAAACAACAAATTTCTGAAATGCACAAGGAATTATTTGCTTTGCTTAGACCCTTGTTACCACTATCAACCAACACATCAGTAGGTCAGGGAGACACATAGGCAGTAATTAGCAAATACAGCCTAGGAGGAATTCCTTAGGTCTTTCCTCCTGTTATCATACACCATATACAGATTTGCTTTTAGCTTCCTAACACACTTCATGCATTTCACAAAAAGACATGTGTCAAAACATTGCTCAAGCTCCCAGAATTCTAGAAAGCCTTTGGAATAGGTGTTTATGAAATATCTAAGAAAAAGCAACGAATGGACATTGACTTACTATCTTCTTTGTATCTTTTTCCAATGAGAAAGTAGTCTGTGGGGTTAATTTACAGCAGATATAGCTGCGGGGGAAAACAGGTGAATAAACAACTGACCTTGACATATGGCCATGGAAACAAAAATCTGCTCTCGGTTTATCCTTTTCTAGTCTGCAATGTTTATAAGTATGGTTCAGCACTACATATGTTTGCTGGAAAAAAATTACTGCTGCTAACAATGCTTCCTTTGGTAATTTAATATTTGTTTATTTAGCATATAATATTTGTTTAATAAGACATTACTGAATAAGTGAAAAATGTTCTTTGGTATTTCAAAGAGATCACTGGGTCTTGCTTTTGCACTGAGGCAAGATCAAGTAATGTTTGCCATCTTGTAGAGTTGTTCATGCAATCTGTTCTGCAAAGTCTGGCTATGCCAGCATTTCCAGTCTTCCTAGTTAAAAATTCTTATAGATAGAAAGTTTTCCAACCTAAATGTCTTTTACTGAAATTGAAGAACATTTTCCTCTCACTTTTTCCATTCAATATACAACAGATTTTTTTTTCTATTTCTCTCTAATTTTTTTCCACATATTTAAAACTATCATATGTACCATGGCCTTTCTTCTCTAGATTACCTAGAGAAGAAAGGCCATGGTACATATGATAGAATGTACCCATTCTTCCACTTGCAACTTTCAGTCACAATTGCCAAGTCTGTGATCATTGCCATTGTGCTCTGGGTCCTCTTCTGTGTTTCCTGAGACGCGGTGCCCAGCAGAAAAGATGGTAACTAAGTCAGTCTTCTACCACTGATGTAATATTTGTGTTGAATTCCCAAAATGCATCATTTAAAAATTTCACCCACCATTTGGTGAGTTGAGTTCAGCCTCATTTATATAATAGATGAGGTGACTTTCCTTCTTCATGGGTTGCTTCTGCTCCTATGGTACGACTGCAGAGTGTCCCTGAGTCTGGGCCTCTTCTGTCTTGCCAAACTAATCTTTGGTCACATCTATCTGCTGGCACCTGTGAGACTTTAGCCCAGGTACCTAAAAAGGTTGTACAAAACACAGGAAACAGATGTCAGACCAAGGGTTGCAGCTGGTAAGAACAAAGTTCCAGATACGCGATTCCTTCTTCATGTCTAGCAGCTGATTTGATAACAGGTGTTATTTTTTTATCTCATCTATATTATTTTACTACTAAGGTAATTGCTAAAAGTCACTTTGTCCATTTAGAGACTCCTTAATATAAAAGGAGCATTGTGTAGCAATCCTAGGAAATACCATTTCTCCCTACTATACATAGCAGCAAGGGGCAAAATGATTTTTCAATTACTTTTGCTGTAAATGAAACATGCAGAAGGTATAGATTCTCTTTTAAGGCGGTCAGTGTGGGAATACAAATAGTTGTGAGCCAGGAAGAGATATGTAAATGCTATCACCTTAGTCATCCCTTAGTAAATATTAGTGTGAAATGTTATGCACTGTCTAATGTAGCCTGAAATTACCCTGTGGATTAGAAGCAGGAATATTCCCTCTTCAGGCAGACCATGTGTCATGGTTTAGGGCAAATTTGGGAGGAAAACTTTGAATGGAATCCCTCTAGAAAGTAAATTCAAGTGATCCCTCCCCCAGCTGGTTCAGGAAAAATATTTCCTTGGAAATAAGTAGAAAAAAATTGTTTATTTAACGAGTAAAGTATTCACAAGCATAAAAAATTAATAATATTAAACAAGAAAACATCTCACTGTTCTGAAGAGATGGCAAATTCAGAAAGTTGTGCAGTGTGCCTCAGCTCACTCCGTCTCTTATCAGTCCCTCTGGCACTGGAAATGCCACGTCCCAGGCCCTGGTGGGCCACAGGTGTGAGCTCCTGGTGTTCTTCTGGGTTTTCAGTCCAGAGCAGGTTTGAACAGTTACAAGAAATAAAACCACAGTCTAGGGAACTTCACTGGCTCAGCTAGCTAAAAACTAACTAAAAAAATGAAGGAGAGCTCTGTCCCACTACCCATCCATGCTGCAGACAACACAGTCCAAGAGACAGAATGTGGAGGACTGAGTCCAGTTTCTGAAAACAAACTCCACACTTCTTTCTCCCTGTCTTCGCTCTCAGAACCAGTCTTAAACGTTCAGAATTTAATATGCAGCACAAACAGAACTGACAGCTGGGGATACAAGCATCATAAAGTCACCCTAAGACACCATGGTTTGCCTCCTACCTCACGCCCTTGCTCTGTGAGGCTGAGCAGCCCCTGAGGGCAGAGGGAGCCCAGCAACATCCGTGAAGGAGCTGTACAGTAAAAAAATCACCAATGTGCACAGAGACAATGAGGTCTCTTCCATGGGCATTTCTTATGGGTTTTTCTTCCCTGGTGAGGCACTGCCAGGGCCATCCCTTCCCAGTGCCGTGTTGTGCAGCCAGTGTTGTGTTAATAAGTGCCTTAGTCCTGTGACCTCTCTCCGGTGTTGACATAACTTGTCACACAGTGTGTCACCATGCTCACAGTGTTAGTCACAGATCAATGTCCTCTCTGGCTCACTGCTGAGCCACAGGTAGTTGCAAGAAAGGTAGACACTAAAAGAAAAGCTAAGTAACAGTAGGGTTAATAGTGAACAAAGGCAAGGATGTGAGTCAGAGGCACAGGACTCACAGATGTGTTTCAAGCAAGCTGTCAGTCTGATTTGAAGTAATTGAGGTTCCTTTGAAGACAAGTGCTTGAGAGAAATATGGAATGAAATAAAAAGCTCTGAGCAGCTTCCAGGCTGCTGAAAACTTGCAGCAGGCTCCAGCAGCCTTGCAAAGCAGCAACAGAGAGAGCTGCGAGCAAGTTAGGGAAATCAAGTCAAGCTGGCTGTTTCTGATATGAGAGCTAAGCATACTGTCAGGGCTGCAGCACAAAGCTGTGCTGATCTCACTGCCTGGAGGACTGGTTGTCTTCCTAAGGGGGGCTCTTTGAGCCAGGGAGCACTCGCCTTCCCTTGGTTGCCTTCACTCCTGTGCCCCATTGATGAAGCTGTTCCTGAAAGGGAGATGAAAGCATGGGCACAGCTGGCAGGGCCTTTAATTCTCCATATTAGGATGAGGCATTGCAGAGGCACTGAGTGTGTATGGTGGCAGGCAATTAAAATCAGCTTGATTCAGAAAACGTGAGTGAGCTGCCCAGCCTCTGCTTTTGCAATCAAGCTTGCTCACCATTATAACACCTGCTAATGAGTGCTTCACAGGATTGAGCATGGAACACCTTGTATAATTTAATAGGCATCATAAAAGCATCTAATTGAGCACCTACATGCTTCAAATGAACCTGTGGACCAGTGTCTGAGGCAGACCTGCAGGTGGAAGTGGGGCCGGGAAGTGATCCCAGTTTGAACTTGTCTCATTATATTGGTGCTATCTGGAAGTGTGACTCACGTGCATGCAGGCACTTTTTTTACATTTATGGTCTTTTCTGCCTTATTACCTTTTCATAAAATGCTTTTACAAGCAGAAAAAGTGAGAGGGACATTGCACTTTGCCGACCTATGTCTTAGTTTGTTATGTTCAAATTACAGGATTATACAACGTGCATATATTGCAAGTGGATATATGTCTCCAGGAAAGAAGAATCAATGTAAATAAATGAAGAGTTTCATAAGAAACTAATTTTGTTGCAATGTGACATTAATAATTATTGTCTTCCTCAGCAAAGCAAATTTCTGCAGGAATATTTTTGCAGGTATTATAAAGTGCCGCCCTTTCTCATGGGTTGTTTCAATGGTTAATCCAGCTGGCTTCATGGACCTACTGCATTCTGCTCCCAAAATGTTCAAAGAAAAAATTCATATTAACCTAAATGGTTTATATAAATAAGAACATATGTTCTCAAAAATTCTAGTATTTCCTTCTGTCTGGATTGTGGTTTTTTGGTTGAGTTATACAGATATGAGTCCTTAGAAGAGCAATGCATAAAAATATTATTATAATAAATATAGGTACATAAATATTATATATAGTATATATATTCATAAACATATACATTTGTACAATTACTTCAGAATTCTAGGCTTGTGGAAAGATTTCTAAAAGTGGGAAGGTCATTTTTTAAAAATCATTTCAAACTGTGTTTTGCTGCAACAGTAATCAATCGCACTAAATATTTGTGTTGCTACAGGGCATAATGTGGCTCTGTTGGCCAACTTCACCTCTATTTTCTGGCTAACATACCAAGAATTTCAGAATTCTTATGACTTGTAGTTTGTTTTTTTAGTAGAATGAAGTGGAGAAAAACCTTTGAATTTTTAAAATACCCAATGCAATCTTATTTTCAAAATAATCTTTACACTTCTTAGTTGCTTAATATGATATTTAAATGATAAATAGTTAAAAAGGTCATTAGGTTGCTTTAGCTTAATTTTGTATGAGCACTTTTTCAAAGGTCAGTTTGGTAAATTGCTTTCAAGGGAAAAAATATGCTGAAAATGCAATTTTCTATTTAAGATAAGTTCGCAAACTTTTCTGTGCATATTTCTGTTCAAATAATCACCAGATGTATTTAAAAAGACTTATATTTTCCATATTTTATCAAGATACACTTTATAGCAGGACCAGCGAGCAGCATCTGCTGCTAAATTTGCAGATTCCATAAATTTGTGATATACATCCTTAAAACAAAAATGTTCTTTGCTTTGGTCAGTTTTATAAAAAGCACCCATTAATTTCACAAAATTAAATTTTAAAAAAGGGTAAATTTTGAGGCCCAGCCTCTGACCTTAACCTCAAGAGGTGTTTGACAGTGCATTCCAAGTGGGTTTGAATGGCATCCTGGTTCAGCTGTCACCTGCCCCTGTATCCCAGGGCTGGCTCAAAGCTTGACCTCTCTGCTTGGTATTCCCTCCCACCAGTCCTCCTCAACCATGACTTACTGTCACATGTGTTACTGTGCTGTCTTTCCATTCTAGCCAACCTTTCCCAAGGGCAGCCACCATTCCCTGATCAGTGCAGCTCCCTTCAGAATGTACAGGGCTGTAAGCATGAAGTTGTCAAGACAGAAAACTGGCAAGCACCAAAAGTTTCTCGTTGCACAAATCCTTAAGAGAAACTCAGTGATACCCCTAAGTGTTGAACATCTCTGCATCCTCAAAAACACTGCTCTTGTTTCCATAAAACATCTTTTCTATGGGATCATTCAAGTTTGTCTCAGAAGACTTCTTTTTCCAATTTGAATATCTTTGTTGGAGTCACAACAATCAAAGGAAGTATCAAATCCAACATGTGATAGCCTTGAAAGTCTACCAGAGTATGATTTAGAAAAACCTTTGAAGTGACCTTTGCTTCTGGCTTTTTAAGGGGTAGATCTCTGATCAGCTAATTAACTTGCCTCAAAAGTCAGTATCACTAACAAAATCACCAGAAGGAGTCTAGGATGAAAATTAAATACGTGCTCTTTTCATCAGCAATCCACACTTATTTCTTCAAGATATCAAGCAGTTTGTTTTCATATATTTACTCAAGTCACAGATATTTAAATATGTTACCTGCATTTCAGAGCACACACAATTTTTAAAATGAAAATCTCTATAAATGAAATTGAAATGAAATTCTCTATAAGCTCAATATTAATCAGACTTTTTTTCACTTGGGCAGCTTTACTAACTGGACCCACTTTGCCTAGCTGATATTTTCTTTGATATGAAAAAGAAACAACAATGAAGACCTAAGGCACTACCTGAAAATGTTCCCTGAGTTACTTTAATAAACCCAAGGCACTGCTCTGTGGCCTAACATTTGGTCAAAACCATCTGACATTTTGTTCTGATCATGACTATAAATTGTAGCAAATCTCTCAGCTTTAGGAGAGAAAAATGCTTGGGGAAACCAGAGAGCTCAGTGTCATTCTGTCCTTGAGAAAGAGTCATCAGAGGAAACTGGGACTGTCAGGAAATACTGGGCAACCCTCATTTCTTTTCATGACCTCACTGATTTTCACATTGGAAATGGTGAATCTAAGCAATTTTTCACTGTGTCCTGCCCTGAGTAGAGGCTGGGTTGGCTCTCACCTCCTGCCCTCTTTCTGTCCCTGCTCTTACAAGAGAAGGTAAAAATTAACAGTCAATTTAAATGACATGCAAAAAAAAAAAAAAACACAGTTCTTTTGTTCGACATCGATACAGGGCAAAAGAAGATCTCCTTCAAAGCAAATCCATTTTTAAATAGTGGTTACAATATTTCCCATTGTTTAATGTATGGGTAAAAAATATGATTCTCACTCCATCTCACCATCACTAATGTTTTGAGATTCTTTCATCTTTTAAAAGTATTTTTACTTACATATGTGCACATAAAATATTCTAATATCCTCTCCAAATTAACACACTGGAGCCAGGAAAAGATGCTGCAGCTGTAAGAATTGCGAAACATGAGCACTTGCTCAGAATATACTGAAGTGCAGAAAGCCTAAAGAAATTCTATCAACTCTATCATAATATATTTTAATAAAATTCTAATTTTTCCTTCTTCAAATTTTTTCCTCCTGAAATAATTTTTTTAATGTGTTAGCACTACATTTAAACAATGCATTATCACCAGCTGCTCAAAACAAAAATAAAACTAAAGTGGGTTTATCTGCCAAATTTAAATATATATCAAGTTTGGCTTTTTCTTATTAAGTAGCTTTATTTTAACGGTGTCAAGGAGAAATTCTTGTTGTTATGCCAAATTAAGATATATTAAGTAAGTCATAAATATAGACATAGAGACATAAATTTAGGAGTTAAGTGTTATATTCCCATTTCTTGAGTCTTGGTTGGACTTTCCTTATGAATTTAATCTTTCTGCATATAAAAATTCCATTTCTTACCTGCATATATTTCTTTATTTTCCCCAAATAGTCTCTCTGCTGGCAATTTCTAATACTGAGATGGAAGATTTTAGAAGTGGTTTTGTCAGTGCTCTGTAGAACCTGGTTCCTGGTGTCCTTGCCTACCCTGCTTGTGGGTATCCAGCACAAAATCATCCTGGCTTTCTTTGTTTGCCAGCACAGATTCACAACCAGTTTACAACCTGTATTTGCCCTTAGTCTCTCCTAGGATTGTTACTTCCAAGTATTTCCATCAGAAAAAGCTATGGTTTAGATTGCTATTTTCAGAATGTGCTGGGCTGCTGTTTTTTGAAGCTCAGGCTCCTAATCCTGCTCCTATTGCCACCCTGTTCCTTGCTATTCTCTTTTCACTGCTTTTAGCTTTTCCTAGTTTAGCGTAATGTGGATAATTTGGGAAACTATGTATCTCTTTTTCTACACCGCCACCAAATCTGGTCTTCCCTCTGAAAAAACATTGCTGAGTGGACAGGATGGTTGCTAATCTGGAGAGTCCACTCAGCCTTACTCCCAATTTAATGCCTGGTTTTGGACCAACAGAGTAAAACTAAAATTACGACTTCATTTCAGACCGATACATCTCTTTTTATAAATAGGTCTAGGGTTTAGAGGTTGAGTAATTGAATTTCTAAGCATTGCAAAAGTATTTTTTTTAACCTTCTAGAGTTTAGTAGGGTAAAGCAAGGTCAGTTTACTCATGGTACGACTAATTTATGGAATTATGTCGCACAAATGGATTCATTCTGATGCTAGTTGGGAAGAGTGAATTAAATAATTAGCTAATGCACATATACATTTATTTTAATAATACATTTGTTACATGCGTTCACCTTGCAGTATGTATTTTAATTCACAATAACAGACACATTTTAAATAGAAGTTTTTCATTTAGACAATATCTATTAATAATATGATGGTGCACAGAGAGCTACAAATAATCTTATAGGCAGTGGTAATATATTGTTCAAATATTAATGAAAACATATTAATTTAATTCCTAACCTTGCTCAGTTAATCTTAAATAGCATAATACTGCCAGTCTCCCAAGGATAAAGCCTGCACAGATACAGCCAATAAATGGAGACATGTATATGCCATTTGTTTAACTGCATAACTGAAGGTTCCCTCTGGACCAGAGAGAATAAAGGTCTAATTTTCTGCCACTAAAAGTGATTTTCTCTTCACAGAGAGCTGAAGGATCTCCTGTTTTCTATTCATCGCTGCTACTGCCAGATTTTGTTAATATCTATTTTCTGAGAAGCACCAGCTAAGAGTCATAGGCTTAGGCTGTGTTAGAGAGGCTGTGAGGAATATTGCTTTGTTAGAAAGGCTATGAGGAACATTGCTTGAGGAATTAACACGCATTTTTAATGAGTGTGCACTCTTGTGTACGTCCTGCGACAGATTACTCATTCCAGTCTTAGGAAGCACTCTTTGCCCTTCCAGATACTGCCCCCCACTTTTGTTCCTGTAAATAGTTGTAAGAAGAGGTCCAAGATGACTATAAAAAGAGGATGATTTGTTCTGATAAAACACAAAGAAAAAATAAAGCTGTAGCCATAACACAGTTTTAGATAACAGTGGAGGAGAACAGAGGAATTTTGAACAGTTATAAGGGGAGAAGTAAGAAGATTAGTTTGTGTGCAAGAATACTGATATGAACATAAAAGGAAGGAAAGGGAAGCTAATCAAAACCAACTTTAATATTTTATATCAAAGTAACTGAGATAATACAGTAGTTGAAAAAAAGGAATATGAAAGTACTTTCTGTGGAAGAGGTGCAGAAGTTTTGCTTTTGGAAGTGTTAACATTCCTGAAAACAGGGAGGGGGAGAGAGAGAGAGACATAAAGTGATGTGGTCAGGGAGTCACACCATGGATGAAGATATGTGTTTGAGAGCTGTGACTGTGGATGGCGTATAAGGGATTATAGAAGTTGAGGGGGATTAAAAATGAAAGGAGAAATTGTGGAGACAAGGAGAGACCATGAGAACACCAAGTGGAGAAGCAATGATGTAACAGTATGGGTACCACTGAGACCCTGAATTTGGCACAAAGATGCATCTGACATCATGATCACATGATTTGAGGTGTAAGAAGTTATAGAGGATGGAGCAGAGAACATGGAGCTAACACATACTTTTAGAGAAAGGAAAATAGTTAACTTATGAGAAGGAAAGGAGCTAATGTGGCACAAAGAAAAGAATACATGTCCTATCTATGTCTTGCAGCCTCAATGGAATCATCTATTTTATCAGCAAGATATAGAGAAAAAAAGCAGGATTGCAGCAGTAGGAAATGCAGAGTCTCTTTGGCAAGGACAGGGCTGAAAAGTGGTACAAAGCAGTAGCCTGTGATGTTTAGAGCTCCCACTAAGGAGAGGAAGTGAAATGCTCATTTTATTGTAGCCAGCAGTGTCTGTGCTGTTTCTCTTGGCAGCCCCTCTTAAATTTTCTTGAATTTAGTTGAGTAACAAGTTGAATGTTTTTAGTTCTCCACAATGTATGTGGGAAGAGTCATGACAGCGTTTATCTTCTACTTTGCCCTGAGATATCTTGGCTCAGGACTGCATTTGGGTTTAAAGACTATTTTCAGAGTAAGAAGGTCTCTTGGCTCTGAAGAATAATGTTTTATCTCCTCTTTAGCAGCGCATCACTGTGGCAACTTTTATTCAGACATTTAGACAGAAAATGCATCCCAGAGCTCCCTCAAGAGTTAAGTAATCCAGGACTGCAGAGAAAGAAACAAAGAAGATGTGCTTTTTTTATAATCTCTGGGGATATGTTAGGCATGCTCAGACTCAAGCTTTATTGAAATAATTCTTATCAATCTGACTGTGAAACAATGGAAGGTGTGAGATGGAATTGAGGAGCTGAAGCCTCAGTCCTAGAAATCTTTGCTCATGTAAACAGTCCTTCATTATGTTCATAGATTTCAATTATGTGGTTCTAGTTGCCAGAGAAATGTTCATGACATTTAAAAACAAAATGAGGGTTATAAACAAAAAGTTTTAATTTTTTTCTGAGCAACTAAATTTGCTGGTATACACAGGGAGATTAGACCAGCTGGTAGACCTGAAGCTGATTCATAATGAGTGCTGTTATTTTTTTATCCTTAACATGCTTTCATTTTCATGTGAATTTTTAAATGGAAAGCCCACAATGAGTGAGTTCCTTAGGAATATCAAGGGCATACTAGATGCAAAACTAAAGAATACAGAGTTATAATAGCCTCATTAGAGATGGTCAGTTAGAATTCAGGAATATTTCGTTTAACCAGGCTCAATATTAATAGTAGTCTATATCCAGTGATGCAAATTATTAGCAACTTCAGAAGCCCCTGATAAAAATTGACAGGCTAAACTTTTGCTAAAAGCCTTAGATTTGGATCCAGAGGTAGACATAGGACAGCTGCAAAATGAGTTAAATCACCATAAAAAGAGGTTGCAGAAAAATTGAAATCACTTTGTCTTTTCAAGAGGTCATTTTGAATCCCTTTCTTTTCTCTCATTACTTTGATAGTGGCTATGAAAAAAACTGGCCCATTTTTATTACATACATATTTAAAGAATTTGATTTTGAAAGATCAGTCTGTACTTTTGTCTGTGTGGTTTCATGCACATTTTTAATTGTGGAATTTTTTTTCCTATTTGAAAAGTGATGTGTTCAGAATCCAAACAAGATTGATTTTCTTTTCAACACAGGGTTTACTTATCCAATTCAAATGTGGTCTGTCAATACAAAAGTCTTTAAGCACAACAAAAGCAAAAAGCAGAGACATGGAGAATCACATGAATGCATATATTAGGAGAGCCAGAAGCTGACAGAAAAATCTTCTAAAACTAATTGTGTGTGAGTGTTACTTTTATTCTGCTCTAGGTATATTCTAATCATGCTAGATAGTAACTTGAGAAATAGGTTCATAAAGTAGACTTGAAGGAAAACATCTGGAACAGGTGCCTGAAAATTGCAAAGCCATCATCACATTGAGAGCCATGACTGTAGTAAATGGTCCAACAGTCACAGCTGAAGAAACAAAAACATTGCAGCTGCTTACACAAGAATTAAATGATATTGTGAGGGAGTGAAGGATGTTGAAGCCCACTGCTAGCAGTTGAAACAAGTATTGCAAGTACTAATTGTTTCTGTTCAGCCCTTCTCCTTTCATATATCAAGATAATCACACTCTAAGTTGTTTGATTTGAAAAAAGGGGGAATGGGTAACGTTTGAATGAACACTTAAAAATACTCAATGCACTCCCTAGCAGCCCATACTTTCTGCTTACCATAATAATGGATGTAGCATGCTGTGCCTCTGACTGATTTCAGGAAACTTTATCTCAGCTTTCCAGTGTGGGAGGGTACTAGAGCCTCCCTGTCACATGTGTTAGACATCTGCAAAGTAAACACAGGAAATTACAGGCTGAGGTGGTGATGGCTTGTGGCGCTTCAGTAATGCACACTGGAAATACAGCTCTTCTAATGCTCCCCTACACCTGGTCAGACCTTTGCTCTCCAGAGGTCTCCCAGATGAATTGCAGTGTGTTCCTGCTTTCACCACTGCTAATGGTTTGATTTCAAAGCAATCAATCATTTAATTACGAATAAGAATTAAAAGTCAGGAATGACAGTTTTGTGCAGCCTAGTTAACTCACACAAGCCAAGAGCACATGGCAGCAACCATACTTGTGTGTAGTTCATTAAGCATCAAGGCTTAATGAAACCCTAGAGAAATATTTTTCCTTTAAATCTGTGGTTAAAAATACTGGGCTGAATTTAACAAAATAAGAATGGATATTGTGCAAGAGTTTCACTTTTTTTGAAATTATGTGGCAGAAATGAATCTTTTTATATGATATTTAGGCACTATGGCTAATGACCAAAATTTGTCTTTTCAGAAATCAGGTGCTTTTGAGGATACAGGACACTCCAAATCAAGATGTATATATGTATCAAAAATGACATTTTTAAAACAAAATCCTTGTATATTCTCTGTGTTTTATTTTTCCCATATAATGCTCTCACTATCTAATTTTTTTAGTTAACTATGAGAAGAACATTTTATGTTAGAAAATGTCAGTCTCTCATTACATGCTGGTGTCCATCTTCTCTCTCATGAAAAATACATAGCTCTATGAGTCTTTGTGCACTCATTTATTTATGGTGCAGGGAAGCTCGTACTCCCCAGGCCATACCACTTCCCTCTTTGATTCTCCACGGGGCATGCTTCTGGAGCACCACAGCAAGATTTTCATTTGGGTTTTGTTCTGTTTTATTTTGTTTTGTTTTGTTTTGTTCTGTTTTGTTCTGTTTTGTTCTGTTTTGTTTTGTTTTTAAGCAATGAACGTGAAGGAGAGAAGTTAAAGGAAAGGAAAGAGACATTCTGTTGGTCTTCTCTAACATCTTTTTTCATTTTTCTTTGGCCAGCTTTTACTGCTAAAAGTCTATGCAGTGACTCCTCACCTTTTTTCCAAGAACACTGGTTGTTTAAGAATAGAATACTCTGTACCCTTATAGTCTGCTCTTTTATTGTACTTAAGCTTCTGACACTTATTTCTAAATGTTCTTGTGATACAATTCTTTCTCAAAACATTTTCCCAGACAGTTTTTATTTCTCTCCTGCATACTCTCCAGATTTTTGCTTGACTGCATAAAGAAGGGCCAGCATCCAGTTAAAATATACTGCATGTCTATCAGAAGGGACTGAATATTGCCTCTGGCTACCAGGGTATCAAAGAAACTCTATCTGTGATTTTTTGGTCTCAGTCCAGGTTGCTAGCTTTCTAAACCACTGCAAGTGACTCAGTAAGAGAGATAGTTAATGGAAATAGCAATTATCCTTTACTATGGTTTTCAGGAGTATATGGCAAACCAATTCCTACTCTAAAGTATCAATTCTGCATTAATATGAGGGGATTTCTTGTGTGCCAGACAACACATTTTATGCCCTTGGCAAAGATGGTGTCTTTGCTACCAAGAGAACTGCATATACTACTACACCTCAGGAAAAAATCCCAAAAAGCTGTGTCAAAAGGAGAATATGGCTTAATTCTCACTCTACACATACACTGATATATTTCTGGTGCTGTTAACTAAGTGACCTTTGGTTTGTGCTAAGGAGGATTAAAGCCAAGTCCTATATTTATCAAATGCTGGCTTTATGTATTTTTTTATTATTTGTACAGAAATGAAAAGCCAAAGAATTCAATTACTGTCATGGTTTCATCTGAGTTAGAGGCAATTTTCTCTGTAGTAGCCAGTACAGTGCTGTGTTTTGGATGCAGTATGAGAACAGTGTTGGTAACTCATTACTCTTTTAATTGCTTATTGCTAAGCAGTGTGCACCCTAAGTCGAGGGCTTTTCATGTTCCCATCCTCTGCCACTGAGCGGGTGCACAGAATCTGGGAGGGATCACAGCTGGGACAGCTGACCTGAACTGGCCAAAGGGATATTCCATACCTTAGAGCATCACACTCAGCATACAAACTGGGGGAGTTGGCCAGGAGCCACCAATCCCTGCTCAGGGATGGGCTGGGTGTCAGTCAGCGGGTGGTGAGCATCTGTGTTGGGCATCACTTCTTTCTCTTGAGTTTTATTGCCCTCTCTCTCCTTTTCATTTACTGTTCTTGACTTTATTGCTCTCATTAGTATTGTTAGTATTACATTAGTGATACTAGTATATCACTACTGTTATTAATTTTATTGCTGTCATTAGTATTATTAGTAGTATTATATTTTGCTGCAGTTATTAACATGTTCTTATCTCAACCAATGAGGTTTAGTCTTTTTGTTTCTCTTTCTCCTCCCCACCAGGGAAGAGGGAGGAGTGAGCAAGCAGCTGCATGGTCCTTAGTTGCTGGCAAACCATGTAAATTACTTAAATATAAAGCTTGTTTTGGTTAAATTAGGGGTGTACATAACTAGTAAACCAATGTAATTTGTTTTCTTTGTAGGCAGATATTAATTTCCTTTCCTAAAACCATGTTTGCCTTATTTTTTGTAAATGTGAACTATAGATAACATATATTTTAGTATGTGTACATTAAACTGATATTATGTCGATTGAAAGTAAAAAATGCAAGTGACTTATTTCACAGTCTAGCTGTTTAAAAATTTCATCTGTAATATTTTACTGAAATCTGATTTTATTGATAACACTTATCACCATCAATACAGCTTATTTTGTTATGTTTGTCGTGGGCAAAAGTGTAATAGACATATTTACTAGTTCTAAGACTATCCATACATTTACAAGCTTGTAAAGACTAAATCTGATTTTTTATGGAACTTGAGAAATTTGGAGCTTTCTTTCATTTGCTGTTAACAACAGAAAAATATGTAAATGAGTGGAAGAATAAAGCAGGGTCGATTTGCAAAGACGAGATATAAAGAAGCTGATATAAAAGATCTTTTATCTAGTGTAATGCAGCGCTTCTGAAACAAATTGAGCCTTTTAGTCACCATATGGCACTTTTAGAGCTCTATTATTGTCCTTATATCCTAGACCTGTGCTCTAACCAACCAAATTTCCCCTCACACAGTGCCTTATTTATTTCGTTATGTGCCATTCACATTTTGCATTTGACCACTGGTTCTGATTGGAAGGAAGAAAATGAATCTTCCCATGAGAACAAATGGGGATGTTAGTGTAGACAAGAGCTGTAAAACTGAGCAGCTGTCTCCTGCTTTTCTTTATTGACAAAAAAAAAAAAAAAAAAAAAAAAAAAAAAGAGAGAGAAATCTAAACTGCTTTTATCCTGTAGGTAAAACTAGGAGCAAAGTGTGCTCCCTTGCAGATAGGTACAATATCCATTCTAAGCATACACCACATGAGATACTAAATTGTTATAGCTGAGTCATCATCCTTGGAGTCATCTTCTTCAGCATGTGTAGATGTGGCACTCAGAGACATGGCTTAGTGGTGAACTTAGCCATGCTGGGTTAATGGTTCGACTCAATGATTTTAGGGGTCTTTCCCAGCCTAAGCAATATTATGATTCTAGAGGTCTAAGCATAAATCTACTGGATTAAAAATAGTCACTCTAAGTGTCATGACATAATATGATATGTAAGTAGCATAATATGTAAGTATGTTATAAAACATATATTTAGAGAGTTAAAGAGAGAGGAAAAGTAGAGCCTGATCTGGGGAACTCTGAAATAAATGTGACTGTTCCCTTCTACCTGGAAATAGATTCTCAATCAAATCTATAAAGACATGACTTAAGAAGGCATTTTCATTTTCTGAATAATTGTTGGAAAATTAACACAATCATTTATTTCCAGGGAAAGTTTCACACTCATTCAAAGTCTTGATGAAAGAACATCAGACAAAAATGTGATTTTAATCCATATTTTAGTAGAGAAAAAGAGAGAGGGAGGAAAGCATGAAGGTTGAAGACTGTTTGAGGTTATAGGTCCTTCATTTGAAAGGAAAGCTCTGATAAGTTAGAAGAGATAATGTACCCTTTACATAAGGACTTCCAGTATCTCTGTGTGCTTTCTGAAAGTTATCAATTCAAAGTAAAGATATTTAGGGTAATACTGCAGGTTAACCTGTCAACAGAGTAATAATGGGTATAAACAGAAGTGGAGGAGAAAATGGTGTTATTTTTTTGATTGATAAATATGCTATGGATTTGACGAAAAAAAATAGTCAAGCATCAAAATCCATCCAAATCTTCAATTCAGTTAACATTTCCATAAAGAAACAATGTGATAAGGTCATGACTAACAAACAAGAAATGAAAATCCATGATGAGTGCTCTGCATGGCTGATCACTGCTTGTGCGGTGCAGATGGAGACCCTCAACCTCCACACACCAGGAGAGTTTTCCAGGTGGGAGCAGTCCCTCCAGGAATAGCAATAGCAATCTGCTTTCAGGGTGGGAAAACCAGTTTTGGAGAGTTCTGATCCAGCATGCTTCAACTCCAGGTTTTATTGATGGAAATTCTTGTGCTGACATACCTTAAATATTCTTCGCTGTCTGTTAAAGATTTTTTTCACCTGTTTCCAAAGCTCAGAAATCTCCAAATGTTGGATATTAGGAAAAATTTCTTCATCAAAAAGCGTCATCAAGCACTGAAACAGGCTGCCCAGGGAAGTGCTTGTGTCTCCATTCCTGGAGGTATTTAAAAGGCATGTAAATGTTGTGCTTAGGACATGGTTTAGTGGTGGAATTGAAAGCACTAAGTGAATGGTTGGACTTTGTGGGATCTCAGCACCTCAGGATGAGGGTGCAGAGCAACCAAGACCACCCTTGGGGGGCTCGGGAGTCCTGGAATGTTGCCAGAAGTGTCTGGTGGCTGGACTTTGATCCTACACAGGAGATAACATCTGTATGAGGACTGGGAGGATTTCACTGGGGTGAATGGTGAAGGGATAAGTTAGTTAGAGTATAATACACAGGGTTTAGGATTTCTGTACAGGGGGGTCTAGAGAAGTAAGATGGAGGAATTGGGGCGTGTCCTGTCCTTCTTCTTCTTCTTCTTGGCCTCCATCTTCTGTGGTGATGGTGGCACTTTGGGATTGGTCTTTACTAAAGGTGCACCGGTTAATAAGAATAGAAGGTATTGGGGAAAAATCATAAATATTGTACACGTAACTTCGGGTATAAAGATAAGTGACCGCCCTGGGGGCTCGCAGTGTGCCCATGGCTGACTTGCTGTGCAGACCTCTGTTGGGCTGAAAGAAAATCTTTTAGATAAACAATTAATAAACACCGAGACCGAAACAAGATCAGAAGTCTCTCCTCGTCCTTTGAAGCGCCGGGCTGTCCAAGGCCACCCTGGGCCTCTCCAGGCCACCTAAACAGCCGAGAAACCGACAGACTTGACCTCAAAGGTCTTTAACCTTACCTTTACCTTGATCTTAAAGGTCTTTACCAACTTAAACTGTTGTGACTGAGCATTTCTGCCATCATTCTTTCAGCCTGTGTGCACAAAGGTGAGAGAAGAGCAGCAGATCGTGCCGCAGGCAAACAGGAGACAACAAGGAGGATTCGGGGATTCAGGTTGAGGAGTTCGCTTTGTTGGCTATGGAAGTGGCTGGGTAATTTCAGCCTCCATTGCTAAATATTCTGGGTGCTAAAAAGCAAAATGTTTTGCTTTTTTTCTGTATAAATGAAGATGACTAAAGTCTTTAAATCACTCCTCTTGTTCCCTTGTCAGATAAAAGAAATAGAAGCAGTTAACAAGAAAAGGTGAGTTAGCTGCTTCTGAAGATGGGAAATTATTTTCAGAAATCACTTTTGTTAGCATAACAAGAAAGAGGAATCTGAGAGGAGTTAAGAGCGTGGATGAAAGCCTGGCCCTGGTACAATTAATCTCCAAACTCCCACAGAAGTTTAAATAAGAAATGAAATTTTTTGTACAGATTCACCAGATAGACAAAATACATTCTGCAATACTATTTAAAAATCAAAAATGCTGAGAGTTTAAGTGATAAGTGTAATTTAGATTAAGTACTAACAACACCTAATGAAAAGGAAATAGCACATCAGTCTCCAATAAATTTTCAGGGGCCATTTCCTTTCAAGAGTAATAATAACCATAATAATGATAAAGGGAGAGAAGCTCTTCACTCAGTGCTGCCAGGAGTGTTGCAATCAGTACAGAACACTGTATTCTGCTCACTTTCTTTTTAATTCTGCCTCCTCACAGCGTGTCTTGTGTTATTCCCATCTCCAAAGTGTTCTTTTCCTTTTGTGCCTGATCCTTGGCTGTTAGTCCTCCTTTCGTGGCCAACTTCAATGAGGCCACACAAAAAATTCAGAATGGCAGCTTTGGCACCATATCAGCTATGGAGGCTTTTCAGCAAAGCAGGCAATGTCTATTGCAAGGACATAAGATTTTACAAAATACATGTAAATCTTCTAAAATGTATAATTATTTAGTGATTTGACCACTGTGTCTAAAGTATTGATAGTATCTGTCAATAAGTCTGGACAAAGATAAGTTTCCAATCTAAATCAGCTTTGAAATACAAAACAAACCAATAATTAAACAAAACAAAAAAGTGCAAAATAATTTGGGAAAATGCCCTGAGGCCCTCTCAGTGTTTGACCTGCTGGATTCCTAGACATGAAGCTAGAAGACTTTGTTCTGGATTTCCATGACTAACTTTGCATGTGAAATACCATATTGTTTAGTGCCATTGCAGTGAAGCTGTGAGGACTGAAAATATGAAAACAGGCTTTATTAAAGGAAAATAGCTTCGGTCTTTAAAGAGTGACACTAATTCCTTCACACAAACACACTATTTAGTGAAATTCTGAAAACCCACTGCTAATTCTGGAAACACTAGATGAGATAATCCTTAGGGAACACAAAACATAATGGACAGAAAAAGTGTAAAAAACAAAACAAAAAGCAAAAGAAAAGATTCATTGGAATCCTGGGAATTTTGGAGATCCTAAATTTGCCTAGTATTGTATTTTGAAATTTCAGCACTATTTGCAAGGGCTGTGTAAAAGCTGTTATTTTTGCATTCTTCTCTATTATGTTGTGAATCATCCTCAGATCATATTTCCTTGGGTAAAGAGGGTGGAAACCAGGGAGATAATAATAGGACTTAAGGTCTGAAAGGCAGAAGAATTCCTGCAGCATGACTGGCTAAATGGTCAATGAAAAAGCAGCTTGGGGAGGCTTTTTCTGTTACTGTGAATTATGACTGAGTTTCTAAATGCGGAGGGAGCCAACAGTGCACCTGCACGTTGGCATTTGTGAAGTAATTTGTTCTACAAATGCAGTATTGATTTCTTAGAAGAACACAGTATACCTTCAGAAATTTTTCCCCATGAGATGAGATTTTGGCTTTTTGCTTTTCCTTTCCTTGCTAAGGGGTCCACAACTTTAAAAGGGCTCCCTGGCTACAGTTATTACAGTATAGTTCTGTTCTTTTCTTACCCTTTAATTTGACCTTTCTAGATGTAGTCTAATATTTTTCTGTCCCATAATGTTAATTAGGAATCGAACATTTCCACCTGTTAATGCAGTAAAGGGCAGTTGTTCTTTTGCTAGAGCATAGTAATAATGTCACTAATTGAGATTATAATTGTCATGACACAGAATCCCTCATTTTGCTCTGAATGAGTTTTACCTATGGGAGAATTAGGCTGTGACCTGACATGGAACTTGTAAAGTCTAATAATGAGAGAACATGTTATAATCACCCTGTGAAGCCAGAAATACCTGCAGCAGAAATAATTGCCAATGGGCAGGGGAGCTTCTGTGGGGCTTCAGCGCCTGAATGCTGTTGTTAGGGACTTTGATACATTAATTTGGCCAATATTACCTGTGGAGTGCATCCTTATTCACCTGCATGCCTGTGGAGGAGTACAGTGTTACAGTGGCTCAGGTTCCTGCACTGAGAGGATTTTCCTCTGGGAGCTGGGATAGGTAGGTGGTGTGGAACCACCTCAAATTAGCCTCTGGAAGGCCACAGAAATGCTGTTAAAAGCCTTTGGGGGCAAGTGGTGCTTAGACAAAGTTTTCAGGGCAGTATGAACTGCTGTTCTCAGAAGAATGGCGCTTCCAGGGAGTAACAGAGAGATACAGATGTTTTCAAAGCCTCAGGTGATGATGGAATGACATAACCCTAAGAGACAGGTGAACCTTTTCACTTGGTTTTGCAATAGGTGAAACATAAAGGGCACAGTGGGATGATTTAGCAGATCTGGGCAAAATTTCTGGACCAAATTTCTTTGATGCTAGAACAGCTTCTTATTCTCTATATCTCCAAACCACTCAGAAGCACTATTTGACGTGTCTTTATTAGTCATGATGTTAGATTGTCATCTGCTTCACTTTGGAAAAATCCAGTGTGAAGTACTAGCAAAAGTATTTTAAAGTAAAGAAAAACAGGAGAAGATGGGTTAGAGATCTGATTTTCCCCTGGACGTTTTCTTTACCCTATTTGTGTTAACTAACATGGGATTTGGGATGTTGGCTGGTATGTGACATTGGATCAGGATTATGTTTCTCTTATTCTACTATACTTTAATTAGACTCCAGTATCTAACTTTTTTTTAAATATGACTTTAAGACCTCTTGTCTCTTTGGGCTGTTATCACAAAAGCTCTAAACTATGCTCACGAGTTATCATTATTTGGCTTAATACCATTTCACACACTGTGTGCTTTCTAACAGCTGAGACAAGGTCTAAGTGGTTTGCTGATGGAAATGCATAAGCTGCTAGGTCTTGGCCCTTATTCTTGTTCTGTGTGACACTTGGCAGGGGGAGGGAATAACTGGGTAGTTGTGCTTCCAGATGCTTCTTTACACAGTGGGCAGTGAGACAGTGGTACAGGTTGCCCAAAGGGACCAGTGGATGCCCCATCCCTGGAACTCTTCAAGGCCAGGTTGGATGGGGCTTTGAGCAGCCTGGTCTAGTGGAAGATGTCCCTGCCCATGGGATGATGATCTTTAAGGTCCCTTCCAACCCAAAACATTCTATGGCTCTATAACCATTCTGATTCTATAACTATTAAACTAATACTTCAGTATGTAGCTATGTAGCTATGTACCTCTTGTGAGGGTTAGTTGGCAAAGTGCTTATAGAATTAAGCATGATTTTTGCATTTCTGTGAAAGGAAGGGAGTGGCAAAGTATCTGCTCTGGACTTATTCTACTTTGAACAGCTTCTGTCCACAGCAAAACAGGGACAGACATTTGCTACATTCTGTCCATAGCTGAGTGTTAGTGATTACTGTGATCTTTGTCTAAAGGAAAGGGCTGCTCAAAGTATTAAAATAAGTATTTGCTAATCCTTTATATATGTCTTTCTTTTCAAGATTTGAAGTCTCAGCCAGGTTGGGAAAATCAAAAGCATATCTTCCTGTCTCAGAAACACATTGTGCTTGGCTACAGTAGCTTTGCTTTTATGTGTTGTTACTTTTTGCCTGAATTTAGTGCACTCAAGCATTCTCTTGATGCTCTTAATAGCTGCTGCCTATTATTCAGATATCTTCATCAATCTCTTCATGATTGTTCCTAAGGATTTTTTCTCCCCAAGACTCCAGGCTGTTCAAAGCCCATTGGTTTGTTCAAAGTCTGATTAAACTTTTGGTATATCTGACAGGCCCATCTGCAGGGATTCCAGATTAACCATCTGGAATCATTTGATCTTAAACTGTATTAGAATTGCATTTCAATAAACCCATGTTTGAATGCTACCATGTTTATCCAATAAATACTATCTCAGTATTGGCTTCTGTTCACTGAAGAAATTCATTCTCTTTCAGCTGCCACACCTGTAATATCTAGTCAGGTTTGTTTTGTTATTTTTTTTAATTTATCTTAGGTACTCACTCTGTCCAATAGGGCGCTGTATTTTTATTAAGCTCTTGCTTCTAATATACTATAAAAGTAAGAGTTCAAACAGGTTTTGGGCAGGCATTGTAAGAAGATGTGAACCATTTTTAGGATTAGAAAACTTTTCCTGTACTGTGTGAAAACAATTTCTATGGTTACCCATTCTTCTGTTAATAAATCAGCCACTAGGGCAGTGCAGCTGGATTCACCTAAGATTTGTTGTTCTGCCCCAAGGTCCCCAGGTATGCCTCTCCTAAGAGCTGCCAAGCTGATCTACTCCTAGAGTGAGGCATCTTTTCAATGTAAAGAAATTGCTTTCCCTACGTGCTTTTCTGTGAATTTAACTGAGCTTTGACTGCTGGGTGATCTAGATAAATAAATCCTAAACCCTGGGCTCTCTCTTTTCCTGGTCTTAACTTGCTGCTTTGACTACAAGTTATCTTTGTGAGAGCTGATGACAGAAAATTGCTAAGCACCATGATGGAGTATGTCCTTGAGCTCTGCAGCTGAAGATACCCATAATATCCAAAGCATGCCATCTATATGCAATATAAATGAATAAATTTCCAGCAGATCCTGCTTTGAAGGGTAAAATAAGCAAGGCAATAGCATTAGAAAGCACAGTTAGTCTGAAATCCTTGCTAAGCTGCAGATTATCCACAGCTATTTCCATAGCCCTTTGTGGAGTCAGCTGGCCTCCTGCAAGCAAGGAATGAGAAAATATAATGAAGAATATTGCTCTGGTTTAGGCAGGATTTTTCCCACACAACCTCTGGTTCACTTTTAGTATCTCTTCTTTCTCATGGCATTTAATATTTTAATATTTCTTCTTTCCAAATACCTCTCTTTTCTGTCAATTTTCATCATGCATATGAAAAAACTTTAGGAAACAAGGTGAGCTAAGCTGTTAATACCTCTTGTGTATTAGTCATGTTAAACTAACTAAGCTGGGCAGAAGGCCAAACTGCAGCCACTCACCTAAGAGAAAGTTGTTATTTTCATATGCACTGCACTTACCATAATTCTTTATTCTTGCTAGTTCAACCCTTTAAAAAATAAGCATATTTTAAGTAGATGGAACTTGATCTGTAAAGCACTTGATTAGCATAAAGGATTCATTATGCTATTCAGATGTTATTAAGAATATGGGAAATGCATGTTAGATGAGTTGCTTACCTAACTACCCATATGAAAATATCTTTTATATCTGTTTCTGTTTGTAGCTTAGTACCTAAAATGATTTTCAGACACATTAAATCTCTCTTTGAATTAAATGTGTCCCACAGGTAGGAATTCACTTCAGCAGGAATTGGTTTTTACATACTGTAATATAATGATTGGCTTTCTGTGCAACTCATCTTAGGAAGTTTCAGAAGAAGTAAACATATTTGGAAAGTATTTGGGAGATATGTAATGCTACAACTAACAGTAAAAGAAACTAGAAATATCAGGCAAATTATCTAATTTCCCAGGGTTTTGTGCAGACAAATAAGCCAAGAAAATTCTTCCCATCTGGATTATTCACCTGCTGTAATGCTGATAGGACACAGCATGGGCTACAAAACAGATGGGAGAGGCATATAGTGAAAAGGGAAAATAAGAAAATGAACAAAACATTATATGGGAATTGCATTCACTGTTGTTTACTACAAAAATGACAATTTCATTTTCTGACAAAAAGATAAGACAATGGTTATTTTGCTGGTGCAACCTCTTGATCCATTGTAGAAATCTGAGATGGATACAGCTTTCAGAAATTTCTGGCTTGAAATGTTGCAATTATAAAATATTATCTTTCTGTGTAACACTATATTTTTTTCAGCTTTGTTTGTGTGGTTGTTTCAGTAGTTTTTCATTCTCCCCATTTAGGGAAATATCTTGTGGCTTCTAAATTAAAGTATTTGGTGTCATTGTC
Organism: Melospiza melodia melodia; assembly: GCF_035770615.1. Lineage (NCBI taxonomy): Eukaryota > Metazoa > Chordata > Aves > Passeriformes > Passerellidae > Melospiza > Melospiza melodia. The sequence continues at coordinate 137,703,371 of NC_086194.1, forward strand.
CTATCCCACCAAGATTTCAGCTGGCTATTTTAAATGCCTTCGGTATCTGTGTCTGGTAAGGGGGTGTGAAGTTACACCTACAAGGTATCAGCCTCCTGGAGTGGCAGCTGGAGGCTTGGCAGAGCAGTTTATGATTCATAAATTTATAGCAGATGCATATGTTAGATACCTATTTACCTTCTGGGTGGGTGTGGACATTTGGACACCTATCTGGCAATGTTTCAGAGGTGTTTCTGAGAAAGAACTATGGAGTTATTCTCATGTACAGTCCAGCCTCCAGCAGTAATTTACTTCCTTTTTTTTTCTTTTTTCATGTTGAAGATGCTTAGTGGTTTATGGTGGTGTTTTATTTTGCCATTTGGGAAGGTAATATCCCATCTTGAGTTGTATCTCTTTGCCATCAGAGAATAATACACCCACACACAGCTTGTTTCTGTTTTCAGCTTTGGGCAGATTTCCTGTGTGTCATTTTTTTTTTCATAATAATTGAATCTTGTCCACATAGTAGCCAGCACAAAACCTGAAGCAATCAGATTCTGCTTTGCATCTCATCTGCTCTCGTTACAGCTGTCAGACAAGGTTATACCCTGTCCAGATTCATAAAGACTTTAATTATGTTTTTCATATGTTGGTCTGAAAAAAGACAGTTCAACTGTCTTAACATTCTCCCTTACAATGGGTACTCAGCAAGAAGTATGAATCATTATTGACACACTCAAAATAATCTGTCATGCTGCTTTAAAATATTAATGAGAAAAGCCTTGAGTCTTTTGATATTAGTAATTGTTTCGTGTTGTAATTGAATTTGAAAAGCTCTGTTAAGATTTTTATCCTTTGACAGTAACTTATTATTTCTAGAATAAAATTGTTTGATGAGTGGTTTAGGTGGCAGCATTCTGAAGAAGCCCTTTGCACTTCATTTTTCTATGAACAATAAAAACTGACAATGCACTGTAAATGCAGGCTCCCAGGTTCAGAAGTTTTAAAAGAGTGTGTAATTTAGTATCATAAGATTTCCAAGGAGATCATGTTTTCTAGATGCTTGATCATCCTTATAATTCTCATCTGAAATCTTTCTGATTGGTTCTCCTCTTTAGTGAAGGGCAATCTACAAAATATACACAGCCTGTCATCTGATGCCACGCTGCTGCTGTGTTCCAGGGCACTTCTGATTCATCTTGAAATTCTGTTTTGCATCCCAGCATGATGTCTAGGTTTCTTTCCCCAACACTATGATATTATGCAGTCACAGCCTGGGTGTGGTTCATTATTCTGTGGAACTGCTATGTAGCCCATTGTTCACCCTATTTTGTCTTCAGGTAATTGGTTATTCCATATCCCTACTCAAGTACAGTAATTTGCACTTGAACTGTACTTTTCTCCAAACCCATTGTCCATTTGCCAATATTATTTTAATTCTATTCTTGTCCACCATGGGGTTTGCAATCACTGCCAGCTTAGTCCATTTGGAATTGTGAAAGGCACAGTGTCTCTGCAGATAACCCAGTGGCTGCTGAAACTGCTGGGTAGCACCAGGCCCAGGTGGAATTCCATGGAGCCCCATCAACAACTGTCTCCTAATTTGGTGGAAGACGATGAGTAACTATTTCTGAGTGCAGTTTTCAAGACAGTATTTCAGTCTGTACAACAGTACTTTGGTCTAGTCATAGTTTGCTTAAAGGAATGTCAAGCAATGTCAAAATGCTCACTAAAATCAAGGTTTGTCACATCTGATTCTCCTCCCATAACTACAAAGCCCATTATCTCTCCTAAGAAGGAACAGACTTGTCATAACATTATTCAGTACTTAGCACTTTGTCTTCCTACTAGTATGTTTATTTACAAACTAGTAATTTTATTCATTTCTTTAGGAAGTTTATAGTAAATGAAATTAGGGATAGAATTCTGTGTGTTCTATTTCCTTTCTTTTTTCTTGTCTTTGTGTAAAGAGATGGGTACAATCTTAGATCTTCTGATCTCTGGCCTCTCCTGTTCTTTTTAAATTCTTACAAATATGTTCTAACATGCTTGAGATTGCTTTAGCCAGACTTCTACATGCTTTGAGGTGAATTTACCCAGACTAGTACATCTGAATTTTTCCAGCTTTCTATTTTAGGCAGATGATCAATAACATACTCTTTCTTATCCTCACCTGAGTCTTTTATGGGTGTCATTTGCATTACTTCACCAACCACAGGTAATCTTTCTGCTGAAAAAGGGAATAAAGAGGAAAGACACTGAGTTTTTTTGCCACCCTAAGGTCTGTATTCCCCTGAAGGCAATGCTGTGGAACACAGCCAAGCCTTGCATCCACTTCTCAAACCCATGCCTTCAGTCCTGGAGGAGATGTTTCCATCTGGAATATAATTATTGCTGCCACATGAACCTGCAGCCTCAGGCAGGGTTGTATCACTGAGGGCTTTGACAGCTCATTATTTGAGCTTGCCCTTTATTAGTTTATGCCACTGAGTATTTTTTTATTATGCTCTGTTCTCTTTTTAGTTGTAGCTTGTCTTGACCTTTCTGAGCTCATCCCTATACACTTCTGGTGTTATTTTATATTTTCTCTGCTAATCTGTATGCAGGTCACCCCGAAGACTGTTATTGAGCAAAATCCATCATTTTCTATGTTTCTGCTTGGAAAAATTTGTACTTGTTCAGTGTGTGTTCTTCCAGTCAGTCCGATCACTTTCCTGAACTTCTCTTTTTCATAGACCTCTAGACTTGGAAGCTATTTTCCATCTCAGGTCACTGCAATCTAATTCTTGGGTTTCTAATGTCCTTGTCCCACTCTTCTCCTCCCAGAATTGTCATTTCTAGTAGTTCAGGCCTGCTGTGGTGCAAGCTGTTTTCCCATTCAATGTTTATTTTAGATATTATTTGGTTTATGTATTACAACATCAAAAGGAAATCTCATCCCTCTCTCAGGATTTTCTTTGTGAAAGTGAGTAAGATCATGCAAATTTTATTTTTTTTTGTAGTAGCACTTCTTACCTCTAAAGAAATGTGAGAAATACTTCATGTTTTTCTCCACAATGAGGCAGATTTTTAGAGAAACCATACATAAGACAAAATGTTCTAAAGCAAGTAACAATATTTATCTAAGAATATTAAAATTTGCAAAAACCCCAGCTCTTAGGTTTTCACTGGGTTCCCCAAATTGCCAAGTTTAATAGTTATAAGAAGCTATATAAGAATTTGATAAACAGAAGGGTAGTTTTATCCAAGTAGATCATCCAGGTCATTGATAAACAAACTGAGTAAGAGTGAAGCCAGTACTGGTCCCTGGGGAATGCACTGACTACAGGGCTCCAAGTGGATTCCACTCTGCTGATCACAGCCCTCTGAACTCAGCCATTCAGACAGTTCTTGACCCACCTCTGTGTCCCTTCATCTCACCCACATTTCCTGAGCTTACCTGTCAGGATGTTGTGGGAGGCAGTGTCAAAAGCCTTGCTATGTATTGCAACTTATTTAGTAAGTCGACAATGGATTAAAAATCTGAAAAATACGAAGAGCTCATAGGTTAGTACTGGCCAGACTGACATCAGTTTTAGAGATGGTTGTGAAAATGGGTCCCACAGTAAGTTGAGTAGTATTTTAGAAATGTAACAACTAATGTAACACATCATTCTTTTCATTTGAGAGGTCTTTTTTTTTCCTTACACTGGTTTTTGTTCTTAAGTATTTTTTTTTATTACTGTAAAGATTGCCTGATTAATGTGACTTTTTGACTTTTTATAGAATTACAAATGAAATCTGTAAAGTTTTTTGACATTTTGTAGTAGCCAATTTAGTTTTAATTAAACAAGAAAAGTTCTCCTGGGTGAGCTCCAATCACAACCCATATTTTTCACAATGAATGAGGCTGCAAGGTAATTTTAGATTATAAACTGCTGAGAGTAATCCTAGAAATCTAACTCAATAGCTGATCATCACTCATATCTGTTCTCAATATTTTATGTGGAAGCATCAACATCATATCTTCCTTTTCATCTGGAATAGGCAGCACACCTAACTAAACCATTCCATATGAAATTCAAAACCTGATTGCAAGGAACTTCAATTTATTCCTTTCAATTCAACAAATATTGCGTGGGAATTATAATGTGTACATTAAACCTATAGTTAATATTTTAATCTTTTTCCCATTGTGTGCATTAGATTTCCATGCTTCTAATTTTCCAACTATAAAACTTACAGCTGAATTTAGCAAATGTAAATGGTAATAAATTGACATGTTCAGTGCAGCAAAGATGAGGGCTTAATGTCTCCTGGGTATATTGGCTGGGACTTTCCTGTCATATCTGAAGTCTGGTTTTCTACAGCCTTTGATGAACATCCTTCCCTGAAAAGAGCAGCTTTTGATCCATCTATAGGACTGATCTTTCCAGCATGTTCAGGGTTTTGGTTCCGTAGTTTATTTCTGATTTGTGTGGAAAATGTCCTTCCTTCATTTTGTGATGAAAGGCAACAACTTAGTCTGTGATCTGATAATTTGGTTTGATTTTCCATTGTCTTTGTATAATGAAAAGTGCGATTAATTATTTTGTATCATTTTCAAGTCATGCATGATTTTATTTTTTTTATGATTCTGTCATTAATTGTCTCCTTTCCAAAGGTGAATTTGTCTAATCTCTCCCTTTTCTAAACCCACCCATATCTTTGATTATCTTTGATGCTTTTCTCTGTAATTCTGATTCAACCACTTCCTTTCTGAAATGAGCAGAAAGAACTGTGTGTAGCATTGAGGATGCAGGACACAAGGGATTTGTATGGTGGCATAATGATGTATTCTACTTTCTTTCCTCTTGCCTTTCTACTATTTGATTCTCCTTTCTGACTGCTGCTGAGCACTGAGCTGAGGTTTATAATGAACTATTCACAACTTTCCTGAGAGCTAATATCAAATTTAGAGCCTATTACTGTATGTCTATAGTTGCAGTTGGTTTTCCTTATGTGCATTTCTTTGCATTTATTGACATAGGATTTCAGCTCTAATTTTATCACCCAGTCACTCAATGCCCTTAGATCTGCCTACAACATTTTGCAGTGGACTTTTCGTTTGCTTTGCTGCATCATGTAAAACATACATGGTTTTTGCGGCCTTATCCTTTTTGGGGGGCTGGTTGGCAGCAGGCTCTGGAAGAGTCAGCAGTGTGCCCTGTGAGCCAAGAGAGCAAACTCCACCCTTGGGTGCATCAAATACAGCATCACCAGCCAGTCAAGAGGTGATTACACCACTGTGTTTTGCATCAATGTGGCCCCACCTGGAGTTCTGTGGGCAGTTCTGAGCCCCACAGTTTAAGAAGGATGTGAAGGTCCTTGGATGCAGCCAGAGAAGGGGCATCAAAGCTGGTGAAAGTTCTGGAAGACATCCTGTGAGGAGCAGCTTAGGACATTCAGCTTGCAGGAGAGAAGGAGGCTGAGGGGTGACCTCATTACTATCTCCAGCTTTCTGAGGAGGGCAAGTGTACAAGCAAGTGCTGATCGTTTCTTCAGAACATGTGGGAATGGTTCAAAGCTGCCCTGTGAAGGTTTAGACTTGACATTAGGAAGCATTTCTTGACTAGGAAAGTAGTGCAACACTGACACAGGCTCCCCAAGGAGGTGCTCGATGCCCCCAATCTGTCAATGTGGAGGAGGCATTTATGAAATGCCCCTAACAATAAGCTTTAGCCTTTGGTCAGAAGTGAAATAGTCAGGCACTTGGACTAGATGATTGTTGTAGGTCCCTTCCATTTGAAACAGCCCAGACCTGTTCTGCTCTTGTCTATGAGGTTAAGAGATGAACAGTTTTTATTCCATGGCAGCTACTGTAACTACTGAGAAGCTGTGGTTAGGGATCTGGTCAAAGAAATTTCTGGAGGTGTGTTCTGAATCAATTGAATTATCCCCCTGATGGCTTTAATATGGGATATGGCTTTCCTTTTCATTATTTTTCCTTCTACGCCATTCTGTCATGTTTGTCCCCGTGTCCTCATATTGAATAATTACAGTTTGTGCCAATTTGCTTATTGCAGAGGCCAGACTGCCTCTTTTATTTTCCTTTTGGTCTAAACTGGCTTTTGTAAAAGTTAATATTTCAAAGAACCGTGAGAGTTGCCATTAAAACAGACCTACCTGTGTTTGCTTTAAATGAGCCAGCTCTACTTCTGCTCACACTATGAGGGATTTGCTTCAGCAGGGGAAAGAGTGACATAAAGTTTAACCTCCCAGGTATTTATTCAGCTAGTCTGAGCTGCACAGCAGGGTTTAGTAGGCTAAAACTTATTTGTATCTGAAAAGAAGAAAAGAAAGAGAGCTCAAATGCTCTGTCCAAGAGCACAGGAACCCTAGAATGCCCATTCCAGATGTCCAAAAGTGCCTGTTTTGGTGATACCTTCAGCTTCCCCTATTGTATTTGCAGGGAGCGCCCTGACAAAGGTAGGAATGATGCATCTGGCTTCATGTTCTCAGAAGGCTAATTTATTACTTTATGATACTATATTATATTAAAGAATACAGAAAGGATACTTACTGAATGCTAAAATGATAATAATGAAAAGCTGTGACTCTTCTCAGAGTCTCGACACAGCTTGGCACCAATTTGCTAAAGAGTCAAACAACTCACATCAGAATCCAATGAAACAATCACCTGTGGGTAAACAATCTCCAAACACATTCCACACATGAACACAACACAGGAGAAGTAAATGTGATAAGAATTGTTTTCCTTTTCTCTGAGGCTTCTCAGCTTCCCAGGGGAAAAATCCTGGGTGAAGGGATTTTTTAAGAGAATGTGAATGCCACATGCCCCTGTGTATAATAAGGTTTCTTCCAATGACTGAGGACCTGTTCTTGAGGCTCTGGTGTCCCTCATGTAAAGAGGAAGATTTCTTGGCAAAGATGCATCCCAGTTCTGGATGCGCAGAGAAGGAGGAGAAGTAGGTTAACATTTTCTCTGCCTGACATAATCTCCTTCAGGCTGGATAATCCAGAGTCTCTCTTTATGCCAGAACATGACCCAAAAAGGCACAATCATCTCTGTCCTCAATTAAATCTGAGCTTGTTTCCCAGAAATAAAGTACCTGCTGTAACCAGAAGCTCAGCCTAGATGAGCCAGAGTCAGGGAATCCAAAGATGCTTCCATGTGAAACCTGTCTCCAGTCAGGACAAACTCAGTGCATCAAATGAGCAGTAACCTTTACCAGGTGCAGGCTCTCTTGCTGCATTTGCATTTCTTTGCAGGAGTAGCCTCATGGCAGGAGTTAGGGCCAAATCTACCTCCCATATGCTAAAACATCCTGACGCTTGGCTCTGGGGCAAGACAAGAAAATGCCTCCCATGCACCCAAAACATGGGAAATGTGGGTACACACTCACTGGCCACAGAGGGATGCTTGTGGTGGTTTTGTACTGATAGTGGGAGAAAAGCCCTTTCCAGAAAGGCTCCAGTGTAGCTTGTGTATTTGCATTCTGCCTGATTACAGGCTGAGCTTAGATACCTTGGGAAGGAAATACTGCTTTGGGATTCACCCTGGGCTTCAGGCTGCAGAATCAGACTCAGATAAAGGCAAAGGGAGCAGTGGGGTGTGGTGTCAAGTGAAAGCAGAAGAAACAGGAGTGAGCAGGACATGAAGCCACAACACATATACAGAGACTTTCTACTGCAATCAAATAAACTGTGCCAGGGACGTGTGATATAAGAGATCACGCTGGGTCAGACATGACGGGAGAAGCGGCTTTGAAAATTCATTAGACGCTGATAGAAAGCAAAGCTTCACTGCAGTTCTTGATAGCTTTTCTGCCCAGTGGGAATCCAGCACAAAAGCCTTTTAGCACACAGTTTAACTGGGAATACCTGAGCAAACTGATAACATTGAAGCTTTTATGGTATTCTTGTTTCTCACATATCACAGCAGACCACTCCACGAAGGATTATAAGGACAAGTGTGTGTGTGTGTATGTGTGTGTGTGTGTGTGTTTATGTACATCCCTCTGCACATTCGGGTAGCAGCTTGAACGAATTAAACAATGTTATCCATAGTGAAAACTACAGTGGGAAGGATCAAACAAGGACATGGCTTTCCCCTTCCACCATCTTTCATCCTACACCATTCTGTCATGTTTGTCCCTGTGTCCTCATATTGAGTAATTACAGTTTGTGCTGAGTGAAGAGGCTGCTATATTTGCTGCCAAGCACATAAATTCTGCCTTGTTTCTAATTATAGCATTGTTCCTTCCAAAGACAAAAAACCCAGTTCAGCTGTGGCTCAATACTGAATCATTTGTTCTATGGCTTAAATATGGCATATTTATACACAAGCAAAAGCACACATGGGATAGGTCATCTACTAAATATGCTGTTAGATGGAAATTGATTAAGAAAAACAAAGGAATGATCAAGAAAGATCATCGTAACTCCACCTCTTCTATCTGTCATCTGCTATTGTTCATCACCCTAGTGTATCAACAACAACGCACAAAAAGGCAAGAAATGTGTGGTGGGCATAGAAGGGGGTTATTTGGTGTGATTTTCCTTGCATATATTAAGCAAAATAATAATAGAAAAAGAACACCGAACTACACAATGTCCAAAAATATTTTTGAATTGATTCCCACAGAAATACTGTATGCTACTTTTCTGCCCTACCCTGCAAACCAGATTATAAGAAAAGTTTTCAGAAAACCTGTGCTCATTCATGCTGCCTTATATGAATTTTTATACTCTTGTGAATTTTAACCAGCTCTAGGTTATTATTCAAAGCTTTTATTACTGTGTGATTTGATTAATGGCCATTCTAAGCTATTGCATGTCATTCAGGCTTTGGAGATTACTTTTGAGGTGCAGTTCTGTGTCAACCACTCCTGCAAGTCCTCTCAGAAGGTTCCACTTGGGTCAATAATATGAGCAGGCTGGAAAGGGTAGAGGTTAAATTCTTACTTTCCATTCATTGGATCATACAGCATTTCCTGTATGAGATTATGTGATGGCTTTGGGTCTATTTTTTTTGTGTTGCCTTTTTTTTTTTTCTCTGAGGTATCATAGAATGGTTTGGATTAGAAGGGACCCTACAGATCATCAGATTCAACATCCCCTGCCATAGGCATGGACACCTCCTGCTAGACCAGGTTGCTCAAAGCCCCATCCAGCCTGGCCTTGAACATTTCCATCCACAACTTCTCCTCTGGGCAACCTGTTCCCCTGCCTCAACACTCTCACACAGGGCCCTTGTCCTGGCACTTGTAAAAAGTGCCTCTGCATTGGAAGGTGCTCTAATGTCTCCCCAGAGCCTCCTCTTTCCCAGGCTGAGCAGCCCCAGCTGTTTCAGCCTGTCTTCACAGGAGAGGCTCTGATCATCTCCATGGCTTCACTCCAGCAGGTCCATGTCCTGCTTATGTTGGGAGCCCCAGAGCTGGACACAGTCTTGCAAGAACAGAGGAAGGGAATCACCTCCCTCGACTTAATGCTGTGGCATAACTGTTGTTACTGAAAGCTTTGCCATTTTTTTTCATTTGATTTTAAGCCATATTTATAGATTAACAGGAGCCAGGATAATATTATGTTCTTTCTTATTAATTAGGTATTTAAGATATATCTATAAAGATGCTTGGCTAATAGTGGGGATCAGACTGTTATAATTCACTGAAATCTTGAACTAGACATTTTTGTTTGCATGTCACAGTTTGTTTGTCTTTAAATGGCTACTGCCTTATGGTAATATAATTGTTTCATGCATGTGTTATTTACGTTGTACATGAAGGGAAAGAAATGATTCAGTAGGAAAGAAGTCATTCTTACAGATTTCAATGCATTGTTGGAATGAAAATACATTCTCTGTGCCTGTTGTAAGAAGTAAGTGGAAATAATGCTCTCATTATGTGCCTTCAGATCTAATAAGGAGGGAAAAATATCTTTTGGCATTCTATCAACAAAGAACATCTTTCATAATTGCAGTATAAGCAGTGAAAGAATTTTAAAAGGAGTATTAGCATAAAAAATGGCCAAGATTTGCAATATTCTGTTGTTCTAAAAGCAGTTTTCTTTTGTGCCCCCTGCATGCATAATCAGTTTCCCTGGGATTCAAAAACCTTCCCAAGTACCTTGTCACTTGCCAAAGAGATTTACGTTGGCTTTAGTCACTGGCAGACATTAAGTATGTGCAGCTTAGGTGGAGATAAAGTCATTACCTGATGAGTTCTTTAGGAAATACTTTGGGTTACAAGACACCATCAAACTGAATTTTATATCAAAAGATAGGAAATATAGTGTGATCTGCAAGTACCTCTGAAATTATCCTTAACACTGAAAAGTAAAGGTGAATGCAAATAAAAGCAGGTACTTAGAAAATATTAAAAAAAAGTAACACAAAGTCAGTTTGGCAGAAATGAAAGAAGGTCATTTTTTCGCCTGCCTATTGTAAAATTAGATAAAAAAGGTTTTCTCAGTTTCTGTTATTCAGCTGACAAACTAATTAGTTATTAAATTAAATATGAGAACTTTGACCCTTTCTTAGGATGACTTTTATTTTCTTTATGCACTAGACAAAAGCCAGATCTAAAGTCTCACTTGTTTATCCAGTTCTTTTTTGGTGATTTTATTAAGTCTGCTCAGATGTAGATCTCCTTTCTCTTTCTTCTTACCACCCTCATCCCCTTCACTTTCCATTGTTTAGCTCTTAAACTTTCAACGTTTAAGGTTGACTTTATTTTGCACTTTTGACTTTCAGTGTATCCAGCTATATCATTAACAAACAATTAATATATTTCAAGATAAAACACTGTTCTGACCAGTCATGTTTAAATACTGTGTTCAGTGTTTTTACATATTGAGACTTCCTTTTCATTCCAACTAGGAAATTTAGATCTTTATCACACAGCAGACAATCAAATAGATAAGAATTAATGCTTAATGGGGTTTATTCCTAATCTCTTCTCTGAGAAAAGGACGAAGGTTCCCAGATCACTTCTGTTGCCATAACTCATCTTGGAGCACACCAGTACCCCAGCCTAGTCTGTGAGGGTTGCTCTGATATTATCATAGTGCTAACAGAGTACCTAGGTGAAATTCTGTGACCTATGTAATTATACACATTGGATTGGATTGCACAGTTTGCTCAAAATCCTCCATCTTTCAGATCTCAGAACACAAAATATTATTTCTAAGGACTTGAAGCAAAAACAAAGGAGGGAAAATAACCCAAAGCTAAGCTGAAGAGCAAGAGGGGAGAGAGAGCACACATACTGTGTTTCCCTTCTTGCTCTCAGTCCTGACAAAGCTGGAACACATCTTGGTAACATAACACATCAGTCCTCCTCTTAACTGGTAAAGTAATTTTGGGCAACTGGGTAACAGGGTAGTTCTGCAATTTTGCTGCTGGAGAAATAAATTCCCAGACCAAGTGCAAAGTTTCTGATCTTGGCCTGGGAAAATTAGATTGCCGATACAATTTTTAATTTAAAGCCCAAGAGACCCTGTGGGAACAAGGACTTGTGAGAACAGCAAATACAGGGTAGTACTTCAAAAGGCACAGTAGCTAACAGCTGTAAGTAGTCTCTTCCAGCCTGCTGCTGGGCCCAAGCAGCTAAATGGTATTCAAGAGGAATTGTCTCCTGCAGTATTAGCCAACAACTTCTATGCATTTTAAGAACAGACATTTTAGGATATGCTCAATTTCTTCTCCATGGAAAATATATAACAAAAGTCCCCACAAGCTCCTGTCACCCATTTTTAGAGTCCTTAGCACATTTTAAGGGCTCTCAGAGTTGTAGTCTCCAGGATCTCTCCACTGCATCTACAAATGGCACAGTTGGATCAGACAGGCTCTGTGCTGTGCTGATTAAATTGGTAGACAATAGCCCTACAGCCTGAATTTTATTCAACTCAAATCAAATAGATTTTAGGAAGATGAAGGAGAGGAAAAAAAAAACAAAACCAGATATCACAGAGTACTTCAGCTATTGCTGCTACCTTTTCCTGCTATGTTTTCTGGACAATTTTCCAGTTGTTTGTGCACTTTTATGGTTTTAGATTTCTAAGTACTTTCAGGCTGAGCCTCCCCCTGCTACCAATGTAAAATATTATGCATTTCATAATATAATTCTGGAAAATGCAAACATACATTTGAGACTGTCTGTTCTTTAATTTTAAAAATTGCATTATTCAGTTTTGAAATTATCTATAGTTTTACAATATGTTTCTAGTGAAATGTTTAAAATCATGCATATAGAGTACATAATTGTATAGAGTCATATAATTGGATAACTCTATACTATAGTAGCAAATGGTTATTATTATGCTCCAACTATATACTGCTGTTACTCTGGATCTTTTTTCTTTGTCATTGCCTTGTAATGTGTAGAATTATGATTTCTTTGTGCCTGATAATCCTATTCATATTTCTATCTTGCTGAATCGTGAATGCACACAGATACTGGGATAATATCCTGTTTCCCTTATGTATCTCCCATTCTGATTTAGCACTTTTCTAGACTTTAATGGACGAAAAGGGTTTACAGTCCTCTCTGCAGAGTAGTAAAAGTGTTAGTGGCAAATAGGTAGCTAAGAAGATTAACTACTCATGTTTCAACTTCTCCTCAGTGGTTGTTAACTCTTGTGAAAATGCTAATCAGGAGACAGGCAAGATGCTTTGTAATTGAATGCATTTTTACTTTTTTGCTCAGTAAATTCACTCTTGCTACATAGTTTCCATTTTATAAGTTAAATTTAAAACATCTTGTCAAGCTTTGTATCCTACAGTTTTTTAATGCATAAAGATTCAATTCTAAAAGTTTCTTCTCCATCCGTATTCCCTCAGTCTTTGTAGGAAATTAGGTTATAGTGAAATATCTTGCAGAATAAAAGGAATTGTGTCTGCCAAGTTACATTTTTGAAGAACCCCAAGACATAAATAAGAAATAACGATTTTCAGTTCTTATCAGCAAAAAAGAAGTCAGGAAAAAGCTGTGTTCAGTGCAATGACAAGCTGGGTGGACTAGATGTGTACAATGAAGAGCATGAAGCACATTTTCCATTTTCTCCAATTTTCAAATTGGAGAAATCTTCCAAATCTAGTTTACCTACAATGTGACACACATCCTCTTGGAGCCAGGAGTACTTTACATTTATTTTGTTTATGTGGATGGTTCCATGTTGATGCAATGAGATCTCTACAAATCTCTTTGTAATTGCTTAACTGTGGTAAATGACCTGTTGTACACCTGACCTTGAAGATTAACCTGATAGCCCAGGGCTCTGCTTCATGTAATCCTAAATACTTAGGAAAGACTCACATATCTGCTGTGAACCAGTGCAACTGCAGTATGTGAAGCTGATAGGAAAGTAATCTCATACTGTGAGAGTGTATTCAAAGGCCACAGCTGATGATGACAAAGCAAAGCAGGAAGACTTAAATCAAAATTATCCAAATCATCAATTTTAATAAAAAGCATTTCAGTCTTCAGCAAATGGCCTTGATTGAAAATATCGCTCTAGTTTTATTTTGCATTTGTCCTTGCTTTCCTAAGGAAAGGTTAATCCACATTAAGTAGCAACTATTAAAATACATTAATTAGCAAGTAAACATACATTTTTGCACTCAGTTTGATTCTTATTTTTAATAGGATATATTCTAGTAATATCCATTTTATTAAAGCAATTATATCTCACAGTATATATTTGCTCAAATGATTAGTTTTTTAATTTCTTACATGTTTTAATAGTTTCTCTCAGTTTAATGATGGACAATTATATAATCTAATTTCACTTCTATTAAACTAGCATTTACATTTCATGCAGATGTCCATAGCTTAAGCCTGGAGATTTTAGTTAGACTAAAGCATTAGGGTCCTCTTGAGAACCTGCTGCCTGCATGGGGGAAAAATAACAGAGACTACTACTATTTTATTTCTACCTAAGGATATCAGCAGAAAAGAAATTATGCATCAAAAGCCTTGATAATAGCATCATTCCAATGTACCCATGTTCCACTAATAAAAAAATCCCTTTGTGGACTCCCCACTGAAGTCTCAGCCAACTTATAGCCTAGTTGACAATTGTTTCTCACATCCTGAGCCTATCCTTCACTATGACTTGGAAAATTCAGCCACACTTCTCAGCTAGTCATTGAAGAAATAAGGTTTTTGGTAGGAAAATTCTGATGGGTCTGAAAATACTGTGTGGTCGTGTCCAAAGAATTATGGCTCAAGGTTCAATAACAAGTGGTATCACTCAGGGGCCCAGAGTGCAACCAGTGTTATTTCATGTCTGCGTTACTGACATAGCAGTGTTGCCTGCACCCTCAGAGGTTTTGCTGATGGCACCAAGCTGGGTGGTGCTGTTGATGGGCCTGAAGGATGAGATGCCACCCAGAGGGACCTTGGCAGGCCCAAGGAGTGGGCTCGTGTGAGCCACGTGAACTTCAAAAAGGCCACGTGCAAGATCTTGTACCTGCATCAGGGCAATCCCTGATAGCAGTACAGGCTGGGGGATGAATGGCTGGAAAGGAGCCCTGCTGAGAACAATTTGGAGATCATGGTGGATGGCAAACTTAACATGAGTCAACAAAGTGCAATTGTACCCTTGGCTGCATCGCAAAAAGTGTAGGCAGCAGGTCAAGGGAGGTGATTCTACCCCTCTACTCTGCTTTCATGATACACCACTTGGAGGGCCATGAGAATATTTGGAGGGCTGAGAGACTTGGGGCTATTTAAACTTTATTTTGGCCTTTCCATTTATAAAGGGGGCTTTTTACCATGGTCTGTGGTGAGAGGGCAAAGGGTAAGAGTTGTAAATTGAAAGAGCATAGATCAAGATTGAACATAAGGAAGACATTTTTTACAATGAGGGTGGTGAGGAACTTGAACAGGTTGCCAAGAGGAACTGTGGATGCTCCATACCTGAAAGTGTTCAAGAACAGGCTGGATGAAATTTGAGAAACCTGACCTAGTGAAAGATGCTCCTGCCCACAGCAGGGAGGTTGAACCAGGTTTAAAGCCCCTTCCACCAAAACCTCCTGTGATTCCCTGAAATATTTTATGCATTGTTTATTCTTTCTAGAGAAAAATGTGTAACCTAACCACTCTATAGATGAAGGCAGGGGACAGCAGCCTTTACCCACAATTTCCCACCTGATTTTCTGCAGAATAGCACTGACAGGCTTCTTCTGAGACACCTAACAGCCTGGGCTCTTCAGGTAAGACAGGGAGTCTTGTACAGTGCAGGGATCCCAGAAAGTTTCCATGCCTTGAAGTCAGTGTTGTCAAGACAAGGCCTCCTGGCCGTCTGTATTTCTCTATGGATCAAGGCAGAAGCTCCTATTTATGCTTTCAGGTGCTAGTGATCTTTGATGCTTTGGACATCCTGTTCCAACCCCTTCATCGGTCCCTTTGAAAGATTACTGCAACTCAGGATGACCAAATTAGGA
Organism: Melospiza melodia melodia; assembly: GCF_035770615.1. Taxonomy (NCBI): domain Eukaryota; kingdom Metazoa; phylum Chordata; class Aves; order Passeriformes; family Passerellidae; genus Melospiza; species Melospiza melodia. The sequence goes on from NC_086194.1 coordinate 137,718,777, forward strand.
ATCTTCCAGCTCATGTGCATCATAATTGCTTTGGTTATCAGGGAACACACATTTAAGTCTATCACTTGGTGCCAGGCCAATAGCCAGCATTTCCAGTACCAAGACTGGCAATTAGCCTGGTGGCTGGATGGGTTCACATGAGCATAACACTATTAATTAAACAGCAGCTGTGTTAATCAAGATACCAAAAGCAATTTGTTGTAATAAATATTTTATTAGCATGCCCATCAATAACACAAAATAAGAGGATTTAATTGATTCATTTACAAAAATATTCACACAGTGGTGGCTGTAACTCTGTTTAAGGATGTGGAAACAAGTCTCATCTGTCAAAGGGTATATTCCCACTTTATCACTTTGTGTTGATGGTACAGTAGATATCACTTACCCAACTATAACTACTTGTTTTTTATAAGCCAAGCATTGCTGACCCCTCAAGCAGCAATACCTGGCAATTGATGCTAAAGGGCTCTTTTTTTCTCCTTGTTGTTTTATTCTTTCAAAAAAATGCATTCTGACTTTTAACTACAGAAAGATTTGGATTATGGAGTGCTATTGTTATTCACCTCATCTTTTTCTTCCTATTGAAAAGACCACAAAATTGAAAGAGCGCATATATACTTTTTTTATTTCTCCTAGTACTAATAACTAAACAGATGGGGGAAATGGTGTGTTTTAAACAAATATGCATCATAAATATAACAGCTAGCAGTGATTTCTAATGCTGAGGAATATAAAGAAATATATTTCTGAAAAGTAGAAAAAGGCTGCTGATTTTGCAAGAAGGTCACAGATTGGACAAAATGTGTTTCAAACATTGAAGAGAGTGGGGAAAGATTAAGGAGAAGGTCTACTAAAAGAGCAGGATGTAAACTCTTTGGACTGTTAAAACTCAGGCTTGTCATGACCCACATTTTTGGAAGACTGTTTTGAGTAGTTTTCCCCATGCTTTCTCTGTGTCAGGTCATTTATTACTTGTTAGAGTGGAAGTCTTGCTGTGCTTTGTCCACTTGCCCGACATCTTAGACACTTGAGAAATCTGCTGGAAGCACTTAGATACATTTTATATAATATGCATGGATATAGAGCCTACATATACATATAAAGAAGGAAATGCATTTATAAAAATAAAGCTAATTTAATACAGAATACTACTAATAAGAAAAAAATACATTATGGGAAAGAGTAAATAATTCTAATATTTGATCTTCCTTCACAAAAACTTAACCCACAGCCTGTACTACAATTAATTTCTATCATGTTCATTATTTGCTCAGCAGCTTTAATCTTCAAAATATTTTAGTCGTTTTTAAGAAAAAGAAACAAACACCAGTGACTTATGCAGTCAAATTGCACAACACAAATGGTGATCAGGAAACATTGTAAATAAACAGGTGACATCCTGTTATGAAAAATCACCTGACTTCTGGTTTTTCCAAGGTACTAATGCAATATTTTTAAATTATATGTAACCTTCAGGTGGCACAAACTCTGCATCTCAGGTATGATTTGTCTTTTGATCTCTTGGAAGACTTTATATTGTATTGTTTTAGTTGTCATGCCTGAAAGGTGCTCTAAACTGTGAAGTTTAAGGAAAAAATGTGCTTAATCTGCCAAGGAGTCTGTAAGACTGCTGGCCCCGGGTGTGCTGGCAGCTGATCCATAAGATCCCATTGTCATTAATAGCAGGAGCTGGACTGCTCCGAACCACCCAGGCAACTCTCAGCAGGCAAAGTGAGCCCTGCCGTGCCTGTGGGTCCCATCCTGCTGCAGCTCCATGGCACCAGGCTCATGGGGATGGGCAGCTCTGGCATGGATCCATCCCAGCCTCCTCCAGAGCTGGATTGTGTTTAGCTGGTCAGAGCATCAGTGCTGCTCACCTGAGAGAGGCTGTGGCAATGCCACGCAGCAAAGTGGACACCAAAAAGCAGTCAGGGAAGCTGCTGTTGCTGTATCTGCTCAGAATGAGAGAAAAGTTGGATTGAAGTCACTTTGTGAACACATAAGTGAGGTGAATGCCCTGGAGAGGAAGCTGTGACAGGGCTGTGCCACGGCGCTGTGACAGCCCTCATTCACAAGTAGCTCAGCCTCAGCATACTGTAGCTTAATTCTCCATGGGAAGATTAATCCCTTGGAGAAGGATTAAGCTGCAGTGAACTAGGGCCACTTTATTTCTGAATGGGAAAGGCCACACAGGGATTTAATGCACTTTATCTTATGTGCATTGATTTCACAGCTTTAGTTAATTCATCTTAACTTCCCTGAATTCCCTTGTGTGGACAAGCTTTTTGTCTGCAGAGAGGTTTTTGGAGCTGCTTGTAAAGCTCCTCATGCCAGGAGCCCAACCAGAAAGCAGGTTGGAATGATTTTTCTGGTTCTGAAGGAGCTTATACCTGTCTAGATACTATTAAATTACCTCTTTCTCAGATGGCTGATCCGTGACATCCTTAGAATAACTATTTTAATTAGATTTTTTGAATGGATCAGAGAAAAAGGAGTGTTCTTAAAACTAATCTCTGGGCTATTTTTGAAATCTCTCATGAACAGTCTTTTCAAGGCTTTCAGATGGCATGAATTGTGCACAGCTGCACAAACAATATTTTCTCAAGATTGGACATGTCTGGTTGTGCAGTTTAATAGATTTCCTTGCCCAGTGGGATTTTCTTCATCTTTGGTCATGGTCATAAGAAAGCATTTTGTCTATATGGATAAGGAGAGAGTGGAGTTTCTATTTCTTTATCCTAAAGATCTCAATCCCTTCCTCTTGGTGGCACAAGTGACACAGATCTGGGTTAAGGAGGATGCTTTCATGGGGGCTGCTCTTAAAATAATGGCATGGTTTGACTGTTGTTGGTCTTTGGGGAAATGTTGTTGTTCGTTTCCTGCATAGTTGACATGAATTACATCAAATAAAGTGTTTCCTGATGTCAGTGAATCATAACCCAGTTTTACTGTTCAGTTACATCATGGCAATTCACCTATCAATTTAAAATTTTGCCTAACAGTTCTTCACTGGGACACTTTATGTAGCAACAAAAGATATCTCCTGTGGATTCCACAGAAGTGTTAGTATGACTTAATTCAGTAGCAGCCAATAAATATTTTGGCATTTTGGTAAGCATATGAGGTGCATAGAGGCTGTCATTCATGTGGGAAAAGCCATGTGAGAGCAGAGGTATTGAAGAACAAAGAAATGTAAATAACAGCTGAACATCAGGCTACAGATGTTTTCCACCAATATTACTCAATAGTAGTACTCATCAATACTGATCCCAGTGAGACTAGGAAAATATTTTAAACTATAAAATGCATATTTATATATAAAATATAAGTTATACAAATGAGAAAATGTGAAGAAATTAATTTAGTTCTTTACACTAAAATTTGTAAATTCAGGAAATAGAAGTAAATATCTTTAAAATTTAGCTGTGATACCTGTATTTATCATTGTAGTAACAGCTTTATAAGTGTTCAATGTGTTCTAATGATGGCTTTTCCTCTTTTTTTCACACAGCTGATTGGATTTGTGTACGCCTGTTACGTGATCAGTATTTTCATGGAGGAGGAGGACAGCTGTAAGTACTGATACACACCTCACCATCCCTGGAGCCAAGGTACCTGGGCTGAAACTTAGTCTTGCATTAAACTACCAAGGCAAAGAACAAAGTTTGAAAAATGGCAGAATCTGGCATTCATGTACACAACCAATTATGCTTAAAGACATACTTATTTAGGTACTAACAACTTATCAAGGTGGGATGGCAATTTCTTAACTTCTTCGTAGGGATTTGTGAACCTCTTACGTGAGCCAGTCAGAGATGAAAATTATATGATCCATTTTGCATACATATAGATATATATGCCTTTATGGATGCACATTTACATTTGAATCAAAGCTCCTGAAACCTCTTAATCCGTTTTTCCAAATGGCATCTTTATCAGCAGTAAAATTTATGGAGAGGACAAACCAAGCCAATTGCAGTGTGCAGTATCATTCTGATCAATAATTAGATATACCTGATCTATGCTTACAGGCACCTAGACCATGCATTTAAAATGCTGACCCCATATTCTTGACTTGCTTTTGTCAATGAAACCCTTATATACGTACTCATGTTGTTCCACAAGTTTGAAAATGTGCACATCTTAAGAAAGTATTTCTCAAAAAGTCACTAAGAGACTATTGGAAAAATCTGAATATGATGAACATTTTGGTAGGATGTTATGTGAAAAGTGTTAGTGAGAATTCTCTGAGGATGTCACCATACCCACATGACTGGAATAACCATTGGTAAAAGCAGTAGAGAGAATGGAAAAATATTGGATGAGCAGAGGAGCGAACACAAGAACAAATTTAAAAAAGGAACAACGTGTGATCATTTAAATTACTTCTTATTTATGAGGAGGCAAACAGTAAAATAGCTCTCTCTAGGGGAAAAAAAGAACTAATGTCAATAGCATTTTATGGTTATAGCATAAATAACATGAAACTAAATATTTATTTATAATTTTTATTCATAAATCTTTACATAGTTGTTCTGTTTTTTCACAGAATAGGTCTAGTGGGTGAATATCATAGGAGAAATTAATTTAGTTTGTAGGAAGGTATTTGATAATACCTGGAAAATCTTATTGAAAACATAATTCAAGTAATTCATGTTTGTGATGGAAAAGCAGATTGTTTCATTGAAAACAGTGTGAAGGACTATAAACAAAATATTTTTTTATTGCTACAAATGGTACAATGTTCAGTTCTCCATCATAATGCAACAGACATTAGTATCAAATCTATTTTAACACTTTTATTTAAAGGTTTTATTAAGAAGAAAATATATCAAAGAGATTCTCAGATAAAATTGAGTGGTAAGGCATAAGCACTTACACGGTGTGCACATATTGTACTGTGGAAAGGCAAAAGGAGCCTGGATAAAGATGGATGCTGTAAAGGAGAAATATGAACACCTGGAGAAGAAACATAAATAAAATGTAGGGCTTGAGGAGAAAAAGCCCAGAAAATGCTTCCTAGGAGAGCTGGAAACTGCCAGTTCGGAGGAACTGGTAACACAGGGCATCAGCAGATGGCACAGCAGCACAGTGGCTGGGTGGTTTGGGATTCATAAACATGGCCTTTGCTCGGTGAAATCCAGACACTGCTCCTGTCCCTATGGCTGTGATGAGTCAGGGCAGTAGCCAGGGCTTCGCAGAGATAGCTGGAAATTTTATGAGACAGTCACTAAATGCTAGGAACAGGGGCGCTACATCAGCTGTTAGGGAAAGCCTGCAGGTGATGAGGAAGACACAAACTGCAGCGCCTTTGAAGGAGAAACATGCATGCACATCCACACCCACATGCCAGCACAGATTAATTGGTTCCTGGGAGGACAGACTCTTCCACTTTTTACAAAAATATGTTATATTGCTGTAGGCTTTGGTTAGCCCTTTGTAGTGTGCTTCACACACCGTTTCAGGCAAGTGTGGAAGACAAAACTCTCAGGATACTTTCCATGTTCATGGAAACTACAGTCACGTGCTATAGACCATACGTGACTTACACACTCAAGGCCTCACAAGAGGGTTTTTTCCAAGTTAAGGGCCCTGTTCACTTTGAAAACATGTCTAGTTCAGAAGAGATAGGGGCTTCTTCATTTTCCTCTGATGGTGGTTTTGAGGGTTTTGAGCCATACAATACAGATGGAAATTTAATTCACTGAGAATGGAGAACAGGTAACATATTTATCAACCAATAGAACACATCAAGTGCTAAGGTGACCCAGTATGTACACCTAACCCAGTTCCCATTCTCCTCAACTGACTCAGGGGTCTGCATTTAATTTCTGCTTGTCTTTCAGAACTGTCAATGACAATTTGCTTGTCTGTTACAAGTTAAAATCACCTCACTTGTCTTGGAAAATATGGTAATGTCCTTTGTTAGGAATGGACAAATTTCCCGTTTCACTTGTATCTTTACATTTGATCTTCTATACTCTTGTGTGAATAGGTTTACTTTGTTGGCAGAGAATGACCTGGGGCAGGGGCCAGAGCAGTGCACAAAGGACAGAAAAAGAGGAGCAAAGAAGTGGAATAGATGCAGCTAGGAGATTTTACAACCATTGGAAAGAAGTAATTTCTGACTTGCTACTTTTTTATTGTCTTCTAAGATTCTGAATTGGATCAAAGCAAATAAGCAGCCCATTAATATCTCACTTTGTGTCTTAGTGTCCATTTGTGTTTTAGAGCCCTCTGTGTTTATAGATAAATGCATTGTAGACAAGCGTTAACCCCTTCATAAGAATCCCACAAATATCTTTTGAATAAAGAAATGTCTGTTTAAGGCACAGTAAGAAAATTGTCTAGTTTGATAATTAGCTGAGAAGAACAGGACTTATTCTGGAGAAATTCACATTGCTAACTTGCAGCATAATGAACAGAAAATTATTCTAGATGTAAGCACAATGGTACTTCAAAACATATTGAAAGTAGACTGTTTATATTAGGAAAAAAGTCCAAAAACCTGCAAGTAAGACCAATTTTATGCATTTAAATATGATGCAGCAGATCTTTTTCTTGGGTAGATGCAGCTATTCCATCATATTTTAAGCAGTAGTTTGCACAGAATAAATCCTCAGCCATCGGAGTGTCAAAGCCTCCCTAATTAAATATACTCTGCAATATTTAGTGCATTGAGTTAACCCCAGTTCTTGGTCTAAAACCCATCAAGCAGACTTAAAAATTAATAATAGCTGCCTGTTTAGCCTCTATGCAGTGCTTAAATGGATTTGGAGCCTGACATTTCAGCTGATGGACACTTTTCTGAACAGTAATAATGCTTGAGGAAACATTTATTTCCAGCTATTGCTCACCCTACCTACATTTCATACTGTAGTTAACTTTTACTTAGAGGGAAGATGGTAGCAGGTCAAAAGGAATGGAAAAAAAAGGGACATGTAAAAGGCATACTACGGTAGTGGGGTTATTACCTTCCATCATTCATCCTAATGAAAAAGTCTATTTATATCTCTTCCCTTCATTTTTTCATTTCTCTCTTCGTAGATCTATCAATCTCTATAAGCCCTTTGAAGGAGTAGAATATGTGAAATCTGTAATCATAAAAGCCTGTCACTATCCTGTTTGTGAATCGTTTTCTCCTAAAAATGAACTCAGAAACTGATTTCCACCTTGTCAGAGTTACTGTTTTAATTCAATCTGGAGTCTGGAGACTAGGCAAAATACATTGCTAAAAATCATGATTAAACTTCTAAATAGTTTCTGGACTTCTTTGAGAAACCATTGTTAGCACTACTACTGCTAAATACTAGTTCATAAATGTGACACTGACACATGTCAGAAGTGATAGTTCTGTAGTGTACTGCATTTTGTGGAGTGGAAACTGATTTGTAAACAAATTGCATAAAGAAATAGCAGTGAAATCAGAGGGGAAGGTTTGCCATAAAACTACAGTTGTGATTTCAGCATCTTTGTGCAAATGAGGCTGAAATGCCAAAAGGCCAATCCAATGAAACTTAAACCTCTTTTGTGCATGGGTAAAAATAAAGGAAAAGGCTTCCATTCACCATGAAGATTTATCCCCTAAATGAAAACACAAGAACAGAATTAATAAACAAAAAAAGGATTCTTTTTTGTCTGTCCTCTATGCTAGTTGTGTTCACAACTCAGCTGTGCTTTCAAAACAGAGAGGAAGATGAATTTGTTTTTACAAATTACAAGTTTCCCCATATTGTGGTACCAATATGACCCTCCATATGCTATCATTACAAAGATATTAAGTAAAGCAAGATATATTATTAGTTCCTCTGAAAAACTACTGCATTGCCTTATCTGACATATGGCATTGCATTCGTACGCACCATTGAGCATCTGTTCTCAGTAATCAAACAAGAGAAAAAGAATTTTATATCACATTTAATTTAATATTTATAGTTACACAGTAGGTCCAGCAGTGATAAATTTATTATAAATATGCTAATTTTTTGCAAAGTGAATGAAGAACTAGCTAACAATAGCTAATATTGAAAATATCTGATTACCTTTATATATAAGTATCCAAGTCTCCTTAACCAAGGAGTTTTTGGCAGCCCACTACTATCTTTACATTAATTGCAATTGTATATGCAGGTTAATCTAAGGTGAATCTATTTAAATTCTGAGGAAAGATTTTTTCTCATAAAATGTTTAATATCAAGGACCACCAAGAAGGAGAATTCTGCATTACTCTTCTGTTGGGCAATACACGAATCAAACATCCCCTGTCAACAACTGTCCTAAATTATCTCCTTGAAAATGAGGTCTTAGCAAAACTTTTCAAACAGCAGCACAGGTCATCTCTGGGCTTTAGCACTCACCACTGTCACCTTTAAACCGTAATGATCTGGGAAAAAAAATGTGTTGTTCCTGACCAGTGGATGAGTATTCTTGACACAGATGTTTAAAATGATAATAAGTTTTACTGCTTGGCAGAGAAACAGCACTATAAGCTGCCACATTGACAGCATTCTCCCAACTTCAGTGTTTCTGGAAAATGGGAGTGGTTACCAGAATTTTTGGAAGGCTTGAAAGCAGCTTGCATCTTTCTGTTCATCTGGACAAGAAACCCAAAACCCCAGAATTTTGATTCACCTGTTTTGGAAAAAACAACACGATCAGGTATTTTTTTTCCAGGTATACATATTGCTAGGCATAGAATAGTAGTGGGTTCATAACCAGACGTATTCTGTAGTTCAACTGAACAGCTTTCTAAAAATAAAAAGTGGCCTCCTGCAGAGATGAAGTGTCCAACATACCTGTCCTCAAGGTGGTCTGTGACACCTGGAAGGCCAGGGAGCCCAGCCAATGCCACAGGTGGTTCCTGCTGCTCCTGGCACTGAGGTGCTGCCACATTCCAGAGTGTCTCATTCCCTGCTAGCAGCCTCTGTGATCATCCTGCAGATGCCTACCCTGAACTGAAGGAGAGGTTGTGCATGACCAGAAATGTCACCAGGCATATCCAGGGAGCTTCCTCAGTTCAGCTGTGCCCAGGACGGCTCCACGAGGCATTTAATGGAGACAAATGTCAAGCTGCAGTTTCTGTAGACTCTAGAGGTCTGTCCAGCTGGAGTTTGTTGATTAGATGCAGACTCATCTATTTGCTACCCTACTTATACCTGACTCCACTTTCTCCTGTAGTGGAAATATAAAGGATAAAACTCTGTCCTAACAAGACTTTATGGTTTAACAACATTGTATGGTCCTACAGTCCTATTGATGTCCTCTTTATTTATCACTAGCCTTAGTGATAAATAAATTGTGTAAATTACCTGAAAATGCATGCTCATTCTTACACGAAACTAACGCAATGAATTCTCATGCATTTAATAAAGGATGAAATACTGCAGGGATGTTACACTATTTAAACTACCTCTACATAATATTTCAATTTATTTTTGTTCCTTTTTTCTTTTTTGTTTTACATTTGGTTATCATACATTGCCTGAGAAAGCATTTATTCTAGTTCCTATGGAAACATATGCATAGACATAATGCACACAACCAAGGGTAAAATCTTTGAGGTGGTTTAAAATAAAAGCAATTAAACAATATAAATTCAAATACTAGGGGGAAAAGTTCTTGATTCTAGACAGGCTATTGGCAAAAAATTGCAGCAAAGACATGATCCCCCTTATTTTTTTCTGCTTAAAAGCCATGGATGAGTAATCTCTCACAGGAAAGCAAAATCTAAAAAAAATACTCAGGCAACTGTCTACTTTTTCATTCCCCTAGCAAAATGTACAAAATGGTCTTCATTTCCAGTTGTATTCTCCATTGACTGTTGCAGAACACTGTTCTAAGAGATTGTCTTTAAATAATAGATGGTGCAAAGCATACAGAAAGAGGAGTTTTAACTGTGGAATATTTCTAGCAGCAGCAGAAGTTACCTGCTTGAAAATACCATGTTTCATGTGGGATCCAACATGTAAGGTTTGTCCAGATAGGGTGCAGACAAAGCATGAGAAAATGGCATCATCTAAATGAAGTCTAAGCTAATTCCAGTTTTTCATTGGTTGAACATAGTTTACTCTAAAGTGTGACTCAAATAACTTGAGGAAATCCCCCTTGAGTTTCTAAACCACTTCAGTAAAATATTTTAGTCTATCTTCAGTAAAAAATTAATTTCTTAATGTTGGGTTGCTTGAATAGGTATGGAGAAATAATCAATACACCTGCATGCAAGCCAGCAGCTCATTGATTTTTCATTAAGGAAGGGGATAAATCACTCAAATAGTAAGAGTACCTCCAGTGCCTTCCCACAGTTCCTCCCTTAAGCACAAGTCAGAAATTTCTTCCTGAAATTCAGTAGAAAAGAATCACCTCAATCACTTTAGCAAACATAATATTATTGGATATTCTCCAGAATATTAGCAGGTCACAGCAGTCATGATTAAGTCACAGTGCAGTTTTGAAACGTTCTTTTGTGAGGGAGGAAATCCCAAGTGCCCTGAGCCAGCTGTATCTGGCACTACAGACAGTTCAGTGGGTGAGGCATATTCTCCTCTGCTTCATACATTGAAATGATACTTGGTAATTTTCATCAAGATGGAGTTCTCCAATAACTTTTTTCTTTTTGTAAGAACTTGAGGAAGAGTTCAGGAGAGTAAAATTTAATATCTTTTAAAGATCTCTGTTACACCAATGAATTGTGTGAGCATTCAGCTGCCAAAAGGTGAAGAGCTGCAATCACTAGCTTCCATCCACAGTTCTGCATTCTGACTGTAGAAATATGCACATATAATGTATGTAGTAATTTAAATGAGATTTCAGGAGCACGTGTAAAGTATTTAGAAATATCTGTAAGGAAAGCAAAATAGATTTTATGTACTATTTTTAGAAAGTACTAACACAGTTTTCTGAAGAGAGATATGTGTCAGAAATTATAACCTCATGAGACAATTTTACCTGTTTTGATAAATATGTACATGTGTATATATGTGTGTAGGTGGGTACATATATCCATATGGGTGGGTATGCAGTTGAATATATATATTTTATTGTTCAAACACAGGTATATACAGATACCCCTTAACTTTGAATTGATTTCCAGAGTGATAGCTAGACAGTTTTTAAAGGCTAATTCACTACTACCTGATCAAGTTCTGTTTTTCAAATACAATTAATGTTAAGCATTTCCACCATTGATTCAGAATATTCAGACTGGATATATGGAATAATTTTTTACAATGAGGATGGTGAAACCCTGGAACAGGTTGTGCAGAGAAGTGCCAGGTGCCTCATCACTGGAAACAAAACTGAAGGTCAGCAGCCTGATCTAGATGAAGATGTTTCTGCTCAGTGAAGAGGGGTTGGACTAGATGGTCGTTAAAGAGTTCTTCTAAACCAAATTATGCTAGAATTCGGTGATTCTATGAATATTATATGCCATATCACATATAAAATATTATATATTTATTTATTTATTCATATATATATATATATATATATATATATATATATATATATATATATATATATATATATATGCATACACACATTTGTGCAACACTGTACAAATTCAACAGAGGCAAATGCCAGGTCCTGCACCTGGGGAAGAGAAACCCCCTGCACTAGCACAGGCTGGGGGCTGACCTCATGGAAAGCAGCTCTGCAGAGAAGGACCTGGGGGTCCTGGTGGGCAACATCTGTCCATGAGCCAGCAGTGCCCTGGGGGCCAAGAGACCAAAGATGTCCTGGGCTGCATTAGGAAGGACATTGCCAGCAGGTCAAGGGAGGTGATCAGGCCTTTTCAGTCTGGAGAAGAGACAAATGAGAGGAGAACTTTTCAATGCATACAGATATCTCGAGGGTGGGTGGAGATATCTCCAGAGGATTGGGCCAGACTCTTCTTGGTGGTCCCCAGTGACAGGACACAGGGTAGTGGGTACAAACTCAAACACAGGCAGCTCCTCCTGAGTATGAGGGGGAAAATAAAAACCTTTATTTAAGGGAGGCAAAGCCCTGGAACAGGCTGCCCAGAGAGGCTGTGGAGTCTCTTTCTGAGGCTATTCACCAATAGCATCCTGCTGTAGGTGAACCTGCTTTGGCAGGGAGTTTGGACTTCACAATCTTCAGAGGTCACTTCCAACCCCAAGAAGTCTGTGATTGTGTGATAGAAGAGAATTATCTTTAAGTAGGAATATACTTGTAACCATGCGATTTTCTTTAAACTGGAGATCATACATTCCCTTAAGATTTTTTTTGTTTACTACTCTAATAAATAATATTCATATTAAAATGGAATAATAATTCTGATTTTAGGGGTTATATCATTTAATGAGAAGTCCTCAATAGTTCTTAGAATCCATGCATTGCTTCCTTACTCCCAAATATTCAGTATGCCTTTTTTTTTTAAGTGGCTCATTTGATTCTAGTTTCTACCAACCTAACTTAATATTGATTTTGTTTTAATCTCCACCTTCCACCTCCTTGGCCTTTCTGTTGAAATTAAATCTGTCTTTAAATGGATGCTATTCCAACCCCCAGTTGCCAGCACCTTAGCCTTTTCACTTAAATTGCATCTATTGTTAAATCAATCTTACTCCAGCATCCAGCGCTGCTCTCTTGAGCTTTCCACTCAACATCACACACAGGCCTAAGTGGTGCCCATTCCTGTCTGTACCTTTCATCCAGCTGCTCCATTAAAATGAAACCTCTTTACAAATCCATTTTCCACTTCCAGTAGCAATCCTCTTTCTTCTTCATTTCCGAACGGCAGCAGCCTTGTGTCTGTTTTAGTTTGTGGAGCTTAAAAAGAAACTTTTCAGACTCCTGCACTTCTGTGCAAACACCATCTCCTCCAAATCTTAACTGTCATGCAGATAGGTTATCCTAATTTTTGGGTCTCAGCTTAAGCAACACCCATTTCCTTGTTAGTGCTGCCTGCGTGGTAATTTCCCAGTCAGCAAATCATGTCTAAGAGCTTTGTCTGGGAGTATCTGCTGCCTCGGCGTGGGAAGCGTCAGCCAGGAGCGAATGATGTGCCCCCGTAACAAAAGGGAGCGCTGAGCCAAGGGGGGCACAGGATTAGTCGGGCTGTACACTGGGCTGTAAACTGTCATTATACACTGATAAGGAATCTGGGAATTCAGTGAGCAATGAACAGTTAGGACAGCTGTTCATTGAGACAACTGTACCCACAGCTTCCCTGATATGATGTGTGACTCAGCCTCTTTGACAGACCCAACAGACTTGCAGATGAATTAGCAGTTTTAGTGATAGCAAAAGATTTTAAAATCATAGAAAATTTGGGGAGCTAGGAAGAAAGTTAGGCTTGGTAAACCCTGGGAAATGTTAAGGGTAGGCCCTGGGAAATGTTAGGCCTTGTGTTTGCTAGATCATGTGAAACTGCACCTGTGTAATCAGCAGATGATAAATGATATGATTGTTAGATGTGATGATTATTAAGTAATTAGATGTAATTATTGTTTAGTCATAAGAAGAATCATGAGAAACCATATTAGGGGTTTGAGGGGGATCACAAGTAACCCATGCTTGGATGAAATCAATGTATACAATAGAACTACTTAAGTTTAATAATTAATATGTAAGTTATATAACAATAGAATATAAAACATGTTCAGCTTGAAACCGTATCAGCATCAGATTTGGGTCTGTGTCCCCTGAAACTCATAGCTCTTTAATAAAAGAACCTGCATATAATAATTTTGTGATTATGTGTTCCTGAATGCTAACATAAGTGGTCAGAATTCTCAGTGCCTTTTCTTTTTGCTCATTCCTGGCCTGCAAGAGGGATGGTGAGGCTTCTTCTCAGAAAAAAAGAAAAGTCCTCCCTTCTTCTTTACAGATAATAGCCTCAAAAGTAAAACAGATCCATGCAGACCACCTGAGTTGAGAGACTGCCCCTGATTTTTCCTGAAGATAAGGTTTGTTCACAATTCTAGTAGCACTAAGCTTTGAAATACAGCAGTAGAAAAACCAGAGTTGCTAGTTTCTTGTTTTAAGGGAGTACCCATGACAAAAATCATACAATATGGGTCCCTTTTTATCTAATGTGTTCCAATTTATGTAATCATACATTGTAGCCTTAGAGGATATTCAAGCTATCTAGAAAAGTGGGTATTATAAATTTAAAAAGAGGTAGCTAACCAGCAGTCAGTGAAGTTCATTGAACCAAGCCATGAATTTCAGGTCATAGTCAGGTAAATTTTGAAGATAATTTTATTTGGTAATGGATACTTTCTCAAAATGTGGCAAAAATTGAAAAAAGATGAATAAGAATTAACTATTCACCACTTTTACATCTTTGAAAATCTCAGGTCCGAATCTCATAAATCTGAAGGCAAGCAGCATTTTCCACCAAGAAAAATTGTCAGTTTTGTTTGGAAGAGAAAGGGATAAACAATGATTACTGACAAGTTCAAAGCAAGAGAAATAACCTTGAAAATAAAGTATCACAAGAATTTCTTAGAAGAACCACAGTCAAAAGGCAAGAGACAGGAGAAATTATTAGTTCAGTTAGTCAAAGCATGGTACTAATTAACACCAAGGTTGTAGGTTCGATTCCTGTATGGGCCATTCACATAAGAGCTGGACCCAATGATTCTTGTGGGTGCCTTCCAACTCAGAATAATTTGTGGTCAAAATATTGAAAATAATTTAGGCGATGGCTTTAGGTGGTAAACACTTTCCTTTATCCTGTGAAATTCTTGCCTCTTTAGTTCTCTTTACCATGTTTCTGATATCATCACAACTTCAACATTTTTGAATTCTTCCTGTTTTAAACTTTGACTTGTTGTCTATATATCGCGCTTTTTAGATTTTCCAGTTGTGCTATTTCAACAGCCTTAATGGTTTCAGTATATAAAATAAGCAAGGTTTAGAGCAAGAGGTGTTGTCTTAATAAATCAGGAGGTATAGCTGTTATGGTTTTCCAGCTGGACCAGTTGGTCAAACAAAATATATTGCCTGCTCCTAGAAAAGCTGTTTTTCAAAAAGGCTACATTATATTTATTGCATTTAGTCTATTGCTGTTGTGCTTTATTAACTCTGTATCTTAACAAGTCTTTCTCTTACCAGTGTTCTGTGATTTGGGTCATAGCTGGACTCACTTCAAACTTCATTTGACATTCTTTTGCCTTGAATCAGTAAATATACAGTTGGTTTTGCTAGCAGAAATTTAATCTCAGTTCTTCTGTGTTTTTCTCAATACCACAGACTAGATACAGCAAAATTGTGGCATGTGACTCTCACCATTTATATGATGGCTCTTATTCCTTGGCATTGATTTCCACTCATTCTCTTTTCCTCCTTAATAATGAAAATCTGTTGTTTTGGAGGACTGAAATTTTAGAGTTACAAGGTTTTCTGAAAAGTGTATTTTTACTTTATCTTTCTTCAGGGAGAGTTTTTTTATGATTGAGGGCAGTATTGCATTATCTTTGTTTTTCATTGGCAGATTGATTCACTGGTGGCTTCAAAGTGAATGGTAATCCTGTTACAGACTCTACTGCAGACATTCAATATGAAATTATGCCACTTTCTAACAATGAGAAAACCATTTCCCTAGCCATCATGTTTGCTAACATATGTGATATTTCTTTTTTCCCTCCATCATATATGAGAAGACCACTGGCTATTGTAAGCTCCCATTTTATGGCACTCTACCTTCTCAGCTCTATTTTCAAAGCTGAAAAAGGAATAATTTTATGTTTTGGGGTGTTAAGGAGCTAATTTGAGTTGGCGACAGAGATGGTAATACTAAAAACAATATTAAGAGATGAGGAAGTTGACTTGAATGTGAAGATAGAGCCGGAAAAAAAGCAATAAAAATGTGAGGAGCAATAGACTTCCTCACTTGCAGAGAAAGACTGACAGAGACAAATGGGTACTCATGGATACCCTTGGATGTAATTAAGTAGTGTACTTAGCAGATATATCCACAGTAGCTCTAAAATGCTCGATGGCCATACATTCTGGGGTGGAATGAGGGTACCACAGAAGAACTTGATAGTGCATTTACAGGGGCTGGTAAATGCTCACATGATACTGGATAAACAAAAGATTATTTGGCTGGCTTTGAAAAACTAAAAGCAAGAAGAAACAGAAGACTAGAGCATGTTGATTTGTTCTCATTCATAGAGATAAAAAATTAAAAAGAAGATATTGAGAATCTGGAGATTGCTGAAGGGATTTATCCACTTCCATTTACAATCTGTAGACTTTGATTGAGAGAAGGCACAGTAGTACCACAGGCTTCTGCTGGGGTGAGAGGAGGGCTCCGTCAGTGCTGGAGGCAACATTGCCTGCTTAGCAGAGAGGAAAAAGGTAGTTTGGATCTAAAGACATTAAAACCCTTGGAGGTTTGTGGTAGAAAATTTGGGTTCTGCCACCTCAAGGATTGAAGCAGATCACAGCTAAGGGAGGTGTAGCTGTGAGCGCAGTGTAGATGCAGGGTGGGGAATGCATGCAATGCCCCACCCAGAGGAGCAAATGTCTTGTGGTGAAGCAGGATTTCTACTCAGAATGTCACTCATTGTCTGTCACAGACGAGTAGAGAAATTATAAAATAAAGGCCTCATAAAATTGGGCCTTGGTCTGCTAAATTAATAGCTGACCTGTCACTTCTAAGTGCAGCTGAGTAGTTTGCAAGTTCCCATGTGAAAACAGCCTTGGGAATGAGAGTTCATTAACACAACAATCTATTCCTAGGGTGAAAAATAAGTGCACCTGTAAAAACAATAAGCTCTGTCTCATGAGAATCAGTAGAGAAAATATGTAAAGTAACTAAAAATACAGAAGTTTGATAGATATACAAAATACCATGTACTGAGCAATGAACTAAGTGTGAATGTATTGTCAACCAATAAGATCAATAAGATCTGACACAATGCCCTCTGATAATTCTATAAAATATTACCTATACAATAAAAATAGGGGTTTTCCTGCATGAAGAAAATGGAGTCATGGCTCTTTTATTACAACAGTAGTCATGAGGGCAAAGGCAGGATGATAAATGAAAAAGAGGAAGAGGAAATGGAAATGGCCTTATCTGAAATGGAAAACAATGTTAAATAGTGTTAATGGGTTTGATCTCATAAAGTGCAAAACAGCATCAGATCAGTACTCTTGAAAAAGCTGACAGCTGACCTCTCAGGCTCCTGGAAGTACAAGTTTTAGCATCTGTAGCCAGGTCAAGATATCAAGTCTTTGAAGTAAAGATGGTGGCTCTATACCTGGATCCCAGCAAAGGCAGCTGCTAATAAAGGAAGGGACGGGGAAGAAGGAGACTTCCCTGACTGGCTGCAAAAGACATTAACTGGCAGGCATGTTAAGCAGATTTTAAAGCAAACAAAAAAGAGTTATAAAGGAAAGAAAAATTGCAACATGGGCTCAATGTGACAGAGCTTTAGTCAGCCAGAACTTTGAAGTGGATGTTCAAGATTCCCTTTGTAGAAAGCTTCCAGAGAATACCACAACACAAAACTCATAAAAGGCAGAATTAATTGCATATATAAACTAGCATGCTTTTTAAATGGAAAAACTCAAAGTTACTGCATCATACAGAACAGAAATGAAAGGCTTGTAGCATTTCCCTCATTGTTTTCTATGTCTATGTAGTTGGAGGACCATTTGAGTCCCAGCCAAGTCTCTGGCTTCTTGATTTGCAGGTGTTCTCCTTGGCCTGCCAGGTTCTTTCCATCTTCTCTTAAGGCTGCCTGGTTTGCTGCTCCCGCTGCAGTCTCTGCTTGAGGAGCAGGTTGGCAGCTCCTTCCCTCTCTGCCTTACACCCTGTGCTGTGCCTTGAACACAGACACTCTCCTGAAGGTCCTTGGCCCACTTTTTATGAGACAAGTAAAGATACAAACATATGAAGCAAATACCATGTCATAGAGGGTGATAGTAGCAAGTTTCAGAAGCAGCCTTTCATACCTAACAAGTTGAGAAGCTGGGAAAACCCAGAATCACTCAGTGATATGAAGAATCCCTCCAGTCCTGTAACCTACTTTTTAAAAATAAAATTAATGTTCTGTTGTGAATGGATGATGTGAAATTTCTTCAGTACATAGAAATCCTTTCCTCCAAATGTCACGTGTTCTAATATGTCATGTATTTGATCTTACAAATACTTTTCTCTAGGAATTTTATCTTTAATTATTCATTAAGGTTGAACAGGTTCAGCATTAATTTTAAAAATAGGGAACATTCATTTCTTACACTAAAATATCAGTGGCATGTAGTTAAGGTTAGAAAAAGCAGCTGTGGTATTCTTGCGTGTATAATAATGAAGCAGCTACAAATACTTCAGTGCTGACTCAAAAATAAATAATTGGATCATACTGACAAATAACTGAACCCAAAAGAAATTCTATGGATACAAAGAAAGACAGGTCAGGAACAGAGCCCTGTGGGACTCAACTGGTAGGAAAAAAAACCAAACTAACAACTTGAAAGAACAAAACAACTAACCTGCAACCTAGTGATGAACTGTAAGTGGAATAGATCAATTCCGGTCAGTCTGAGATCTGCACTGAACATGTTTGAAAGAAAGCTGTAGTTTATGGCTTTAAACTCAGCAATAATATAAAGGCACACTAATACATAGTGTGGATTCCTGAATTGAAATACCAAAAAAAAGATCAAAGCACAACTTCAAAAAGCAGATTCAGAGTTGTGTCTCTTTTGAAGTCAACTTGGACACATTTATTGTGAAGATCACGTGTCTGGAGGTGTGACTGAAGCTGTAACAGCACTCTGTACAGTAGTCTTGGGAATATTTGAGTTGCCATTTCAGTGGATAGATTGGATGGACTAGTGGATAGAACTCAATGGCTTGTTTCTCTCCCAGTGTTGTGTGAATGTAATTGATAGATGTAGTTTCTGGGCATTTAATATCCTTTATGTGTTTTATTTTTCCTTTGCAGGTTTAATTTGTACATAGAATAGATCAGAAAGGGTACCAGAAAGGGGAAAAAAATTAATTACTGAAGACTAATTTTTACCAATTTTACATCTCTAATTTTCTCACTATATTAAAAATTATGTAGGAAGTTTTAATTAGAACTGTTTACACTTTACTTTGGTCATATGCAGAAAGAAAGCTACTCTTCATTGTATTTGAAATCTCAGACTAGAACTAGCAACAGCACCTTTAAATACAAGCCTCAGGAAAAAAAAAAAAAAACAGCTTTATCTGTTTGAAATGTTTTTAAATACAGCTTCCATATATTACTATTCTCTCAGGGATTTTCGCATTTTCATTAAAATGAGGAACAGAAAAATAGAGACCTATAAAGGGAGAAAATGTATCATCAGACATACTGAGTTTGAATTGCATTGCTGAAACATAAGCTAAGTCACAGCCAGCTATGCTGAGATGTACGGGATGGTGGATGCCCAAGCTGATAAGTATTTAGAGGGAGTACAGTATAACATTTTAAAGCAGAATGGAAAATCTCATCAATTTAAACTTTGAATGTGGGTTGGTACTATATAGCACCATGTCAGGAAAAATGAAAGTTTTCTAAAGCCTAAAGGAAACAATTTTTACATACCTGCAGTGTAAAGTATATATATTTTTTTTTTTTATACTGAATTAGGGATAATAAACTTGTAGTAAATATTACTTGATAGTAAATATTTTTCTATATGCCTTATGTGTGATAACCATACTCTTCTAGGGGCTTTTACCAAGTAGTGGCCAGGAGTCCTTAATGACATGAAAGTGACTAAAAAATGCTTACATTTAGAGGGGGGGAACCCAGTAAAACACCATAATCAGGCAGCCTTCCACTTAGTTTCACTGATGGTATGGCTGCAAATAGCTTTCAAAGGCATGGCACAGAGAAGATTTTTGGAAGACACTTTCAGATTTGGAATGACTGGGGAGGTCTGGGTTAAGAAGGTTTGAGCAATTTTCACTTCCTAACATTGTGGATCTTCTTCATACTTCCTTTGTCTTACAGGGCAGTCATATCCCTGGAGAATAAATGATATCTTGGATGTCACATCACTGGTAAAATGAGGAGAGAGTTCAGTAGCAAGGACCATAGATAAAATTTCCATGCCAGTGCCCTTTCTAAGGCAGCTTCTGAGAGGATCCTTCTTTCAGTGCAGCCCTGTAGAGAAGTGTGGTACTTACATGTTACAAGGTAGAGCAGTTTTTTTAAATTATGATCTATCCCACTGGTGGAGACTAGAAGAAAATCTGGTGCAAGTATCTCAATAATTACTGTGGAACATTGAAATATTCCCCTTCCAGCTTCCAGTAATAAAAACTTAAGTAAAAGGTTTTCTCAGTAATTTTCTACCACTTTGTCCTGCTTTAACCTGATTACCATCTGCCAGTACTTTATAGAGACAGAGGAGCAATCAGAGTGCCACAAAGGATTACTGATGTCTCTTCTTCTCACTTTCTTAATTGTCCTGCACACATTTTCCCTCCTTTAGTCCTCTACATAAGTGAGATGCTATTCCTGCGATCCTGCAATGGAATCTGTGATTATTCTGCTACACGGCTTGAGACTTGGGTGCTCAGGCTTAGTATGAAGAGGGGAAAATGGGTAATATTGGCTCCAGACACACAGCTAGGTCAGTCTGGCTTGTGCAGTGAAGGGTGTAAGGGCAGTGGATCTCTTGAGGAGGAAAGGCAATTGAAAAAGCAGTTTTTTCAGGATAAAATATGCTCATCTGGAAAGTTTATGTAAGCCACCAGTGCAAACATTGGAAAGTCCAAAGTTTGGATTTTGTGCATGTAGGACTGACTTATCATCAATCCCCTAGTTTTGCTTTCTGTTCCTAATTGATTTTTGTTCCTTTTTCTGCTAGTTACACCCTCCTCAGTTGCATGTCTTTTCTTAATGAATGTAATTGCATTGATGTGTTGTCATTCAGGAAAAAAAATCTCAGTACAAGGAAAATACTTCTGTTCAAAATAGTATTTGGAACCCCAGAGGTTAAGAAAATCTTCTTTCCATGAAAATACAAATTTGAACACCTGCTAGCCTTGCTTGCCTCTCTCTTGGAAAGGGAACAGCTGAAGCTGCCAACCATTAGAGCCATCAGCTTTGGGGCTTACTCCCATTTATAAAATGGGGAAGCAAGCATGAATAAAATATAAGGTGTTCCAGGCTAAGAGTCTGCAGGATTTCCTAAGAACTGTGCTATTGCCATATTGCTGCTCGGTTCCTATCCTGCACCTCCAGACACGCTTAGAATTTTCCAACTTTGAAATAAGAAATTAGTAATATACCAATGAGCTGATAAGCTCTGGCAGTTGTATGCACAGGGCCTGCCAGCAGGTCAATGGGATATTGCCAGAGAAGCTGAATTCCAGATGAGAGGGTGGAAAAGGAGAAAGGATTGTTTTTTTCTGAGCTCTGATTCTTTTACGCTAACTTCAAAGGAAAGCAAATTTTAACTTGCATATGGGTGAATGCACTGGATAAATAGTAGTATGGCAACCCGAAATGTCATCTATCTAGAAAAGAATAACCCTCAAAATTACTGATGACAGTGGATACACTTTCTTCAGCCAGCAGCATCCTGCCCTTTTCTCACTCAGGCAGATTATGACAGCCGTGGCTCTGATCTGGCCCCTGAATGAATGAACATCACTTTAATGGACTGCCTGCGGTGGACAGCCAGCACAGATTTGCACTTCCAAGCACAGCAGGTAGTGAACTCTAAAGGAACATTTCACACTGGCCATTAAGCATCCAGCATGACCACAAAACTGAGGTGACACAAGGAGAGAGCAATTCCCTGGGCATGGGGATCATGTTTTGCAGCCAGCTGCAGATAAAATAACCAGCTTCGGCTGTAACCTGCTATTATCTGTGGGATGCTAAGAAATCCTCTCCCTGGGATTTTAAGTTTCTCTCTGTATGACTGTAGTTAATGACTGGACTGCATGGGGTGTTTGTTATTTAGTGACTGAATATCCCTACTGCTGACAAGTTGTGGTTGTTGGTTTGGTTTGGTTATTTTTTTTAAATTTAAAGTATAGTTCTATAGAACTGTATAGAACACGTTTTTTTAATTGAACTTTCTGCCAGGCTTTTGCAACTTTCTGAAGCTATTTAATGTAGTCCTGTGAATCTATAGCAGAAATTATCCATAATCCATTAACCAGGCAGAAATAAACAAAACCAATTATTTTATATCATCCCTAAACCAATGTTTTCCTCTACATAAATGTTGCTGTTATTTACTGTTGGCCAATTAAACAGAGGTTTGTATGCATCCAAAAGTTCATTCAATGTAAAGTTTTAAGATGTTTGATGCCAGCTTACTCTGAAATGTACATTATAATGTCTGTGCCTCCAATGAAAATAAAAATTAAATTTTCTATGTTTAATGGTCACTTGTGGTCTTAGTCCTGGAAGACTACTAATTATAAGGGATGAAAATACCAGGTTAAAATCAAAATTAATTTTTAAAACTAGAAGTAACTTATAATTCAAATAATTGATGATGAATCTTCATATTAAAAAGCTATAAGCCATAAAATAGAGTGCATAATGAAAAATGGCACATTCCATTGCCTTGTGTGATGGAACAGCTTCTTGCCTTGAGAATGAGCTTCACATAAATTTTAAGGTGAACTTCAGCTTTAATACTGCATAAGCTATCTTGGATTGCAAAGGAGAAAGCCTCAGCTAAACAGGCTTGAGAAGCTCATCTCAACAATTGCTGGATGGTGCTATTAAATGTATTCTCCTTGTCAGAAAAAAGACACGTCTGTGTTGTCAATTATTAATACATCTCAACTTCATGTCTTGCTCAAGATTTGTTGGTAGAAAGGCTAGTTTCTTCAAATTCCCTCCCTGCTTACAATTGCAGATAATGCTTGTGATTGCTGAGACAAATGATGTGAGGTTCTGAAGTGGTGAATTGCTTCAAAAACATTCTTTTTGCTCCTTGGGTTAACGTGTGCTCAATAAAAAAAAAGGAAAAAAAAAAAACAGAAAAGACAAAAAACCCAATCAAATAAAAAAAAAAAACCCACTGTGGACATGATTTCTTCTAAAAATTGTTTTGTAAATGTGTAATATGTTAGACATCTAACATTTAGCTCTGAGGTTCCCAGCAAATGAAGGAGATTGATCTGTTAAAGCATGTCCAGAGGAGGGACACCAAGTAGGTTAGAGGGATGGAGCACCTCTCCTATAAGGAAAGGCTGAGAGAATTGGGATATTCCAGCCAGAAGAGAAGGCTTCAGGGTGACCTAACTGTGGCCTTCTAGTACCTGGAGGGAGCCTAAAACAAAATTGGATAGGGACTTTTTACAAGAGCATGTACTGACAGGATGAGGAGGAATGGCTTCAAACTGAGAGTAGGTTTAGAGTAGATCTTAAGAAGAAATCCTTTATTGTAAAATTGAAGCAGATTGCCCAGAGAAGTTGGATGCCCCATCCCTGGAAGTGTTCGAGGCCAGGTTGGATGAGTAGCCTGCTCTAGTGGAAGGTGCCCCTGTCTGTGGCAGAGGGGTTGGAACTAGATGATCTTTAAGGTCTTTTCCAACCCAAACCATTCTGTGGTTCCATGGTTTAAAAATCAACTTTTACAACAGCTCATCTGCAGCTATTTCCTCTGTAAGGATTTGTGCCCACTAGTGCTGAAGTAAATTTTGATGCTTGTTATATAGTGATAACATTCTGAAGGACAGCTGTGACCTGAAAGAAATACAGTAGAAAGAGGAGGTGCAGATAGGCTGGGGCAGGCACTGGGGCTGGGCAAGATCTTCAGCACATTGTGTCCTGCTCAGACAGTTTTAAGAGAACAGTCTTGGGGAAGCAGTGATGCTGTATGATTGAAGTTCAGTTCAGTATGATCAAGTTCAGTTTTCAGCCATTTCTTGACTCAGGAGGAGAAGCAAACTAAAAACAACAGGAGCATTTCCACAAATTTCAGTGGGTATTTCATTAGTCTGTCAATCTCTAAGCTTCATTTTCCCATCGCCTCACTCTGGATAAGCACTCTGTTGGTTTACCTACTGCACACATTGGCTGGGAAAAGACAGTTTTGTCATTCATTGCTCATTCAGCAATTAGCATAATGAGTATCAAAATTCTGCTCAGGACTTTTGTCTGTGTGCATATGTATAACAAGTGAAGGCAGTTGCTTTCCATGCAACCAAAGAATCCTACCGTACTGTGGATTTGCCAGCTCTGGACATGTCTGCAAAAGGCCCTTTGAAATCAATAGAATAGTCTTTTTCACAAACCTGCTTTTAAGATTCTAGGATAGAATGAAATGTTGGCCTATTGGAGCTGCTTAAAATCTTACCAAAATAGCAAAATACAAGCCTCAGACTAAAATTTCTTTTTTTTAAATCATTATCACCGTAGAAGGGACTAAAAACTTCTCAAGAGCGCATTATTTCTGACACAGAAAGTAGAAGGATTCTGAAAAGGTGTCCTGACCCTACAAGTTCATCCAGAGAAGATGCTGCTACTTTTTCATATTTAGTGATCACTAGTTTGCTCTTAACTCAGCTCTCATGCCTTTGGTTTTTATTTATGCTTTTCTACAAGTCCATTGACCCTAAAGAGTTTAGGTGAAATTAGGATTTCTAAACACTTATAAAGGAGTTTGAAGGGAATTATTAAATATATATATATATATATATATATATATATATATATATATATATATACACACTGATATTTCCCTAAAGAGAATCAGCTATTTTACCCCACGGTGGTTTCTCTTTACATGCTCTGCCCATCCATGAGTGCTCCTTTTGCACACACACTGCTCATCCAACTGCTGCCTGTCTTTCCAGGCATGGGGCTAAACAGACCCCAAGGAAGACAGAGCATGGAACCTTTTGTAAGCAGTTCCCACAGCATCTTTATCTACTTGCTTTATTTCTTGTATGCAAACCTGTGCGTGAACTTTTTTTTTTTTTTAATAAACATAATTTGTCCACTTTTTTTTTCAGTTGACATATTTTCATTTCCATTTGTTCATTTCTGGAACTGTTGTATTTTCAGTTGATTTCATAGGCGGACTTGACACATACTCCTACCGACAGCCCCCCCAGGAACATGTTGAGTTAAAGCCTGTAAAGCCTGTAGGTAAGGTTCTGGTCCCACGGACCACATTCATCCTTCTAACTGAACTGAACTGAACTGAAAACTAACCTTCTCCTGAAATAATTTGGGCATCAGATTACTGATAATTTAATTACATTTTAATTAGAACTTAATTAAAAATTAATCCACATAGCACATTGGAGTAAGGACACTTTGTCATTGATGGCGTATCTGCTAAAACGAGGATTAGGAGATATCACCACGTCTGCCACGCCGTGCCTCATCTTAACGCAAGGAGAGGCTCTCACTGAAGGATGGAATTGCTTCCCTGCTGAATTTTTAGCAAGAAAAGAGCTGTTTTAGAGATTCTGCAGCTGCAGTAACCTTAATGAAATTAACCCATTTATAGAAAAGCAGTAGTTTTTTCATTTGTCCAGCTACTGAAAGAAAAAGTTTTGCTGAAAAACCACTTGTCAGCTTAAAATCTATGTGTAGAATTTCACTGGAAGTTAATTGTCTCTTTGTCATCATTATTTGCTTGAACCATAAAAGTCATTTTCATAGACTCTTCCTGCTTTGCTACCCAATGAGTAAGGTTGATTGCATATCTGTTCTTTTTATCTGGAAAAACATTAGGATATGTGGTGACATTACTAGTATCTGTATTTTGGCAGAAGCTCATATGACTTCAAGTATGTGGCTTTTAAAAGTATAATTCATAAACCAAATTGTCAATTTGGAAATTCTTTATGGCTGGAAGTTGTGATGTTGCTCTCTGTCTTTAAATTTACCTTTAGGCCTTTCATGCTTCTTAAATGCAGCATGAAATGCACACACAACTAATTAATTGAAACTGATTTAATGACTCTATTTTACTTATCAGTTAACAGAATAAGAATGGGTTGAAGGTTTTTCCTGCTGTATGCATTTGTGCATGTGCTGGGAGTTTTAATTTAAAATGGACAATTGCTAAAAAATGTCTGGGGTTGGAACTTGACACCTGAACTTTGTGACTTTATTAATTTTTGCAGGGTTTTATACTATATTTTATTCATGATGCAGCTTTCAATTTGTAGAAATAAGCAGAGACAAATTTTTACTAAAAATTTATCTAAACATTATAGAATATGAAGGCCCAAATTTATGGTGTATACTAGAACAGGAGCAAATTACACATTAAGAGAACTAAACAAAGTTGTGAACCTTCTGACTTTTGACTAAGTACATGTTCCACATTGAAGTCTACATTTCTTTAGTAATATTTCATTAAATGTTTATTTTGCTGCACTTTCTATGAGAAAGATGACTGCAAAATTGGAGTTTGAACCTTCTGAATAAGCTGCTACACTATAAAGTTAAATTGATATTCAGGAGCAAGAAAGCCACACCTGCAGTATTTACACCTCTCCATAAAAGATTTTAATCTCTAAACCTGCATTCAGCTTTAAACATCAAGTGCATAAATGTTTAATACTTTCTTAGCAAACCTACTATAATTAAAGAAGAAAATAAAAGACATATTCATGAAAAAGCTACAAATACATTCCTGCAAAACATATTTACTTATTTTCCAGTAGAAAATAGTAAATTTTCCAGTAGTAGCATCTGATAATTTGTTCTTGATAAGAGATTTTCAATGAGTAGATCAAGGGATTTGGAGGTTGTTGGTGATCTTACAATAGTGGAGAATAAGAGTTATCTTTCCATTTCCTATGAATGTGTGTCCTTGTACTGCTGGGAGGGCCTCCCTGGCCTCTTTATTGCTTCAATGAGTATAAAACCAGGACAGAAATTATAGTGGGTTTCCTTTTTTATTGATGTTTTGGTTGTATGTACTGAAAGATGTAGAGGACCTTTATCTAAGCTGGGAGGGAAATTATGTCACTGATCAAAGTCTGAGTTAAAAGCCAAATTGCTGGAAATAATGTGGTCAGTGGATTGTGCCAGAACTTTGCAGATGCTTATTTCTCTGCAGCATGTTAGCCCTCTTGACTTCTTTTGATAAGTTAATTGGTGTATGTATCTGTTATATACAGTCTGAAAATTCTTAGTATCTCTAAAAAATGACTTCTGGTGTCTAGGCTGTGCAAAACTCCATTTCTGAGAGTTGAAATTCTCTTAGAAATTCACATGAATAATGCTTGTAAAAATACATGAGAAGCTTTTATAAATGTTACTTTATAGATGAAAGCTTGGGTATATTTCCATTTTTCTCATCCCTTTTATTTCCCTTATTTCATTCAAAAATTAACTAAACACAGCCCACTGAAAATACAAGGCTGTGTGGTCTCATCCAAGCTATGCAGATGACAGTCTGCTTTTATCAAGTGCTCACATTCAGCATAATGTCTGCTTAGTGCTGCCATGATTATTAATGATTAGCAAGACTAAGATTAGTTTTCCTTCTCACCTCTGAGACGAAGTTAAATTTGAACTTTTTCCCGTGGGGAGCAATTTTTAATCCAAACACGAATGATGATGGCTTGCCCGTTTGCTCTTTGTTCTGCCTGTAACTCCATTTGGCTGTGGGACAAGGAGAAGCAGGATCTTTGCCCTCAGCCATGCAGTTTCAATTAAGGTGTGTGTAAGGCAGGAGACAACAGGGGGAGAAGAAAAGATATCATTGTGTTGTGTCCTTTGGGACTAAAGCATATGGACTATGGAGAAGACTGTTGGGCCTGTTGGAATCACAGTATCAGGAGCCAGGTTCCTCAGTAATATTTAGAAACTCCTCATGTACTGATGTGTGGAAAAAAGAGGAGCATGGTGGCTAGCAGGAAAAAACATGAAGCTACATTTTGGCTTGCATTAGAGGTTATTATTAATAATTATTATAATAGAATATATTTTAATAAGATAATATCATAGTCATTCTATAATATGAACAATGTACTAATATAGTAATGAACATTTTAATTATAGTTGTAATAGTAGTAATAATAATGAAATAAAATAAAACTGAGACAGCTTTGAGCAACTCTATTTGGTCAGACACTGAATCCCTAATTCCAGTTAGGGATGTCCTTAGTCTTTTTAAGAACAATACTAATTTGTTTTTAAGAACAATACTAATTTGTCCTTGCGGAGTTGATCCACTGTATGAGAAACAGTGCCAGTGGAGAGGTCACTACTCTGTGATGCATCTGTGTGATCCTGTCCTGTTTGTGTCTTCTCCTGAGACTTTATCCACCTATAAATCGCTCTGAAAGACCAACATATAGCTACCAAGATTACACAAGTGAAAATGGTTACAGGGAGTCATGTGAGATTACATAGGTTCAGCAGATGTGTCACTGTGGTGAGGACTATAAATAGTGTAAGTCCTGCTCAAATGCTCATGTTTGTGATCAGATCACATCAGAATTCTATAACTGGGTGAAAATATGTCTCATGCTGTTGAAATATATTACGCTAAAATGAATAGTGTATATATATATATATACATATATAGTATCATATATACATAACATATCATATATAATGTATATCAATATAGTATATTGTATGACCTTCAGATATGCTTTACCAGCTATGGGACTTCTCCCAAATGTTTTTTTGCTTTTGTGCTATGCATAGTACAAAGCTACTGCTTTGTATCCAGCCATTCACTCTTGACCACCTAGGTGAGTCTCACAGCTGATGAAATTATTGACCACGTGAGATTTATCCACTTGTTCATTTGTTACTAACCTCTCAACTTGTATGAATTCACAGCTTATAAATTAGAAGATACACAAAATAAATTTTCATTTGTGACTAATTTTTATATCCTTCTTTATAGGTCGAAGTAAGTAATGAACATGGACTCAAGACTTCTGCTGCTGTAGCTGAAGAAACAGATTTTAGAAAAAAAAGACCAACCTTGTGAATCATCATTCAGGAAGAAACCCACCACATCTGCTCCTCACAGCATGTGGATTGTTCTTCCCACAGGCTCAGTGTCATTATCAGCGTTGTTATTTCGTAGATCCTTGTAGACGATCTGGAATTTTTAAATAATTTACTTATATGGACACTTGTAAATTGTAAAGTTTTTTCTTTTTTAATTTCAGTATTTTTACAATGTTTAGTGTTGAGGCATGAAAACAAAACAACCTGTGAAAACTAAGAGGAGGGTGCGTCTTTCTCAAAAGTTCAGTATTTTTTGACTGAGAGGATCAAACTGTGCCTGGTCAAGACTGTGTCAGTAAACAGTAATTTTGACTCCAAAATACGCAGCAGGAGTCAAACCCTAACAGTGATCAAGAGATCATTTCAATGCTGTCTTTAGAATTCACAATGTCCACTCCTTCCATTTTTGAACTGCTGAATGCAGCAGGGATTGATGTATGACTCTTCTTACCCAGATGTTCAAGCACTAATGTACTCACCTAATTATTACAATTCATATATGACTCCTCCTTTCCTAATCTCTTTTGCCCCATCTCGAGTAGCTGTCTCTGATTTGAAGAGAAGTAGGATGACTGCTCAATGGATGTCCATCTCTAGGAACCCTTTCACCCAGGGCTGTTTAGATGTCTGTGATTTGCACATTTTTAAACTCCTTCCTGCCCTTCTCCCAGGAAGAAGCCAAGCATGAATGTACAGTACAAGGCACCAACTGAAGCCTTAGAAGCCTCTGGGGACTAATTTTCTCTTAATTTAAAAGTAAACAAGCAAAACTGAAAAATGCCTGTAAAAATTTGTAAAGTTATTTGTAAATACTTCTAGACAAAGAACATGTATGTAACTGTGGTATTTTGTTTTCTATTCTGTCACCACTAGCATAAAGTGATACACAAAGCTATTTTCTCTGGAGAGCTGGCAGTCTTTTTAACAGAACACTTTGCTTCTTTCATCTTAATTACAGTATAAAGTGCTGTGTAGATTTCTATGCCCCAGAGAGTCTTGTCTCTCTGCAGAGCCTGTGTGCCTCAGCACTGAGCAGAAACATCAGGAGGGCTTTGAGTCTGTTTGTGGTTTTGTGCTTTTCTCACTTAAACATTTAATTGATGGGACAGCCAGGAAGGCTGGTCCTTCTGATGTGTATTTCTCTACCTCTGCATCAGAGGCTGAACAGATGCCCACAAAGTTCCTCCATAAGTACCCTGAGAAATCTTCATCTGATCTAAACAAAATTCTGAATCTAAAGGTCCTGAATTTTCAGTCTTCTCTTCTATTGTGTATTTTTCCTCCCTGAGCAGGAGGGAGCTATAAGAGAGCGTGTCTTGATTCTTTCCCTCCTAAAATCAGTGTAATTTACCAATATGAATCTATTGGGGGTGCTAATAAATACAGTAGAAGTAGAGTCTAATATTTTCAGGTGAAGGGTCTTGTGGTACATCCCCCTGCTTTCCAGCTGGTTAACTTAAAGACCTCACCGACTCTGGAGAAAACACAAGCTGAACTTTGGTTAACTTTCTCTGAAACTGGTTATGATGTAAGTAGTAAGACAAAATCAACAAGAAATGGCAACTGGAGAAAAACCCTTCTTTAATGTTCCTTGGGCTGGATATACCTCAAGTAAAAGCCTACCCAGTGCTGCCCTCAGGACCAGGTGGGAAGAGCAGGAATGAATGCTACAAACCCCCATTGATGGCACAGGCTCAACACACATTCTGGCAGGGGTTTGGAAGTGTGTGTTTGATTTTCTGCCAAGGCATGTCTGCTGGACCACGTTCTACAGATTTGTCTGAATGTGTCTAAAACCTGTCTTTCTGTAGGTCCTTCAGTACTATCACAAAAATTCTGCAGACAGAACCTGAGTTCTCTTCCATTTGAAATATCTATCACTTTTCAGCTAGGGAACAAAGCCAGTATATTCCAAATACACTTAAAATCTCAGAATCATTACCAATACAGTGAGTATGCCATCTGTCTCACTTAACAAACAGAACAATCCTGATTGAGAAGAATTTGTCTTCATTAGGACCAGCCAAAATGCAGACTGAAATGCCAAAGGAAATTGTCATTCTTTTCTAAACTGAGACACTCAAAATAATATCAATCAACCTGTACATGTTGGGATAAAAAAATCTTGAGAATAATAAATGCATTTGACTGTTAGTTGCTGTGTCCTGTAACATAGTAGGACATATTGATGAACATTTTTGTACGAAGCCTTGAGTAGTTCCTTTATTTTTGCAAAACATACTCTCAGTAAGGTGCTAGGTGAGTCCCAGATCAGCCAGCTATGTAGGAAATAAATGTGGACTCTCTAAATAAACTTGGATAGTTTTCTTAAGCTTAACTGAACCATGCAATTTCAGGAAATGACTAGGTTTGTACTGCAAAACAGAATTTGTTGACAATCTTAAAATCTTGGAGATTATCAGTTGCTACAAACTGTTCTGGTGGCATTAATGAGTCATACTGTTACATTTAGGGCAGCTGAAGATCTGTCCTTCAAACTTTTAGACTTTTTTTCTTTTCCCAAGTTTCTGTTTAATTCCAGTTTTTTAGAGAATCAGATTTGCCACAGTACTTTTGCTGACAGTAAAAGTGGGGATGAGTCTGCAGAAATATGGCACTACATGTGCACTAAGGACTGAGCCAGGAAACTGAACCAGTTTCTTAAAAGAGTGGCCGATGTCTTGAGGATCTGAAAACAAAATCTGTAGCAAGAAATTAACAGATTTTTGCCTGGTGCGGTGACAGACATACCATGATTATATATTACAATTTGTGGAATTATTGGTTGGACTCTTTCATACCCATAGAGTTTTTTTACATAAAATTTGAAGGTTTTTGAAATTCAATTTTGATCTGAAGGAACTGTCTAAAATGAAAGACTTTACAGCTTGGATTGGTTGAAGGATGTTTTTTTAGTGCTAAGGTATGATATTATAGATTATTTATATTATTATAAGATACAATATTATCTATTATAGATAATATTCTATAGAGCTCTCTCAATTAAACCCATGGGAACTGATGCCTGGTTTTGTCCAATAACTGCTTTCAGGAGTGCAGGTGACGTTGTCCAGCAAAGGGCCACAAAGCTGGTGAGAGGTCTGGAGCACAAGTCTTTGAGGAGCACCTGAGGGAGCTGGGGTTGTTTAGGTGGAAGAAAAGGACTCTCAGGGGTGATCTTATGACTCACTATAACTCCCTGAAAGTAGGCTGTAGCCAAAGGGGGTTCAGCCTCTTCTTCTAGGCAGCTGGAGGTAGGATGAGAGGACATAGTCTTAAACTGCACCAGGGGACATCAGGAACAATTTCCTTAGAGAAAGGGGGATAAGACATTGGAATGGGCTGGCCAGGGAGGTGGTGGAGTCACCATCCCTGGAAGTGTTTGAGGAAGGGCTGAATGTGGCACTCAATGCCTTGCTCTAGTTCACATGATGGTGTTTGGTCACATTTGGACTCAATGATCTCAGAGGTCTGTTCCAACCTATTTGATTCTGTGTTTAAGACAATGGTATTTACTGTATATTATAAATTGGAATTTGAAGCTAGGGTATCTGGTTGCTGGTTAGCATGAGACAATACGAAATTTTCTTATTTAAAACCTGAGAACACATAATTAGGTCACTAAAAACCTGTAGTTCTGCACCAAATAAATCACAGATTTAAACCCAAACAACTTCAAGTGCAGGCTTTCTTCATTCACAGCTGCCATGCAGGAGTCTTCTCCATGTTTGGATCCTGAGTTTCATCTCTTCCTCCAGTTTTCCACAGCTCAGGCATTGCAACCCCACCATCCCCTCCAATGTTGGCAGATGCAACCTTTTTCTCAACACACTGCAACGTGCTTCTCTGCACCCAGCTGCCTGCCTGTCTTTCATGTGGGGATTAGCAGGTTGAAAAGGCCAACCCAGCAATCTATCAAGGTCCTTTAACAGACTTTGACAGTGGAAAACAAAAATTGACATCCCAAACTAATTGGCTTGCCTCCTTCCAGTATCAGCCTCATCTGGTTTAATTATAACAAATTACAACTTGGCAGCTCTTTTAGACAAAAAAAATCAGGTTGGGAAAATGTTCCTTCCATGTTAAAGCCTCAATATCAGCAGGATGTTTTTCACAAATCAGTTCATCTCTTGCCTGCTATTCTGGGCATTTTGACAGAAACCTTCTTAGTGCCCAAAACAGTGATGGGGCTATGTTGTCACATGCCACAATAGCACTTTGACAGCAGAGTGGCTGGGTTGTATCCTGAGGTCATGTCAGATGGGTTAGGGCTGCATAAGGTGGAGGGTGCCCTCAACAATGCTGCCCTAAAGAAGTGGCCTCTCTCCTAACTCTGCCCAGGGAGCTGACTATCCCTGCAGCTGTAACTGGGGATCAGCCTGAAAGCTTTGTTAGTTTGCAGAGGCTTCTTCAGCAAACTAATACATGTGTTATAGATGATAGGGAATTCAGATCTGTGAAAATTTGCCTATAAAGAAGATATTTTATACAAAGACTATTGCTGCAGTGTTTGCCCCGTAGAGGTTGGTCTGCATTGCATGCTGGCAGTGTGATCCCAGCAGGTCAGCTCTGATCACCCAGCATTACCAGCAGCACTCTGCTTTACTTTAAGGGGACACAAGGCTGTTCAGGGCCCTAAATAATTATTTAGCAGCTAAGGTCACAAATCTAGCCTGTACTGCTTGCTATTTGACAGCTACATATAAGTTGTGCTGTTTTCCCCAGGCTGACAAACCATCTTTATTTATCTGCTGATAAATGACGATTTCTTGACATAGTTTCCATTTCCTTCACAGAATTCATGGTTTGAATTATTCTCTTTGATTTTAAACAAATTAAACGTCTGGATTTAATTCCTGCTTCCACATGAGTACCTGCTCATCAGTCACACAACACAGTCCTGGATGTGACAGCTTTGTGGAATAGCTGCCCTTGCATGGTCCGTTGCCTCTCAGAACCAGCAACAGACTCTGAAGATAGTCTCAGTAAGCAGCAGCCATGCATAAATAATCCCAGGAATGCAAGAAACGTTCTCCTTGTTTTGTTTATTCCCCTAAGACCCAATATCACTTCTTCAAGCTTTCTGTCTCAGTTTCGTATTTATTTCACACCACCCAAATGCAACCATGCTTTCAAAACACTCCTGTAAGTCAGTTCCAAGCAGACTTGATGAAGCTTGAATTTTAAGTTGGCTGCATGTGATTCATGAGTGATCTAATTTCTCATTTTCCACAACATTGGGTACCTGCCCAATTAGTAGAGCATCATGTACAAGGAGGGGTTACAGCATCCCCTAGCACATGATGCATTTGGAATGAGAACTCTGCTACACAGGAGCAAATAGATCAGCTTCTTGTGTTGGCCCATACTATTCACAAAATGTCACTGGGATATTCTTATACTGCTGTATCTGCATGGCCAGAACCAGGGTGGCCAGCAGGTTGAGTCCCAAGTGCTGGGGCAAATGCAAGACAACAGCTTGTTTAAGCAACCTTGATCTCATATTAATAATCCACACTGCAATTTCTGGGTTTTCTTTTGGCAACACACACACACATGCGCGCGCGCACACATATGCACACGTATATAGTTTAGTAGTCATGGTTTGGTTTCTAAAGACTTTATAATTCAAATAAATCTTTTTTTCCTGAAGTTTAGAGGAGGACGTATCTGGGCTGCTGCAGGAAGTTTTCCTCCAAGCATTGGGGGGTTTGGAGAATAACACCAGTGGAGATCATTGCCCACCCATGGAAGCACCCCCAGGACCCCTCCAGGTGCCACTGGCTGGCATCTCTGGAGGAGACCCAAGCTGTGACTGTCACAGCAATTCTCCTCCCCGGGCTCTGCACCCTGCAGCAGCCTCCTGAGGAATATCCTTGGGAAACCTCATGGGACACTTCTGCTGCTGTGCTCTGGGGCTGCCTTTAAGCCTTGGTTCTGGGCTGTGGTGCTCACCTGTGCTGTGCTGTGGTTGTGTCTGTGCTGGGCCAGTGGCCTCCCCTGACCCCAACAAAATACAAAAAGCTGATCTCAAGAAATGAGTCCTGATGTGCTTTTGATAATGAAATATTAAATTCATGCACTCTGATAAAGATCTTATCTAAATTAGGACTTCACCTAAGGTAAGCTGTGTGCCTGGGGAAATACTAAACAGGTGTATATTTATCAGATATATAATATGTATCTGATTTTAAAGGCACTTCTATTAATCTGCCTAGCTAGTAAGAAATTAGGCTTGTGGCTAGTTTAATTTCATTAAACCTATTTCACATCACAATAATCTGAAAGGAAAAATCAGGCCTGGACAGGCAAGCACTAAAAAAGAGATTTGGGAAAAGAAGGAAATCAGACTTAGAAAAAGCAGCACACTAAAAACAGAACTCTGTAGTTGAAAGCAAGCAAAACAGAAAATAAAATGGGAAAAGAACAGTGATCTTTATTTTTAACACCACCCTGTAGCAGAATGTTCAAAGTTATTATTTATTAGAATGAAAAGCACCACAAAATACAAGCACACAAATATGTATCTCTGTCATTGCTTTTCTAATAGAGTAGAGTTTCTAAAAGCTCAACTAATTTTATAGCCTGTCTTTCCATATTAAAACTTAATATGCCAAGAAATATGATGTGCAAAGAAATATTAAAAGGAAGGTTTGGCTGCTGTTCTGCCGAGCACGTTATGCCACCTCATGGTTACTGGCAGAAATACCACCACACTCAGTGCTGGGTCAGAAATGCAGCAGAGGAAAAAAAGTAGCACATTTGAGTTATTGGTGTATATTGCTGAAGTGTCAGAAGTCTCACTGGGATCAATCATTGCAGAGTGCAAATCAAACCTTTGAGTTATATATAAAGACCAAGTGCTGTAAAACACATCTCCTTTTAGCAGTTGAATTTGCACCTTTACTGCAAATATACTGCTACCATAACATATAATTCAATATTGACCTGGTCCTAGCCCATAAATGCCTCCTCCTGTGGAGTTTCTGTGTTTAGCTTGTTTCAGAAGGTTGCCATTATCTGGAAGAACACACTGTTATCCATTCAGAAAGTATCTCTTTGCCTCTTTAACAAGACATAATGCTTAGTTACAACTGGATAACTAACATGAAATTATAGTCTTGGATGTATATAGCATACATTTAATTACTGAGTTTGGATTCTACCATGACTTTAAAGTGCTAGGATAAAAAACACCCACAACCTCAGTAGAATATGATTTTCACTTGAGTCAAGAGTTCACAGGCAAAGACCAGGTTACATTTTTCCATTAGAATAAATTATACAAAGTGGAAATGGAAGATGAATTGATGTGACCTGGAGTGCACAGTCAGTTAGGTGATGGCCAGACTCTTAGTGACACTAAAGTTACTTTGGAGAAAATGTTTGTTAAAATCAATGGGTTAGACTCAGATAGCTCACGCATCAAGAGAAATAATCTTAGTTAAGCTTGGGCATTTCTTTATACAAAATATTGAAGTTCAGCAGTCCAGTGGCCTAACATTAGCAAAGGAGCAGGAGGAGAGGAGCTGCGTCTCTCTTGCTCTCATGAGAGGTTTAATCAAGCTCTTAATTTGGGCATCTCAGTCCAATCCAAAATCAGAGGAATGTGAAATCTAAATCCTGTGATTTT
The DNA here is from genome assembly GCF_035770615.1 of Melospiza melodia melodia. Taxonomy (NCBI): domain Eukaryota; kingdom Metazoa; phylum Chordata; class Aves; order Passeriformes; family Passerellidae; genus Melospiza; species Melospiza melodia. Next base: position 137,755,344 of record NC_086194.1, read on the forward strand.
ACTTCCCTGATCTTTCAATGAAGCATACTTGGCTGCAGAAAATTCAGAGTATGGTCAGCTTCTGAGCATCTGAGGAAATGGAGATAAAGTAAAAGCATATTTAAAGAAAAAATTATTAGTTAGGCACACACATATGGCGTCATGAGAAGTGGAAGTGAAGCATGAAAAGGTTAGGTCTTCAGAGTTTTTTCTATGGCTTGGTTAACTCACAAACAAGATGACCTATCCAGGACCCATGAGAAATGACTGCATAGCTTAAAATTCCTCTTCAAGAGAGTACCACAGTGTTTTACCATGAGAGGTGATAGAGAAACCTTACCTGGATTATCTGTCAGCAAGAGATTTATAGGTTAAATTTGTGTAAAAGCACTGTTTGCATTTTTAATATTCAGATTATCTTATTAATGCAATTGAAGAAAGATCTGCGCTCTGTTTTTTGATGCAGACTCAGAGATAATAAAATACTTTTGATTTAAATGTCTAGAAAGGCTATGGATGGATTCTATCCCTCTTGTCCAGGGAATGCACTTCTTGGAGCAGTAATCTGCAGCACAAAATTACTGATACATTTAGGGATTCTCCTGATTCCCCTGTCTTGCCAGAAAGTCTGTATTCTTAAAGGATGACTTACTATGCAAATAAATTAAAATGCCAGCCTCATCAGAAAAAAAACCCTAGTTATTTCCTGCTCACAAGCAATTGATAGTTACAGCAAAACAGAATACTTCAATTTAATAAAGTTTTTGTAGTAATAGAATTGGTTTTGTTCAGAAACATTGTAAGCATTTAAACTTACAATGGAGAAATATCTAATCACCCTGAAACTTCTTTCTAGAGTTTGCTTAAGCAAGGAGATCATGCACAAAGCAAATGCAATACTGGAGTCAGAATTTTTGGAGAGTAAAGAAAGCCATAAATATAATATACATTATATAAATTTAAAAAGCCATAATAAAGAAATAAATAAAAAGAAAGCTATGAATATAATAGATATAAACAAAAAAAAAAAAGCTAAAACTCCCTTCTTCCCTTACTTGCAGCTTCTGGAGCTGATTTGGCCAGCCATGAATAATGTATTGCATGACAGGCTTCCCACTTTTGAGGTCTGTTCTGTTCATCCAGTGTAGCTATTATGACTCTTGATCTGCTCTGTGTGACATAATTTTGCATAACATTAGGCAGCATGTTGGAAATGGGAACTCCTTAATAAATACAATTTCTGCTTCCAAATTACATACAGATGATTTCCTGGAGCTGACTGGAATATACACTCCAAAAGTGATCTTCTGAAAGCACTCATATATATATATATGACATATGTATGTGATATTTATATATAATGACATTTAAAAGAACTGATGAAAATTTGCTTGGGCCATTGCATCAGTAATTAATGGTATGTACATCTGTCTTTGTCCTTCTGGAGAAGAATGAAGATTCAACTTCCTTGGTAGATGTGGCTACTTATTCGAACACAGCTGTTACTCTGTGTTACCAGTTAGTCCAAGCCTAACTGGAAAACCAAGAAGAAAATGCAAGCCTTTTCTCTTTGTGCTAGGAAAATGCAAGGTGTTCTACTAGCCCAGATCTGCCACAGACACTTCAGGGGAACAGCAGACACTCTGGGATTTCTCTGAAACAGCGCCGCTGCTGCTGAGTGTGACCTCAGCCTCACGGCCCTCATTGTGCTGTGGCTGTGGCACCGTGGGACTTGCACTGTCGTATCGAATCACTCGGTATCACACTCTGTGGAAGGAGAACAGTAATAGCTGTGTTGGACTTGCTCACAGAAACAGGATGTTACTCAAATTTGGTTTATTTGATTTAACAGAGCTGCTGACTACCAAGCATGGAAACCATGCTGGTAATTCCCAGGCCACCTTCTGGATTTAATTTCCATTGACTCCAGATGATCATGTTGCTGCCAAGACAAAGGCCCAAGGCTGTTCCTCAATCCAAAAGCAAACTTGTGCTGTCATCAAACTCTTTCATTTTTCCCCTTTTTCCCCAAGTCTAGTCTGGAGAGGGGGGCAGGGTGTGCCCACAGATGTGCTTGGCAAAGATAAGGGCACAGCAACTGGTCAGGCTCTGCATCACCCAGAGCAGGGACACAGGACAGGGCTTCAGGCACCAATCCTTTCCCACCATGGCTGTGGCATTGCCACTTTCTCCTCAGAATAGTTTTCAGTCAGGCTAGCTCTGAGTCCTGGCAAGGCTGGCACATGCCAGGGACAAGGATTTTGAAAAACACATCAGAGAAGAAGACATAAGAAAGGGAATATTCCATATTCAGAGAGCAGAGACAATTGAGAAAAAAATATGTCAGTCACAGAGAGGAGAATTCCATGGGTTGTGAGAGGAGAAAACACGAGAGAACGGAAAGGGGTATGCAGGAAACCAACAGAGAGAGTGAGATTCCTCTACTGCATTTAGGTTTCTGATGCCTATTTCTGGGCATGTTATGAGTGTGTGCAGGCTGACCGTGAAGCTGCCCACTTATATTAAAAATATTTGTACTTTTTTAAGTGTGAGGATTATATGCAACAGATTGTGCCATTTTCTCCACACACAACTTTAATGGGTGTTCTTTAGAGACAAATGAAGGGATTTAAGATATTAGGTGCTATACGTGAGCACATATGGGGACATGGACATGGGGTTTTATTTTTCATTTTCAGCTGTATAAACTAATTAAACATAGAAGAATTCAGGAACTAAAAATAACTTGTCATTTACAGGACTGGGTTTTACCTATGTCTCTTTTTCCCTTGGGGAAAAGAAAGAGATATTAAAAAAAATCCAAACAAAAAGAAAAGAAAAACCGCCAAAACAAACAAACAAACAAACAAATACAGTGCTGAAACCCCAAACAAACAAAAACCACTTTAAGCCACAAAACCACCCATGGAATAGGTTAAAAGATTCAAGAAGAAACATACTAGTCTCCATTGTAGTTAAGAGTGCTTTCAAGCACTTAAAGAAGATTGAAAACACTATAAGAAAATCTGACACAGTCCTCAGGCTCCCCAGCTTTGCATCCACTTCAGTGCTTAGTCAAAAAGTGAGCACTAGTACCCTGTGTGCCTGCTGCAGTTTCACCTCATGACATCCCATTGCCCTCCCCAAAACTCAGTGCTATGTAGGTTTGCTGTTATCATTTTTGCAACATCAAACAAAACCCAGAAGAATTTATTAAATGTTTTTACAAGGCAGAGAAAAATCTTTGCCAAAAACCACACTGCAATAAAGAGGTGTAGGGGAAAAATACAGTGTAAAGTGTATAATATAGTGAAACTGAATTTAAATTTTGGAAATCCTTTGTGTAGGGCAACTTCATGGTCATTTCTCCCTGTCCAGAAATTGCACCTGCTTGGCACCACTTGGTTTAATTATTAATATTTGAGTATTAGCTTTGATCCAGCTGCAAACAAACCCTTGATTTGTTCAGTATGAATATACAGAATATTGGTACAGTAAAATTAAGCCTGATGCTACAATGCATCTGTACCTGGGACACAGCATGATTAATGCATGTTCTCATTTGGGTACCCTGCACAGCTATAGGAAATTGTCTTTGAAACCAGCCTTAGTGACAGTAACAAAAATCAAGACCTGGACCCTGCAAGACATTTGGATAATCTCCACAGCTATTCTTTACACCTGCCAGCTTCTGTAACTCTCACCTGCCTCTTCAGATGAGTCTAGCTCACTCTGCCCCACATATCTGCATCAGGTCCTGGCTACTCCTGCAAGGTGGGAGGGAAGCCCTGGTGCAGCTGTAGGTAAAGACAAGCCCAAGTCACACAGGGTTTGATGTGAAAATTGATTTCATTCTTCACAAACGAGAAGTTACATGCTCCAGTCTCACCTTTTTCTTTATTGAAATAAAATCTTTGCTGTGTGGCACCAAGGACCTGCCCTCCATGGGGGTGACTGATGGAGGGGGGAAGCTGAGCAGGGCACAGGTAGAGGGCCAATACCTCAGAGAAAGACATTTCTATGATGTGATGGAGCCTGGTATGGTGGAATTACATCTCACTCAGCAGAGTGGTGCCTCCTCACCACCACTTTTTCCCTCAGGAGCCTTGAAGAGGCCCAGAGCATTGTTGCTACACAGCAGGCTCACTGCTGCAGAGTTAAGGAATTCTCCTGGAATTTTACTGGTGGAAGGAGATTCTACCACTTAAGGCCAAATGATAGATAACTATTCCATCCTCATCCTCGTCCACAAGGCTGGGATTTCCATCTTTCAGACACTGGCAGGCAGGCAGATGACTGAAAGCCACAGGTACATGCTCAAATCAAGAACAAGGGTCAGCTGGAAATTCCAGTGCCTGAAGTAACACAGTGTTCACCAGCTGCAGCTGCCATGTCTTGCTTCAGCTTCCATCCAGGAGCTAAGGGCCAGTTTCTTTCATGTGCTGATGTATTCCTTCTCATTTCCACGTGTTTGCTGTATCACAGCAGCTGTCCCAGCAAAGCTCAGCATGCAGAAATGTACAGCAGCTTTCAGCAGGCAGAAGGCTTTCAGCAGGAGTCAGGAGAGGGTGGCAGCTCACTGCCAGCTGTGTGGCAGGTCTGGGTGAAGCTGACCCAGCCTGGGCTTCCTCCCACACCTGTCTGCTGGCATGCTTGTGCCCAGGGAGGGTTGTGGGCTTTCCTTGCCCTTGCAAGAGGAGAAGGAGCAGTGCTAAGGCATGGCTCAGTTTACTGTAGTTATGATGGGGTGTGTGTAGCTGGGAGCCAACTGGGACCCAAGTAAGTCCCTCCCTGGGCTGTTGTCTGACACCAACGCCAGCATACAGAGCATCCTCCTCCATCTGAAACTCCTCACAGGCTGTCATGCTGTCCTGCCCATCCTGGCACTATTACACCTAGATGTTCAACACACCATGATCCAGGTTCCAGCTGCTCTGCAGTCCTGTGGCTGAGCCAGGGCCCCATCTCCAGGTGGAAGCTTCCACAGTGAGCTGAGGAAATAACCAGGATAAGTAGCCCAAAGATGTTGGGAATGACCCAGTCCGGCTGCTGTCGCTTGGCTGGTGTCATTCATCACACCAAAGAAGTCTGCAGCTTGGCTGTAATGATCAAAATAGAGATGTAGGGGACAAAAGAGGAAAGATTGGGCCATTATCAGAAATGTCTAGAAAGCATCAGCTTTTTCTACTGGAAATTTTCATTCTCAAATTTCCATAGTTAATGGCATCAAATGAAAATACTTTACAGATGCATAATATACCAAGGCTCAGAGAATCTGAGAGCAGCAGATGGCTTGTACACATCTGAGGAGCTTTTTAATAATAAACAAATAAATAAAGATTGGAGAGGAGTGACAGTCATGCATCTTGTTAGATGCTTAATCAGGCAGCTGAGACATCCCAAATTTTAATTGCCTTTATTTTTTAGAGCCACAGTCTAATTTCAAATTGCATGAATGAAGCTCTTTCATTTTTCTTGTCTGGTTTGAAGTCTTGGTATCTAGATGATAATTTATCAAGAAGTTCTGCAGGACACAGAGAACAAGACAAATACCAAAAATTGTGCTACACATGAAAGTATGAGATCATGTTTCATTTTAATTACTTCTCATACAATTAATCATCCATCTGTCTGCATTATATTCTTCAACATTATGGCCCTGAGTTAAAAAAAACTTTCACTGAAGTCATGGCAAGCTTAGCAGGAGATAAACTGTGCTAAAGAAATAAAAATTATGTGTGGCAGTGATTTAGGAGCTGCAGCAAAGTTCATAAGAAAAACGTCATTCTAGACCTTCATTTACCATATGGGGTCAATCTGTCTTGTAACTGAAAACTGAGCAGGGCAATCAAGCTCTGTTCTAAAGACAGTTTTGGTTTGGTTTGTTTTCTTTTTTTTAACAGGATTTTTTTTCTTCCCACAGTAACCCTAGCCCTAATGACGCTGTATAAACATGCTCCCACTCCTCAACCTGGGGACAACTGATCCCAGCAGACATCTGCTTCATGTCATCCAGAAACCAAATAGGTTGGGAATTCAAAATATACACAGGCTTTGTTAGCAATGACACTGCATGGATGAGCATTCAGTTTCAGATAGTGCCCAGGAGATTTATCATGGTCACCACTATTCTCCTTGGATATAATTTCTACATAGAAGTAATTTCATTGTATTACATAGGTATTAATTTTCTCTTATAAAGAATGAATTTAAAAAGAGCATTATTTGACACCTAATAACCTTTCTGAATGTCACTTTAAGTCCTTTCGAACAGCAAAAATACCTGGCATGGTTTAGGCACGTGTCTGCACTCACTGTTGTGGCAATGCAGGATATGAGCCTCAGGCTTGCTCTTCTCTTGGGAAATCAAAACTCTCCTAATTTGTCTAAACACGAGTGAGACATGACAGAAATGTTGTGTTTTGTGAAACCCTGACTTGTCAAACATCACCTGGCACATGACTTGTATTCTTGTCCCATGCAGTTCTGTGGCCTCACTGGCACAGACAGCCAAGCCTCAGAGGGAGACTGAGTTTAGCACCAAAGTCCCAGAGTGACCATCACTATCCATTCAAAGCATTTGCAGGAATGGCTGCCAAAAGGATAGTATGTTATACAGTACCCTGGACTCAGCAGTCAAAATGTACAAGTGAGAAATTTGGGAAATCAAAAGGTGCCCAGCAAGCCCTGCTGTTCAAACAGATGTTATTGTCTGGACTGGTGTTCCCCATGCTGATGTTATGCAATTCATAACATCAGCATGGGGATGTTAAAGCATATTTAAGCTTCTCTTAAAATAAAATTAATGCATAAAGATACATGCTTCATCTCTATGATAACTTTTCCCCACTCACTTTTTTTAAGCATAACTTAAAAGCTACAGTATATTGTCATCTCAAGTTTCACTTTTTGTTAAGAGTTGGTGATTAATCCAGAGGAATTCATTTCATGCGCCTGATTCCTTGGGTGTGGAACACAAAGACAAAACAGCTGACAGATTCTGAACAGATTTCTTAGGGAAACTTTGCAAACACAACTAAGGGAAGGCAAGGGTCTTGACAGTTAAGAATAAAAGGAAATGAAAGACATTTATGTTGAAGCATCATCTTGGGCTGCAATGGCTTGAGCTTCAGCTTCAGCTGACACAAACTGGCCAGGGAGCTACTGGGCTTGCTCAAACATCTAGGGTGCTCATGGAGCCAGCTCCCCCATTTGCAGGCATCTGAAGCAGAACAGTCAGTAATTTGGGAAGATTATGGTATCTGTTGCTGGAAGAAGTAGCAACTGCTGCCTCAACATTCTGGTACAGTAATTAAACTCCCTAAGGAGCCACAAGGTAGGACAGTCTGCAAGAACTTAAGTGGGAAAACTACAGGGATGGGAACAAACTCATCCTGAGTTTGATGAGAAACCCAAGTAAAGTTTAAGAGCCTAGTGAAGTAGCTCAGTGAACAGTGAAGTAGCTTCTGTTCCTAGAAAGAGGAAAATTTTGTTGTGTTCAGCTTAGTGGCATGAAGAACATAGAGAACTGTTTTGGTTTTAAGTTCAGAAACAAAATAATTACTGGTACTTTTTGTTGAAGTAGTAGACTGAGATGCCTGTTGTAAATTTTAGTGAGAAACAATCAGTACAAATACCTCAAATTAAAGCAAAGCAAATAATAGGCCACTCAGGTTTCTCTCTTTTCCTCAGGAAGCCCAAGACATGTTTAGATCTGCTGTTAGATCCTGCAAATGTCCTCCCTCAGTGGTACAACAATTTAAATGCCAGAAATGAATTTAGAAGTCTACAAGAATGGAAAGAATTAACTTCATCCAGGATGAGAATGGGTTTGGCCAAAAACCTTGGAGTACTTCCATTCTGACATAGTTCCTTTGGAAAAATCTCAGAAATTGTCTGTAACCTCTTCACTTTACTTCGTGTCTCCTCTATAATGCCAACAACATTATTATTAATTAAATCTAATGCTATATTAAAAATTGGTAATTAATACAATAATAATGGAGTAATTAATCAGACTAGTATGTTCCACTGTCTTTTGAAGAAGCAAGTCCTTAGGCATTATTAGTACAAGACCTGCTGAGTAAATCCTGGTCAACTACAGTGATATGAAGTTCAAACTTCCCTTTCTGCAGTTGAAATAAGGTCATGATAACCAGTTTAAATCAGTGCCTCGAGAAGTCACACAGAGAAACTAATTTCCTAATGTCTTTCCAGTTAGAAAATTGCTGTTTTAGTCTTTCTGATCTTGCTGATCTATTCTTCATGAAAATTGCAAGAGACTACACACATATAACAGCAGCTCTTAAACCTGCATACACACAGTGAAAGAGATCATCAAAGGCAGCTTGGGAGCTACACAGTCACAAGCTTCTGTGATTTAGCCCCAAAGCCCCACACAACCAATTGCTCCTTCCACAGAGGGGTAGGGGGGAGAGTCAGAGGAGTAGAAGTGAGAAAATTCATAGGTTGAGATAACGACAGTAAAACATCCCTGAATTATCAACTCTGTGTTCAGCACAAATTCAAAACAATGTCCCATCCAAACTATGTGGAGAGAATTAACTCTACCCCAAAAAGTAGCCCAGTTGTTTTGATGCTCAGAAGCAGTAACTTCTAGAATTTACCCCTTTTAACCTTTTGGGTTTTCTGCTTTTCATTTACAGAAAGCTTAGTTGCAAGAGATGTTTGTTCACTACATCTCTGAAAAATCAGATAATCACAGGGTTTTTGCTTAAGTCTGGAGTGAATGCTCTGTTCAAGTGCTCCACCAAATAGTGACAGCTATTTTTAAGTGGTCTAGGCTTTTTTTTTTGGATGAAATTGTCTTGGAAATTTTTTTGGTTATATAAGAACTAAAAGAGTAAGCTGGCTCTTAAAACATACTGCTTACTCTTTGAAAGAGATATAAACATAATGAGGAAGTGATGAAAGCTGGAACAGTATCCTTATCAACAGGTGGCTCAGGGCAGGATAAACTTCACTATTTGCCCTATAAATAAGCAGTGGATTAGAGAAGAGGCCTGCCCTGGGGAAAGACACAAGGCTTACAAGGAAAGGTAATAAATCACTTCACAGTATCTCTCAATCTGTCTTCCACATAAGTACTCAAACCATAATAATTTGAAAAGGCACTTAGAAACCTTAGTGGACTTGAACCCTAGCCAATTCCCATAGCTCTTCTGGTAACACTATCACCAGATACATGAATGAGAACTACACAGTAGAAAAAAAACAAAAGAACCCACACAACCCCAGATAAAATATTACTTACTGTGATAAAAGTGACTGAAACCTTATGTACATATTCCCACCTCATAACTAAACATTCTTGATTGAGTTTTTGCATGCAGACTTCAGCCACCTGATTACACACACAACTATTCCTCTTTCAGGGCTCCTGGCTCATAAGGGCAATGCAGGATTAACACATAAATGGGAAATCATTCCTTATTGTTCTTCCTCATTGTTCAAACTGTCTCCATACTTTCCTCACTGCTCCTAACAGGCCATTAATCATTAATTTCTATAGAAATCCCCCCAGTACAGTCCAGCTTTCAATATTGTTTTGTTGAGCAGTATCCACAGCAATGAACATGGTGGCACTGATGCTAAAGGGGAAAAGGTTAAAAGTTAACCTAAGAATATGGTATTCAACATAGAAGTGCTTGGACAGTAATCTCTGCTTTGGATTCCCTACCTTGCCAGGGAATTTTGCACAGCTTGTCAGCCCAAAAGTGGTGGGGGTTTGGGCAAGTTGTTTTGTGATTTGTTTTTCCCCACAATGAAGCCTGCGGGCCAAGCTCTTCCTCTTATTCTTCAACTCCATACTTACAGCACTTTCTCAGGAAGTTTCTTCCATTTAATTTCTTCCTTACCTGAAGGAATTCAAACTGGTCTTTCCTGCCTCCCAGGCAAAGGTTTTCTGAGATCAAGTTCTCATTTCTTCCCATCTAAACTGTCTGTCCTGTTCTGCATGAGCTAGTTTCATATTTATAGGAAATGCAACCAAGACAGATTCTACAGCTAAAGGGGAGGAACAACCACCTGGAAAGACAGATGTAATTCCAGCCACCTCCAGCTAATGCCTGAGTGGTTTAAATATTCACTGGAAACAAGACTTAATCCCAGCTGAATTAATTCAATGCTCACAGACTCTCTCATGGAGTCCGGCCAATATGCCCAGTTCTGCCAGTAAGATTCCAGTGCTATTGTCTCCTCCCTTCTTCTTCCCCCACATCCCAAACACCCCACTTCATACCATGGTACAGTAAATATCTTACTCAACTTTAGAGAGACACAACCACACCCAATTACAAAATAACAGAAAATACTGGTTCTTGGAGGCCATCTAGTGGGAAGAGTGGAATACTCCAAGGAGGAAACTATTTCAAACTTTTCTTTCTTAGAGATGATTTAATATGGTCTGCAAGACATGTGTTAGGGTTACCTTGCTGATCAGTGGATGTTCTTCCAACACAGTAAAAAGCAAGTTGGTTAGGCTCATACACCAGGCTCAATAAGCTGTGAGTATGGTCACAGGCTCTCCTACTCTCCCCAGCATTTCTAAAAACTGTGTTAGGAGTTCTGTCTGTGCAATGAAAAACTAAATTATACAACACAGAGCAGAGGGGAGGGCTTCCTTAAAACAAAGTTTTAAACTCATTGTTAGGTGACTCCTAGACAACTCTGGGTTTCTGCAGTTTCTGGCTGCAGAACATGATGGAAGATATTGGGTATTATAAGGAATAGACAGAAATTTCTTTGCTTACAGTTTTCAGAGCCCAGAGAGTGCTGCAGCTCCTTCCCACTTTCGTGGGGGTTTGGCTGCCTGTGTTGAGCAAGGTCTGACACAGCCCCTGGGGTGACCCTGCTCTGTGAGAATGATCTGTGGGAAGCCTTCTTGAAAGCTCCTGCCTGTTTCAGCCAACAACATTAAAGTGCACTTAAGCTCAAGCCCTGTGCAAGGGTACCTGTGCTCTGGGCATGTCTGTGCCAGGCAGGACATGGATCACTCACTCACTCATCCTGACCCTGACTTGCTGCACGACCACACAAGGCAGATACAGGCTGTAACCTCCTGACTCATGACTATCACAGATGGAAACAAGAAAACAATGACTGTTGTCAGTGCTTCATCGGTGGTATCTAAAAGATGACAAAAATACAAGTCTGCTTGAAAGAAAGTTTATTCCATGTATGACGGGAAAATCATGCATATCATCAAATAAGGCTTTACAAGAGAAAGCGTATAAAGGAAAGACACATTATATAAATTCATCATATATAAACTTCTCTCATCATATTACACATAATACTCTTTATAGTTACACATTTAGGAACTAACTACTACCATTGCAGACATTTCCCTTGCAAGAAAAGATAACCATTTACTAAGTTGGCTGATATGACAAATGTAAAAATATCTCATGTTTAAGCTTGTAATTACCTAGAAGTATTTTTCTGCTGGTTACAGCTAATGTTTCCTCATAGTTTTTTTCTAACTGATGCATTTCACATTCTGTTATGCAGTTGTTTCATGATAAAGAACAAGTTAGAGAGTGTTTTACTTGAAAAACCTGAGAAACTTACCGGACTTATTCAGATATGGTACCTGAGAGTATTAAGTTCTACAAAACAGAGCTGAAGTTTATAAACCTGAATTCTTCATAAACTCCAAATCCTTGTCAATGTTAACAAGAGTTTGGAAGCTGTGCTGGAGAGGAGAATTACATTTGATTGTCTAATCTTAGTTCCTTTTTGGACAACACACAAAACCACTGAACAAAATTTTCACCAGGTCTGGAGCAAAGCAGAGAGAAAACAGTGTAGGTGTATTGCATGCAACTGCCATTATCACATTGTGTCACCTTTAACAGGTTGCTTATATACATTCATCTGCTGTTTTATTCTAGCTGCACAGAACTATTAAACAAGACAGAAAGAAACTACCTTGTTTACTAATACAGTGGCAAACTACCTCTTGACTTCAAGTGAAAATTCTACCCAGCTATGGGAAAAGTCAGACACCTTAGAGAAAAATTAAGTTTACATTCTTTTAAATACAAAGTGTCTGCATCTCATATCTGGAGTCTCCAGTTACTCCAAGATTAATTCTTGGAGGATGTATAAAACTGAACTGAAAAGAACAGAAAGTGGAATCAGCACTGAACTATGCCCTCCAAACTTAGTTATTTTATATGGTATTTGTGATATGAAGGCCTCACAAGGTATAAGGACTCCAAATAATGCTCAATGTACAAGAGAAAATTTCACAAATGCGACATAATGCACTTCTTAGGCAAAAAAAATCTGTTTGCTATTATGACTTACTATTTTGGTCAGTTTTTGAAATGACAAAGGAGTCCCTGTCAAGAACTTGGCTGCATACACTTATCTATGACAAATCCAAGAGTCTCATTTGCCAAATCATTTGAAAAGGACAGGAATTTACTACACAATGTATCTAAGAGTCTAGTGCTATCATAGTCCACAACATTTTACTAAGATAAGTCTCATATTTCAAAATATATGAAAGCTTTTCCTTATACCAAAGGTGATTACTTCAAAGTTTATAAACAGAGTCAAGTCCTCTTTCCTGGAAGAAAAATACATTTTTCTGTAGCTTGCCTTAAAGCATGATCCAAGATGATTATTATGTTATTGAATGTAAATTTATATATTAATGTTTCAATAGTGCAGAAGATACACAGAATAAATCATTGTAAAAGAAATCTGTTCTAACTTTCTGTCATGATATCAGCTTAATTACACAATGCTGGCAAATCATTTATTTATAAATAACATCACTGCACCTTTGACAAGATCCTCAATCAAAAAAATAGGTTTGCTGAAATGCAGAAAATGGTCCTGTATAAACTGGATTATAATTATAGATCAATTCTTTTGCTTCCTCTTCTTCGCTGGAGAAATGGTGCATGCTCTTCCTGGCTGTAAAACATTGCAAAAGTACAGATTATTTTAATGTTATCCTCCTCAACAATATTTATCTTGGCAAACTAAGTTATTCTGTGTAGCACAGCAACAAATGGGATTACTGTAGCTTGTACATGAAGAACTGTGAAGATACATTCTCAGAAAGCTGGTTATAGCAGATTCTTTATAACTGGAGAGGGGGAATTTAAAGCCAACATTGTAAAAATATTTATCCATGAGATATTGGCAGTATCTACCAGAAAAACCTTTAACTCTGAAAGAAATGCATTAGACTATCAGCCTACTGAAAGCTGCATGGACTGTGCTGATGAGGACAATAAAATTGAATTCTCACCTGGTTTATCAAGCTGGCAACTCTACAGAAGTTAAAATTAATGATGGATGGATATAAAAATGGTATTTCAGTAGAATGGTTTAGTTACTAAGTGATCACACATGAGTGTATTTTTACCGGCTGAAAACAGTTTACATTTTTCATCTTGTGGTTTATTTTCAGTTAGGGAAGATATTCTGCCTTACACTAGCTAAAAATGCCAATTACTCATTGCAAAGTTATGATATGAAGTACTCAGTAGATCAGCTAATGCCTCAGTACCTCCCCAAAAGACTGGGGAGGCCATGAAGAGTAATTTAGGATTTGGTAGAAGAGATGGGGGTGGACAACGCTGGCTGAAGAAAGTTTGCTCTACCACAATTGTAGGTGAGTAGATCCAAAAGCTAGTGACACATCTGTGTGGGACTCTGCACAGGCTCCTTGGCTGTGCACACCTACCTGGGTAACAGAACTCACAGGCAGTGTGCCTCAACTGGATTTACAGGCAGAGCTGGCACTTGTGGTGCCCCACTTAACTTGGGTGATGGCCCGAGCAAGCTTCTATTGGGAGTACAGTCTGCAGACAGACACTTGAGCAAGTAGCAAACAAAGCCAGAGAACACACTGCACTCTAGTATTAGACCACAACATTAAAATCAGACTCACACTCTATTTTCTCCTGTTTTCCTGTTTTCCCCCTTGTTTTTATCATAGTCTGCCATCTCATAGAATGGCCTGGGTTGGAAGGGACCTTAAAGATCATCTTGTTCCAATTCCCCTGCCATGGGCAGAGACATATTCCACTAGACCAGGATGCTCAGAAGCCCAATTCTGCCTGGCCCTAAGGTCCATATGAAAATGGTTTTGTTACATTTTCACAAAGAGGAGTAGGACTAATTTATGCCAAAAAGCATCTTGAATTTGTATGAAATGCAAATTTTATTTCTACACTCTTACTGATCAGGTCAGCACAAACTGCATTTTTTATATCACTATCTATTTCTTCATTAAGTTGACTCTTTTGATTTGAGACCAAGTCTAGAGACCAAACTCAACCAGCTTAATTATTATGTTCTTCATAGTCCCCATCAAGGAGGTAAGACAATTTCATAAAATAGTCCAGCAGAATTATTTAGTAGGGATAAATTAAGGAATAAAGTTTGGTTCCTTCAAACACTCCTCTATTTATATCCTGCTTATTTGTAACAAACAGATGGGAAGTGTCATAAACTATCAAAATGCTATGCATTAGTTACTCCCAGATTCTTAAGAGTATAAACACCAAAAAAAAATTAGCAGCTCTGTAAAATTCAAAAACTCCTTGTGCTGTCTATAGAACACAACTGTAGGGCACATATTGCACCCCTCTGATACATCCATACTCTCCAAGACCTATTTATAGTCCTGGTGTATGCATTTTGCAAGCAAAACTGAGAACACACTGAATGACTGCAAGGCAGTTTGGAACTGAAGAAGCCACTGGAATTGAGAATGGAGTACTTTTTTTGTTTATTGTCTTTGTGCAAGAAAGGCCAAAATGTTACAGGGATATTTTGAAATGGTAGGAAGTCATAGAACAATGTTTTAGAGCTAGCCTAGTGAAAAGAGTTTGTGGAATGCTTGGCCTTTTGATGTTACTTTCACTAAGCCATTCTATTTCCAGTATCCTTTGGTGTTTTATAAGCCTATAAAGCTTGCAGAATAATCTTCTCAGAAAGCACTACGAGGTACTGAACTTTGACAGCTGAAAAAGAAATCTGTCATCTTCTAAGTTTTTCAGTAATGCTTCACTCTCACCCCCCACATTTATAGATAATGAACATTTTACCTTCATTGACGAAGAAATCAGCCATATAATATGCTGCTTTTACAGCAGATGGAGAATGTGGAATGCCTGGAGAATCCTTCCACTCAAAAGGGTTTTTCTCTGGATGCCATTGCATGCCATAAATTGGATATTTGTATGCTACAACAAAACACAAAGTTTGTAAAGATGTGTGCCTTAAGAATCATGTAATTAATCTTACTGCAAAGTAGACTCAGAGGATAAACTACAAATATATCTTATTAACAGTTTCACAAAAGCTTAAACAGCAAGTTGAAACACTGTTCAAGTCATAGTAGAACTGAAGGAAAAGAGATACAGTAAAAGAAGGGTCTCACTTCACGCAAGAAAATATTTGTACATCATTTTTTTGATTCCTAATTTCATAATGCATATACACACTCAAAAATAATGTTTGAAGTATATCATTCTCAAAGCTTCCTATCTTCTTGCCAGCATCACACAGCGTTCCCAGCCATACAGGATGCTAGTTCCATGGGAAAGATCCAAGTCCTCATATCTCCTTGAAGGCCCAGTCAATCCAGGGCAGCTCCCAGGCCTGATACATTCCGGGGGAGTCAGTCCTTAGCTCTCTTCCAGGGAATAGCGGCATGGCACAGCAGCTGATGGCTGCTCTGTGATAAACTGCTTGCAGGCACGGTGATGCCTGTCATTAGCCTAATCAGGTTTGCTGATCAGAGAGCTATTCTTCTCTTTTGGAGGCCAGCCAGGATGCCACACAGAAGAATCCCATTGGTGACAGCTGGGTCCTATGACAGGGCTGGTAGTGATGCACTCATGAAAATAAAATACTCCCTGAAGAGCTAACTTGTTTCCTGAGACGGGCAAGCCCAGTGCAAAACAGACAAAACAAGTCATGCAAAAGGCTTTTGGAGGAGGACAATTACCAGCGTTGTTGCTAAGGTAATGAGGGATATTGCTGCTCCCTCAGCAGCCTGGAGTGCTTTTCCCATACAGCAAACAGAGAGCACCAGGGAAACGCCAGCCCAAGCAGGCAGCTGGCAGGCACGGCTCGACAGAGGCACTGTGCAGGGATCCAACTACTGCAGCACAAGAGCTGTGCAGCTCACAGCACAGCGCTCAAACACACCAGTGCTAACCTGTAACACCGTATCTGAAAGGGGGATGGTGGGTGGGAGGAGTAGTAAGGCTCACAGTACTCAAAAGATAAAATATCCCTGCAAACAGAAATGCTCCTCACAGCCAGAGCGCTGACGGGGCTGATGCTAACCCTGCTATTTGAACAACCTGCAATACCAATTCACATCCATGCCACAACAGCCCTAAAGAACTAGGTTGTTACAGTCACAGTTTCCAAAGGAAATTAATTCCCTTACCTTCCATGGTAGATATAAACTCCACTTCATCATCAGTGTTAGTGGTCAGAACTTTATAGAAATTACGAAGCTTTTCATTATTGGTGAAATTCTATGACAGGGAGAGGGGGAAGAGGGAAAAGGTGTTATTTGCTTATTTATTTCTAGTTCTAACAACAAAAAAAGAAGTTTGTATGCAGGAAATAAAAAGATCAAATACCTCCATGGAGAGGCTCCATACATGAAAGTTTGATGTCAATGGCTCGGTAGCAAGGGCGTATAACACATCATCAGGGAAATTCCTGAACATTCTACTGTCTTTTGCAGCTATTACAAAGAAAAAAAAAAGTATTTTCTATTACCAAAACTGGTCTCAGATGGAGTTATACAGACAGAAGACAATTAATAAAATGCTGTATTAAACTTTTTCAGCAGTAAATCTTGATTATTTTAGAATATCCTGCAACAAATCTCAGTGAAATAACTACAACAGATTTCCAATATGCTGTTATCACTGTCTACCGGTCTTGACCCAGAGAGGATCCAAAGTTCTCATTGAGAGAGAGAAAAAAATAAGCACCATTCTTTGACACTCATTTCAGGGGCCTCTCCACTCACAATGAGCAAAAGTGACAGAAGTTTTGAATGCTACATTTGGTTTTAATTACTCACAAAGGATAAAGTATCAACAGAAGCCACACTTTACCAGTGCTGCTAAGTGCCACAGCTCTATCTCAAGGAATCTCTGTGATTTCAATTATTGTTCAATACTAATGCTACTATTCATCATGAGGAAAGAGGTGATTTAAAAAATTTAAAATCACCTGCTCTCCAAGCTTAGTAGGTTTTGAACTTGTGAATTTTGTGAACTTGGTAACAAAAAGCAAACATTACTTTGTAGGTCTGAATTTTCAAATGACTCAAAGAGCCACAACTTTAGTTTTTGCTGACTGCTGTTGGTTTCAAATGGCTTGTGCTCATTCCTCTACTTAAGAAGTGACAGCTGCACTGACTTTACAAAAACAGTCAATGCAACTTAATAACAAAGAATTTAACAGAAGATAACCAGCAGGAACCTCACAAACATTCACCCATAATATTTATCATGAACAAAACACAACACCTCTTACCAAAACTCAGACAAGATATGTAATGAATTTTTCACCTGAGGTAAAGTTCAGAGGAAGTGAAAAACCATTTGTCTTGGTGTGAACAAGTAAAATTTCACCACTTGTGAGATATGTAAGCTCTTCGTGTCCAAGACATGTTCCCCAGATTGGGAAATAATCTCCTTGATCATTAGCCTACAAAACAAAAGCAATGACATAAGGAAACAGTAATGAAAATCTACAGAAAAGAGACTGACAAGAACTTTCTACTCTTTTTACTTTATTTTGTGTAGGTGAGAATATATGAAGGCTAAAGGATATATATGAGTTTTGAAGCAGCAAACTGAGCCTAATACTGCGGATACTGATTTGACTGTTCTGTTCTACAAGTCATTTTGAGAGCAGCCTAAACGGAAACCACAAAATGGCAACATTTCTCTAAAAAAAATCAATCATTAGAAGGGACAGAGAAGAGTCTGTCACCATTCTGAGGGAAAGAGTGCTCATTACAATTCAAATTGTTCTCCAAAGCACACTATGGTCACACAGCAAGGGACCTTTGTAATGTCTGTGCCCACCCAACTATAAAAAAACCATGAATCCTACTACTAGCATAGCTGTGGTCTTATACGACATACCTATAGGATTGTTTAACTAGCAGGTTTATACCTGTGTTCCAAAAAGAAAAAAATGTACATTTAAGCAACATTAAAAAGTGGCAATCATTTTCAAAATAATAAAAATTGGCAGGCCAGTGTGGAAACAATATGAAAAAAAGCATAAAGGAGAAAAAGAAAGCAAAAAAACCAAGAACACAACTAGTTTCTTGTGACCTAATTAAGCATGGTGCATACATGCAGTGGAAATCTGCATTTTTAAATGGTTTACACTTGATAGTAAGCATATGTTGGAGACTGGGATGTTTCAGAACTCCTGTTTTTGTGAAATCTGACTAGTTTTTCTTAACTTGTTTCTAAACATTTTAAAGTTATGCATACCACAACACACTCACCACCCCCAAAGAACTGCTGCTCAAAGCCATTTTTGAGAAAGCTAAAATGACAGGGTCAGAATAATAACGCTCCCCTACTGCATTACTGACAGTATGGTAATAAAAGCTCACGGAAATACTTCTTGTCACAGCAAAGCAAGGAAGATGTACAGAAAAAAGGCTGATAGGGCTGCAGAGTCTTCATGACCACCCTTAATGTATAATGAGACACAGATCTTACATGAAAAACAGACATTGGAGTTGCAAGTGAGGACTAAAACTACTGAAGGCAAAAAATAAACTGAAATTTAAAACTAATTACAACTGAAACAAAGATTTTGTGCCCCCCCCCCCACTTATTTTTTAAAATAGACTAGGGCCTGGAGGCTAAGCATGTATTAAACAACTCCAGACATCACATTTTAAAAACCAATTTAAGAGCTGAAAAATAGTATTTCATTTAGATTTTTGCCAAAGTAGTAAAATTTTATGGACTTGAATGGAGATTAGCATTTCATATCCTCTATTCATATTAAAGCAGAGACAGATCAAAGTAATTTCTCATTGTGAACATTTGCAAATGAAAAATGAAAAAGATGATGAAAAAGACCCGTCATGTTTTAGAAAAAGATAAAATTCAGTCATTCTGTACTTGTAAAGATACTCTTGACTACTGCAGCTTACCTTATGTAAGTAAAACTAGAAATATTTTATAGTAATTAAGATTTGAAAGATGAATATCAAACACAGAATTATCACAAACAGCAAGGAAAAATCATCCTTTGTTATAAAGGGTTACCTAGGATGAACTGAATAATGTTTTGTGTCTCTCAGTCACTAGTAGTACATATATCAGCTAATAAACCTGTCTCTCTGATTGTAAAGTGACACAGGCAATTCAGTTCATCATTGTGAAATGTCAACATAATTTCCTAACTGTACAACAAACCACAAGAAACCCTTGCCCCAGTGCTGCACACCAAGGTACAGGCTGCAGTTCACACAGTGAGCAGTTCCAGAAAGACAAATGAAATCATCTCACATAAAACTGAGACAGTCTTTGCAAGACTCACTACAAATAAAGACAGACAAAAGGGACTGAAGAGTAAAGGGAGCTCAATTACAGAATTGCAGCAGCTGACTGGTCCTGTGAATGCCACTGCTGCACTTTCCCTGCCTGCTGTTGGAAAGTCAGCAGCAGAGGTGGAAGAGCAATTCCTCATTGCCAAGTTTACACAGAGTCATAAAGCCTCAGGTACAATGAACTAACAATACCATTCTCACCTGAAGAACTTAGGAGTTTAAGATCATAACACAGCGTAAAACAGGCGTGGGTGTCACAAATCTGAATCTTAATGCTGAAGTTTTATGCAGAAGCAAGAAATAAGCTACGTATTTTCAGGCCTACAGTTAACCCACTGAAAAATAGTGCAAAACTATGAAAAATATGAACCTGTCATTTTGATCTCTGAACAGTGATAATAACAAGAACCAACAGCTCCTTAGTAATTACCTCCAAGGCCTTGAGGTAAAACATCTTAGCAACCCTTGAATACTCTGAAGTCCTAAGATCCACACCACCTCCTGGAAGAAGTAGCCTGAAAGGCAACATCCAAGAATATGATTAGTAACAGTGATCAACCCAAAACTAGGACAAGGTACACAGAGAAATGTCTGATTGTTTTAAGGGTAGTCTTTAGGTCTAGGTTTCAGAAATCTACAGACAGGCACCTAAGCTCCCATTATGGACAGCAGAGATCTAGTCAGGAGAGTCACCAGAGATTCAAATAGATATTCCAGAGCAGACACTTGAGCAGTGGGTAGGTTGAACAGCCCTGTCAGCTCCACTGGCTGCACTGACTAGCATTCCATTAATTATGTGAGTTTGGACAGCTAGTGCACAGGCAGACAGCTAAATTTAGGTGTTTCGGTATTTAACTTAATCATACTGTTCTTCCACTGAAGAAGGGTTACTGTATCACAAAGTATAGATCAAACCTAATAGAACATATGGAAGAAGAAAGTAAACAGAAAATACATAAAACACACAGATTTCAGCTGGTATACAAAAGGGTAGCAAGCCATGACTCTCATTTCCTATCCTGACTCTCAGCTGGCTCTCACTACCACTTCAAAATTCCAGCCCAAATCTCAATTCATTCTGTCCAGTTTCAGAAAAATAGAATTGTGGCCCTGGCATTGTGACCTTCTTATTTGAGACAGCAAAGATCAAAAAGTTACTATCAAAAAGGAAGAAAAGTACATTTGACCATAACCTTTGGTCACACAGGATCCCACAGAGCTAAGGAAGACAATCTGAGGGACAATTTCATTAAAAAAGTGCACAAGCTTTTTCCACAACAAAATATAATCAGGAATGGCAATTCCCTGTGTGGCTCCCCAAACCCAAAAAAAGACCAGAAAAGAAAAACTTTCAGCACAGTCAGGCAGAGAATTCACATGGACACATGATGACGTGGAAAATAATCAAGTACCATCAGAAACAGTAACATGAAATAAAGGAAGCCTCTCCTGACTGTAACTGGAACAGTGCCTGCAAACCAACAAAACTGGATGTGTGAGCATTCCTTAATCCACTGGTGCAGGACCTCAACTGGATTTACTCAAGTCATATCCATTAATGTTAATTTTTTACTGAAACAGGTGTAGGATTTTCTCTACATGTCTGTGCTCTGAAAATGGCAATCTGAATCAGTGAGATAATAACATGCAGTTAGGAACAAATAACATCTCAAATGATCCCAAGCATTTGCAGAGCAAATATGCATTTATATTTGCTGGGGGTTTTTTTGCAAGTGAATCGTGCACAGGTTCACGTAAAACCCACCAAGTATTTGGTGGAAAACAGTAGTCACAAAAATACAAAAAAACTTTACCTCCCAGTGTCAACACTGAAAATTAATACAGCTGAAGGTATTTTCAAAACAGGCCAGATTATAGGCTTCTTCAGAGATCTAATTAGACAAATAAGGTCATCTTTACCTGGAAATAGGTAGGAAATTCACTCCACCTGTTCAAACCAAAACCTGGGCTATACTAATTAGTAAAACTGATTGTCATTTTTGCTAATGCAAAAAGGAAATAACCCATTAAGGAGCAATGATAATGGCCTGACATTGTCATAAGCAGATTGAAATGCAACTACGTGTATTCCAGTATCACTGCCTGGTTAGAGCTGATGATTTCCACTGAGCATTTCCACTGAGCATTTCAATTCCTACCTCAGGAGTACATTCATAAAATTATGTTTTTAATATAGTACATTTCATGATTTTAAGAAGATAGCATTTAATAGTAAATAATTTCTAACTTCAAAGAACAATGTGAAAGATCAACGTATCTCCTCCTTATTCTTATATTCCACAGAATATAAGCCATTTCCTCCAGAGCTCCTTTTTGTTATTTACACAGATTCAACATGGAAGCCAACAGGTGACAGTGGAGGGCCACAGAAGGAAATATAGACCATCCTCACTCACCTACATAACACAAACTCACTTGACTTCTGACTGCAAGGACAGAAGGATAAAGAAAGAGGATCTGCTTTCCAAACATTTTCTTCTGCATTGATATAGGTGGTGAAGTAGAAACAATGAGAGACCCCATTGGTGGAAATCCCTTTTGACAACCAAAGTGAAGCTGGTAGCCATGAG
This sequence comes from Melospiza melodia melodia, assembly GCF_035770615.1. Classification (NCBI taxonomy): domain Eukaryota; kingdom Metazoa; phylum Chordata; class Aves; order Passeriformes; family Passerellidae; genus Melospiza; species Melospiza melodia. The sequence goes on from NC_086194.1 coordinate 137,777,529, forward strand.
AAAGGGAAGAAATTATTCATTTTGTCCCCAACAGAACACAGCACACAAAAGCATCACTGTCTTACACTCGCTTATAGCACAAGACTGCAAAGACCCAAGTCTTAGTGTCCAGGGCATGTTGATGTAGGAGGACAATGCACTTCCCAGACAGCCAAAGGTCTAAATCTGCAAGGTCTATTCATGCTGATTAACATTCTAGTTATATGCATAAGCTTAACAAATGTATGCATGGTTTAAGATGCTCTTCTCATAACTACAAGCAGCCCAATCACATGCTCTGGCCTCACACACCACCGTGGCTGTGAAGTGTAGCATCAGATGATTTCACTCTTCTGAAGTGCACTTTCAGGCTAAAAAAACATAAAAGGTTTTGACTTTGTTTAGTCTACAATAAAATTTGTTAGGCAAGATCACATTATGCCACATTTTAAAGGGAAGAACAGAGAGGTGGCCAGTTTCCATAGATTCTGTGAAAACCAGGAAGTTTTTCTAACAAAGACCTAAGACACAGAATCACAACAGGCAAGACATTCAAGTGGCAAGAGAGAGAGCACACATGGAGAAAAGAGTAGAAGAGACTAGAAATTAGAAACTTTTATAATAGAGAAGATATGAAAAGGACTGAGAGAGAGAAGAAAGGGTAGAAACAGGGGTGACATACTAAGCAAGTGCTATTAACCATCAAAATGAAGGTGACAGGTGAACTGAGGAAGACAGAAACATTACCAAAGAGGAAGTTGAGTATCTCACTTGCAAAACTGCTCATACTATAATACCACTTCTCCCTGTCTGCAGACAAGCACGAGGGAATGCCAAGATGAGCCTTGGCACTGCTGCAGATTATCTGACGTGTTCCTCAAGGAAGGAAAGGCAGCACACCAATACTAGATGAAATAATGCATTCTGTGTCATAGAATATGTTTTCATGTCTGCAGTATCCAGCACAACCTCTCAAGAGAGTAGGAAGACAATGTTCTTGAGAACACAGCAGAGCTCAAAAACAGAACCATCATGCCTTTTAACAGAAAACCAGTGCTCAAGACTTACCCATTAATAGAGTGGAAGATTTTATCATATTCTTCATCAGTAAGATTCAATCTGAAACACCAAAAAAATAATTATAGAATACATACTACATACATACATTTGACCGCAAAAATATCATCTCTGTTGAACAGAAATATCTGACAGAAAATATGGAGAAGGCATGCTTTAAACAGAGTAAAATGGACACAAATCAAATGAAACATTTCACTAGAAACAGCTCAATCCTCAAGACTGAAAATAGGGCCCTGTCAGATAGAGCTCCTGATGAGGTACTCTGAGACCCTTCCACCTGGAAAATGTACTATTTACACCAATGGCATGGTTATTATTTCCTGCAGACCGGCAACTCCGGTTTCCAACTGATTCCCAAGAAGGGCAGAGCTGCAAACAGTGGGTCACGCCCAGGCACCCCCAGCCTCCCTGCCAGCGTGGCAGCACGAAAAGCAGAAAAGGCCTTGGCTCTGTGTAAGCCCTGCTCAGCGATAACAAAAACACCTCTATATTATCAACCCTGTGTTCAGCACAAATCCAAAACACACCCCCACACCAGCTACTGTGAAGAAAATTAACTCTAGCCCAGCCAAAACCAGCACAGATGGCCACACTTCTGCAGAGGTGTGATAAGCTGGGTGTAAGTGAAAGTGTTCAGCTTTGCTGCAAGTAACTTAATTGCCAGAATTAGAAGCATCTATTCAGCAGTGAAGCTTCTGGTCAGCAAACATTCTGAAAGCTCCAGCAGCTACATGAGGAATGCTGGCTTCTAATTCAGGCACTTGAGTGGTGCTTTTATTGGACTGTGCAGATACATGCTATTTTGTTTTTCTGCAGTTGTGTTAGTATTATTTTTAAGTATGGAAATTTATAATTTTACCATCTGGTTTCAGTGCATTTAATATTTTATAGCTCAGCATTGATATGAAGTACTGTCTGCTGTTACTTACTCTGCTAACTTTCCACCAAACAACCAAAATACAAGATAGTGACTCATAGTTTGAACAGAACTGGACCTTGTTTTCTGAAAGGAGTACTGATAGCCTTCCTTCATTCCCTGAATTCCAGGGCTACAAAAGGTGAAAAAAAAGGTATCTACACCTGTGTATCTAGGTATTTGTGTCTGTTTGTGGGGCACTACACTGTACACTGAATATAGCTAACTTCAAAAACCATGCATGCAAACTACAGAAGGCAATTTTACTGATTAAAAAAAAAATAGAACTTTTCAAAGAGAGACTAGCAACATAAGTAGAAGTATTAAAAAGTATATTTTCCACTCTGCTTTTATTCTGATTTCTGGAACTCTGAGAATTGTGGCATCTTCAAATCATCTTTGAGGAGCAAAAAACACTCAGAAAAGCAGCAGAAGTACTTTCTGTGCCTCTAAAATCATACCTTACATCATGCAATTATTATCCACTCCGAAGGATTAAAAAGATGTACCTTATAGGCACAGCTCGAGCACCGGCAGATTCCACAAATTTCACATACGAAGCCGCAATATAAGATCTTCCAAATTGCTGGTATTCATTAAAGTGACATTCCTGTGACAATATCCCTGAAGAGCCCAAGGAAGAAAATTAGCACCATACACATGGCAAATGCTACACAACGAAAGAAAAGTCACAAAATCACTGAATCTATTAGCTTGGAAAAGACCTTTGAGATCATCAAATCCAACCTACAAATGAACTCCACCGTGCCAACCAGACCATGAAACAAGCGCCATGTCCAGTTCTTCCTTAGACGCCTCCAAGGACGGTGACCCCACCACCTCCCTGGGCAGTCCATTACAGTATCTAATCACCCCTTCTGTGAGGAAATTCTTCCTAATGTCTAACCTAAACCTCCCCTAGGTAGCTTAAGAGTGTCTCTTGTCCTATTGCTAGTTGCCGAGAAGAGCCCGACCCCCACCTGGCTCCAGCCGCCTTTCAGGCAATGGTAAAGACCGATAAGGTCACACCGGAGCCTTCTCTTCTCCTGCCCACACCACGCCAGGTTCCTCAGCCGCTCCTCCTAAGACCCATGCTCCTATTAATTAATTAAGCTCCCATTTCCTACATACCAGCTAGCAGCGATGCATTCACTGCCCAGAGGAGCTGCAGGCACCGAGACAACGGGGCATCAATTCCGGCGCCCCGTCACAAGGTACCACACAAACACAATTACCTGAATAAGACTCGGCTTCCCTGCTATGACTGCTCGGCACTGTAACATCTCTCAAGCAAGCCTGACTTCTAGAGAAACAGCTTTACGCTGCTTACACCAGCTCTAGCCCAGCCTCGGCTCCGTGGGACGCTCCCCTCTGGCCCAGGCAGGTGCGCGGCCCCCCGGCCCCTTACCGATGATGGGTCTGTCATTGCGCCCGGCCGGGCGGTCGCGCCACGCCACGGAGGCGGCGGAGACGCAGCACAGCAGCGCCAGGAGCAGCGTGGCGGCCGCGGCGCCCCCGAGCCCGGCCGGGCGCCCCATGGCCACGGCTGCGGGCACGGCCAACGGCTCCCGGCACGGCACGGCTCGGCTCGGAGCACGGCACGGCACGGCTCGCCTCCGGGCACGGCTGCCGGCCGGGCTGGGCCGGGCCGGGCTGGGTGCCCGCCCTGCGCACGCAGCCGCCGGCCCGCCCTGCGCGGCTCGCTGGGAAATGCAGTCCCGACAGCGGGCCCGGCCACGCCGCCGGCAGCGCCCGCGGCCGCCCCCATCGCTGCGAAAGCGACGCTAGTATCCGGGACAGACGAGGCTGCTTCAACCAGAAAGGGTTTATTAATTAAAACATATGTTAATACAGAGAAAAAAAAAACATTAAAAATTGTGCATTACATCGTGCTTACAGTCAGTAGTAAATTATATTGGTACCGTTTAACAGGAACTTTATTTTTTTTAGAGGCACTCCCGATGTTTATAAAGAATAATGCACTTAGGGATCTTTGTTTTGTTGGCTGCTGCTTAAAGCTGCAACACCACCGCACATCATACCAATATCTCCACTACTCATTATGTAAATATTCCAATTATATTGTGTCCCTATTATTAGCCGCAATGGCAATTAAGAGTTCCCACCTCCTATGTAATATGTAAACATTAAAAAATAATTAACAGTTCAGGAAAAAATAACTGCACTCAGTGCTCTAACTGCTGAGTTATGCAAACACGCTACCACTTAATAACAGGATCAGGGTATTTTTGAGGACATTTAGGACTTTATATTCATAGAGCTGGTGAAGTCCAAATAAAGATCAAAGAGCCCCAGCTAAATATGCATATACATATGCAATCAAATGAGGTTTCTGCTACATAAACCAGTAGCAATAGAGATGGGTTTCATAGGAAAAGTTTAAATTTTCTTGTTCACTGAAACATGGTTCATTCCTTTGTGCAGTTTACATTCACAGATTAAAATTGAAGGACTGTAATATTAAGACAATAGCTTAGGGTCTCCAACTGGTAAATTACTTGGAACTTGAGTTACACACTTGAACAATTGCCAGATAGCTGACTACTTGGTCTATTTTCTTATAAAGAAGAATTTGCAGTTCATTGAACTCCTCTATTTAAAGAGCTTTTGTATCACAAAACAGCGTATCACAAAACAGTATCACAAAATCTGAGAAAAAGAAATGTATATGAAATGCATTTTCATATAATCATTTATCTAAATATAGTTCCTTTAAATTTAGGCCCATATAAAAATATTTTGTAAGTGAAAAAATAAAAAGGCACTTCAGGAAATTCAGAAATTGGAAGGGGAAAAAAAAAGGCTGTTGTCAGTTTTGAAAGAATTTCTGGCATTGATCTTATCACAGCAGAAGAAACTACAACCAACATGTACTCTAAGGGTTCTTTCACAGATTTTCCTCTTGCTAATAAAGAATAGTTTCTAGTGACTATTGCAATAATGCCTTACTAATCACAATCTAAAGTAAGGCATTTCTAATATAACAGGATAGTTTCATTTCTCTTCCCTATTCCTATATACCATTCCAATGTCCTAAAGATTACAAAATAATTGAAGTTATAATTTCTAACTACCTGATATAAAAGCATTTTTATGGATTCATTCATAGGAAAATTCATTTGGAATGCTTAAATATATAGTGCTTATGCAAAAACAAAACAGAGTTAAGAGCAGTTACTGTACTGAAAATAAAATTATGATACCAAGCATCTCCCAGGCTGAGGTCCAACGTGACCTCAAAGCATCCTTAAAACATACAACAGATATTTCTAAACTTCAGATCTGCAAAGGATAACCTACTTTACTCTCTGAAACAAACAGATAATGCAAACAGCTGAAAACTTTTGACTTCTATAGTCCTCTACACTGGGGATTAAAGGATAATAATCTGAGTTGCTTATAGTAGTCCATAGACAGTATCACTTTGAACAAAGAAAATAAGAATTTTCAAGGTTGTTATGACTCTTTTACCAGTTCCTCCCCCCTGATTCACACTGTCCTCTGAAGAATATGTACGTGGTGTTTTTCGATAAAACTTGAAGATTACTCTGTTAATTAGGACAAAAAGGGAAGACAAGCAGCGCAAAGAGTAACATCAATGTCTCACTATTGCTGACTAATTTTCAATTTGATACAAACTAACAAAAGAGCATTTTTTTTCCCTGAGAATCACTCCAAAAAGCAGCCTCTTCACTCCTTGTAAATTAGCCCTGTAGTCTCATTTCTGCAACAAACTACCCTATTCACAGTCTATTCTTTGTTTTGTTATTGTCTTGACAAGCCAAGATACAAGAGCTAAGTGTAAGGTTCTGGACTACATTATTATTACAGAGGAGTTGTCTCCAAAGACCTAACAGCAGCAGTATCAATCTGATAGTCAATGCACTCTTCAGCTTTCTGGCATACAAGTTACTCAATAACAAACAGTGTGACAAACATGTACAATTCATTAATCTCTTCAGACATACAAACTGATAGACTCCAGTTAGTACAAAAGTGCAGCCAATATAACATTCAGTGAGTGCCCTGCAAAGACATACCAGTTTCATTCACAATGGAAATTTACATATTAAACTTATTTCCAATTCCAGTGTTCAAGAATTAATAAAAGAGTTGATTATTCCTAGGCAACCAGAGAAATGCTCTGAAGATAATCTGAAGATGCCATTATGAAGTCAGTCCATTCCTTGGCCAGCTCTTCAATGGAGACTTCCTCCCCCCCATATTCCTGTGGGAGAATGCTGATGGGGAAGTGTTCGGTCAGACTTTGCAAGTAGTTATTTCCATGCATGTACACCTAAACCAAAATATTAAAAGCATTTACTTGGGTATGAATGCTAGACTATTGAGTGAGAACAGGCAGCAAAGCATCTCAGTGCAAGAGCTGAATCCACCAGCTTGGTTTAACTAAGTGTATTTGTTCATAATTAATTCTTAAAAAGGTGGAACTACCCTTGTGAGTTTCCCCTAGGTGCTCAAACTCTGTCCTCCTCTGAATCTGAAGGCTGGTGAAGGATGGACTACAACCTGAGAACTGCATTTTATGTAGCTGTGAGCACAGGAGCCAAAACTAACTACACATTTGTTCCAGACTGGTTTAGCAACGCTGGTGAGAGTACACACTACATCCAAACTGCTAAACTGAGCTAAACCACAGGAATACTGGTGATTTGTTTTGTCATGATATCTTATACTTGCCCTTCGGTCATTTCCAAGAAAAAAGCCCTGTCTGGCTCATGGCCATTACTATCTGGTCCTGCCACACGTATTTAAAAACAAGATTATGCAGTATGTATGTAGGTTCAGACAGGTGTCAAGGAAGATACTCAACAGAATCTATATATCAGTCCTTATCTTTCAGTTCCAACTGGAATTGGATTCTGGACTACTTCTCCACTTTAACTCTTTCAATACTGTAGGTTTGGTTCTTCTCTTGCTTTATTGTAGCTATTTTGAAGCCTTGTTCATTACTTCCAGTCTGATACTTTTCTAGGATTTACTGTCCTGGCGTTCACTGGCTAATGCAAATAACCAAAATCCAAACCAAAAAATAACCAAAAGAAGGCTTCAGAATCAGAACAACAATAGGCAGGGCTGCTTATTTTGTACCTTAGTCCTGCTGTTACCACTTCACTTTTCTGCCAGCTGAAAACTCCAATATCTTTCCTATGCTGCAACAAACCGTAGTCCTTGGCATGCTTTTGCATCCAAATACAAATCTATTTGCAGATCTCTAACTGCAAAACTATTTAAAGCAACTAAGGAGCTATTTGGAAAAAAACTTAGAAATTAAGTCTGACCAATTTTTGATGTATAAATCTGGAGGTCTCTCAGAGCTAAACAGCTGTTTTCTACTAATTCTGCACAGCTTGGACCATAAAACACTATTCAGTGATCATTTTTCTCTATCATTTGTAGGCAGAGTGCTGGGAAATCCAGGACCTATTTCTTTCTAGTTCTGCAGAAGAATTGTTATGTGACCTCAAGCAAATTATTTAACCTCTTGGTGTTGCTGTTTTTTCTCTTCAGAGTAGCAATAACAGCACCACTTGCAACACTCATGTTAATAATAACTGCAAATGCTTTACTGTTAGATTCTAGAGGTCTGTATGGCACTAAAAAACAAAAATTATTTATGCTCCTCAGTACTCAGGAGTAACAGAGCCTAAGGAAAGTGCTGCAGATTGTCATATAATGGTTTTGTGGCAGAAAGAAATATTTGTGTGCACTCACCCGTTGCTTTATTTTTTCAGTGAGAAAAGGCTTAATTAGAGCGAAGACTGGGTGGAAGAATAAAGGCTCATTAATCAAGTGGATACCTCGAACTTTCAGTGGAAAGGAATCCTGTCAGCATACATGGAAAACAGAATAAGAAAAAGAAAACATTATTGAAACACCTCTATTACTAAGCACAGGCCTGTAAAAACTGTCTAGTTCATAGGTTAAAGTATTTCTTCTGACCTTGCAATTCCTGCATTTTCTAGCAGTGTAAATCAAGAACAACATTTAGAAAAATCATATCTTGTTCCTCCCATCAGAAGGCAAAATCTCACCATTTTTTCACCTCAGCAGGAGGTGAGACTGAAGATTAAAAACAAACAGAAAAACAAAAAAGAAAACTATCACCAAATTGCACATAAATATTGTACATAAACTTTGTGCTCGGACTTTCTTCTAAAGTAATATTTTTCACAAGATTCTGCTACTAATTTACAAAATGCTATTTAGCTATGTGTTTTTATTGGCATTTACAGCCTGAAGGATTATACATAAATATATATAAACTATTGAAAATACTAATTTTAAGCTAAATAAATTATATTTATAATTTAGAGATAAACCTTGAAATTACTAGGAATTTGGCCAAGACAGAAGTTCAGCTTTACAACAAGATTACTGTTTTAATGAAATTGAAAAAAATATCTTCTATACAGCTTTTATAATATAAACCACCTTGGATTCTACTTGTATTCATTTAAAAGTTCCATATATTTGAAATTTAAAAGAAAATATGGCAGCGCTCAAAACAAGCTTTGTGCAATGGGGAAAGTACAGCTTCCCTTCACATCCCACCTGCTACTACCTCTGAGATGTTTTCTGCTTATAAAAATGGTACTTCTCACAAACACATCTCCTCACTAGTTCAATAGTTGTAAGGAAGGAAAAACCCAAAGCTAACACATTTCTTTAGTGCCACTCCTTCTCGATATAATATATGATAAAGACCTTAAAATTATCAGCTTGTATCTTCACTTAATGCTATTATGGGTTATCATATACTTAAAGCCTACTATCATGATTTTCACAAAACAGTTTTCTGCAGGGATATCAGATTTTTCAAGATAATGCCACTTATTATCCGCACTATGCTTTCCATTCCTTAGTACATACTTCCTTTCTATTAACTTCTGTTTTTTGATACAGGATAGTAATTTGCAAGACACATTTCTTGAGTAAAATACTGGGTTAAAAATAAGGTTTCTTTAATTTTACTTATAAGCATATTCTGGAGTGCATTAAGCATGTCCTGGGGTGCATCAGACACAGCATCTCCAGCCAGGCAAGGGAGGGGATTGTCCTGCTCTGCTCTGCTCTGCACTGGGGCAGCCTCACCTTGAATACTGTGTGCAGTTTTTGGGCACCAACATATATAAAAAAGACATTAAGCTATTAGAGAGCTTCAAATGAGGGCCAGGAGGATGGTGAAGAGCCTGGAGGGGAAGTAGTGTGAGGAGTGGCTGTGGTCACTTGGTCTGTTCAGCCTGGAGAAGAGGAGACTGAGGAAAAACCTCATCACAGCCTGCAATTTCCTTGGGAGGGGAAGAGGAAGGGCAGATTTCTTCACTCTCCTAAGGGAATGGCCTGAAGTTGTGTCAGAGGAGACTTCTATTGGATATGAGGGAAAAGGTTCTTAACCCAGAAGGTGGTTGAGCACTGGAACAGGCTCTCCAGGGAAGTGGTCACAGCTCCAAGCCTGACAAGAGTGAAAGAAGTGTTTGGGCAATGCTCTCAGCCACATGGTGTGTCTCTTGAGGTGTCCTGCATAGGGCCAGGAGTTGGTCTTGATGGTTCTGATGAGTCCCTTCCAACTTAACATATTCTATGATTACATTATATTGAACAACACTAATATAATCTCTGGATAAAATTCACAAACTCAGTTAAATGTGAGGAAAGGAATTAGGGGAAAAAAAAATTAAAATTCTTTTTCTTAGAAAAGAACAATCGAAACACACAATTTTTAATTTTTCTTTTCCATAGCTAGAATAAGCACTTAGAAGCTTGAAAAACATTGAAAAAATCAGAAATAGGTCAAGATGGAAACATCATAGTCAAAGAATTTCCTGCTTTGAGATAATGAATTGAAACCTTCAGATGTACTTGCAAATCCTATTCTGCCTCCTTTCTGCTCTATTTCAAGGTTAAAAAATTTACCAGCAAAATGTTTACTACCTCAGAAACCAACCCAAACACTCTAATTAGTCCTGTTTTCACAAGAACTGGCCCAAAACTGCATAACACCAGGAGTTCTTATTCTAGATTTGCAAAATTAGGAATACCTAATGGTTTCAATAAAGTTTTACAGTACATATCAGAAAGGAAGAACATCTGAAGTTCTGATGATATTAATTCAATGACTAAGCCTTGATTGAATCTCAGATATGAGCCTTACCGAATCAGAGCAAGAGATTATCTCCCTGGCTCATTTCCACATCACAGGCTAACAGTTTTATTATTACTGACTTTCAACATAACTTCTGAAGAAAAATAAGATTACAGGACTACACTGTAGCTTGCCTGCCAGTTCTCTGTCCCCTTTTTTCTTTAATTTTTTTTTTCTCTCAAATCCAGTGGCAAAGTTCAACTGAATTTGGCAGAAAGGAATAAGCCTTAAAGAGAGTAAAGTTCTGAGAAGTTTTGTGAAAAACAGGAGGTGAGGTAACAGTGATTTGCACAAAACAATGCTCATGTTGTGGGGAAGAAAGCAAGCAGAACATAAATGTTATACATTCTGTTGTTAGCAGATGGGAGATCACATAAGCATAAACCATACTGGTAACAAGTTAGGAGTGTCTTGATCTCAATTGCTCACAGTGCACGCTATTTTTAATATTCTCTGAGACAGGAACAAATGCTTTAAATATTGAGAAAATGCACAAAAGAACGGAAGAGAAGAGATGAAACAGGATAACAAACAGAGATCCTTCCAAAACCGGGCTTCATCTGCTCCTTCAGTCATGAAATTCTTGTGTTGTAACAGGTTGGTGGAGTTCTTATAAAATACTGGTATAGAAGAATAAAATTTAAGTAAAATCAAGCACAACTTGTAATTGATTTAGGATTTTGTTCCTCTAAGTTGCTTACTCTGAGAATGCCTACAGAAGGAAAATTTACTATAGCTTGGAAGAGATGAAAAATTGGAAATCATAGCAATGAAGCTGCATAAAGCATTATGTCATACTTACTGTGAGAACAGCAGCAATTTTCTTGGCCACTGCTGGGCTGATTTGAAAAGCATGAGCAAATCTCCACCCCTGAAGGTCAAAGATGGCCTTGACTCCATTTCGCTGAGTCTCGATCTCCTTTACAATGAGCTCCGATGTGATGAGACTTACACGAAACACATCATATGCTGTAAACAAACTGGGATCCCATTGTCCTGAGGAGAAGATAGATTACCCTGCATTACCATGAGAAAACCCCATACACCTGCACTTTTTCTTCCTACGGCTTCTAATGTACTTCTCAGGAAAAAGAATTAATCAGCAAGAACAAAGTTCCTGAAATAAACTGGCTTGCCAGTACATAAGTTAATTTGTGTACCTGCTCTCTCATACATCTTTGATGCTCTTTTAGTAGATGGTGCCACACAATGTAGCATGTTCTACCTATGGCCACAGACCCATACAAGGTACAATTCAGTAACACTCATGCTAGCAGAAGCTGCAGATCATCAGTCCAGTCAATTAATATAATTGCTTTTCAGCACTGTCATTTTCTGGCACAACTCAGTGAATCTCACTTTTTTTTTCTGAGGCCTGAGCGAAAAATTGCATGGGATGAGCCTTAACCCTAGATGAAAGCTTTAGGGGGCACAACTGCCTACCTAACCAGATGATAATAAGACAGTTCTTTGAAAGTTGGCAAAAATAAAGTCTCTGTCCAAAACAAACATAAAGAGACGTGGTGTGCATTGAACTACGTGCTTTTTGCAAATATTTTTAGGAGGTACATCAAGAATTTTCCAAGTGTTGTTTGCTAGGGCTCTTTTGCTACAAGTAAACAATGAAAGGCTGGTGATCATCCCAGCCTAAACTAAATGTTGATATATGACAAGGTGTACACCTTTGTTTGTGTTCTCCCTACTCTGTGCTGCGTCTGCATCAGTACCACAGTCTTAGCCCATGGCTTTGACAATTTACATGAAGCCAAATGATTTTTTGGGACACTCAGAGCCAAATAACCCACATAATCTTACAAGTTTTAACCTTCAAGATTCTTTTGATGCAACAAGAATTTCACTGAAAAGAAAATTAGGTTCTTCATAAGGGATTTTACAGCTTTAGCCATACCAATATATAAGTAAAATTATTTAATTGCTATAGCTCAGTAAATTCACCTTTATATTAACATAAATGCATTTCTAGCAAGGAACATAAACATATTACCATTCTTGTTAAGATATTCTGATACGATCTAGTTTTATCAACCCCTGCAGTTGTACCCATAAAATATTTTTGATTTGCTGCTGAAATGGTGATAGTTAAAAAAATAAACCACAAAATGAAACAAAGCAAACAAACAAAGCCTAAAAACTTCAGCGTCAGAATCAGGTGTGAACTGTTCCAAGCAATTTTGTCACTCACCAATTCTGTATATTAGAACTTTGCTTCCATGTGGGTCTCTTGACCTTAGGACTCCGTGATAGCCAGCTTGCAAAAGACCAAGAATAGAAGATGGTTGTAAATCTGCACTTATTTCTGGGCATTCAATTCTCCACTTCTGATAATTCTTCAATAACTGGAAAAAAAAAATAAATCGGATGTCAGGTAAACATCAGCTATTACAGGAGGAGCACAGTTAAAAATATATTTTCCAAATGTGGTCACAGTCAGGTTTAATTCATTAAATTAGCTATAATTTATTGTATATTTTAATCAAATCACTCCTAGAAACAGAAGGTTGCTATACTCGATCAACTAAGTAAGTAAATTGCCATGATGAATTTAGAACCCAGTGAAATCATTAATGGACTGTAGTTGTCATTTTGTGTCAGAAAGAAAACTGGATGTACAATAACCCTGTAGTTTCTATGTAAAATGCATCTAAACCCAATTTTTTTTCTGCTCAGGTTACCTTTAGGATTGTTCATTTTACTACTTCATCAGACTCCTTCAAGATTTTTTAAATTTAGATGTGCAAAATTTTATGGAGGAACATTCTCTTTCACTCACTCACTCTCTCCCACCCTCCCTATTTTTCACGCAGTCATCTGTAATTCCAGTTTACTACTTGAAACAGGTATGCTCATCAGCATACCCCAAAACATTTTTGAGGTCTCTTCCACCCCTCTGAAATGAGACAATACCACACAGTAGTGGTCCATTACACATTTGACAATTTCCCTCCCACAGAGTGGAAATAATGAGATCCTGCCAGGCTAAAGCAGGGATTCTGTCTGTTGCCAGGGACTTGGTCAGCCTGGTTCTCGAGGCTGGGAGGCAGCACCATAACCAGAATTTCTACAGGAACAGCTGGGTGTTGAAAGGCCATGGACTAGTGCTAAGCAAGAGGCAATTAAAGGTGTTCCTTTATGAGGTGACATCTGTGTTGAAGAATTACAGGCAGCACTGTGAAAGGTCATCTTATAGATGAATCGTGAAAAATTATGTTGGTAATGCAGTAGTTCTAACTTCCAAATCTAATTACTTTTCTCCTGTAATATTAACTAAGTGGTTGTGGGAAAAATGAACTATGCCCTGCAACTAAAATTTATTTAAGACATTGTGCATAAGTAGGAAGCTATGCAAGACTGTCTTCTAAAATGCTTCCTCTCTGCTCATCAACTAAAATTTGCCTCTGCTGTATCACCTCTGCTGAGGTTATCACTAAGCTTGGAAAGCAGAGAGATAGCTATTACAAGTAATTCATATTTTGTTTTAACTTCCTCAATGGCTATGTCTTAGAGTTCTAACCCAAGACCTTCCAAGTAGCTGAGAACCAGAATTTTTCAGTACCTTGTTTCATGGCAAACCAAAATGTAGCTTTAAATCATAAAGGTGGCATGTACAGCCTAGGTTTTAAAATTGCTTCTATACTTCATCAAACAGGAAATCCCAATCTGATCCTCAGCACAGTTTCACAAATTGTGTGTTCACTACACTGAAAACATCAATCAAAAGTCTTTTATTTGCTACAATTTGTATTAACAGATTTTTTTTTTCCTTTATCAATTACTCTGTATTTAGCTACAGAAATACTAAAGTTAAAAGAGCTGTCAGGTCCAACTAATAGAATATAACTGTAAAAATTTTAAAAATTTATTGTGTCTATGAAAGTATAATTTTCTTCAGTATTTTCATTGGAAGAATGATCAGAAGGAACTTCAGTAAAATTGAATTAATCCCTACAGACTCTTAAGGGGGGACCTGGAACTCAGCATCCTGTAGCTCACAGCATGCTCATGTCAGATAATTAATGCTACCCTTCCCTCTATTTTTATGCTTCTTGTATCATTTTACATAAAACATTCTTTTTCTTCAGCTTAATGCTTTTCTGCTCAGATTAAGGTTGAATGATTTTGAAAGTCTCTCAAGTGAATTGCAATGAGGAAACTATTTATAGAACATTGTTGTTTATCAGCAAAATTACATAAAAATATATGGCACACTGATTAGAAATTAGCTGTATTTTTTAAGGAAACAGAGCCTATAAATACATATTTAGATCCAAAAATTAATATATATATACACCATGTAGATATATATATATACACCATGCTAGAATCCCACTTGATTTGGCAGTGAAAAAAAACCAGATAAAAGCCTCATCCTAAACCATCACCATAGAAACATTTAACGATTAGGAGAATTTTATTAGAAGTCTCTTGACTGCATTCAATCAGTTTTAGCCTAGGTTAATTTTAAAACTAACAAACAAACAACATGAAGGAAAGAGGGAGGAAGTAGGGAAAGTAAGTGAATTTGTGGAACAGTTCACTACAATTGCAAAGACAGGCCTGTTGAGATATTCTGATTATCTCACTCTGTCAGCACTTGACTGTCTGTCTGCAAAGGGCACTGTTTGAGCAATCCCAACTGCTTTGTGCCAGACAGCAATGTCAACATTGTTTCTTCCTTGCTCTTTCCAAAACAGACTCTGAAATAGCAGCAAAATACAAAACCACCCTGAAAACAACTATGCAAACATCTTCTGCTTTGTAATTTGCCACTTTTCTTCTAAAATCTGTGGTACCACAACATCATGAAGATATATAAACACCTCTTTGAAGAACTCCCTGACAAAACTAAGATGAGAATAAAAAGGACATATTAATTCAATACCCTAAATAATCCTGTCTAGTCAATACAGACAGATATCATTTTCCTGATATTTACATTTTCTAAGTTGGAAACAAGGATTTAAGTTCTTGGACTTTGGAAGAAAGAGAGTGGCATTTTCAGCTTGTGATGCACTCAAGATCCACACAGAAGGCATAGTTAACCTACTTGCACACCCATAAAGGAGAAAATATATGGTTGGAATACTTCTGACACTCTCCATGACACAAGTAAGTGGTGCACCTTTCAGACATGTATCTTGGCTATGCCTAAAACATACTTCCCTTGGCAAGAAAATCACAAAGTGCTGAAGAGTTCTCAGATTTTGAAGACCTAATCTAATTACCTAAAATTATTTAATTCTGAAAGTCAGCATTAGAGAACTTCCACAGAATCTACAGCTAGTTTTGGCAGATATTCTGTAGATATTTATTTATGTAAGCAACCCCTTTCTTACAGCTGGACATAGCCAAGTCTCACATGGCCACTTAAAAGAGTAATCCTTAAGCATAAAAGGAATTCAAACACTAGCAGTGGTTTAGAGGTTTTCTAGTTTTACACTGTTTAAGCACAGAAATTCATGTATAAATTTTTTTCAAGTAAGATTCTTTTTCCGTAGGGTAAAACATAAATGTTGCATATAACAATCAGTCTGGATATAGATGAAACAACCTAACTCAGGAAAAACAGACACATTCATTACCCCGTATAAAAAATGGCTCACACACTTAATGACACAAGAAAAACATCTCAATGTATAATTATCTGTGTTTACAAATGGAATAACCTACTTAGCATCTGCTCAGCATCTCAAAATAGATGCAAGATAACTTGATAAAGGGGGGAAAGCTGGATGAAAAACTCCAGTGTCTGTAGTTCAGCATTAATTAAGAGTTTTTTTCCCCTGATGTCTGTTGGGGATAGTTCCAGATTTCTGAACATTAGAGATTACAGTTACCAATTAAACCAAGATCCAGATCCTACAAACAAAAGTGAACTTGGTACTTTACTTAGAAGCAAAAGAACTAGAACACATTGGGCTTGTTAGAGAAACAAATGGATCTGTATATGTAAATTAATTATATTTTTCTTGATCAATAATTATTTAGTTATAGTAACGTGGATGATAGGCAGAATTAGGCCTCTGTTGTGTCAGAAGTTGTAAAAATGCACACAATACTTGGGGAAAAAGTGTTTTTGACTGGCATTCTTTGCAGGAGAAACCATAGCTCAAATTTCAGAATATAAACCTTTACACATATGTGTTTTATATTGCTTTTTATATATGCCTGTACAAATGTACCCAGAATTTAAACACACAACATACACGGACAAAGAATTTAAAATATTTTATAGAGACACAGAAATTTCCTAATTCTTCATGCGTTACTTCCTTGTCACTGGAAAAAGACTGGCACGTGCTGGCTTAGCACAAAGGGAAGCCTGGCTGATTTGTGTTTCCTCAAGAGTCAGCTCAGAGAGCTAGTAAGGGCTCTTCCATCCTTTTCAAGGAATTCCTCGGTATTGATAGAAGAAAAGCAGCTAAGTAACTGATTTCAACTTAGCATTTATGTTTGAATGATGTGGAGATCCTCAGAGATAATGTCTGAGACTCAGCAGTGTGTTTGACACTACAGAAAACAACACTTCTTGTGCAGCACAGTCATCCTAAGTGACTCCCTTGCAGCAGAAGGCACCAGGAAATCCTCATTCCTCCACAAGTCAAATGCAAAACCCAAGTCTGGCTCTACACCTTGGTATCAACCAGAACTCCTAAAAGGATCCTTTAAAAAAGATAGTTAGGGGGTTTTCAGTGCCACAAAGTGATGTTTACATATGTATGTTATGAAAAACCCCTGCATAGAGTTTCAATGCCAAACATTTTTCTTCTGCTCCCCAGAGTATAATCTATTTCAGGTACAAAAAGACAGCATTCCAAAGTCCCTGAGACTCAGTCCTATGCAAGAGTTATAGGATGAAATGCATAATAAAACAGGAAGAAACATCTATGTCCAAAAGGAGATGCTAGTTCTCCAGATTTCACATATCCCTAGTGAATCCGAGTGCTTTTGGTGATAACAGCAAAGTCAAACATACACACACAGCTGGTACATTCAAAAAGGGGCAGACACTGATCTCTGTGGTGACCAGTGACAAAACATGAGGGAATGGCCTGAAGTTGTGTCATGGGGAGTTCAGGCTGGGTATCAGAAAAAGGTTCTTCACCCAGAGGGTGGTTGGGCACTGGAACAGGCTCCCCAGGGAAGTGGCCACAGCACCAAGCCTGGCAGAGCTCAAGAGGCATTTGGAAAATGCTCTCAGGCATATGGTGTGACTCTTTGACAGGGTGTCTGTGCAGGACCAGGAGCTGAACTTGAACGATCCCAGATCAATATATTCTGTGATTCTGTGAAATAGTCTGTTATTGAGCTTAACTGAATGATCACTGTGTTCAAGAAATTGAGACAGTTTTATCTCTTCTTCAAGTCCTTCAATTCCAGATACCTGTTTCAGTGCTGGATTTTCTTCTAGCATGAGAGATATCAATATATCATTAAAAGCAAGTCTGGAATTGCCATCAGAAAAATGGAAAAAATTGCTCTTATGAGTCACCATAAAGGATTTGGAAATGGAATGTCTTGATGCAATCTACCTGATTATTCTTTTCTGAAGCATTTCCAAATGTTGATAACTGACATCAGATAAATCTGTGTCAATTATTAACCAGAAATGCATCAAAAAACCAGTCTGGTAGGTGTCAGCCTCTTGATTCATAGTTAAGGCTAAGTATAAGCCCGTACTAAGACGCTGAACATCCTTTGCTTATATGCATTGACCAATAACTTTGATTATCCCTTAGCTGCTCTACAAATACTGTGCAGTAGTACATGGAAGCCCAGTGGGCAAAGAGAATCTTATTGGCCTGAACTCCACACCAAGAGAATCTTATTGGCCTGAACTCCACACCAAGAGGCAACATCAGATCGGGACAAGAGGGAAAAGCCACTCTCAGGACTGATGGCAGGAGAGCTCTGCCTAGGCTGAAGTACTAACATAACTTCTGTGTGAAGTCACACTTGGGTTAGATGAATGTACAACTTGGGACCACGAGAGATTTTTGCACAATAGTTCTTTTTTGGCCTTGATATACCAATTGCAATACATACATTCCTGTGGGGGAAAAAAAAGAAAGAGGAAAAAAAATGCTTCGTTATTCTTCCCATACTGTAAGAGAAGTATTCTAGAAAATGGTGTCAGCTGGTATGTAGAAGATTAAGTGCAAGTAGCTGTAGCACTTGGAGAACTGAAATTCTAGACAGAAACGTTAAACACAGGCTGGTTTTGAACATCAGAATCTCTTAATTCAAAGGAAGGTTTGAAATTCAGAAACTTAGCAGCCTGTGGAGACCCAGAAAATCTAAAGAGGTTTTAAAAAGACAGCTTTTTCAAAGGAGGTCAGTGTTGAGGGCTGATTTCCAAGAGAAGCATAGGAAATTTGCTACTTCATGGACCCCCATCTCTAAACCTTGTCTAGATTCCACACTCCCAAAGATTAGTCCTACCTACCTAACATACCTCACAATCCCATCAAAGTGCAAAAACACAGGCCAAATTCAGAAGTGCCACCGTCCTGTCTATAGGATTACCAGCAACAACCAATTACAATGCAATTAGGAGTGGATATTAAGGAATCCATATGTCCTTATTAAGCCCTTTAAGCATTTTGGAACCATGGAACACAGGAAAAAAAATGGCTTTTGTTTGGAAAGGGAAAAAAAACATGGTCCTACAGTGGCTAGTGCACAACTTTGATACAAATAATCTTGTGAACCTCAAGTAAAAGTAAGATATATAAAACAAAAGAAATCTGACTTCACTCGTTGGTTCTTCTGTTGAGGAGGAAAGGTTTAAAGCTATGATGCAAATGTCATGAGTCAAATGAAAAGAACAAAAATACAATTTTTAAAGCTATTTATGATTAAGGGCCTAATTCAATTTCTCAATTTCCTTTTTTAGCTACCTTGATCCTGCAAAACATCCATATGCAAACAATCATCTCTTATGGTGAGTAAACTTAGAAAACCTACAGTCCAGAGAAGTCAGAAACTAACAGGTGAAGAAACCAATAGGTGAAGTCTGTTGGGCAATGCACGGTAAACAACAGAAAATTCCATGGAAACACAGCTTTCAGTTGGCACATGTGAATCAAAGCTTTTGCCCTGGGAGGATTTGGAAATACTTTCTGTTCCAAAGGTTTAATGGCTATCAATCTTCCATTTCAAAAAATAACAAACTGATAACAAGCTATGCCTTTGGATATTAAAAATGTGTGCTCTGTGGCAAAAGGCATACAAAGAGCCGGGAAAGTACCACGACTTACCAAAGCCTGCTAGGAGTTCTGTAGAAGACTAAACTCCAAGCAAAAAGAAGTTTTTACTCGTAGTTTTACAGTAATTATAAGTCTGTAGCGAATCTAGCACGCCTGCTAGTAACCTGAGCCTGATAATCATGACAGGGGTGTCCTTTGAAGGAAACCGTTTCCTAATCGGAGCTGTGACCTTACCGCACTTACTGGATCGGCGAGTGACTGTCCCGCGCTTACCACAGCCCGTGTTGCCACACCGGCACCGCGCTGAGCCAGCACATTGATTCGGTGCCGCGCCGAGGACACGCGTGACAAGCAATCATTAGTTACACCCTGGAACTCCGCGCTCGGCCTCGCCCGACCCGGCAGAGCAGGGCACGGACCCATCCCACAGCCCAAGAGGGCAACCACAGCCCGAGCCGGGGCTGCCCTCCCCGAGCCCGGCCGCTCCCGTCCCCGGCCACCGGGACCTGCCGCCGCCGCTCCTCACCCTCCAGGCCAGGTCCATGTGGAAGTCTCGGGCGCGCAGGAACCGCACCAGGAAGGCATCGGAGAGGGGCTGCGGCCAGCGCTGGCCGGGCTCTGCCTCGGCCCGCCGCCGCAGCTCGGACACGGCGCCGCGCACCCGCGGAGAGTGGTCGGGCAGGTCATTGAGGTGCCCCGCGCCCGGCGGAGCCTGCGACATCCCCGCGGCACGGCCGAGCTCAGCCCCGCCGCCGGCCCCGGCCCATTGAGGGGAGCGCGGCGGCGGCGGGGCCCGGCCCGGCCCGGCCCGGCCCGGCTGCCCCCGCCCCCGCGGGGTTAACCCCTGAGCACCCTCCCGGGCCCCGGGCGGGGGAGCGGCAGGTGCGCCGCCTCCCCGGCCTGCCTCTCCTGGGCTTGTCTTTTCCACTTTTACGGACTTGACCGGTTTTAAGGATTTTATGCTTTAAGCCCATCTCCTGTTTTTCTCTTCCAGCCCCAAAGGTGAGCCGGACCTGGTCCCTGTGGAGGGCGAGGGGCGGCCGCACGGGGCAGGGAGAGCCCCGCCGCTGGGACCCGCGGCGCCCACCGCAGGAGCGTCATCCCAGGCCCCTGGAACGCGCCGAGGGTCGTGGCCTCCCCCTTTTTTTGGCAAAAATTATCCATCTTTGGATACTAAATGGCAAAATGCTGCAACTTCATTGCAGCTGGGAAATGAAGTGTAAAGTGGGGATCCCCGCTAATGCCTTGGAGCACCTCATCCTTAACATAAATATGCAGTAATGAAAATATATTCACTCTGCCAGGAGAAAGGTTGATTTCAATTTCACCACCCTTAGTCCAACTTTGCTGCCCAGCAGTGAGTTTGATTATGAAAGGTAAAGAGTTCATTGCTGTTACTGTATTTTGTATTTTTAGTAGCACCTTTTCCTTGTATTAGGTTTCCTTTGAGATCTCTCTGGCCTACTTATGCTAAAAGCCTTATTTCATCTAATATACAATTAATAAGGCATGCTTAGGTCTAGTGAAAGGTTTACAAAACTTTGTTCCATATTACTTTCCCCTTTTCTGGCCTTCTACAGTTAATACTTACTTTTTGATCAGCATTTTGTTAATATCTAACCATGCCTTGGACTCTTATACACTACTGAAATGTCTACAGGTATCCCCCTCAGCTTTCCAAACGTGAAAAACATCTGCCTAGCTAAAAGCAGATAGGTAAAGAGTGGGAGGAGGGGGTTTTTTGCCCCCCCCCCCCCTCCAAAAAAGAAAAAAGGTAAAAAAAATTGCAGAAACTCAAGGGACTGAATAGGGAATACAAGCTTGCAGGGAGAAAGTATTGGAGGAAAGAATAAAAACTGGGAAACGGGTGTGTGAGCAGTCAAGAGTATTTAGATGTGGGTATCTGGGCAAGGAGGTGTGAGGAAGTGTGGGCTTACTCTGGAAGAAGAAGAAAAAGCAAGCTGGAAATACAGCAAGAAACAGAGAGAACAGAATATGGAGGAGACACTAACAACAGGTTTAAAAAAAACCACTCCTTTTGTTTCTGGGCAGAGCTTCCATGGGAAATATTTGCATGCAAATCTTGGTTCATGTAATCCAACCATGGGTGGTAGGAGACAAACAAAGCTAAATCACAGAAAGTTCATGCAGTGATTTTAAACACCACTTCATAATTTTTGAGCACTTACTTTTGCCATCTCAGAATTCTTCCTACTTAGTGTTTCATCTGTGAAAACAAAAAGAGCAAGAGAATACAGATACTTTTCATTAGACTGATCAGCTGAGCAACTCATAGCTTCTAACTCGCTTTTCTACAAAATTCATATTGTGATTTTGGCTTCATATATGAACAAAGTCAGTTATACAAGCAGTTTCAATGATTTCCTTCAGGACTCAATTACAAAAATATCTGTAAATTTGAGGGTTTTGTTAAAAATTCTTCAAATGAGGCTGCATTAGTAAGACTAATGAGAACTCCTCTCTGACAAAGAAGATGTGATATCAACAAGGCTTCCTTCAGAGGTGCCAGCATGTTGGATACTTGACCCTTCAAGAGCAATTAAGACCTGTTGCAAGATGAAGCTTGTAAGTAAAGTTTTTGTTTTGTTTAATTACATCTGGAAAAGAGCTCAAGTGTCTGAAAGCTCTGTTTAAATAAATTATGCCTGTTTGTAAACTTTGCCTTGTTTGTGTCCTTGGACCAGGATGATTACTCTTATAAAAAAAGACTTGAAAATGTGACAGCAGCTCTTTGATGTTTCCTTTTGGCATATCCCTATGCCTTTTAACAGATTGCTGGAAATTGCAGTCCTTCAAGAGAATATTTACATCTGAGTAAAACCCAGATAATACTTTAACAGGTCTGTGAAAAGTGCTCAAGAGGCAAGGAGGCAACTATCTTAGATTGACTGTCACATACACATGCACTTGTGCTTCTTTCTTTGACAAGATTCTATAAAAACTGTAAAAGGGTTTTGAGTTTCAACCCTACAGAAGTAGTTGTATGTTTTTTTTCTGTGAATGATATGGATAAATAGAAAGACCTTTTCTTTCATGCACATGCACTTAAGTTAACATTAATATACAAGTTTCATTAGGATCACATAAATGCTGAACACTTAATTCCAGACATTGATGGTTGCAGGAGGTTAGCATCTCCATTAATTAAGTTCTAGTTAACTTGCTCAAACTTGTGCAGAGAACATGGAAAATCATGGAATGTTTAATTTTCAGATCTTTGATTTTTAGGAATTTTTAGGAATATTTGAAACATGTAAATGCAGACTTGTGAATCAGGAAATCAAGATAAATATTGGGAGAGTTGAGTTATGGTGCCAAACATTGCTCTTTCCTCTTGCCTATTTAGTCAAAGAAGTACACACCAGATAAAGCAAAGTAACCCCACATCCCCAATAGAATACAAGTATTAATTCTACAAGATTTCACATATTCCAGGGTGAACAGGTGTTTGGTATGAATTACAATATTTATTAACTAGAGAGACATGATATTCCATGTACATGAAAAAAATATTATCTATCACTCTGGTATTTATTATGTACAGGTAAAAAAATCCAAAATCCCTCCAAACCAATAGTCCTGTACAAGCAAATTTCCAGTGAAATCCAGAGCAGACAGTCATATCACTTCAAACTTGTCATAGGAATCTGTTCATGTAAAGAACTGGAATATTATTGTTTGGAACTGGAATATTATTGTTAAATCTTTGAAGCTAAGCAAAGTTGAATTGAGATCTCACGACTGTATCTGAAGGGTGACCATTTTGTACAGCAAAAAAGGAATGTAAGCCAGGAAAAAGGAATGTCACCCTTCTCTGAATCCATTCTGTAAGAATACTTCAGCATAGTAGTGCTGAAGATGTCAGCCTTTCACTGAAACCCTAAAGTGTAGCAGATCTGGTTGCAGTGTATATTTTCTGATTTTTCTGTCTTAATTTCTCCATGACCCATCCTCCTGTTTGTCTGCTCAGTGGTGCTGATAGCATTGTTTGAAACTACCTCAAACCTTTTTCTATTGCACTGGACCAAAAGCTTGTAACATACTGTGTAGCAAGGTTGGTTGGTGACTCAGTGACTTAGTAACAGCCTCTGAAAGTCTTGCTCTGTAGTGTAATTCAGCAGTCTCAGCTGGTAGGTATATGGCAGAGAACTTATCTTTCATTTTACACCACAATAGACTATTTGCAAAGCAACCTTGGTGTAAAAATAATTTTTAAAAAACATGTAATTTAAGCACAGCCCAAGCTTCTACTTAAACTAAACCTACTTTGCTCTGTAAGACACTGCAATCCTCAGTGTGTGATGAGATAATGAAAAACATTCAAGGCCAGGAACTGGCAGGGTCACTCAAGGACTGAGTGAGCTGTGAAGTCTTTGATCCTGCTCTCTTGCTGTAGCAAGAGTATGAATCATCTGCACCAAACTGCATGCTTATTCACTGCCAGGTTCATGGACATCCCCTTGAAGTCTGAGCATGTTCTGAAAGCAATAAGGACTCGGTAGACCCAGCCCTGTCACATGTGTAATGTGCATCACACTCTATATAAGGGGAGAAAAGACTTGTGTAGGTTCCTTAACTCTCATCTCTTCCTCCTACTCTGCTATCATAATTTTCCTTTCATATACTGAATTAAAAATGGGTCTATGCTACCTGCAATTTGTATTGTCTTAACACACAGGAAACTTCAAGATGAGTCATTGACAACTTAATTTCATTTAACATCAGCTTCTCTGTTTCCAGCTGAAGGCAAATCATCTCCACTGAATTTCCTAAAGTACATTTATTAGCATGTGAAAGCACTGTCCACTGCCTTGATGGCATAAAGCTTCGCAGGCTTGGGCATCAATATTTTACTTACAAAAGAGCCCAAGGGTGAGAAGCCACATTAGAATCCTAGCCTGTGGATACATTTCTACTCTTCCTGAAATGGTACCCATCCTCTTTGCTGATCACCAGGGATCATGATGAGGTAAACCTGAGGGATTAGAAATACTACCCAGTGTGAACTAAAATTGGATTATAATGTGTCTGCAGCTGGTGGCATGTCATAGAGTCAGTTTAGACTGGAAAACTTTCTGCAGGGTAGGCACCAATGTCAGCTCTTCAGTATGGCTGCTGTCACTGGGATTTGTCAAAATTTTTTGCCCTTTGTAAGACAGCAAAGTTGTGGAAGTCCAGAGAACAACTACTTTTAAATACAGTCTGTTGATATAATTTCAGAGGAAATGTGCAATTTTCAAGAGTGTTTTTCCAGAAGCTGTGTTGAGAAGTGACTGTCAATTGTTGGCTGTTGCAAGTTAACAATTGACAGGTTTTAGATGATGAAATCAATGTGGCCCAGTTTCCAGTGGACCAGTGTTTCAAGTTCCTTCAGCATCCTTGGCAGATGGTGGAGGCCTGCTGCCTTCTCTGTGTGGGTTGTTCCTGGAGGAAGATCCTCTGCCTGACAGGGACAGGGGTGCTGTGCTGGACCCACACACGGGCTGACTCGTGAGCCTGTGTGGACAGGAGAGAGGTTAGGGCAGTGGAACTCGTGCTGCAGATCTCCTTTCCCCAAGCATTATACTTTGTAAGGACTAAACACCTTTGGGCCCTTGCCTTTCTGTCTGCAGTCAACATTAGCTTGGGTTCAAAAGTTATAAGAGAGAGACAGACAGGTCAGAGTCTGACAGACAGAGAGAGGGCCAGGAAATGTGATCCCATTTATTTCCTTGAGAATAAATGAAATCATACACAAAACTGTAGACTGTATGGTGGAGGGTGGGATTTTCCAAAGCTCCTAGACCCAGCATGGTAACTTTATTTATGCACTCATCTTAACTCAGATTAAAGGAGAATTAGGAACCTAAGTAAGAGTTAAAGTCTAACCTAAATGACTCTAATAGGATTTGCTGTATCAATTGATTAGCCTTAACCCCACTTGCTGTATTTAAAATGGTAGATGATAGGAGTTTTAGCACTGATTTTGAAGAGTCTACCATTTTATAAAGCTTATATAAAAGCAATGGTGATGCCTGAAAACCTTGAAAAATGTACAACATTATGTGTCCTAATTCACACTCTGGTAAAAATGTCACTGGGGAAACAAAGCTTTAGGTTGCTGACAAACAGCAATGATGAAGCAATGCTGGTATAAGTTTTTGCAGAAGTAAAAATAAATAAAATAAATATTGGGTAAGAGATCCCTCATTTTCTATAGCCAGTTAAAACATACAGTGTGTCAGAGAAATGTTGCAAAGGCACAATCAAGGGAGGCCCTCATTTGGTTTTCAATACTTTTACGTGCAGGGTGTGCAGCAAGGAGCCATATGTTGTGGTAGATAAGGTGCACTGACACTGTCAGGACCTGTGAGCAAATTCTGGCTGATAACTATTTGCAGCAAGGATTGCAGATGAAAGCAGAGTGATGAGAAGTAGAGATGTAATACCTTTGTCTGCTGGGAAATGTAAAACTAAGACTGGTATGACTCACTATCAAAATTAATTTCTCCCAGTCAAATGGAAAGCAAATTTCATCTGTGGGACCAATATTTTACTTTCAGGATTTTTTTTCACAGAAAAGTTGTTTTAAAGACTAATTAGCTTTAAAATGCTATTTCTTTAAACTGTGAACAAGGACTTTTTTGTATGTTTTTCAAATAACAAGTTATTTATAGTGAATGTAAATAAATCTGTCCAGAGGACAACCAACCATTACTGCATTCTGAGATTAAAAAATTTGCTTTCATTTTGTATTGTAAACCCCAAAACCTATGAGAGCATTCTGTATCAAAATATTTGTTTTTGAATTTAAAATGTCAGATGGATATTTACAAACTGTATTTGCACTGACTAGATCATCAGCATTGGACATTTCAGGACAAAAATTCAAACTGGCAGATCTCTCTACATGCAGATTGGTAATTCTCTGTGAAAGCTTTGAGTTTAAATGAGGAATACCTTCTTCAAAGAAATGATTCTGAGTAGTTTTATTGCAAAACCCAGATGAATGGCTTGATTTTCAGAAGTGCTTGAACTTGCACAAAGTATCAAAGGAGGATATAGGGCTTCTCAAAATTATGTCTATCGAGAAGCTTAGCTCTAGGAACTTATAAAGAAGTTGGGCAGAGTCTAAGCAGTGCAAATAGTTTGACCCATGTAAATTCTAAGCATTAGGGTATTATTTGCCCATCTCTCTGACAGTAAAACCAAAGCTAATAAATAACCACATTGCATCATAATTTCTTGCTACTTTCAGGGAAATCCTGTTTACTTTGACCCTTGCCTGCCAAGTGAAACAATATTTGAGTCCTTCAGTGAGATATAAACTCCAATCCAGGTGGGCAATCACTGGGCACTAACTGACTCAGATGAGTTAATAAATGAATTAGGTATTTTTATTCTTGATTTTCTTCACTTTCTTCAGTAAATTTAACTAGAAAAGAATGCTTTCAAATTGCTGACAATATTCATATTCATTATCTCAATGCAGCACCATTGAAGGAAGCATGCATGAGCCATTTCTATCTTCTGTCAATGTGAGCCATTTCTATCTTCTGTTAATGTTCTCCTTTCTTTTAGTGCATGAAGGTAGCCAGAGGACAGACCTGTCCCTAGGCAATGAAATAAGTCTTCCCTGTGATGTCTGGGCAAGGGAACTCAGTGTCGTGTCAGTGAAATTCAACAAAAGGCATGAGCACAGAACGACTTAAAAGGTAGATCCATGCTGTGATTAACCTGAAAAGACACCTGTGATTCCAAAAAAAAGCATGCAAAAAGGTGAATAATATGCATTGATGGAGCTACTAATATGGTTGATGTTGCTCTGTTCTCTTAGGTTCTGTGCAGATGCAGAATGAGTTTGTCTCTGGCCTCAAGCAGTCTATATGTACATATAAGACACAAAAAGAATTAGACAGAGGACAAGAAAACAGTGGAACCATACAGTCAAAATAAGAAGCCTAAATTATTGCATGGCTGCAGCCTAGTTCTAGGGAAGCTTAGAAATGGCCTAGATGAGAGCTTCAAGGAGGGGCTGAAAGCAGCAGATTCATTTTGAAGAGCTTTTCCCAACAGTAAGGCAGAAGCTGCCCTGCACCAATTTCTAACTCATTGCTAAAGAAATGCTGATGCCATAGGTTAAAGAGCCACAGTAAATGTGTTTTAATTTGAGGATAAGCATCTTAGGTGTGATGTCACAGATAAATTGGAGTCTACAGAAACACACAGGGAGCTAACACTTTCAGATGTGCACAGCATACCAGCCATGTGGGTGGGGTGTGAGCAGGGCAAGACTGAATTTGACAAAACCAGAACAAGGTCTCAATAAATGAGACAACCATAACATGAGTGAGAAAATGAGAAATTCAATCCTGGACACTTTTTTAAAAATAATTCACTTTGTGAATTATTAAAAAATATAAAGGTATGATCTAGCAATGAAGACACAGAAGAGCTTGATGTTCAAGTACTGCCAAAATGACAGGCAGAAGAATGACATCTCCACAGCAGCAAGGGTTAAGCTGTGAGGATGAGGTTGTTGGCTAATCATTCATCAGAGGAAGCCTGGGAGCCATATGAATATATTAGTTGCCAGATAAATGTCTTGGTAGTGAGAAGTGGATGTGATAACCCTAAAAAAGCATGACCAATTGCATAGAAATAAATGGTATTTGATATATATCAGGCACATATAATTTGATATATATCATGGCAATACAAGCACAAAACAGATCACATACTGTAGTCTATCTCAGAACTGTTACTAGTCATCTCTGTCCTGTAGCAAAGAAGTAAGGCATGTCATCTTTGATTTCTAACAGTTATTTCCATCTCATATTGAACTATTTTTAGACTGAATGGGTAAAAAGTTTTGCTTCCAAACAGAAGTAATATGGTCTTAATGCAGATATCTAGTATGCCCTGTTACTAACCTCTTTTTATCTGGAGAGACAGTCATTCACTCCAGCTTTTTTGTTTGCTTGTTTGTTTGTTTTCCTTACATATTCAATGTTTAATTCATCACAAACACCTTGATTCTTCATCCTCTTTAATCATCTTCATTCTGTGAGAGAGCCTGGTGAAAAAGTACAGAAACTATGCTTTTAGGACATTTTTACCTGCTATTTCTCTAGTTTTTAAAAAGCTAAGAAACTTATTTTCTCCCATTTGCAAAGGCTGTGTGTCCTGGCTTTCAATTAAGGCATAATTCTGCAATCCTGTTGCCAGACTGACTTCTTTGTAAACTCACCATTTTCTGTCTTACAGATCACCTCAGAAAATGTTTCTAAAACACCAACACCACCCAGTTATGTAGATTTACACTGAAAAGGTAAATCATCAGAGTATGCTCCTTCTTCACCTTGATTTGAAGATGAGCTACTTCCTGAGACTGGCACAGGGAGTAGCTCCCTCCCTACTCTGAGGAGTCACAGAACCAGGGGCTTCTTTCTTTGCTCTGCTGAGATGATAAACTACTGTTCTGGACCTAACTATGCAGCGGACTCACGTAGTCATGAACAAGGATTTTATCAGCTCCTTCAGAAGAAAATGAAACAGAAGCAGTAAAATAAGAGCTAAGTTGTTAAAACTCACCTCAAACATAGTGAATAAATAAGCTAAATAAAGAATAAAATCTACAACCTGATCTACCCAAATGTGACTTCTGGTTTAAAAGAGAGACTTTGATTTTGGTAGTTAGGCAAATTGAGAAAAGGAGTACAAAACTAAAACTGGTGATAAACTTTACCAGCAACAACAAACTGAAGAAAGAAAATAGTGTCTTAATAAAAAATGTACATCCATTTCAGATCTACAATAACAAAGAAAATGGGGAGGAAGCTTTTGAACAATCAACTTCATATTAATTAAGGGCTGCACTATCATTTTCTAATTTACATATTTCAGATTATGGATATCATCATTATTCCAAGATACAAAACAGATAATTAAGCCAATTTTTTCACGTCCTGTAAATTATCTGTCCACAAAATGCTGAGTTTCTGATTAATTTCTTCTCTATAGCTTTCCAGTGACCCAAATCCTTAATTTTCTTGAAGATCAATATCCTTAGGCTATTTCTTCATAGACTACACTTTAAACAAGCAAAATACTTTACATGATGTGGACGTGTAAAGGTGAAAGGTTAGCTTCCCATGTACACCATCCTAGTTTGTACACCTTACTCTGCTTCCCACCCTTGTTGTGAAAAGGGCCTTTGCGCTTTGGCCATGAGCAAATCAGACTGCTGCACCTAAATGACAGATGAAATCTCACTGCAGTGCATTTAGCAGTAATCAGGTCTGAATTCTCCAGGTTCACATGTACACCCTTTAGAGACCTTAATAACAGCCTCTCAAGAATCTCTTCAAATTGGCAATTCATACATGCTTTTTCTTCATATAGTAATTTTAAACAATTTTCTATGAATAACAGAAACTTGACTAACTCTAAATTTGTTCTGTGTCTCTTAAACTACTCCAGGTGTGGTTAATTTGATTTTCCTAATCATCAGTAACTCCTAGTGCAGAACCTCCAATTCCTGCCCCACCCAAAGTCCTACCCTGAGTTTCCCATTGGGTTCCCCCACTTCAGTTCTTCAGCTCCCTCATCCCAGACCTGAAGCCCTTCTAGACCTGCCCCATCAATCAGATCCCTCTCATGGTGTTACCTTTGCCAACTTAACTCCCTGGGCAAGATTTGAACAGGTGGTTCAAACCTGAGCTGCATAGGCAAGAAAAAAGGATAGGCACAAGTTCAGTGTGTTTCCTCCTTCTCCATCCACCCTCCTCTTACCATATGAATTAAAGGAGTTTGATCTTCTGGGGTCTGCAAGAAACAGAGAAATGTCTTTTGAAAGGCACTTCCCTCAAAACCACATGCTGAAGGAGGCCTGGATCACCAGAATTTCACCTTCAAGGCAGGAGAGGAAACTGGAATGGCCTGAAGTCTGCACGTGTCACAGCTTCTCCTGGAAGCTGCAGGAACTTCAAGTTCCCACTGGGGCACTGGACAGCAGTTTGACAGGGAAGCAGTGTTAGGAGCAAATAATTTTGCCAGCAGCTTTTATTGTCAGATTGCAAGGTAGGAGAATTATTGGGCTACTGGCTGGTGCACAGCTAACCAAGAAGTCTGGGGCAGCTGTACTTTTTTTACAGCTCCAAAAAAGCTGATTTACATTAGAATGTGTGATTGCACAGCACATGGTTAAAGAATAACTTGAGAAAACAAGCCTTGGTCTCTACAAGGAAATTGGAATAGTGTTCATAATTCATAGCTGCATAACTGGCCATAGGGGCCTTCCTGCCCCTTCCCCTGGCCGCGTGCTGTAACATCACAATAGTCTTCCTATATTCCTTGTTAGAAGTTAAACTTCTCCTCTGAGTGATGAAGCACTCAGGCAATGCCAAGATTTGTCTTTATTTAATGTATTTAAAGAACTAATCCAAATCACTTTGAGTCTGGACATAAACTTTTTATTCAAATGCCAAAAATACTAATGGAAAACAACCTATTCTGAGGGTGCCAAGGGTGAAGACCCACTGAAATTTATAATGGAGAGCAGTACATTTCCATAATGGTGAACATCTAGTTTTACTTCTGAAACAGAAAACTCAGTTCTGGAAAAGGAGGAGCCCAAGCACTTGGATAGAAATCTTATTTCTATTGCCAAGAATATTTGTGTTGGAGTGTTGACTAAGGAATTATAATTTAATATTTCTTAGTCACTACGATTTCCAGTTGCCCCTGTATTTCAAGCACCACCTAGTGGATCTATTTTAAAGCTACCAAAACAAAAGCAAGGAGCAAAATATTTTTTCAAGGTGTGAATAGCAGCTGTCAGCCTCCCCTCTTTAAAACTTGCTATTTGATTGCTTGTTCATAGCAAGTCACAACAGTGATTTAGTGCTTGAAAAAAACTAAGTTAATACAGGTGAACAAGTACTGCTTAGTATGCACAAAATTTGGCTCTTACTGGGGCTCAGTGTAGGACATCCTCTTCCCAATTCATTATGCCCAGAACATTAAGATGGATATGTTCTTTAATTTTCAGAATTTATTGAGTAAAGAAAAACAAACTTCTTCCTCTAAATGGAAGCAAGTAAGAAAGACTGAGTAGTCATTATTTTAATACAGGAAAATAACTAACGTAAGAAAGAAGGTATTTTTAATCTTGTTTACCAGGCAGTCAAATGTGGCCATATAATCATGTAAGCATATAATTTTTAAAATGCAGTATATTAAGCTTAGAAACACTTGATAGATGTCCTATCTGAGCAATTACCTACAACAAATATAACATTAATCAATACACTGTTTGTTAAAATTTTTATTCTCCTTGCTAATTTAATTATAGAGGGATGGTTACTTATTTAAAATTCTGTATTTGATCTGAACAGCAAATCTTAATGTATTTAATTCATGCATTACATATTACCTATGAAAAGCATTTTTTTGCAAGACCTCAGAATTAGTGTTGCAAGAAACTGAGATTTGATTGAAAATAAGAAAAACTGGGATCTTTAAAGTGATGGGTGATCAGCCTAAAGTAAACTAAATTTACCTTGACACAGGAATGGGACCAAACCTTGAGTGCCTTGTCTAATTAGGGAGCTGAATTCCAGACCTTGCAGTTGAGATCAGAAAACAGAAATGGCCATGACTAGGCAACTAAAATAGAAAGAATACTGTTAAGTGTCACTGTAAGAGAAAGCCTGTCATGCCAGAATCAGCATGAGCGTTTATAAGTTGCAGGTACTGATCTCAAAGATCAAAACAGCTGAAAACAGAAATCAGTGAAGTAATTGAAAGCAAAAACCACTGCTTAGGAAAAAAAAATCCTGAGCTGTCTTCCCTGTAAACACTTTTGAGTGGACTAGAATTAATGGTGTTGGTCCAGCAGCTGATCAGACATTTGGCTACATAAGTTAATGAAAAGCTTTAAAAATATGGACAGCCTCTATATCTGGAATGAAATATAGCAAGGATTGTATATCTCTCTTTGATGAGGCTTTTAAAATAAAAATGGTTCACAATAGCCAATGGCTTATGGGTTCCATCATCTAATTAGCTATTTCATCTGTATTTTATATTTATTCATTCAATTAATCTATCTTTAGGGGAAAAAAACGGTCTTAGTTCAAACTTTTGTATATTGAAAGTATTTTTATGCATTTTACACTGAACTCAGAGTCTAGATTTAACTTGGTATTTTACAGGAAGGCATGACAGGAAATAAATCCATTCTTGAAAGTAACACAGAGCTACAAGCCGAGATAAAGAACAGACATTTGTAATTAATGAGGAAATGTAGTTACTATTGGTTGACTGAATACATATGATGAATGTACTATTTACCAATCAACACAATTTTATCTTTATTTTGGAATTGCCTAAGTTGGTTTGGTCTGCATGTGGTACATTACAAGATATCTCTGCTTTAGAACAGAATTTAACTTGCACTCTTCCTACATATACTAAAGGGGGAATCCCGTTTTGGTGCCTATTTGTTCATGGTATTCTTTTGTAAATATCTGTATATTTAAATATAAATAAAACATATTTATTTTGTGCCTAAATAATGTGGTATAAGTACCTTAATCCTGGGGATGCTGAGTGGCTGTGCTGACAAAATAGGTGGAGGCCTTACATATTTTGAAGAAAACAAAACTTCTTCCTTTCCCAGATTTTTATTACTTTAGAGGGGTGCAAACACAAAATATCAAATGTTCTGACTCACAGGTCTCATTCTGACAACATTAACAGAGAACCCATCTTGCATAGACATCCCTTTATAGACAGCAGGCTCTAGACACAGGGTTTGGAGAGAGGGATAGTTTTAATTCTCTCCAGATCTTTCAGAGCAAGTGAGCTTGGAGCTAGTGCTGGAGATAACCTTCCACTCCCTCTTCTTCTGCTTAGCAGCTGACATCTACAGCACTGTGCTGCACAGGTCTTAAATGTGACCACTGTGCAAACCTCACAGCAAAAAGCATCTAGGAAAGAAATGCAAGCACTGCTGAGAGAAGGATTTTAGAAAGTTCTGTAAGGTTATAAAATTGATGAAAATTTCCCAAGTTTAGAACTCAGATTAATGGAATGGGATGTGGTATGGATGCTGGGAGCAAAGCCAAACCACTAAATTTACCAAAGACAAAAGTTGCAGGACTTCTTGAGCAAGAATGAAAACCAGAGAATCCTGTGAAAAAGACCCAACTTTCTGCCATTTCTGAAAAAAAATTGTAAAGGTTATAGGGGAAAAAGAAATAGGGCCCTGCTGTGACATGAAGAACCAGGCAGGAAACATATTTCATTTACCTAATAAAATAATCAAGAGTGCAGGAGTCAAAAGGATGCAGTCACTTGCAGAATAGGACTTCAGAAAAGTTTACAGGTATTTTCCACCACCGTAAACAAAAAATCACAAATTAGGTGGTAAAATTGTGCACCCTCTCCATAATGTATTTAATACTTGTTTTCCAAAATAAGTACCAAAGCAAAATTATGCAACAGGTGACTGTCTCAGCAAATGCACATCATGTCTCACTTTGTTTTAACTACAAAGATTATTCTTGAAGATAATGTCTGAGGTGGAAATCACACAGTTTATCTTTGACATAATAATGGAATTGTTCCTGACAATTTTCCTTGAACATCAGGAAATTATGAAGTTAAACTAAAACTAGAGAATAGCACTCTGTGCATATTCTCAGGCAAGCAGGCCAGCATGTGAGGCTCCTAAAAGACTAGCTTTGTGTATATTTACCTACAGCTCATCAAAGCCAAATCTTCATACAGGGATGAAACATATAAGCAGCTGTGCTGGAGTAAAAATGTCACAGCCCAAATGGAACTAGAGAAACTTTTCTTACTACAGGTCACCTAAAAGTACTTTGACAAACAGGGGGGTATCTAGCAGTGTCTGCACAATAGTTCCATGCTTTTTCTGATCTGGCATATGGAATACCTTGAGACAGGTAGGAATTGTCTGTTTTCTAATGGACTGGGAAAAGTACAGTCCAAATAGTGGTATGATGCAGAGCAGAAGTAACCCAGCCATACAAACTCCATCTACTGGGAACCTTCTGCAGCCCTCAGGCTGTAGTCAGGATGATGGCAGAGCCCAGCTTCAAGCAGGCAATAAGGATGAGCAATTTGTACACCAAAAGATAGATTGCTCTATGTGATTAGGAGCAAAGGCAGTAATTTTACACAAAATATGAGTGATATTTAAACTAAAAAATAGATTGATGGACAGAAGGGTTTCACAGAGAGGATGTAAGTAATAAAGGGGTATATATTTAATTTTTAAGACTTGTTTCATAAGAACAAACGAGAGCAGATCTGTCAGTAACTAGACACAGCCCGCTGTGATATGGCTACATGTTCCCTTAAGCCAAACATCTAGCACACACTGGTATCCAATATACCAATACTTTAGTATACATTAGTATCTCTGTGGAGAAGGGCTTGCCAGTGTGAAAAGCTTCTGTCTTGCCTCATGCTCCCAGATAATGGAGCCCACTAAAAATAACACACTGTATAACAAAGGAAATAAAATCAAAGTATCTAGGAGGTGAAATCATTGTTGGTTAAATGCAACAATTTCTATTTCAAAGAGAGTGTACACTAATTTAGCTGCTTTACTTTGTCACAATGCTATCTTTCAGCTATTACATTCTATTTATTTGTCCATCAATTGTAATTTTTATTCTACGATTATTTACAGTCTATCATACAATTTTGCAGTCCTTTCATACAATGTTTTACTCGACATTCTTTCCTTAGTGCAAACTTGTATTTCCTCATTTCTTAAAAGTGCATCAACCACATTAACATACAGTATAATTTTATCACTTTTATGATCAGTGTATTTTCCAGAAGGCCTGTTGCATATTTTGAAATATGTGTGCATCCTGTCATGTAGATGCTACTATACATTCAGAACTGTTCAAATCTTGTGAAAGAATGCTTGATGGAATCTGAGACCTGCCATGGACTTCAACATAGAAATTAATTTCTCACAGGGGGCAGAACATGTAGTTATTTAATAACTACTGAGTAAATTATATATGACAAAATCTTTATTCCTACATATAATAGCTCAGAACTATTAAGTCTTGTACACACAGAGGGAAATTATTTATCTGCAGCTGAGCTGTTTGTCACTCCTTTGTAACCCATGTTTTGAGGACTTTCATTAATGCAATGATCCTTTCGGCCAGATGAAGATGGTCATTCCAATCTCTTGTCCCCAGCTAAAGCCAAGGGGCAGCTGGAGGAGTGCTAATAACTGGGACATTCTGGCAGGCATGTTCATCAGCAGTCACCAACACCTGAGCTTTGACTTTGTCTCATGAATCATTCACAGATTTTCTTAATCACAGAAAATAATAAAAGCATTGGATATCTGAAGGCCACACAGTCCAGCTTGCTGTTTGGAGATGGTCCATCACCAAGGCTAGATCATAATGGACTGATGTATTTTTTATATTGAGACAGGAGAAACAGAAGAATACTAGTAGCATGTATTTTCTACTTATTTAACAATTATTTTCATATTTCTTCTGAGCTACAGTTCAGCTACACTGAGAAACAGAGGCAGCAGGCTATTTACAGTTTGCCTCTTGTCTAGTATTAGTTTTTAAGATTATTGGAGCCACTTTCTGTGTGTAGCCAAGACTAGACAAAGCACCTGTTTTACAGTCCAGGGACAACCTTGGAGATGTAGAAGAAAATCATGGTGGTTTTTTCACATTTTAATGGTTAAGAAGAGAAACTCTTCTTTTTCTGAAAGAGAAACTCTGCATTTTCTGAACACTTCAGAACTTTTGTATTAAATCTCAATCATTCCCAAGAAATTGTTACCATAAAGTTTTCCTCACTTAAAAAACAATACAAATGTTCTACTTCTGGTTTTGTCCAGTGAAGCTAAAGAGAAAAAGGTATCTCAAAATGGTAAATGCAGTCATCCTTTAAGTTTGCTTTTAGGTTGGCACAATAACTATGCTAAAAGCAGTAATGGGAAAATCCAAAAGGTTTTGCTGAATGTAACAGGGAAGACTTTGATAAGGACCTACTGATTTCAAGGTTAAACAAAAGAAGACTGTCCTCCTCCTGAGCACTGTTGCAGTCTAGAGTTTTCTCCATTTCTAGAAGGGCCCCAAGTCCTTTCCAGGGTCATGAACACATGTCCATCTGATATGCATTTCAAAGAACCATGAGGAAATGGAGTCCTGATGAAAATATTCCTGTTGGTTGGCACTCCCTGTCCAATTAAGTCAATTCAGAAAACTGCCAGCAGAGTGGCCTAGAAATGGCTCCACTGGCACCAACTCTGCAAGTCATGCACACAGATGACGCAGACCTTCAGCACAATAATCTGATGGCAAAGCGTGGTGGAATCAAACCATCACAGCTCAGATCACAAACAATATTCCTGAACCTAACTACTGGGTGATGGAAAATTAGAGGGGATAAAAAAGAGGCCTAAAAGCATTTTGAAAAATGAACCGCATATATTTCCAAAGTCTCTAGAGCCACATAAGGCCGGAACTTGAACTATAATATTACAGAACTAATTGCCACAGAGCATTCCAGTAAGTCCTCAGAGGCTTGCATTATTCCCCATCAAAAAGGTTCATTTGAGCCTAAGCTTGCAATGCAGACTGGAATCCTGCTGAACTTGCACTTTCTTTAAGGATAATTTTCACTCTACCACATTCCTAATGGTATAGATAAGGAAGAACAATGTAGAACCACTTGCAAGCACAGACACCAACATTATCAAAAACTGGAAATATTTGCAGCATGTTGGACTTTTGTCATACAAATCACAGCAACCATGATAAAGTGAATAAAAAAATCATAGTGCTTTTACTTATTTCCCTATTACATTGAATATTTAACTAAATAGATGTTATTAAGTCACCATGGGCCAGCTCTATCTCAAAGGCACTTCTACAAAAGAAGCACTGCTTAAAACTCCAAATATTCAAAAACTACTGTCAGCCTCATAAAATAAGTGGCCTTGGATCAAAACCAATGAGATGTTAAGTAGTAAATTTGAGTTTTCTTTTCCTGATGCCCATTTTTAAAGTTTTTGGCTGCTTTCTTTCCAGACTTCTTTGTCTAATCCAGAGGGTCAAAACCATTTAAAACACTGGCATTTTAATATCATTTTATGATTCCAAAAATAGAGGATTAAGCCACATTTCCTGGATCACAGAATAAAATCTTAAGAACTGCCAATTTGCTATGAACCAGATGGTTCAAAGGCTGTTGTTTCACTGGACCAGATTCCCTAATGTGCTTCTGTGGCTGATCCTTTTTGAGTGTTGCTGATGTCAAATTTAAGGTTCCTAAGATTGCAACTGGAATTCTCAGTGCCATATTCATCACGTAACTTGGTGGGATGTACCCATGGCCAGTAGTCCCCATGACCTAAGAAATGCTGAGATCTGAATTCTCTCATCACAGGGAAGAGATTAGAAGCCACATTTCTCAAAGCAGTATTAACATCACCACACCAAAATGCATTCCAAGACAAGTTATTTCACTGTGGCTAAATGAAATCAGGATAGAAGATGCCAGGAAAATAAACAAAAAACCCCAGCAAACCAAAGGCAGAAATGAATGCCTAGCCTATCAGTAAGCAGTCTGTCTAACGTGGGCACTCCTCCCAGAGCCTGTGCTCTGTTTGCCTCATTTGACTCACAGTAAACTCAC
The DNA here is from genome assembly GCF_035770615.1 of Melospiza melodia melodia. Classification (NCBI taxonomy): domain Eukaryota; kingdom Metazoa; phylum Chordata; class Aves; order Passeriformes; family Passerellidae; genus Melospiza; species Melospiza melodia. Next base: position 137,815,642 of record NC_086194.1, read on the forward strand.
TGTTTACTTTTCTTCTGCCTATTCAATCTTTTTGTATGTACATTATAACACTTCACTAAGAAGTGAAAATTCCCTCGTGCCATACCTGCCTATGGATTAGGAAAACTGTAAAAAAGAGAAAGAAATATGATTTGAAAGACTGAATCTAAGGGTTCCACCTACTTCTTAACTGTTGTGCTAGAGGCAGGAGTGCAGTCTAACTTGTGGATAGTGTTTTAAGTGTCTTATCCAAAGTTTAATTTGCAGATCTACTAAAGACCAACTAGTTCATCCAGGTGTCATAAAAGATCAACTTTAACCTTGCGAGCTCCAATTTAAATCCATGGTATTTTGTCCTTATCCTTGATGTTTGAAATGCATAAAAATATTTGATTACTTTCTTTTGATATCCTAGCCTCATTCTTCTCCTTCTAACCCAACCAAGGCCATTTCTTTCAATCTTTTCTTCTAGACCCTATTTTCCACATCAGACCTACATCATCCTTGTTGCTTCCCTCTGTAGTGTAGGGTGTTCCTTCATGGGGAGCGGTCAAAGTCACAGACTCTACTGCAACAGAGTAAATTAGCATTCTGCAAGTCTTACATACACAAACTCTGGGAAACTTCCAGTAAAATGTTCACATTTTGACAATTTTAAGAAATTATTTGCCACTATAAACTGACTCTTCATCCAGAAGTGTTATTTCCTCAAGATCACTTTGTGCAAATGTTAAAAAAAAAAAAGCCAAAACAGAAAAAGAATGCTTTAATTTGAGAAGGAAAAAACACATGCAACCAAGTTTTAAAAGGGACTTAGATTCAAGGTCATGAGGTATGCACCTTCCCATTGCTCTGACAGGTATGTTTACACAATTGTATTGGATTTAAGGCATTCTCTCCCTCAGACTCTCAGCAGCATATTAACTACAATGCTGACTTTTCTGATTCAAGTTTATAAATACTTAATTCTCCCTGGAGCGTTGTTGAAGTGGTCTTGGATTTTACCGATGGCTGCTGCAGGAAGCCCCTACACAATTGCCAAACTTCTCCCATCACTTGAATCACACTGTAATTCATTAATGATGGAGTTGAAAGCAGCTAGGTAAAAAATCTGCATTTAATGAAGCATTGTGTGTTCTCCCACCAAACCTGTACTACAGCACAGGTACCTGGGCAGGAGCAGAGCAGAGGAGTGGGAGTTTGCAGGATGTGAAAAATGCCAATCACTTGTTTTTAAAATTTTAAAAGTTGAATAGTAATAAAGTGGTTACAAAAATTGGAATATAATTAGAGTAATAAAAATTTGGACAATTAGGATTTAGGACAATATGAGACAATAAAAACAGAGTTACAAACAGTCCAGGTACCTCTTTCTGGGCAAAATAAGTCTCAAAAAGGACACACATTAACAGAGGATTAACCCTCAAAAGCAATAGCCTGTTGCATATTCATACATCTCATACATGATGCATGAATTCCATTCAAACAAAGGATTCTGTCTAGTCAGTGTCAACTTCTTCCCATTAATCCTAATGGCATCTTCATGGCTGAGCAAGGTGGGAAGCAGTTCGTTTCTTCTGATAATGGAGCAATAAATTCATTTTGTCTGAAAGATTTAGGTGTCCTGTGGCTGCTATCTCGGTGCGAGTCCCCTCTTTAAAAAAAGTATCTTCCATAGCACAGTTTCTGTTTTAACATTATGTTATAACCTAAATCTATATTTAACACACTACTTAAGAAAATTAACACAGCATAACTTTCTAACAAAACACATATAATATTCATTTTAATATTTGCGAAAAGCCAATTATAAAACACGCATTTGTCACACAGGATAAAGGGTTATGAGCAGGCATTGTCAAAGTGAGCTCACCTGCCTGAGCACGCAGACAGCCGGGGCTCTGACCCCAGGCAGCACCACCGACCCCGCTGTGCAGGTGCCAGCGGCACCCAGAGTGCTGTGTCCACTTCTGGGCTCCACAGTGCAAGGGAGCTCCTGGGGCCGGCCCAGTGGAGAGCTAGAGCTGGTTCAAGGGTCTGGAGCATGTCTTCCATGAGGAAAGGCTGAGGGGCGGGCCTGCTCAGATGACTGAGATGACTGAGGGGGGCTCATCAGTGTGTATCTCAAGGGAGGGTGTCAACAAGATGGATCCAGGCTCTTCCTGGCGATGCCAAGCAACAGGACAAGAGGCAAGAGGAACCGATACACAGCAGCTCCACTTAAATGTGAGGAAGAATTTCTTTATTGTGTGAGTGATCATGCATTGGGACAGACTGCCCCACCTGAAGACATTCCAGAATTGGCTGGATAGAATCCTATGCCATGTGCTCTGGGATGACCCTGTTTGAGCAGGGAGGTTGGACCAGATGCGCCACTGTGGTCACTTCCAACTCGACCTATTCAGTGATTCTGTGACCCAGGAGAGGATGGGTGACAGGAGCGGCCGCGGGAAGGCCGCCTGAGCCCTCCTCAGGCAGTAGCGGCCACTCTGGGCAGCCAGGCTGGGTCGCCTCACGCCGGATGCCCGCCGCCCTCGCCACGCCGCCGTGCCCCAGCAGGCCCGTGGTGGAGCGGAGAGACTTCTCCACATCGGAGAGACTCCTCCACATTTCCCACCGCCGCCTCCCCGGGCATTCGGGAGCCGCACACGCGCTCCCAGGCCGGCGGGGGCGGGAACGGCCCCGGCTCCTTCCGCCCGCCGCACGCATGCGCACCGGCGCCCCTGCAGCAAGCCCCGCCCCCCGGCGCCGCTGGAGCCGCTGGGCGGCGGGAGAGCGCGCGCGCGCGGCGCGGCTCGGAGCGGCACGTGACATGGAGGAGGCGGGGACGGGAAGGGAAAGGTCAGCGGCGACGCCGGCGGCGGGGGGAGCGGAAGGTCAGGGCGGCGCGGAGCGGAAGTGGGAGCCGGAGCCTCGTCCGCCATTGTGGGGAAGCGGAGCCCAGAGCAAGGGGGGGGAAGCGGCGCTGCGTCCGGCCGGCCGGCTCCTTCCAGCGGGAACCCGATCGGCGGCGGCGGCGGCGGCGGCGGCAGCAGCGAACCCAGGCGGCAGCGGCGACAATCAGGCGGCGGCGGCGGGGAGGAGGCGGCGGAGGCGAGCGAGCGGCCCCGGCGTGCGGAATCACTCGAGGCCCAGGCGGAGCGGAGCGAGGGGATCGCGGCTCCCCGTGAAGAATGTCAGCCACCAGCGTCGACCAGGTACCGCCCGCGGGGCGGGGGGGCGGCCGCCCGCTCTCTCCTCTTCCCGGCCCCGTCGTTACCCGCGGCGGGGGAGGGCGGCGGCAGGGCGGCCACCTGCACCTTCCCTCGCCGCCGGGGCGGCGCGGTTCGCGGCCTCCTCCTTCCCTCCTTCCTTTCTTCCCTCCCTGCTTCCCTCCCCGCCGCCATGGGGAGCGGCTGTCCGTCGCCGCCGGGATGGCGGGCCTCTCTCCCGGCCGGCCGCCCCTATTTATAACCGCTGAGCCGCGCCGGGGCCGCTCCGCCTCCCCGCGCTCCCGCCCGCAGCGCCCGCCGCTGCCGCTCAGCCCCGAGCGCCGCCGGCCCGGCCCCCGCCCGCGGCCCCCTTTGTGTGTGCCCTGCTCGGGAGCCGGCCCTTCCCGGCCAGGCCCCCGGCTCCCGGTTCTTCGCCCCGGCAGCGCCCTAGGGCCGGGCTCCCCGCGGCGCCCGGCGCCCGCTCCTCTCCTTGCGCGCCCCAAACTCCGCCAGGCTCCCGTTACCGCATCCTTCCTCGCCCTGCCTTGCGCTCTCCTCGCCCACCTTTCTCCCTTCGCGCCTCTGACTACTTCTTTTCCCTCGGCCTTCGCTTCTTCCACTCGTTCTCAGTTTTTCTCTTTGCGCTGTGCAACACTTTTTTAAACTTGGTCCTTCACGGAGCTTAGAATTTGCTATTTTTTTAACCTTTGCTAGGCCTCGGCTGGTGTTTCTTTCTGGCTGGAAGCTGTTCTGTCTTGATCTCTGCTTCGTCCGTGGGTTTCTGCCACTCCCCAAAAGTTTTAGCCCTGCAGTCCCTTGCCTCCTTTTATTTTCTCTCTGTGCCTTTAGTGTTCTGTCTCTTTTGTCTCTGTGCATGCTCTCCAGTTTCCTTTAAGCATTTATTTCTAGCTCAGTGATCTCTTAGCTTTTCATTGTTCCTTTCATGAAGGCTGCCTCTTCCCAACTTTTTCTAGTTCTGTCTCTTGTTGGCCTTTGCATGCCTTTGTGTCTGGATTAGATTCATCCCAAAAGATGAGGTGGTTGGGGTTTTTCAGGTTACAGAGATTTTTCCCGTTTGGGGAGAGGACAGTGTCTAACCAGTGCACCTCTAACAGTTTTATGGTAACTGTTGAGACAAATGCACATGAAAGTGACTTGGAGGTGGTTACCTCCTAAAGTTTCAAACCTCTGAATACTGAGTTCTTCAGGACTAAAAATTGTTAAGAGACTGATGGAGCCTGGAGAACCACTCCTGCTTAGTTGAAAGTAATGTGAGAAGGTGAATTAGATTTTCATGGACTAGCATTTGTTTTTTGAAGTTAGTTTATCTTGCTGTAGCGGAATTAAGGGTACTGTAACTTGTAATGTTACATTGATTCTTAGTGCATGACAGATTAACAGTGTTTTGTAATGACTAATCCCAAAAAAAAAATCCTCCTTAAGGAATTATTTCCTTGTGTGAAAGCTTTGTACAGACTGTATATAATTTTCTCAGTATAATTGCCTAGGTGAGGAATGCACAACTTGAAGTTCAGCATATGATAGAACTCTGTATTCCTTTGTATATCTAAAAAGCAAGGCATTGTATGTTATTCTCTGATAAGTACCTGTCAGTCAATTTAAAAGATGACATATCATAATGAAATTTGGGTATTGGCAGTAATCTTAAGGTACTGACCTTTTTTGTTAACTCTGTTATTTTTGTTTATTGCAAATGTTTTTTCAGGCCCCGGGGCAATTAAAATTGCAGCCTTTCTGCACCATTTAATCTTCATATGCTGATAAATCCTAGATGATTTCAATAATTTCAGTAAAATTCTATCAGGTTTTGGTTTTGTAGTATTTTATAATGTTATTTTAAGTAATGTCACAACATTTTTATACTAGCATGGTTTGGTAATATTTTCAAGTGATATTTTAGTTGGAAAGGGCAGAATTGGCAAATAAATGGAATTACAGTGAAGTTTATATTAGAGGATTCTAACTGAACTTGTTTTGCTTCCCCCCCTTCCCCCCCACTTTCCTATATACAGAGACCTAAAGGACAGGGAAATAAAGGTAAGTTAACCTTGTATTTATATATAAATCTGTAATATTGCTTTTATGGAGGATAATGTCTGATAGTCGTAGCAAGAGGTTGTAGCTATAGAATGTCTTTTATTTCAGGGCAGGATGACAGTAAATTGTGTGCCAAAATGTTACCTCCCAGCACTTTTACTGTGGCACAGCAGTACGTCAGTTTACAATGTGTTATTTTGCAAAAGATTAATGTCAGAAGTCAGGCAGTTAAATAGTCATTTCCTTTTAGCTGCCTTTGTGATATGCTTGTATAATCTCTTCTCAACAGTACACCTTGGGCCTTTCTGTGTAGTGAGTAGAATCATCAGGAAGAATCTTCTGAACAGCTTCCTTAGTTTGCTAGACAGCAACCATGTGACTAGTTACTCATATCTATGAGCAGAAAACATCACCTTCCTTATTCTCTGAATTTTTGTAGTCTTGCTTCATTTTAGCACCAGTAACTGATTTTTTGTCTGTGTTTGTAACAAGCCTTCTGCTTTTCTGCTTTTTAATGTTCTGTCCAAGTCTTAGTTTTTAAATACCATACTCAGTGGGTTTTCTTTCCCACAGAAGGAAAAAACTACTAACTACTTAATATTCTTCTCTCTGAAATTCTTGGCAAGTCAGTTGTAAACAGCATTTCAGATTATATCTTGCAGTATTTTGTCTGGAATTTATTTTCTCACTAATATTCTTTTTGGAATTTCTTACTGCCTAAACAGTCCACTTTGTACCTATTTAATTCTTAGTTGCTCAGCAAACTGAGCTATAGAGTAGCATGCACACAGCTACCTCTGTGTGTTTATATGCTTGTTATACTTAGGCAGATAAGAAACTTTTTTTTTGAGCTTGGGTACTCTTTGCCCCTCTTAGTTCATTATCTGAACTAATTTAATTGGTCTCTGTGAGCTGTCATTTAATGTTATCCACAGCATACTTATTCTATTATTCTGTCTACGTGCAGATTATCTGCTTCTTGTTACATGTATTGCTTGTGGGGTGGCACGTGGTTCCCAGATCTCATTGAGTTTGGCTGTTCTTTTTAATTTCTCTGCATTCAGAGAAAAAGGAACACGTTTATCTCCTCCTTAGTTTGGTCGTTCTTGAATACTTGTTCTCTCATATTCTTTTTTTTTTTTTGACCAAAGTGCACTAATTAACTACTTCATGTTTTTGAAATAGTTTGTGGTTATAACCTTCCAGGTTGCCCTTAAATGAGAAGAAAAGTCAGACTCGTTGTAGCAAATAGTTTGTGGCTTCACAATCTTTGAATTATCACTTCTCAGTTTTAGAGAGGTTAATTAGATGCATCTGTTAGAGAATCACACAGGTAGTTTTTGAACTGTACTCTATATATGTGACTTGGACTGGAAGTATTAAGCATTTCTGTTTGGGTGCTATGTTACAGTGTGTGAAAATGCACTAGTCAGCTTTACTTTGGCTTATTTATGTTAGCATATTTTTGTGTTCTATAATTTGTCACTGCTGTGGAATGTTTGAATCAAAACACATCTCTGCTTGCTATGTAAGGAAGAGATTTTTGCATTTCTGAACTTGGATTTTTTTATGGACTGCATCCTTTTAAATAATGAATGCTTATGATATATTCTCTTGATGAGAGTATGACCTGAGTGAAAACTATAGTGAAACAGAACACTTAATCTCTGTTCTGTTAAATTATTCGGTGTAATGTCTGCTTAGTGAAACTAAGTTATGACTTAGCATTAGATTAAAGGCCTAGAAGATTGTGCTAACGTCTTCACTGTAGCACAAATTGTTGGCTTTGGGCTAGAGGCTTTTTCAAGTGGTTGAATTTAGTCAGTGTCAGCAGTCCTTACTGACCACATGTTAGCAGCCAGTAGTCTTTCAGTTGTTGTGATAGGTTTCAGCTTAGAGGAGCTCTGAGGGAAGATGTGATACTGAGTTAACAGACCAGTCTGAGGGTGGTTCTGTGCATAGGAGAAGGGTAGTAATGTTAGGGAGGATGGCAGAAGCTGTCCACGTCTGGTAGAGCATATGAGAGAATGATAAAAGGGGTGTATACATATTTCATATTAAAATGAAAAATATTAGACCTGAAAATTATATTGGTCGGTAGCTGATTTTTTTTGTCTAGTAAAGTGCCTTGGATGCTTTGTTCTAATTGCTCATAAACTGGTGTGCTGTGCTGTTTCCTTCAACCACAATTTGTGGGACTGAAGTTCCAGTATGTAGAGCAGTACTATCTATCTGTTGTGTCAGATATTTGTGTTGGTATTTCAGAGGCTTGAATGATTATATCTTCCTGTCATGAAACTTTACTTATTCTAGTTGTCAACTACTGTACAGTTGATGTAAAATATCAGAACTGGCATCCATCAAATTATGACTTACAGGGGTGTGAAGAAAAAAGGCACTCCTGGGACTCCTTATTGGTTTTCCCCCCTTTTGTTTATTATGCCAGTGTATCACATCTGTCATAGGAAGGTGCTGACTTTTTTTTACACTTGTGTGTATAACAATTTTTTGTTTCATAGGAGGCTTAAACGTAATTATTAGGTTTAAAACAAGAATGAAATATTTCATGTTTCTTTCAGTGTTTATGCTTCATGTTAAGGTGTGATGGCTTCTAATGAAAAAGTTATTGTACCTTTGGGTATTATTTTTTGTGTGTGGCTATTCCAAGGATAGTAGCAGTTAAAAAAATATCAGCTTTAAATCCCTCTATTTGATGAGTTGCTTCTTCCCAATATCTAATTACACTGTATGTTTTCACAGTGTTTGCAGAAACATACAGTATTTTTAGCATCATATTGATAGAGATATTTTTAGTATCTGTAGATTAGTTTCAATTAGTATTCTTCATCACTGCCCTGTTCAGTTGGAACACTTAACATGAGATTTTGGGAATGAGGCATTCATTTGCTCTTGTTAAATGTCTGTGTGGGCTACATTCTTCACTATTAACACATTATGTGAAGTTAGAATGAAAAGCTTAAGAAACATGCTCCCAGTGATGCTATTTCACTAGGAAATGTATATATTCACCAGAAGAAGCGTCTCTGTAGAAATATTGTGTCACTGACTTAATATCTCAGTACAGAATGAATAAGAAAGAAAATACATTGACAGGAATATTTTATGTTAGTTATTATGTCAACCCAAAAAGAATTCTGTCTTCAGTGACCTTTAGATACCTGTGGAGCAATAAACACAGCAGATGCACGTTTTATGAAGATTAGCTGTCAGTATGAGGAGATTAATTTTGATGGGATACTAGTCTTGATATACATCTGTTTATTCCTTTACTTGTGGTTGCATGCTTTTAAGAAACTTGTATGCTGCTGCCCATGTTTTTCATTATGATAAAATTGTGTTTGAGAGTTGTGCTGTCTGTTCTATTTGGTTAAGTCTAGGCAGTGAACATGACATAGACAAAATGTTTTGAGGCTTCATCCTGTGTGTAACCGGGCCAAATATAAAGAGGAATTCCAATATAAAGAGCTTATTATGTTACCATTGTGTGTAAATTCAGGATGATACATGACCTGAACTGAAACTCTATTTATGGGGTAAAAGAACCCCAGCACCTAATATTTAATTTAAATGTGATGTTTGATTAGGAATATTGTTCTATCCAGTTGTAAACTGCATTGTGCTCAGCATTGCTGCTCATATTTGACTGTTGCTAGCATAGAAATGCAGTGTACCAGTTTGTAATAACTGAAGTGTCTGGTGTTCCTTTAAAACTTCAAGAAGATATTCAAGACACAGGTTGCTTTCTTCCCAGATAATTGCTTTGAAGAAGCCTTCTGTTTTAAATTATGAATTTTTACCTTTTTTTTACTGCTCTCTGAAGTTAATAAAATTTTCCAGGATTTTGACTATTCCTTGTGATTATATCTATTACTTTGTCATTTCTTTCAGCTAGTTTCATTCATTGAAGGCAGTTTTGTTTTAGGGATGTTGAAGTCAATGTGAAAAAAAAATCAAGCACCACTTGGCTTACAATGTGAATTTTGGGTGGCAATGCCCCTACCCCCAATGAAGCAAGAAAAACTTCCTGACTCTTAAACACTAATTTCAGCAAAGTTGAATATTTAATTACATGGCTGTATATGCTTTTCAGAAGCTTTTGCTAAAAGAGGGAAGCCATAAAATTGGCTCCTAACTCAGTTTAAGTTTCAGAAAATTGGCTGTTTTCTTGTAACTTCTGTGGTCATGGTTTTTCAGTGCACCTTACTGATCATCCTGAGACTTCCTTTTTCGCCCCACTGAACATATTTGCCAAAAAAATAAAAGTTGCATTTGGATAACCAGTAAATTTATTTTTAAGAACAGACCTTCATCTTCAGGTTGTGTAATTGAAAGTGCTGGTTTAAGTCCCTGTTCTGCTTTGCACCCTGGGAAACAGTGGAACTTAGCAGAAGTTTGTGCAGTGTGGCTTTGTTTCAATAGTAGCCTGGGGGATGGTAGAGAGACACTTCAAGTAATTTGGGCAGCTGGAGAATCCCAGGTAGGTGTAATGCCTTAGATGAAATGAAAGGTAATAGGGGAGACCAAGAAGAGCAGGTAGGAAGAGATTCCAGCATATAGTGCCATATGTGTTGGGAAAGGCCTGTAATCACCTTTTGGGACTTAAGCTTTTATTTCTGTCTTGCTTTGTCACCTCAGAGCTTCAGAGATGTCACTAATGCAGTACAGTTATGTAGGAAATACAGGATTGAATAGCTGAGTAGTGGTGTCCTTCATGGTTGTCTTGGTGGGTAACTGCCTTTCCTCCTGACAGGAGAAAGCTGTATGTTGCAACTTTCCCTGAACCTATTGAATATGTCTATAGATGGGGTTGGTCTGCACATTTGCACTTGGTCTGGTACTTCCAGAAATGCTGGATTTACTGCCTGTGCAAATAAGGTGTGCCTGCAGTTCTTGATCCACATGTCTGTGATCCCAGGAAAGAGTAGTCAGGAGTAGACTGTTCTAGCTGCCATCTTTGCAGACCTCTCCTGAGATCTGATCCTCATGATCAGTAGAATGAGCTATTTTGTGTAAATTGGAATGGTGCTTAACAATAATATGTATTTCAATGTACAGATGATTAAGAAACGTTACCTAGATGGAAAGTGCAGCATAGGTTTTCCAGAGACTATTCTAATACAGATTTATTTTTAGTTTCAGTACAAAACGGTTCGATTCATCAAAAGGATGCAGTAAATGATGATGATTTTGAGCCATATCTAAGTAGTCAGACAAATCAGGTAAGTGAACATTGGTTAGTACCTTGAAGTAAACTTTGACATTCAGCTGACTTCCAGACTTAATTTTTGGATATTTTTTACCATTACTGACTTGCTGACTATGAATATACACAGAGATATAATTTTATGTCATACTTTGTCTCATCATATGGTATCTTAAGCAGATGAAGTGTTCTTAAGAATTCTGGAAAAGCTTCAGTTAAAAAGCATGCTTTCATGTCCCTGTCTCTTGTGCTTCTGCTTTAGCTTCTGAAAGATGGAGTTACAAGAAACTTGAGCTAAAAACCAAACCCTTACATTTAAAACAAAATCATCATTTTGGATGCAGTCCAAAACAACAGTTTTATTGGCTCTGAGAATATATTAAATGCTTGGACATGGTTTCCTTTATAAGTGGTAGAAGTAGCTCACAGCTGATGCCATAATAGATGGAAGCTTAGTATCACTACAGCTTGGTACAGCTCTTCTGCCAAGACACTAATGGCTTGACTTCCAGAGCTGTGAATTGCCTCTGTAGTTGAAAGCTGATATGAGTTATGTTAAGTTTGTAAACTGGAGTGATCTTGAGAGAGAGAGAGCAAATTATTAGAAGACTAAGAATTTTTGCTTGCCTTCTCTTTATTTTTCCAATAATACAGCATTAAGGAAGCATCAGCTAGATGATATGTGGATTTTTTTTCTAGAAAAAAACAGCAGAAATCATGTGGGGGTAGTCCTTCAAATGTCTCAAGAGATAAATTGTGTGATTTTCCAGGAGTCTATCTGGAGTAGTACTGATTTAATGCCCATTCTCCATAGCATGGATGTGTTACCTCTTTTTTGTTGCTACTCCTGAAACAAACAGGCATCCTTGCATCCATTTCACTCTACTAGTCTGTTGGAGTATCCAATTAGAAGTTAGAAATATGACAAAATCTAAGAATACAACAACTTTAAATCATAGTTGCATCTATTTTTCTTTAGTTATAAAGACACAGTTATGTACCTTTATAACTAAAGAAAAAACTACTTGTTTTAGAGTAGCTTGGTATTTTCTTGATGCTGTTGGCATGGAGGCATTTTAAACCTAGCTTAGGTGCTAAACATGAGGATAATGTTCCAGAGCAAAAGGGGGCTTTAATGCTTTGAGAAGGTCTCATGAAGAAGTGGCCATATCTGACAGATAGCTCATTTATCTTTTATGTTGTGAGGAGTGGTGAAAGTTACAAATACATTCATATAACCCTTAACAATGTTTTGGATTGTGTTACAGGTTTTTTTCCCCTGAGCATAATTGTCACTATTACTGATTTTTTAAAAATTTATTTTCTTGCAGAGTAACAGCTATCCACCAATGTCAGACCCATACATGCCTAGCTATTATGCTCCATCCATTGGATTTCCATACTCTTTAGGTGAAGCAGCATGGTCAACTGCAGGTGACCCTCCAATGCCATATTTGACAACTTATGGACAGATGAGCAATGGTGAACACCATTACATACCTGATGGTGTATTTAGTCAACCTGGGGCATTAGGAAATACCCCTCCATTTCTTGGGCAGCATGGATTTAATTTTTTTCCTGGGAATGCAGACTTCTCTACATGGGGGACAAGTGGATCTCAGGGACAATCAACGCAAAGCTCTGCTTACAGCAGCAGCTATGGCTATCCACCTAGTTCTCTTGGGAGAGCCATAGCAGATGGACAGGCTGGATTTGGCAGTGATACTCTGAGCAAGGTGCCTGGGATTAGCAGCATTGAGCAAGGCATGACTGGACTGAAAATTGGTGGAGATATGACGGCTGCTGTAACAAAAACCGTAGGTTCAGCTCTGAGCAGTACAGGTATGACAAGCATTGCAGCTAACAGCGTGCCCCCAGTTAGCAGTTCAGCACCTAAACCAACCTCATGGGCTGCAATTGCAAGGAAACCTGCTAAACCTCAGCCGAAACTCAAGCCTAAAGGTAACGTGGGCATTGGGGGCCCTGCTGTACCGCCGCCACCTATAAAACACAACATGAATATTGGAACTTGGGATGACAAAGGGTCAGTGGTAAAAGCTCCCCCAGCTCAACCAGTACTGCCTCCTCAGACTATAATCCAGCAGCCTCAGCCATTAATTCAACCACCACCACTGGTGCAAAGCCAACTGCCTCAACAGCAGCCTCAGCCACAGCAACCACAACAGCAACAAGGACCTCAGCAGCAGGCCCAGCCTCACCAGTTGCAGCAGCAGCAGCTGCAAAACCGCTGGGTAGCTCCTCGTAATAGGGGTGTGGGCTTCAGCCAGAACAATGGAGCTGGTAGCGAGAACTTTGGTTTAGGTGTTGTGTCCGTCAGCTCCTCACCTTCTGGTGTGGAAGTGCACCCAGTGCTGGAGAAACTAAAGGCCATAAACAACTACAATCCCAAAGACTTCGATTGGAATCTGAAGAACGGACGTGTGTTTATAATCAAAAGTTATTCAGAGGACGATATTCATCGCTCCATTAAGTACTCTATCTGGTGCAGTACTGAGCACGGGAATAAGCGCTTGGATGCTGCTTACCGGTCCCTGAATGGCAAAGGCCCGCTCTATTTACTCTTCAGTGTGAATGGCAGTGGACACTTCTGCGGAGTGGCTGAGATGAAGTCTGTTGTGGACTACAATGCATATGCTGGTGTCTGGTCTCAGGATAAGTGGAAGGGGAAGTTTGATGTCAAATGGATCTTTGTCAAAGACGTTCCCAATAACCAACTGCGACATATTCGCTTGGAAAACAATGACAACAAACCAGTTACCAATTCGAGGGACACTCAAGAGGTACCCCTAGAAAAAGCCAAGCAAGTGCTTAAAATAATTGCTACTTTCAAGCATACCACCTCAATCTTTGATGACTTTGCACATTACGAGAAGCGTCAAGAGGAGGAGGAAGCCATGCGTAGGGTAAGAAATCAGTGTCATTACAGTAGCTCCTTTTTTTCTGTTTTCAGAAACCTTGTTTTTCATTCATCTGGAATTTCTGTCTGCAAGTGTTAAATCAGAAAGTGGTACTTCTTGCTCAAAGTCTCTACTTGATATAACTGGCTCTTAATGAAAAAATTTAAGTTCCTGTTACTTGTTTATTAGTTAGGTCATCTGTTTAATCACAAGATGAAGGTATGCCTGAATAAGCAGACATCTGACAGGTTCTACTTCTTCAACGCAAATGAGAACTGAATTGAGTCCATTTTCCATAACTGAAGTCTTCTTGCTTAGATTTTTACAGTTTCTGAATGTCACAAAAAGGAACAGAAATTAGAGAAGAAGCGTACTTTATTTCACATAACATTTCAATTCAAATTCTGCTTTAATGAAATGTTAACAGCATGGTTAGTGTGAAGAGCAGGTTTTCTCCTTGATTCAACTTATCTTTTGTGGAACTGTGAAAAACAGAAGTGATAAAGTGATGAAATAATTTTTTGACCTTTCTGATAGTGCATTTCCTAAAAAAAATGTTCATTTCTGCAAGGAAGAGTAAATGTGATAACCCTGTAGAGAAACTTTTAGTTTTGGAGACATTTCCTGAAATGCTCATTAGACAAGGGAAAAGAATTTAATTCAAGTAGTTTTGTAGTACTTGGGTACTTTGTCTTGTGTACCCTCCCTAATCATAACACTTGTGCTCACCATTCGCCATAATATTTACGTTTCCTATATTTACTTGCTTTCCAGACTTGCCAGTAACTGTAAATATATGATTTGTCTCATGGTTAGAAACATTTCAGGATCTGTTTTTACCAATCAGATGATATGCAAGTATTCAAAAATGAGAGTTGCCATCAGTATGATTTTTTGCTAATGTTCTCTGTTCATCATGTCATACCACTTGCTGGAATAAAAACCCCCAAAAGTTTAGGGTTTATGCTAACTAAGGGCCTTGAGAATTTGTTCACTTGAAGCTGACACCTAAAGAAGCTGTGAAGCAGGTGAAATGTTTACTTCTCTTAGGTTTCTAGTACTGTGGTGGTTTCAGCCCTGTTGTACGTTCCCAATCCTTCAAGGTGTGTGTTGCATCTCCTGTAGAACTGTGTCAGGCATACTCCAAACCAATTTTGTAGTTCTATTGCATGACTCTGCAGTAAATTGTTATGTTGAAAGTTTTCTCTTGTTAGGAGGCTAGATGAGTATCCCAGTTGGGTATGTGATGCCTTTTGGATTATTTTTTCCTAGAAAGAAAATGGATTATGCCCCAAATGAGTATCATTAACTTTCATGGTATCTCAGTGATGGAGTGATGGACTACTTTTTTAACTAATATTCAATGTAAGGGAAGGACTTCGACTTTTTCAGGCTTTGGTACAACTTCATCAAGTGCAGAACCACCAGCCAGTAAAGGGAGGTGATTGTCCCACTCTACCCTGTGCTAGTGAAGCTTCACCTCGAGTCCTGTGTGCAGTTTTCAGTGCCACAATATAAGATGTAAAGCTATTAGAGAGCATCCAGAAGGGCCACAAAGATAGTGAAGAGTCTGGTCTTCTCCATGTGGGAAGAACTTGTGGACACTTGGTTTGTTCAGCCTGGAGGAGACTGAGGGGGAGACCTTATTGTGGTCTCATGAGTGGAGAGGCAGGCGCTGATTCTGTCGCTCCTGTGGCCAGTGACAGGTTGTGAGGGAATGGCCTGAAGCTGTATCAGGGAAGATGTGGATCAGATAGAGGGAAAGGAGGGTGGTTGGGCACTGGAACAGGCTGCCCAGGGATGTGGTCACAGCTCCAGGGCTGACAGAGTTCAAGAAGTGTTTGGTCAATACTCTCAGGTAGAAGGTGCAACTCTCGGACACAGAACCAGGAGTTGGACTTTGGTGATCCTCATGGGCCCTTTCCAGATGTTCTGATTCTGTGATTTCTTGTAATTTTGTAATGTTTCAGGAGGTCTGAGATTATAATGCATAATGGATCTCTGTAGCCTTCACACTTCAGTATTTTGTAAATTTTCAGAATTTTGGGATATTTCATAAATAACTGGTTTGCTTCAAAAATCTCCTTTGTTGAAAAAAAAAGCTTCACAAACAAGTCATAATTCAGGCATGCCCTAGCAACTCAGGAAAATTGTTTTATTTTTGTGGATTTGTTCCCTCAGTAGTAGGTAAAAGCCGCAAAATGTAATGAAGAGGAGGAATGTAGATTAGTGGAAATGTTTCTATGTGTGCCAAACTTAAAATTCAAAGTACTGAGTTCAGGATTTAGTAGGTCTTGAACTACATAATTGTGATGATGGATATTTGACTAATAAACGAACGTTGCTATTTGAATAATATCTTCAGAGAAAGATACAGTATCCATATGGCTCAAATATTGCCCTCTTTGTTTCTTTGTAAATAGTTAACTTTCCCAACACTATTGAGAGAAAACATGCTTGTCAAGATACTTGCAGTAGTGGCCATTGGCTCTTTTAAGGCATTGTACAAATTGGTTTTCTAACTAATTATCAAAAATTGCTTTGGAGCTGTGTAGGTTAGTCATGAGGTTTTCTCTTTGTAGATGGATTTGAGGTGTGCTTTCAGCAAATTAATATAGACTTAAAATACAGGAAGTTCAAATTAAACTAATGGCATCTACTGAGAGTTTAACTTTAGCATTCTCTTGTGATTGAATGTTGATTTTAAATCTGTGGTTTTTCTTTTATCACACAGTGTACAAGTAATCTGTCTTTAAGTTGTAAACATGCAGTTGTTAACTCTTATGATTTAAGTCTGTAAATGCACCAATTAGTATTGTAAGCTCTGGTTTGTGGTTAATTGAATAGCTCTTTATTACCTAGTGCCAGCTAAGCTTTCATGGAGCTGTATTTAAATATGTGCACTTTCTACTGCCTGTAGAACTGTGTAAATTAAGTTCCTGTTCATTTTCTTTGGGAGCTGTGGCAATCACTTTGTTTCCAGTGTTTTGGTCATGAAAAATATGCTTATAGCTGTTAATAAAATATTAAATGTATCAGGCTGCAGTAGTCCCCTCCATGTTCCTTGAAATTCAGTTAATATTTTGTTGTTGCATAGGTGGTTACAAACTTTCATACAGCCAGCAATCTAAATATTGCAAACAGCAAATAATTTAGGGATTTAATTTGCTTTATAACTGTTTATCATTACAGCTAATTTATCTTAAAATAATTGGTTGTAAAAGTTTAATCTTAACAACTCAGGGGGATCAATAATTCATTTCCAATATGGCCTAGCAGTATGTTTTATTAAAATATGGCAGTATACTTCTGAAAATACAATGAATAGTCTGTGATAAACATGAAACATAGCAACTTTGCCATTTGATAAAGGTAACTTGAAAATGACAAAGAATAGTCTCTTTAAGCATAAATACTAGAGCTGTAGTGTTTGATGTAACCCTGGTGTGGGTGAGGCATCTACAGCAGGGCTTGTGCAGTAATCATTCTTTTTCTTTTCCAGTTCAGGCTCCAGACTCTTGTTTTAAACATACAAGTGCTGTGATCTTTACCAAAGGATCAGAGAAATGAGTGATGCTTTTCATGAGTTCTGTCAGACATACACTGAAATGATCTGGAATTCTATTTGTCCTTAGTTAACTGCTGCTTTGTGGTGTAAATGTGCAACTTGTATTGCATATTATTTAAAAAGATGTTTGATTGTCTTCCACCAGAAAGCTGTAATATCTAAATGAATGAAACAGAAATCTGAAAATATGCCTTTTAAGATGACTTAATTACATTTTAGAAAATCAAAGGTATTGAAAATAAAGAAAAACATCTGTAGTACTAGCTTTGCATCTGATCTTCACTAAGTATATGGGTGAAAATAAAATGCGGCTCTGATTAAAAATGCAGTTGTTGGCAGATTATGACTTCCTTGCCCACAGATGGTGGTTTATTACCTGTTGTCCTAGGACTTCTTTTGGTGCTTTTTGATGGAGAATTCTACTTTTGTAGCATACAGTGGGAAAAAAGGTCATGGTTTCATGTAATTGTAGAGTGCTTTAGATGGTTTTCTTAGTGTGATAGTCCACAAAAATAATTGATTTTTATACATGAGGTAAGATGGAAGTACTTAGTATATATTTGTGTTTATCTAATTTGCATTTGGAAATTTTTTTACTTTTCAGGAAGCCTTTAAATGGCAGATAAATAAGCATTTAAAATTTTTGCTTTCTTCTGTTATATTACTTATCTTGTAATGGGAATGCTGACATCGTTAGAACTTCTTGACTCTCAAAATGAGTGATTTTTATTTTTCCCCCCTTCATTCTGATATCAATGTAACTTCTGTTTCTCTGGTAATTATGTCATTATCAGGCTGCAGTGTTAAGCAGTGTAACTCCTTTCCTTTCTAGGACATTGCTGACATTGTGATTGATTTGATATTTCTTAAAAATATCTTGAAGGGAGAAATCATCCATTAAGAGTGAACTGTAGCTGCTTCATCCTCCTCTTAACTCCCAGACATCAATTACTATAATATAATGTCAAAAACGGATATAGATTCATTGACAGATTTTCAGTTAAGCAAAACAGGTGATTGACAAAAATTTTTAATGCAGTTAAAATATATTTGTAGCAAACAACTTCTAAAAGTTTGTGTATTTATATTTAGAAGAGGTTTATGTAATAAACATGAAACTATCTAAAAGAGGGTTATGTAATTAATATCTTCTGAGAAACATGTTCATTTCCTGTATGCTTTTGATGAAGTTTCAAGGGGACATTATTTTTCAATTTCCCTGAACTTCCTATTTATCAAGAGTGTCATCATGATAATTGGAAGTAAGAAAGCACAAACAGGAAACACTTTTTTTCCCTCCCTTGCTGGTTGTGTGATGAATATGTACCCCTGGTCATGGGAGAAGATTATTTGGAGCTAGAATAATTTTGAGCATACTGCTCCAGAATTTCCTTTCCATGATGATGTGCTTATTTGCCGTGTCTTTATTTGCTTTTGCATCTTTAGTCTTTTGGAACAACTTAAAAATTACCCTCACGTTTTATGTTACAGTCACAGGGATTTCAAGTGTGCCCGTTTTCTGTGCATTTGGTAGAGTCAATTGTTTCTGTTCCAAGGTATAGTTTAGAATTCTTTAGAGTATGGGGATAGATGTTTGTGGTCTCTTACAGAGTGACCATGTAAGAGTTTGAGCAGTGATGTTGCCTGTGTTTCTCTGGTGATGATGCAAGAGGGAAAGTGCAATATTGGACTGTTGAATAAGAGATGGAAGGTAATTAAACTCACAGGCACAGTCTTAGTTCATAGCAACACTTGTACAGATCTTGTCCTGTGTTTCTTTGTTTGTTTGAAATCCCTACCTGGAAATCAAGCCTACAAAGTCCTTTTTACAGAGTTCAACTTCTACTCCGGGAGTGGAAAGACCAATTTCTCCTGTAAAATAGGGACCCCTATTGGAAAAGCTAGGAATATCAACCAAATGGTTTACTTCAAAGCCTTAGAGAACAGTCACTTTTTGGAATCTAATACTCTGTCTGCTTAAATATCAAGGCAGCTAGCTACGACAAGACTTCAAACTTGAATTGAGCTGGATCTGTGACAGTTGTACCTTTTCTAAGTGCTATGTCTTCTAAGTTGTGTTTTTTAAAGCAAATGAGAAATTCTAAATCTCTTGTTCCAGAGCAGAAGCAGAACCTTAAGTATACACAGATAACTGTAAAAGTTCATAAGGCAGCCTTCTGCTTCTTGCTACATCTCCTCAGATTTCAGTGCTCTATTAAAACAAATTGTCTAGAACAGTGATGCTTTTCCTGCAGTTTGCAGGGAAGAAATATGCCTGTGTATTGCAAGAAAGTCCCAGCCCATCTGACTCTTCACAGCCTTGCTTCATTGATTCATACTGCAGATGGGCTAGCTAGCAGTAACTCAGTGGAGATTTCCTGGAAGTGGTTTGCTGGAAAAAACAGGACTTTAAAACATACAGATCTTGCATGTCCATTGAAGCTATTCCTGTAGATTCGGTTGAATTAGGATTATTTGTTTTATATCAGAACCAATTTGCTTAAAACTTCATATTCATCTACCTGAAATGAAGCATTACAAAACTTAGTAGATGATAGGTTTCTCAAGCCTGGTTCTTTGTGAGTTTTTCAGAGGTTTGGCAGTGTAGTTAATATTGATGAGTAATTATTGTTTTGTTCTGTACCATACAGATTATAGTCAGTTGTTAAAAGTAAATGTAAACTTCCACGTTCACTGCATTTTCATATAAATAGGAAACCAAGATAAAGTAAGTTCATTTTTCCTCATGGTAGGTTGGAGTTTGAGTTACACCTGTTCAAAGAGTATGAGTGGTGAGGCTTAAAGAAAAACTGCCTGAGAAATTCTCCCTCAGTGTATTTTGTTAGCCCTGCAGTGAATGTTATTTCCCTTCCAAGGCTACCATAAATTCCTTAGCAGAGCAATTAAGTAATGTGTTCTTGTTGCCCTTGGGCATCTGAGAACAACTAACCCAGGTGTCAGTCATCTTTCTGCTTCTTTTGCTGGGACAGAGGTCATCACCAAATGCAATTTCTATAGATTTGCTTAGAAGCTATCTCTTGTCAGTCTTCAAAAGCCAATGTTGTACTCTGAGCATTGTTAACAAATAATAGTGAGGATCTGGAGGCTTTTTTTTTTAAATCATCTTGCTGAAATGGCTGTCTTGTAGATAATTAAAGTCTGATATTTCAGTGTATAATGATGTACGGTGCTGAAGCAAAGCACCTGCTACTTGTATTTAGAATTAGCTGATCTGTCACTGAAGGTATCTGCCTGGGAAGACAAGACTGGAAGGGCTTTTCTGGCTCATGGAGTTCAAGCTTGGTTTCTGCAGGGCCTTTCATTGTTGTGTTATCATACTGTGTCTTTAAGTAGTTGGGTTTCTTTCTTCACCTCTGACTTTTGTACTGTGTGGAATTTCAGATGGGGATTAACTTCTTACTGCCTTTATAATTTTCATAATAAAATCATATGGTCTGTTCATGTTCTACTAACAGTGTGTGAGTTTGATCAAATTTAAATTTATTTATATTTTTACAGTACTTTTTCACATTTTTTTCCTATAATAGGAAAATATGGTTACAAGTATGTTTCAGTGACTAAGTAAAATGCCATCAAAACTAGTAGGAACAATAAATAAATTGGAAGTCTAGGTCTTCTGGCTTTTGCAGAGTTTCATAACATTTATGTACTTGAGAACCTTTATATACTATCTATACTTCAACTGATCTGCAGCAACAGGGTCTCAGATGAGTATTAGTTTGCAAAGTATACTGGGAAAAGAAGCTCCTCTGAAGTTGTAAAAGCATATTTGCCTTTGTACATTAACTTTGATTTTTAATTTGTGCCTTGTGGTTTTCACGTTGGGTCAAGGAATAGAAGAAAATTAGTATTTAGGGAGGGAATGGCATCTGCACAAGAAAAATTTCTAGGATCATTTAAGATTTCTAGAGACCCTTCTCATCTACTCCTTCCCTCCCTTCTTCCCAGAAGTGCTTCTCAGAGAAATTGATTTAAATATATTTAACTGTTCTGAGGTTGTTTCTGTGTTGAGGAGATGTGCCCTCTCAATTGGGAGTTCAAGAGTGAGAAGTTAAAAATGACCAGTATTTTACACAACTTTAAAGCTTCAGTAATCTAGTTTATATTAACAGCCAGTGATATAAACAGACTAAACAATTTCTGGAATTTTTCACTTTTCCAGTAATCTGTTTTTCATTGTGGTTCTCAAGCTTTAAGGTCAATGCTTATGCTGTCCTAGCTTTAATGGTACACTGGAGGGAAATAAATTGCAGATTATGGCTGCTGCCATTAGTAAATGAGATTTCATGAGCTTTGCTGTGGCTTCTTTTCACCACCTCTCCAGCTGCCTGCTCTGCCTCTGCCAGGTGTTTGTGCCCACGCAGCACAGTTGGCAGAGCAGATGAGTTCCTGTGCCTCACTTCACAGAATGCAGTCTGACATGTTAGCTTACATTGCAGATGAGCAGGGCTTCTAAGTTGAAGATTAAATCACAGTTTGCAGTAAAGCAGCTTCTGAAGCTGTTGTTAGAACGCTCCCTCATGGGAGAGGGGCAGAGTAGACAGCTCCAGGCATGAACACTTTCAACATTGCAGTAAGAGGCAGAGGTTTGGCAAAATTCTAGTTTGTTTGGAGGTGTTTTTTTTTGTTTGTTTGTTTGTTTTTTTTACAATTCTAGCTGATAGTGCTGGAGGGTGTGTGGGAGCTCTGCAATTGGCCTGTGTAAATTTGCAACCCTGGATAGCTTCCAAATGGACGCCTTAAAATGCTTGCACTTGCAACTACTGCAAAAATCAGCCAAAGTCATTCTTTCAGATCTGCCTTTCCTGACCTTGAGCTTCAGTTTGTGGGACCTTGGGAAAAAAATACAGCCAAAGACTGGAGTAGCTTCTTTTTCTTGTTAGGCCACATTTGCATTTACATGTAGACTACTTAAAATGAGGCTTTTTCATTTGCCTTCTTTGTAGCAAAGAAATCCCAAAGTCAGGGTTGTGTGCATCTCAGTAGCTTCTTTCAAATCAGATCAGGAAATGTTTTTGTTGCTTTGAATTTTGAAATTTTGTTAGCACAGAGATTTCATTATATCTGAGGATAAATTACATTGCAGCTACTTCTCAGCATGGGATCATTCAATTAATGCTCTGAATTCAGACAACTAAAATTTGGAAGTAAGTCAGCTTAGCAGCTCAGACCAGGCTAATTTCATAGCTTTGTTTGTACTAGATTGATGCACATTTTTTAAGGCTGAAGCAGTTTTTAGATTCACCTTTACTTGGCTTGTGCAGGAAGTTATTTGCATCTGTGAAATGTGCTGGCCATATGGTCTGCAGCTGAAAGTACCTTTAACCAGCCAATATGTTCCCATATCATCCCGATTTGAATGGTACTTAATTTCCATGTCCTGTTCATAAACTCCCCCTGCAGCTGGGTAGTCTGACCATGGTGAGTTGACCTTTGGCAGGGAACTTAAATACACAGGAGAAAGTTTTCATCCAAGAGCATTGCAAGAGATGTGATAAAAGTTTTGCTTATCTGAATATAAGAAATGAAATTAATTGGGCAAAAGAGAAGTGGTTACACGGAAACTTCTACTCTGGTACTGGAAGCCTTCTGGAGGTAAATTCTTCTCAACAAACTCAAACACCAAAACGCCCAAAACCCCCAGGAAAACTGCTTTTTGAGATAGGAAAAGACAGTGGTCCAGGAGTGTGGTTGTAGTTGGGGAGGGGTTTGGTTTTGAGTGGAATAGCACTGCCTGTGGTTTGAGTAAATCAGGTCTTCTTTCTCTCTGTTTTGCAGTACAGAGTGCCAAATGTCACCAATACCAACCAGTATTTGAAGAATGTGCTATGCACTTGCATTGATAAATAATGCTTGTATGTCTGCTTGAAGTATTTAAATATAAATGTAGTAATATGTAATTTTGAGACTACAGGAAAGATGTGCTGATGTTTTGAAGCCTTTTTTTCCTCTCTAGAATTCAAAGCAGATGTAAAATTTGCAGCACTTCCTTTATTTCATCAGGTGGAAGAGGGTATTCAGGGTATCATTCCTTTTCTACTTTGAATTTTTATGAACTTAAATGTGTTTTGAATTGAGAGCTTCACAAAGCATAGTGTTGGTCAGTTTATAGTACAGCAGTTTGAAATGCAGGGAGTCTTTCTAGACAGCCTGACTCAGTGCTTGTGTGTGTAATACTTGCAAATGAACAGGAAGTGATGATTTTAGTTGTATACAGGCTGTGTTTAAAATTGTTATATAGTTTAACATTGCAGTTTCATAGACTCCTACAAGAGTGTTTTTCAGCACTTTGTGTAGTTGTTGCAGTTGAAGTCTGCTAATATTAGAGGAATAATCTGAGATGTGCCTGAGCAGGTTATTTTTGCATGCCTTACATGCATAGTGAGGCATGAGGCCAGTCATCCTCTGTTTTCAGCCAAGAGTGCATTGTTAAGATATCAGATTGTATTAATGACTGATACTATCAACCTTAAAAAGCAGTATCTCACTATGAAAATATTAGTCATGTATTTTTGAGCTAGGAAAAATAGTTTTCTAGCAGAGTAGTGTAAGTATTGCTTTCACTTTAAATATACTGAAATTCTACTCTGGCTAATGTCTAGTCTTAGACTCACAGCTGCTGGGACCATGAGCTGCTCATTGTGACCAAGACTGGGCTTTATTCTTTTGGTTTCACCTTGAAGCAACTTGGAGATCTGTCTTGGAAAGGACTAGATCACCAGTAATAACCAGTATAAATGTTATGTTACATACCTCCTTCTTTCAGTAAACTGCCTTTTGGAAGAATCTATGTGGGGTCATATGCTCATTTTCAATTTTCTTAAATAGTTTCTAGCATAATAAAATTTCAATGTGGTTTTGAAATAGATGTTCAAATGCCTCCTGGGTTATTTTGTTTCCCTGCTGTTATTGTTCCATTTATAGTATACAGTAATAATAAAAATATGGAGAGGTACTTTATACTTTTTATTATCTTTTAATGTGGATGGGAACCTACCTCTCTTCCATGCAGGTATTTGTATATTTCTTTAATGTGCTCAGTGGTACAAATAAAAAAAGGTATTATGGAAAATGCTATTGAAAGATAAGGTTTCAGTTTTTTACACTGACCAGTGTCTTTTTGCAGGCTAGAAGATGTATTTTGCGGGCAACAATATATCATTTGTTGATCAGTTTTTTTTTTTTTTCCTGGAGGTGGTCATTATGCCAAAGTATATGTTTATCTTGAACTAAGTAGAGAAAATGGAGAATGATGATAAAGCACAGTGTCATTTATTCTGTTAAACCTGTACTACAGAATGTGAATTTGTTAGTCCCTGATAGTTACAGTGCCATTGCTGTTTTAGCCCTAAATGCCAAATGTGGCGTCTCATAGTGCTGTGAGTTAATATGGTCCTCACTGTGGCTCAGCCTCACATTGAAATGAGGTTTCTTTGTAGCCATTCCTATTTCACTGACTTCTCATTTTGTTACTAAAAGTAAATTCTAAAAAAGGTATGCATGACCTTCTTAAAAAATATATTTTTTCCTTGCCACTTGAGCATTTGTGTGGAGGATGAGGTGTTGGGCCAACTAATTACTTTACCTTTTGATGTTAAGCACTTTTTATTATATGGGGCTTTGATGGAGATACCTGGGAATACCATGTTTTTCAGGCATATAATGGATAGAGAGTAGAGCATTTTTTGACAAGCTAAGCAGAAGATTCGGGGTACATCTTGCTTTGTGTGTAGGTCCCTTGGTCTCCTTGCTCAGTTCACTTTGTGCAATATATTTCACTGTAAGTGAATTAAAACTGACATAAGTCCTTTCTTGATAGCAGTTTTTTGGAACGTTTGCCTTTTAGTTTGGTGTACACTTCTGTGTTTCTCTTTAAGAAGTTGACTTGAATGGTATAATTTAATATTCCTGGAAATAATTGAAGCACTTTCCTTGAAAATATGTTGCCTGATTTAGCTAAATTGCAAGCAATGAAAATGCTGTAATGAAAGAAAAGCAGATAATGTTGATCTGTGTGTATTAACATGATTGTCCTTTCTTGTTTTTGTTTTTTTTTCAGGAGAGAAATAGAAACAAACAATAACTATATGGAGATGTCCTGCTAGAATACAACACTAATGATGTAGACTCTGGAAATGCCTAATATGTCTAAGAAGACGTTATTAAAGCTTTTTTCTGCTTAAGGTGACATCTTTGAACACTTTA
Source organism: Melospiza melodia melodia (assembly GCF_035770615.1). Lineage (NCBI taxonomy): Eukaryota > Metazoa > Chordata > Aves > Passeriformes > Passerellidae > Melospiza > Melospiza melodia. Next base: position 137,840,806 of record NC_086194.1, read on the forward strand.
ACACGAAATTGACTCTTCTTGTAATGGTTCTCATCAGTGCATCTGCCCTTATACTCTCTCACCAAACACACTTGAGAACTGTACCTTCGTCAAGCACTTTCTGTCCTGAAGCTTTTACCAGTATCTGCTGTCTTTTGTATTTATGCATCCTAGCTAAGGCACAGGAGACCGAACGAATGCAAGGATTCATTAACTCTTTGAATTTGTTAAATACTAACATTTAACCATTAGAAGTGGTTCAATGATGTGAGATTCACATTGCTTCAACTTAATTTTTTCTTTGTTGTAGTTTTTTTAATTGTCAGTTTTTAGCTATTCAACAGATTAAAAGCAAATCATGCCATATTTAGTCCTGGAGTAAAACTCAAGTCTAAATGTTCATGTGAAAATTATTGTAGTAATCTTTTAATATGGCAAAGCAACTTTAAGCTGCAGTTTAGCCAAATGAATCGTAACATGAAATTATAATAGAATGACATTTCCCTTGTTTCAAACTGTTTGGTGTAAGAGAATATTAATATGCAGCTTGGTGGACACCACCAGTTAATGCACATTTCTTTATTTTTTTTCTGTAACATGTATACTGAAAAAAGTGCATTTGTCTGAGGAACTGTTTGTTTGCTACCACTCAATGAATCTCAGTTTTGAGTAAATGTACCTCAGTCTAAATCAGACTTTTTATGACCTTTATAACTACATTTAAAATAATCTTTAATTCCTATTTCTGGGTGTTTGCAAGCCTGACAGATTGCTATCATGAAAGTGAAAATTTACTCCTCTAGGTGATTCACTAGCTAAATAAACATAATTCTTGTTTAGCAAGCATATACTGTTTCTCAAATTTTTTTGTTTCATTGTGCCAACATTGAGGTGTTTTTCCCCCTGTTTGGAAATATTTTGAGAAGAATACTTTGGTCCATGGAGTTGACATGTTGCTAACCGTGTTAAGATGATTTTTGTTAGAAACATGCAACAAGAAGTTCTAGAATACATATTAAATGGGCCAATTCTATACTAATTTTTAACCTCTAAAGATTGTATCTTCTGTTTCAATTCATATAGCAACACGTTCTGTCTGCTGGAAGAGAATATTGAAAAACTGTTAAGAGGGTGTATTGACTGTACAAATTACTGAACAACCTGTACCAAACTCCAGGGATAGCTTTCCCTTTTTAGAGCAGCGATGTTGAAGTCAGATATCTTATAGCTTAAAATAGCAGTAGCACATATTATTTGAACATGCTTCATGTCTTACTGTCCAACACAGATGTTTATATTGTGTTTCAAGTCCTTCATTTACAGATTTTGGCAGTCAAAGTTCTGGAGCTTAAATAGCAAAGGTTTGTCTTTAATACAGCTGATTTCGCTGACTGTTGCTTTCTCTCTTCTTAAGCCCTTTGCACTCATACAATTATGCAAATGCAAGAAGTTCAGTGCACACTTCTTGCTCGTTATTTTAAATGTTGTTAGTGACTGCAGGGTAGCAGATACAAATCTTAATTCTTACTGCCAGTTATCTGGAAGCTCAAAAGGGAGGCCACTCCTGTATTTTGGAGTAAAGAAGCAATGTCACTTAAATGATAGATGAGTCATAAATAGCAAGTGGGATAAGGGAGGGATAAGCAAAGTGCATATTGTAAGAGGAGACTAGGAGACAAAGGTTTCAAGCCCAATCCCTACGAAATTTGGCTTCAGCCCAAAAATTACTGCTTCCATGTGTATCTGTTCCTTGCTAACAGGTTTTATAGCTGTTTGTTTCCCTCTGTGGACTGATTTATTCCAGCTGTCATTGATCAGCCGAAGTGGCAAAGGTCAATGTAGTGAGTCCAAAGGATGTAGTTCGTCTGTGATCCCCCAAGGTGTCAGCATGTTTCTGGTGCTTTGTTACAAAACTACCTTATGAAAATTCCCAGAAGTTCCCAGTTACCAGAAAGCTAATGTTGGAGTCAAGCATTCAGGAACTGATTGCATGTGCAACCCTAGTTTGCTTTCACTGCAGTATTCATATTTTTGCAGGCTTTGTTAATATTTTCTGCCTTACCCCATGCCTTTTTTATTCTAATAGCATGAGCGCTGCTCTTATATTGAATCAGGTTCAGCATCAAGTGGGTTCATCACTTTGTTGCAGGCTTTGAAAGCTGGGAAGATGAGACAGGATTGTGAGAGAAGGAGGTGATCACATTTAGAGAGCTGTGACAGTTCTTACACTGTTCCAGGATTGTTAGCAAATCTACAAATAGAAGAGTTTGATTGCTGATGGTGTTAGTCATGTTGCGACCGATTTGCTGACTGCTGAGAGTTTAGTATGTGCAGCTGAAATTGAAAGGAATTTTATGTGCATATAAAGTACTGTAAAAATAGTATATAACATTGTAAAATCAGCTGTGGAGTGCTGTATTAGTTAATGGACATGTGAAGCTTCTAATCTTCAGCTTCCTTATGCACAAGTTCTTTTCCTTCAGAAAGAAAAGGAATGGTGCTTATTATCTCAAATAAATGTAGAAATGCCTTTTTTTGGTCTGATTTTTCAATATGGTGAAGGTGTTACAATGGTTGCTTTCTAACTTGCTAATGGAGGAATCAGTGGAGGCCCTTTTCTGTTCCTGATGCCTCCTCCTTTGTGCCAGCCTTTGTTTTCCTGTGATCCAAACTGAGCCAGTTCAAACCATTTTCTGCTGCTTTAATGGTTGGCCAGCTCTCTGTGATGCTAGATGTTTAGAAGAGAGGTGGTGGGAGGGTGAGGAAGAGATTTGTTCTTTCAGAAGCAGGTACCTGCTGTTGGATAGACTTAGCTGCACTACAACTACACACCTTGGGTTGGTGAGCCAGAGATGCAGCAGAATATTTAAAAGTGGCAAAGGCTCCCCAGGGGCAAACAAACCAATTCTGTTTCCAGTGTAAGATTTTGGTAGTGTACAAGTGAGATATGATGTTGTCACACATTTAGTGATACAAGGAGGACAGAGGAAATGCTGAGTATTCTCCATTTTGATTACTTCTTACTACTACAGTCTGAGGAGGCCTAAGAATTGTCATAGAAAGTTGCTGTGGAAAAGCTTGTCCTACCGACACAAGTGGGGCAAACTAAGATTGTGTTTTGCTCACCTTTGGGCATCTTTGACTTTGTAACATCAATTGATAGTTGAAAGGAATAATTTCTGTCAGTTGAAAGTGCGCATTGCTTGCTTAAGGAAGACCCAAGCACTACTTTATTTTGAGCGGCTTGGATTGAGAAAAAGTCAACATTCACACCTAGACAAATTTCACTTCTTCAGGTATTTTGTCATTCTGTGCTTAATTTATGAATTACTTACTTACTTCTTCCATATTCTCTTTCTCTATTTTTTTTTTTTTGGCTACTCCAGCAGTTTCAATGTCCACTGTCTGCAAAATTTAGATGCAAAAGCCTCTTGCCAAAATTATTCTTATTCCAGACAAATCTATGGCACCAAACAAAAGATAATGTTGAGGTCAAGTGCAAACAATGTAATATTTAGGAGGAAGCAGCCTAAATATTTTTCATTTAGTTTAGTCCAAGTTATATTTGGAAGTTGCTTTCTATTCCATAGGAGGATTTGCACACTTGAAGTGTATTCACAGAATGGGTCACGTTGGAAGGGACCACAGTGGGGTCATCTGGTCCAACCTCCCTGTGTAAGCAGGGCCATTCTAGAAAATTCCTAATGAAATCAGTGCACTTTTCCTAGCTGAACCTGAGTTGAAGCAACAGTGTTTTGAATTCTGGAAGTCACAGTTACCTTAATTTTTCAAAATTACTAGTGACTTTCACCAGAAGGATTTTTACATACTTGACCTGCTTCTAGTGCAGTGAAAATCCAGTGGAGACAGTCTTTGAATTTTCTCCAGCACTGTTTCTTAAATGAATAATTCTAGGCATTCAAATGCAGACCATCATTTAGGAGTGGGTTTCCAAAGCCATTTCTACTATTTTTTCCTTCTGTTTAGTTAAGGAAATACACAAAGCTTTTCTTGTTTATCCTTTTGGTGGGTGAAGATCCATATAATTTACTAATAAATTAAGAGAGATTGAGAGAGTGGCTCTTTTCCATCTAGGTGTAGCAAGCCTGGTTTCAATTTTGTGAGTTTTTTTGTTTTATTTGTACCATTACAGTGTGGTGACATAGATGAGAGTTCTTTAACATGAGAGTTGACCATTGGATCTTATTATATATGTTTGAAAGTGTCCTCAGGAGCAACCTGTTCCCATCCTTCGTTGTTCTATTTTCCACCAGACACATTTAGTGTAGTTCAGCATGAGAGAGGAAAGAATTTCTCTATGGGTCATAGGAATTTTAAGTAAATTAGTTTGGTCTCATATACAAATACTGGTGTACAGCTGGCAGGCTTTCCTCAAAGCATCTGTTCTATACTGTCTGTTCTACTTTACATATTTTAATAAAGTGCATTTTAATATGATGAATACAAACTTTACCGTTCACAAATTTAAATTGGTATCTAGTGCAGGCTTTCAACAGTATTTCTCTTCTGATAATAATAATCACAAACCATTCTTACTAATGGTACTGTCAATGTCCAGGGTTCTCTAAGCAAAATATTAATAATAAAATTTGCTGCTTATTAGTATTAGGAGCTGCCTAATGTTTGTGTTATCTGTTCTTTTCTGACCTTGTATTTCCTGCAAGTGAAAATGCAACAAACAGGAGTCAATGACCAGCTGGATGTCTTCTCCAATCAATTTAACTCTGTATTTCATAATAAACTTGTTCTGCCACACTGCAGGCAGAGTGCAGTTGGGTGGGTCTTCACTGATCTTCCTCCAGAAGTCGTAGTTCAATGCTCAAGAGCCAGTGAATTTTTTGTTCCCAACTAAGTAAGCATTCTTTTCCACTTTCCTACCCTTTCTGTGAAAACTCCACTGGGTATGTCTGCCAGCTGTTTCCTTTGGATGCCCATAAGGTAAGCCTGGCTTTGGATGCTGTTTTCACAATCTACAAAAAAGTTCCTGACTTCACTTATTTTTTTCTCTGGAGAGAGGAATTCTTCTGACTGAGTTAAGCTTGTCTCAGTCTGCCTTATTTGCCCCAATGCAAATAGAGAAATACTGCTTTTATAACTGGATTCATTCAGTCTCCTATGTGGTGTATGCCATCTTTTAAAGTTAACTCTGCAGCATTTTCATTCAGAAGGTGGGAACAGGAACTGTATTTCATTGGAATTTAAGGACACAGTAATTAAAACAAGGATCCACATTGTTCTGAATTTTAGTGCTGGTGATAACCAAAGTGTTGACAGGGAGAGTTTATAAACTGTTTGCATATCCTGTGTGCATTTGCACTCGTCATCTTAATTAACAGCCTTTGCCTGTAAAATTAGTTTGTAACTCTTGAGAAACTTAATTGTTTACTGTTACTTTGAATTTCATCCTCTGGGATACCATAACTTTTCATCTGCCTGCACAAGTTTGTGTGTGTCTTGAGAATGAAGTGGATGTTCATGTAAAATGAAACAAGATACTCTAGATCAATGACTGTATTTAAGTTGAGCTTATGGACTTCCAAATGCACAAGCTCTCTTGATTTGTGCACTCTTATGTGAAGCGTTACAATTTCATCTTGAGCTCTGAATTGACACATCCTTTCTTTCCTGTTCTGCAAACATCTGAAAGAACCTCAGGTGTTAACAAAAGAAATCCTTCATGCTTAGTCCAGGAATAAAAATTTCCAAATGAAGCATTCAAGCAAGCTAAATGGAGGTTTAGCTTTAGTTTGAGCTAAGCTATTACATTTCAGCAAAGAGGTGAGATTAAAGGTTGTGGATCATTCATTACCTACTGTAATTGTAGATCTACTGTTTAAAAAAAAGCTGAAATTTTATTTTGCAAGCATTAGTAGATGCAGCTGCTGTTCAGTGTTACCCAAGAATCCTAATGGGATTTTCATCAATTTGGATTAGCAGCTTTGTGAAATAGGTGGTGAGAGGACTGGGATCTCTTCTTCCAGAAAAAAAGAATTGTTAAATTGGTTAAAATCCAGGTGTTTGTGGTGTGTGACTGGAATACATTGAATGATAAATTTACCTCTCTTCTGATAGTTATCTGGAAAACATGGTTACTAAATTCTTACAATTTTTTTTACTTAAATTGGCTGCCTGTTTGTTTTCAGATGCTTAACTGATTTGCAGCTCAGTTCTCATAAGATGCTTCTCTGGGTCTTGTGAGTGTGGTGCTTCATCAGAAAATGTGTAAAACTGTATTTAATTTATTCAAGTTAATGTAATGTAATTGCTATTAACTTGATCTGTATTCCATTCAACTTTATATTTGATGATAATGCTTGGTCTTTCAGTTGTATTGATCTTTAATTTCAAGAATACCACATACAGAAAAATTCAGAGAATTTTTTTAGTTACTGAAATTTATGCTTATTTTAAATGTTAATAAATAACAATCATTATCTGCTCTTTGGGTTGCTAATGAGTATTGATGGTTCTTTTGAAAACTGAAAGTCAAAGATAGAGACAGGAATGCTTGTCTTGGGAAGTAGATGAAGTGCTGGAATATTGAAGAGAATTTACAGCTATACGAGATAAAAGATATTAAACAGCCAAGAGAGTGTTGTAAAGTTGGGTCTTCATTCTCATTACAGTGTAGCTGGAAGAATCTTTTGAACAAAGAATTGAAATTAAGTATGTTCACGTGGTCCAGTTGAACTCCTAAACTGATCTCCTGTGTGGTGGGTTTTTTGTTTTGTTTTCCCCCCATCTCTTCTGTTTTTTACTTCACATTATGATTTTGTTCTTGGTCTAACATCAGTTTACAGTCTTACCTTGCTTTCCAGTAAAAAGTTGGTTATCTGAAGAAGCTACTCAGTTACTAGTTTATTTCTGAGAAGAATAGTTGGAGGAGGCTATAGTGATGACTTGCATCATTTTTATTGTCATACTGGTTAAATGACAGGACAATGAAATATGAGCTTTACATTAAAAAAACCTGATGTTTTCCCACACAAGCTGTGTTTTGAACACTGCAACTTAACTTTCTTGCATGTTTTATTTAGTTTCCTCTGTGCCAAATCTACCTTAATGGTGTTCGAGACTTTTTAGGTGGACTGAAAAAGTTTGTTAAACACAGCTTTTCTGCAGCATTACACCATGAGGGAGTTTTTCCACTTCCTGTCTGTCTTTGTATCTGAAAGTAAGGTGGCAGCTGAGGAACTTAAATCTCATTCAGTGAACCTGCCTGCTTTGTCTGCAACAGAAATTTCACGTGGAAGAACAAACACCATGACTTTCTGCCTTGTGATGTTTTTCTCCCATTCCTTGCAGTTCAATTAATCATAACTATGGTATGTAAAAGAGCTATGAGCTTTTGGTGTATTTGGTTGAAACAAATGGGAGGCATAACAGGACATCTTTCAAAACAATTGGAAACAGATGAACTGTGTGGTATTTTCAGCTACAAGGGAGCAAATACACCAACAAAGCCTAAGGTAAAAGGAAATGGAGGAAATGCTGTCCAGATGTGTAGTTTTGCTATACATTTTTGTAAAGGTTCAGTATGTAGCTAAGTTTCTCTTAGGGGCTTTGGGTATATTTGGTCTTTGTTGGGATCTTTTCATAATTGAAGGAGTTTCTGACCTTAAATCTACAGTTCTAATGATTATGAAGTATAAAAATCTGGGTGATTTTTTTTTTCATTGGGGAGAAGTTAATTTTTTTTTTTTTTTTAAGTTGGAGAGTTCCCTACTTGTCCATCTTCAAATCCCTCAGAAAGACCTACTAGCAGTGCAGGAAAAAGTTTGTGTAATGCAGACAGGTGAACAATTATCTGTGAGTTCATGAGCTCAGGGGCAATCTCCCAGCTCACTAAGGGATGTGCAAAGAGAAGCTGAAACTGAGGTGCTGCTGCCTGCATGACCCTAGAAGATAACACAGCTCACTTTGCAAGATAAGCCTGTGAAAGGAGACTTGAAACAGGTTAAGGCCATGTCAGAGCTCTGGTCAAATAACTTGGTGTTTTTTACAATTTTTTTCTCAAAAGTTAAGGTACCACTGAGGCACAGACACTAGAGACCCCAAGTGAGACCATCCCTGCTGCAGAGTATTTACTTTCCCTGAGCAATGGGAGAAAAAAAACCCCACCCTCCAACTACAGACTGGTAATTAATGATTTGATGAAGCGCTGGGATAATGGTGTGCCCAGAACAGAACAGCTGTATACTGTACTGTGCCTTTAAGTCATTCAATATGATAAGATTTATTTAAATAAGAGAGCTAATTTTTCTTCTCTCTCAGTATTCTGGCATCAAAATACTGCTGGAGAAAGAGGAATTGATATTCATTTGGCAGTCAAAAGATAATCTTGAATGTGATGTTTAATTTTTTTTTTATTTCTGCAAACATTGGTGTGCACAAATTTCTCCACTTTGTATTTTTTGAGAAACAGATCCTCAACTAGAATGCACAAATGTAATACAGTAATTCTTACACTTACACTTAGTCAACCACCAGCAGGCATAAACTCATCTATATTTAACTGATAATGTAATAATCCTATTATAATTAATCACATTTTCTACAGGAGAGTTGAAGGACATGCAAAGGGTGAGACACTTTAGATTTCACAAATGGATGTCACTCAAACACTTCTAAATAAGACTGAGGAAATGGGGATAGTTGAAAGAAGAATGTGCTGACAGCAAATATTTTTATTTGTGTGTGTAGTGGGGAAAGGGTTAAATAGAAGTAGTGGTGGGATACATGGAAGTCTTAGGGAAAGGACCATGAAGATGGAGTCTCTGTTAGGGACTGAAAAGGGTTTAATGAGAAGGTACAGGTTGAGCCAATTGTAGAGAATGTGCAGAATTGGCTGCAAAGGGGTCTTGGAATAAAATCATTGATAATTATTAAGGGTTTTTGAGTCTAGAGTTTGATCTGGGAGAAACAATTGTAGTACAAGTGTTCCATCACTCTAGTAGGAGGGAAGAGGTGGAAGTACCAGAGCATGCTCCCAGCATGGCTGCAGTTCTCTGCTGGTTGCAGCTTTGCTCACAAAGGTAAGAGCCTGACCTTGAATCACTTCTGCCTGAGGTAGGAAGTCAAGAGGAAAACATCCAGGCTGGTAAGTAATTTACCCTCTAATCTGCTAGCAAAAGTTAAAGAAGGATGAGCTCTGTGCAGCCTTTCAAAGAGAAGAACTGCTGAGTCTTAAGGGAGGCTAAACCTCTGAGTATGAAATTTTTCAGGAGAGGTTTAAGATTAAGTTTTCGCCTTCCCCTGTCATCTAGCTCACATCAGGAATAATAGAAGGCTCATTGTTGGCTGTTTTGAATCTGGTTTTGTAGGTCTCTTTACCATCTGTATAGAATGCTCTGATATTGCAGAGTTTTGAGGCCATGTTCTTTTTAATCACAAAGCTTCACAGACTTATGATGAGCCCAAAGTCCTTGGCCAGTAGTGTCACAAAGACTAATATCCAGTACAGATCAAATTAAAATCTTCCTGTAATGTTAACACAAAAAACCATGCCTGTATCAGTTTTCTACCCCAGTAGCTAAAGAAATGCACCCAGATATTGGATGAAAAAATGATGCATTAAATTGCACAGTGTACTTTTTTCTTATTATTCGTTCTAAATCAAATTTCTTTCAACAGTTTTTATTTAGTGTTCATAACATTGTGCTCAAAAAAGGGTATAAAATAGGTGCATGAAATATGTAAATAAAACTGAAATTATTTTTTATTTTGTTTTTGTTTGTTTGGGTTTTTGTTGGATGTTTTGTTGTTTTTGTTGTTGTTTTGTTTTTTCTGTTTTGTTTTTCTTTTGTTTGCCTGAGCTGGGATCCAGAAGGTGTGAAAAGACACTTCAGTCCTAGGTTTTAACAAGGTCAAGGAGTTTGTTGCAAAAATATTTTAAAAACTTTACCTCAGCCCTTTTTGCTGGTTTTTTTACAATTAATAAGAATGGATATGAGAGTTGGACCAAAAATCTGGCTAATCTGATACTCTGACGACAACCAATCATGAGAACAAGAGGAGCAGTGTGAGAGCAAGGAAAGAATCTGCCTCCAGCGTGCTCACCTAACCTCCTGTTGGCTGACTTTCTGAATCAAGACCCTTCCTGGATTTTTAGTTCATTAAATTATTTTAGTTGCTTTATGGTTTGTAGATTACATAAATAGTTGCTCAACACGACTTGAAGAGAAAACCTTTAAATGAAGTAAAATTCTGTAGGAAAATGTAATTTTTTAAAAAAATTGTTATGTTATCTGCAGTAGCAATGTGATTCACTTGAGAGCCAAGAACAAAAAAGTCCACTGACAACTCTCTCAAAAGGACAAAGTTAAGCATGATTTTTCTCTAAAAAAAACTTCAACCAAATATGAAAGATTATCAGGATGGTAAATGGCATGTTATTCTACAGGCAAAATGACATTTACACTGCAAAATGAAATCTAGGCTGCACTTGATAGAAATGTGGTTGGAAAGTTTCTGTCACTAGGTGTGTCTAGAAGGGTTATCCACAGACTTTTCACACCCTGTTTTCCCTTGGAAAAATACTTCACAGTTCCAGCAATGTTACCTTTGGAGCATTTGGTCAAAGTTTCCATCTTTATATGCATTTGGTATTACAGAAGAACCATTCTATAGCAACCAACAGGAGAACTAAATATAGGAGTTAGACGGGGGCAGGTGCTGCACTCCCACTGAATCAAGTGCTTCTGTCCCTGTACAAAGACAAAATGTACTTGATGGAAGGTTAGTTACTGGTTTGGGTTTCTTCTTCCCTATGGATTCCTTACATCATGCTCAAGTTGGGGCCTAGGCGTATTGGCATAGGAAAACCTACTCCCAGGTGAAAGCTGGGTCCTTTATCAAGTAATTGCTTGAGAAAATACTTTCTGAAATAAGGTTAAAGTGCTTAGGAATCCAGGTTTTCCTTCCAGGAACTTCTGTTCCCAGAGCAGGGGTGAGATGCTGCTGGGTATTACCTCTCATATTCTACAGATTTTACCCTGAGTATTCATGTTTCTCTTTTCTTCAGCTCAGGGTAGAGCCCTTTTGTAAGAGATTGAATTTCAAGTGTGTTGTTATTTACACAGATTATTTTACTGCCACTATAAAGAGTTTATTATTTGTGAAAGAATAACAGCTAGGATGGAAAGAGTCCTTTTTATACATTGTGGTCATTGATTGTTACCTGTGCAAGTGCTCATCTAGTTATCAGCTTTGTCAGGCACCTCTGCTGCCTGTGTGCCAGCCTCTGCAGCATAGTTCTGGCCCAGAGCTTTGCTACTTAACCAGCTCAGCAGCACTCCTGGACTGCTGCAGGTTTCTGACTCACAGCTGGATCACATCTGGGAAGTTCAAAGCAGGATCAGTTCACATCCACTGGGTAAGCAAACAAAAAGATGCATCTGACATAATCAATGTGTCTGCAATGGGGTTGAAAGGAGAAGATTTGCCTCAAATTCATGGATTAACAGCATTATAGGAAAGGAGGGGATAGGATTTTTGGTGCCTCAGGTGTTCTGTAGAACACTAAACATCCCCTAACCTTCATGCCATGGTTTCATGTCAATAATGTGGATTCTCCTTTATCTAGAAGGGGTGAGGAAATAAATTAATTGAGCATGCAAATACTGTTAAGTTTAACAAGCTTCTTTTGTTTCAGGCTTTCTGACACTTAGTTAATCCCAAGTCAGGGTAATTATTCCAGCTCTGTAGGCAGAGTCTGGAAAAAATGCAAGAGAAGGTTTGGGAGGCTGTGTTCTCTCCCCTGTCTGAAAAAGCACAGAGAATAGGGTTGATCTCTGCTCCCATTAACTAATTGTATTCGTCTCCTACCCTCTTGCTTTCCAGCATCAAATACATTGAAGTGACAGGTTTAAATGTGCCGATTTTTTTCCCCTCTGTAATATCAGCAATTCTTGTATGAAAATTGCTCCTTCCAAGCCTTCAGTCTGGAAAGTACTACAAGTAATGCCAGTAAACCAGAAAGATTGTAGCAGCTGGGCCCAGCTTAAAGAAAGAAAGATCCAACTTCTTGCAAACATGAGAGTAAAAAGATTTAATCTGGAGGGAATGTAATACATACATCACTCTTATAACTGTGCCTTTGAGAACAAAAAATTCCATACAAGGAGCCATTATTTAATGTTTTTTTGGACATTCTGCAAAGCTTTTTTCCCTGATACTGGTATGCAGTATCTGCCTCTAAGAAGCTGATTAAGTAATGTATACTTGCAATCTAGATGAATAAAACCAGCCTGACATTCAATGGATATGGACATTTATAGCAAAGAACCATCATTGTAAGCTCAAGGCATTTGAGAGGTTTGAAATGTGGAGCTGTCTTAATATTATTTGGGCAAATTTCACTTTGAATATTTCAAAAACCCTTTCAGATTTTCTTTTGTCAGATTAGGATTGGATATCTCCGAGTTAAATCTGGCATGTTATAAGAATTATCTGTATTTAGATGGGTAGAATTTAAGGTGTGAGCCTAGTTTAGCAAAATGAGAGCAAAGCCATTTCAAGCTACGAGGTTGTTAGTAATAAAGTGTTTGTATGTCTTTACAAAAAATAAAATAAACTTCCCTCCTGTAGGTAAATTAGCCTACCATCTCAGTAAAAATGAGCTGGGAAAAAGTAAAAAAGAAAAGAACAGTTGAAATGTAGATGATGTTTTTATACTGGCAAGAATATGGGAAGACTGGAAATGTGATGGGTTTCGGCACGTTTCCTGGAGGAAGGGGATTGAGGTAGATGACAGTGGGTGTAATCTTCAGGCAGAGTTAGGCTGAAGGTGTCAGTGGTACCCTGGCAGTTCAAGGAGAAGTTGTCTCTCAGCAGTTTAGATGCATCCTGTGTGAGAAGTGGACGTGGACGGTGTGGGACACCCAGCGTTCTCAGCTTTCACCGCCAGATGAGTGAGGTGACTATTTCGGTGTGTACATCTGTGCTGGGCTCAGACAGGGCTCCACAAATGCACCCACAACTCTGATGTGGAGAGCCAATAGGGAAGGGTTATGGCTGGTCCTGGGCGTGACAGAAGCTGCTTAATTTAGCACCATGAGAACATCCCTGTGTGCGAGGGATAAATATAGCTGCCGGTCTGAGAGGCATCGGGTTCGGAGCACAAAGAAGACGAAGGCAATAGAGACAAATTCTGTGGCTAGTGTGGAAATATTCTCTGCTGTCATTCCACTGACCTCAGGCACCAAGTCTGCTTTCAGGGGACACTGAGGGACTGTCACTCAGCCGTGTGTGCTTCTGCCAGGAAGCCCCGGAGAGGGGAGCGCTGCTGGGGGATGTCCCTGCTCAGCTGCCTGCCCCCACACACTCTGTGCCTGGGAGGTGCTTCCGCTGACTGCAAAGTGCAGCACTGAGGGGTTTTGCTTTTCTCTTACATTGGCACCTCTGTGTTTTGACCGAGCACTGCAGATTTCTATTATCCTCCCTTTTTGTACATTACTGACAATAAGTTATATCCTCCAGAGTTCTTTATTTGTGGGAGGGCAGATTCTGGGGTCTGCTTTTGCTTCTTTTGAGTGACCTGTTGACTTCTGTGGCTTGGAGTTAGGTCTCTGATGGAGTATTTGTTGCTAAACTTCCTACCAAGATGCTGAGAGGCAGACAAATCTTTGTCAGCTGTGTGACAAGACACCCTGATATTGCTGCTTTGCTGCTCACCTGTGCCAGGTAATGACCATTATCTGTCCCTGGGGCCTGGCAAAGTGCGATCTAGAATGCTTGCCAGAGGCAGTACAGCTCTCCAGCTTAGTTAATGTGTTGTGGATTATTTTCTGTTTTAGCAGAAACATGTTCTCTCTCTGGGACTGTTCCCATAGCTCTGAAGTATTTGTTACAGTTGTTTTGTTAAAGATACAGTTGTTTCATGCAAAGTGGTCTGGCTTTGTTAGAATCAAAATCCACACCTATGCAGTTAAATCACACACATCAACCGAAAGCTGATTACAAAGATGATAAACCATCTTTAACGTTCTTTCATGATGCTACATGTAGCTGCAATGCAAACATGAAGGGGTGCTACTTATTCCAGCCTTGATAAGCAAGCATTGAATTGCACTTTGAGAAATTTGCTTTTGGATGAAGGTTTTTTTGACTCTTTAAAGCTGGCACGCTGTGTGATGTTGTGAAAATACCACATGTTCACTGACTGGGGAAGGAAAAAATAGTTTTTAAGAGAGATTTACAAATATAATGAAACTTCTAAAACATGACAGCAGAGGGAGCCATTGAGATTTGGTTTATTTGGTTCTGTTTAAAAGGGGGAAAAAAGGGGCTTCAAGCTCTAGAGCACTATTCTCCTTCACATTTAATTGAATTAAAATGGGGAGGGGGGCGGGGGTGTTTAAATGCATGCTAGGTCAATCCATTTTACTCTAGTGCCACTTGTGGCATTGAGATACTTCCAGATATTTGATTATATTAACGTTCTGGGCACCTTCCTAAGGAAATTCTGGGAACACAACTGTGCAGCAAGCAATAACCTCAGTGTGTCAAATGCATGAAGCCCCCACTGGAATGTGCAGTGTTATTTATTAAAATCTGTACTATAAATCCGTGTTATTTTTAATCTGTATTACTGGCCTCATTTTTTACATCTACTGATATTTTTTCTACTGTTTTGTGTTTACTTCAGTCTGTATACTCCCATATGTTTGCACTGTGCCTGAAGCTGTGTGGGCTTTGCAAGAATGTTAACAGAAGTTCCCGAAGGCAAGCTATGTGTGCACAAAATGTTTTTCTGTATTTTCAGAAATCTTGTTAACTGATAGGCTGTGGCAATTGGCTAAGAAGAAAAATGAATTTAAATTCTTATTATTGACTCTCCCCATTACCTGCTGGAAGCCACAACAAAGAAATGAGAGCTCACAGTGCTAGATGGTGTCTGCACAAACACCGCAGCACGTGGTCCCTGAATCAAAGGGTGCAGCACAAACTGTGGTGTGGGAGGAGAAAGTGGAGGGGGGAAGATGAAGTGAGCTGCCTATAGCAGATTGATGCCAGTTTAGGTTTTACTCCAGGCATCATAGCTGCTTTAAGCCAGAGCTAGGTGATAGTGCTTGTTTTAGCACCTGTATTTGCCATCCCTGCTGCATTTAGTTTGCACCAGGACTCTGCCATCATGCAATACTTTTTTCAACATTGTTACCTAATGTTGAATAGCAGCAGCAGGAATTTCACATTACCCTTCATGATGATTCCCATGTAGTTGCATCCTGAATGCACATCAGCCTCTATAAACAGCTATTTTTCTTCAGTTCACAGGTGTGGTGGGGTTTTTGTGTTTTGGAGGTTTCTGTTTGTTTGTTTTGAGGTTTTCTTGGTTATCGTTTTGTTTGTTGTTGTTGTTTTTCTTTTTACTTGTGAAAACATCTAAGATGCAATGCTGATTCAATGTTTGAACCCTCCTCATGTACTTGAGGAGAGATTTTAATTTCATTCTTAGCTTAGTATCTCGCCTTCACCATTGTTCTGGTGTACTTTCTAAAGCCACTGAATGCTCGCTGACAAACACAGATATTGGAATGGACCTTGGACCTCAACACACTTCTTTTTTTAAGCATTTGCCTATGTGGGCAGGGAGCAAGCAGATTTGTCCTCTTATCAAAGGATGCTGAAGGCTTTCAGTTTTGGATGTTAAGAGTGGAAACTGCTATGTCCTTTAAATGATGGTTCATAGCCATTTTTTCAGTGCACAAAATTCTGCATAGACCTGTAAGAGTTCAGTGCAGCTTACTTCTTTAATAACAATAGATTTAACTGGAGATTGTTAGGCATCTGTGGAAAGAGATTTAGCTGAAGACAAAAATGCACTTGGAACCAAAGGCTGTGTTCTCAATTTAGCAAACCTAGACTCTCACACAACTAACAAAAATGAGAGTCCAGAGACTAAATCCAAGTGGAAGTGAGAGTTCATGGACATGCTAGATGCCCTAACTGCAGCCAGGCAGCTTTATATTGTTTTCATGCTAGCACTGCTGCTTCTCTACTACCTGCAGAACTAAACCCACCATGAGCAGGGACAGATTTGCCAACCCCATCAGTTCTGTGTAGTGGCCACCTCCCTGCTTATCAGTGCTGACACTAGTCCCAAAACATAGAAAATCAGATGGTTAGCTAAGCTTCCAGAGGTTTTATACATAATGTGAGCTCTTTGAAGTGCATTGTGTATTCACATCTGCTGCTTGCAACTTCCAGGTCCATGGGAAGCCTTTGTGGGGTAGGTGAGATGAGGCATGAGCTGCTGCACAGAGGTGCTGCGAAAACAGGAGTTTTGGAGTCTTAATCCTTCTCTGCTTTCTGGTCTCTGGCCTTAGAGAGTCCCTACACCTGGGCTGCTCTTAGAGTGACCTGTGCCTCTGTGGTGCTGTGATGTGTTGCATCTGCATCTGGTCCTGCTCATACCAGTTTGTGAGGTGCATTCAACTTCTTATCTCTTCCCTTAAGAGGTTAAATTCTTTGATAGCTGCTAATTGAGCTAAAGATCCACGAGAAGGGAAGAAATTCATACTTGCCAACAGGATTCCAATCACCTGAGATGTGTGTTGTTTGGTATGATATGGCAATGTTTCTGTACTCACAAAAAATGACTGCTTTCTTTAGACAGAAATAATAGAAATTCTTCTTATTTTGATGGGTGTATTAGTCCTTGGTCTAAACAACAAAATGATGCTTCCAGAAAGAAATCTTATACATAGTTAAAGCTCTGTAAAGAAAACACAAACAATTAAAAGCAAGATTCTCAGCATTTATAGAATCTTAGGTTACTGTAAGTATGGCACTGACTTAAAAATAAAAGCATAGACTTAGATTTTACCTGGACTTGGGTATTTCCTCAGAAATTGAAACATCAAAGCATGAACTTGTTCTTGCTTTTGAATTTTCAAAAAAATTTAATTAACAACCAATAGCTTGTGATTTAGGCTCATCAAAATTTAGAGTAAAGCAGAATGAGTATTCTCTTAATTTTTTAAATTTAATAACTGCTACAGCTGTAACTTGATGGGATTTTGCACTGGACAGCAAAGAAGGAGGAACAGTAAGCTCTTGTCCTTTTAAAGACTGATCCTTCTGAAATCTAATAGCAACAATTTATCTGCCTTAGCAGATTTTCCACTGCTGTTCATTCAAATGGATGTGCAAATGTCTGGGGACATTAGATTTTAGGCTTAAAAAATAATTTTTTTTAACTGCACCCTAAGACACTGTTTGAATCAAAATAAAAATTTACTTTATGTATAGTAATTACATTTCAAATTCTATTAAACCAGCTAATTCTTCAATTGAGATTATCAATGTTTTACTTAAATGCATAATGCCTGAATTCAAGCATCATTTTAGAAGTGTATTTTATTTTTTCAGAAGGCCACTGAGACCTTTTATGAGTCATTACAGATATTCCTAATCTCCTTAAAGTTTTTATTTTGAAATTTTTCTGATGTTAATAAAATGAGGTTTGCAAAAGAAAAACTTTTTTTCCTTTTAATCTTATATTGTACGTTTATGGCATCAGAGAGTGTTTTAAACTAAAACAACCTTCATACAATCCTTATGGTTTGTTTTTCACTCTTGCTCCCATTCACTCATTCAAATTATCCATTTATTTCATTTATTTCTGGAAGGTGGGCCATGTTTGTGTCTTCCAAGAAAAATTATGGCCATCATTCTTTGTTTATGGATCCTTACAGTTGATTTGAAACAGCTCCTGAGTTTAAAATGCAGGTATCTATTAATCTGGTGTTATAGGAACTTAAAATTAATTTAAGCATGTAAGTTAAAAAGAAGAAAAAAATTAGGAGGAAAGAAGGCCAAGGACGTTGGATTGCTGTTTTTAAAAACATTTGGGTTAATACAAGAGTTTCCAGTATGTAGTATATTAACCTCTCTTTCACTTCAGTTTTGTTTCTATCATTCTTTCTTTTCTGCAATCCCATAATGACATTCTTAATTCCAAGACACAGTATCAAATGAAAGCAGGGGCGCCCTGCATGTCTGTCCACTGTAATTACTTAAAGATTGCTTTTGTTTTAGCGATGGGTTGACCTTCTGAAGTTCCAGCTGTCATGCAGTAATACACATGACAAGGAGGTATTATATGCTATAGCATCCTTCAGCTTACCATGTGCACTTGTCCCTCCTGATTGCCATTCACATGTCTGGAGAGTTCTCAGTTACGGGTGCTGAAATGTTGAAGTAGATGCAGAAACTCTGTCACTTCTTGCAAATGTAATGTCTGACCTTCATAGCTGTACTCTGCCATTGGGGACCAGAGATAAACAACTCATCCTCTTGGCACTTTCGTTCCTGTGGGCAGATGTGCACTCATGAGATCATCAGGTTGTAGTCACTCTATGAACTGTGACAACTTAACTGCTCATTGGGAAGGCTTTAAAAAGAAACAACAAACCAAACAAACAGCTGAGCGAACCAGCTTGCGGCTGTGCTTGTGACAATATTGCTTGGTGTCACACACAGAAGTACCAGCCCACTCCACAGAATGGTCCCTCATGGAAGCACACAC
The DNA here is from genome assembly GCF_035770615.1 of Melospiza melodia melodia. Lineage (NCBI taxonomy): Eukaryota > Metazoa > Chordata > Aves > Passeriformes > Passerellidae > Melospiza > Melospiza melodia. The sequence continues at coordinate 137,859,338 of NC_086194.1, forward strand.
CTCTCTGTGTGTGAACAGTGGTCACTTGTGGTGGATATTGAGCTGTGGCTGGCTGTTAGGTGTTTGAAATAGATCTTCAGGCCTGAAACAGAATGTTCCTCTGGTGACTGGAGACCTGTGCTGCTCCTCAGGAAGGCTGAGAGCTCCCCTGCACCAGTGATATCAAAGGTTACTATGCCTGCAACTACATTTCTCAGGGGTTATTACTCAGGCCATGTAATTTTTATATCCTACAACTTTAGTGCTATTAAGAGAGACTGATTGATTGTTACTTCAGGGGCAGTTGAATGAAGTTTGGATCTGTTCACTCTCCCAGAGTGCTGTTAGTTCATTATAGAAATATTTGCTTGTAACCAAGTTTGTATTAATTTGATTCATTCTGGTTTCAAAAAATTTTTTTTTTTTTCAACTGGATAATTTATAGATATAAAACAAAGTATAAGAATGAAGTTCTCAGTCAAATGGCATTCAGTTGGCCAAGCACAATATGATACTATCTACCTTCAGAGATCTGTTTTCTTCCTCTGATTAACAACAAACAAGAGATCTAAACTAGTAACTCCTGAGGAGTTTATAATGCATTTCATATTAATTATTGCTGTTATACTTGTTGTGAGAGATATCTCATATTATTTGCTTGAAAAAGGATATGGTTAATATGCAATTAGGATGGCTTCTTCCTGAATAGTTGATGTAGGGACCTTTTACTGGTATAGTAAACCAATAATTTCCAAAAAGTGGGATAGAAGATCTCCTCTAGTAAATTGTATCATGTTAGATATCAGGTTATAGGGTTCAAAGGACAGAGTAGGAGTTGACATGTCATGAGATGCTGTTTTTACATTAGATTTGAGATTATTACTTCAGTGATTTAGGCCTTAGATAAGCTCCTTTCTAGAATGGCAGCACCTCACAGTTTGGGGAGTGAGCTGATCCTTCTGAATGAAAGATGTTAGAAATAAATAATCAACCAATAATCCACACTTGTTCTGATGCTGATAAAGGGTTAAAGAATAATATATTTAATCTAGATAAGCCTTTTTAGTGTTTATTACACTTTTGAGTCTTGTTTTTCTATTAGGTATAGAGCTTGGGAGCCTGTGTGGGCAGCAAGTGAGACGGTGCTCTCCATTACACCCAAAAAAGTCCCTCAAAGTTTTAAGAAGAAAAAGAAACTGCACAAAAGAGGAGGAAAAAATATAATGTAACATTTTCAAGTTTATATATTTTGAGTATGGAAGATAATTTCTGAGTTCCAAGGCATGTTATTTATCACATTCAAATTGGAACTCAGGGGAACTTCAAAAGATACACTGCTTAAAATATTATTCAACAGAAAGTGTAATAAAAAAATTGAAAGATTAAAAGTTAGTCACAAATAATCAGAAAAACAAGGCTTTCCCCCAAAGCATATCTTTAAATATTAACTAGACTCACTTTTGATCTTCATGCTTAATTCAAATTCAGGATAGATTCCAGACCCAAACTGAAAGAAAGTGCTGATATTTTTCTCCCCTCATTTGCAAGATCTCTGCTCAATGCCATATTGCTTGTTTACTTCTCTATGATGTTTCATTTATCTAGTTATGTTCTATAACACACATGCTTTAATATTTTATAATGGAAGCTGGGCTCCTGGGTAAAGAGAAGGCTTCATCTCTTGAGATTGCCTAGATCATAGGCCAAAAAAAAGAAAGCCATGCTTTCCTCTGACTTGAATGTGAATTAATACCTCAGATTTCATTTTGGCATCAACTACCCACTCTACATGCTATATGCTCTGTTTCCCTTGCTCACTCTCTGACTGTAGATCGTCAGTGTTCATTTCAGCTCTTAGATTTTCTACTTCCCTCTTCATTTTAACTTCTCTAAAATCACTGGAAATCCTACCTGCTGTCATTTTATTTTCTAGTTCTGTTCTAGTTTCCATTTCCTGCTTCTTTCCTTTGTACTCCCTGCAAGCAGCTCCCATGATCTCCTGATAATTTCTTTCTAGTTCCTAGCAGGGATAATACTGACTTTGACTACATACCCTTTGGAAATCCAGAGTAGTTTCAGCTTTTATTCCTCTGTCCCTTCTTTTATATATATATATTTTTAAATTTTTTCAGAGACTGGTGTTATTTCTATACTTGTTAACTTACTCTCTGTTGTCAAACTGCTTTCTCCTCCCCAGTCACCCACCTGTGGGATATCTCTTCAAGAATGTCCAACCATTAATTGAAGTCCCTAAAGGGTCTATATTTAAAATCTTTGCCTTTTTATAAATACAAATTTTTTCTTTTATTCATTCACATATCTATATAAAGATATGAGTAATATATTAAAAGAAGACAAACTATCCTTTCTGTTATATATCAACTGTTCCACAATCCATTTTTATCTTCAAGGGAGCTCTGCTTTCTTACTTCCTTCAGATCTATAAAGGGCACTATATTTTTGGGTACTGTCTTTGCCTCTCCTGCATGCTACAGCCAGTTGTTGCAATTTTTCCCTCTTATTTCCAATCCAATTGCACACATAACTTTTTCTAATTTGTTATGTTGTGTGTTATAACATCTATTTTGGCATGGGAATTGCTGCCTTACTTTATTTGAATGTGCAGGACAGTTTCCAACTTTGTCAAGATTTTTTTCTTCCCCTAGGCCATTGCTAAGACTTTATCACTTCTTTAGCATATTGCACACAAACTCCATTTCACAGCTCCTTCCCAGCCTACCCATCACTTCTTCCACTGTGACTGTACCAACTTCTTCCTCTGAAGTAACCTAAGGTGCTGATCTCTTTCTATTTTATAATTTAATTTTCTTAAAAAGACCATCACTCTCTTTTCATAGTGCCATCTTATCTCTGTACCCTCCTTCAAAATCTTTATTTTTCTGCCTTTTTACGTTTAGGTGATGTGACCAGAAATGCTGATGCTGACCAGAGGCAGGCAGCTCAAGTCTTAGTCCTACCCCCACCACAAGGTGAGGTTCAGCTGGCTGCTGCCTGCTTTGAAGGAGTCATCCGTGCCTGCTGCCCATGGCAAGGAATGAGGGCAACTTGCTGCATTCTGTAATGTGAATCACATAGGCAGCTCAGAGAAACTTCTTGCTATTGCTGCCAGGATGATTCCCTGGGCAACTGATGGATGAGATCCTCCATTTGTGATTTCTTCTTCTGTTATCTTGGAAACTTTGCAGGTTCCTATATTGTCCTACTGCTAAAAGGAGCCCGCTCCATAACCTAGATCTTGTTGTAGCATAAATAATATAGATGTGTCAATTTACAAATTAAAGCTTATAGAGTTATAGTTTACAGATTAATGATTACAGAACAAAGATTTGTTTGGTTTTTTTGCTTGTTTCCTTAGGCGCAATCTTGTTCTATTGAAAAATTCTGAAGACTCATTAAATCACAAAATCTACATTCTTTCCTAAAAGAGCATTGGCAGTAAATAGTAAATACTTTGTTCTATCTACAAAGTTTAATTTTTAATCCAAAAATTTAAAAAATTTTAACCGGTTCTAGACCTGTGAAAGATGCTCTGCTTTTGGGGCTGATGCCCGAGTTTTCAGAACTGAATGTTTTTCCTTCTCATCAGTTAATCCCAAATAAATGCACAGGAAAACTCACTGCTGGTGTTCCAATCTCTATTGATCAGCTGACCCACCGTTTGGCCAGGGAAAATGAAAAAGCATTCACACTGTCAATTTTTTTGTGCAAACAGCGTAGAACTTTGGCCCTCAAAGAGGTGAAACGAAGGTTTGTTGAGGTGTCTGTGCATGGATTGCTGGGCCTGTCACCAAAGGCTCCTCTGGATTTCATGGAAAACCTAAACTGACTAGTGAGAGGAAGAAAATATTGTGGAGTATTGACTTAGCACTACACTTTTATTTTTGTTTCTTCTTTTGATTGCATAGATTAATTGTCAAAAAAAAAAAAAAAAGGAAAGCATTATCCAGCAGGTCAGTACTTTGTAAATGTCACTCGCAGGTTCCCACCAGAGTCAATGGAAGCTTTTGCATTGTCTTTAATGAAGGAACATTTAGGACTTGATTTTTCTTGTGGCAAGGCAAATCCTTCCTAAAAGGGAGCAGTAACATCAATCAGTGCTGCTGATGCTGCTGATGGAAGTGCTGTGCTTTCCAAGCTTGTGGTGTCTCCAGGGGAACACAGGTGCCTTGCTGCAGCTCTGGATCTTGCACATGCCTTGCTTCCAGCCTTAACACTTCACGGTTAAAAGTACTGCTGATGTTTTACTTATATTTTTCAGAATGAAATGCGTGCCTTGCTGTTTGCCGGCAGGTGGCAGTGGTGTAGGAGTGTTAGGCATGACCAGCAAAAAACCCAAGGGCTTTGCTACGGCTGTTTCCAGGCTGCTGTGCACTCAGTTTCTTCCAGCTGCGAGGGGATTATGAGCATATTTCTCCTTGGTCTGCATAAGTTGATTCATCTCATCAGCACTTTCTGATCAATTGATACATTTTTGAAAGCGTGTTTCTGGCAATTGCTTTCTAGTGTGTGAAATGATACCATCTTGGGTATTGATGAAAATGGATGCTAATGAAATAAACAGAAGCACTTTTTACATGGCCCTTCCCCAGTGACACAGGAGCATTGGGCATTCGAGCGTTTTTTCCTCTCACAAACGGCCAGGTCAACATTTTCTGATTTGTATATTTGTCTTTAAAAAAAATCTGTTTGCATCACAGTGCAGGATTTGAAATCGACTTGTTCTGGTAACTTTTGATTTCTAAGGAAGTGTCGCTCTGCATTTATCAGCAGTGGCTTGATTGGAGGGGGACAGAACGAGCTATTAACCCCTTGTTTGCAAGAGTGGGTGTGGGTCTTGCTTCCACCTGCAATTCTGACTCCAGAGCCTCCTCCTGCTTCGGTCGGGGCAGGAGGGGTGTGTGTTGGCACAGTGTCCTCTGCTGATGAGTCATGCCCTCCAATGCATAGAGGCAGAGGTAAGTAAGTGTTTTGGTCTCACACTGAAACCCCCTGCTCTCTAAATCTGCACTCTACAAGTTAACTGATGTTTGTATGTCAATTAAAAACGATTAAAATGCACTCAATGCAAGGCCAGCATTGTTTTCATTTTGCAAGCGCCAGGCATCCCAATACCTTTTTGTGTGCTCGAGCCTTTTCAGGATTCAGAATATTGACTGTTTTTCTGCTTATGTCCCTGATAGTGGGTGAGATGCAAGACTGACAGAATAGGGTGCCTCACAAATTTGGCTGCTGCCTCTGCTCTTCTTTTTACTGAAGAGCTGGAGTCTGATATCATGGTGACTCTCTTTTATGTAACATTTCATAAGTGAACCAGGCATTTCTCAAAAGCTCCTGAAGTCAGCAGCTGAACTTCACTATACCTGGTCAGGAGCTGGCTTCCCAGTGGATGGAGGAAAGAGGCAGGTTGTTGGCTCCAGTCATGACCAGGGTCATAAGCACATCAAAACAACTCCCAGAGGCTCTTGTGGTATTGTTGTGTAAAGAAGTTTGGAACTATTGGTCTCTAGACTTTTGGTGTAGGCTTTTTGGTTGGACGATTGAATTTAGGTGATACAGATCTCTACCACAGCTAGGATTTTGAGTGAGGAAAATTAACTTCTGTAGCTGTTTTTCATAGTCCTAGAACTCAGAAAAAGCAAAAAACAAAACTAAAAAAACCCAACCAACCAACAAGCCAACCAAAAAACCAAAAACAAAAATCCAAAACCAAACCAAAACAAATAAAAACCAAGACCAAAACAAACCCCCCCCCACTAATTTGAGAAGGAATTTGAGGGTCAAACAGTTGTACAAGTAATTGAATGAAATGGGATGTCTGGCACAGAATTTTTGGTCTGGAGGGAAGCATGAAAAAAGAGGAGAAACTGCTAACTGTAGATCAAGCATGTATTTGTCTGTAAAAAACCCTAGCCTGAACCTGTTTTCTGACTGAATTGTAGTAAGTATATAAATATAATTTGCTTTTTAGTATAATTAAATATGAAACAAAATGCTTCTGAGAGACTCCATATTAGCAATGAAAGCCCTTATTTTATTTAAGTTTTCTGTATTTTCCTTATTCCGTGGGTTGGCTTCTCATGGCAGTAAAAATCATGGCCCTGCTATGTGGTCACAAGATCTAAGCAAAGGGCAACCCACTGAGGGAATATTGAATCACTGGTCCTACTGCTTGCTGGCATCTGAAATTTAAGAATCTATCGTTGCTTCTGTTATTTTTAAACTTCTATCATGTTTAGACAGGCAGTGCTAAGTACCAGCTGACAAAAATTGCTTTGGTCTTAAATTCAGAATCTTTTTCAGGAAAAGATGTTTTCATTATAATCTTTTTCATTTACCTGAGGAGCAAGAGGAACCAGAAAGTCTATTTGAACTATCATTTATCAGCTGAAGCCAAACATGTAATTGCTTATGCATTGTGAATTTTATATAGGTCACTGACCTTTCCGGAATATGCAATAATTAGGATTTTCTACTTATTTTGGTGTTTCATCCAGGAGGCATGTGGAGCAATTCTTTCTTCTAGTTGGTAGCCTGCAGGACATTTTGTACTTCAAAATAATTGAAAATAGGTAGAAAAATGAGGAGTTGTCAAAGATTAAATTAGTTCTTAAAGGAAAAAAATTAATTCTCAAATACAAGTCGTGATTTGGTGGTTGTTTGTAAGTGCTGAGCACACTGGGGTTCTGGGATGGGGATACAGAATATTACTGCAATACAAATAAAGGCTGCTTGCACTTTAATGATTTAACATAGTGCTCACAGGGCCAGTGAGCTGCATCAGTCAATGCTTTCTGTAAATACCCAAAACTGTTCATGTGAATAATCAACATGCTTATGTAGTTCCAATATTGTTTGCTTTGTACTATACCTTTTAATTTTTGATGATGCTGCCATTTTGAGAGCGGATTTATGTAGTGTATTACAGAGGAGGTGTGTTGTACTTAAGATGAAAATGGGCTCACCGTACCCAAAAACGAAATAAGAATTTAGCATCGTTTCTCTGTTCTCCATTAAAACCTATCCATGAATAAAAAAGGAGGTACAAGTTTGCCCATGGAAGAATATGTGTGTCTCTCAAATATGCAAGCATGCTTAGTCCCCACTCCCATGAAGGAAATAGGGGTGGGGAGGCAGGTAGGGATTGTACTTTTTCTGTCTTCTTGGATGGAAATGATACTCAAAGTTCAAATCCAAAGGAAAATGGCTAACAGGTGTAGAAAATTGGGGCAGTGGAGGGAAGAGTAATAACCTTTGTGACTGGTTTTGTGATTATTTCATCTCTGTCTGTGAGGAGCAGTGAGGTCTTACACTTTCCAAATCAGTGAGGGAGCCGGAGGGGGCTGATGCTGTGTGACTAGAGGAGCTGGGACAGGGAAGCAGGCAGGGGGAAAAATCTTGGTTGTTGTTGGAAGCATTAGCAAGCAGACTGTAAAAAGCATGGTGAAAAGAAATGGGTGACATTGCAAATAAAGGCAGATGTGCTTGCAATGGATTGCAAATATTTAATGGACAAGAAGAGCCTTCACACCATCAGCACAGGGGTCACACTCTCCAGGATCCCACAGGGACAGGGCAACGTGCAGGCACCATCAGAAAGAGCGGCCAATTTCCTTTCTTGGTGTTGGGCAAAGTACCTGCAGACACCTGTTGGAATTTTGTTCTTGCCATGATGTTACAGCTGTGCGAGATACGCTCATGGTTTGTGAAGGAGAGGGGACTTTAGCAGACAGGTAATGTTGCTATGTACTTTGTGTCCTCTTGATGGAAACCAGATTTTTATGAACCCAGTGATGTTTGGGAATGCAATAAACTCTACTAGAATATGATTTTTATGATTACCAGAAATGCCATAACATTTCAAGGTACTAGCTTCTGTGGACAGATTTAAGTGATTGAAAAATCTTCGAGGAGAACAGATGTGAACACTGGAACCAAATGAGAGCATGTATTTCTCACATCTGTCCCTTTAATTTTCTGCATTTTTGTGACTCTGTCTGGAATTGTGGGATGCTATATCTGTCATATGCCAACAGATGGCAACATTATAAGTCCATTTTTAAAGACAGAAATAACCAACCTCTCAGCTGCTCCAAATTTAGTCAGAAAAAAAAATAAAAATTAATTGCATCTTTCTATGGATGTAAAATAATTTTGTGTGCCAGTTAAAACCCCATCAAACTACACAGAAAATCCTCACCAAACCCCCTCCCCCAATCACAAGTACAGTTCCTTATTTTTTAATAATTCTTCCAACACTTCTTGTATTTCATTGTTTTGCATACTTTATATTAAATTTAATATTCAGTGTTGTTTGACCTGGTTTTATTACGTTACCCTTTCATGAGTATGTATGAAACAATGTTCAGTGATGTTTCCTAAGCCTTTTGAGATCCCAGAAGTAATAAAACTTTAACGTAGATAGATATCTCAGGTGTTTTCTATTGGTTTCCTTAATGTGTTTGTATAATATTTTATCAGAAGCAGCAACAGCACCACAGAAGTCACAGGGTGAATTCTCATTGTTTCACGTTATACAGAAATCTGATGAGACGAGCCATTGATCCTGCTAGCTTAAATATGAGGCTTTATAATAAATAATGCTGAATGGGATTCAGACGGAGCCCTCCCAGTTTCTGAACCGAGCGTTTGCTCGGCTGGCTGCAGCTCTCTCGCTCGCACCACTGAGCCATGCACGCTGCACTGATGGGTTGGGAGGCTCATGGCAGCTTCTCCAGCCTGCTCAGCAATTCAGAGAGCGACTCCAGGGGTGGCACAGCAGTGCTGGGTGATGAAATGAGGTGGAAAGTAAAGATATCTCAAGAGGAAGACCTTAAAGTGTTGTGGTAGAGGTGTAGCCTAATTGGGGAAAATCTTTGGGGGATCACCATCTTTCTTGAAATTGTGTCCCTGCTTCAGAGCTTATTGATTTTTTTCCTGTGCATCCATAGTTTTAAAATCTATACTGTAGACCCAGCAGATGTGATATTTAGTGTATTATTCTAATTTAACACATCTTCATTGAAACAAAATATTTTTCAGGTAAACATCCTTCATCTATTTTGTAAGAATACCATTCCTGGAAATTACATTTGTAAGCAATCTATCTACAGGGATAATCTGCATAAAATCCAAGGTGTAGGCAGTCAGAAATGGGGGCAGTACTGAGAGCAGGGGCAAACTGCTGTAGATGGGGTAGGAGTGTTGCAGGTGGATCAGCTCCTCCAGGTGAACTTTATGTATTAATATAGGTACTGTTTCTTCATCTTCAGGTGGGCAGATGCACAGGAAAGGTGTTTGTTTGAGGTCACATGTTTTACCAAGAGATTCTGAACATTTATAAATGAAAAATCCTTTACAAATGTGGAAGATTATTGCCATTATAGTGCCCATTATTATGATGTGTGTGTAAGTGTCAGCACCTACTTAGAGTTCTACAGCGCAGTATCCTTGAACTGAAGAGTTCAAAGAATGTAATCCAGGCAGGACTCTTGATTTTGCTACAAAGCAAAGACTAATGACACCACTGTTATTTGGCTTTAGGCCAAAACCTGTTGCATTTCATAATTAATTGGCTTGTTAGCTCATGAAGAAGAATGCATATAAGTTGTGCTAAATGGTGTCAAGTCACTCTTAGGAGGCAGCACACTGTACCTCAAGGGTCTGCTCTTGAACTGTGGAAAGTCTGTGGAAAAAGTACTGCATATTTTGGATGGTTTAGGGCATCTGTGATAGCATCTGCTTTTCTTCCTGATTATTCTTAAATCCAGTTTCCTTCAAATATGAAACCACCAGCAGAGAGACTGCCCAAACCATGTAGCTGGCTTTGTCAATGTATTGCACTTAGAAATTAGCTGTTTCACCCACAGTTTCTCAGTAAGAGCTATGAGAAGGAGCTGTGTGGTGCGTCCCACACCTCCTCTGGGCTCTACACTTCTGCCATGTCCCATTTATGAAATCTGAGATGATCCATTCCTATATTCCCCTCCTGTAGTCCAGTTCATTCCCATTAGGGGACCAACAAAGTCACCCTGCTTCTTTTGAGCTGGATTATCCTTAAAGTTAATACCTGTAAGTGAGAAAGGATAGTGCCTCTGACTGTGTGCTTGAGGACTGGAAAGAGGAGAGCACCCAGGTTCTCTGGCTTCATAAAAAATGTCCTGCAAGTGCCCATTTCTGGGCACAGGCTTATGTTTCTAGCATCTGAGGAAAAGTTGCTGTGTTTCACCAAAGAGCTCTCTCATTCCTTTGTGTATTTAAAGAGCTGTGTCTTGGATTTTGTTTGAAAGTGTCAATTTAGAAGAGAGGCTGTGCCATAACCAAGGCTTACTGATGCTGCACTCCATGTGGGCTCTATCTATGACTGTTGAGCATCACAGGGCAACTTCTGGGCAGCCTGAGGAAACAACCAGCCCCTTGAAAAACCCACAGGGGCTGCAGCTGCTCAGAAAAGTATTGATCTCAACCTTGTGAGAGCAGTGGTTCAACTTCATCAAAAGCCTGTTTCTGATTTATTTCAGGAGCAGTACATTATTAGACCCCATGCAGTGTGGGATTTGGCCCTTTTAAAAAATAGCTGGAGCTACTGCTCTGTTATGGGACTGGACCTGAGGAAACTTGCAATCTGTAAAGGACCAAAGGACATTGATTTATCCTGGCAGGTATCAAGAATGAGATCCTTCTCTGTGGCACCCTTCAAAAGACTTGCTGGGAGAATGTAACGAAAGGTTGCCTGTGAGGGAATAAATTGTGGGTGAGAACTGAGCTTTGTGGCATTTAATTTAGAAATTGCAGTGCCCAACAATCCACTCTGCTCTGCTTATTAGAAGATGTTTTACTACTATCTTTTGTTAGTTTTGGTGGCTCCCTGGGCTCAAATATTGTGTGAACTTGAAGACAGAGGGATGAAGATAGATTTCTTGCTGCTGTGACATGGTATTTGCATATGGTGCACACTAAGGAGGAGCTACTGGTAAATCTGTGATGAAACTGCACCTGAATGTCTGAGTTGTACCAAAGAGACTTCCAGAGCTTGTATTTGGAACAGTCCAAATCAATTAGGTGACCCTTCATCAAGGCCCTTTTACTTGCAAGATTTCTCAGTTGCTACTTACCAGCCTCTCACTCATGACAGAAAGAAGGCATCTCATCAAAGTGTCCCAATAATATATATATATAAATATAAATAACACTGAACTGCACCAATAGTCATGTGAAGAGACCTGCAAGCCATGATAGCAATGTCACCTCAACTTGCAGGATACAGACCGTAGATTTATGCAAGTATTTAATAGTGGCTTGCCAAGAGAATCGGTACTCTTTTCAAAAGGAATCTTTCTTCATGTCTTTTGATATTTAAAGAGCTATAATTACAATGGCAAAGCTTTGAATTCTTTTTTTTCCCCCATCCTTTTTTACACATTAATTTATGGACCAATCCAACATTACAGACAAGCTAATGAAAGAACCACACACTGCCTTTATAATTTTTTCTTCTTTTTACAGTTTCACTTGTGTGGATGAATGCAAAGTAGTTAATGCTATAAATAAGTTTAATGATGTATCTCTTCTCTCAATTGCTGGTTGTTGATGCTGCAGTCCTGCATAATAGGAAAAGAAAAGAATTGGATTTAAGTCTTTGTCTCTTTCTTTCTCATGCTCCAGGTTCTTCCAGCTACTAAATACAAGTATTGCTCTCTTAGTTCTATTCTATATATTTAACGTTCTCAACATGATTACCTCATCACTTCCCTTCCACTCCCTATTTTGGTATCTTTAGCTTTGTGAAAATATTGAAATTACATAAGGCAATTTGCTTCTGCAAAATCAGCAAAATCTGGAAATCTCCTATGAAATGATGTCTTTTCAGCTGGTCAGGGTTGGTGGTGAGCAGCAGCAGGTATAAAGAGGGAGGAAATTCCCTTTGTGATACTTTTACTACTGCCTCATGCAGCATTCATGTGCTATCAGACATATGATGGGGAAGCCTGGGACTAGCACTTTTCAGGACTGAGAGTGGCATTCAGCCCTGAACAGCAAAGACTGTGATACTTCTAGGTCAAGGAGTTTAATAAAAATCTCCTTGTCACCTAAACTGAGGAATGTCTGGATTGCCTTTTGGAGTCTTTCTTTTAGAGTTTCTTAGTTGGGGTGCAATCCCCTGCTAAGAGGACCACACAGCTTCCAGGTTATTTTCTTTGCTCAGACTGGAGCATAGAAAATGCTGAAATTTGCCTTGAAACAAGGAAGGTAGGAGTTCTACTGTTCCTAATGGTTATGTGGAAAGCTATAAATAACTTGCATAAAACTAAAGTTAGCATCACTAACTATAATGGTGTTGATAGGACATGTTGTGCTCTCTATGCAGGGAAAAAAGTACTTTGATCAGACAGCCTACATGGATAACAAAGCAGTTGATCTCATCCATATCACATTTTTGCAACAGATTTAGGCATGATTTACCTCTGATGGTCATCTTGGGTGCTAGGCAGTAATTGCCACATAAGAGACATCTGCCAAGTGAAAGGTCTAATTGTGCCCTTTTATCTAAAGAAGCAACAATACTGTAAAATATATTCCAGGATAACTTTGAAAGCAATGAGCTGTTTTCACAAAGGATTGCAAAAAAACACAGATTGCCCAGGGACCTGCCTGTCTGTCTGCAATGCAGATGCAGTGGGATGACTGCATCTTGAAAGGTTCAGGAAGAATATAAACTTTGGGACTGGGGTTGCAAGATGCTGTGGAACCAGGGTGTAGCATCATGGCAAGTGAAATGGAACATGGTTCTTCAGCATTGCATCAAGGACCTGGGCTGACAGAAATGAGCTCTGTCTCTTTAGACAGGCATCCCATCCGGTTCACTTGAGAAGCAAATAGATGGCTTGTGCTAATCTAGAGAGAGACTGCAAAATCCTGGACTGCCTTGGCTAGATTAAAAAAATTTTTAGAAGAGGCCAATGAGTGAGACCTGAGACTACTATCCTTGAAGAGGTCCAGGTGCATCCTGGAGACTACTCCCTGTTGTTATCCATATCCACACTCCCTCTTTCCTTTGTTCCATTTTATTTCTTATTTCATAATTATTTCTTCTTTTGTAGTGTAGGATAGCTTCTATGGCAAGGGTGGAGGATGTCTCGACGGTTGGCTTGGAGAGTGATATTCTGCATTTAACACATAAACCTGCAGAGTGAAAGCAACTCAGCATCACTGAGCAGTTTCACAAAATAAGGCTTGTTTTCTCTCCTGCTTTCTCACCCTACAATGTGTTAGAAATTAGAAGTGTTTTCTGTATTCTGTAAGGAAAGAAAGCAGATGCCTGGTCCCAGAATGGGTCCTGGACTGCTGATCATGGGTGAAGCATGGTACTAAAGACCATGCAATGGGCAGAGCTATTGAAGATGTAGTGGAATGCCCTTCATGGTCCTTGAGTATATGTGTATATTTGATTCAGGATTCATGAACTACACATCTAAATACTAGCTGCCTTTTGTGGACCTGCCTTGAAAGGATGAAGCATGAAACAGAAAAATAAGAAGCCTGCCAAAAAAGCTGGTTGGATCCTGGAAAAATGCCAAAAGAAATCCCAGATTTCTTGACCTTCTTTGTACGTTGTTCAGACCCAAGATACTAGATGCTCTTGGCCAAAACCATCAAACTGTGAGTCCTTCTGATATTGATGAAATTCTAACAGAAAAGACTTAGAAGCGCTGCAAGGTGACCAAGAAGGAAGATCCAGGGAGCTACAGACCAAACCTCACTTTGGTCCCTGGGAAGGAGATGGAGAAGCTAATCCTGGAAACCATTTCCAGGCACATTAAGTATCAGAAAATCATCAGGCGTAGTCAGCATGCCTGACTTCTGACTTGATTGACTTGATAAACTTCTGTGATGAAGCAACTAGTCTGATGAAGCCTGGACTTCAGTGAGGCCTTTGACACCGTTAAGGTGTCTCATAGAGAAGCTGCTGCTGCATGGCCTGGGTGGTGAGGTGGATTGAAAACTGGCTGAATGTCTGGCCCAGAGGGGGGTGATCAGCAGTGCAGTGTCTCGTTGGAGGCCAGTGACTAGAGGTGATGCCCAGGTTTCAATACTGGGTCCAGTCACGTTGAACATTTTCTTTTGTTGTCTGGATAGCGGGGCTGAGTGCACCCTCAGCAAATTTGCTGATGGCACCAAACTGGCTCATAGGCTTCAGAACCATGATGACATCCAGAGGGACCTTGACAGGCTGGAGAAACGGGCCAACAGGAGCCTCGTGACGTTCAACAAGGGGAAGTACAAACTCCTGCATGTTGGGAAGAACAACGTCATGCATTGGTACATGCTGGAGGCCACCCAGCTAGAGAGCAGCTCGGCATGGTCTTGGTGGGCACCAGGCTGCATGTGAGTCAGGAATGCACCCTTGCTGCAAAGAAAGGGAGTGATATCCTGGGCTGCAAAGAAAGGGAGTGATATCCTGTTAGGTCAAGCAATGCCAGCAGATGAGGGGAGATGATCCTGCCCTCTGCTCAGTGCTGGTGATCTGGAAGGCCAGGACACATCTGGGCTCCCCCAGTACAAGAGACACATGAACATACCAGAGAGAACTAACAAAGGCCCAAAGGATGGTGAAGAGATTTCTCACACGAGGAAAGGCTGGGAGAGTGATGGCTGCTCAGCCTGGAGAAGGCTCAGGGGGACCCCATCTGAAGTGAAGGTGCAAAGAGGATGGAGCCAGGCTCTTCTTCTGCTGCCCAGTGCCAGGACCAGAGGCAATGGCCCAAACCACAATGTGGGAGGTTGCCTCTGAACATCAGGAAATACATTTTCATTGTGAGCGTGATGAAGCCCTGACATAGGTTGACACAAGAGGGGCTGTGGATTCTTCATTTATGGAAATATTCAGAAGATGTCTGGACATAAGCCTGAGCAATGTGGCCCTGCTCAAGCACAGGAGTGCGACCAAATGTCCCCAGAAATCCCTTCCAACTTTAGTTGTGCTTTGATTCTGTGAAAACTTAAATGAACTCCTGAACAAGAATTTATTGAACAGTCTCCTGCTTTGGGAAAAAGGAGCATGTATTTAGACTGTTCTCAGGAGATGTAATTTTCCATCTAATATTTCCCCAGGTATTTTATGGTCTTATGTTGATAATTATAATAGTGATACTTAACTCTTTCTGTAAGTCCAAAATGTTTTGAAATTAGTGAAAATAATAAAAATAATAAAACAACTCTTTCTGGTGAAAAGCAACTTATGGTTTATTTGTCTGAGATTCTTCATACAAAATAGAAACTAGGGAAAGTTTTAATCTGCATAACTGTTATGTTAAATTGTACATTAATTTTTACATAGTGTTCAAACTACTCCTGCTGCAGCCAAGGAACAATGGGAGAGCAGGTAATTAAACACCTGCAGATTTTCATAGATTTTAATGGAAAAGTGTGTAGTCTGGCAGATAATGTGTCTCTTAAGCTGCGTAAGTAGACTATTTGAAGTACTGTTAAAGCAGCACTTTTATTGACATTTTGAACACTTTTTCCATCAATGCCATTACAGATTAATTATTTTCAATTTTCTTAAGTGCCAAAAACCCCACATTAATCTACCTCAGTTCATGTGATAGAAAAAGAAAGCTCTGAAACTTCTACAACCCTCTAACAGTATGTTATGATAATTATTAAATATTTAATCTTACCTTTAAATTCATCTAGATCAGGTATCTGTTAATTTTTCATTACTGGGTGAGAATTTTTAATCAAAAATGTGAAAATTGGTGGCCTGTATGTGTTCTGCTAAACAAATGTTTCATGAATCATATTCAACAAAAACTTTCCCTGGCTTCTTATGATTTTCTTTTTAGAATGTCATCTTTTTTGTGGTAGAAAATGATGTAAATTTGAGAGCACTTTCTGAAGTGAAAAGCAAAGTAGTTTGGAAATTTTTTTGTAGCATTTTTTTTAAAGCAGCTTTAATAATTAGTCTTAAAGTCTGGAATCTTCTACATATTGAAAGGAACTAAGTGCCACAGTTCTATTGAAATTCAATTATATTCAGGAGCCTGGTCCTTCTATAATCACTTTAACGTATCAGTCAAAATTAAATTGATCAGTTGCAATAGCTGGTATGATAATTTAGGAGAATTTACTACCAGTAAATGCTATTTCAGGAACTGTCATCATGTTTCAAAGAGAAAAAAAATATTCAGTAATTGAAGAAAGTCTTGGATATATGAAAATGTGTTCATTTAGCTCAGATCTTCTCTTAGGTAGAGCTGAGTTTTTTCTAAGTTTTGTCCTGAATGGCATCCAATTTGTGATGTTTCAGGCTTCTTATTAAAAGAAAAATTTCCTTGTTTTCTTTCTGTATAGCAGTGACAAACCCAGTGGTTTTTAAGGCAAAGGTGCCTGAGCTGGAGAGTGGAATAATGCTGTAAAAATTTACGTATTTAGTGGCTGACCTGGAATGAACTGGCTGTGCAGTGAAACTAGAAATATCTGCCCATATTTAAAGATCCAGCCAATTTTAAGGCAAGGCTTTGAAGACAGAAGAACTTACTGTGAAGCTACAAGGCTTCCTACTCCCCCTTGCTTACACTTCTGCACTTCCATTCTTGTGTTGAGGTCAGTTCAGAGATTTTTGAATGTCGCCATGCTGATGAAAGTGCAAAAGCATTGAAATTGCAGTGAGCAGTGAATGATGCAGTGAACTTCTCCCAGCTAGCTGGACAGACTCTCTATCTTTGGATAATATACTGAGGATGGGAAAATTTGGGCCTTTTGCTGGTTCAAGCCAGATGTGAACCATTTCTTTGTGTCTCATAATTGTCCATGTGACAAACTTCCCACCCCTCTTCTATATCCCTCTCTGTATCCATCCAAATCTTAAGGGGAACTTGAGCTTGGCTATGGTTGTGAATGTCTAGTACCTCCAATTTTCATATGACCAGCTTGTGGCAAGCTGTGGGATAGCTGTCACCTTTGTGAGCTGGAGTGGGTATGCTCTGGGCTAATGCTATGTAAAACCTACCTGCTGCTTTTTGTGCTCTGCAGGGCCTGCAAAGAAGCGGGCAAACTTCCCAGCTCCAGGCTCCGGGATGGCGTGTCACACTAGAAATAAAGGTGAGATAGCCTGTGCCTGCTTGAGGGCTTAGAGATGCAAGCAGGGAGATTTGGGCAGAACAAAATGCCTTTGAAATGCCAGAAATCGGAAAGAGCTGTGCTGGCATTCTTGTCTTCCCCTTGGTTGTGCTATGCCACGGGAGCCTAAGCCTGGCAGCACGGGCTTGTCTGGGTAGTACCTCTTGAACTGGTGTCAGCTGTTGGCTTCAGCAGGCCCTGGGAGCCAGCAGCCTCTCCCACGTCAGTAGGCTCTCTCTGTGTGCCGGGAGCATATGGCACAGCTCCCCTCTGCTCCCCATCCATCCTGCCAGAGCTCAGCCCCGTCCGGGCTGCTCAGGAAAAGCTCACCTCAGGGAGAGCTCACCTCTGCTGCCCAGGGAAAGCTCATCTTAGGGAGAGCCCACCTCCGCTGCTGAGGGAGAGTTCACCTCAGGGAGAGCTCACCTCAGGGAGAGCTCAGATCCGCTGCTCAGGGAGAGCTCACCTCCGGGAGAACACACCTCAGGGAGAGCTCACCTCCGGGAGAGCTCACCTCAGGGAGAACACACCTCAGGGAGAGCTCACCTCCGCTGCTCAGCTCTTTCTGCATTTCGAGCTCCGCGCATTTAGGTTGTTTTGCCACTACTTCGGCAGCAAAGCGCAGAGAAAGAGTTAAATGAGTCGGGCAGCGCGTGTGCGACCGTGGGATTGCGCAAAGGCCTGGCTGCTCCGGCTGGCAGCAGCTGACAGGGGACTCGGGGGGTGCGGGGCTGCAGATGGCACCGCGCTACCACAGCCGCAGCACTGACGAGCGTTTGCTGCGGAAATCTCTCGCCCTTGCCACGGAGACTGACCTTGAAATGCTGCAGAATTCCTGGGCTGGATTTCTGTGTGCCCGTACCAAAAGCCGGCGCTGGCTGGAGGCGTTTGCTCGCTCTGCCGTGCAGCGGCGTGCATGGCGCTGTGGAAGGGGCTGCTGCAGACTGCCCGAGAGCTGCCCGTGCCGCAGGGCTGTCTGAGGGGATGTGTCTCATTGCATGAGTCCATTCCCAGCTGCCACTGCCAATGTGATATCGTTGCCTTGATATGTTTAAAGCTTGCTTTTATGCCTCTCGATATCTGTTCCTTGACCTTCTAAAATATATCCTAACTCTGAAGGTAGACAAACAGAGAGAGAGTGAGGGTGCTTGTTTCTGCCCACTAAAATGATCCCCCATCCTACTGTTTCTCTGCTTATAACCATTTATGTTTGTTTCTTATTAAGTAGCATAAAAAGTAAAATGAAAAAACCCCAACAACAACAAACCAAGACCCACCAAATCCCCCACCAAACCCAAAATCAGAAAACATGTTAAAAAAGAAAAAAAAAAAAAAAAGTGCCACATTTATCACTTGGCAGCACATTATAACAAAGACAAAATTTCAAGTCTCTATTCCTTGGTGATTTATGATGCGCTCCCGTACAAACAACCTGGAGTAACTTCCAGGGGGAAGGCAAAGAGAACAGAGTCAACTCAGAAAACTGACTGATAAGACTTCATAGAAAATAAGTCTCAGGAAAATGTTTCTCAGGAGAGACAGCAGACCTTTAAAGAAGTTACTCTGAGGCTACAATTGAAAGTAGAGGGAGGCTAGAGAGTAAAAAAAGCAAGTATGTCGAACTCCTGAATACTTTGATGACCTTGAGCAGAAAAAGGACTTGGGTAGATTCAGAAAACAGACCAAGCTGCTAAACATAACTATAGAACAATAAAGTTTACCTGAAAGGAAAAAGTCAAAAAGACAAGGTCAATTAATCAAGATGCATATTGCATAGACTGTAAAGAATAACAGGAGATTTTGTTATTAGTAAGAAGACAGTCAAGGAAAAAAATATCACTGTTCAAAACAGAGAGAAAGCTATAAAATGTGATGAAGTCTGAAACTCTGGAGTTCCTTGTTTTAGTTCCCACCAAAAAAAAGACATTGCTCGGATTATTAATACAGTTAACAAAAAAGAATGATAAACCAGAAGTATTTTGCAGACTTCAAGAAAGTACAGGTTAAAGAGTATTCAGAAGAGTGATTCATTCAATTCAAAAGTATCTAACATTTATCCAGAGCTCCTTTAGAGTACAAGATGAAGCAAGTCCCAAAAAGTGAAAGGTTACCTTTGAAATCTCATGAATAGTACTTGGGGTTTTAGAAGTTTGGAAAAGGACAAATAAAATTTCTGTTTTCAGAAGGCATGGAAAAGGAGCCTATGGGAAAGAAACGAATGTAATTTCAATTCCTGGTAAAATAAACAAACAAGCAAACAAACAGAAATGATAATATAGCTATTTGCAAGATATTAATGAGATGCAATTGAATCATGATGAAGAGTTGTTGGAAACAATGTGCATAAATCAGTCTAATATCTTTCTATTAAAGTGACAGATATTCTGGGGAAAGAGAGAACCATAGATATTCTAACTTTCAGGATTCAAGCTTCTAATGTTGACTTGCATGATGTTTAAAATTAAGCTGCAGATTCACATTCTGGGTAAAACTACTATATTGCAGGTGTAAACACTGAAAAATTGTGCTGACAGTCGTTTGTTTTCAAGATAGAACATTGTGTTTTGCATTGCTCTGGGGGCTTGTTTTGTTCCTGTCTTGCGTTTTAGCTAGCTGAATGTTTTAATTCGTTACGTGGCTAATGGAATGAAAAATTTGTTTATTAAATCTGTAGATGACATCAAGGTGGGAAGACCTTGGAGGAGAGAATTAGAATAAGAAATGAGCTAAGAGAAAAAGTAAGATACAATTCAATTCTGCAAATTCTACTTTTAGGCATGTATAGTCAGCTGCCTAAATACAAGGGGAAGAACAAGCTCATCTATAGAAGAGGATCCACAGGTTGTAGTGGATGCAAATTGAATAACTCAAGCTTCTGTTGCAAAAAAATGCAAATGCACTGGGATTTATAAATCTTGTTTGCTAGATGTGGTCTTGCAAGATGAACAGTCTGTTGTTAGTTTTGGTCAGTGTGTCAACAACAACAACAATAATAGTACTAGTAGCAGCAGTAGTAGTAGTAAAGCTGCTTGAGCGGGGTTAGAGTTCCAATTGGATCTTCCTGTATAGATCAAGGAAAAAATAATGATTTTAAATTACTACAAGGGATTTTTCAATTAAGACTCAAGGAAAACTACTAAGGATAGCAAAGCCCAGGCAGAAGCTTTCTTGAAAATCTGTAAGAACTTCTTGTAAAAGGCCTGTAAGATATTGGAAAGCTATCTGTCTGAAACAGTACAGGACTCTCAGGCTAAGGGATGAACCAGATGAAGTCTGGAGGCCTTTTCCAGGCTTTCTTTTTCAAGTTTTTATATTTATTGCTTAAAAGAAGAAGAGAAAGAGAGACAGATGAGAGTTTTAGGGGCAGGCTTTTCCTCTCACAATATACTGCTATATCCAGTGTTTTTCCAGGAACTGTCTTAGAGTCATCTTACTTGGTCGGACTCCAAGGAATTGCCTCAGTTTCTTCTTGCTAATGAAAATTAACAGTTTCAATAAATGCCCTTAACCTTGGCTTTTTATTGAGCAGGATATATTAGAATGGGCCTAAACTTAGGCTAATAGCAGCGACAAAAAACCTTTCACACTGGGTCTTAGGTGCTGATTAGATTTATAGGTTTCTACTTATTTTTCTGGCTATAAAATAGGACTGACGTTCCTGTCCCCTCATTGTGAGGCAAATATTGATTGTTGCCTATTATATATGTAGAATATTTTAGCAGGAGTCAATAAATATCAGACTTTTTCATCTCAACAGTAGGAATCTGGGGTAGAAAGGAAATGAATTATACTTGAGTTCCACACCAGACATTTTGGTGATGCTTACAAGCATGTTCCCTTGTATGTCTAACATTTTTTCATGAATGGTTTGGATTTGTGTTTTTATTAAAACCATTTAGCATCTATCATTGTTGTTGCTGTGCTATCTTTAAGTGCTTTGTTGCAGAATAAGCCCATTAATATGGCTGTGTTTACAGCCTAACTGTTCAGCTGTAAGATTTGTAGAGACATTGTGGGTTAGATGTTTCTTTGCCTTTTATATATAAATAATAGATGATTTCTTTGAAAAGTACATTTCTTCTAATTTAATAGAAAATAATTCAGTAATTGAAAGAGCTCTAAATTGAATGCTATGTTGACAGGTTTGAGAAAACCATAGTAGACTTCAGGTGAAATAAATAAAGGTACACATATCTTCCATAATGCTTACCATTATTATTCTTATTAATAATACCACTACTCCCAGGAAATAGTGTAAGACTTTTTTTTTCACCCACAGTCTGATACAACCAATTTCTACAGCTCTTTCTCTTATCTGGAAGAAATGTCATACAGAACAGCAGCCACACACCTTAAATTAGAGTCCAGTGAATGTGGTTATGTTAAGGAGTTATGAGAGACAGAGGTATTAATTTGTAGAAAGATAATTAAAGAGAATCTACGTGCTGCATGTCATATCACAGCCCAGGCTCTCCCTTCTCTTCTACATTGCTGCTTTTCTGACAGAGGGCTCCTAATTTGGGGTTTCAGATGCCTGTAAGAATAGGTATCTCACCTGAGATAGAAGTATCTTCCCTTCAGAACAGGGAAAGATAGTGCCAATTGCTATTTATAGGGCCAATCATACTAAAAGTCAGTATCCTGCCTTCAGTCCATTCCTGTTGTACTGGGTTCAGCCTGGGTAGAATTAATTGTTTTTCACAGTGGCTGGTATGGGGCTGTGTTTTGGATTTGTGCTGAGCACAGGGCTGATAATATAGAGATGCTTTTGTTACTGCTGAGCAGAGCCAAGGCCTTTTCTGCTTTTTCTGCTGCCCTGTTGGTGAGGAGATTGGGGATGCCTGGGAGGGTCGGGAGGAGACACAGCTGGGACAGGTGACCCCAGCTGACCAAAGGGACATTCCAGACCACATGGCACCATGATCAGTATATAAAGGGGGGGCGGAGGGAGACGAGGAAGAAGGGGGAAGGAGGGACCTTTGGAGTGGTGATATTTGTCCTTCCAAGTCACTGTTAAATGTTATGGAGCCTTGCTGTCCTGGAGATGGCTGCACACCTGCCTGCCCATGGGAAGCACGGAATTAATCTCTTGTTTTGCTCTGCTTATTTGAGCAGTTTTGGCTTTGCCTATTAAACTGTCTTTATCTCAGCCCATTAGTTTTCCAGCTTTTACACTTCAAATTTGTTCTCTGATCCTGCTGGTTGTGGGAGCGAGGGAGTGGCTTTGTGGGGCTTGGTTGCTGGCTGGACTGAAACCATGACACCAATCTAGACAGGGTTTTATTTTTTTTCAGAAGACACAAATTATGGGCTGTTGATGTTAAATAAGCTCTGCTTTCATTTTTGCATGCATTTAGTAAGCATTCAGCTTGTGCATTTTTTCTCTTCCATCCTAATCTGCATTTGATCCCCTCAGAGACTGGAAAGGAGAGGTGGGATGAGAACAGTTTCAGATTGTGCAAAATGCCAAATGTGCTGCAGTGAAATGGTCACTAGAAGCATCCCTGTGGGCATTGCTCACAAATCAAACTATTGCTTGTTTCTCAGTACCTGTAGAATATTTAAGCTGTGCATTTCTTGCCTTCACATTTATCTGCTACTGTGGCACAGGTCTTGTGCTTAGCTTCTATATGGAAAGCAATTTGGAGAAAATAGGAAGAGGAATACACATCCTGTATGGTTGTTGCCTTTTCTTCATTTAATAATGTGGCCAGAATTGCTGCAGAGAGCTACTTTCTCTCTGATACTCAGTTTTTAAACCATGGTCAGAAAGCAAGTTGCTATGAGGCCCATAGTGTATGGTCTCCCTATAGGTCAGCTCATGTTTGGTTAATGCCTGTCTGTGAACTGTTTAGTGCCTCTTCCACTGAGGGTAAGTTGCCTCACATGGGCCACAGGGTAAAAGATATACATTCTCAATCAGTGACTGAGAAGTAATTGGCAAAGACTGAATTTACATAGAACTACTGACTTGTTCATGGAATAGTGGTACTCACCAGGTAGGCAATTTCATCAACAGAGTGACCACTGCATATTAAAGGCTTGATGAAGTCACAAATAGTCTGTGAGCCATAGAAATGGCACTTAAAATATGTTTATAGTCTTTCCTGGTTTTTTGTGGTCATAATCAGATGCTAGAACCGGAGGTGATTTTTCTGTATTTCTCTTTCTATTGGCACCATAAAGGCGAACAATAATTTCTTTACTGAACCTAGTCCAATGTAGCTGACCTTGTCCATTATTTAATAGGACAGAAACAAAACACAAGACCATAGGTTCCTCATATTTAGTGCTTGAAAAGGATCCAGGCTATGTCAATTTCTCTAAGTAGTTGGATTCTTTACAGCCTTTTAAGAATAATGGCTGCATGACCCACCGTGTTGCATGTGCTGCGCTCATGCAGCTGAAGTATCATAACCTACTTCTTCAGGAGCATCCTATTGCTCTATACTGAAGTTGGGAATTTGGTAACCTCAAGGAAAAGCATATGCAGAATTGCTGGGATTTTTCCCAATAATCCATTTATTACTAAAATCAAGATTGCCATAGCTGCGTGTCAAGCAGGTGATGAGGCATATGGTTGAAAGAAAATGCACACGTACAGGTTTCTCCATGGCTTATTGGAGGCTCTTTCCAAACTATTAATGGGTCTAGCTTGTTTTTTTACTCCACTCTTTTTATTGACAGCTGGCCATTGTACAGACATGGGTGCCAAAATGATGAAAACAGCAGGTGAAGGTGGTCTCCACATGGGAACAGGCAAGAGGAAGTCTTAATTACCTGGTTCTGCTCACATATCCAGGGGTGGTTTCTCAAGGCATGTTTTCATTGGAGAGCCTCTTCTACCCAGTGCAAGAGCTACAGGAGCCCTGGGTTGGACATCCAAACCTCACACAAGTGAGTATCTCAGGGCTGCAGGAGAACTCCCAGCATTTACCTCTTCCTTGCCCTGCAGCCTCTTCTATTTCCTGCTCAGGTGTTGTTCTGCTGACTTCAGTCAATCCCAATTCTGAAGCCATGGTTATAATTTCTTGGCCATCTAACTGTTAATTATGGTGGATGTTGCATCCCTGTGTGACTGTGAATTTTGTAAATAAGCCTATGAATACAGGCTCCGTGAGAAACAGGAGAATTTTTTATTACTGTGTGGTAATAACATGTATTTTAAAACATTGATTTTTAAACATATATGTAATTCTGAAAAAGGAAAAATAATGCCCCTGTGATAAGTTAGATTTTACTCCCAGTGCTACAAACTCGTCACTGAAAAATGTTTTATCAAGTAGGAAATATTAATGAAATCAAAATGAAGCATAAAACAATTCTTCCTCTCCTTCATCCTTGTAACCTAAAACAAACAAACAAAAAATTTAAGGGAAGGTGTCAAGTTAAAAAGGCACTGTCATTTGCATTCTTCTTGGAAGGGAGGAATATCTATAATAAAACTGCAGAAATTAGATTCTTGCTTTCTTTAAGAATTTTTTGTTGTATGAATCTCTCTTCATTATTTATATAATGTGATTTAATATTTTATATCCATATAGGCAGTTTGGCCCTTGGCCCTACAAATTCGTATCTTTTATATCTTCCGTGAGTCTCTTGAAACAATAGGATCTCAGCATTACTGATACAAGGAAATTTATTTAGCAGCAGAACATTCCATAGCTCCTGAAAATCATGGTATTGATTCAAAGTGGAAAAGGAATGTGTCTGCATTAAGCAGATTTAGTAGTCTGGGACTGCATTCTGTGACCTGTTTTCCTACACAGAATTCAGATAGAATATTCTACTTTAGCATTTTAAAGTAGCTGACTTTTTGCATTTGGGTAAGATAACTCAATACTAGAGAGTGAGAACTGAAATGTCAGTGGGAATGAAACTAAGCAGTGTATATCAGTCTTTCTTCCCCTATGGATTGTAAGAAAAAATATTATTTTATTCACATTTGGATTTGTTTCATATTGTTTTTGTTGTACTGTTATCAGGACATGAATGATAATGCAGCTTTTGAAATTTAATAAAAGATCTAACATCCTAGTAAAACAACTGCTGAATCTAGTAATTTTCCATTTGGCTTTGTGCAAACCTCACTTGCTGCTGTTGTTCTTTGTTGTTGGTTTTTTTTCTGTTCATTTTCCTCAGGCTTTCTAATGTTTTGAATGGCTGCTACGGGAGCTCTTTTGTGCTTGATCAATTCAAGGCTACTACTTCTCTTCCTGGGATCTGATTATTGACAGTCCTTTCTTGCTGGGCTCTCAGGTAACTTGACACCAGCTATACGGTGGGTCTGTCCCAAGGCATCATTTTAGAATACAAATCTCTAGTGACACTCCAGTGATTCAAAGGAGAGAGAGGATTAATCTGGCTGCAGTCTGGCCTGAGATTTTGCAATTACTGCAGACCTGCCTTAGGTAAAAGGCAGGTACAGGCTGTGTCACTGCAGTGCTAACACCTTTAATCCTTTCTAGAGGAAATGTATGTTTTTTGATTTCTAGATTTTATTTTCCATATTAATTATTGTTCTTCTACATCTTTTGTGATAATTGTTAACATGTTCACTTTTGCCAAACCGGGAGTTAATATAATTGTGCAGGCAACTTCTAAAAATCTCTTGTTATAGTCAAAATTATTAATATTAATTCAACTCTCCTTTCTGCCTCCTAGATACTTCCCACAGTCCTGGAACCTCCATTTTTGATCTTAGATTTTTCCCTTAAAAATCCATTTATTGGGATGATTCTTTATGAGATTTTAGATGTGGGAGGGGTTAAATACTATTCAAAATTACAGCAAATTATCAATATCTACATCCATCCAAGCACGAGAACTGTAGCATGCTACTTTTGTTACTCCTCGTCATTATTTTCTCTGAACGAATATAGACTTTCAAGGGCAAAGAGGTAAAATTAGGTCATGAAACACAGAGGAGAGATTATACTACATGAAAGGAGGAAAACAAATCACAAAAATAAAAAGAAATCAAAAGGTATGGGGTGAAAACTACCCACAGTATATGTGAAAACAGTGTCAAAATCTTTGATAAAATAGAGCTGAAAGAACTGTGATTTTTTTTCCAGGTGGCCATGTGAATTTTTCTATACAGCTTTGTTGTGGATTTTATCTGGTACCACCAGACTTCTTAACACTCTCAGTTCACTTGTGAGACTAAACAGTTCCTTCACTAGACAATGCTGCACTTTTGTAAGAATCACATCATTCTCATTAATTTTAATGAGCATTTAATGCATCTCAAGTGTGTTATTTTTCCATCCTGAAATTTGTGACTGTTGAAGGGTTAGAAGCATGAATTTTTATTATTATTTGGCCTACACTGCACTGTAGAACTGACTGTTCCTGGCTAAGTGATGGAGCAGCCCTGAGTATGGAATATCCTTATTCCTTCTGAGTGAAGAATGAAAGGTCTGGCACATCTGTGCCTTAACACAGATTAATGAAACATACAATTTTAAGGCAGTCACAAGGCTTTTAAAGTGGTGTCTTCTTTGGTTTAACTAAGCATTAGAAATTCACAAGGAAACAAAGAAACTCAAGTTGTCAGAGGAGTATCATTGCCCTGTCAAAGCACCCAGTCCCATCTATGTTGTCTGTCTATTATGTGATATTTGCCTGAGTTTAGTTATTGTTATTTATTTTCATTTTAGAAAATAAGGCATCTCTCTCTCTTATCTCATTCAGAGAATTCTACTGATAATATCAGTCTTTTCCCAGAAAGCTGACCACTTAATGAAAATAATTTAAGTTATACAGCTGGACTTCATACCTGTATATTAGCTTATATTGACTTGATTAAATTCTGATTTTATATGTTTTCATTAGCAGAAATTCCTGCAAATAGAATAAAGAATTTTTAATTTGCCTCTTGCTTGATCAGGGTGTGCTGTTCTCCCCTTATATTCCCCATACTTCCTCTTCTTGATCAAATTCTTGTTGCTCAGACTAGCCAGCCAAAACCTAAATCCAATCACCAATGCAGATTTTTAAAGTAGGGACTAATATTCCATGGTGTGGAATCTTCCTTTATTGCCATTTACAGCTTAGACCTGAGGCTGATTAATTACTACTACAGGGTTATTTAATAGTGTGTTAATAAGTTACTCACTTTCAGAGAGGAGTTCAGAGATCCAGGAGGATATCCATTTCTGTGAAATACTGTCCCATTTAAGGAAATTAAATAGTAATATGCAGTTTAATTGCAACAACATAAAGGAATAAAGAGGAATGAAATTCGAGCATGAAATAATTATTTGGTTTGTGGGGTTGTTTTTAGTCTTATGACTGTTGTAATTAAATTGTCCAGCACTCTCATTGCATATGTCCTTGTTTTTCTGGCACTCTTCACTAGCCTGAGTACTTTGCAGGTTCAAGGTTTGTTAGACAGGTGAAAAAGAAAGTTTCCCTAATGGTTTGTTGCCACTGGGATCCTACTTTATCAGCACTGACTGTGAGAGACCTCTGTAATAAAAGCCCAACACTTATGACTGTACTATGCAGTAAGGTCAGAGTTCACTAATGCATGTGTTGAGTCTTGTACCGAGCCAGTACTTATTGAATAGTTCCAAAGCAGTGAAAAGTAAGGGTTTTTTTCATATGGGAATTTTTATTTTTCATTAAGGATAGCTCATTGCTGACATTATAGCTATCTCAGTGTGGTAAGGTTTCCCAGCTAACATGCCCTGAACAGCTCTGTAGTTGCCAAGGGTCAAGGTTGGGTTTAAATAGTTGTTTGTATAAAATCTGTAGTCACAGGTGATTTTGAGGATATGTTTTCCAGGTAATTGGGAAGTATTGATTTGTTCCTCTAACATTTTCTTGTGAATGTTCTGATAAACAATATACCCTTGTTTGCAAGGCTGATGCTCAGATGCAAATGAGTACAGAAAGAGAATTCTCCTTGTACTGAATGCAGCAATCACAGCCAAAGATTATAAAGAATCAATTGGCTGAATTACAGTTACAGAAAACATTTGTTGAATAGTTTCAATTAAGGAGCAGTCTTGTGAGAATCAAAGTTGCTTGGCTATAAAAAAAGCAGTGGCTATATTAGTTCAGCTAGGTCCAAGTGGTTACACTGAAGTCCACAGTGGTTTTCCATACATCTCAAATTTGATGTCTCCCCTGACCCTAATTGTGATGTAGTTTGAAGGGCTGAAGGAAGTTTTTAGGGCTCATGTGAGCTCTGATGCTGTAGGGTAAGAAGAACCTGATCTCCACAGCACAGTGAGAAGCTGTAGGATCCAAGCTGCTGTTGCTGCAGAAAACTTGGTTTTGCACCTTGCAGACAAATGGCCTTTGCTTACTGTGGCAGGACTGCTTCTGGGAGAGGGGTCCACATGTGACGACCCAGCAGCAGTCCTGGGGTCACCCAGTGCTGGTGGTGAGAGTGTGGGGACAGAGGGTGGGAAGGTCTGTGGGGGAAGACGGCAATTTCCAGTACCTTCTCTTCCTAGCATGGAGCGGCATAAATTAGATGCAAATTCTAGTACAAAAACTGTACTGTGAATTTAAACTGATTATAATCACAAGATAGAGGTTGGGCTACAGGTCTTTCTAGCCTAATACTCTGTCTCTAGCAGTCAGTGAGGGCAGATACTTAGGGGAGTGTATAGGAACATAAATAGTGATCCTTCCCCTGCTAAAACCTTTCAACAGTCAGTGATTTA
This sequence comes from Melospiza melodia melodia, assembly GCF_035770615.1. NCBI lineage: Eukaryota > Metazoa > Chordata > Aves > Passeriformes > Passerellidae > Melospiza > Melospiza melodia. Next base: position 137,888,137 of record NC_086194.1, read on the forward strand.
GGGATTATCCAGTTCAGCACTCTGCTCAGCAAAAGAATAAAATATCTAGGAAGATCCCATATTTTGGACATCTGTACAGCCTTTGTGGAAAGAGAGAGATTAATTTTGTTCCATGAGAGGTCAGTTCAGGCAAAGCATTAGAGTTTGTCATGTTCAAGAGTGAGAGACTGGGCAATAAATAACTCATTGCTGTTTGATATTTACAATACAGCAAGGTGTAAGTTTTGCAAGGGAGAGAGGTCTGCTATTTTGGGCTGTATGTACACAGCTAGTAGAGAAATCTGTCCCTCTTTCTGGCCTGAGGTATTTTAACATTCCCAGCACTTATCAACAACTGATCGATCTCCAGTCAATCGCAACAGAAGATACAGAAAATCAGAGCATGATCATTCAAATAAGGACCCATCATAAACCTGCCTTCTCTAGTGAAATAGCAGGAGAAAGATGAAGGGGAGAGATACTTCTATCATTTGTGACAGTCATAGCTGTTTGCAAGTACTTTAATGTTGTGTGCTATAGCTTCAAACACAGAGTGAAAGCTTGGTGCAAAGCACTCTTGCAGCCATCACTCTGTAAGATGCAATTGATAGGAGATGTTATAGGAGACACGTGGATGTGTAGTTTCTGCTCTTTTGTTCTCTTTGCTTGCACAAGTGTGGGAAGCTAAGTATTTTTCAAGCTTAGGGAGAAAAGGCTGCATTGCAGTCAATGAGAGTTAAATCCCAGCTTTATTGAAATCAGTGATTAAATCCAGCATGTAGGAAGTTGAGTTAAAAAAAAAAAAGAGCAGAAATCCAATTTGAGATTTCTTATTACTAACCTTGTGCAAATATAATTCTTCTATATGAATTATCTTCATATCATGTCAAAAGCGAGAGAGTATTGGAATAGTTTTCCCTCAGAGCTCAGTCAGAGTTTTTCCATCAGCTGAATTTTATCATTGTCACTGATATATTTTTCATCCAGGATTTTTCTTCACCAGAGTCTGATAATTATGCTGACTGGTTTGTTGACTATTTCCATGGAGAGCTAGTCTAAGAGCACTGTTATTCTTCTCACTTGCAACTGCAGCATATATTGAACCTGTAAAGGAAATACTGGTGGGTTAAACTAATGTTTCTGTGTAGGGGCTAAGAGAGGAAAATTTGGACCAAGACTTTAACTCTTTCTAGGATATTTGGAGTTCAGATTCACAAGTAAATTGGAACAGTGCTTTGGGGCTTGGGATGCATATTGGAACCAACCTTGTAATATCTTGCCTCGATAAGCTGGGTAGTGTTAAGGCAATATGGACTTGAAGGAGGAACAGCAGTCACTGAGTCACTGAGTGCTTGTAGCTTTGACTTCTGGAGGTAAGATCCTGCCATCCTGACTGACCTTCTGGTGACATTGCACAGTTTGGGAAGCAGAATGGCTAATGCTGTTGGGAACTGACACTGTTGTGCTTGAGGAAAGTAAGAGATGATTTCCATGTCAAGTTTTCCTTGAAGTTTCTCTGCCTTCTGAGGCTACTGCCCTTATTATCTCTACCTAGTGGTTTTGTGTATTTTGAGCTCTTTTATTACTCTATTTTTTTACCCAGGCATCTTATTTTTTGCTGAGTATTAAGGACTGCTAATAGCCAAATATTAAGGACACTAATTATTAGGCAGGTAGTATGATAAAGCAATAGGAAAATTAATTGTAAGAGAACATGAAGTAATTCAGTTAAGAATAAAAGCTTTAGAGTGGGTGAGCACTAAAATGTTAGTGGATGTGTAGTGATTCATCTGCCTACTTTTAACAGCTGCCATTTAAATTGAATTTAAATACTGTAAACAAAAGTCTTTTTGTGGTGTGCTTGGAACTGTGATACAGCTGCAAAGTTCCAGAGGAAAATGCTGCATTGCAGCTCTCCTGTTTCGCAGCAAATCTCTGCTGGCATGTAACATGCAGAGGAGGAGCTTCAACACAAGCAGGCTGTTTTCAGCTTCATTATGCAGATAAGGCATCTCTGTCATCCACATTATAAAAACATCTTTAACTTCCTTTGGGGATGGAGGAGAAAGACAGTAAGGGAGGAATGGGGGAAAAAATAAGAGGTCAGACAGCTTACACACCAATTTCCCCTGGTATTGCTGCTTCAGGGTTTCTCAAAGTGCACTGGTTTTGCCTTTGTACAGATCCAACTGATTTTGACACACACATTGTTTAGTTTCACCTCTTGCTTATCACTGGGATTTAATATTAGATGTTGTGGCAGTGCTCTGAGTGAGTCTGAAAGGAGTATTCTGGGATGCTTTAGCCAACAGGCAGCCCTTCCTTCACTGAATGCTGTAATTCATGTCTGGTTGCTGACACCAGGGAAAGTGAAGACCTTCCAAATAACCTTGAAAGAGAGCTGGCTGACAGCCTCCACATGCTTTTAAATAAGGGGGAAGGGTGTGTGTGTATAAAAAAAAGAGGAGGGATTTAGGAGAACCATATCTACAGCACTCATGTTTAGTACCTTGCCTCCTGAAGAAAACTCCTTGGTTGTCTGTAGCTTCTTACTGTTTTTTAGGGCAAGAAGGTAAAGCAAATGGTGCAGGCAGTGCCAGACTGAGAGCAGGCCACTCTGTGAATGGTCTCAGAGAACAGATTTACTTAAATGGGACGATTTAGTGCTGTGTCACACCAGGTGAAAAATGGGATTTGGGGAAGAGTTTTGCAATCCTCTTAGCAGGACCCTTCAAAATTTCAGAGGGTAAAGCATCAGGAACCTGCAGGACAAGGAGTAATGTAGGAACTCACAAGCTCCTATCCTACTCAACAGAGACTAAGCTGATTATCCCTTCCAGCAAGAGCAGATTGAAAATGAAAACAGGAGAGCTACTATAAGGCTTTTTAACACACTATATGTTAACAGAGAATATTCTGTTTCCTTCCAGAAAGCTTAAGGTATCTTAAAAAGGTACACAGAAATCTGCCTCCATGGATTTCAGCAAAGAATGGACTGAAAAATTAAACCCTTTCTTTTTGGAGAGGGTAGTAAAGGAAATGGGAATGGAAAGCTTTTATTAAAAAAAATCAGCAGCAGCAACAACAACAACATGAAAAACTTACAAAAAAAACACCACTACCAAACCAAACTGCAAAACCAGTAACACATTACTGCTGTTTCACAGCTATATTTTCAACCTTGTCATATGTTTTTCCCTCTCCCAGGATAATTTCTCTAATTTGAGTAGAATTAGGAAGGCAATGTATCCTGAAAGAGACGGTTTTCCATGCAGAAAGAAAAAATCAGCAGAAAACAGTTTCTAAAGGTACGGGGAGGAATTTGCACACAGAGCTTTTGTTCTTGCCTGTTTTGCAGCCCATGCCTTTTGCTGGCCCATGAAGTTCAGCCCTCGCATTTGAAGCCTGATGCTGAATCCATTACAGGGCTCTGGTGAGCCTGCAATAAATTCTAGTCATTCCTAAGAGGATGCTCACGGCTCAGTTAACAAGGTTGAAGTTGCCTGGCCCCGGGCTACATCTCCTATTTTGGGGTGGGAATACTTTGGTTGAAAGGTTGAAAACACTTTTTTTCCTTCTCTTGTCTCTTAACTTTTCATCAAGGATGCATCATTTTTGCTACAGTATTAAAATATTTACAGAGTTGTTGGAAAACAGAAGAACCGTTCAGACAAAATATTCATAAACTTCCCCCATAGATTCTGCATCCAAAACTGCTTCTAACAGTGCATGAATTAATTAAAGTACCTGTCCTATTGTTCTTTTAAGTATTTGTCATTGCTGAAGTGCTTCTGCTGTTGAAACAGTAGGTCTGAAAAAACCAAGAGTACAATTATACAATATGGGTATTGTTTTTAGATTAAAAATATGGAAAGAAACTGTACTTCAGCCCTCTTGAGAATCAGTCTGAGTGCTATAATTTGGATACAGATCTTGAGTCCTTCAAGCTCTTTACATTTACCATGTAGGAACAGCATTTCTTATCCTTCATCATGGAACTCACTCCTTGTTCAGATAAAAACTGAACTATTTGCTAGAATAGGACAAGAATTGGCAAAAAAATATCTGTGTGTAGAATACTTTCATGTGAAAAATCTGGTTTGGCAAACATGTCATGTTTGGTAATTGAATGCAGGAGGCAGCAAATACAGTTAATGGCTTACTAGTGTTCAGGAAAGCTGCACGGAAAAAAAGGCGTACGTTGTTCCCAGAGGTGATGAATGTCTTTTGCTTGAGTGATTTCTTTGCTGTAAATGTAAGTGCAGGTGAGATGAAACTATTTGTAAGTTTGTGATAAACTTGTAGAATTTTCTTGACAAAAAAACCCAGAGAGAAATAAAAAAATTGAAAAGTTTTTCACCTTTTTCAATTATTTTCCACTTCCCAAGTAAAACTTGGCCATTTTGGCATCATCTGAAACAACTTCTTTTTACATTTTAAATTTAGCCAAGAAGCCAATTGTCAGCTTTTCCATGTTCCTTTAATTGATCCCCATCTGGTAGTACATGTTCTTTGCCAGGAAAGAAGACTGAGAACATTGAAAAGTCTCCAGACTTTGTTTTGCTGCAGAGGTCACTTGTTACTTGAGACATTACTGTTTTCACACTCAAAAGTATTAGATTATTTAATTATGAATAGTAAGAACAAAATGATTCTCATAAAATTTAATGTGAATTTTAAACATATTAAGTTTTAAAACATAGATCTCTTTAAGACATCTTTAACTGTTCAGCTTCTCTGTTCAGCTTCTCTATTTGCTTCTTGCCAAGCAAATAGCTCTTCAGAATTTTCCTTATGGTCAGACAAATCCAGTTCCTGGCGATTAGTTTCCTAATGTTTTGCAAATTCTCTCTGTGTTGTCTATTACTGAAGGTGCAGAAGGCAGGGCAGAAGGGTGGTACAACTGGGAGTAACATCAGAGCTTGAAAGAAAACTGATCTTCAAGATGCATTTTGTACCTTGAAGCATCATTTTCTGAGGAAGTGTGGGTCTTTAAGTGTCACAACATAAAGCTGTGGAAATGACAGAAGAAAAACTTAAAAGAGAAGCAATAGATATGATGACTGGACTGAATGCTTTTGTAAGCTGTTTTAGAAAAAAAAATGCCAAGTTGTTCTCACTTGGTGAATGGATGCGATAGACAAATAATGTCAGTTTGATGTGCTTTTTAGAAGACCTAGAATTGGGAAATCTCAACTCACTAAATTCTTTTCTGATAAAAAATCTCTCAGCTGACTGTCCTCACTTGCTATGGAAAGGTTAAGAAAACCAAGTATTGTATCTTCTACTGAATTGACAACTTAGCTTAAAACGTTTTTTTTCACATTCATATTTGTATTTAAACATGCCAAAGATGCATTTTCTTACTTCCTGTAGTCTGTTCCACATTGCAGTTTTGCTTGTCTACTATCTAGTTACTACCAATGCTATAGTCTTGAATCAAGTGAACAGTTGTTACAGGTCTTGAAGCCACAGCTTGGCTTCTTCTAGTCACAGATACCATTTGAAAAACACTGAATTGAAGGAGGAGCTTCAAATGTATTCAATCTTCACCAGATGCTACTTGTGTGGAAGGCAATGGTAGAATTCACAGGAAAAATTGTTGTCTGTGAGACCAACCCAAATGAAGTGCTCTCTGAAAATCTGCCTTCCTGAAATCCAATTCCCATATAAATAAAGTTGAAAACAAGAGCATGGGGGAGATCTGATCCCCTCCCTAGCAAACTAATGTCAGAAACACAGAGCTGAAAGGTCAGGAGGTTTAGAAGTCCACCTCTTATCCATCTTTGAGAAATGGAATTAATTTAACTTAGTAGAAACTGATTGATGAAGTGAGCAAAAGTAAAAGGAAAGAATTTCCAACCTGTCATGTTCTGTTGCAAAAATATGATCACAATGGCGTGTCTCAGCACAACTGAACTGCAAAACAGAAGCGCAAAATGCTCTGGGTTGGAAGGGACCTTAAAGTTTGTCCCATTCCAACCCCCTCTGCCATAGGCAGGGACACCTCCCAGTAGACCAGGTTGCTCAAAGTCCCCTCCAACCTGGTATTGAGCACTGCCATGTTTGGGGCATCCTCTGTTTTTCTGGACAACGTGTTTGAGTGCCTTACCACCCCCACAGTAAATAATATTTTCCTAACATCTAATCTAAACTTACTCTCCTTCAATTTGAAGCCATTCCTCCTGATCTTGTCACTACAGTTCCTGATTGTCTCTCAGGCTTCCCTGTAGGCCCCCTTCAGATACTGGAACTCTGTTATGAGGATTCCAAACAAACTTCTCTTCTCCAGGTGGAACAGCCCCAACTTCCTCAGCCTAACCATGAAACCATCCACTATGCAAACTGACAGTGGAAAATAACCAAATACATAGCACAGGTGCAAAATAATGAAAATATATTTTAAAAGTGAATAAAGTAGACAAGTCACATTTGAAAACATATTGCTCTTTGCATCATGCATTGGCAACATCATGTGGTCTTTAAAAGTAGCTTCTCGCTTTGAGATAGGGATTTTCTTCAGTATTAGGTAAATAGAAAAAGTCTTAAATATTGGCTAAGGAACCGAGAATAATATACTAGTATTTTCATTAGTGTAGCTAGATCGGTGCTGGTCACAGTGGAATATTAAATATTGGAAATCAATAAAGTAGATGTATATATAGTATGCTTTTGCAGTAATGACTAATACCTGACTTCTCTGCATGCCTACATTCACTTCAGCAGATAATACTGGGTTTAATGGTGATAAACTTGTAGTATGAACTGGCTGGCTTAATTAAAACTGTTGGGATAGAAAAGCTTAAGGCTGTGTGAGGACTTAAGTCAGGCTTATAGTAGGTTCCATGAAAGTTTGTGCCTGATCATTGTAAAGCCCCAAAACACATGCCACCACTCAAAGCAAGGCAAGGTGTAAGCCAAAGTTTCAAGGTGCCACACAACCATCTGTGACAAAACCACCTGCAGCTATAGATAAAAACAGGGATTGCAGGGGGCTGGGATCAGACCAGGACAGCAGCTGCTGAGCCCCAAGTGTCTGGGGAGGTGGCAAACTCTGGCTCTGGCCGCTGCTTCCCGGGAAGGCTGATCTTTCCCTAGGCCAGCATATTGTCTAGGAAGCGTGCTACATGGAGAAGTTGCGTTCCTACTACCTGTGAGTATGACATAAGTTGAAGAATGGAAAAAATTAATTTTGTCTTACCCTGCTGAGGAGCTTTGGGCCAGTCCTGATGCGCCCTTGTCCTCCTGTCTGTTCCCTGTTGTCACAGCATAAGGGCTCTTCACAAGAGCTAATAAATTTTCGCTTCCAGAAAGATATTTTTAGGGAGCTGAGGCACATCAGGACATTCTGAAATGAAGCACAGTGGAATTTCACTGGTTTCAAACTCAGACACGTTCAAGCAGATTCAGAGTCACTGTTACATGTCCTCTCCTTGACCTAAAGCACTTGCAAAAACTGTGCCAGAACCAGGAATCTGGGCTCTTTAAATATATAAAGACATGGATGAAACCATGCTGCTGAAGTATCTATTGTCAAAAGAATGTGTAGCCAGTATTCATACTGTGGTTTTTGTGAAGTATGACAGTTTTAACTAGGGAAAAATGTTTTCTAGCTGACTTCATAGTTGCATTTTCCAAATGAAGTATTAAGATGTTTCCCTAAAAAATGTCTCTAATTTTTCATGTAAAAAGGAATTTCAGTTTAGTTTTTACAGACCTGTGTAGCAGAAACTCACTGTGCTGTTTCCCTAACACATTAAATGAAGTATATTGAACTTAATAATGGTCATTATTTTGGGCAGCCTACATAATGGAAAAAAATCCAAGGAGAGCACAACCAATTGTTTCCTTTCTGTTGATTAAGTAATGTTTTACCATGTTATATTTTTAAACTATTATATGCTCAGGGTGTTACACTCTAATTTAAGCCTTTATTAAATTATGCAATTTAATAATTTTCTTTTGCTTTGATCAAACACACTTCCTCTAAGTTTTGGTATGAAATATTTTTACTTTTGTAGTTAATCTGTGTAGTCTTTCAGTCTACCAGATTATAATGTACAAAAAATAGACTTCTACGAGATTCTCTCAGACTATGTTTTCAGATGTTATGAGTCCACTGACTCTCAATATCACTTAATACAAAATTAATTGTAAATACAAAATTAAGATAAATTAAAAAAGAAAAAAAGAGAATGAGTAGCTGTAGTTATGCTGAAATACCATGTTTACTTAAATTAGATCAAAAATGTATTTAAAAGAATTCTCTGAAACAATAGTGCAAGAAAGGGGAAGTATGTAGTATTTGGGAAGAGGAGAATGCTGGCAAAATGAGGTATCACAGACCTTGATGGTGTCCAAAGGCTTTTGTGTTGAAGTCCTTCAGAGGACACCTGTGCTGATCTTTTCTGAGTGGCTGCAGACCAAGTAAGGATTGGATCTGATGGCTTTAACTCCCTGTCTGGCATTATCCTTTTGCCAGGGAGTCAAGGTAAGGTACTATTTCTGCAAACACATCCTCAGCATGCAACATCCCAAAGCCAATGTGAAGGCAGCACTGCAGATACATGGTATTGATCAAAAATTTATGCCATCACTTGCATCACTGTTTTTAAAACACTTTGGAATTAAGCAAGAATTTTAGAGTTCAGAGTAAACCACAATCATCTCTCTCCTTACCCTGCCTTCCCTTCCCATCAGCTCCTTGTTTCAGTCCCATTCAGACAAGAAGATCAATTATTAGGTTTCTACTTAGAAAAGCAAGGAGTTTGTCCTTCAGGACAGCTTTTGTTCTAAGTTGCTTGGATTGGAATAGCTGCTCACCTGCATTTGTGAAAGCTTTTTCACTGCTAACTGTCTGCTAAGAAAGTATTCTCTGGGCATATTAATTTTATTTCAGCTCTACCTGAAGGCTGTGAAGCTTTAAAACACTTTGCAGAAAACAAAGTGAAGGTTTTACTTCCATATAAGACAGATACAGCTATACTGAAACTAGTCACATGAAACAGCCACTGGATTCATCCATACGGAACCTTTTTGGTAACTGCTTTGTACTGGATCTCTGCAGATGTACCCAGCTCAAACCGAATGTACTATTTCTTAAGAATTGAGGAAAAAGCCCTAAAAACCTCCCTTGACAGAGATTTTCAAGGAAGAGTATTAGCATTGGGATAAAACAAGGTCTCTCACATCTCCTTCCTTCCTAAGCAATCACTGCAGTCTTTAAACAAAAGATCACAGTAAAATGCGGTATTTTATGGTGCTGTTCTCCACAGCCACAAGAGGGGGTTTGAAGAACGCAATCTGCTTCCCACTTCCAGCCTGAGCCTTCCCCTCTGCACATGGCATGTTAGAAGTATCATGAAACCAGTGATTTCCCAAAATGACTGAAATTTTCAGTCATTTTTCAAATGACTCCTTCAGTCACTCATTTGGTAAAATGACTAAAAGTTTCGTGTGCTCTACAAAGTGACTGACGTGCTGCAAATTCCGCCAGACTGTTTGACTGCTTCACCCAGTAACAGGCATATTGTGAAAAGGGATGTTATTGGATAAGGATCCTTTGCTTTTTTCTGCACTGGCTGCTAGGCATGACTCTGGATTTTGAAGGTAGGTTCAGAAATGAACTTTCCAAAAAGTATGAGAAGTGTCCAAAGTGCTTGATACTAAAGGAAAAACATAGTACAGTTATCGCTGAGATCATAAAGGCAAGCCAAGATCCCAAACTCAATTCAAGACTTGAACACTACTTGCTTGTAAAGTAAGTTTGAAAAAACAGGTTGTTTTTTTTTTTCTCTCTCTCCTTTTCTCTCTCCTTTCTTTCTTCGTTACTTTTTCTTTCTGCTCTCATCGTAATTTGTCTCTTCTTTGGTTATGGAATTTTCCTCCACTGCTCATAGGTGTGAAATTCTATGGCTGGTGACAAGAAGCAGCTAATCAAAACCACTGGACTAAAGAAGAATTTCCTACATACTGTGTGAACGTTGAAGAGAGGTATGATAAGTAAGAATTGTTACCTGTCCTTGTTATAAAGCATTTATCATCTGAATATGCAAACACCAAAAGACAGACTGCCGATCTCTTGAGATTTTTCTGTTTTGGGTGTTAAAATCCTTGACTAATGGCCTTGCTATAAAACTGACCATTAGAGCAATGAATACTCATCAGAGGCCAGGCTGACTTTATTGGTCTGCAAGCTTCATCTCAAGGCAATTTTAAGGATGTAATGGTGTATCAAGACCACCTTCTTAGATTTTGTGTTCTCTGAGTCTTTACCTCACAGGGAACCAGAAACAGCCTTTCAGTTTTTAAGTATTTTTCTCCTACTTGGCAATTCTTGGTTGGGTCTTGGTAACCCTTCTTGGTTGGGTTGCAGAGTGGTGAAAGAACTGAAATTGCTGCTGAAGTCATCCAATAAATGAAGCTTCTGTAGCCTCCACTTGTTTTGGTGTATGGAAAAGCAAAATATCCACAAATTCAGGGGTCTCTCAAAGGGTATGATAAGCAAATGGTCTTGGCATGGATGTCAGACAATATTCATGGGACTAGACTGTGTGGACCCCCTTTGCCCAGTTCTCAAAGCACCACCCAGCAATCTGAAATAAACTTCACACTGTATGCAGCTTGTTTCTGTACCAATTCCAAATGTGGGCATCACTCTGCCTTTCTTTCTACTATCAGGGCTCATCACGCACCTCCACAGTCAGCAGAATCTGTAATTTGTATTCAGTGCTCTTTCTGATGCCCCACATCCCCAGCAGACACACTGCTCCCCATGCCTGATACAGTGCTAGGCAATCAAATGGGAAGCACTGCTAAACTAAACTAAAGGTCAGACCAATTCCTATAGCTCAAGCTGTCTCAGAATGGATTCATCCAGATCCACCAAACTCTCCACCCACCAATACCCATAAGCTAGCTGGTTCTTTGCTTTTAAGGCACCTTGCCAGCCACTTCCTGCACAATCTTGCCCACGTGCTGCCCTCTGCCCTTGTCAGCTGCTCTGGCCAGCAGGAAGGAGCCTGGGCAGAGCTGGCTTTGCAGGCAGGACTCTCAGTAAAGCACGGTCTTCAGAGGGAGGAAAACACTGAAAAGCAAAATGGAGAAAATACTGATGTTACAGTCATGTTAGTTATGAAGACAAGTTCAGTTCTGGCATGTGAGACTGGAAGATTTCAGGAATAAATGTAGACATCTGTATGGCTTTAGAAGTAAATAAATTACTCATGTGTTGTCTTTTTAAGCTAATTCTTGTCATAAGATATCAGGTATTTCACATGGTGCACCCCTACTTGCATCCCAAACTTCATTAAAGGTGTGAAATTTTCTCTTATTTCACAGAATAACTGAATGAAACAGCCATTTTATGAAATAGCTGAAATTTTTAATCATTTCCTGAAATGACTGGTTTCAAAATATGGCTGTAACATATACAACTCTGGAGTCACCCATTTCAGTTTCAGCAACATATAGTTCCCAGGAAGGCACATGGAACAGAAATATTACCATAGCTTCATTTTATGCAGAGCTGAGAGGGGAGAAAAGGAAAAGAAGCATGTGTTTTAAACCCATTAAGACATTTTGAGCTGTGCAAAGTGAAAATTGTTCTTTAATAATACAATATAACATGTCCTAAATTGGATTATAATGTACACCCCCTTTGCAGTGTATAGGTAACTATAAGTTGCCTTTCTGGAAGGAACTTGATGATTTAGAGTGACATAGTTTAGAATAAAATGAATCATCCAAGTTGGGCCGTTTTTTTCATGCAGTCCTGTGTCTTTTGTAAAAAATAGCTTAGATGCTTTTTTTTTTTTTTTTTTTTGCATTACACTGTATCATAGGATTGTAAATAACAGGTCCTCCACCTCTAATGTTTCCCCCTACACTCCCATCCTGTTGTTTTCTTGAAATATCTCATGGGTCAGATGTGAGTCTCATAGCTGCAGCCTATCCAACCTTTTCATTAACACCCTTGTTCCTTGCCTTTTACCTACAGTCTGCACATTTTTAGTTCTTTTGCTTTGGTATTAAATAAGCATTCCACAATTCCACAGAATACTACTAGCTCTTAGCCCCATTTTTCCTGTTTTTCCTGCTCCTTTTTAGAAAACTTAATTGTTGCCTTTTAAACTTCCAGGTTAGAGCAGCAGGGCACAGAAGTGCAGTTCATCATAGGTATTGTATTGATGCTGATGCCTAAGTTGCCTGACATGGGATACCACAGACTAGCAAGGGTTCATTATTTCATTTGTATTTGACACATGACCTTGAAAAATGTTATAACTATGGCAATTTGAGAGTTTGCCTGTCATTTAATATGCACAGTCCCTTTTCTCTGCTTTTCTTTTTTCTTTTCACCATAAATTTTTTGTCCCTAAGGAAAAAAAAAATCAGATACATGTTATATGAATTTCATTACTACTGAAAGGTGATATCTCAAAATTGTATGTTATGGAAATCTTATAAACCAAGGGAAAGATGTCTGTGGAAAGAGCACTCAAGTTCTGTTAGGGGAAAAAAAACCAAACCAAAACAAGAAAAGATACAACAAGGAAAACCCCACAGTAAACTACAATTTTCAAAAATGCTTAAGGATGTTAAACACCCAATTTTTTGGCTGTTCACCTGGAGACATTCTCATGGGGTCTAACCCAGAATTACTGTGGATTTCTACCACTCTTTACACAGATATCTTGCAGGTGCATGTCTGGGAAGAAGTAGTACCCAAAATAATTAGTCACTACTGAAATTTTTGGCCTTAGGCAAATGCTTCAAAAACAATTCTCCTGCTTCCATCAATGTTTTCTGAGTGGATGTGTGTTCAGAAGGGTGTTAGCAGGAAACAAACATGGTATGTGGCTTTGCAGGGATATTTGAATTAAAATGTTTTGTGGCCTTTTGAAGCTCTTTAGGAGTCATTGTATGAGGAAGCAGTTGCAGTGATAACAGCTACCAGGCAATAGGAGCAATAAACAGATTGTGAGCCGCCCATTGGCTGCACCATGCTTCCATGAACCATTTGCAGATTAATGTTTATTGACAAGTAAATCTGCAAAGCTTTGGATCTTTCAGTGAATTATTTTCAAACAAAAGAAGCAGCTAAATATGTCCAACTATTTGGAAGAAATTTAATGACTGCCTTACCCTGGTTCGTTCTGAATTTGCTGTCTTGTTGAGGATCTGTCAGAAAGCACAAAGTTTTTTGCTAAGTGCATCTAAAAGGTAAGTCAGCTTGTTCAAAAATACGTGGGAAGGAGAGTTTTAGCTGAAAAATCATTTTGTACATTCAACATGATGAATCATAAAATAACTTTAAATACCATAAAGCACCTTTAAATACCATAAAACACAAAATATTTCCAAAAATGCATACAGCAGGTGAACCCAGAGCTGTTTCCTTTTCCAGAGAGAAGAATGAGCAATGAGATATAGAAAAAGTAAAGAATAATTTACAGACTGCTTTGATGGATGCTTGTCCTTGGTATAAAGTGGGCATTAGAAGAAAAAGCAGCAACACTTTGTTTTTCACTCCTTGTAACACAGGAACTCTGCCATGAAGGAGCTGTAACCCTGGCTGTGTACCTTACTGATTTCCTGGTACCATTCTCTCCTGTCACCTCTCAATGTCCCTTTCCAGGCTGAATCAGAGCCAATGTCACACCAGTTAATGCACACGTCCATGTGCCTTTCTCTTTTTTATAGATTTTTATGATCTTAACACTGTGACTGTTTCTTCTGCATTATATACATCCTTGGAAAATACTTCAGTTCATTTCAACAGATGGCCATAAGGGATTTCATAAAGAAAACATGCCAGATCTGGAATAAGTTTTAAAGAATGATAGCCAAGAATAAAGTAATTGTTGTTGACTGAGTCTGAGCAATCTAGGCTTTTTACATATTACACCTTCTCATAAAGAACTAAATGGAATAGGGATAAGGAAGTATGTTTAAATGTATATGCCATTGAGGGATTTAATTCTGCCAAACTTCTTATTTTGAATGGACTCTGAGAGGTTAGTGAACAATCCTTTAATTTCATTAGCCTGGCACTTTGAACACTGGATAAAGTTGGTTTATTTATTACTTACATTTAAACCATTTTTATCTCCAGATAATGGGATATTTTTCTCTGTGAAAGTAATAAACTTTTCATTATGATTTGCTATTTCATACTGGTCATTATTTCTCTGCCCAAACTTGGGCTGCAATGCAATGTATTATCCATAACAGGAGCTCCTGGCTTCACCTGGAACTTGTGGCAATTTCACAGGGTGATGAAGAAATTTTTAAACTTAGGTGGCTTATATCTGAAGTGATAGTTATTGTCATTTTACAGATTTTCTTGTCTAGTTTTTGGGTTTGGGTTTGTATTCTTTCCTTCCTTAAAGCCCTAAACAACTGCTGTAGTATGGAATTATATGTATATAATTTGCACTTATTATTTATAAGACAGCAAGACCAGAAATTATATGTTGTATTTTGTTTTTGTTGCTGTAGAAAAATCTGCATAAGCATGGGAAATATCCTGAAGGCATTATTAAGATCCAGTAAGAAAATGGTGTTTTGTTCTCTGGAAAATTCTGTTTCATCAGGAAAAAAAAGACCTTGGTCAGCAAGCTTATGTTTGTGTAATGTGAGTTAACATCTCATGGAGAAAATAGGATCTTTTCCCACACAAAAATAATCAAAACTTAAAAATTTGACTGATCCCAGAAAATGTTTGTTCAGTGTTCTCAAGTTTTGTGAATACTCTTTACAAACTCTGATCCCCCTACAAAATATTAAGTGTCTTTTCATGGTGGTTTTTTTTTCTTCTCTCTCCATTTTGTTTAACCCTTTTAATAAGGATTCCCTATTTTGGTTTCAGGTTGCCTTTATTTCACTCTGTATCTACCTCCTATAAGCATTGTTACAACAGCTGTCTGTGTCAGTGAATCACAGATCTGTGTGTTCTCCATGCCTCAGTTATCCCTGCTTTGTTAATGTCTTCCCAATGTTATTGCTCCTGCTCACACTCACACAGGTACATCCCTTCCTAGTCCTGTCACTGTGGAAAATATCAAGGTGCTTTCCATGTTGTACATTTGGTTTTGGGCTGAGCCTGCCTACAGAGTCCTCTAGTCCATCTTTTAACCATATGTGTCTGCTGCAGAACATCTTCAAGCTACATCTTTTCCTTGTCCATCACAAATGGGCACAAACTGTACTCTTCTCCAGACCGTTACATGATAATTACTGCAAAATCTTTTCCCTTTGGTACTTGCAGCTGCCAGTTTGGCCTTCCTAAGTCCTTTTAAAATTCTGCTGCAAAGATAAAGAAGAATGCCTGAAGAAGAGTACCTCAAGGTCCACACCTTTGCAGAGAGGTAGTATGCTTTCTGAACATTCAGTTAAAGAATAAAAAAGCCCTGAATCAAAGTGGAGACCTCAGTGATTCTGGAGCATAATGCTTTGTTGCGGTGAAAACATATCAAGTACAGTCAGCTGAGAAGCTGATTTTCACAGGGCAATGGAGACAAACTGACATGTTCATTCTCACCCAACAACAACCCCAAGCTGAAATGTGCTATAACAAAGAGCCTGAGACAGCCTTCCTGCCCAAGGACCTTTCCATTGCAGAGGGAACAATTTAATTCTCTTTTTTGGAAGACTCTGTGCTCCTCTGTCAGAAAACAGAGTGGACAAGGTATTTTGTGAACACAAGGCTACTGTTTGTACCTGTCTGGACTGGGGGGAGGAAGCCCTGAAATTCCCCCAGACCGTCTATAGGAATCAGCACATGGGTGCCAGAGGGCTCCATAGGGAGCACAGCCCTCTTACACTGCTCCATGGCAAAAGAAATGACTGTACACTCTAAATGCCTTTAGGCATTTGCATTTTCAGAGCCTTGGATTGTGATTTATTATATTTACATGCAAGGCAAAGTAAAGAACAATACAAAAAAGCTAAGAGCTAAGAAGTGGGGGAGAGCTGTTGTCTGCCTGGCGTGTTTTCACAAAAGCTGCCCCCCTTCTTGCTTATAGACTGAAATAACCCTTGCAGCTACTGATTTGTGGATGTGTTTTAGGCTTGGGTCAGAGAGCATGCATGATACCCTGGGGCCTGAATCTGCCTGTGTGCTCCTCAGTACTGAGGCTTGTGATCTTGCCCCTTAGGTACAGCTGATGTTAAACCAAGCATGATTGTTAAAAACGAGAGTCTCTCCTCCACCCAAACCCACCATGGTGGTAGGTTAGGCTACAGTTGTGCTTAATCCTGCACCAGCACAGCAAAGATCTGGAAACCTCTAGAGGTGATGGGAGCAGCAATGCTTAGCTCGGGACAAAAATTAGAAATGTCCTGCAGCAGATCTGTCACAACAGAGAGAGTTTCAAGTCTGTTTGCTTCCCATCTTCACATCTCTTCCCCTCCAGCAGTTTGTTCCTCCCTTCTTGGTCCCTTCCTGCAGCCAAAGGGGGTTGTGTGCCGTCTGCTGCCTGCTCCCCTAGCACTCTAGTGGCAGTGCTTCTGCAGAAGCTCTGTGCAAAATTACTCACCTCCAGAGAATCTACTTACTGTAAATTATGTTACACACTCAGAGTAACCTAATGATTTTAGAGATGGCCACTATAGTTCTGGATTTTAAAGTCACGGCAGCAGTTTGAGAGATGAATAATTTCCTTTCTCTCTGAGTACAGGTTCAGCTCTGTGCCATTTAGCATGTTTCCATTCTGCATAAGCTGACCACACTTCCCAGGGAAGTCACAGCAGCAGCCTGACTCAGTTCAAGATGTTTTGGACAATACTCTTGGGCACATGGTGTGACTCTTGGGGATGAAGCTGCAGGGCCAGGAGTTGGACTCAATGATCCTTGAGGGTCCCTTCCAACTCAGCATTGTGATTCTGTGGCTTCTGAGACCAAAATAATTTAGTTCCCATATTATTTGCAGGAAAGTTGTTTGTTCAGGATAAGCCACAGAGCTCTTCCCAGTGAGATACTCCACCACTGTCAGCACCTCACTGTGCCTCTTGCTCTTCATTTATGTACTCTCAACACTGGTGCACTGCTGCATAAAGCCATAACTGATATATATATGGTGCTCAGACCCCCCTCCATTTCAGTGTGAATACATAGAACATAACCTGACTGCACTCTAGCAGGGGCTAGAAACTCGCCTGTGGAAGTCAGCACTCAATCTTCCAAGAGACCTGCTCTGAACAAAGCCTAGAGGTGTTTCCTTAAAGCGTGAGACAAGAATTGAGCTCATTTAACAGCTTTGAATTCCATCACGATCCCTCTTTGTGAGAAAGACACAATATATCTCTTTGATTACACGAGTTGAATTTGTAATTTGTAAACCTATACTTCTGTTTTTCTCAAACTGTAGAGGCAGATAAAGCATTGATTTCAGATGACAGAGCTAATAAATGCACAGTTTGTTGGAATCATATCTATTTACTTCTTTATTTAGGCAGTTTAGACTAACTTAAATTAGTGTTTACTTCTTTTCTCCTCTCTTGACAAGTAGCAGGATGACAAGAGCTTGTGTTCAGGCTATTCATAGTAGAACACTTTCATATCTGTCAGGTTTTTCTCCGCCTTCTTATGACATAATGGTATCATGAAGAAATGCCTGTGATCCATTATTTGTTTTTAATAGTAAATCCAGTCCAGTGCTTCTAAATGGAAATTTTACATGAATAACTGTCCAGTTGGCAGCAATTTGTCATTGAGCTGAAATTATGCATGGCTTTCTCAGATGCTGTAGTCAGTTTTTGATCTGGGGAGCTCTTGGATGCGCCTTTGTGATAATCCAGCAGATAATTTCATTTAATTATTACATACATTTACAACTGAAAAATATATTTAGGTATTGGTGCCTATGTTGTTGCTTTCCCCTACCACATTTACAGAAATGATTAATGTTGGCAGCTGTTTAAAGTGGCTATTTCCCTGGCTCCTGTTGGCCTTGGAAAAACAGCAGGAGTTTTATGGCATATCTTCAGACTCCTACCCTAGGAAATGCTGTGTAACCAGTGTCCTCAGTCTGTGCTATATTCCTTGTTTCTTTCCAGCCTATAAAATAATGTATGAAATGCAGTGCAGTTAGCTATCTGCAATTCATAAACTTGCAAAAATATTTAGTTCATCTTGAAGTATCCTAAGCTGTGACATAAAAAAGAAAATCTCAGACCAGCAGCGCCCTTGCATGTGATTTGTGTGCCTGCCCCAGCTGCTCAATGCACTGGAGTTTCTCTGGGCAAACCTGCTTTCTTGGCTCTCTTAAGGCAAAACGTCAGGCAGTCTCCCCACCTTCTCCCTTCTGAATTTGATAAGAATTTTTTTTTTTTTTTTGGTCTTTTTAGGTGATAATCATTGGAATCCCTATGATAACCTATGACACCACAGCTGTTGCCAATTCCACTTTCTGAGTTTATGCAAGCCCTCTGGGGCTCTGATGAGGGAACATTTTGAAGCCAGAAAGAATTACCCTGTGTGCATTTGGATCTCAACGCCTTTTTTTAATATATATCTTTTTACAAGGTTTTTATTGTTGGAGCAACGAGGAGAAGAGTGGGAAAATTGTCTGTGTTTTGGGGTAATTTATAGTTTTTTCCCTACTATTTAATGAAAAGCACAAAAGTCTTCACATGCTTGGAATAAAGCCAATAGTCTCCATTTTTTTTCTCCATTTTGAAAAAGAATGACACTCTTTCATTTACACCTGTGGTGTCTGAGTTGGCCTTCAACTCCTTTGTCTCAGTCCTAAAAGATACTTACATATCAAAAACTTGTATCAAATAGAATTTCTCAAGTTGGCTTCTTTGAGGGAAAGAGTAGATCAAGAGAAGGAAAACAACTGGTGGGAGGAAGAAAGTGTTACAGGAAGTGAAATGCAAATTACAGGTAACTGAAAGAAAAATGCTAACCCATTCCATGTCCTGCTTAAAAGTTGCTGTTGGACTTGGTTTTGTTTCTTTTTTTCTCCTTAAGGATGATCTGTAATGGCAGCATATGCCTTTCCATTCTGTCCTCAGCTGAATCTTTCCTGTCTAGGTTAAAAAATAATTCCTAGAATTTATAGAAACAAAAACCATTTTCTTCTCAAATCCCTCAGAAGTTCAATAAGCTCAGCCCTTGATTCACAGGGGATATTTTCCAGACCTAATGATATTTATAGCATAGGTACAGAGATGAAGCTGAGGCTGTAAGTTGACTCTATCTGGCTGAAGAAAAAAAAATACACTGTGATCTCCTCTTTTTTCATTCCCCCCCAAAGTGTGGCATCTGTAATGTAATAAATATACTGTGAATACTCTGTGCCTTTTGACTGAGGAATGGAGGTATGTAACCATTTTTAATGTTCTGTAGGAGTGGCCAGTTACCAAGCATGAAAGCATCAGCCAAAGGCTTGCAGCCGATCTATAGCTCCTCTCTGGCACTGTGGGCTCATATTGCTGAAGAACACAAACAGATAACATTAGGATGAAGGAAATAACTCAATTTACTTGTTAGGAATGAAATTAAAAAGACAGTTCAGGAGCTGAAAGCTGTACTCCACGAGAAAGATGAATGAATGTCTTGTAGAACTTTTATAGGAGGAGACAAAATACCTCCTACGAAAAGAAGGCAGTGCATTATAGGGTTTTCTGGCCAGCTTCTAACACCTTATGTTTCTTAAACCATTGAGGTTTTTTTTTTTACACCTAGTTTAAAAAATGGTGCAAGAATTCAAGCTTTGGAATAGTCTAGCTTTTTCAGACATGAGGGTAGTATAGTTAATTTTCCAACTGGGCCTCTACTGTAACTTGGTGAGAGTTTGTATTTATTTTTTTGCTTACAGAAGAAAATTGGTTTAAATAGAAAACCATATGTCAATTTTACTCTTAATCCTTTTAATAAGGATTCCCTAATTTTGGGAATTTCCCTAATTTCCTTAATTTCTCCATCACTATGATGATTATTTATTTAAGATTTAAGATTTATGATTTATTTAGATTTATTAAGATTTTTTAAGATTTATATAGTTATTTAATATTTATATAGTCATGTAGTTGGAAAAAACAAACAGGATTTTATGCCCATAAACCCTATTTCAGGTCTGAAATAAAAACAGTTATCTTCAAAGCTAAATACACATGAAGCAGGGTTATTTTGAGTTAACTTTGGTTGCTAATCTTTTGGAATATCTTAGAAGAAAATTTTTAGCTGAAATTTCAGTTCTTCCTATGAAATTTCTGAGTGTTATTTCTCATGAAATTATGAAATCTCAAATCTGAAACACATAAAGTGAAAAGAATTTCTGTACTGTTGTGAGGAAAGATAGTCCTGATATATTTCATCCTTTTATTTGTCTACTTTGATCAGGATTAAGGGACCTTGGTCATTTAGTCTTAATTCCTTCCAGAGACACACTACAAATGCTGAGCACAAAAATATATATGAGTGAATGAGCGGTTGAGCTATCAGTGTATGAATGGAATTAGACCAGTAAAGGAAAGCTCTGGCTGGGTATTATCTTCCAAAAGCTAAGAAGCAGACAAAGAGAAAACAGTGCTGAAGGCTCTGAGGCTGTTTGTGACTCTCCCTAGTAGAAAGTGAAAATCTTGAGGCTTGCATGGTCCGTGAAAGACTGAGAAGAGTCTGTCATCAAGTCTAACCTGAGGACTCATGACTCAGCAGAAGGACCTGCTCTGCTAGTCTTGACTAACTCATTGTTTCAGCATTTGAATCTAATACGTGCCTTCTCACAGCATTTGGATGAGACCAATATAGTCCCCATTCTCTGGACAAAGGAATAAGAACCAAGATGATTCCCTTCCCTCAGGCAAAACATTCCACTTTGTGATATCTGAAAATGCAGAAGTACCAAAATATCTGTCCTCATGTTTTTGTGATTTGGTATACAACTTTCTGCACTTGTGGTGTGAATACATGTGTGCTGGATTTTGCTGGAATGTGGAATGTGTTCCCTCCCTACAGTAGTAGATGCTCCCTGGTCTCTTTTCTCACCCGTAGGCTCCAGGCTCTCAACAACACATAAAAAAGGGAACATGACATTTTCCTGCTTCTGCTACCTTGGCATGGATGATCTGTACCAAAGAAATTGTCATTCCAAAGGCTTTTTGTTAATGTTGCTAATGTAGCAAGTAATTTTTATGCCTATTAAACAGCAAAAATCTTGTAAATTCAAAATTTACAGAGTTCTTAAGAAGCCCTAGGTGACTTCTGACTTAAAGGAAAGACCCTGTTGCTGAAGCTCCACTGTTCACATATTCTTTACTTGAAAACCTCTTTTCCCCCTCATAAGACAGACACAAAATTCAACACTTCTAGAGTGTGAAGATTCAGTTTTACAAGGCAACAAAGAGGTAGTTTATTTTGTGGCACCTTATTATCAAAGCTTTATAATTAACTGGTGGTATCTAAAATTCTCTATCCTCAGGTTTCACAAAGAAACACCAAAAATCCCTCACAAAACCAAACTCAATCAGGTTTTCCATTGAGATCTGGAATGGAAAAAAAAAAAAAAAACCTTCACAGTTTTCCCTTTTTGATGCCTGTAAGTTTTATTCATATTTTCCAGATTCTGTACTGCATTAGTACATAACTCTGAACTTCATATCAAGTGTTAGCAAGTTCTCTTCACAGTTTAGTTAGACAAAACAATCCTTTTCCAGCCTGAGAACAAAGGACACAGTTGCAGCTTCAGGCCCAAAAAGTGTAAATGATGGTGAATTGAGGAGAGCAATCTGGGAGTATGGGGCTTCACAACCTGAAGCTGTAATTGGACAAAATTAACCCCAATATGTAAATGGACCAAAACTTATGAAAGTGTGAAAACTCGTGACCTGTCGTTTATCCTGGGTGGAGCCATGGCCAGGCTCTTGTGCTGCCCAAGGTGTATCCTTTGAAGGCCTTTTTAATAAATACCTACTTTATTCCTTTAGCACTGTCTAGCCTGTGTTCTAGGTAGCCTCTTAAGCCATCATTAAATCTGGGGAATGGAAGTGAAGATATCTTAGAAACAGCAATTTTGCAATAGACATTTTGTTATCATCCAGTGTGTATTCTTGGCTGAAGTACGTCTTCCCTTTGTTTTTCAGTAATGTGTTCTTACAATCCACAAAGCAAATAGACATCTGAAGGTGTCTTTAGTGCAACTCAATCTGTCTGAATAGAATGATTGAAAAGGAATATGTTTTTGTATGGGGCAAAAAGCAGACTGACTCTTACCTAAAAATAAACTAAAATTTACCAAACTCTTACCGAAATAAACTAAACTCAGTTAACAGAAGATAACCATAAAGCACTCACAAAACCTTACACTAACTGAGTTTATTATTTATATAAATTTAAGAGGAGAGAAATGACCCTCTCTTTAAGTCGTATTTGCCAAATTTCTGATCAGATTAATTGGTACAGTAATTCTGCAAAGCACATCAGTATAATTAGCAAAAATAAAATGTAAACAATATGTTAAATAGTGAACAAGCATTAGTAAATATTTTAAAGACTGAAAAATAAAACAAATATTGTATTTGGGATTAGCACTTTAAACAATGAAGCCACAGAAGAAAATTGGTGGTCTTTGATGAAATTGTGATTTCATTGGACCAATGATTTTGCAAGCAGGGTCTATGCATCATAGCAAGAAAAAAGAACTCTGTAAGGAACTTGTTTTGATTTGAGACATTTTCAGAGGGCTATTTTAATTTAATTAATGAAAAATCATAGGTTAATTGCCTTCTGCTTTAATGTGAGGGTATTATGCATGCAGGCATATTTTATTTATATCTTGACTGTTTGATGTACACAATCAATTCAAAAAGGGATAATGAAGAAGTGTTCCACCCTGTGTGGAATAATAATTAGAGATTCTAGCGCAGGTTTTTTTTAATTAATTGTGCAGTTCTGTAAACATGTTTGACATAATGCTGAGAAAAGCATTTGTCAAATTTTGCTATTCGTCTCTCTTCTTCTTCTTCTTCCCATGCCTTTTACCCCCATCCTTTTTCCCTTGTAGTCAAAATACCTCATATGGCACTAACCCTCACTGCCTCAGCAACAGTCTGTCTTTGTAGGAAGGCTGTAGATTAGTCAACCTGGCATTGAGGAAAAGCTGCCCTTTGAAGAGCTGATGTTATGGGAAGTATGTATATTTATAACAGCAGTGTTAAAGTCTATGGGCTTTGGGAAGGTCTGGGAAAGATACTGATCTATAAAAAGGTGCTGTATCCTATAACAGCAACCAGGATGTATTGGGCAGAGCAGTCCCTGGGGCAACAGGAATACCAGATCTTCCAAGCTGAGGCCAAGCAAGCCCTCTGTAGGACACTGCTAACAGCATGTTTGTCTTGCTGAAGGTAAAATGAGCATTGACAGGATAAATCCAGACACCTGATCTTGAGAATTATGAGTTCTCCATAAACGTCTTTTTTCCCTGACATACTTTTAAAAGACAGAAGGTAGAGACAAAGCAATAAAATGAGGACAAAGAAAACAACCTCCAAGTCTCCAGCTCTCTTGAACCATGTAGGGATGAGGGGAGCTGCTGAATTCATTGGTCCCAGAACATGTTGGAAAGTGGCAAAAGAGTACTTGAGCTCACGTGGGCACGTACATATGTACACTCACCCTTCCCTTGGTAGCTGGGAATTGTGAGACCAGGAAATGGTGCCTGACCTCAGCAACTCTTCAGCGGTCTTCTTCTGAAAGTGTGCAGTGGAAGGATTACTTCCAATACCAAAGCTGTAGCATGTCTGGATACTTGGGACTGTACTCAAACCTGCACTCAGCAAGGTGAGCCTGCACCTCAAATCCTGTTTTCAGTTTTGGGCCCCTCACTACAGACATTGAGGAGCTGGAGAATGTCCAGAGAAAGGAAATGGAGCTGGTGAAAGGTCTGGAGGACAAGTGTGATGGGGAGCATCTGAGGGAGCTGGACTTGTTTAGCCTGCAAAAAAAAGAAGCTGAAAGGGCGCCTTATCCATCTCTACAACATCCTGGAAGTAGTTTGCTGCTAGGTGGGGGTCAGTCTCTTCTTGCAGGTAATAATGGCAGGACAAGAATAAATGGCCCCAAGTTGTGCCAGGGAAGGTTTAGATTTGATATTAGGAAAAATTTCTTTACTGAATGTGGGGTCAGGCATTGGAACAGGCTGCACAAGGAAGTGGTGGAATCACTGTCACCGTGTGTGGGAGTGTTCAGAAATGTGTGGATGTGGCATCTGGGAATATGGTTTAGTGGTTAACATGGTGATTCTGGATTAACAATTGGATTTCATCATCTCAGAGTTTTTTTCCCAAACTTAATGATTCTGTGGTTCTATGATACTTAGATCTATGGAGAAATGAAGATTCCTAGAAACAGTTGTCTTCACTTGGAGCCTCCTCTGCCTCCCTGACATCCTCACTGTTTGAAGGCTGAATTAATTGACATTGCCCTTGGGAAAGTTTACCATGAAACAGAGGTCTTTGCTGTTTTTTTGGTGACTGCATTGTGTAGCAATATGATGGCAAAGAGGTTTCCATGGGTTTCTGATTCCACAGTTGTATGTATACACATTCATGCGGACTCAGTCTTCCCTCTATTATCTGCTAGGAAAGAGAAGATAAACAATCTCAGGTTTGTCTGTTCCACTGCTTGATAGACTAGTGGGAGCAGGCAGTCAAAGTATCTTATATGTAGAGGACATAGATGTTGAGATCACAGGCAACATGCAAACCGCTGTTCTTTTTTCCCAACAGAAAATATATGTATTGTTTGATTTTTTCATTTTGTTTCAACACAGCATAATCAATTCCTCATACTCAATGAGCTTCTTTTAAGTACTCAGATCCCAGAGGAAGATCTCCTGGTTTCATATGGCTTTTCTTGGAATAATCTTAGTCCTCACAATAAAATAGTAAAGTCTTGTTAATTCATACTTAGTAGGCTATTGTATTTGAAAGATTTCAGATGCCATAAATAAAGGCTTATCTTGGATTTCTATCTTACATTTATAAGGAAATATCTAAAGCTTTTTATGGAACTGAAGTTTGAAAAATCACTTGAACTAGTGTAATTCAAAGGCTAGACCACTCTTTTGTCCTATGGATAAACAAAGTAAAACATGTTAAATAAACATTATTGGTGAGAAAATCTTATATAAATCTATCAATATTAAATCCCTAGCAATGGGTATTTGTAGGGGAGGTTTAGATGGAGCATGATCATCTGCTATTTTTTGGCTTTAGTTTAATGATACTTTCCTGAAAAAGCAACAAATGATGAATATATGGCTAAAGCAACATGTTAATCAGAAAGGGTTCATGAGAACTAGAGCTCATGCATTCCTTCAGATGACAAGAGCCAAGAGTTCATCTCAATACAGAGATAATAAAGATGTTGATCAGATTTTTTTCTGTGTTTCTAGCTCTGCAATTAGAACCATGGGTTTCCTTGAAATTGCTGTCAGGTAAATTAAAGAAGACTGCATATCCATTAAATAATTATTTCAGTATCCTACATTTGAGTTTCTTGAATTTCTGACTGTGTACAATTTACATGATCTTGCACCTGATCCCTACTGACCTGTATTCTAATGATGCAAATATGAATTTCTCAGCCATGTCCTCCCAGGTCGAATAATTTCCTCTAATAACATAAGTAACCCCCTAAAATTTTAATTATGCATTTTGCCATTGGTAAAATTTCCAAGAGTTCAAGTGAGGCCCATTACTGAACATGAAGACAGATCACTGTTCAGCCACCCCCAAAGGATCTGAGTTATTACTTACTTGGATATAAAATCATCTAACCTAAAATTATACAAAATTATTTCTCTATCAAGTTCTTTAGCTGAAATGTGGTATCTATTTTTGGAGGATTTGCTATCTTGGTTTAAATAAATGGCAAAAAAAAAAAAAAAACAAACCTCCAGGTAACTTTTCTCAATTGTTGTTTTTCTTCATTTTAAAATTACCTTAGATGTTATTTCAATACTGCATTGATTTGGCAGAAGTGACCAAGCTCAACCTCTTGCTGTATTTTCATCTCCTTAGATAAATAAATTTACTAGGTCTGAAACCTATGTCCTCTTTGAGTAATTACATGATCATATTTCTTCTGAGTAACACTCACTAAAGAGTGTACGTCAGTTTCTCACAGTGATCAAAATTTTCTATGAAACAGTTCTTGGAGCTCTCCTTTTACATTCACATTCTCACATATGATAAACTTAGAAGGCATTACCAGTTAAAAGATTTTGCTAATTATATCACTGTGGTATAAACCACTGTCCCTTTCTAACTGATGTTCCCTTGCTCCCTCAGTCAAGGACCATATCCTCTCCTGCAGTGAAGCACCTTGTTGGTTGTCCTGACCCCAAAGTCTTTTCCTTAACTGCTTTTCTTTCTTATAAATACCATCTATAATCCTGATTCTTAGATTTCATTTTTTTTAAATGCATATTGCTAAAATAAGCCAGTTTTCTCATTGAAACTTATCTATTATTTTTAACTATTCCATGGATTTTTATATTATAAAAATCCATGGAGATTTTATAAACTACTGCCAAGATTTTCCTCTTGACTGTGGAATATAGCACTGGACAAAGAAAAGGTTACTGACTGAAAATATCACCAGAAGATGATGCTTCCATTTTTAAAGATTTGTAGATTTACCACTTTTTAGTCCATTTAATCTGTTCCAGATAATGCCCATAAGAAAAACCAGAAAACAAAATGTTTATCTGAAACTCAGAGAGCTTCTAATTTCATCAGAATTGAGCAAGACTGTGTCAGCAGGTTTTTAGAAGTTAATATATATCTATCCATGGAGAAAATTTAGGCAGCCAAATTCAGAGTTTCATCAAAAAATGATACAAACTTCATCTGACAGCACCTTTTTTCTCCATCATACACAAGCATACAACATAAAACTTATTCTCACACAAAGTTTAATAGATGCTTCTGCTGTTTATGCACAATTACTGAAAATATTAGTACATTGGTGTAGTATTATGCTTCATCTTGTAATATTGTATGAACCTAAATGACAACTCCAATGCCAATCACATGGATAGTGTTTGATTTTGGTAATTAGCAATTTTGGTAATAAGAGAGGGGAAAGCAGAGATAGAGTAAAAACCCCCAAATCCAAAAATAAAACCAAAACACATTGCCCTGAAGTGGGTTAGTTGTTTCTGTAGGAGACAACAGAAGTACCAGGAACAAGCCCAGGAAAAACTTTAAAATGCAGCTTTCTGGGGACTGTCTAGCAAGAGGAGAGCAGAAAAAGTCCCTGAGCTGGCTGGGCTGTGTTTGAGGCCTGTGGATTGATGGGTTTGCAAGCCCCTCTGAGAGGAAGGTGTTGTGAGCTGTCCCAGCTCTGGTAATTAGATAGGTTCAGCAGCCTTTATGAGTGGCTTACGTTTACTGATTAATGTTCCACTTGTGCACAGATGTGATTTAGCTTTCTGCTGAATAAACACAACATGGGGATGGAAAGGTGATAACTGCCATACTCAGCAAAAAAGAAGGAGCCTATAAATATGCCAGTGGGTCAATAGAAGTGATTTCATTCTGCCTTCACAAGACTGCTGATGAAGTCTGACAGGGAGCTCTACTTCATTAATGCATCACAATGGTGAAGAAAGCCTGAAGGGCAAAAAGAGCCACCTGCAGCAGATTGGAGCCTGGGCTGCAGCTGTCAGAGAACAGCCAGGGAGAAATGAAAAGGGCTGCAACAAGGAAATAAAGAGGATATCATAGGCGGATAGGGTGTGTTTTCACTCCTGCCTGAAATGGCTGATAGGGGAGGCACAGTGCTCAGGGCACTGACTGCAGATGAAGCTGTACTGCTGATCAGAAACAATTCATGCAGGAAGCCCTGGCAGTGTGAAGGATGTTTTGGGTAAGGCACTGGACAGAAAGCTCTAAGTCTAAGGGTGGGTAAATGCAGCTTAATGATTTATTAAGAAATGAGTGTTTATTGAAGAAAAAAATGCTCAT
Source organism: Melospiza melodia melodia (assembly GCF_035770615.1). Lineage (NCBI taxonomy): Eukaryota > Metazoa > Chordata > Aves > Passeriformes > Passerellidae > Melospiza > Melospiza melodia. The sequence goes on from NC_086194.1 coordinate 137,916,097, forward strand.
GACACAACAACAAAAAAATTAATACATTTGTGAGAAAGCACTGGGAAAAGTACCAGATAGGCAGTATATAGGAAATGCAGTTACTTGCTCTGTTTCTGAAGGTCTTCCCATGAGCTGCTGCTCATGGCTGCTGTCTCTGCTGCCTTCCCAGCCTCTGAAACTGCAATTCCTGCCTGTCTGAAAGGAGTATGTTGCTGAATAAACAAACCAGTGCAGAGGGTGAAAAAGAGGAAAAAAATGTAAGGATGTAATTGCCCTCCACTAAAAATAAGCTCCCCAAAAGCCATCCATGGACCTGGTTGGAATTGCACAGTGGTGACTTATCACAGGACATGAGAATAATCCCATGGTCACCAGGAGCTATTGAACCTCCTCAACCTAGAACTGCAGGTCAGCACCCACAGGGAAGCCCATGAAAAGGTTCCTTCACTTTGTGGTGTGCTGGGTGGGAAGTGTGGAAATGAACAAATAAGGACAAAAGTTCAGCCATACCTCTGAACTTTGGTCTGACTCATTCACATCTGCCCTGATGTTTTCATATTGTCACAAAGTCTGATCATTACAAAGCCCCAAAACCAGCCCAAACCAGTCTGATTTTCCTGAGATCAGTATTAAACCCAACATTGCCTCTGTCTGCATACCCATTTCCTGCTCCTTGCAGCTGGATCCTGGTTTTAACCGCTGGCCTTACCTGAATCACAAGAGAATCATCTATGCTCTACTTGTTAGGTGTCTGCTTTATTTTGTTGAATTTTTTATTTATTCTCTATTGTGTTCTTATCCTGTGTGCATGGTGCCTACAAGGAGGTATAGACAGATTGCTTACTGATCCTTTTGAATGCTTTCAGAAAATCCAAAGATTTCTTTTTCTCCTTTTACCCTGCTGGGCAGTCTTTCTCCATCACTATGGTTTCTACACAGATAATTATTACTTACAGACAGAAGTAAATTACTTACTTTCACTAACTGAAAAGATCTGAACTTTCCACAATGTGTTTCAAAATTATTTTTTCCATCTCCAACACTTGTAACCAGACAGAAGCAAAAGCTGAATCTATCACCTGTGGTACTTCCAATTTTACACAGAAAAATGCCACTCTTTTTACACTGGATTTTAAATGAGATGGTCTGCTACAAAGCTGACTTCCTGAGGTGAAAGAGAAAATCCTTAATATAAAGATATTATAATAGAGAGGAGGCCATTGAATATATTTTTGTACAAGCCACAGCTTGGGAGATTAAAATTAGAGGCACTTAGAAAAATGCTTATAATCCTCAGAGGGCAGAGATCAGTACTATACAGTTCTGAATCCTCCCCAGCTGACTGTTCCTCACTCAGCTATTCAGTGACTAATGACATATTCAGATGACACAGCTTGAGCTGCAAACACTTATGAGGATGGTGCAGTCAAGAAAATGAACTTAGGAAAGCTAAAAACAGATGAAGAGCAGCCGCCAGGCATGAGGATCTGCCATTTCTTTTGTGGGAGGGAGGAATTAGCTCTCTTTGCAGGGGCATCACTCCCTGGTTTGCTATTGGGGTAGGTCTTTGTAATGGAGAGAGCTGAAGCCTCTCCCTGAACGTGGATTGTTAGGTCTCACCTGTAAGTGAGGCCACCCTAGGTCATGGTAGGAGGGAGTTTCCGATGGGTGCCCCACAGAGCAATTCACAGAGCCTCCAGCAATGACACTGCCTTTTCTGAAGTCTCCTGGGCTTAGTCATATCCTTGACCTCTCTTTCCTCTAAGATCTCACAAGGTCGTGGGGATCCAGGCATATGGAGCCATCCACACACATGGAAAAGATATGGCAGGGAGAGCCAGTGACACAACGGGTGCCCATTCTCTTGTGTGGCAAACTAGATGGGAGAGGTTCTCTCTGTTCCTCCATATTAGTCCAAGTGTTTTCCCTTAAAATTCTTTTTGAGGAATGTCTCTCTCCATGGAGCTTCCTGGGTCTGGGATACATGCAGAAATCCTTGGCAGTGTAAAGCAGCATAGTTGAGATTCATATGGACAATAATGGAGTTCATCTCTCTGGCAGCTTCAGTCATCTTTAGCAGTCTTCAAAATAAACATTTTGGACCACAAAAAAATTTGATCAAAAAGCAGCAAACTAAGTTAAGTTACAGAAACCATCGACGACCAAATAATGTCACAAGTCTGGCATCTGGCTTAAGCAGTTGCTCTACAAAGGCTGCTGTCATGGAGATGCAATTGATCAGTCATTCTGCTCTCAGCTTATGCCCAGAAAACAACCCAAACACCAGATCCCACCAGCTGCCAAAGCAACCAGGCTTTCCAGTGGGGCAAGCACCTTGTGTGCAGTGCAGGAAGCAGCATTCCTGTTCCTGTGCTCTGAGGATGATATCTTACTTCAGCTCACAGCTTGGTGTGAGGGTTGTGCATGCCTGTGCTTAAAGAGCTGCATATTGCTGACCTTGAGGGGCTGTGTCTTCTCAGACCTCTCTCCCATCAAAGCACGAGAATTCTCTAGCCTTGCCTGGAATAGACACGTGACACACATATTGCATTCAGATACTGATGTCTCAAAATACAAACTGCATCCATTGACATTATTTGGCCCCCTGTGAGAAGTGAAAAACCGCAAGACACTGTTCTGGAGGCTCAGTGCAGCATATCAGCATTCCCAGCTGGATTTGAGCTTATGGGTCCCAGGGGCATCAAATCAATACTCTAAAGTAGGAGCATTAGAGCTAAGTGCCACATTGGCTGCTGCTGCAAAGCCTCGTGTAAGGATTACACCTCAGTCTGCAAGGCACAAAAAATGTTTGGTTTCTGAGTCTATTAATATATAATAAGGATATGGTATAATTAATATAGTTTTGATTTTCCAATCACTCCACATTACTAATAAGAATGCAAAGTTTTTACTCCAAAAACCTTCGCAACAAATGGCCATTTTCACTGATTAAAATGGAGTTTGTGTTTTAAATGATATTTATGGTTTTACTGAAATTAATAACTATTAGACTATTGAGCTACAAGATAATTAAGAAAAGTGGTTTTAGTTAAACACACTTCAGAAGCTACCTCAGGGAGATGTCCTTTAGTTTAGTTTTTGATCTTTTTTTTACATCTAGAATTATTGTACCCACTAGCAGACTAAAAAATGAAAATTTTTTTTGTTTTAATTCAAAAAATCTCAGCATTCCTGATGATTATTCCTCTTGAGGTGTGTTGAGGTTAAGTAATAACCTCTGTATTGTAAATTCTTTTGTAATTTGAAATATCCTTGCAAAGGTATTTTCATTCACTCACTAAAAATTAAAAGTTGATGTACGATAGAAAATGAAGCTAAATATCTTGGCCAAATTTTGCACATGAATATTGATGTTAACCCACTCTCTGTTGATTTAGAACTGTTTTAAGATTTTTAATTTTAGCCTTCACAAGTATATATGTAAATTAGTACATGACAAAGCTGCATACAATTTGAATGCATTCTTATTACTGTACTTGTAGAGAACTCAATTGCTTGTACCTGAAGTTTAAAAAAATTTTAATTGCTTAATGAAGACTATTTTGGTTCTAAACCTGAAAGGGAAATTTTTCTTTGACTTGGACTTGCACGAGGATTTTTCAAACTTCAGAGCAGCAGGAGAAGCTGTCCCAGAGTGATCAAGCACCAATTTTGATTGTTAAGCCCTCAAAGTGCATTTTGTGATTGGTGCGGGAAATTATAGGAACACTGGAATACCACTCTCAGAGGGTATGTCCTTCTCATTATTCTACCCCATTTTGTGACAGCTTTGAATACAGAACTGTGGGCATTAACAGGTGTTTTGGTTTTTTGTCTTGCATGCAACAGCTGCGCAGTATCCAAAATTTACTGAACCTTCTCTGTAGGGCAAAGTCGTTCCATTGTTTATATGAGATTTTCTGCCATAAAGAACTAGTAGGTGATAGAACTTTGTCATAAATTTCTGGAAAATTTGAAGTCTTCCAATATCATGCCTCATCTGGAGAAGATTACTAGAGTGCCAGGAAAGAAATTTGTTTTTCCAGTAAACTTCAGTGGCGGGGAAGGCTGTCCCAATGAAGAACGCTGAATGTGCATGAAGTCACAAGGGTGCATTTTTCAGCTGAAGTGCTTGTCATGTTGGTCCTGTGATATTCAAGGCCCAGCTTCCAGGCTTTTAGGTCAGGTAATTTCTCCTTCATACCCATGGGGTTAGTGACTGCCCAGCTGTAGGGCCTGTAGGCCCGTGGCCTTGGTTGTTCTCTTGAAGCTGCCTCTTTCCTTGATATTGAAGCAACAAAGCATCTGCTCTGAACAGAGTTAATAAATGTGTCAGGGAGAAGTTGAGGGCATCTCAAGTGAGACTGTTATTTCTTTATCTTATTTTAGAATATAGTCAATAGATATCATCACGTTTTCCTCATTAAGTGCTTCCTCATTTACAGGCTATCGGTTTCCTATCCAATCGTGGAGACAAACAGTATCAAATATCAAATGATCTTGAAGTTCACAATTAGGTAGAGTGAAAATGCTGGAAATGGGAAGGCCCTCAATAATTCCATGGCATCAGAAAATTAAATTTCTGCAATAACAAATTAGGATATAATGAGGTCACATTAGAGGAATAAGAGGCCCAGATGCCTCAATGATTTAATCTGTCTCTTCCTGTAGGCCTGCACCTAATTTTAATGGATATTTTGATAGATAACATATTTGGCTCAAAATAGGTCTTTAAAGACAGTTGTGAGTGTATTATATTTTAAAGATGCTATGATAGAAATTCATTTCATTAACTGCCTGATAAGAAAGAATAAGTCTACAAATGTACTGGTATCAGCCTGACTATTATGACCCATCTGCTCTTATTGAGTGAAGTGACAGTAATATATCTTTATTGGTCTCTTCCTTGAATGCTTTAGAGGCTCATTTTCTTTGTCTAATGAAAAGCCAAGTGACACTAATGAAACAGGTATTGCATATGCCTGAACTTCAGCAGAGAAAACAGACCATCAAGTCAAGGGCTCTGTAAAGAATATAATCAGGTGTAGATGTATAAGTGAGTGCAAAAAAAGAAAAAAAGAGAGAAAAACAACAGTCATATCAAGAATGTATATTTATTTATTTATTTATTTTCTACTAATCAAATATGGGCTTTAGTCTAATGGCAAAGACTATAAGAAATTCTGCAACAGAAATTTGTTGCCCTTTTGATGAGAGTTATTTTTCAGTTGGAGAAAAATAGATCTTGTCCACAGTTTATTTATTTATATCATAGCTCAGAAGCCTTTCCCTAGCTACTGTGGTATTACCTGAGGGCCAAACATAAGCAGATTTGTTCTGAGTGCTCTCAGGTGGGGTGAGGTAGCCTGTCTCATTTTTGCCTGATTTTTTTCCATCCTGATGTAGTAAAACAGTGCTCATCACTCTGATATTCAGCTTGTTGCTGTGTAATTTTCCTGCCATTCCCAAGTCCACATTTGATCTCATGGCACACTTCAGCTACAGGCTTTCAAATATATTTGCTTTTAACAAAAATGGTAATGATGCAGCAGACACGCAGATACACCAAGTTTAGGTAGTTCACAAAAAATAGAGCATTTTGCCTGCCTTCTGAAGGGACATGAACTTCAGATGTGTATCTGCTGAGACATCTGCTGAGCCTCTCTTCCCATGCATATGAACGTGTCATTTCTCAGAAGAAAATTCAAAAGTGGCCAAGGGCAGCCAAAATGAGACTTGTTTTAAGAATAAATTTTGTTGTAGTCTATCAAAGGCTTTGAAAATAAGCTCTGACTTGACTTCAGGGAGAAATAAATAGAGCAGAGCAGAGCAGATGAATAATATTAGTTGGAGCTCTTCTCTTCTTTGGAATACTTTGTCTGAACTATACAATGGTTCAAACCTTTGTGTCATGACTAGCATTTCTTCAGATATTAAAGACCTAATAATGGCACCATGAAAAAAGAATATCATGGTCTCCTAAAAAAACAATGCATGTTTTCTGTAGCTGACATTTGAGAATTTAAAAAAATTCTTCTCTAAATGTCCTCTTAACCTTGGTAATCTGTGAATTTTATTTACTGCAAAAAAAATTTAGAATTTTCCAAATTATTTAGATCTTTTTCCTCTATCTAGATTCACATGGCCTAGATCAATTCCTTGTCCTTGTAGTGGGGATTGATGTCACTGGTTCTTAACTGTCCATGTAGAAATTTCAGAAATTTACAGGTATACAAATATCTCTGAAGAAAACAAAAGATCTTACCTGGAAAGATTGGTGAAGCTTCACAGCCAGGAAATACCCAGTTAAAGTATCCTACAGTCTTGTATCTGCCAGCTGTGTTCATACACTACAATAAAGACACATGATTCTCAACAATATTTATTCATTCTTTTGTGAGTGGTCCCATATGTCAGTTAATGCTTAATATCCAAAAGCTGCGCTGAGCACAAATATATTCCTTTTTCTGAGTCTTTAATCTGATTCTGATATGTGTGTCTTTGTAGATATTAATGAATTTACTTATACAATGAATTTACTTATACTTATTCAGCCAGGTAATAGGATGTTGTCTCAGATTTACAAATTGGCAACAAAGCCATTGACACTAAAACCAAAATTGTCCCATATCAGTTCATTTTTAGAGGCTACTTTTCAAGAATAGAGTCTGTTTTTTTTTTCTGTGCATTTTGCTGCCTTTTATGTGCTCAGGGCACAGTTCATATCAAACTTTTGCAATTATGAGTTCAATACTTCAGCTGTTTCAGACTGGCCACTCAGAAAATGAAACAGGAGTGATCACAGAGAAAGAGTTTCCACAAATGCTATGATCAGTATCACACAGAAAACTATGATTTAGACAGAGACAAAAATCAGAGATGAAGATGATAGTCCAGGGACTTAATCAGGAAGATAGTTTCTCTTCTGGAAATTTTCATCCTGTTTCACATAGTAAATTCTGTTCTTAGAAACCAGGCAGAATGGGAGTCCTTCTCATAACTGTCCACTCCACTCTGATACATCCTCAGGTCATAATCTGTCCAGTAAATTGCACAAGGCAGGAGTACTGCAGATGAACACACTGTGTTTATCATAGAAAATCATACAACCAAGTGTACTCTGATAATGGATATGTGCCTGTGCAGGCTGTAGGTTATCTATAGACATGGTTTGAGGCATTTCATAATACTGAGCTCTTTGTCATGCAAACTTCTCAGCAGTGCAGTGGTTCGCTTTGTTGTTGGGTTTTTGGGTTTTTTTCATCTTCTTAATAACTGTTTTCCAACTTAAAAAAAAAAAATAATTTATCTTCTGCAATCACTCTCAGAATCAGCAGGAACTTTTTGCAGAAAAACAGAGTTGGGTTCATTCTTTGAGCTATCAGTAGCCCTAGACCATGAATTTAAGTGTTTACCTAGTTTATTCCTCTTCCATCTTTCTTATTTATACTAGATAGACCATTTAATCTGATTCAGAGTCCGATAGCAAGCTCCAAAATGGGCCAGCTGGCAGTATTAAATGCAAAATATAGTTGAAATAAAGGGCACAGTAGGAGGAATATCCTTAAGAATCTGATTTTAGGAGTTGCTTCTGACAAGGAAGTTGCACTCACTTTGATCCTTTCAGCGCCTTCAACAGGCACATGATTCTGCAATTTGTTGTGGCAGCAGAAAAATGACATCCTATGTCAAACACTGCAAGCCTAATTCTGTCGTTACTAGCTCACAAAAGCTAATAAAAAATTCAATATTTGAACACTAATGGCAACATTGAAAACAAGTTTACGATCACAGGCTTGTCTCCCTATACTGCTACTGCCTCAAATTATTTTCCTATTCATTGAGATAGAAGTTGCAGCTGAGGACAGGCTTGTAATGTAGTGGGCATTGCTGCTTAGCATGTGAACTTCTTGGACCCTCAAACTGAAGGAAAAAAAGGGAATAACTTTCCTTAGTTTGTCATTTTGCTCTTTTGTTATCTCTTTGATTTTGAATCCAGTGTGTACATACTTAAAGTCCCAGACATCCTTCTCAAAGAACATTGTTTCTGGTAGAAATTCTTCCTTCATATTTCATTGTATTCCAGATCAGAAACTCTACTTTGAACATCTTGTCTTTGATGCTTGTGAAGCTTGTCATTCATATCTTAGTGATGTGAAATGAAGTTGACAGAATTACAGACATGCTTGGGTATGTGCCTGAGTGTGCTGCTTATTTGCCCTGATATCATGTTCATGTTTAGTTAGTGAATTTGCCTTATCTCTTTAGCTCTTTGGTACCTGATTACCCATTCTTGACTTTGTATTGTCTTGAAGGAAGAATTTTTCTCTCTATACGCCGTCTTGATGACATTTAATCCATTCTGGAGCTCCCAATATGTGTGGTCACTGCTTTCTGCTTCCTTGCTCGAGTACACAGAAGAGACATATCTGATCTGATCTCATCTGTACAACATCTGTACAACAACTCCTCTGCATTTTGATGCATACAGGACTTACTCTTCAGACTTCTGCACAGAAAGTGTGAGTAAATCCTACCCACTTGAACTTCAGGCAGAATATACCCATCCCTTTAAACAGCCTGGGACTGCACTTCTTATGGTAGAAGAAACATCCTTTAATTTGATTTCTGAGCATTAGCTTTTTAACTGCATTGTTCAGAAGAGAAATAGACAGCAACAATATGAACAGCCAAAACAATCACTATCAGACCAGTAAAGTGTGACAGCTACTCTCTGTGATCTCTCACTGCTTTATGGGAATAGAAGCACACAATCATCCAGTGCACATATTGTATATTAACCGAGGAGATATTTTTTGAACAAAAACAGCATTCCCAGTATGTGTTTGCACCTCATTATATCTAGGAATGAAGCCACATACCCTGTTAGAGCTGCATCTGCTACAAAATGCAACAGCTTGTCAGCTTTCTGGTTGCTGTGTGTGCTTCAGTCTGGTGCTCTTCTGTCTGTGTTGGACTCATCTAAGGCTCTCAGCCTTGTCAGTTCCTCTGTGGGATGAAATAGAACTGCATAGGAATTTTTGCTTTCTGCCCCTCCAGCTGGGAATTTCAAGGAAATTATATTGGACTGGGTAAGAAAAGTAAGACACCCTCAAAACCTTCCTGATTTAGAAAGAAAATGAGATCATTACTGCACAAAGGTTCACAGAACCCTGTCTGCACTGCAGTGTGGCTCCCTTCCAGCAGAAATCAAGGAGGAGGATGCAGGAGCATTCCCTAATCCAAGCCAATGCCAGGATATGCCCACAGAAATGGGATCCTAGAGAAGTTCCTGAGTCTGTCAGTTTAGGTGTGACTATGGTAAAGTTCCATCCCTATGACACTTGTCCCAAAAGGCAAAGATTGCCCCCTGGCCCCCACACTAATGACCCAGATAGTCACACTAATAATGACGTTGGGCAGCATCTCTGGGGACTTTTAAATCCAGCCCTGTGCTCAAAGCAGGGTCAGCTACACCAGGTTGCTTAGAATTTGGCAAAGAGGGGTTTTGGATAACTCCAACGATGAAGACTTGACAACTTGCCTGGACAACCTGTGCTACTTTTTGATCACTCTTACAGCAAAAACCAAGTTTACTTTCTATGTTTAAATTTGCTGTTGCCTCTTATCTTTCCACTGCTGCTGTATTACTCCTCTGGAAGACACTGAGTGGTTATTCTCCCGTGAGTACCAGGGTGTGCAAAGCACTTTTCTGAAGAAGACTCACACGTTACTTACTGATCGTGTTTCTGTAACAAATAGCTGTGACAAGGTTGCTCATATGGCTCCTTTACCCATCCCAAGTCAGTTTCACGGATCCCTATTTCTCTCTCATGTACAGAACAACTCCACTCTTCACCATCCTTCCCAAAGAGCCTTCTTTCAGGCACTGCATTGTTCCAGTCATGTGAGCTGACTCACCACATCTCCATGATTCCAGTGAGATCTGTACAACCTTGTAAATCCTACACCTGCACACAGACCTCTTAATCTTCCTGTTTTCTCCCCATCCTGCATGTATTAGTGCACAGGCACTGAGAGGCACTCAATAATGCTGATTTCCCCCCAATTTCTTCCATATTCTGTAGGTACTTCCTTCCCTGTATGCATGTACTTGGGCTGAACTCCCTTCTGCCCTGTTTTGATGATTAAATTTCCACATCACTCTGCACTCTTTGATATCAAACCAGTCCACCTCTTCCAGTAGACAATGTCATCGTGACCCTCATCTCTCCCAGTTTAAAACTCTTACCAGATTGGCCAGCTTGTTGGTGAAGATTCCCTGCCTCATCAGGTGTCCTGTCTTTTCATGCCAGTTCTTGAAGATACCAGATCCTAGAATTCAAATCCCTGTTTTCAACCCCAGTTGGGCAAACATTTGTTAACGCACAGAATTATGGAATCCATCTAATCTTCCCTGGGTTCTCCTTCTCTAGCAGGTCCAAGGGACACCAAAGAATGTCTGTAGCCTTGACTCTCAATCTAGAGCCCTGCAATCACTCTTGGCATAATTCAGACTTCGTCTGTGCTATAGGCAATGCTATAGGTAGTGTCCATGTAGAAGAACAGTGGGACTTCTAGCATGAGAACCAGATAAGCCTCCACAGTGTCCCATATCCAAGCCCCTAGTAAATGTCCAAACTCCCTGGACACCAGATCAGGGCAGCAAGGGTGCCTTTGTGGCCCACTGCTGTCCCTAGCACTTCCCTTGGTGCTTCCATCAAAGCATCACCAGCTTTGGTCATACCACTGAGATAGTGTTGGGACTTTGTGAAAACTCCACTAAGGTCCAGGAGACCTCTTTCCTCACCTCTGATGCCACACAGATGCTCACCAGTGCCCACCACCAGGCATCCCTGCAGCCCAGAGCTGAAATTTGAGAGCCAGGTCTTACCCTCAGCAGCTCAAGATGAGCTAGAAGATTAAAGTTTGTGTCTTCATACATCCTCACACTATAACAGACCCCAGCCACCTCTTCTATACACACTTACAGCAGAAGATGTAATTTAAACGAATAAAGCCCTTTCAGATTGCCACACAGATAAGGAGGGTATTTTTGTCCCTAATATGAAGAGCTTGAACAATTGGAAATACATAATCTAGCTAAAAAGTTGTGGGTTTTCTTTTTTTACTCTCTAGAGAATGACTCTATTAGCTGTCTTCAACTCCTGGTATGTAAAACTGCAGATAATATAGTGGATCATTGGTGTTTTCTGACAGATGTGTGGTTTTATCCAGTCATGTTTATTAAAATGCTTAAATGTTTTGATTAGATTAATTGAAATACAACACCAAAATAAACTTGAAAATATTTCCACAAAGCAGGGTGTTATATAAAACTGTCAAAAAGTGAGTTGGCATTGTACTGATTTTTGCAGGAGGACAAGTACAAGTATTTATTTTGAAGCTGATAGAATACAGAAGGATCAGAAAGATGATTTTATTCTCCTCTGCAGACCTCCTTCCAGGTTCCTAAGTCTCTCACAAAGCAGATGTCATTCAAAATAGAAAACCACTAAAAAAAAGAATCAGCACTCTTAAAGAATTCTGCTATTCTTTATTCCCATTTGCTAGTAGAAAATATGTGTCTTGAATGCTAATTACATATTATTTTATGAAGGCAGAGGACTTCATGAGGCAGATATGAAACAAGCTGCACAAAAGCACCATGGGATAACCTCTTTGCTTCCAGTGGCTGGTGTTTTTCTGTAATCTCTTCATATTACTGCAGCTGTTATTTAGCCATCAGAAGCTTAAATGACACACAAGAAGCCTCAGGAAGAGGGCTCAGTTCAACAAAATTCTATATTTAGTCTTTTTGGTAAAACTGCCAGTATAAGCATTAGGAGCACTAAAATTCTCAGTTTCCGAACCTCTGATTTTGCAGGATGATGGCAAAGAAGGGCAAAGTAATCCAGTCTGCTCACCAAAGAGGTGCCTCTCATCTATGTTATAGCCAGTCTCTACTGAAAAGCTTTTCCATTGACTTCATAAGACTTTGATAGGAGCCTTCAATGGAAAGTGCAGAGGAATAACTGGATGACTTCCTAAGTGGTGCTCTGGAGCAGTGGATGTGTAATTGCTCTGAAAAACATATGATAGCCAAATTTCACTAAGAGACCACACTAATCCTTTGATACTACAGACTGACTTAACATCTTTGTGCCTAAAATTGGGAACCGAACCACCTGTTCTCTCTGGTTTTAGGCCCTTTTCTATGAATTGTTAAAGAAACAAGAATTGCATATGTCCTTGTCAAAGCTGATACTTGTCTGATGATATCTCTGAGGTGGCTGGAGTTGCAAAGGGGAAATATCCTTCCAGCTGCAAAATCAATTCACAAGAATGTGCTGGGGCCTCTTGAGGCTAGATGATAGTTTAGGTAAGCTCTATGAGCTGTGTTTTCCTGCAGTAGTGCCAGCAGAATTGCACTGATGCAGAGTTGTCTCTTTGTTTGCTGCACACTTCCAGACACTGAAGATGAGCAAAAATTAGGACCTCTGAGAACATGAGAGTTGGCTGCTATTTCCATGCTGTCATTTTAAAGCAATACTCAACACAACTGCAGCAGTGGTGCCATTTTATAAAAGATGTCATTTAACACTACACTTACCCCAGAGTCACAGAGTCCCAAGTACCCAAGAGTCCACTTGCTGCTAAAAATTCTCTTAGTGAAGAGAAACAGCAGTTTGTACAGCTCTAGATCTCATCAGTGAAATAAGTTTCATTGAATTTCTTTCAGTACATACCAAGTGTGCATAGGGGAAAGAGATGCAAAGATCCCTGACCTGGGGAGCAGAGTTACTTTAACCTTATATCCCAGCCACAGCCCTGACAAGCTTGTCTAGCTTTCCTCACTTACCACATTGAGTGCAATTGGAATCAAACCTGATCATTCCCAAGGGCTGTTGCCCACAGCACACTGCTCAGGTTAAGCAGCTCACAACTTTGGTTTTCAAAGGCTTTATGTTTCTCAAAGTCAGTAAAGGGAAGATATATCACCAGGTAAACTAAACATTGAATTCATTACAAATTCCTATTGAACCCTGTGATAATGCCTAGTAGCTATGAAATGAGTGGTACACGTTCTAGGTCCTTATTCCTCATCTGGTCTTTTCTCTTTGTAAAACAAAATGTGTAGGCTGGAAAGCATACATGTAGATTTGTTCCAGCACAGAGGAGTGACATGGGATACACAAGAAAATGTTCTCAAACCACTTATGGGTGTACTGTAGAGCGTGGTGTGGACTTTTTATTCGGTTTAGTGAGGAAGCACACCAAGAATATGTTGAAACTTCTGTCATTATGTCGCTGCATTGTAGCATGTCAAGAAGATTAATAATGTTGGTTTGGAAGATGTTCCTAAAGACAGCATGTGTCTTAGATAATTAAAACTAGCCCCTTTGATTTTATACCTACTGTCAAATACATCCCAAAACATGTTTTTTTTTGCCAATGGTAAAAAATCTTCACATGGTACTTCTTTGCTGGTTGACCCAACATAGGCTCCTGTTAAAAAATTATAACCCTTGGAGTCAATTCTCTGGAGAGTCCCCAAGGCATTTCCTGAATAATAATGATGCAATAGTTTCCTACCTATTGATGACTGTCCCAGAGCACCTCTGAACAAATGCTCCCATTCCCTGAAAGCTGCTCAAGTACCAGGATGCTGCTATAAATGGTTGAAATGTGATGCAGTTTCCCCTTCAACTTCCTCCAGATCAGCCTAATGGGGATTAAGAGCCATTAAAGGCTCTTTGCAGCATATGCAGTTGCTATTGATCAGTGTTTTAGCCAATGATCTGATTACAACCATCTTCTCTTCACAGTGCTTTACTGGCATAAAGGAACATACAAACATACAATAAGAGGTGAAGAATGAAGGTACCAGACCTTCCTGTATGTGCTAAAAATTTGTTTACTTGTTAAAAAGAAATATTGCCATTGTTTTTTCCCGTGAGTAAAAGTTGCTATCAGCAAGCCAGTTTGAAACAAAGTAATTTATACCTGTAGAGCTCAGGGGGTTTGTCTTGCCAAAGCATGGTGCAGTACATTTTGCGTTTGCTGCTGAATGGAGGCAGAGCTTAAATGAGATGATTTTGGTAAATGCTTTCCTGCCATTTCACTGCTATAAAGTTTAGGAAAACTTCTGAGAACTGATTCCTGCTCCCTTGGAGTGACAAAGCTCCCTGTGCTAAGTCAGACTTCTAACCCCGTGGCTTTTCAAACAAAATGTGTTACCTTCTTGGACCATTTCTTAAAAGAAGCCAGAGGTAACTGTGCTACATAGAACCCAACAGTGGACTCAAAAACATTTGGACCAACATTTGTACTCTGAAAGCAGGTGCTGATTGAGCCCTGTGAAGGGTAGTGTGGGGAGCAGTATGCCAAAGTTCTGACTCTTCTGGGACTGAGCCTCACAGGTTTGTGGAGGCTGTGAAGACTGTGGAGAATGCGCAGAGGCAGATATGAAATAGTCAAAGTCTCATGAGGGAAGGTGAAGCTGAGCAGAGCCTGTCTGGAGAGAAATTATTTAGTGTCAGCACTCAGTCTCACCCAAGTTCTGGTTTTGGTGCCTCTGTTCTTGTAATAGTTTGAGCAATCATCCTCTGAATGATTTCTCTGGCAAGGTGAAGAGGGAAGAAAGGACATTGAATTACAAAGCCTGAGACAAAAGAAATTCCTGGAAACTGGATCTGAAGAAATCTGAAGATCCTTTGTGGTCCCAGAATTTATTTTGCAGTATTAGATGGCTCTTGGGGAAGAGATCAGGCTTTATTTGTGTGATTGTGACTGCCTTTTATGTAATAGGGCAGAGTAGGGGTAGCATGTTGGCTCTCCTATTCAAAGCAGCAGAACTGCTGACAACCCCTATTTCAGCATGCAAATTGGCATTAGGTTTAAGAGAATTGATTTAGTAGCTCACACAGATTATTTGAGATGGCACAGGGTTACTTTGCTTTTTGTGACTGGACAGGAAATACAATACAGCTATTTATGCCTTCCTGAGAACATAAATAATACTCCACTAAAAAAAGTCACAAATTAGTTTGACTATGATGTGTCACTACTTAGATGGGCCCTAGTAGCCTCTTGGGAGAAAGTCCAGAGTAGGGAGATGTGTAAATACCATCCATAAAGTACCAGTACTTACAAAACTGCAGTATGAGTAGGTGTCCAGGACAGAAATGAGATACCTGCCTGACAGTGAAAGGATATGTTAGAGACTGAATGTGGGTATTGAAACAAGTTGAAGAGCAGTGTCTTCCTTTTTGACCACTGCAATAATTTGGCCTTGATTACTAGAAAGGGTTGGGTGTGTCTTGTGTTTCTCTTAATTTCATGACAAAAGAAATCCATCCCAGCACAGCTGTTACTCCCTAAAGGACTGCAGAGTTCTCCCTGTGCAGAGGACAGTGTCCTGCTTTGGAAACATGAGCATGAGCAGAAAATGATGCTTACCCACCTTTGGAAGTCCCATCATTTATTGTCAACTGAATGATTCCTTGTAGCATTTTGATTTTTTTAGAAAGGAAAAAACCTCATGGCAAAAATAATTGATCTAATTCCCTGGCACCCTGGTAGAGCAGGTTACAGGCATTTTCTGAGCCCTGATTGGAACAAGTTGTTTCCTGTATGTACAACGTAGATATTCATAGAATTTCATCGGGCCTTTATCTGATTCTTGATTCTCTTTGTAGCAGTTCCCACCTGTATACTTTAGTTGTGATAAATCACCAGTTTTGCTTAACTAAAGCTTCAGTGTCCTAGAAGCTTGACTGAAGCAGGCAACACCAGAAAGCATGCTTCCATGAAATGTCCTCAGAACCCAGTAGATTAGGTTTATTTTTTTCTTAGAGCAGGGGAATTCCATGCAGGCTTGAACTGCTGCAGGTATTCCTGCAGCACACAGACCTCCCAAGAGAAAGAGCAGGGAGTATCAGTGTCCTTGTGGACTGCCACTGGGCTAGAGGCATAACTCCTCAAGAGAAGCAATTGGTTACCCTTGACCTCAGCACAGCAGTGAGCCAAGGGCTGTCAGGAACTCCTGCTGTCTGAGAGGCTGCTGGCACAAAAACTTTCCTCCACCTTGACACATGGTGAAAAGGTGCAGCTGGAGGGAGCTGTCATGAGGATCAGGAGGAGAAGAACGCAAGTGACTAGGCTGAGGGAAATTGTGGAGGGCTCTTGCAAACACAGCAAGTGTTTGGAAGGGGAATGTACTGTTGTAGACCTCTGTGTGGGAGGGAAACAAAGCCCTGTGTGCTATCAAGGGTTCAGGTGATGAGACACAGGGAGAGTGAAGGGGGGATGTGATGCTTCCTCTAGGGTTTTCAGCATAGCTTGAGGGAACCAGGACAGTTGCACTGATATGAGACATAAAAGAAGCCTCCAGTAAGTTCATCTTCCAAGGCAAATATCCAACACTAGCAGAAAGAATTATTGAATTGTAAGACACCGCTCCTCTAGTCAATTGCTGCTACCTACCTAATTGCTGGGGCTCTACCTACTTTTCCCTCTTCACTGCCTTGAATTCAGGCACTCCTACAGCATCTGCTTATTTTGTATTTGCATCTGAATCTTATATATTAGGACCATAATAAGCAAACCGTTCTGCCATGCTGACTTGCCTCACTTGCTGCACTTAGGTCACGTGCAGGGCTGCCAACAGCTACTTGCTGTAAAAAGCTAATAGTCCTTCATGTGCCATGAGAGGAATGACAGGAACACAGCCTAAACTCTGCACTGCTTGCGCTACCCTTTGATGAAATTATGCCCTGACACCAGGATGGGGAGACCATTTTTGCCTTGTTGCAGTCATTGCTCACCACAGTGAAGGGCAGAATTTTTCACTGTCAATCAGTCATTTTACTTCTGACCTTGAAAATCTGCAATGCTGCCTACTGTTTTGAAAGTGAAAATCATGATTTTAATGACAGAGTTATTTTGCTAATCTTTTAATAGTGCCTGGCAGGATCCTTGTGCTGTTTTATTGTCTTTTCTTAGAATTCTTGGCTCAGAATGGACTATGATTTTCATGATTTTATATGGAAATACGGTCTAAGTCCAAGCTGTCTGCCATTTCCTCAGAGAGACAACTTCTATCTCACTACCTTCTTCACTTATTTCATTGGAACTCTGTTAGTCAGATTGTGGTCAAGTTATTTCTGTCAGAGGTGATAAAAAATGTGGGTTTCTTCACATATGCCCTTTTTGTTTTGTTACATATTGCAACCCTGCAATTTCTGTCTTAATGCAAGCAAATTTCCAATCCTGGAGCCTCTTGAGCTATCAACAAATTTTGGTTGTTCAGCCTTTCCACTTTTAGAAAGTTGGAATACAAATACTTGAGTTTACCCTAGGTGAAGCATCTGGGGCAGTTATGTCTCATCTAATGCTTAATGGTCCAATTGCTTGGTAGACCCATTCATAATTCATCAGGCATCTGATTAAACGTAGTTTAGTCTGACTCATGTGATCCTGTTTGCAGCTAATTTAAAGGCAGAAAATCATACTGGCACCACTTGCCAGCATATGCCAGGGATGTAGAATGAACTCTCTCCTGATTAAAATACGAACCCTTTTATATAGTTCCATATTCCAAAAATTGCAAATTCCTTTTTTTTCTGGGATAACAGACATTTCTGTTCATGCTGATAATTGTTTCTTCTTTCCCTTCCTTTTTGCATTTTTTCTTTCTTTGAAACCTGCAAGAAAGGGTTATAATGTAAATCCTCCATTTACATCTATTTCATATGCAGTGAACTACACAATAGATTTACAGGTTCAAGGCTGGGCATGTAAAGGTGACTTGGACAAGTGATGAAAATAATTTCTCTTCTTGAATGTGATGCAAAATACAACAGAGGTACATTCTATTAGTGTTCCTCATTTGTTTTCCAGTCATAGCTCGGTGTTAGACCTTATTGAGCAACTTGGTTTAGTGTGAGGAGTCTCTGCCTATGGCAGGAGGGTTGGAACCAGATGATCTTTAAGATCCCTTCTAACCCAAACCATTCAATGATTCTCAGGTCATTTCCCTGGCTTTGTAGCAAGTTGATTGTAGCTTTTAGAAAATTTTAAGTGACTGCAGAGCAGTGCTGTTTTACCATTTATATAATGATGATCTTTATTTCTTTAATAACATAACACAGGAAGAATCCTAACCAGTATATATATCTCTTGAAAAGTTATACAAAATGGGATAACTGACAAAATATTGGAGTGAAATAGCAACTAGTCTCAGCTTCAGAAAAAAAATGAAGAGCAAATCTGGCAATTAATAGTGTGAACATTTAATTGCCAGCTATCATATTAAATGAAAATGTAATAGTTTTATATAGCCTCACAAGGAGAGTCACCCATAAATAATTGTATTCATAAGGAAATAATTCTTATAGGTAAATGTGATGACCTTTTCATAAAAGGTTAAAGGCTGGATGTGTTGGGGGGACTCACTGTATGTTAATATGGAGCCATCAAATCTGGTCTTTGGTAAAGTCTGAATTTTGTGGTTGAAACAGGAAATCAACTTCTTTTTGTTTGAAAATTATACTTTATTTTTCATTTATGAGCATGAAATACTATTTCAGAGAATTCCCAAGTCAATTCACTAATTAGAGTTAAAGAATCATTTTTAAATTCCCTTTAAGGAAAGACATATCAAATCTTTCTTTGTTGTCCTGAGGGATCTTGATAACACAGACTCCTCAAATTCTCTACAGAAATAAAAGCCACTAGAATATTATGCACATACTCCATTTGAAGATTTCCTTAGGAGCAATGATATCTCCACATTCATAAATCATTTTTGCCTATCATAAGGTTAGCACATAAAATATTCAGAAAAACTAGCAAGAAATTACTGCCTTTCAAACAGCTGCCATTTCCCATTGTTCACAAGCATACGACCAGAGTTAGAACGAAGAAGAGGTGAGCATCTCCACCAGTTTTAGCCTAACAAGTCTGGGGTAATTTGTGTTCATTCTCATTGAATGTGCTGCTCAGCAATGGGTTCTAAACCATATTGTTTTACAATTATTATTAGAGATCATGCCATTTACAATTATTATTAGAGATCAGATGATGAAGGTAGACTTCCATATTACTGTGTCTTGAGAAAAAGCCAATAACTTTTTAGAGTATGGATTAAGAAAATAACAAGAATGAGTGGATGGAGGTCCGTAAGGGCTGGAGGCAGGGAGGGAGAGAGGAGGAAAGACAGAGATGTGTGTACAATCCATATATTGATGGTACTGCAGCACAAATGCTTCAGTCATCCTTAGTGGTTTGACATGCACATTTACTGGGGAAATGAATGAATGGAGTCCTGTGCTAGCTGAGAAAGAGGATCTCTTTGGGAGGAGAGCTAGCTGGTTAGACTTATCCTGTGATAAAAAGGTGGGACAAGTGGGACTGAGTATTTCCACTGCTGATTGAATGCCAGTAGCTGTAGCTGTATACCAGGCTGAGTAAAGGAAAAATAAATGCTTCACTGCCATTTTTGTAATTTCAAAGCAGAACTCAGTTTCGTGTGTGTTCTGTGTTCCTTTCAGTAGCTCTTTGAGACTGGTTGTAAAACAAATGTTTGATCATGCAGATGTTAATGGAAAACGAATTCTGGATAGCTAGATAACAAAAGAGGTGTGATTCAATGGAAACAAGACTTATTTAATTTTGCATCAGACGCCTCTGTGGGTGGCTTGGGAGAAGGACATTCTCCAGTGAGAGAGCAGAAAAAGTAGCCCATGACAGTGGCATCCAGCTCTGTAAAGGAACACCACAATACATGTGGAAAAGCAATCAATAATCTGAAATGTGCTTCTACAACATATATTCTACTTTTTCTAATAAAATACAGAGTTGCTTGGACTCACTTCTTGGATAGTTTGTCTTCTAATGACAGTTTTTACCTTCCACTTTTTCCACGGGAATATCAATCTTTTGTTCATACAGCTTCTTTCTCAGCCTGCCAGCCAGCGCCTCTGGAAGGATAGCTTCGTGCTGCTGCATTTGCTTCTTTGTGTGGAAAGAAAGTGATTTGCTTTTTGTATGCTATTTATAGAGAGCTTCTCCACAGAGATGACATCCCCTCCCCCCTCCATGGCTCTGAGCATCCTCGTACTGCAGCTACCCACCACCTGATGTCCTATTTTCTCATTGGCTCGAGCTGTTCCCAAACCTTGTGACTCCTGTGAGCTAACGCCCAGCTGTACCGGCTCTGAGTCTCCTGCAGTGAGGCATAATCTTCACTTTCACTTCTATCATTTGTCCTTAATGTGCCAAGGCATCTGAACAAGTGCTTGCATTCATTCCCAGAGACCCCTGTCCCAGGTTAAGCCCACAGGTCACCATGGAAATTGATGCATTCCTCGTCTTGCTGGGGTGGTAAGCAGCTCTATTGCGAGATCTTCATAACTTGCTGCAGGACTGTAACTCATCTCATCACACCTGAGACAGAGATCTTATATTCAGATGACCTTTTATTTCCTGAAATTGCAAGTGCTGTCTCACCCTACATCTGTTGTTCAACTAAAAGTCAGGCGACCGATTAACTTTCTCGATGGGATTTCCCTGTGATTATAAAGCCAGGTGACTGTGACAAGGTCACCAGGAAAACCAGCCTTGTGATTTCAAGCTTGACAAAAACTTGGCAGGAAATGCAGATGAGAGAAAGGTCACACTCAGGCGATGATATCCTTAAATATCAGAGACTGAGCTCAGAAATTTTTTTCAGACCATCAGAAGGGTTCATGAAATATGTCTGTTTGTTCATTCCTCCAGGAGACCCTCTCTGTTCTTACATCTCAGTGTGTTATGATAAATAATTCATTGCCTTCCCAATAGCCTTGATAAAACTGCTTCCTTAACCATATGAGGAGTACATTTCAAAAAGAGAACAAGCAGAGCACAGAGATGGAAATTAACCCCAGGACCGCCAGCCTCCATTAGCAATAATGGTGTCTGACAATTTCGGGGTTAAATGAGAAGTAGGTGCCTTTTTACTGAGTTCTGCTCTTTGTTCTTGCTTTAGTGTGTGTCATTGTGGAGACTGTCATGTAAGGTTAATGACAGCCTCTCATTACCCTTGTCAAATATGTAATAATGTGGCCCAACAACAGGGCTGAATGGCTCCTGCTTGTCAGACCCCTATGTTTTGCCTAGCAGATGGTCACTGTGTTTGGAGAGGCCCTCAGATCCATCAGTGCTATCCTGAACACGTGTGTGAGGGAGGCATTTTTCCCTGATGGGACAGTTCATGGATGGAATACTAATTTGGCACAGCAAGACAAATGAGGATTTATTTATTTCTGTTCCTGATAAAAATATGTTGTGTTCCAGGGAGGAAAGGGGAGGGAGAGAGAGGCAAACCCTCATTTCTGTTGCTGCCAGCCCCTCTTTCATTGTCTGACTCCTTACACTGTCAAAATTGCTGCATGGTATGCCTTATGCTAAAAATATGGGCTCTTCAGCTACAGAATAAATGGGCATGGAAATTCAGGCTTTGGTCAACTTTTGATTCGGTATTTTAAAACCCAACTCCTATTCTTCTACCTCTGAAAGAGGAGTGGTTGCTTATTCACTGCAATCTTTAGAGAGGCATCATGTTAACATATCCCCTTGATATTGCCTCCCTAGTTATTAGGATTAAATATTTATATTGTGGTAGCTGACCCTCCTGTATGCAAACAGAAAATATCTGTCCCTTCTCAAGGGAACATAAGCCTCTTTAGCATGAGGCTGGTGCTGTGGAAGGCAGTGGTTTGCATTTTTAGCTGTATCAGTAGTCTGCTCTGAAAGTTGGTATCAGCCTTTGGCCATGCACCCATATCTATTAAACATAGAGCCCTTTGCAGCAGGAACTTACTCTCTCCAGAGTCTTGGGCTGGGGCTGCCCCAGACAGGTACAGAGTTTTATGTGGTTCTAGTTTTTAAATTATTACTTCCCTTTCTTCAGCAAACATTTTAGCTTTTTTTTTTTTTTTTCTTTTCCCCCCCTTTTTTTTGCATAAAGATAGTGCAAAGTGATTAATATCATCTTTCCCCATTTGGGGAACCTTGCAGTAATGGAACTCGATTGTTCTTTGTTGAAAATGCCTAATATGAGCAGACTGCACAGCCATAAAATAATGCTTTATCTGATGTGGTTACGTATAATTCGTCTACATCAAGGAGTGGGATTGATGTGACTAAAATTAGAGTGGTTATAATGGTGCAAATGTTCTTAATGTAGACAATACCTCAGTCTGCAGAACCAGAAAAATTTGTTCTAAAAAGAATAATCAGCTCTATTTGTTTCAGAGGGATGTTAACTCTGAAACTTAAATATAGCACTGCAGAAATCAACATGGTTAACTACTTCACTCCTAAATCATATAATGTAGATAATCTCTATCACAAAGAGCTTTTTTATTTTCCTAAGAAGTAGATTCAAAAAGCAGAGTACAAAAATAACAGTAGGAAAATGCACCAGTTGCTTTATGTCATTTTGTATTACAATTAATAAAGCCCTCCACCAAATTTTAGTTACTACCATCAAAGTAATGCAGATTTCAGCAGCCAGGCCAGCTTGTTGCAGAGTTCATATAATCAAGTCTGCTCTGGTCCAAGAAAGAAAATTGAAAAAAAAATAATTATCCACTGTTTCCCAATCAAAAGATATTAAAAATTCACATGTAAAATGCTAATCAGTCCAGAAGTGTAAAGAAAACAAGGTAGAAAAACTACTTCAGGAATGTCCAGGGGTCTTTCCAGGAGGTTTAATCGATTCACTCAGTCATCATTTTCAAATCTCATTGATACTAATTCTTTTTAGCAATAAAGTGATTAATTTTCCGTCCATAAATGATTCTGGTAAAGATGAGATCCAAAAGTGCAGGCCTAAAGTGGTAAAGCACATACAGCTTAGTCATCTCATCCTTTGGGGCTGTGAGTGTGCATCCGAGAGACTGAGAAGGACTTTTTTCCATTGCCAGCCTGACAGCAGGCTTTAAAAAAAAATTCTGCAGTCAGCAGACTTTGGTACTTTTTTAAAAAGACATTTACTGTGAATATTACTCAAGTTGGCAGAGTTCCCTTTCCTCTCTACCACTTTTCTCTTACTGAAAGAGCAAAGAAATGGGACAGTTGTGGTTATTAGGTAATTCAGGAGACACCTGCTTCTTGATACTGGTGGTTTTCCTCCCAGAAAGGATCCTAAGAATAGAAGATAAGAAA
The DNA here is from genome assembly GCF_035770615.1 of Melospiza melodia melodia. Classification (NCBI taxonomy): domain Eukaryota; kingdom Metazoa; phylum Chordata; class Aves; order Passeriformes; family Passerellidae; genus Melospiza; species Melospiza melodia. Next base: position 137,939,296 of record NC_086194.1, read on the forward strand.
TCATGTGAAGCTACTGGGGCTTCCTGAGGGAAAACAAATGAGGACTAGAAAGGTTGCAGCCTGTGAGTCAGCTTTCTATCGTGCCCACACACATGGTGATGACCTGTGCCCTAAGGGAATGGGGTACCAGAAAAAATAATTGTTCCTATGTAGTACGTCCACCTTCTTAAGTAGACCAGTGAAATATAAAAGTGCAGGCCAAGCCTGCTAATTAGTGTATGTAAAGGTGGTAAAGGAGCAAAATTATGTAAATCAAGACGGCAATTAAAGTCAGAGACATCCTCAGCAAGTATCTCTGAAAATAGCAGATATGCAATGAAGTCAACAGCCATCTCTGCTGATTTTATCAGATGGCACCTTCTGAGGCAAAGCAAGGCAAAATGAGCCTGGAAGCTAAGACTCTCCTCTTTTTTATAAACCCATTTCTAATGCACATTGCAGATTAAGCTTGGAATGTTTTTGTCTCAACAGTCACTTTGCTAATGCAGAGGAGTTCATGACTTTACAAAATCCTGAGAAATAGACAACACTCACGTGGGACCCATATTTTAAAATGAAAGCTCCCTGAATTATACGTAAGAACACAAACCTGACAACACACAAATTTTTTGGCTGACCAGGAGAAGTGGTGAGCACAGCAGCATGTCAACAAAAGCCCAGGCAAACAGTGTAATTTTTCCTTTCTATCAAGTATTAGTAAGAATTGGATTGCTAAAGCATTGCTTTCTCCAGTGAATGAGAGAGAATGATAAGAAGGCAGAAACGATGCAGGAGTGGCAAAAATAAAGTGTAGAGGAAAGCAGTGTAGCTCCTAAGCTCCCAGGCTGAAGGATGGGGTAGGAAGCAGGGTCTTTACCAGCCCTTCTGGCACAGAATTAGAGTGGCATCTAAATGTAATTCCAGCAATGCAGAGCAGTCTGACTTCAGTATTGAGATGCACAGCTGGTCACTCCAAGGTAATTAAAATGAATTGGCTGAAGTTGTTTATTTGAAGGAAGCAGGAGGGGAAGTTCTCCTGTTTAGGAATTCGGGTAAGGTTTGCCTCTGCCTGGGAAAGGTGGGGGGATTGATCTGACAGATAGAATATATTATAGTTCACTGTTTCAAGGGTATTGATATGCTGGAGCAGACCACATAACCTGGAGCTACACAGATTATTTTTTTCCTAAACTGCCTGTCTTCTGAGTATGACATGAGAAAGGCATCAAATTATTTGAGTGTCAATGAGCTAGACTACATATTTATGGGCAGTGAACAAAATATTTTCTGAAGTGTTAGCTCCCTGCACCCTTACAAAGTGTGATGATGAAAACTTTTCCCAGATAACTAAAGCTTACATTTTGAAAAATAAAAAGTTTTGTTTGCTTCTTAACTGTCATTTAATTATGGCTGAGAACAGCAAAGTAATTTGTAAAAGCACAGAGCACTTTTTTTTTGAAGGAACGGGCAAATTTAAGACTCTACTGTACAGCAGCACAGGAAAAAGAGCAATACAATCTTCTCTATTTGGAATGGCCATGATTTAATTGGCTCCTACTGATCCCTTACTAATTAAAAAATATTGTAGGCTCTTTGAAGCCTTCATTGCTTCCTGTCTGAAAACAAGCTTGTCAATCTTGCCCCCTTTCTGCATTATCATACAGTGAGTATAAAGATTTTAAGAAGTCTTTGTGTCTCTTCCCTCCTGCGCTTATCCCAGAATCCCAGGGCAGCTCGGAATTAGAAGAAGTAGTGCTTCCCAGGTTGCATATGATTTTTCCAACAGCACCATAGAGCTACAGGCTTTCCCAGTGCCTGTTTTTGAGTATCAAATCCAAGTTTTGTGTATTTGGGATGATTTCACTCACCAGAACTTGATAGACAAAAAAAAAAAAAAAGTCAAAAAAAGCAAAAAATTAGCAGGCCTCTGCCATTCCTAATGAGAACCAATTAAAAACAAAATTCAAATTCACAGCTCTATTTCCTTGTGTGACCTTCGTGTCAGGCTACTGCAAATGGTCATGGTCCCTGGGAAAAATGACAGACTGAGGAAAGTGACTGAACAAAAGAGACACATCTGTCTGCTGTTGGTAGGAAGAAGGCACACAGCCCATCCCCTGCTGATGGTCCTCATGGTGCACCACAGCTTCTCTCAGAGGCAGACAGAAGCAGCATAAACAAGTCTGACTTTCCCTGAACTGCTTCCTAAGTCAGGATGCCCTCTCCTCTGGGAGGAGCTCTGATATGGCTTGAGTGCCAGCTAAACCATTTGGCTCAAACAGTGATGTTGGTACCTCAGTACCTGCATTTGGTTTGGTTTGGGGTTTTTTATGCTCTTAATATTTTGAGTTTTCACAAAATCTCTGCTATGTGTGTCTTTTTTCTGGAAAATATGGATAAGCGAGATATCTATCTGTACAGACAGTTTTTATTTTAATTCCCCTGCTACTGGTAAATTTGATTAGGAGAAAAAAAGATGCTGAACAAATATTTTAAAAATCTGCCAGCTGATTAAATCACACTTTCTCCCTATCTTCTTGGCAGATGAGGTTGACTTGGGCATCATTTTAAATCTTCTAGTTTAGATTATGATCTTTCAAATGGCATTAGGCTTGCTTTGATGTTCTGTGTGAGTACAGGACAAAAGCCCGGGAATTAAATGATTGCACACATTGCAGCATCATAATAAAATAGCTTCAGACTCCAACCAAAAGGTAGCAAATGGATCTTTCCCAGAAATGCTCACGTTTCTTCATTGAATCATGTCTCTCATTCTCCCAGAAAAAAAAGTAAAAGTGCTCACGGCCTCAAATTAAATTTTTTTTAACAGGGCTGGGAGTGGTGTCTGGGTCTGCTTTTCTTATCAGTTTCTGGCACTGTTTTAAATTACTATTTTGAGATACACGGGAAAGCTTTGCTTTCAGAACTTGAAATTTTACCCTTTTTCCTATGGTTGTGCAATTCTGGAGTCATGTAGGAATAAACTTCAGGTATGTAAATCATTAATGGGTCAAACCATTTACTGGGTCAAACTTTCCCCACTAAAAATTTTCCATCACAGGGGTTTTCTTGGTCTGTTGGAAGATAGCTGCTGTGTGAAGTCATGATATTTGTCAGGCCAGATATATTTGAGAACAAAATGAAATTAAGAGGGTTTACTAAACTGTTGCCCATCTGCTGAGCTATAGTAATTTTCCATTCTTGGCCCATTCCAGTTGTGAGATAATATGGTTTAGCATTAACCCCTTTCAATTAACTTTAAATTGAAAGTTCAATTAAGTCGCATCACTTTACACCTGGGATGGGCTAACTGAACACTCACAGCCATCCACCAGTGATTCCAGGAGCTCAGCCTGCAAACAACAGGCTGACAAACTCCTCAAACATGGGCATGCACTCAGGAACCCTAGGTCACCCTCATGAATGACCCTGAAGTGTCACTATAGGAGACGAAAGAACACAAGCACACACCGCTGCTCTCAAGGTGAAGAAAAAAAGGGAAGTTTATTTTCTGACTTCAATATTTATAGTTTTCCAAAAGTGACAGTGGATTGGAGGGTGACAGTGCCACTTCTCCAATGACACTGGATAAACCAACAGTCCATCGAATTTCTCCTCCTCCATAAAAGAATGCAAAACAATGAGTTATTTACAGAAAGTGTGTGAGAAAGTTCGTTACAAGAATGTAAGCATCAGATGGCTTAGAAAATCTTAAAAAATCAGAGTGACACTGAAGACTGTTTCTTTGATGAAGAAGTCACAGTGTCCTGTTTGGAGCCAGGGATAAGGACAAGGCATAATTGTGACAATTGTTGCTGCTGCTGAGCTTCCAGGGAGCACTTCTCTGACCCAGCTGTAGGATTCCTGTGGTCTGGTGCACCTAATCCCTGACTATTTCCATAGCAGCTCTGGAGGTCATCAGAGCCTGGCTAAATTAATCTGAGAGGAGAGATGCAAAATCTGTCAGCTTCATGAGCAAATCTAAATTTTTCACAGCCCCTTATGGAGAACCCCAGAGAATCCATATTGTTTGTGACTGTTCTAATCAGGCTTCTTTGGAGGTTGTAAAAGTGTTACAGTTCCATTCTCTGATTTTCTTCACATTAAGATAAACTTATGTGCAAACTTTCATGCCCATGGTTCATTGATTGCAAGCTGATAAAACAGAATGAATATAATCTGTAAATGACAGTAAATATATCAGTAAGACATTTTATCTTTAAGTAAGATATTTTCCCCCTTTAAATACATTTCTGTGTCATTCTGAAAGGCTCTAGTTATTGATTCATACTTTGACTGGAAGAAATTGCTGTGGATAAGGTGAAGAATAGAACAAAACTGAAGAAGAAATATAAGAAAATTAGAGGAGGAAAGTAAGGGAGGCAATTTAGAGAATCAGGTTACTTAAAGGAATAATTTTAAGAGAAAAGCAAATAACATGTTTTTACTGGCTGCCAAATATGAATTTAATCCAGAAAAAAAAAAGTTGTTAGAAACAAAGAAATATGTATTTTAGTTTGTTTTTTTTTTTTTTTTCCTGTTAACCACCACAATATGCTTTGAATATGACTGCAGTCCTCCCTAATGTGAAGCATACAGTGATAAAATCTCTTGGAAGTGATTCAAACCCTTGAGAAAACAATTGACGATGCTAGAGTTCAGCACCTTAAAGTAACAGAAATCCAAACAACCCGAACCTTGCGAAACCGGGTTATAGCTCCTATAAGCTTGTCCAGTGAAAGAGATTTCGTTTTGAGTCACGCATCAAAGCTGTTTTGAGATATGTTGTATGTAAACATAGGCTTGTGTTTCAGCTGGTGTAATGTGTTTCAGCCTGTGAATTGGTGGCGGTGGTGGTGGTGGTCTCTGCAGCACCTGGAGCCCACGGAAATGCCTTAACAGGCGCCATCCAGGCGAGGGCAGTGAGGCACAGAAACGCTGCTGTGCACATTGCTGCGCGCTGTGCTGCAGTTCGCTGGCGGCTTGCTTGATAACTGGCAGGGAATTCAGTCCAAAATTGACAAGATTCATGTCTTGTGCAATGCTTGGACAGCAGGGTCCTGTCCGCTCCTCTCCTCTGCCAAGCAGCCTGGCACGGAGAGCAGAGTGCAGATGGAGCGGCACAGCTCACCTGGGTGCTCCAGACACTCATATCTGCAGTCGTACTGAACTCTATTTGTCTCTTTGCTGGTATTTTCCCAGACTAAAAGCTGGAATTTAAAGCACTGCAGCCTTTACTTCAGTCTCCTTGACAGCATAAAACAAAAGAGGATAAGTATCACTTTGCAAGGGACAGTTGCATTTTATAAGAACAGGATATAAGTGATCATGTAGTAATAGTGTTAATTTATCACAACATGGTCTTAAGAAAAATAACACAATTTATATACCAAAAACAGTCTAAGCAGTTTGAAACATTATACCTTTATAGATATTCTTTATATTGTGTGGATCTACTTTTTCACTGTTTCTTACCTCTGTATTTGGCCCTGCATGTGGCCAAAATAAAAAAAAATTAAAATTAAGGGCTCGTTCCAAAGAGAATAGCAAAGTTAGAGACAGAAAGAAGTTGGCACAGGATAACTTAGTGAATTGGCAATGGGACTTGGAGCTTTCAGTCTGTCTGAACCTTGCTGATGGGAACTGCACAAATGGCTAATAGGGATAAATGGTTTGTGCTCCTCATGAAGAAGTGGAAAAACTGCAGAGTGCTGGAATATGTGGAGTTTTCTGAGGAAGAGGTGGAAGCAGTAAAAAAGGACAGGTTTGTGGAAATAAAGTAAAGAGAGAGATGGTTAAAATGAGATTATCAATGATGATACAAGGAACCATAGCTGCCTCTGCTGGGTTTTCTTTGTCTCATGTTCACTGAACAAAAGATTATTTAAAATGAAAATGTTGATTTAAATGCCAATTTTCTTTTGATCAATGCAATAATTCTCAGCACTGGGTGGGTTAATGGTTAAATATGAATAGTTTCCCTGGACAATTAAAAGGTGAGAGTGTTTAGAGCTAATTGCCAAAATATTTTGTGACCAATAAAATCCTATGGAATTGTTTTGTTTAAATAGGCAATGCAGACTGCTACACTTCCCAAGCTTCAAGGTAACTTCAGTTTGTACTTGCTGTAAGCTTTGGTTCAGGCCTATCTGTTCTGATCATGTTTTATTTATCCTTTTTCTGAATATTTTACTTGTTGACAATTTGAATTTTAGGCTTCATGACATTCATATTGTAGCCATGATAGGTAAATAATTTAGATCCTGTAATTATCAATATTGTGACTTATTTTAGTGTTTTGGAGACATGCACTTTTGAAGGCTAAAGCAGGAAAAAAAAGACATTGCTTTGCAACATATATTGATCACAAGTATGTAATAACATCTCTGACTCTGAGGACATTGCTGCTTGCAGTCAAAACCGCAGTTTGCTTTTAGCCTTATCCAAACAGCCTATTAAGCTGGCAGGTGAATTGGTCACTGCCCCTCTTTTTGCTCCTTAGCTTCTCAGTGCAGTGTATTAACCTCATGAAGATGTTAAAACAATGTTGATTTCAATTTAAACAACAACAAAAAAAAAAAGCTTCAGGGAAAATTTTCCAACTTGGTGTCTTCTTACCTAAGCCGATGAGAGAAGTCCACAAAGTTTGGGGAGACTGGAAAAGAAAATTACCTGTCCTAAGGGAAAAAATAGTCCTAATTCCTGGTGCAGACACTGCTCCTAGAGCCTAAAGTCAGCTTTACTTCCCCTGTAGAAACTGTGCCAGTTTCTAAGGGAAATAAAAATCATGCAGTAGAGCACAAATGTGCCCTGAAATTTAAGGACTATATGCATTGACCTTTAAGGAACAGGCACACGGTGGAAGAACCTACCTACCAACAGGCAATTATAAACCGCCTGGGATCCGGGGGGAATTCAGCTGTGGTTTCCTGCCTGCCCCTCTCCTCTCTTGGAAGCTGCCATATTTTGCAGCACAACCCTGACAGGGAACACTGTAGGGAGGTGCAGAGGGGCTGAGCTGAATTGCTGCTGTGGTGCCACAAATAAGAAATCTGCAGCTCAGTCGCTGCCACTGCCTGGTGCTTTTTCACTGCACGTAATAAAGAGAATTTTCTTGTCCTCTCAGTAAATTGCTCACTGAAGCTCTGACTCTTCCTGGATTTTGTTGATACTGATGTGTCTGATCCTTCTGAAGCTAGTTACATCCCAGTCTGGGAGAATAAAAAGTTTCCAGCATGCCGATTACAGCAGGCTGTGTGTGGAAGAGAAGGGCAACAGAGCAGCACTGCAACCTCTTGGGAGTGAGCGGAGTGATGGCAGGGGTGGGGGCTTCCTCAGAAGGAGGGATGGGCAGGCTATCCTGCCAGGACCTTTCTGCACATATCTGGGGCTGCTTAGTGATGCATCTTGCCAGCCAGTCCCTGTCCTTGTCCCAGTTCTTGGCACCCTGCTGGCAATGTCTGAGCCAGGGTCATGTCTGCTGAAGCACATGAGCCTTCCTGCACTCAGAGAGGTGAGCTCTGAGCACACATCACACCCAGGTGACTTGATTTAACCTTTATTTGTTCCACAACGCTTTGTTGCAGGGGGTACACCTGGCAACGCCTTTCTGTCATTTTATTCTGGGACAAGTGCAACCTTGCAATGTGTGCTTCATGTTGCCTTTCTTTTTCACAGTTTTAAAATATGTTCATCAGTTATGTACACAGTCAAACAACTTAGGAATAATTTTGGTATCTTCCTCTGTAAGGTTGTATCCTGTAATTATTTTTTAGAATTATTTTCCTTGTGCATTACAAATCAGAGATTACATGCACTGTTTACATTAATTTACAGACTGGATTTGAGTTTATATTCCCTTAAATGTCACTGTTATTGCATTTCTTTAGCAGTCACACCCACACCGTATCCATTCGAATCTGTTACCTGTTCCACTCTGGGCAAAAAAGAAGGGAAGAGATTTAACAAGGAGAGCTGTAATTTTCCTAAGAGGGCAGAAATCAGCCAATTGGGAGCCCTTTCCCAGCAGACACTGACAAGACACCAGAGTAGTCTCTCCTCAGGTGAAGGCAGCAGTCACACCCCTCGCTGGCGCTACGGCGTGTCAGTGCAGGGTAGGATGGCGAGCTGGAGGCTGCCAGCCTCCCCTATTTATAGCAGCGGGAGCTTTGGGGTGTGAGGCAAGCTGTTTTTAACACAGTGGCATTTTCTTCTGTTTAATCATGGAGTGGCATAATTTTTAGAAAGCCATTATTCTTTGTAGAAAAATTAGGCTTCTTTGCCTCGTTAAATAATAGGTGCTTGTGAATTAAAAAAAAAAAAAAAAATCACTTCTCCAAGACTTCAGATGTTTTAAAGGCCATTATTTTGTCTGGAAAATGTAGAAAGGAAAATCAATATATAGCATCAAAGACAAAGAGGAAAAATGCAATGAGACACATGAGTTTAGCTCCTGCTCTCTTTCCCTTTTTGGTCATTTTGCTGTGCTGCCAAGCAGAGCAGAAGAGATCCCATGCCCAGGGAAAAGCAAAGGAACTTGTTTAGACTGAAGCAGCGCTTGCAAAACCTGAGTCTTGCAAGCAAAGTAGTAGATTGGTTTGTTGTAGCAGGTTGGCTTACAGTTCACAAGGACTTAGTCCTTTTCTACCTTCCCCTTCATACTTTCTCATGTAATTCTTACAGAGATAACTGAGTACTCAGACAGAAGTATAGCAGGGCTTTGTCTCTCCAAAATAGAATTTAAATAATTCCCACTGAGTCACACAGTTATACAGAGATGCCTGTTAAACAGTCTATACATGGTGTTCATCAATTATTAGGGAAGAAAGGCAGAAAATGTCCAGTGAAGGACTTCTCCTGTTTTGACAATGTCACCTTTTCTGGTAGATGCCATGAACTTCCAGAGTCACTTTATCTTTGTGTCACACAGAAAGGTGATCAAAAGACACTGGAAATGCATCAACCCAAACTTAACTTGAAAGGAGGCATTACTTCTGCAGATTTTAGTATAATGAATATCCAGAGCTTATTTTAATTCTTGCTGCACAATAGAATTCATACAAGTAAAATAAAAAAAATTAAAAACGAAAAAAGCTTTTGCACTATTTGAGCAATTAGATGTTTGTACATAATTTGTACATTTAGAATTGTTCATACTTTTTTTTCCTTCTTGCCCGCAGAAAGGAGAATAAAAGCAACAGACATGGAGTAAACAGGTGAAAGAACATGGTTTGACCTTAAGGGTAGAGCATGAGTGACATGAAAGGAGGAAGGAATGACTCACATGAGCATGAAGATGGATGAGTTTGCCACTGGTTTAATATTACCCGTGCAGCCCTAACGCAGGCATAGGACAGACCTCCATGTATCAGATCAACTTCACAGACTGCTGGAAAAACTGATGCTGACTTTCAGAAAGGTTCTGAATTCAGTGAGAACATGACTAGGCCATGTGGGACTGGCAGAAGGAGCCAGAGGTCATGTGGGCTGCCAAAACGTTGGAAGCACCAAACTTCGTTTTCTGTTTTCAGGAGCTGCATCTGCTAAAGCCTTCCCTTGTGACTTTGACCTTGGACTACGTCTGAGCTTTGAGATCCAGGAACACTGCAGGATTTTTAGCTTATATGTTGGATATGGTCATGTCTTAGCTGCATATCTGGGTTAGTCCTTGGTGTGATATGTTCTCCTACCAGTTCCCATTTCCAAAAACTGGAGGACAGGTTTAGCCACATTGTGGCTTCACAGATCACTTTGGTGGCAGCCTAAATCAGCTTTTTTTGCTTTGGTTCTCAATAGAAAAAATAAAAATACAAAATAGAAATTATAATTTTCAACTTTGGATAGGCCAGTGCCATTCCTTAATAATTAAGCAGTAAACACAACTACTTCATAATCCCAAAGTGCTAATCTTAATAATTTTATATAAATACATAAATAGGTAAGGGGGTCATGAAATCCCACTATGTTGAAGCCAAGATATGGACAGTTAAGTCAGCAAAACCCAGACATATATTAGAGTCTATCTTCCTCCAAAATCTCTTCCTCCCTCCAGCCTGCCCCAAGAAGAGATCCATGAAGCCAACAGCGCCTTTAAGTACTTGGATCTATGTAACTACAAGCAGCAGCTTTGTCATGAACTGGGCTGTGAAATATGGCCTGTGAGATACAAATTAGGGGCCAAATCATAAGGACTTATTAATGTTTTCGACATTGGCTGTCTGAGCCAAGAAAAATATCTCTGAAGTCCCCCTAACAGTCCTCCTCTGTAAAGACTTCCTCATTTTAGCTCCTTGCTTTTCTTTGCAGAAACAACTTCCACTCCTGGTACACTCTCTCATCCATTAATGAAAAAAGTAATGCATCTTTAGGTTGCTGCCGTGACTTGGCCTTAGGCCCCTTAATATAATGTACCCAAGGCCTTAATTAATTTGTAAAACTGTACAGAAGATGATGTCCCAAAAACCTTTGCAGAGTCAAGTCAAAATCCTGTACTTATCAAAGCAGAAATATTGAATCAGGGCCAAGTGTAATATATTTGCATCCTTTCCAGAAAATGAAATGTTTTTGAGGAGAACAAAGTGCTCTTAGATGTGCTACAGGTTTATGCAGTGATATTGTGCTCAAATTTCAAAATTACCACTTGCATAAGTCAATTGCAATAAGAAAAATGAAATTTCATACTTGGGGGTTAACATAGATCTTTTCTCTCAGGGCCTTTTGCTAATGCTGTCTAAGTCTAAAAACATCTGCCATTGACTTCAGCTGCAACATGACGGCATAGCTCCCTATTGCAAAGGAACTTCGGTAGCTATTTGGAGTTTTACCAATAGAGGGCTCTGTTGGTTTGATTTAAGTCACGAAGAAGGGGGAGCCAGACTTTTTTTGGAGAGGGTGATGAGGTTGCTATAGTAAATCCTATAACCTATATAAAAGTGGAGTCAGCTGAAGTGCATTGAAAGAAATGCCTAAAGGGACATCGTTTAGGTGTTACTCTATCTGTTTTGTTGTTGGTTTGTTTTGGTGTTTTGAGATACTGATGCTGGGGGACTTGCTTATCTGCTTTTGGAAAGGCACAGTCCAGAGCACTGTGAGGGTATTTTAGGAATAAGGCTATATTAGCAGTGTGATAATTTTAAATGACCTGAAATGTTTAAACCCTACCAAAAATAAAATTTTATGACTGTAACTTCTTTACCAGATATTTTTTAGTCATATTTGCCCTTACAACATATATTTTAAGCATAACACAAAGATAGATGTGCATGTTAGTGAAAAAATGAAAATCTGTGTTAATAAATACAAAAGTGACTTAAGGGAAAATATTTTCTTTCCTAGCTAGTTAGAGTTTTTATAATATCCCACTTAAGATTGAACATATTACTGGCTCAGCTGTAGGAGGCCATAAAAATAAAGTGAAAAATAACCTAGAGTCTTTTGGGGTGTTTAACTACTATCAAGTAGTGCCTAACCTCTCTCACTAAACAAGGTCTTGATGCCCTGACTCACCTCTTCACTGCCACAATAGGCCTTCCCATTTCACTTTTTAGTAATTGTTCCCCATTTCTCAGTGACTGGAATGATGCTGGTCTCCCAGCACATCTTGCTTTCGCAGGTTAGACAGACTGCAGTGGAAATGTTCCACAAAGCACAGCAGACGAAATTCACCGTTATTTTAATGGGGACAGCATGGGAATGAAGAAATGAAACAGTGCTAACAAACATGCTTGTGGATGCATGATGGCAAGCACACACATCTGCATATAAATATTATATATGCACATCTTTTTAATGGGAGTCTGTGATTGTTAGGTGTGCTTGCCTAAACACGAACTCTACAGCTAACCAAGCAAAAACCCCCCTCTACACAAACGTGTGTTTACATACATACATACATAAGAAAAATATATATCTGGTGTATCATTTCAATGCGTATGAAAACAGTGCACTGAAGTTCATTTTATTGTCAAGCATAGTTTAAATTCCATTTTTATGCAATGGTGCAGTGACAAGCTTCCTATAAAATAAATATGGGCCGCAAATGAAAATACTTTAGCTTGCTGGTCTTACATTTTTTTTTGTAGTAATGAATACAGACTTCAACTTGTGAAAATATAAAATGATCCTGCTTTCAGTATAAATGTCCCTCAAAAAATCAATTCCAATTTCATCTTTGTTTTACTAAAAAAAATGAAAGAACAAAAAGATCAGGACTATAAATAATGACTACCTGTGGTTTTCATAAATAAATATCTCTAAAGCAGTGGAAAGCTGTGGAAATGCATGGATATTTTATTTTCTCCTCCTTCATGAATTTGTTGTGTTGCAGGAATGGGTATAAATAGATGTCTAGATGTGGTGCAGATTCAGATTCAGCCATTTTCTCCAAATAAAAACATATGTTTCCCTCTTGATGTTGTTTTTTGTCCTTTGGAATCCATTAACACATTAATAATGGAAAGTCTGCAGTAATGTATGGTCTACCTATGAGGTTTTTTAAAAAAATCTCATAAATATGAATCTATAGGTACAAGAAAGCTGTATACGGTCATGCTCATGTCATAAATCATCCATCCTTTGTTTAAAAAAAAATGGAGGTGGGGGAGGAGCAGGGAGTGATGATTTTCTCACTGGAACCATTTCATCTTATCTAGGGAGAGTTAAGAAATACTGCTGTGGATGCTTACCTAGATATTTTCACAATGTCATGTCCCATTCACTGTTCCTCAATACGAAGGATGTTTTCCTTCTCTATAATTTTCAGGAAGGGAAAATCTTGTTCTGCTTTCTAGCCTTGTAAGAGAGAAATGACAGCCTTTCCCCACCTCCAGGTTACAACTTTAACTCATAATCCCCCCATCCCAAGGAAATGAGTAGATAACACGTTATGTGCAATGTGAACTGATTTGAGATGTTTTCAGTTTAGTGTCTCCAGTCAGGAGAAATGGATACAGCTCAATTGTTTCAATAACTGCATATGTGTTTTTATTCTGGGGTCCATGCTATGTTTGCTTAGAGAAAGAAAAATGTACTAACCAAACTTGCATATGCACCAATGAACAGAGTGGAAACTGCATTAGTGCAGTAACTGCATCTCATGGAGGTAACATTATCTAAAAAGAAGTAAAAGAAAAACAGCTTAGAAACCAATAGCTTAGCTATTGGTGCTAGAGTATCTGGCTTTTGAAAGTATCACACTGGAAATACTGGAATGCTACAGCATTTTATTCTTCTCTTTCTTCAGGGCATATTGGTACAGCTAGCACTTTATTCCTGAGAAAATATTAATATCAAATGGATTGCTAGATTTAAAGGTACTGATGACTAATATACTGTTATTCTTTCCTCCCTCACTCCTCTATAATCAACAAAGCATGCACAACAGTGGAGTGTTTCACAGTAATTTTTGGTGATGTTTTGCCTTGCTTGATTAGAAAGTATTTCTGAGGGGGATAAATAAACTTGCCACCAAACTCTCCCTTCTATTTGCCTTGCTGATGTTCCAGAGAGTAGTTCACTGCAAGATGTGAAACAAGGAATGCAGTAGATTGGGATGCTTCAGTGGGAAAAAATTTGCAGCTCACTGGCTTCATCTCCCATCTGTATTATTAGCACTGTATAGATTTAATAATTAGGTGATTGAAGACATTTTGATGATGGAGCGGTTTCTATGATCTGCAAAAGAAAGCATCTGCTTTCCTCATGTACCAATTAATTATTTATACAGCAGAAAATACAGTAGACTACCTTGAGGATGAGCAGGTTGGATGTTTGTGCACAAACAGCAAGGCCTGGCCTGGAAATTATGTCATTCTGACCTTCAAAGTCTCTAAAATGATTATTTTTCAGGCACGCAGTAAACAAACAGTACTCTCTTCTGTCTTCACTTCCACCTTACTGTTTGCCCTCCTGTCCTCACAGAGTGCCTGTCAGCTTAAACATCACCTTTCCTTTTATTTTCCATTTCCTGTCTATGTGTTTTATTAGCACCTTTTTCTATTTTACAATCCACACTGATTCGACATCAGCTTCATCCCTCATAAGCTCTACTGTTGAGACTAGGCAGAGCTATGCATTGTGGGAAATATGCAAAAACACCCAAACCTCTTTTTTTCATGATTGTCAGGCGTGGATTCATTTTGGGCAATATATATTTCCAGAGGCTAGGACTTACCAAAGTTTGCAAATCAAAGAAAAGCAGATCCTTGGATCTCACAAAATGTGTTGCTTTGTATTATGACAATGGTGTTCACATGCCTGACATCCTCATAATAATATTAAGCTCTTTTTTTTTCTAGCATTATGTACTTTATACATTTGTATAAATGTCACAGCTTGTAATCACTTCCTTTGTCATCGACGATTAATCTAAAAAAATCGAATAATTCACTGCCCCTTGCCATTTACATATCGCCTGCTACCATCTGTTCTTCTCAGCAGCAGTAAATGATGGGTAATTAACTCAGTGCCTTTGTCTTTCCCTTGCTGAATGTCTGACACATATAGATTTTCCTCTGTGTGTGTGTGTGTGTCTGCACGCGTGTCTGCGCGCGCGTGCGTGTGTGTGTAGGAAAAGGAGAGGGGGATAGGAACAACAGAGAGAAAAAAAAAAAAGCAAAAGATGCTGTAAACCTGACCTGAGGAGAAAAAAAAAAAGTAAGTACAAAAACATTTGCAAAGGAGAAACAGGACAGAAATGTTGGGGCTGTGAAGGGACTCTGTCACGTGGTCTTTTACTCACTTAATGTCAAAAGAAAGTGGGACCCGGCTGCAGACAATAGCAGCCCTGCGCATGCAAGTACCCTTTTCTAAAGCTGTAAGGTCAAGGTCAAGATGCAGCAGCGAGACAAAGCTTCATATGTTCCTCTTGTCAGCCTGGGTGCAAAGGGGGAAGATGAAAATGAGGCCAAATGGAGGGAATACACAATGCCATTTGGCTCCTGGACTGGAAGCCAGAAGGTTCACAATGTGTCATATTGAAACTATGATATAGTGGCTCTGCATATTGCATCCTTAGACAAGTGAGCATGAGGCAATATGCAGTGAAAAATTAAAAAAAGAGAAAAGCAATATTCAAAGAGCTTTTTGCCCTTCCTGCTAAACCCTGCAGGCCACCCTGCCCCCAGCTGTGGAAGGGCCAGAAAAGAAAGCATTCCCTCGGCATCATAGGAAATATGACATGATAGCCTAAGCAGCATCCTCTGGCATGTCTCTTTGATATTGCTTATAAGGAAAGAGACAAAAAAAACCCTGAAAATGGTTCAAAATACTTTTTAGTGAAGGTTTTTAAGCTGGAGAAAGCATAACAATGTGTCTCGACTACCGTTAAATGACTGTTTATTTACATGTATTTGTTATAATTTATTTGTCCTTAGGTAGTATCTGGAAGCCTCCTTCAGGATTGAGGGCCGCATTGTGCTAGGCACTGTAAACCCTGTAATATGACATAGTGTTGTCACTCACAACATCCTCAGGGGCTGGCCAATGCTGAGTGAGATGTGCAGTGTCTTTCATTAAAAGAAAAACAAAAAAGGGAAGAAGAAAAGTTATTTTTTAATGGGATCCTGTTAATCCCAAGGGAGTTACATTGCCTAGATGGAGCTTCATGCCAACTCAGTTATTCTACTTATGTTATCTCTATGCCACATGTTACCGTGTGTCAAGCTTTGGATTTTTAAACACAGGAGAAACAACAGTTGGAGATAATTTCCCTATGATTCAAGACTCGCTCTTCCCAGCACTCTGCCACAAAACACTCTCCCAGGGATTTTTTTGAAGCCTTTTCAAGCAAGGCCATGACATGGGTAACATCTCTTGCTGATTTTACACAAACTTTTTTGAATGGTTTTACATCTCTTCAGTTTACTTCTATTCCAAATAACCACATAATTTTACTCAAATCTGATTCCCATATCACTGCATACTTCCCAAATGAAATTCCCTGCTTATGCAATGGTATTGGAAAGTGACTCACTCTTGTTGAGATATCTTAGTTTGTGTAATAATTTTAATTATATTTAATATGAATGAAAGATAATTATTTGATCCATCAGCTTCAGAGCTGGGTAGTGGCAAGTGATGTGATGGAATGTGAATAGTAGTACTTGTGAAAGTCCAAGCAGCACCTACACTGCTAGTCCAGCTAGAGTTTCTTTCATGAAACTTTCCCTGACCTAATAAAAAAATATTCACTTACAATTGACACTGGTCACTTCCAGATTCTCTAGGGGAAATAGTGGTGCTGCTATTATTGCCTCCCATTAGATTTCCTTTCAGGCTACAAACTACAGAAATTTCTAATATTTTATTTCCTGGATTTCCTCTAGCTAAAGTAGGGGGGATGTTCAAGTTAGATGACTGAATGCAGCCAACGTGGAACCACAAGGAATTGGCAAATCACCTCAAAAGGTCTACAGGAATATAAGGGCAACAAAAGTAAAAGAAGATAACTAGCAAGGTCCTACCTCATTAGATTAGGTATGAAAATTATAATTTAAGATGATTAGAAATATCCTATTGCTATCAGTGGGATGAGAGTTTTTGCCTTGCTTGTAGTGCATGGTGACTTGTACTCATAAGTTTTGAAATATAAGAGGTCAATGAATATTAATAATTAGTATTTCTATTTTTTATTGAAATGGTGTCTAGCAGCCTTGATTGCTGTCCAGGAAATCAGTGAGGAAAACACCAAAGAATTTTACCTTGTTCCAAAATCCATAATGGCTAAGAGGCAACAGGGGCCATAGGTTGTCAAAAAGTGATGTGAGAGAGAGGAGCGTGGGGATAGAGGATAATAAAGACAGTAGTGGCACAAAAGGCAATTATATCAATCAGCACAGCCCTTCTCCCTGCTACCTTTTGTGTGTGGCAATAAAAGAGTGCTTAAAGGAGCGAAATTATGAGGATTTTCTGTTTGTGTGAAGCACATTCCAAGTAAGCTAAAAAGAGGGAGAATCCATGAAGACAGGAAGCATGAAAACCTTCTAAGAAAATCATTAATTTGGTGCTGAAGACCATCACCGTGTGTTGATTGGAAGAAAGTGTATCCACTTTCATTGAATGAAAAATGACAGGGTGGCCAGGGTACAGGCTGTGAAAGACTTGGAAGAGAATAGAAGAGAGCCATGAATGATGACATGGATAAAGGGAAACTGGTGGAGGGATGAGGAAAAAAAATAGAAAGGAAAGAAAACAAAGAAGGATACAGCCTCTCTGTTACAGAAGACAAGATGAGATTGAGTAGCACAAAAGAATAAAGTGAGAGATGAGAATGACTTAAAGAATAGGAAACTTCTGGATGTCAAGTTAAAAGTTGAGTGATGTCCATTAGGAAGTGTAATAATCTGCAGCATATGGTGGAAGGATACTTAGCTAGACTTAGACAAACAAGAAAAAACATGATGCAGGCAATAATCTTGTATCGTCTGGAAGATGCACTGGATGGTTGAGATCTTTTCCATCTCCTAATATCTCTGCTACTTGCACAATCTGTACTTTAAGGCAGTGCATTTATACTGTAAAAATGCAGAAGCACACATTGACTTTTTAAGAGACCATGTAACATAGAAAAATACTTTAAAAATCTTTGCATATGAGAGGAATTTCCAAAATCTTTGTGTGTATATAGACACATATGTATATATTTCTTTATACAGTCATATATGTATCATTGAATTCCTCTGTTATGTAAGAAGTAGATGTTTCCACTGTATTCAAACCAGGCTTCATTTGCAATATTAGTGTGAAACAAGAAAAATTTAAAATTCAACATTTTTATATAAGTTATGTCATTAAAAGACAATAATTGTAAAAATACTTAACTGAAAACCTTATTTGCTAGTATATGTGTTTGCAACTGTGTATTTATCAGATTTAAATCTTAGTTTCAAAGCTTCTATCAAGTGAAAGTATAGAGTATGTTTATGTTTTAAAATAAATTATGTATAGAACTACTGCGGACAGCATTTCTCCTTCCATTTTTACTACAGATTCCTTATCTGCAGTGCAAATTTCTAATGCATAGCTTGTATTCCACTAGCAACAGAGATCTGCTTTTTGCCTCACAGATGACAGTTCTGACTCCAGTCTTGTGATGTATTCAAATTTTTGGAGGGCTTACTTCCTGAGGCTGTACTCCCATTGTTGATGTAAGTACACTGTGTACATATGGAAAAATGAATGGATGGCTGAGCACAGGGACTTGGACATATGCACATTCTTGATATTGCCTGAACTAGGCAGAGTGTGACTTCATAGACCTGATGTCTGGTTTTTGTTGAGTACTAAAACAGAAGCTTTTTTACTTGTATCACTCACACTCACACATATTGTCACCACACTGGGAACTCCCTCTGTTACGGCTTTCTAAAGCTGATATATTCATAGTGATGTGACGTTCAGTGAATTGCTATTCAAGTATATTTGGGAACGTCATATTTTTGCTGAAAAATGAGGAAGCTATATTGTATTAAAGCAGAAAATTGTTAAAGCTTCCAGAATTGGGAAATGAATTAGAGAAAGAAAACAACCCTTCTCTTGTAGGGAGCAATACTTTACTTTATGCAGTAGGTCCCTAAGGAAGATTTTTGATGACCTGAAGATTTTAACTGAATGAAAGAGTTGATGATCAAGACCAATGGGCTTCAGCCCAAGACTTACAAGTCCAGGTGTCCCCTAGGTTCTTTGTACACCAGTAGAGAGCTTGGTCTTAGAGTGCGCAGGCTGGGCCATTACAAAAAAGTTTGAGTTAATTTTTCTCAAGCATTATATTGCCTCAGCCAAAAAAAAATCTTGCTTAATAGAATTGTGAGGGGATCTTCACAAGCTCTCTTTCGGTGTACAGATGGATGTTTTCAAGAATGTTTCTTAAGATCTCTCATTAAAAAGAACAATTGCAAGTTACACCCAGTAAAAAAGGTTAAAATCAAATATAAATAGTTAAAGAATGAGAAAGGTACTGATGTCTTGCCACCCTTTGATAAAAACAAAGCATTTTAATTGATATGTTCACTGTATCATTCACTCTTGTGGTGCTCTTTGACATTTCAAACATAGATGTTTGAACCTCAAGCATTTAATGGACCTGGCCTACTGTTTTGTATTGATCCACCTCATAGCAAATCACTGGTGATGCTCTTTACTCCCTCCCTGTAAAATGAAAAGAAATCAAATCAAAGTGTCCTAAACTTGTTGATTCAAAGCTATCAGTATAGAAAAATTCTATCAGTATAGAAAAATAGGTTAACAGTCTTTTTCATAGTTTTTCTTTTGCAATCTGAATTGAAATGGCCTGGCTTAAAGTAACCTGGATCTCAGTCATAAAAGCAGTATGCTGCCAGAGTGGCAAATCCAGAATTTATCACTCATGTATATTTCATCTGCACTTGCCTTTATTATTCTTTACTGCTCAGAGATAAGAGCCCATGGCATTGCTAGGATATCTGAGAACTATTTGGCCAGTAAATCTGTGGCAAGTCAGCTTCGGGATTTAGGAGCCAAATTTTCGATACCCTATGATTAAAAAAAAAAAAAAAAAAAAAAAAAAAAAAAAAAAAAAAAAAAAAAAAAAGTGGCCTCTGAAGGAAAGAAATGTTATACATTTTTTTTCCTGTATTCCCTTTTGCTGAATAGTTTGAGCGTTACCTTTACATTTTCCCCTTTGACTCCTCACAAAAATGGAGATGTGTTTTCTTAGTCTAAAGAGAATCTTCTAAAGCTCTGAACTTATTTAGGTCCTTCTGTATGTATGAAGAGATATTGAGATATCATAATGCAGCCTGTCCAGGAACTGAAGCCTCATGAGAGATTGTTTACCTGATCTTTTCTGCTTGGCTAGGACAGTGAGTTCATAAATAGTCTCAGTCCTTATCTAATTCAGGATTGTCATTTATATCCTCATTTGACTTTACAATCCTACTGTTCTGTGTGAGATATTGCTTAAACTTTAATCTCAGGAGGGGAAAAAAGGAATTGTAGCATTCCACTATCAATTATTTTTGAAAGACCTGTAGGTTGCCACAGTCTTGAGGTTGAAGATCTTGAAACATTTGGGGAGAAATCTTACCTAAAAATAATTTAAGTACAAAACTGAATCTAGCTGGACACAATGAGAAGTCTAACAAAAACACTAATCCTTGTAAGATAAAGGAAGGTAAGACATAAGATTTTAACTTTGCCTAAGATTTCTTATACCTATTTTTTTTACCTGTTACAGGAATGTTTAAAATATTTTTAAATATTCTAATTTTTCTAAATTTTCAGAATTACTCCTCATTGCATTAATATGCCATGAGGAGTAAGTCTGAAATTAGTCTACTAGCAAATGACAAAGCTCTTCTGAAAGTTAAAATAATCTGAAAGAACAGAGAGAAAAATCAGAGCACACTGCAGTAAAAGTTGGACCCCAGTCAGTGCCAGACTGCCAACTGTTAATAAATTATGTCTTTGGTCTGTCGTATTTGAGATGTTGAACTAAAATGTCAGTAAGAGTGCTCATATGCTGCTATTTGATGCTGAAGACTCATTATTAAAGACAGGTTGTCTATTAAAAATTTCTTCCCTTCTTGTCTTACTTCATGCTTAACCAAATGGATGTATGTCTTTCAACACAGCTGTCCTGGACCACTCACATGAATAAGTCAAGATCTCTATAAACTTGTGCTGCATCTGAGGATATGATACTTGTAGGGAACATGGCTAAGAAGTGTGGGAAGCAACTAGAAGAACTGAGGAAACTTATTTCAATATCTATTGAAAGAATAGTTTGGCTTTTGTAACCCACATGTAACTGCATTATTAAGCTCTTGGATAGTCTCATGGGAATTCAAAGATGCATCTACCAATTTAATCAGAGCAACAAATATGTAGAGGAAAATCACAAAATAATTTTTCTGCTTGTTGGTGCAGAGAAAATCTTTGCTTCTGAAATCTTAACTGAACACATTGTTTAGAAATTTTTGTCAGGCAGACAGTGTGGCAATAGAAAAGGCAGAGAGTATTATCAGTATATTTTTCAGCATCATAAAGCAGTAGGAAAATAGTTAAGAATGAAATAAGTGTCTTTCCATAGAGTTGGCGAGAAGATTACAAGAAAACATTAGTCAGAAAATACTGACCCATAAAATCAACCTGAAAGTTGAATAGAAATTGAACTAGAAGTTCTAAAAATTTCCAGATGTTGTCATGGTTGGAGTCACAGAACATGGTGGTACTCCTAATATTTTGGTTTCAAGTAACAATTTGCAAGGTCTCAGTTTTCTGCTTCTCCATATCCGATCATGCTTGTATACGTGCCCCGGGGAACTTCAGGATGTTAATGAGTGTAAGTTTTAGGTTATTCCCAGCAAAGAGTCTTGTACTAAATGTCCTGAAAGCTTGAGCTGGCATCTCAAATACATCTGTTGAGTACTTATAACTCTTGTCTTACACAACAGAATTTTTTCTTTCCGTCTATGCCTTTCAGTTCAGTTTGGACTACCGGCGCTCAGTTTTAGGCATTACCCTCTTCCTGTTAAATCTCACATCAGAACACCAGAAGTGACCAGTTTATCTGCAGGGGAGGAAACTCATTACTGAAGAAAAAAAAAAAAAAAAACAAAAAAAACTAAGAAAAGTATTTTAATATAGTTTTACAAAGCAATAAGAAAGGAATCAAAATATCACTACCAAACACCTGCAAACATTGTTATATCCACTGACTTGCAGGAGCTGATACCGTGGCACTCTTGTGGTGTCATCCATGGTACTATTTGCTTTGTCCAGCACTGACTGAATATAAGGCACTGACTGTCTTCTGTGTTTCTGTATCATGATCCATTTTACTTTAATAAGTTGATCATCTCTTATTTCTCAGTTTGAAAGGTCTTGACAATAGAGATTTTTTTTAATCAGTGAGTAATATTTTTTCCTAAAGTGGCTTATGGAAAAATTACTTTTAAGACCGTGAGGAGAGGTTGTTACTGGTGGAACCCAGACCTAGATTCTGTGGCTGCCATGGAGATAGAAAGTGGGTATCTGGGCCTTGCTTTCATGTTTGGAACCAATATTCTTTGAAAGAAATATTGACTTTCAAATGAGTTTTATCCCTTGTGATTTTCAACACTTTTATTTGAGAAACTTGCAACTACCTCATGTTAGGTTTGTACCTGAAAAACTAGTTAAAGCATGCAAACATGTCAAGCAATAGCGTTTTGCTTGTCCTTAAATATGTGAATATGTTTAGCTTTGGATAAGGCATGAAAAAACTTCCCTGGAACAGAATTAAAAGCAATCCCTGTTTTTAGGGCAAGTACAGTCTAATTAACAAATTCTGTCAATACTCAGTATGGCTTTTAGAGTTGCTTCAATTAGGTTATCTGTATCCTTGCAATTTTTAGTTGATATTATCCACAATCCTGCAATGTTACATTGCAAAGTACGCCTTGGGTCTCCTAGAATTCTGATTCTTTTTATTTGTCCAACAATACTCTAATCTTAAAAGTGAAGAAAAAGAAGGACAACCCTGTGTGACATTGTCTGATGTAAAATGCAGCACGTTTTGTGCTGCAGCCATGTCCTTAAAAATTTATCATATACTGTCCCACCAGGAGATGCCTGATTACTGGGGCAATAGCTTCATTTGTAAGCATCTCCTTTGGCAGCCCAGGAAAGGACAGCCAACTAACTGACAGCAGCATAGCATTTAAGTCATGGCTCTGGTGCAGAATTGAATATAGAAGAGAAGGAATGACTAGCTATTGAACTGCAGTAGAGAAATGATTTGTGCTGCCTGCTGTTATATAAAGCCTACTATGCACAATAAGAGCTGTTTCGTTCCCCTAGATTTTAGGTTTACAGCTCACCACAGTGTTGGTAGAACATAACATACTGGCAAGCTTTTTCTTTCTTATGGCTTGGGCAATTATTTGGCATTGATTTTCTTAAAGTTTTGTCTTGCATGTCAGCTTTTTGTTGGCAAACTTTGCAGAAGAGTTTGAGCGAGTCAGTAAGATTTGAGCATACAGATGAGATCAGTACTTGGCTCGTGCTGGAAATGGATGAGATGGAAATAACAAAAATGGAGCTTTCAACCCTCCCCTCCAGACACACACCCACAGAGGGAGTGATGGACATGCATTTGATTTATTTGAATTGATTCTGTTCCCTGATAAAAATCTCACACTTCTTAACCTTTCCATCTACTCTGCATATTATAACCAAAATACTCTGAATTGGCTCTACATGATGAGGCTGCTTTCTCATTTGCATTTTTTAAGTAGTGACTCTGCTCTTGCACAAAACCAGATGACCAGTTATGCTGAAGTGATATAATAGCATTATGTTGTGCTGAATTAAACAACGGAGCCTAATTATCTGTGATTTAGCTGAGTACTTTATGAGGTATTTTCAACCACATAGAAAAAGTGTGAAGTACCACTGCACAGATTTGGAAGCAGTTTTCAGGTTTATTGTCTAGGTGAGAGTGACATAATGCACAAAACTGTGAGGAATCCTAAACTATTGCCTACACACTGTTTTATTGTGTGATGATTGCAATTGGAGCCATTTTCTGGTTATCCTGTTCTCTATTTTGAATAGTTCAGGAAGTGCTATTCATGATATTATGTAAATCAAGAAGACACTTTACTAAATTGGCATTAGTAGAAAATAAAGATCACCCCCTTAAATTCTGATTATGTTATTCTTACCAGATAGTCTTATTCATATGCAAGTAGGAAGAATATTTCCATGGCCTTTTATAACGATTTAGAAAGTATTTCTAAGAAGTTAAAAGTATTTCTAAGTGAGCATTTTTGTCTTCTCTTGGATATGTATTGCCCTCTTTATAAGTTAATCTTTAAAACCAGGGTGTCTAAATTTAGACATATGACACATAAAGCTATGTTTAATGTAGTATTTAAAGTTGGCAGAGATACAGACACCTGAGTTTCAGGCATTGCATTTGAAAATTGTTCCTTCTATCTATAGGTACAATAACTCCTGAGGATGTTAACAGAGCTGTACCTGGGCCTATCAAGAGAACTGCACTGCCTTTCTTTATTGTGGTCCAATCTTGGCTTCTCAGGTGCATTCAGAAAGCCGTAGGTTCATCTTGCTTTTTGTAATGAGCCTAGTGGGCAGGGTAGTGTGATTTGAACTCACAGAGGGCATTCCTGACAGAGTTCAAATATCTTACAGTTTTTAGACAAAGATCCTTCTTTAAAGTCAGTTGGAGAACTGAATAGATCACATGAAAGGTGGCCTTTATGGTTCAAGTATACAATGCTGCACCAAACAGAGGCCCTGTGAGAAGAAGAGAGAAGCTGAAGTGATGCACCTACTCTCCTGAGGAGAGAGTTTCAAACACTTGCTCATGAAAATAGTCCATTCCTGTAACGACACTTACCTCAGTGCCTAACAGTCACTCACATGAATATGACTGCAGGAATGACCCAGTTTTTTTATTTTAAGGCAATTGTCATAGGATATTTGGGTCTGTGTCATAATAAAGGTCCTTTGAGCTGGGTCAGCCTCTGAGTTGACATGTGGTGTAGGTGAATACCCTGTGGAAAGACCTGTTTGTAAGTCAGCTCTTTGGAAATTCCCAGTAGGATGGCCAAGTAGGATGGCACTAGTAGGTCACAAACCAGCTTTGCAGTAAGGGGTCTCAGTTTGGCTATGACCTCTGCATGCATCACCTTGAACAGATGCCAGCCTCCTTCTGCACTTTCGGCATGATCTTAGAAACTTTGCTATCTTGTAGTCTTGTGGTCATATACAATAATCCACTGAGAACCTGGAGACAACAAGAATGATCAGGATGCAACATCCTGATCCATCAGGAGTTGAACTCAGGACCAGTTTTAACCACAGAGCAGCCCAATAGACACCCAGATTACTTCCTTCAAGCCAAACCTTGGAGCTCAGATGGCTTGACCTCCCTCTGTGGCTTTTGCCAAAGTCAGACACAAGAGTCTTGTGACACATTTACATGAGGAAAGAGTAAAAAGAGTAAAAATAGAAAGAGTAAAAAGTATAGAAGTTGTTTCAGAAACAGAACCAGGAGATGGTGACATGTAATTGTGCCTCTTTCCCAAAGCATTTTCCCTTGTGAAAATTTTTGTGGATTTTTCCTTACCTTTCCTCTTCACTATGTATACGAGATTCCTCAGAGAGGTGGTGGGGAGAAGGTATATCCTTAGAGGGATGCAGAACATTTTCAGAGTTTTCAGAGCATAAAAATGTACTCAAATCCCACAGCTTCTCTGTGGAAAACAGTTGTGCAATTCTCTTGGTATATTTGGAAAGCATGTCTGTCTGCTTTTAGCAACAGACTCATAGCTTTCCAGTGTAGATTTTCTCTTTAACAAACCTAATTTATAGTCTTATCTCAGTGTTTCCAAAAAACCAATTTCTGGTTGAAAAGTATAATTCAAAGATCAGACTGAACACTCATTTATCATTAATAAATTTAGATTAGGAAGGAAAAAAATATTCTAGTGGACTTCCAAATAGTATACCCCAGGCAACAAAAGTAAATTGTTTTAAGATAGATTTTAGAAAGTTTATGAAATCGCATGACCATATAGTCATGCAGACAAAGGCAAAACAAGAACAAATATAAACAAAATGCCAAGGGCATAACTTACCTGGATCCCAGATGACACTTCACTTACATTGATGAATGACTAGAAAAATACCAAGAACAAGATGGACTTCCTTTCATTTTCATACTATCCATATATTTTGTATATTGTTTTGTGTTAAAGATCTATATGATTTGTTCCTATTCCCCTTTGTCTACTAAAAAAAAAATGCCTAAAAGTCAACCCATTTGCAAGTATGGAAGCAAAAAGTTTTTGTCTTTTTTTCTTCCAGTGATTTTCTTCATTCTGACCTTTTACTTGATAGCAATTCGGCCCATTGCTTCTTCAGGGCATTGTTGATCTTCCAGATATCATAGATCTGCTGCTCTTTTTTTTCTGACACCATTCAAATTGCCATAGACTCTTTGCTCACCTTTCTGTATACAATCCCACTGAACTAAGCCATATTTGTCCCATTATCTTGTCTTCTCCCAGGTCATAATAGGGTAAATCCAAGTTTATGAGAAACCCACCATTGTCCTCACACTGGCAAGACATGTTCTTGCTGTTTATAGCTGATCCAGTTTTGGCGCAGTCACTTCATATCAAAACTGAGGCAGCTGCAGCTACTTATGAAATCTAGCAAATGTTTTAATTGGATGGATACTATTGCTAACAGAGATACAGGATAATTTTCAAACTTTTGATTTTGAATTGCTAAAGAGGGTATGTCAGAAAAATCCCAATGATAATAATTTCAACTATAGGCCTCAAGACCATTCATTTATCCATTATGGAGTGACTGCAGTGATCAGCTGGGGGCAGTAATGGCAACTCACTCACTCTGCAGGTTTATCTGGCACTCTGCTGTTTCACAGAAGCACAAACATTTTACAAAGTAGATAAAGTTTAACTGTGCAGATTAAGGATCACACGTACCAATGGCTTCCCTTTGAGACAACCAAAACAAACAAGAAAATAAAATTTTCAGCGACTTATCTGCTGTTTAAATAATAACTGTCTTCTATGCAAGACATAAATAAATGTACATTGTGAATATTGTCTGAATACACTTTTGTACCAGTTGCTGAATGCTTTGGTCCTTTCCAGCTGGTGGTTAATGGGCAGTATCTCACATTATCTGTTAAACTAATCCTGGACTTCTGGTGAAGAATCAGCAGAGAAAACACACCAGAAAAGAGATGGATTGTATTTTGTCCAACTCATGATTTTTCTACAAGGTATTAAACTGTTGTCCCAGACAACCACTTTTTCCTGTCTAAATACATTGCATAGTACGAGCACAGTGACTTCTTATAAAAGAGACTAAAAGCAGGCAGTGAGCACTGGCATTCTGATACTCTGCCTCACTGCAGGTGCTCTTCCAATGTGTGATTGCGCAAGCACAACACACTCATAGGGACTTACACTGCTCTGCTGCCTCAGTCGTGCAGAACTGGTGCACGCTTGGTCCCAGACCTGGCTTGGGTGGCTCAGGGGGAAGGAAGGAGTCTGGTGGCTGCCTGCCCTTGCTGCCCGGGTTCAGGGTCTGTTCTGCCCCTGCCATGTACCGTTTGATGGCAGAAGTGAGCCAGCAGAGTATGGCACTGTACTGGAAAAGAGCCTGGGAAAGGGGGGCAGTCCACCAAAAGGCCTTGTCTGTGTTGTCTGTCTTCAAAATGGAAAGAGAGGGTAGTTAGTCTGTCTGAGCAGATGGAAAGTCCCATATCCAACACAGTGAAAACTACATTTCGCATTGTAGGCACTTGCAGGCCTCACTGCCAACAGCATTGGCAGTGTTGGGGTTACCGTTACACGAACGGTAACCCTGGTTGTGTCTTCAGCTGAAATTTCATAGAATCATAGAGCAGTTTGGGCTGGAAGAGACCTTAAAGTTTATCTAGCTCCAAACCCCTGCCATGGGCAGGGACACTTTCCACTAACCAGGTTTCCCAAGGCCTGGCCTTGAACACTAGCAGGAGTGGGACACACTCAGCCTCTCTGGGAAACCCCTCCCAATGTCTCACCACCCTCTCAGGGAAAAATTTCTTCCTAATACATAACCCAAATCTATCCTCCTTCAGTTTAAAGTCATTGACCCTTCTTCTATCACTACATGCCTTGTAAACAGTCCCTCTCCAAGTCTCTTGTAGTCCCTTATGGTACTGGAGGGCTGTTATAAGGACTCGAGACCCTTCTCTTTTCTAAGCTGAGACCTCAGCTCCCTGAGCCATCCCTCATAGGTGAGGTGCTTCAGCATCTAATCATCTTTGGCGCCTTCCTCTGGACTCATTCCAACATGTCCACTTCCCCCTCATGTTGGAATGAGTCCAGAGCTGGATGCAGCTCTCCACAGGGGTGTCACCAAAGCAGAGTAGACAGGGAGAATCACCTCCCTTGAAACCCTCAATGTGAATCACATGCTCCAAATTTACTGCAATGCAAGTGTGCCAGGGCATTCTGGGCACTGTGGTCTCCCTGGGGAGCAGTGGGGGCTCTCTGGGGTGCCATGGCAGGCCCTGGCAGCCCATCCCATATCATTCCAGTCAGGAGCAGGAAAACTGGGAGGCACCAGGGAAGCCCAGCCCTGAACATCTCCCTGGGGATGGGCTGAGGCTGGGACAGGGTGGTTGGTCTGTGGGTTGGGGTATGGATCAGGCCCAGTGAGGATAACCAGGGTCAGACATGGCCCTGGGGATGTGCAGACAGGGCCCTGAAGATGAGGAAGGTGCTCACAAGCTGAGGTACCCATGGATGTGCCCCTGTTACAGGTCAGGGATATGTGTGGGAAATTAGGATCCACAAAACAGCTTTGGGTGCAGGGCAGAGATTTTTGGGAGTTTTGACAGCTGCAGTTTTGACACTGAACTCTTGTTGCAGGGGGTTGACTGGCTGCCAAGGGCCCTGACAACAATTCTGTCCTGCTTCAGAAAGATAATGTGGCACTCCAAGCTCAGAGACATCCAGATATCCTGTGCCTTAATGGTGGGTGGGGAAAAAATGTGTGTGGGGAATAAAAATCCACCTATGGTAAATACACTGTCCTTTGATAAGACCATCTGCCATTCCTTTAATTCCTCTATTTCTATGTAGACTGTTATTCGAAATGAGGACAAATATATAAAATAATTTTCTTTTGTTTGCAATGACATACTTGTAATATGTGTCATTGCAATGTTAGGAAGGACTGTGTAACAGCTATAGTAATATCAGAGAAAGTGATACAAGAGTAAGCATCTTTTTTAAAAAGAGGTCATTATAGTTAAAAAAAAAAAATCAAGTTTTTTTCTCATTTCCTTCAAACCACTGTGACCCTGTTATTGCTCTCACTAAATTTCAGCCCATTATAGATTTACTCCGATTGTCCTTTGTGGCTATGCTGCATTCATCCAAGCTATCAATTTTATTCTTTGTCAGGCAAAAGAGAAGCAGAGCTTTCATGTCCTTCTGGCATTCTTAAACTCAATCATATTTAAGATGCATAATTCTGTTGTTTTAGGAACTTGCTGTTCTTCACATTCTGAACTATCTCTGTCAAAGTTTCTATGCATGAAATGATAGGAAATCTTTAAAAACTCAGTAAGGTTCCAAAACAAAAACAAAAGTGAGAAATGTGGAATTTCACAGCAAAATCAAAACCATAAGGAGATTCATGGGCATTTTCCTGAACCATACACCTTAGATACAGAAATTTTGTCATAATTTTATCTTTGTAACAATGAAATTGTGGCATTACCAGGAAGAAAATAAAAAATGAATAATCTTGTGGTCAGGCACAGCATATAAGGTTTTAGTTTTGCTTGAGTCAGAAAAGTTATTTTTATTTTATACTTATTTATAGGGTTTTTTCTTTGACTTTCTTTTCCTTTTAACAACAAAAATCCCTATCTCTGCTCTCATCTGGGATAATAATCTGAAATTAATAATTTATTCTAAAAATTAGATAGCAAAGTCTTTATAACCAAACTATTGTTTTCTTAAACTAATCTTTTGCATATTTTTATTAAACTGAAGCAATTATGGATTTTTTGTTCTCTGATGTCATGGTGAGCGCTTAATGTCTGTCATTTACTGCTTGACTATTGGTTCAGCTCCATCCCACAATACTCTTTGTTTGCCTTGGGTGAGCATAGGAAACCATTCCAAACCAAATACCTGCCTGAGAAAATTTAAAAATTAAGGGAACATATAGACTCCCCTATGCAGAGCTGAAATTAAGTTTCTGTGAGCATCTGTACCAGGACAGGCCTTAAGTGCTTTATCAAGGCTTGTCAATGAAGCCCACTGTACAAGAAGCAAATGTGCAGAAAGTGTGAAGGATGTATAGAGTAAACCAAGCCAGTCCACCTATAAATATTCCTATATCATGTCTGCATGTTTCATTGAGCTCTGCTTGATCACACATGTTTAGTGGAGAAGTGGGGATATTAAATGTCATCATTTCTGCGAGCCAGACTTTGCCTGAGAAAGGAAAACAACAAAGATACAGAGCAAGCTTTCCTCATTTTTTTTTTTTATTAAAACATTCTTTAATTAAATGCATTTTGGGGGGAAAAAAAATTCCTTACATCGCTGAATTGAATGTCTGAGCACGATTAGGAATGTCCTTGTGAATGCCTAATTCTTCACTAGTGCCCACTATCTCAAACAGTCCAAGAGGAAGTCCTGGCAGTGCAGGTTGTTTGCTGGGTTCTGTGATTCCTCCAGAGTCTGCTTAGTCAGAGCCCTAAATATTCTGTTTGGCAATGACTACTGTATTTGTACTTAAAGTCAGATTGTGGTCATAGCTCCTTTAAAAATTTCAGCCCCAGATCCTTTCATGTGACAAATAATTTGCTGAAGGCAGAGGGGACAGGGTGTCCTGAGCTGGGAGCACAGTCCCCCGACAGGCTGCTCTGGCTCCAGGGAATTTAGGGAAAAGGAAGAATCCTCTTGACTTTGATGTTTTGGATGTGGTTGGTCATGTTTACATCTATTGAACCAAATAATTTCTTGTGGTGCAGCTAATCAAGTTATTGGTGATCAGCAATCAGGCTGCATGAGGTGAATTAAGGACACACTTTTTCCTGACCTATTTAAAGGAGTGCCAACATTGCAGTACAAGATTGATTTATTAAAGCAGAGGAAAAAATACAGTCTCTTCAAAATTAAAACTGGCATGTTTGTTTCTAAATTATTAGCTATAGTACAGCAAGCTGCAAAGAGATGGTAGGGTGTTGCTGCAGGATATGTAAGCCTCAATAAAAAGAACACATCTGTAATTTCACAAAGTATCTGAGATCATTCAACCTATAAACTGTATTTTTGAGAGGCAATTTAAACTGCCTACAAATAAAAGAGTAAGGCAATCACTATTATCTCCCTAGAAAAAAGTACCTGTTTAAGCAAATAGTGAAGATGCACTTCAATCTGTTGGTTTTGGTTTTTTTTGCACAAGCCTTAATAATGAAATATTTGTCCTTTTCCATAAAAGTAGTAGAATGCATTATTTTTCATACACATCCCTTCCTGCTCTTGTTTTTACTTATTTTTTTAGGTAATGAAAACTCTTCAATATAAAGACATTAAAGGTTGACATAGAAGATTTCTTGATGACACAGTTGTTAATACCATAAATTCAGCAGCTTGCCTTACCCATTTTAAGTTATATATAGAAACTGAGTGTCTGTCTGCCTCTAAATTATCCATACTGAAAATTAACAATTCTACACCTTTTAAAATGCTTTTTCTTATTCCTACATGCTTCCTGTGATTATTTTCTCTCCATATCAGCATTCCATTATTTATTTCCTCCCTGGAGGGATGGTAATACTAATTCATAAAATGAATTTTTTTTAAAAAATGCTGTGATATGCTAAACTGCCAAGTAAAAGAGCTGCAGAATGCAACAACCAAGAAGAATTTTTGAGAAACATGCTGGAACTCCCTTAGAAACAATACAGAGCTTGGTTTTATATTCAGGAACAGGTATAACAGTCTACTTTGCATTCGTGGGGTTTTTTTTAACATTATCTGAGCAGCCTAAGGACCAGCTTACTGAAAGAGAAATATCTAGACCAAAAATATTTCATACCCATCACTAGCAATAACTAAAAATAAACTTCCACATATACACATCCTTATGCCAGATTTTCCTGCACTTGGTTTAAAAAAATACTCCCTATGTAGGGAACTGAGTTTTGAAATGCCTTTCAAACTAAATTTGGGGATTTGAATTGTACAAATTTATCTCACTCTTTACATTTCCCAAAATATTTTTTTTTCCAGCCCTGAGCACTCTCTGTTAAATTTAACCACATTTTGACAGTTAGACAGTGTTGCAGGGGGAATGCTGTGGGGTCTCTTTTTGGGAATACAGAGTTCTCTACATTTCAGTTGTAGCAGAAATATTTTCAGTCTATTTTATATGAGGCTCACTATAGAATTTGCAGTAACACTCCCCCCCAGGATCTGAACAGCGACTTCATAGCTCTCTGCACATCTTGTTCATTTGGTGGGGATTGTCAGCAGATCAGCTGAAGTGAAAAGAAAGGACAGTTATATTCTGAATCTTCTTGGCTGTTTTCTTGTTCTTAGTCTTCTCTTCTACACACAAGAAGAAGAAGAAAACATTGTCCTTGTCAAATGATAATTGAGGCACAATTGGTGACTTGTATGTTTGTCAACATAAGCAAGATCAAATGATTGCTCAGCAGGAAGAAGCCACAGGAAATCCAATGATTTTTGGCTAATTAGGAAAATAATAATAATGTCTGCCTAATGATTACCTTGTACTGGGTTGTGGCCTTTTATCAGGCAGCTGCAGACTACTGCTTTGAACGGAACCAATGGTTTTCTTTGAAACTGGTGTCATGGACTTGGAGAATTTGTGACAAATCTTCTGAGACTTATTGCTTCTTTGTGTAGTTGCTATAATTGGGAAGAAAAATGAGCCTGTTTCTAAATGTATAAATAGGAAAGTACTTTCTCTCCAGATTTTATTTGGAAAGATTTTTAAACTAGTTGAGGTGTGTGTGCAAATTAGTGTATGTAATAATTTCCACAAGGATGAATGAATCTTTAGGTCAACTAAAACATACAAAAATTATTTATCTATGTTGGGGTTTTTTTTCACTTCGTAACAGCAATAATAAGAAGACGGAGGCTTATGTTCTATACAGTTTTATTGCAAAAATAAAAATCAGAAAAACATTGGGAGTGACGTGAGAAAGAAACGTAACAGTTTGGAGCTTGTGTTTTGTATTTTGGTTTCCCCTCACGTGGATTTCCAGAGCTCTGCTGGAGAAACTGGTTGGTCATGGCTTGAAAGATGAAAATTTCACTGGGTAAAGAAAGAGTGGCTGGATGGCTGGGCCCAGAGAGTGATTGCATGGAGTTGCATCCAGCTGGCAGAGAAGTGCTCCCCAGGGCTCAGTCTTGGGCCCAGCTCTGTTTAATATCTCTATCAGTGATCAGGACAATGAGATTGAGTGCACCCTCAATCAATTTGCAGATGACTCCAGGTTGGTAGGAGTGTTCTGGATCTGCTGGAGAACAGGAAGGCTCTGCAGAGGGATGTGGACAGGCTGGATTGATGGACCAAGGCCAATTGTATGAGATCCAGCAAGGCAACGAGCTCCAGGCTCTGAGCGTGGGTCACAACAAGTTTGGACAAGAGTGGCTGGAAAATTTCCCAGTGGAAAAGGCCCTGGATGTGCTGGCTGACTAATGAGTCAGCATGTGCCTTGGAGACCAAGGCAGCCCATGGCATCCTGACTTGGATCAGGAATAGTGTGGCCAGCAGGACCAGGCAGTGATTGTCCCCCTGTACTCGACAGTGCTGAGGCTGCACCTCAAATCCTGTGTTCAGTTTTGGGCCCCTCACTAGACAGAAAGACATTGGGGTGATGGAGCATGTCCAGAGAAGGGCAATGGATCTAGAGAGGGATCTGGATCACAGATCTCACGAGGAGCAGCTGAGGGAGCTGCAATTGTTTAGCCTGTAGAAAAGAAGGCTCAGGGAGAACTTATCTTCACTACAGCTACCTGAACAGAGGTTGAGGCCAGGTGGGGGTGAGCCTCTTCTCCTGAATAGGAAGAAACTACAATAGGAAAGGGTTGCACCAGGGGAGGGATAGGTTGGATATGAGAAAATTTTCTTCACTGGGAAAAATTGCCACAAATTGAAGCAGGCTTCCCAGGGAAGTGACAAAGCCATCATCCCTGGAGGTAATTAAAAGACCTGTAGATGTGGTACTTAGGGACG
Source organism: Melospiza melodia melodia (assembly GCF_035770615.1). Lineage (NCBI taxonomy): Eukaryota > Metazoa > Chordata > Aves > Passeriformes > Passerellidae > Melospiza > Melospiza melodia. The sequence continues at coordinate 137,973,079 of NC_086194.1, forward strand.
TGGCTTAGTGGTGGACTTGGCAACATTAAGTTACCAGTTGCACTCGATCATCTTGAAATCTTTTCCAACCTAAATGATTTTATTGTTCTGATTTGCGTATATTTGCCTGCAGGGTTAATCATGGCTAAGTTGCTAAACTTGACAATTTTTCCAGAGTTGCAAACACCAGACAGACTATGCTTTGGGAAATATGGGCCACATATTGCCTCTCAAAAGCTGATTCATTGGCAAAGCAACAAGAACACTGATTCAACACCCTGTGGTTTCCACACCATTGATGCTCTGCCTACCCCTGCCACTGTCAGCATGGCACATTGCATTCAGCAAATGGCAGGCACTGTCTTGGTGCACCATGGATTGAATCTGGTTCCCTTTGTAAAAGATGTTTACCACACAGCTGGTGGAAATTAGTTTTAATCTGGCAATGTTAAGTCAAGAAAGCCCAAAGACTGAGTCAACTGTGGCATGGTACAGGTCAGACCTAAGTATGTTTAACAGAAGCCTGTAGAGCCAAGAGCAAACTGCCTGCCTAAACTGCACCACCAGTTTCATTCTCAATGGACAAAAATTTCCCTGCCTAAAACCCAGATACTGACTCCTTTCTCTAGGGTTCTAAATAAAATTGTCTGATTTGAGAAGTGTTGAATAATATCTGCAGCTCCTACTGAAGTTATTTGGCCTCAATAAATAAATTAAAGCTCAGAAAACTGTAAGCTGATGCTAACTGACCCATACACTGGAGCCAGAATTCATGGACAGTTGCTACACCAAGACTGACTATAGCCATGGGTATCTGTCTCTCAGTGTCAGGAGCACTAAAACTCTCTCCATTAGTTAAATACAGCCCTAAGGGTGAATAATGGAAAGATGTTGTCACAGATATTGAGTGGAAGTAGACAAGTCAGCACATTTCAGCAGTAATGCCAGCGACTAGGTGAGTTCAGCAAAGGATGCCACTGTAAGGTCTAAGCCAAAGGGTCTTCATGTTCCTTTTATTTCTTCCATTTTATTTATCATTATTGGCCAAATTCAGGTCTTCCACTAAAGCTGGGGTGGGGGGGAGGGCAGGGCAAAGCTTGTCTTTGAAGCTTTGAAAGCAGTTTCCCACCTCTGAGTAGATACAACCTTGTGGTGTTGTCTTGCATGACATTACTCTTTGGATGACATTCACTGTTTCTTGTGCCAGAAAAGGGTTGTGATGCCTTTTTCAGACTAGAAATGAAACAACACACACTTTCCACATAATATAAATGCAGGAGGTAATATAAAAGTGGATCTTCATTGGAGCTTCAGGGACTGTTGTGAAAGAATAACATGGGGGTACGCCAAAGCCTACCCCCATAGGAGTGAATACAGTTTTGTAAGTTAGGAAAATTAGCATAATTGACAAAAAGCACCAGTTAGGAAGACAAGTGGTGATGCAATTCCCCCCCCAGGTCACACCCTTTTACTGGACCCCCCTCTTGGTACTATCTGTACTTAGTTTATGAAAATGTGTCTCAAAGAGTTGTTATCAACCTTGCTAGCTAGGGAGAACCAAGACAGGATAGGGGCCCTACAGATAGATTTGTCTTTCTGCCTAGGGAAAGGGCATGGAAAATTACTGGGAAAACTAGCCACTAATACAACAGGCTACAAATATATGTATAAAGAATACAGAGAATATATAAGGAAAAAAGGCAAAAACCAAAATGGCATCAGTTGAGTATGCAGAGGGACAAGCTGTACATATGTGTGTCAATATTTAGCTCCTATCATTAGTGTTGCAATTTTTGGAAGAGATCTCCTTCAGCTGAAGTGTTTGGATTATTCTGGTCAGGAGAAAGTCACAATGATGTTTACTACCTAATTATCTGCTCTCTCTTTGCAGAGCAAAGGTTTGTCACTGACTTTATTTGGTGCCATGGCACAAGGAGTCACATTCATTTCTATCCTGCAAGGACATTCTCTCTTCAGGTTGAGAGGAGGGCATGATCATTTGTGTGTCATCAGCAGAGGCAATGGGCATCACAGTGTCCTTTTACCATGTGGTGTTAGACATGATCATCTCAGATGGCTACTAGGTAATAGATGATGGATGCAAACTACCTGAGAGCATAAACTCCAGTCAACAGTTCCACACAGAGCTCTCAAAATGCCACAGAAGTAGTTGAAATGCGAAGCAGTTCTCCAGCAAACCTTATTCCATCTAAACATTAGGTCAATAGCAAAACTGCATATTGTGATGTCCTTGCATACCGTGGGCTCTCCTTCCCTCCCTGAAAACCTCTTTTCCTAGCTCTATTTGCTGGGTAGGAATCATCCAAGTTCTAGTGGAAAGGCAGTGTCAAATCCCACTGCTATGCCAGGCCAGGCAGCTTCAGAATGATACAGGCGTCTGTAGATGTCTTTTCTATGAAAGCAAGATTTGATTCATGAGCCATTGCCCATAACTCAGCAATAACTTTAGCAACCTGGTTTATTTTCTCCTACAGTCACAAAAAGGAGTGTACAGGTAGCTGAAAGGGAGATAGAGTGATCCCTCAAATGTGCTGCCTTTTTCACTGCAGCCAGTGAAATTGGTCACCTACTAGAGCAGGGAGGGCCTGCAGGTCTGTGCAGAGCATGCAGTGAGAAGTCAGAGAGTGCCTGGTGAGCTGGCTCTTCATACCAGTTTCTTGCTGGTGTCAGATGAGTTGAATCTTGCTGAACCATGAAGCACATCTCTGCAGAGAGGGCACCTCACTAAAAGTGATATGCTGGACATTTTCTACTCATTTATTGTTAGATTAAAAAGGACCCTGAAAAATGCTTCTTACTGAATTGTATTGCACCTGTGGATGAATGCCAGGTCATTTCTGGGTTAGACTGAGAAAATGTGTTGTGTTCATATAAGAAATGAATAGAACCAATATAAGATGTTAAATTCTGTGGGGCCTCGAGTTATTTTTTCTTCCCTGTACTTATTTAATCCACAAGTTACAAATGTATGATTGATGTCCTGCAAATGAGCTATGACTTGGCATTACTTATTTATTTTATTTAAAATTTTTATTAAGTTGAATAACCCTACTAAGGTCACAGTCTTGTTTCAGAGTCAACCTGAAAGAAACAGAAGTGAAAATTTCACTCAAATTTCCATAAATTCTGATACATGGAAACACCAGCATTAAATTTTAACAATTGTGTTTCCACAGGCTTTTAAAATGCTGCTAGCATTTCCTTTAAAATAATTAGGTCATGTAGCATGAATTACAGTTCTGCATCACTGTTACATATTTTTCTTCTGTCATAGATAATTTCAATCCTGCCTGGTGTATGATTTCCTTTTTAAACTGCACTTGCTTCTCTTTCATCCAGATGTGCAACCAGATACTCAGGTACAACATGTAAAATCACAGACTGTGCAGCAATAGGCTTGTGTTGATTTCTTAAGATACTTCATCTCATGTGTTAGATGGGTTTAGGATTTTATAAAACACTTGATATGCACCTACTGTGGCTGCAATACCTTCCTGTTAGAGCCCTGCTCTTTTCTTATCCCTGCTCTTTTCTTAACTCCTACCTTTATTGCTTAAGCACTCACCTTGTTATTATCCATAGAATTGAACCTTTATCTGTCAAAGATGGAGGTAGATATTTCTTTTACCAGTGCAGCTCTTCAAGTCTGTAAAATTAAGCACATGAATAAGGACTGAAGCTGTAAATAATCAGCTTTTCAAGACAGAGAATTGCTATGCATTGTATACACACAGTAAATAGCCTATCTGTTCTTTGTTGTTGAATATAATGCAATAATGTGAACACATAGAATCAGAATTACAGCCTGAATTACTAACTTACACTCTGGTTAAAAAGAAAAGAAGGTTCACGTTTTTGGATTTGAATGAGGAGTATGAAGGTTCTAAATCAATATTTAACATAATCTGATTTTTTTCTACCTTTGCCTTAAAAAAATTGAAAATTTCACTTTTTATTTCCCAAGTAACAGCACAAAAATATTTATTCAGTATATTTCACTGGGGTCTTTCCATCCAGTAGATTTTACTATTGTTCTGCAGCTTTGACAGATCATGAAAACTTATTTCAAAACGTTTTTAGAAAGACCTGCTTTGTTTTTGAAAATGTCTTTCATTTTTTCCCAGGTGCTCTTAGCAGGCAGCATGGGGTTATGGCGAGCCTGAAAACTGCACACTCTTCAATAAAAAAGTGTTTGAGTGAGCTTTCTGCTCTACATTTCACTGCCTGTATTTGGAGGTGCTGCATTGGTTTTGACAGCATTGACACTGGTCTGTCTCAGACAACTCTGGTTCATTGCCTTGCATATTCACAGACAAAAACCACAGAGATCGTTATATTCAATAAAATATTGATAGGGTTTTTTTCTGCCTTCAAAAGGCAATAACAAAATGGTGGCACAAAAGAATTCTCCAGTCAAATATATTCTGTGCTTAAAATGCATTATTAAAAACCTCTGAAACAAAATGACCACATGATGTTTTAGCTCAAGAGGGATGTCCACAAGTGTTTAATAAAAAAGGCAAGATTACAGAATTTGGCTCAAAGTCATGAGGAAAAAAATTAAAATCGATAACACATGATGTAATGCAAACCAAAATCATTAAGTGCAATAGGCTTCTTTAAAATGCAAAAAATAATTTCTGGACGACCAGACAAGGCAAAAATCCACTACACATTGTTAATATCAGCTTTTGGGATTACAGATTTTATCTGCTGCCTGGAAAGCTAATCTTTTAACAGAAGTGTTGGTTTCATTTTTACAAAGAAAAATTTGTTGAAGAAATTAAGTTTTTATTAGCATTTAGAAGGGAAGGCTATATTGTATTTTATAAGCCTGAATGGTTTGTAACATTGTTTCTGATGTATTATTCCATTATTGCTTATGTGCTTTGATTAGCACAAGCAAAACCATAGAGTCTTGCAGCGTGTGTCTCTCCAGGCTGGTTGGCCAAGTGCAGGCACCAGTTTACTTCTACCTTTTCATCTCTCCAAAGTTGTAGACTGATCTGAATGGAACTATTTGGGGTAGAAATCCCTTTATTTTGAGATTGGGATGATTATGGCCTTTATTTTTCTGGTTTACAAGATAAAAAGATCTTATACATTTTCTGTCCCCCCAAACACCCTTGATGGTCCCAATACTTTGAACATCTCATGCTCCCTCAGACAGTTTCTTGTGCACTGCCTTTGGAAAAGTTCCTCCCAGTAAGATCCAGCCAGGGCCATGCTCCCCCACGCCCTTTCCTGCTCCTCCGAAAGGAATCCTTGGTTTGCTGATGCCGTCATTCTTCTAGAACTGGATATCATCTGTGACTTACAACCCATATGACTGAAATTTGTGCCAGTGTTTAAAAGTAAAGCCATATGCTTCCCTTCATTTGGATGGATGCAAGCAGTGCAAGGAAGAAGAGATTTTTAAGTCCATGGAAAGGCACATGATACCTCTATAAATCAATGAGTCTGTGACACTCTCCCCAAACTGTTTCTTCTTGCTACCTTTTCTATAATAATATGTTTCCTTTAATTTCCTTTGGAAACATGGATATCAGGATACTTGTAGCTGATTCAAAATACCAAATGTATGCAGTGGACAAATTCCAGCAGCAATAAGATTCGTGTGGTGCTTTAGAACACTATTAATTAAGTCTCACACCATCTGAAGAAGTAGATGGCAGCATCTTCATTTAGCACATGGGAAACAGCCAGAAAAAGGTGGCTGGCTTTCCACTGCACAAGCCAACAAACAGCACTAGTATTGGAGCTTTTCTGTTGGTGTCAACTTGCTAGACTTGCCACTGTCTTAAAAGGACAGTCTTTGCTCACCTACCTCTTCATTTGCTTCTACACATTGCTTCTGTACATGCTCCAAAACCTCTGATGAGAGGCTGCATAACACCAGCTACATGTCCCCACCTAGAGCCAAATTCAGTTTTGCAGATGTTAATCTGGAGCAACTTTCCTGATATTAACACGTCTGGGGCAACTCACCGAGGTGTAAATAAGAACTGTGTGCAAGACATTTTATTAACATAAAATGTCACAAGGGGACACTGGTCATTGAGATACATTTTTTTCAAACACGTTATTTTGCTTTGCAGTTTGCAAAGGACACAAATGCCAGTTCACACTGACACAGTTTTTTTACCCAAAGCAAAGGCAGTCTTTTCAAGGACAATGGCTTCAGTTCTCTTCTCAGTGTAAAAGGCATAAGCAGACATTTCCTATTATGAGTAAAAGGAATTATGCAGAGTGAATATCCTATGCACCAACATTAAAATTTCTAACCGATGAGAAGAACGATGGGTGTGCTTCTATTTGTAACACAAAATGATCAGAACAAAAGTCAAAGCTGTAATGCATTCACTTACTTAAAATGTGTATTGTTATACAAGGCAATTAAAGAGTTTCAGACTATTCTCTGTGTGATCTGCCTTTCAGATGAGACCTCAAATTGAAGCATTTGATTATGAAAGCTCAAGTGGCAGTTATCATTAGAGGAGTTAACCCTAATATGCTCTCCAAATTCTAAATGAGTTGATCATATTCTCTCTTCCTAGGTTCTCCATGGCTTTTATATGTTAAGATATTCTTCTTTCCCTTTCCTAAAACTGTTCTGAAAGTATTACTCATACCATACGGCTACCTTGCATATCCATTTTGGTAGCAAGTGAAGTGAGTAACCTTTTTATAAAGCCTGTAAATTATTTTAAGAAAATAGACCATTTGATATGCATAACATGTGCTTCTCATCTACCTTGACAGAGAAATCATTAAATAAGAAATCACTTTTATCTATGGATTGATAGGGATAAAACTTTTGCTTGGGAGAAGATTCCAACATCATCATCCTCAACAAAAAAAACAACAACAATAATAATACATATTGAGAGAAGGATTCCTTTCGTGCATACCAAAAGCACACCACATTCCCTTCAGGTTTCACAAAAATGAGCTGCACTGATTCTCAAAAATTAGACAAATTATGTTGCTTTGAGGGATAAACAAGGATCCTTGGAACTATTGGCAATTTAAAAAATTTTTGATTGTGTAGCAATTATATTTACCAAGACTCTTTTCCACCTTTCTCGGTAAGTACTATTTGTACTCACTAAAATGGCACAGCATCTGTGGTGGGACCTGTTTCTTCCTATTAGTACTGTATTTAGCATACTAAGCAAAATCAATATTTGTGAGAGAGGTAAAAAGGTTAAAACAATAGCAGGAGCAATACCTTTTTAGCCTCATTAGCTAAAATTAACTTCAAAGGTTTTAAGAAGTAACAAATAAACACATCTGCAAAACATTGGTTTTAATTTGCTTGTGGTTTAAAAATGAACATTGCTTGAGTTACTGTATATTCTGTGATGCATGTGAACATAGTCATTGATTCAATTCTCATTAATGGCAGAAAGAGAAATTACTGTCCTGTTAAATGTACAGAATTTAGTGATGACTACTGGCATTTATAAAATTGCTGTTTTGCCAAATTCTATATTCATTTTTCCCTTTGAAATCTCAACAGTATTTTTATACATAAAGTGCGCTTGGAATGTCTTCACTACTGAAAATCTGACTGCGGGAAAAAGCACACAGTAACAAAAAAGAAGAGTGAAATAAATTTTAATAAACATTTATTCCCAGGGACATATGTATGTACTGTAAATACACCACAGTAGTATCAAAGCAAATCTTCTTTTGAACTGAAGAATGCAAATTCAGTTTACCTTAGTTCCATATCATTTGCTGGTAATCTTAACAATATATTATTTTCAAAGTTAAGCTAGGTGTGCTCTGTCCTTGTTTCTACCTGAAAACTGGGTCTTACTAATGATTCCAAACTTCCTAGCTGTCAACACTTTTACAAGGTCTGAAACATATTTTCAAGTTTATTAATAAGTTAGCCTGGGAAAATAATCTTATGTGAATAGGGGTAGTTTTTGATAATTTGTGACTGATGATATTTTTCAACAGCTGGTGCCATGTTCTGCCATCCAATAATAAACACAAGTAGCTTTGTTTTTAGTCTAGGAGGGATATATTTGGGTACCTTAGTGCTGAACTTGGCTAGTAATTCAGCATGCCTTCTCAGTGAGCAACAAAGTATTTAAAAAACCATTTAGGGTCCACATCTGATCCTTCTGGTGTCAGTCATATAAGTTTAATTATTGCTGGCTGGAGCTGGGTCAGGCTGATGTTACATACAGAATTAAGTTCCTCCCCATGAGTCAGCTTGTCTGCCTAGATTATATTTATTGTCCCCTTGGTACTTTCCCTTACAGTGTTGAACTATTCCTTGTATCTATTGATCCTTTCTTTCATAGATCCATTGATTTTCAGTTTCATCATTTTGCAGTACAAGGGATAATGATCACTTGTGGGTCATTCCAAATTATTATTACCTTGGGTGGGTGTTTTTTGGTTTTTTTTTTTTTTTTTTTTTTTTTTTTTTTTTTTTTTTTTGTTGTTGTTTTGGGTTTTTTTGGTTAGTTTTTCATCTCTGTTATAGGTTATATAAGATGTTTATATGTGGAAAAATTGAGTTCAGAGTTTTCCACATTAGGAAAAAATTTTACTATTATTTATGCCTTGCTCTGTGAGTATGTGCAAAACATGGTCTAACAAGAAGGATCCCTTGGAAGGTAAATTTATGTGTGTTTTCAGAGAGGAAGAGCTGTGGCACATGACAGCAAGATGAGAAGGTCATGGAAACAGTCAAAGAGTAGTAAGTAAAAGACCCTTAGAAATGAGGGTTCAGGGAAAATTACCCTGAGCATTCATGAGTATCTCCTAAAAAGTAAGATCTACTCTTGGCTCTCATCTCCAGGATGAAGAGAATAACTTTCTTCTTTTCAAGGTAGTTTTAAATTCCCATCTCTTGGCTTTGCTGCTGGAAGAAGTCCCCGGGGGTTTTGCATTTTGGCAGGAAATATGTTTTTTGTAAGCCCTAACACCTCTTATGCACTCCTCCATTATTTGTGTGTAGTTCTGTTCACACACCTTTGAAGCAGTGTCAGTATGAATAAAGAAATACCTTGTCAAGCTCTTGACTATTATTTTCTTCACTCCCTTTTTTACACTGCATAATTTTTAAAAAAAGCTAGTCTGGGGTTTAACTCACCGCATTTTGCAATCCTTAAAGTTAACTTAGCTAATAGATATCTCCTGATCATAGTCCATCAGCTGTCTCTAGCTGCTACTTAGGGGTAGGGTGGTTCATGTTCCTGAAATGCTTCCTTACTGTACACTGGCTGTAGAGGAAAAAGGTGATCAACTCTTTGATGGCCACGATGGCCAATGGCAGAAGAGATAAAAGCATTGTGGTTTTTTCCATGACTCACGGTCAAGAAGAAATATCCTTTAAATCAAGCTTGGCCTCAACTTTTTTTTTCAGGTAAATTCCAGAGACATTTATATGGCAAGTAAACAGGCATTAGGAATCAAGAGCTTTGGATTTTTTTTTATAGAAGTTGTAAGTGGATAAAACTTTTCAGGCGTTGCTTTAGAAAGATTACCTCTCAGACAATCTCTCATACTACTGTCAACAGAGAAAACAAGTTAAAAGCTTGAGTTAAATGGTTTGTACATAACACATGTCCTTTTGAATAACTGAGCTTGAATCCATTTGAATCAACAATACTATCTGTCATAAGGAACTACAGTTTTCAATATCAAAGCATCTTGAATAAAAGCCATTACTCCTTTTAAAATAAAAAGTGATTTCGTTTCTGCTCTTAGCAGCAGAACTCCTACTGTTAACTTTACATTTCCTTGCCATGCCTTTTTTGTGCATAATTCTTTGCAACACTTTGCAGCAGCTGTGGCTAAGTAGCATCCCTTACTAGATGATTCAGTAAGACCAGAGGGCAGAGAGCCCTGGGCATTGCTTCATTTCCAGTTTTGCCCCACGTGCAAACTTCCTTTAGGTATCAGCTCAAGACATGCCACCACATTGTGGTTCTGTTGTTTGAATGCTTTGCTCCCATTTGGCTTATTTTACATGTATGAATTCAACAGGGAAAAGTCTGAGAAGGAAAAAAAAAGAGTTTCTGTCAATTCCACTAAATGCAAATGAAAAATTGCTGTTAAATCAGAAGTAACTGCTGTTACCGTGTGACTGTGACTATTTGCCTTTGTCTCCCTATGTGTTTTGGTCTGCAGCCATTAATAGCTTGGACTCCATGAAGCAATAGAAAAGGGGAGTGTGTCAGAGCAGCAGGCCAAAATTAAATTACAGCAACCTCACGCTTTGCATTAAAATCTCCACTAAGCAATGGAGGCTTGTAATCGTCCGGATTTTCCTTAAAGACAATGGCCCTCCATGCAACTGGCTACACTCAGTTAATTCATGCTGTCAGCTTCCTTTATTGGCTGTGGGGAATGCAATATTGATTCTTGAACTCAAAAGCAGCACAAAGAGCCACTAGTGCATGGTCAAAATGCAGCAATAAAGAGCTGGCAGCTTGAGAAAAGCAGCCATTCCGTTGCACAAACAAGGTCAATTAGAGGACAGTGCAGCATAATATAAATAGCATTAGCAGCCCTCTTCAACCATGATGAGACCATGCTGGGAAGATGACAATAAATAAAATAGGGTTTAATGGAGAGTAAACACAAAAGTATTTAATGTAATTTAATTTAAAATGTTGCATCCCTTTAAAAGTACCATCAATTAAAAAATAGTTATCTTCAAAGACTATTCTTTTCAGGTAAATCCCTATATAAATTAATTATGCACATATCTAGCATTGAGAGGGAACTTATTGTTTAATAAATGGTTAATTTTTAAATAACAGCTCTGTGATATTATGTCTCTTAGTTTTTATTAATAAAAATCTTTCAGTGTCATTTGAGGGTAAAAATAGGACAAAAGTGTAACTGTATTTTTAGTTCAGAAGTTAAAAATCTTGCAAAGAAGCCTTATGTTTTTCTTTAAGATCTTACAATTATTATCTTTTTGATGAGACACTTTTTCTTACTATTTTGCCAGCTCAGAATTAATTCCAAATGTAATATGCATCATTCTGCTAACATATAGAATACTCTAAGTGAATTAGGCTTTAAAAATAGCTTATGGGCCTCAGACAAGCTGCTGAGAAGCCTAGATTGTATAAGGAAGCTGAAAAAGTTTCAAAACTATTTAGTTGTTTAAACAGCAATAGAAGCGTGTGTTTCAAAGCCCTGTTAAATTAATAAATGTGCCAAAAGCCAACAAAAGAGTTAGGTTTACAGTTCTGGTTTATTTCTGCATCCTTACAAATTTTTTTGGCAGTACAAGTATGTTTCCTCACTTTCTTGATTTTCTGAAGCCTTCCCATTGACTTTGAGTGTACTTACATAACTGGAAGCAATTTGATTAAGACATGTGATGAAGGTTGTGCATGAAGTCATCATCATCATTATCATTTGTGCCAAATGGTACCTAACATGCAGAACTGTCTTGTACCTGCACAGAGCAACAGCTATATAATCCTACATGCAGTATGCTTAAAAACTTTTAGGAGGGATAGAAGTAGCAAAGTTTTCACAGAATAATCACAGAATAAACTAGGTTGGAAAAGACCTTTGAGATCATCGAGTGGTTTTTCCTTGCAAAACAAAAGGGTATTCCAAATTGTTCTATGTGAAATTCCTTCCTACATTATCTGTGGAATCAGTAGGATTCCTTGCCTCAGAGAGCAAAAGAAATGCCCTCTGGACTGACAGCCACTATGGGAACTTTTCTTTCAGCTATTAGGTAGAACAATAATTAGAATGCTGCTTTTATTTCTAAGAGATTGAAATATCAATAAAACTTGAGGGTAGTGAGGAAAGGAGTAAAAATTAGCTTCCTACAATTTCTGCTGTCTAGGAAGCACAAGGTAAAGGATTCTTATCATAATATATCCTGGTCTGGTACTTCACTTTCTTGGGAAGTGCAGCTCTCCCTCGGTATTTTTTTGAAGTTGCTGGCTTTTTCCAGACAAGGTAAGCCAGCAGACAAAGACAATGGAAACAAGACAAACAGTAATAAAATGCAAGAAGTATGTATGAATCTTTTGTCACAAAAAAATCCTAATTATCCAGGATTTTTTTTTTTTGTTCTTTATTCTAGAGCCAAAACAGATTATAAAGAACATTATCAGGTAAATAAATGCACCCAGCAATTTGTGACCAATTAGCTGCTAGCTTTCTTCACCTTGGTTAGGGACAAGTGTATTTTTACTTCTCCTTAGCCCCTTTTCCCTTCAAGTAAGTAAGCAAGTAGACTTTTTTGTCATTTGTTCCTTTTCTGGAAGACAAGACTGAGAGTGCAATAGAAATCATAGATTTTAATAAGAGTTTTTGAAGCATGACTGGCTGGAAAGTTTTCTGCATCTTTTAGAAGACATCTTTAAGAGAAATCAATGCATTCTGGAGGAAATTCAGATAACTTATCTGTATATTGCCTAAGCCAAAGCAATAATAGTTGTAGCAAGATTTGTAGGAAGTGGTAGCATTTTTAGTTTGGTTTTGCATTATCTGTACTTTCTATTGATTTCTCGTCATGATGCTCAAGAATTACGGAGACCAAAAAAATTTTCCTTTGCACACTTCAGTAATTTTATAAATATATTTCTCTGTTTCTGACTTTAGAAATGCAAAATATTTTATCACAAATGTAGAGGAAAGCAGAGTGTTTCTATGAGCTCCTTGGTATTTAGGAAAATCATGTGAGACAATGTGTCTTGCTTCCTCATACAAGGTAATTATGTTTTACTGATAGCAAAATATTTTTTTCATCCTTCATTTCCTTCTTGCTCATGATTTCTATCCCAATGTCCCATAAAAATCTATAAATATATCATGGGCTGTAATTATCTCTGAAACATGCACTGGGAGACTTCTAACTTCTGGTGTGAAACTTCTAGAGGTTTACTTTTAACTCATTTTAAGGCACATAGCCAGATTAATAAATCTAGTGTTCAGAAACCTCAATTCAAAAAAATTAAAATAATAATACCATTAATGTTTTCAAACACTTTCTTTTCTTCCCAATACCACTAAGCATCAATTCCCTTTGGGAATGAACTTATTTCCTTCTTCTTCTTCTTTTGGTGATGTGATAAATATCCTCTGAAAAGCAGCAGGTGTTCCACTGCTGATTCTGTATTAATATCTTGTTAGCTCATTCTGGAGAAATATAAGTACTTTTTAAACTTTACTTTTATTTTCAAAATAGGCCTCAGGCATAGATTTTTAAATTCTAAAAAGTTTACCTTCTATAAATAGGGGGGATAATAGTTGAGAGAGGAATGCAAAGAGATTGAAAGCGGGAACTGACTACAGATTTTGCACCTCACAAGCAGATGAGTGTAAAGGAGAGAAGGATGCGGAATAGTCTAAGAGCCAGGAGAAAACTTGGAAAAAGGCAAGGGTTGAGATAATAATATGTTCCTCAGAAATTCAGAAAGCTGCAGGTTTTGATTGCAGCTCAAACTAGGAAAGTCTTTTTCCAGGTCTCAAAATGGAAGCAAATGATTTGACAACATACTCCAGAGACAAGAAGAGGAAAAAAAGCTCAATATAAAAATGACAAATCTGTTCTCATTCTTCATTTGTGTAAATTCTAGGGTGTAGAGATGGAGTGTGGCTCTAGGTCCAGGTCTTTCTACAGCCTCAGTATGGGGAGATCAAGCAAGAATATAAACAATTCTCATTCTTCTGGGCCATACAAGAGAAGTATAAGGCCATATGGGGCGTCTTCATCCAAACATGTAAAGGAAATAAAAACTGGAAGCAGAATTTGCAAAACAGTGATTCTATATGTTACCAAAAGAGACCAGCCTTTGAAATATGTACAAGAGAACATGCAAAAAAACTGGGAATGGAGTAGATTATATTTTTTATGAAAAGGAAGTAACAGTTGAGATTGTGAAGGTTTTAGATATCGGGAATTGAGAAGATAGCAAGCCCAAGACTCATAACTATGTATTTAGTTATGCAGAGGATATCCCAACTCTAAAGAGAGCCATCATAGCATAAAAGTTTTCATAGGCGCATTTAAAACTGGGGAAATTTTCAGAAAATATTTTATCATGAGCCAGCAAGCTGTACAAGATGCATGAATAGAGAGCTTTATGCTTGTCTCAAAGATCTTGTTTGAGTTTTTTATGTTCAAGGAGAGGGAAATACTTGACACTTTATAAACTAAAGTCCTCTCTGTATTCACCCTTAAGAGGCAGAAGAACAGAGTAGTCTAAAATTAGTAGTACACAATCCGTTTGTAATATTACTCGAAGAATGGACAGAGAACACTTAAAATGAGTTTGAAGAGTCCAGGTTCTTCAATATTTAAAAACATTTTGCATCTATTTTTTTTTTCTCAAGTATCCTTGTTAGATTCCAAATGATACTTTTGTAAAATATATGTTAATGGTTCTGTTCTTCCTGTGGGCTCTTCCTAAAATCTTTCCATCTCAAAAGCTCTTTTATTTTTGTTTTTTTGCTTGTTTATTTGGGTTTTTTATCTGCTTGTACATAAACAATTAGATATAAAAAGAGTCTGCAGTAGGTAAAAGCATTTTGATAATGACAGAAATAAATCTAGTGAGAAATATGCCAATAAGATGATGAACAAATAAACTTCTTAGTAATTTGATTACTGTTTCTTTTGGAAATTTATAACACATTTAGCTCAATAAGATAAAAATAAAAGTCTTGTATAATGTGTTGATTCCTCTTCAAAAATAGATGAAAAGGGGGAAATATTTACCTGTGGGGTTTTTTACATGCTTGTTCTGAACTGATGGTAAAAACAGAATGACAGCTCATTCCAAGTGACCAATCTTGGTACTCTCATGTGTTTAAATCTTGTATTCTGAAAAAACACCCGAGAAGCTTTAGTATCTCTCAGTACCACTTCAGTCCTGTAAATAACTTCTCTTTTCCTCCTTTCTCTGCCAAGAGGAATGGCTTCATTTCTTCCCCTGTTTGAAAATATTAAATTTAAAAAAGGGGTTTAGGAAAGAAAAAGAAAACGAAAATACCACAATATTCTATGTTACCTCATAGAATAGTCAGTATTTTAGATACCAGACTAGCATGTTCTCTCACTAGAGAAATTTTTTGGATCCATAATGCTTTCCCACCTCTTCAGTAAAAATTTTAAAGACAAATTTTCCTGACACTTTTTCAGTTGCTGAAATTCCCAGGATTCTTTTCAAATCATATTGTTGCTGTTTAGAAGAAAATCTAAATATTTAGAACCACAACATCTGGGAATCAGGATGTTATCAAGGCAATAATTTCCATGGTTTATATTTCCTGGCAGATACTGCACTCCACTCTGAGACAGCATAGACTTCATGAGATTATCCATGAATATATAAGCAATCAGGTAATGCATGCAGTTTATCTAAAGCTGGTCAAACAACACAATATTAAAGAGGAATATCTGTTATAGTTTAATCTAACGGCATGCCTCAATAGTTGTTGGACGGGAAGTGAAAGAAGCAGTGCTGTTAAAGCCCAAAGCATCCCGTTATGGGACAAATAATATGTAAGTGGAATGCATTATTATGATTATAAATAGGTCATTTCCAAAGGAAACACACTCCATGCAGACGGGAATAACAAATCATGTGTAAAAAGAAATGACCTTTAACGGAACAAAGAACAGTAAATAAAAGAGACTGCATGAGACTTCTCTCTGCTGGGAGAAGGAGCAGCCCTTGTTTGCCAGGGTGCTGCTGGGGTAGTTACCTGTCTCCTGCCTGTTAGTTTGACTGCATCCACTCGGCTGCAATTTGCAGTGCATGCAGACTGTCCATGGAATGTGAAGGTTAGGAAGGGCATACGAAAGGACTGAATATCCAATTATTGCCTCCAGCTGTTTATCACTGCTGAGTCTAAAAAGAGAATGGACGGGATTTAAAGCAATATAAGAGAATCCAAGGCACCCTCAAACCCATTAAGCAGAGATAATAAAGATGATTCATAAATGGTGCTGTGCAAATCATCCTTCAGACAGGGGTTTAAGCAGTTGTTTTGGGGATATTCAGCCTCAGGAAGTAAAAGAAAGATGATTTTACTTCACCAAAATAGCTGGAATTATAAACTGGTAATGTGTGTTAGGATATAAACTGAAAGTTAATTATTTTATTTTTTCCTGACACTCTCAATCCAAAGTTGTATTCTCACCTAGTGATACATGGATGTTGCCAAGAATGAAGACCTAAAGACCTTCTCCATTCAACAAAAAATTGCAACATTCTGTATAGAAATGTTTTTAAACAAACAGCCATAAAACCCCAGGAAGGATTTGGTAGGAAATGTAAGATGAGAATGCAGAATGAGAGCGAATTTATGAAGATTTATCATTTGCTTTCAAATTAGCCTTTCATTTAACATTCAGTGAGTCAGTATATGAATGCTGCCTGAAACACTGAATTTAAACAAGAATTTGGTCTTAATGCAGAAATTAGTACCGTAACCAGCCACAAAATGAATGTTGACTGATCACTCCACCACTGAATACATCTTCCAAAAGGGCTTATCTGCATATGTTTTATCTCAAAAGTTGCACAAAAGACATCCTTCTCAAAATAGGACCAGTCTGAAATCAGCACATCAAAAATTCAGTGCCATGTAGCCACTCTGAATTTTAGGCTTGGAACTGCAATTGCAGTGCCAGTAAAAGGACCAGAAAGCTTTTGGCAAGAGCTTTCCAGTTTTGGTTCATATGCAAAACCCGTAAAACATTATTTGAGTTGAAATGTTTAGAGAAAATATAACAGTTTCCTACAGTAGAATTTTTTTGTGTGAAATCACATGTCTATTAATGCATTTATTTACCTATATATATTCTCATCTGAAGTGATCCAAAGGGTTCAGATTTCATTTTTTTTCCTAATACTCCTGTCCACAGAAAATAGCCTGTTGTAGCTACGGTATTAATTCAATACAATCCATTTTTATTTTCAATTTCAAATCATTATTTTAAAAAATCATTAAGGAATATTGAACTCATGAAAGCCTGGGTTTATTGCCCTGGAACTGATATTCTCTAGAAAGAAAGCAGCCTTTGAGTCAGTAATAGCAGACCAAGGATTCATCCCCGCTGTGAACATCCTTTGGCCACCATGTGAATATTTCTGGTTTATATCCACCTTAATCTGTCAGGTTGGGACCAAGATAAAGGACGCCAATATTATTAATTGTTTCTGAACCAACAACATTAGTACAGTTGAAGAGGTCTGTTTATATGAGCCACTAAGTAGTGCATGAAACAGGGTATGAGTTATCTTCAGCCTTGGAACTTCCATATCAGTTTTGATTATCTGCAAAAATGCAGTCCACAGTTTAATGCTCTGGTAGTTTTATTTTTCTTTCTGCTTCTGTTATATAGCTTTTCTGTATTCTTGTCTCTTGGACTGAAAGCAACAGCAATTGGAAGCTTCCTTGCGTAAGAAACTCTTGACTCTATCTGTGGAGATGAATTACAAAGGGTTCTTAAAGCTATAAAACCAGAATGAATATGTACAAGGAGTATACCGCTAAATATTCAAGCTCTCATATCCATTCGTAACAACTAATGCCACAGAAAAAGATGTTGCAGTTTCAGACCTAGAATTTCCTGTGGCATTGATGTAGCAAAGATGTTGACAGATGGATTTGTAAGCCTGCAACACATGAAAGCAGTGAATAAAATATCAAACATGTAGAGGAGGTACAACGTGAATTCATTGCCTCTTTTCTAATACACAAGAGAACATTCAATAAGGTTAAAATTAAAGTTACAGATTTTTTTTCACCATATGAATACTGTGAAACCCATTGCCACTAGATGTTATAAAGATCAAGAATTCAGAAAAATTAAGAAAGGAATCAAACTTTGTAAGTAGAGCAGTCCAGTCCAGTGTCAGCCTAATTAGCTATAAGCATGTGATATAATGAGGGTTAAACCTTACACTTTGAGATAAAAGCAGTCTTGGTTCTGTTATTAATTAGGAAGAGATTTAGGGTATAAGGCAGATAACTTTCATGAGCCTGCTGCAGGATTTTTAAAATTCCCTCTGGACTGCTAAGTGTTTCCAAATCATATACTACAACAGGTGGAAATTATTCTGACCCAGGATGGCAAGTCACATTTTTTTTCACCTACATAAGTAAACTTTTTGTTTAAAAAAAAGAAGCCCATGATATTATCATATTTGGCCTTTAAGTTTAAATGAAATGAAGTAATTCCTAGTAAGAATGGCCCAGCTGCAGAAAATAGAATAATCTTAATTTTAGGAAGTTCTGATTTTATAATCTCAAAGTAAAATAAATATTTATCTGCAGATATAGTCATTAATTTCTCAGTGTTTTCAAGCAAAAATCCCATTTAATAATTAAAAAAAAATTAAAACAACCCCAAACACACAATTGCTGACTTTTTTATTATTCCTTTGATTTTAACTCTATGAATCTTGTAACCAGGTCATTAAGATAATGGCACTAATCATACTCATCTGAATATGTGTTGTCCTCTTTGATGTGCTTAGCAATATGCTGCTCTGTATGAAATTAAATAGTAGCACTAACACCCACAATAATAAGAAGAAAGTGATTGTATGAGAAATATTTCCTTAATAGCTATAACTGTTTGTGAAGGCTAAAATTTCCCCAGAAAGTTATGAAAAAGGTCACAGCTCCCCTCATTTATTTAATACCATGAACACAGCCTTTTATTCAGGAGTTTGCCTGCAGTCAAAGCTAATTATTACCACCATATTACATAATTTTTCCTACATGGTATGTAGATGAGTAAATGTGTTGTAAACAACAATCATGCTCCAGGATGCTCATAGCATGAGTGAGGAAATGAGCAGTTACCTTTCAAATCTCATTTCTAGAAGATGCTGTAAATTAAGATCAGGGAGAAATAATGCTTCTGAATCTTTGAACTCAGCTATTAGACTTTTATTGTCTTTACTAATTTCAAAAGTAAACCTGACTCATCATTCCTATTACAGACCTATGGTTACGTGATTGAAGGTTAATGATTTCACAGGCATATTTCATGGTCTCAGGACTCATCCAAGATCTTCCTAATGACAGGACTCAGAATCTCTGTCCATGGGCCCACCAGACAGCACTTCCAAGGGACAGCAAAGCCCTCTGACAACCAAGAGACAAGCATTCATTTATTTTGATCTCGAGCCATTATTTTTACAACTGCAAGACAGTGCATTAGAAAGACTTTTTCAGTTACAACATAGAAACTTTATTCTTCAAAAAATATGAGAACCATGGCTTTATTTAACAACTCACATTAATAGTTGCTTACCTTCAAGCACTTAAGCAGTTATTTATTGCTGTAGTATTTCTCACATGCTTCAGGTTAAGCTCCAGCTTAAGTGCTTTTACAGATAAGAAAAAATTGCTCAGTGTCTTGCATGACTGAAGAGTAAATTTTAGGCAAGGAAAGAGCTTGCTAATCTTCTTTTCTCTCTAAACTTTAAAATATGTTTTTTAGGGAACCACTGTGGTTCCTATTTCTTTTATCATATTCTTTCACTAATATTTTATTGGAAATTACTTTGTGTGCTGCTGAAACCTTTCCATCACATGGTTCCTCTGCATACCCTCATGGTTTAAAAAGACACTTTCAGTTTTTGCTTTAAGCTAGAATTCAATAAATGTAAGAGAGTATCATTGCCCTGAATTGCATCCCTCATCCTTAATAAAGAGTATAGTGTGACTTCAAAAGTAAATCCGGTAATTATTTCACCGTGTAAAATCTGGTATTTTGAAATTTTTTTTACATTTGTTCCAGCCTTTCTTTGTTTTTTTGTTTTTTTTTTTCCCAAGTGACAGTAAAATAATTCAAAATCTTGAGTTTTCATATCTATTGAAATTACTATGTTTCCATTGCTTTTAGGAACACAGCTTGCAATTAAAAGAATTAAAGATTATTCTATCAAACTGTCATGCTTATGTAGGCTACTGGCATCCTTAAATAACTTCTAAATGGATAATGGAGTACAGTGACTTTATTAGTTGCCACAACTGTGGTTTGAAGGAATCTGAAAGACCATCTCAAGAGTTCTTCCTGGAAGTTAAATTGGCCCTTGAGACTTATGACTAGAGAACTGTTTCCAACTTTAGTGTGAACCCCATGATTATCCAAAGTAGCTAAAGAAGTAGAGGATCTCTAAAGTGGTATTGTACACAGAAAGCAAGGGATAGTCCAAATTATTGAGCTATTCTCTTCTCCCATAACTGCCCTGGTCTCTGAAATACACCACCTGAAATCATATTGCCCCATCCCTGGAAACATTCAAACTCAGTTTGGATGGGCTTCTGAGCAACCAGATTTAGTTAAAGATGTTGCTGCTCATTGTGTGGGGGTTGGACTGAATGGTTGTTAAAGATTCCTTCTGAACCAAGCCATTCTACGAATCTGTGATATAGACTAACTGCATACTGAGACACAGATTGGTCAAGGCATTTTATCCTTTTATTCTGCCTGATGCCTTTGTTGGCTCAGTGTAGTAGGGAAATGCCTTCTGGCTGTGCTGCATTCCTTTACTGTAGGCCTGTGAATGTCCAAAACCACCCTAGAAAATTTTAGGAAACTTATACATGACAGTTACTTGATTTTTTTTTCCTTTCATCTTTTATAGTTTCTGCAAAGTTAGAAATTGAGGGGAGGAAAATTTAAACAAATATGGAATATATTAATATATTCTTGCTTGGAAGAATGTGTAATATTAATATCACCTTCAGTCCTTTGAAATGTTTTCTAAAAGTAATAGATATTTCAATCAAAGATATTTTATTTCAGAACCACAAAATCAGATAATTATGAGTCCTTTATACAAATCTCTTTACTGCTGCTCTTTATTAGAGTGCTGTTATAAGTGTGTTTCTGTGAGTGTGTAAGGAATCCCATTAGGTTTCCTAGAGTTTCCTCTAAAATAGTAGTTTTCTGTATCTACATTTTAATATTAGTTCCATGCTTGCACATTGGTATTAACTTTTCCAACCAATTATAGAGCAATAATATCCAGAGTTCTTACTTTTTGCTAGATTTAGTGATAGATGAGAAGTACTTTAGTCAAGAACTTCTGTGGAAGCTAAATGATTCATTGCATATACGTCCTTCTAAAGTTTAGTTCTGATAATTAATTAATGTACATATTTTAATGTATACCGAAATTGTATGCTTTTTCTGTGAAACTCTTCCTCTTAATTTCCTGGGATTTTATATCTCCTATCAGTAGATCTCCTGTTAATGCTAGTTTAACTGTAATCTGTAATCACTGCATTATTGCTAGTACAAATTACTGGAAATATGGAGGGGGTTACATTTTAATGTGAGTCTTTCTTGTTACATTAAATATATAATAAGTTTTGAACAAATGGAGTATCCAGCAAAATGATTATATTAATGTGTAGGCAAGGCTGAGTATTTTGAGAATTTTTTTTGAGATTGAGAAAAAAAATCGATTTGAGATTGTAGTATATGAGAATAAAAACCCCAGTATTTTAAAGAGGAAAATACTTGCTATCTTTAAATCTGGCATTATACGTTTAATAAATTGAAGGACATGGTTCTTAGATGAAAATCAGATTTTGTGAGGTTATGACAAATAATGTAAAGTACAAGAGAGGACTTCCAGTAGCTCATGCTGGGACTACTGGTACATATTTTATTCAATCCAGTCTGATGGTGGAATGTCTGTTCCACATTTCGTCTTTCCATTTCCTCCTATCTCTGCCCACTCACTACTACAGATGTGGAGATAATGCTCTAAGTGTTGCCATTATATGGGGCAATCTCTCTACTCTGCCTTGTGGCAGTGCTGCGAGAGTAAATGGTTACAAAAATATACTTCACAAAGACAAAAAAGTTTTTAAGTCAAATCATTTAAATTAGGATGACCAATGCTAAAAGGTGTAAAATTGTTTTTATGTTTGTGACATTTTATGGTATACAATATCACTAGAATGGAGTAAAAACCAAGAGTGTACCTGAAAATAATATCAATACTGAGGATATTGACTTAAGTGTCAAAATTGTAATGGAAATGTGATTTGGCATGTTGTTTGTCAATCTAGGTACACTTTGTACTTTCCTCACTGACCCTATTTAAAATTGTTACCAAGTTAATAAAAAAAATTCTAGTTACCAAGAGGTTTATTGCTTAACTGCATTGATGAGAACAGGTCAGATTGGCAAACATCCAATGTCCCAAGCATGTTAGAAAATGCCCATTTTACCAAGTCTTTAAAAGCTTATGTGCCGTGTCCATGCATGTGCTCCTAATACCTGTATGTCTGAAGTTCAATTAGAAAAATACCTACAGAAATACAAAGTTATAGCACTTTGCCCACACTGATGTGAATTTGATAAAGGCTGGTGTTGTTAAAAGCCAATGTACATAAATATACAGTGTATTAATAAAATAATGTTTAGGATTTGAGCCTTAAAAATAATTTCTTTGTGTCCTGTAGGTACAAAAAATAAAAACAACCAATGTCTACAATGCAGCTATGAAGGTGGAATCAATGCTTCACTGTTATTTGCCTGTAATTGGCTTTGAGCATCACAATGCACATGTAATTGGGTCTGTACTTGTATTCTTCAAGGATTCTGTGCTATTTCTACTTGAACCCATTTTTGATATGGTTCAGCTCAGCAGTGCCAGCTACCTCTTGTTATGCAGTTGAAAAACTGTGGCCATTAAAAATAGGATACGGTGTGATTTTGTTTTGCAGCACTGCATGGAAAATCAGTTGCTGTTCACAACAGCTCTGTGGTTGGTTGATTTAAAGCAGGAGGGCGACTTCAAATTGACAAGCAGACAGTTCATGAAAAAGGATATTGTATCTTTAAGGCTTTCTGACTGATTGTGTTTAACTGCACTGCTCAGCAGGCAGTAATTAGGCAGTAGCTTTGCTGAAAAACTTAAAGCAGAGGCTGTGTTGCTCTGTGCTCTTAAATTAAAAAAATAAAAATAAAAGAAAGAAAAGAAAATATGGATTTGAACAAATGGGATTTTTACTGGTTTTTAGCCAGTGTGGGAGCAAACAGAAAGCAGACCCCTAGAGGCTCCTAAAGTTATCTTTCCATGCAGATAGTCTCTAGGGAGCTGTGGTGCTTGAGAAAGGAGGCAATGAGAACCATTATAGAAGCACATGACACTATTGCTGAAGGTCAGAGAGGTATTGGAATAAAAGAGAAGCTGCTGATACAAAATGACATGACTGCTGCATCTTCTGGACAAGTTCACAATTTTGATTGGAATGTAGCTCGAACACATCATGAATGTGATTAATAAATAAAAGTACATAATAATGATGATGGCTGAACCGGTGCTTCCCCAGGCTGCTGCAGAGCATGAAAGAGTGGGAATCTAAGATAAAAGGCAGCAAACAAAATACATAGTTAATGCTACTGCCTAAGGAGAGTTTGGTTTGAAAATGCTATTGTAGTTTTGTGGAGTGGACACAGCAGTGCACAGTTGCAAACACTGAATGCAGAAATGAATTTTCAACCTTCTCCTCATGAGTGTTACTGTAAAGTAACAAATTGTGGAGGGGAGTAAGAGAAAGTAAAGGTACTTTTTTACCACAAATAACATAGGAATTTCATGGAAGCACTCTCTGCTGTCACACCTCTATTTTCTATTGCTGCTGGTTGTCCTTGGACATGTCATCCTTTCAGAGCAAACCAGACTTTGACAAGATTCAGGGTTCTGCAGCCATTGATATATACTACAAACTCTTCAACTATATTTTTAAAAATGTAGTTAATTTGTTTATATGATGGGATTATGCTGCTGTAAAATGAAATTATCCATTAACAGGATAAATTAAGCCTATATTTTGATTTAGCATCGGGTAGAAGATATTGTAAAAGGGTCACATTTTAAGTATGATGAGCTCTATTTTCGCTGCATAGCTTCCGTTTCTGAGGTCTGGAAAATGTCTTTTGATGACTATGGCTCTGATTCTGACTAGAACTGCTCTATATAGTTCTGATATTGGTTCTGATAACTTTGAGTGATTAAAGTCAGTCTCCTTCAACAAACTCTCTGGTTTGACATATCTTTTTTATTTTATCTTCTTTGTTCACATGTTAATGAAAAAGTAAATTAGCACATAAGTTGGTAAGAATGCTGCACTGAGCAACATGCATTTTCACAAGACCATTGTCCTGAGGTTTGCAGTTTTTTAAAAAGGTTTGATTTGAGTAAATTAGGAAAGCTTATCAGAATTCTCTGACTGAATGTTTATAAGAGCCAGAATGGCTTTCCAATTATGGCTAGGCTTGCAACAGCAAGAGGGATTCAATGCCACTGCCTAAAATTCACCCACCTTTATTTCCTGTTCTCAAGGTCAATGTGTTTTGTGTACTTCCTAGATGCTCTTTGAAACTGGGATACCAAGAATATCAGGGATTAAATTTCCAAAGTATTTTTTTCCTAAGTGAGGCTAATTTACTGTCAGTTAATGCCAGGTGTTTTTTTCCCCTGTTATTTAGTTCTTCAAAACTGTAGCTCTATAGAACAATATTCACAGGGGCTTAACATAGGGAGGAAAATTATTACTTTAAGTAAAATAAAATGAGTAATTTTTACATCACATTTTCTAATTCTGGTTTTAAGCGTAAAAACAGTGGTTTGTTTTTCAGCAAAAGGTTTTAGTAGAATTTCAGATAGCATATAATGCAAAACAATAATTGCATACCTAACGTGAAAAACCTACAGGCAAAAAGGGTCCTGCTTGGTGCTTCTAGCTTTTTCTGAGGTGTTTCTATATCTACATTTTAAGGCAATGCCTGTTAATGTCCATCTTCCCTTGGAATCTTCTGGGGCCTATGAAGTGTCTGTCTTTTAATCTGATTGTAAAATATTGCCTCAGCTCGTTACC
The DNA here is from genome assembly GCF_035770615.1 of Melospiza melodia melodia. Lineage (NCBI taxonomy): Eukaryota > Metazoa > Chordata > Aves > Passeriformes > Passerellidae > Melospiza > Melospiza melodia. The sequence goes on from NC_086194.1 coordinate 137,997,961, forward strand.
ACAAATTTGAAAATCAATTTTTATATCTTGCTGAAACTACGGACATCTCATTTATTTCTATGGTTATTCTACCAAGAACAAACAACTCAAAGTGAAGAGCCTTTCTCTCCTCCCCACCTACTTGTGCACGTGTGCCTGGACACAGATGCACACAGTATACATATATATGTGTATACATGTTGGCATGTGCATACATTTCTGCTTATGCAATATTTCTGTAGGTAAGAATACAACAACTGAAACTCATGCATGTTTTTCTAAAGTCATCAGAGATTCATAGAACGGTTACATGCCTTTTCTGACCTGGATGGTTTTTGACTTTGTCCTGAAGTTTTTTTGAGTGGTGTGTGTAATCTACTATTATTTGTTGTTTAATTTTGTCACCTGCTAAACCCTCTGTTTTTTTCAGATGGGAGTTCACACTGATGGAAATTTGTTTTTCCATAAGTTGTTTCAGGGTCTCCAAATCAGTTCAGCTTCAATGATGTCCTTATGAGGGCTGATTATTATGCTCTATTCCAGGCTGAAATAATTGTGCACCTGGCCACCTGCTTCTGCCTTTTCCAGCACCTTTCTGAGGACAGCTCTGGAGCACTCAGTGGGGGCTGGAGCAGAATCCTACCGTGGTGTCCACACACTCTTCTTGTGGGAAAGAACAGACTTTGTCAGTGAATTTCAAAGCTGTTTAATTAAGCATTCCTCCTTTCTAAGAATAATAGCCTTTAACAGCCCACATTTTCAACAGCAGCCAACATATAATCTCTGTAAGGTAACGAAAATATCTGCTAGTCATAATTTAAACCTGGCAATGGCATTCTAACCAGTTTTTAAATTTAAATTAGCAAACCACTGATTAATCGCAATGATAAGTCAACTCTAAACTAGATGAAGAAACTTGAATACTCTGACAATAATATATGGGTACCAATTTCAAAGTAAGGTGCAAATATAGCCATTTTGGATTAATGTATATTTCTCAAAATGTAACAGGATTAATTTAATTCATTTTATGGCGTTCGTGGCTTTTAAAAATTATTTTAGTGAATTACTATAGATACTGTATCGTATTCTTTTAATTAATCTTTTATTTAAAGAAAAGTTTTCATCCAAGATACTAAAGAAGAACATTATAAACATGCTCAGGCAAAAGTTAATAGATTTGAAGTTTAATTGTAATGTTCTGTTAAGCATTTTAATGGAAAACCTGATGACCCAATTATACAGCAAAAGTGGAAAATCAGAACACACTATCTGGATTTGAATTTAAAAATGCTGAGATGCATAATACATAGGAGTTTGATATCTATTCTACTTCTTGTCAAGAAGGTAAAAAATTATCAAGAATTAACAGACAGCAGAAATCAGACCCTGGAAAAGAGCTAGGCATTCTGGAGAGGAATATAAATTATAGTTTAACTTGGAATAGCACCCTGAATTTCCATGCAATGCAGAATCAGTATTTTCTTTAATTTTCTTGCATTGACATCCCATTCTTTATGTACTAACACTATTCATAGTGGCATCAGCAAGATCTTCCCAGGGTTAATCCTCCCCACTATTGAAAGATGGCTATAGTATTATATAGTTTAAGAGAGATTTTCCATGATAACTGTAGCTCAGTCAGAAGCTAGGTGTTTCTCTTACCTTGAAAATCTTCCCTTTCCATCTTAGATGTGGTTTCCAAACTGAGGTCCTAATGGGCTATTGGTGAGGCTGGAAAGAATAAAAGAGTGGCCTACAGAACTATAGCATTTTAATAATTTTTTCAATTGCAAAAAGTAAATCTAATAATTTACTAGTCTTCACTTGAACCTATAATAAACCAAAAAGTCTGCTCTACTAGGACAAAAAGTTTGAGAATGACTGCAGTATTCATCTATTTTGTCCTCTAGAAGAGCAGATACAAATAAAATTTGCTATTCAGTATGTCACAGAAAACACTGCAAAATGGTGTTTCATTCAGTAAGTGGCACTTTGGGTCCCTAATTTTGAAAGCAAAAGCAATGAAAATGGGACTGTGCAGATGTAATTATTCATGAAAAATGAAGTTGCTATGCAAAGTCCTTAAGAAAAGTACCTCAGGCACTTAAAAACTGAGTAAATATGCAGACATGTGACACCATGAAATTATCAACTGCACTTAATGCCTCAAAAGAGATGACTTTGAGGGTATCTGAGCTGCTACCAAACCGTACCAAACAAAAGGCTGGGGCAGAGATCTTTATTAGCCTGCTGGTGTTTACTTTTTAGCTACCCAAGCCTTGATTTTACTGCCTCTACACACAGACATGTTGATCACTAGGTAAAAGTGAATGCCAAGCATGCCACAACTACAGCTAGCCTCTGGATTGTAAATTGGTTGTTTTATTTTACTTGAATAGTGTACAAAAATCTGTATCATATTTACTATATTATCAGCACAAACCCCATTAATTTATATCTAACCTCATACAATCTTCATTTCTTGCCAATTTCATGGGGCTATGGTAGACCATGGACATGCCAATATTGATTTCATCTTCATTATGGTCTGCATCATCAAGTGCAGATGCTTAAAAATTCATTAACTCAACAATCCAGGTTGTAGCAGGACTCTTGAGGGACCAATGCCGTGGTAGCAGCTGACTGGAAAGCTGGATTTTCCTTAGGAGAAGCTGAGAGAGTTAATTTGTGGCCTTCAAATGTATAATCATTCTTAAAAAGCCAAGCCATATTCTGGTGGTTCAAAAATTCTGAAGTGTCTTTTACATAACTTTTTGTACTCAAGTTATGGGGAAAAAAAGTTTTCTGGAGGATTGGTTGCTCTAGATTTGGTTCTGATCATTCAGAGAAGACTAGCTGCAAATGTGGGGGCTGAAGGCAAAGTGGCAGAGGCAAAGCAATGAAAGAGTTCAAGATCTTTAAGGAAAGCAAACACATGACCCTGTAATATAAAAGTAGTGCAATTCAAACAGAAGCCCTTAATAGTTGCAGAGAAAGAAGAGGCGTACAGATAAAGAAAAAAACAAATCTGTAAGAAAATGAATTCCTGTAAAAAATTAGTATTAATTACTCCAGTACAGAGGATGAGTGGGAACTACACTGAGACCAATCTTGTAAAATCATCAGCTCTTTAGTAAAAATCTAACATAAAGAATTTAGAAAGTATGAAGTAGTTCAAATGACTGTAGATGAATATGAAAAAATAGCAGAAGGTATTGAGACAAATTCAGAAGTGTCAAGGGACAAACAAAGAATCTTTTCACAAGAAACATGAAAGGTGAGAAGAAAGCAGTTTTAGTAGGAGCAAGACAAGGAAAATTAAGACCATTACTTCACAGAGATTGAAAAACTGAAACTATTTTACATAGTTAATTGCTGCTTATGTCTACACTATAAATTCTGTGACCAGACAAGAAGTTAATACTAACACCAAGGAAAGTTATGAAATCTCAGGCTAAGACAACCATTTAGATACATACTAAGGTAACACAGACATTTTCAAATGCCTGGGTGCAATGAATTTCCTACTACACATGTAGCTAAAGCAATGCTTTACAAGTGTTTTCAGAGGGATGGTTCAGACAAATTGAGAAGGCCATATGTAAAGACTATGATAACAAGGTAAAAAGAGGGTCAAGAAACTACAATAGCCAGCTTCACTTCTCTGTGAGAGATGGTCGCAGATAATGAAACAAATTATTTATGGGCACATCAAAGTATATAAGAAGGTGTGCAGTCAGCATGGTTCAAAGACAAACTGTGTCACACCAGTTCAGCTACAGTCCTGGGCAGTGTACTGGATATAAGAGAAACAGCAGACATTACTGCTCTTGACTTAAATAAATGCTGTCTCAGGCATCTCATAAGGAAGCTAGATGAAACTCTTTGACTCCATAAATGTGCAAAACTGATCAAAAATTATTTTGACTACTTACCAGTTTGGTACTACTCCACATTTTCATTATTAATCTGGAAGATGCATAATATAGCAGTTTGCTTATTAAATTTACAGGGAACACTACTGTGGGAGTGGCTGCAAGCATGCCAGAGATGGAATTAGAACTTAAATTGATCTGAAGAAATCAGCTGGAAAGAAATGAACGCTTTTCAGTAAGCAGGAATACATAAATCTGCTCTCAGACATGATGAACTGAATAGGAAATAGGAAGCAATAGACTAGGCTTCAGATATGTAGAAAAAAACTGGGAGACATAATGGGTCACAAACTGAGTATGAGTCACCAGTGTCATGATACAGTGAAAACAGCAAATACTGTACTAGTGTACATAGTGGCAAATTAAAGAGAGTAAAGTGGAAAACATAATCAATAATTAATTAGCTGAACAAGAGCATTCGTTTTTAATAAATATTTAGAAGGATGCATAGAAGTATCATGCTGCATTACTGTACATCCAATAATTTACTTAATATGAAATTCAAAGCACCTTAGGTAATAAACTTCAAATAGTACAATGTGTCAAATAAGCACAGCATCATGTGCTGGTTTATTTCCAATTCTGCTGGGTGCTGAACAATTTTCCTGAAAGATGTTCAATCCTCTCAGTTGTTACTAACTTAGCATTTGGCATATTTAAAGTGAGTTTCTTTTTATTTCACTTCATACACAGTAAGGCTGTACAATACTGTCTCTTGGCCTTTGGCCACCAGCACAGAATGGAGCTCTTTGTTCTTTATTGGTTCATAAGGCCAAAGTACGAAAAATAGAGTTAAGTAGATGGCCTATCTTGTGCTGAGAAAAAAAGATCAATATATCTGCTTATAAGTTCTGAAAGATGTGCTTGCTTTTTACTTTGAGCATGTAAATCAACTAAAATCAATGTTCCATGCAAAATTTTGGAAAAAAGTCCTTTTTATTTTTTTTAAGATAGACAATTTTCATTAAACCAAAAGTTTTAGTAGAATAACTAGAACAAAAATCCCTTAAGCAGACCAATTTTCATGCTTGAAGATAAGTATGTGCTGAAGTGCCATGCTGAACAGGAAGATGATTACTATGAGAAGAGCAGTAAAATCTTAAACTGAACTTTATGAATGGACTGCTGGAGAAGAATGCTAAATTTGCAAATGTAAATACAATGTCACATGACTGAAAAGAAAATTGTTGGGTTCTGTGACTGGCTCTGTCACAGATTTACATAACAATGTATAAGTCACTTAATCTACTTTAGTTTCTCCATCTGTACAATAACACCAGTTCTGGGGCAGTGTTGTGAGACTTAGTTAATTGCACAGAAATTATTTAAAGATCTTTTAGTGAAAAGCTGTATTGATGCTTTCAAAAACGTGACCCTTTTTAAGCTAATGATTGTCTTTTCTCTCCCCATAGAAACAACACAAGCCAAAGAAGCAATTCTTTTTTGACTGGCACTTGATACACAACTAAATTTTGAAGAAGCCTAAAGAATTTTCACATGCCAGATACTCTGGGTCCAGAGGAGGGAGTAAGAGAAGGAAAGGAAGGAAAAAAGAGAGAAAAATCTTTTCCCTTTTGGTCTTCCTGGGATGGCAGAATTTGGTAAAGCAGAGGTACATGCACACAGAAGGAAAGGCTGTCCAGATGTGAGCTTCCCCCTTTCCCTGACTTTAACTGCTGAGTCAGTGGAGCAGACCTAATGCTGCTGGTCAAATGTCCAACTTCCAGTAGGGGTGAAGAGTTGCCATGGTTGCAGAGCAAGCAGGAAGGAATCAAATGGGGGAGGGCAAGGGGATGGGTAGGTAGGAAATGAATCCACCTAAGAAGCAATAATAATCCAAGTAAAGTGGCACTCCTGTAGAGTGTTTTGTCAAAACAACAAAGACCGAATTTTCCAACAAAAATTATTTTAAATATTTTGCTTGAACACCTTTATTAATTATGCTGCCATTCTGCCTGCTGCTATAATAATAGTTTTACAATCTTTTCATTCTAAAATGCTCTCTTAACTCCTGGCTGAGGACAGATGAATGTTGATGGCAAGGAGAATAGAAATGAAGAACTGACATTAATGAAGATTCAAATTGCATGCATGAATGGCAAAGCTTTATCTGTACAACCACAAGAAACTGGGAAGGGTCTAGAAGAGCAAACATCCCAAGCAAAACCTTCTCCCTTGTTTGTACCAAATATTATAATATGCTTGTATGTATTAATATACAAAAAACAGCAAGTGGACACAGTTGTGAGAATACAGCAAGATACCATGGTGACAGGAGACTTCATAAAAACCCAAACAGATAGCAAAGGGCTCCTGAATGTAATGAGCCTCACGGCTGATTAGGCAGAGAGACCACACTGTGCAAGAATGAGGCCTAAAGCAGAGAACAGCCTGAAAGGAAGCTATGAGAGAGAGAGGGAGAGAGGGAGAGATGTGGGAGAGAGGGAGAGGGACTTGGAAGAATGAGATAAGTAGACTTATAGCTAGAGAGAAAGGCAGAAAGGAATCTGTAGGGCTTGAAGGAGAAGGAGTTTGTTATGTGGCAGACAATAGAGGGCTTAGAAAGGGGCAGTTAGCCTTGGGCCCTCAAAGAGTCCCAAGAGCCCAGGGAAAAGGACTTAAACAAGGAAATGTTCATGTGGTAAAGGCATTGGGGGAGCAAGAAGAGAGGCAGTAGGGCAGCTGCAGGTGATGACTGCAAAAGAGGAAAATGTGTATTGGAGAGGCAGCATGAATATGTGGGCACAGATTAGAACTGCCAAAGGCTTCTGCTATGGGTATGCAGTTCCTGTGTTTGGTCTCCTTGCAAAAGAGTGCAATTTCTATCTTCCTCTTAAAAGCAGAGCCAAAAGGATTTTTGGTGAACACTATTTATCTGCCTCTCAAGTGCCTGTCCCTTAGTCTTAAGTTCATAGTAGTTGTCTCTTCTTTATGGGTGGGTTTTGAATCTCATTTGGATGTTTTACATGAAGTTAGGGTGAGAATGATCATAATTCTTATTAACTATGCAAGTTACTGTATGTTTTTAGTTTTAAAGGCTCAGAGGTGAAATCCAATCTGAAGTGCAAGGGTTGTATGACAAATATGTCTCCCTCATTTTATGCCTGGCAACTGACAGTGGGTCAATAACATCCAACAGCTCTAAAACTGAAAATTTCGTTCATCACATGAGTTTAATCTCACTTAAGCAGGCTGCCTCACCTTCCTACACACATATAGACAGGTGAGACATTTGAGCATCCTGAACCCGCCTTTCCCTTCGGTTATCCTCAGACCGTGGCTCCTTGCTTGTAGCAGAAGTGGGATAATTTGTTCAGAGGTACACATCTTTTTTTAATGTACTGCACAAAAAAGAGGATGATTTTAGCCTCATGCAAACATCACCTCACACAGAGGCCTTCCCATACACAAACAAATCTGGCACAAAATGAACTACAGCCTTAGCCACTGCAACTTGAGTCAATTGCCAATTACAGCAAGATGCAAGACTCATGGGTAAATCTCCTGTCTTTATTTAGTTACTCTAATAAGAGTGAAAACTTGGAATTTAATTTTGTTCCCTTTTCCCTGAGTCTCATTATAAAACTACAGCAATTCATTGATTTTCACAATTTTATCCCACTACTGATGTTGGTGCAAGTGCTGTACTTCACCAGAACAAATACACTGGGTAATTCTAATTAAAAATTAATTTACTTTCCACGAAAACTCTTAATATAAACTTCTATAAATACTGATATTTTTATAATGTACATGTTTAGGAAAATCTCAGTGATCACAGGTTTAAAAATCCCACTCACAGTCCATGTAGTTAATGGTTGAATTTCTTTTGCTTTGTATTGCCATAATATAAATTTGAAGTGGAACTCAGAGTTGTCCAAAACCTGGCAGAATGAAGGAATTTGTTGACAAAGACATCAAAGTTGCAGTTAGGTATTCAGCCAAGCTATAGGGTCAATAGTCGGAAAATTTTCATGTTCCAAAACTGCAGGTCAAGGCAGCAGCTGGCCACAGAAAAATAAAAATGACTAATGATTTAATCAGACACAGCAGAAGATTTAAAGAAGGTGAAATTTGAACATTAGCTTCCTATCTGAATGTCTTTTTGCAGGAGAGGACTTCTCTCTTTAGCTGAACTTTTCCCTCCTTTGACTATGAAATCCTTTCAAATAATGAATGGTGTAAAATAATAGCTGGACTGAATCCACGTAGCTAAGGAAAAAAAAAAAATCATTCTTTGTACTTTGAACATTGGCTTCTCTAAATCAATTTTTGAATAACAACCCAGACAACCCCCCATAGGTCTGTATCATCTTTAGGAGTTCTATTCAATACAGCTGATAAGGGAGGAGAGGGAAAGTCATGCCATGGTCTCTATGACGTGACATCACAGCAGACAAGGTTCTTCCCTGAGGAGTTTGTAGTACAAAGCCAATTCAACCAGCTACTGAAGCTAAAGACTTGAAGTGATGGGAGTATGCTCATACTAATATTCCTGCAGTTGGAAAAGTACTTTGTACAAAACACCATACATATTCATAAGCAAAAAATCTTTGCTAAAGCAATTTCAGATAAGTAGCTTTAGCTAGCCTCAGCTAACTTCTAAAAACAACTTCAAACTTTGTGTCTTTAAACTCAACACCTTTGAAAAAGAGTAAATATGTTGTCAAGAGATTCTGTGTAACTGTCAGTGGCTGTGATAATCTAACATTTATGACTAATCTATCCAATTTGTTTCTACCCTTGATTTTTCCCTTTACTTTGTTCTTGCACATGTATATACCAATTTTAAGGTGTTTCTCTTTAATTATGTAGGAATCATTTTGAAATCTAGAAATTCTCCTGAAAAGGAAGTTATTACATAGATTCTAGACATTTTCTTTTAAGTTGTGATGGCACAAAAATGCTGCTTTTAGCAGCAATGATGTGCATTGTCCCTTAGGTGCCAGACAGGTACTGGCTATTAGGTATTCTTCATTTGTGTAAATGTGAGACCGGCTTTTATATTTCTTAGAAGAGTCTGATATTTAGATGGAAAAAAAATTGCTTGGTACAGGCTTTTTTCAATAGCTTATGAAATAATATTTAAATATGTTAAAAAAGGTTTATATTGGGTAACAAATATAATCCTGTAGCGCTAGACTGTGTGTATGATAAATGCTGAATGATGTTTTATAAACAATGAATTACCTGATAGTTAGTAATTAATTGGATAATTCATCCATCCATTAATTGATTGATTGATTGATTGAATAATTAATTTCTTTATTCAAGTTAATTTTAATGGACTCATTTCCAGTACTAAATGTCTGAAAATGAAGGTCAGTGGGACTTTGTGTGTCCAGCGCCATAATCTGGTGCCCCATTGTCACAAAGGCAATGTCACCAAGAGCACCATGGGAGGTCCAATTTCACCTGCAAGATGGAAGTGATCCTGAAGTTCTGTATATTTCTTTGAAGGACTGTTGTTATTCGCCTTAAAGCAGATGGGAAAGGAATGATCAAGTCAGTGAAGAAATATGGGACTGCTGGGGGGTGTGGGTGGTTCAAGCTGTGAGCCATGCTCACTGCCCACATCAGCACACTGCTGGACACTGCTGGACACGCTCTCACGCTGCTGTCACCTGGAGTGTGTGACAATTACACAGCATAACCATGAGCAACTGAGTTGGAAAGGTAGATACTGTGCAAGGTCTCCAGCTTGTGTAAATTGGCAAAGCTCCATTGAACTTAGCTGAGGATCTGGCCCTGTGCATTGTCATATTATTTGGAAAAGCTAAATTGCGTAAATATTCATATTCTCTGCTGTCTGGTTTTTATTTTGATCTAGCCGAACATATTAAACTTTATAAATTACGTATTAATATACCAGTTAGTGGATTTTTTAAATTATCTGATTAAATTTTCTCTTTTGCTGCTTAGCTTGTTTTGCAGAAAATCTGGTTTCTCCATGGCAGTAGAAAAATAAGAGTTGAACAGAAGGGTCCTTGAAAATATAGTAGAAATCTGAAACCTTTATATAGAATGACACTCTGCTCACTTTCTTTTATGCTAGTTCTTACATATAAATGCAAATGTACATCTCATTCATTGTTGTATGTAATGTGATTTAGCTCAAATTGACTGGAAGTTGTGGAAGTCTGATTTAGAATTGAATATGTAGATTACAGCTAATTACACAATGTGAGTCTTTTAGAGCATGGGAATATATTTTAAATTCTCAGCTTTTTCCTGAATTCAGAATGAAAAGTACATAACTTTGAGCTGAAAAGTTCTATGCCCTGACCATTGCACAGTGATATGAATATGCAGTGATATTTTTTCACTGGTTTCTTTGTTTTTATTTTGTTGCTGGTTTTTTTTTAGCTGTACCCCATAAAGTCAGCTCCAGACAGGAAAATTGAATTATTAGCTGAAATCTCATATGACCTGTGTTGCGGTCATTTCTCTGAGAAGACAGAAGTTTGCAAGGTAAAATTCAGCTAAAGAAGCAAAAGTGTGAATGTTTCCCTTCCCTTTTCTTATTGACTTTATGAATTAATCCTAGCTTACTTGTTTCAATTGGCATTGACATATTTTTGAATACTATTAGCATAGCAATCAGGCCTGTTCTCAGGGTCATTGAATGGTGTGTTGATTTCCAAAATAAATAGATATGCAGTGTGAAGGGTGAGCTGCCACTTTGTGAGAGCTTTGCTGATCTAAACTAAAAGTCAGTTCTAATTGAAAACTGTACTACAAGGAGGGTTAGGGAAGCAGTGAAACCGTGCAGTCCCTTTTAGGTTTCATGGGCCTGTGATAGAAGATACAGGATGAGGAGGGAAATTGGTATATTATACACCAAAGTAAGCAAAAGCATTAACTTAGACTAAAATAACCATATCAAAATAGAGTGGTTTTATTACTTTCATTATAACTAATTTTCTCCTGGATTATTCTTCCTTTATGGAAGTCACCTGAGGAAATCTTGACTTCCTGTGAGTTCCCAATGAACACAGTTGTAATTCCAGCATTGAATCCAACTCTCCACTCAATCACCCAGTGGCACGTTAGGCCATTTCTAGACTGAAGGCCACTGAAAAGATTACAAATATTCCCATTTAGTTTAATGGATTTTTTAATAGATTTCTAATGACCAAACAGTAAAATGTTTTCCATATTCTGTTAATAACACTTAAGTCTTTCAAGAGAATCTTATATTCTCACTGAGAGACATTTGCAGAGCACCGCTGTAGCATCCCATATCCAGGACTGTGTGGCAAACAGCCAAGTTTCCCACGGTTTTCTCTGTTTTCCTAGCTGGATTTTTTCTTCAAACAAATGAGAAAGTTCCGTGAAGGCATGAAAGAAAGTTAAGATTGCAGATTAAAATAGTTTATATTTTATCCTATTAAAACCTCTACCCTCTATCCAGTGCTGTGTTTCTTCCTTCTTTCCCTTCCTGTCCTGTAAGGGTTAACAACTGACGCCTGTCTATAGCTCATTTCTATAGTAACAGCAAGACTGAGACTTTTTTATGGGCACCTAATAATTAGAAAGTGCTAGAAGGTATAACAATATAATGAATCAAAACTGATAGACTTGTGGGTTTCCATAGAAACATGTATAATTATGATAATCGGTCCCTGGCGTACCCTCAGAATCGTATACATTCAGTTAAATGCAATAAACATTAGGCACTATTTAGTGAGCTGTGATGCAGATTAACAGTGTGAGATACAGGGAGGCTATGAATAAAATTGCTGTACAGTTTATCTCAAACTAATTTCCCAGATTGCTTTAATAGATGTGCTATGTGGATGTGAAGAACTGAAAGTGTATTTTTGTTAGTGGTAAAGCTAACAAAGATAATATTTCATAAAGTGGCTGACTGTTAATTTTGATGCAGATCAAAATGTACTATGGCATGTTATTGCATAGGAGATCACTAAATCCACTGAGAACATGACATGGTGGGGCTCAGCTGAATTATTTATTTTTTGGATATGATATGGGGATATTTGGGTTTCCTGTGCTCCCCTTGGCTTGCTGGCATATTTCTTTCTTTGCTTGACTCACATTTCAGAAATATGTTTGCTGTTCCTCCTGGTCTAATTCTAACTCTATTCTTCCAAAGCAAACAAATTTCAAGTGACTTCACATACAGCTGCTCAGCATTGCAAGAATTGTATTCTTAGCTTCCCATAGAATGTTGTTGATTTTTTTTTTTTTTTTTTTTTGGTTATTTGATTTATGAGTAAAAAGGGAATTACAATTCTGTGTTAGCCATTTCAGGGCCATTTAGAACTGCTTGTAGCCGTGCATTGGTTATAAAAATATTTAGATGCCAGCACTCCAAGTAAAAGCTATTTATAGAGACCTACAGGTACATTATATTTGAGACACAGTGTTGATGGTCATGTTAGAACGTGCCCTGTGCATTAGGAGACTCATCTGGGCACTCCTATGTAGGCCACAGAAACTACAGAAGTATTTAACTGTATTTAAATGTTTCCTAATTCTCTTATTTGAAGGCTCAAGTTTTACTTGAAGGATGAATTTGGCTTGATGTAGTTCCTTTGTGAAAGACAAGTTTTGCCCTAATGAGTACTTTGTTTAAAAATATTCATTTCAGAATGCGAGAAAACCTTTGGTGATACAGCTGTTGTATATTAAGAACCCAGATACTCAGTTATCTGACATCATAACTTTAGGATTGGAGTTGATGCCCATAAAAATGTATATTTATCTTAAATGCACTCTATACCCTATGAAATTTCAGGGAAAACTGTTTCTCAAAAAATCCCTCCACTTTCAAAATGAATCAGTTTGGCCTCCTGTGTTTTTGGATTTTTTTCACTGTTAATCTAGATTGACTCAGTTACAATAGTGGTTAATTTATTGATTAATCTAGGATTAATCTGTTGATTCAGTCCTGAAGACTTGGGTTCCCAGGAATCCCATGTGGTGACCAAGGATTCTGGGGCAGCTCACACACTATTGAGCTCAAAACTCTTATTTTGAACATAAGGCTGCCTCTTTGTTAGTCCTCAGGTACTTGTCTCTGCTAAAAAGTAGAGCCTTTTATCAAAACGGTTTCCACATCTGGTTTCCCCCTTGCTTTACTGCTTTCCTGGCACTAAAATGCCAGAAGCTGACAGGGGTTCAGAAAGCTATTGGACAAATTCATGGAAGAAAATCTATCAAAGGCTACTAAACATAGAGATAACACCTCTGGGTTGGAATGTCCCTGAGCTGTGGATTTCTGGTGGCTGAAAGCATATACCCAGGGAGCATCACTGCATGTCTTGCTCTTATATTCCTCCCTAGGCATTTGCTATTGGCCACTGTTAAACACAAGATACCTGGGTTAGATAAACCCTTCATCTAACCCAGAACAGCCATTGCTACATTCTCATGTAAAAATACTTGACTGCTAACACTGATGTGATAAAACATTTTCAAAACCTTTCTAGAAAATATAATAACAATATGCACTGCAAAATCTTTTTAGTTTCTCCTTTTTTTCCTTTTTTTCCTTTTTTTTTTTTTTTTTTTAAGAAAGAGGAACATGATTTATTGCTGACATTCTGTCACTTTGAAGCTGTAAAATCAGTTTTTCCTTCCTCTTGCACCCTGTGTGGATGGCCACTGGCTGGGGGAAATATTCTGGAAACTGAAATGTTGAAGTTACAGGGGTATTTCCAGTTATCCCAGTCTATTTCCTTTGCTTTCTTCATGCCAGGATGAGTGCTGCTTTTCTTTTAACATGTTCAGTAAAATAAGAGGTAAATTCAGGCCTCGCACATTTAGTTCAATGTTGGGTTCCATGTCCACTGGCAAGCGCAACCCTGGGACTGGGTCAGCTGGGAGCGTGGCAATAAATAAAACAGATATAAGATAAATAAAACTGGAGTACTCCAAAATCAAAGTTTAATAAAGGGAAACAAAAGGTGCGCTAACAATAAATGCGCAACGAAAAACATGAGCTGTACACAGTAAGGAGCTGCTCACACAGGCCATGAAATGAGGCAAGCACAAACTTATATAGAGGGCAGTGAACCAGTAAAAAAAGAGAAACAGAAAACATGCCTCATATAGAACACAATACTAAGCAATCAGAAAGCAGGATTCATAATATAACCTTATATGGAATAACTTAATCTGCATAACTGTGCCCATCATTCCTTTCTTCTTACCCTAACTCCAGGGAATGCCTGGAGCCTATGGTGTACCCTTCCAGACCATGGCCTTAGTAGGCTCATGGGCCTCCACAGTTCAACTCATTTTTCAGAGGGGTGCTGTACATTTTTATAAGTATTTTATTAACTGGACTGCTCCCTGTCCTATCCATGTCCAAGACCCTCCCAAATTCAAAAAGGAGTATGAGTGCCTTGGCACAGCTGACCAGGTAGGTAGGAACACTGTTCAAGCCCTGTTCTTACTCTGTTGGAAGGACAATGCCAGGACAGAGCCTCTCGACTCCCTGCCACTGGGCTCTTCAAGGACATATATTGCAACCTCCAGCATTCCTCATACATTGCCATTTTGATAAGGAGCTCAGGCAAGTTGATGCTGCTAGCTTGGGCAGGGGCTCGATGCTTTTGACTCACCTGGAAGAACAACAGGCTCTGCCAGTGTTCAAAGAGTCAGGTGTCAAACCCTGAGCACATGTGCCGCTGCAGACGTGGGAGGGAAATGAGGCACACAGGAAGAAAGTCCTACATGTTTAGCACAGCTGAGGGCAGCTGCTCATATTAGCATGCTTTAACAAATTTGTTTTTCAAAGCTGCATCTCTGTTTTCATGTCTGTACCTTTGTGTCTGTCCCACGAGCTAGCCCATGCTGCTGATGGCTACTGACCTTTTATAGGCTGTGTGCTCCTCAGGGCCTCCCAGAGACCCTGTGTGCTTCTGGAGAGCTGTGCAGAAAGGGCTTTTTGTCTCTGTGGAGGGTTACACCTGCTACTGAAGCCTAAAGAATAAATAAGTCATCTTCATCATAATATTATCCCGTGCACTTGCTGATCTTGCAGAGCTGCAGCCATGGTTGAACACACAATCAAAAGGAGGGGTTTTTTTTAGAAATTGGTCCATGAGAGCCTGCCAGTGGGTGGAGGATCCTGTTTAATGATTAAGTCTGCTCCAGTGACTGGCCTCCAGCTGGCAGACCAGCAATAACCCCTTCAGTTGTGTTTCTGCTTGTTCTGTGATAACGTAAAACAAAGGTCTCCTCTAGGGGGAAGTTTTCTGTCGCTTTCTGAATTAAATTTATTTTAGGCTCCTCGTACACATTGGTTCTTGACTTTCACCTCCTTCCTGTTGCTAGATTTCTTTCTGCTGGCAAGCATCATGTTCCCCTGTGACTTCTTTTGTCATGGCAGAGTGAACTCTTTCTCACAGGCTCACACAGACTGTTCATAGACATATTTTCATTTTACTTCTTTGTGAGTCAAGAACTCCCTACAGCTCCACTTCTTGTTCTTTCCTTCTTCTTTCCCTTCTTTCTGCTGACATTGATTACCTTTGCATGAGCATGCATTTCTAACTAGTTTATCACATATGTATAGCTACTGACTAAAATTTTCATAATTTCATAAATACAAATATTAGTTTTTCACTGCTAAGTAAAAAAAAAGTTCAACTCATTATTTAAATGAATAGAACTGGAATGACAGGCAAATTTGTATACAAATACATTATATTTCAATTTTCATTCTTACTTGTATTTATCAGTTAATATTATTTTATTTAGCATTTGTCTATGTTGACAAGTAGTTCCAGACACCCACAATTCCTAGAGCCGAAAAAAAAATTCATAACTAGGAAATTATGCATTTCCTTTCTTGTAAAATTATAGAAAAAAATATTTTTTCTAGTGTAAGCTATTTTTACATAGATTTCACCTTAGAGTTTTGTAGGAGATGTTCTGAAATTTATTTATTAATTCAGGAACTATAGTTTCTACCAGATTCAGGTTGTTCAGGAAGTGCTTGGGATTATGATTGCATATGGCTGGCCATATTGTCTCACTGCTTGTCTTAGCTTGAAAAATAATATAGTAACTGCCTAACCTTAAAATTCCTTTTCTTGTGTTGGGCAATGCTAAACTGTTTTCGCTTTCATTATAGCATAAGTTCCCTCTTCACACTAAGAAAGGCTATGATGCTGGATATGTAGTGACACTGTAATTTTTGTACATGGAAGACGGAGAAGACGTTAGCAAATACTCTATTCTTCCTGATTTAACTACAACATTCAGGTAAAATAGGCTTAAGTCTGATGTGTCCTACCTGAAGAAAGGTTCTTGCCTTCATCCCATAGGATATGAAGTGGCCCGTGCTTAGTCACTGGTGTGCACTTCTTTATTTTCTGGTTTATCCCATCCTTCTTCAAGGATGGGATAGCTCAGAAGGAAGGGAGAGTTCATAAATAGTCTGATTCTAGCCCAGGAGTTTTAAAAGCTTTCCTGCTTTCATGGGTTTAACTCTCTGAGCTCAGGTAGGGAAGACCTGTGCTGACCGGACAGTTTAACCACCAGGCCTGCAGGAAGCAGGTTGCGGCTGGACATTCTCGTGAATCCTACGTAGCAAGGCGGCAATGAAATTGCCATTTCCTAAATCACCAGCTTGAAAATCTCAAGGGATACCCAGAGACTGGGAGACAGGTTTTTGTCTGAGCACAGAGCAGGTCATTACAGTTTCAAAATGCTCTGAGTGATAACCTGTAATGGGTGACATGCAGGAAATATTACAGAAGGAAGTGTGGGATTTACAAAAATAGTGTCACTGGGATTTTGGCAAGAAGTGTAAGAATATGCAAGCTAAACATGAGAAAAGCCTTACAGAGAGTCATGAGACTCTGAATGTGTGACACTGGAATGCCTGACACAGAGACACATCCAGCCCTCAAAGAAGTGAAATTTCCCCCTTATATTCCCATTAAAGCACAGGAATTTCAATATTCTTGTATGAGTGTACAAACTCCTGTTTACATGGACACATGCAGAACCTATCCATTTTCTGTCCAATTTCACTGTTTGTAACTTTTGTTTAACTAAGATAAGATAGTATAGTAAAATAGATTGTTTTGCCTGTCTGCCAATTTAAAAAAAAATCTTTGCAAATTTTAAAAGAAAACAAATCTATCAAATGTTTTAAAACATATAATTTACTTTCTCTTTTAGTCTCAAAAATTAGTTTTATCATGTTGCAAACATTTCTTGTACCATGACCAAAGACAATTTTTTTTTCATTCATGAAAGCCTCAAATGTATTAATTTTAAACTATATTATTGAATTACCAACATTTTTAATGACAGTTTTAAAAAACAGATATGAAGCTTTCCTAGTTCACACCAGAAGTTTTACTTATTGTATTCTAGGAAATATGTATAGCAAGATACTTGAATACAATTGCCATGGTAAATTTAGGCATTGTATTAAATAAAACCATATAGTTGAGCTGTAATTATTATAATAGTATAGTAAATATAGAGATAATAACTTGCAGCTATTATTCAATATGACTACTGTAGTCTTACTATTATTAGGACCGATTTACTATAGGTTTAATAAACTTAGAATAGTGACAGTGCTTTCAGTATAATAACTATAGATCAGTTGCATTTTTAGGCTGAGATCTGGAGATCTATTATTCAGTAATATTTCTTGAGATGAAAATATAAAGAGAACAACCATTAAAAATAAAACTCAAATGTGATTTAAGATAAGATTTTACTCTTTGCTGTATTTGTATAGTTATATAGAGCAAGAAAAAAAATTATTTCTGATAAAAATGAAATAAATCTCTTGATTTCTTTTTGTTTTTAAAATGTGGGAGCAAAGATCTCTTTCCTGTTTAAAAGTTAATTGAGTTTGCCTTACCATCCTCTTACCGATACTAAATTCTCAAAATTTTATAAAGAGCATGTGTAGTACATAACTTATTCTTCTTATTTTTCCATAAAGAGTTCACTAGCTCAAAGGGAAGCTTCTTGGGAAAGTGTAGTTTGCTTTCCAACTCTTTTGCAATATACTGTGTATATTTGTAGCTCCTTCAGGCTGCTTATTGTTCATAGGTGAGATGTTCACCCTCCCATAGGGTTTTTGCCTTGTGATCCACTTCCAAGGGTGGTACCAGATAATGCCATGTGGGATTTCCTTGTGTCCTTCCATAAACATGGTGACATAAATGGGTAGCACTGATATTCTTACAGAGCTGGGTCCTTTGTCCTCACGTTAGGCTGCTACTCAGCCAGGGCTTCAGACCTGTCTTTTCCCAATAACAGTGAGAAGGGACCATCCTATCTCCGAATAGTTACCTTTAGATCAGAGGTTACATGGGGTCAGAGCTAGAGGAAGAACCCCTCTGCAGCCTGAACACACACTGTCAAAATTCCACATGCGGGTCCCTGTTTGCTGTGTTCCAAAATCTACATTTACCTGGGGATTAGCACAGTTAGGGAGTTTACACTGGGCTCAATATGGAATTAAGATGGCCTAGTTGAACACTAGACTGCTCTAGTGCCAGGGTGCAGCATAGAATTATTCCTCTGAATTTCCTCTACTTCCCAGGCTTTATCTTTAAAAACAATCCAGATCTCAACCTCACAAGTAGCCGTTTCTCCATTTGTAATAAATGGCTAGAATTTTATATTAAGTGTTTGTATTAATTCAATATGCCAGTCCTACTTATGCATAAGAAAAAGACAATTGAAATGTGAATGAGTGCCACAAAAGGCTATCAAGGTGACTTCCTAGAGCTTGGCATTACCCTATAATGCTCACTGTTGCAATTTTCACATTTCTGTTGTGTAATCACTGACACTTTCCTCACAATCACATGTCAACAATTCATCAACATGACAATTAGCAAAAAGACAGAGAGAAAAGGCCTGCAACTACTGGTTATTTCAAGACCACATGAAGTTTCTAAGCACTAGGTAATAGTTGCAAGCATCAACAATGGCCATCTTCTTGTATTTCTGTATTTGAATGCACACAGCTCAAACAATCAAGGCGATTTCAGGTGTAGAATATTTTGCTCAGTGTAGTGGTTGGCAGCCTGTACATTCAGTGCAAACATCCCCAAAGCTGACACCCCTTCTGTGTGAGTGGATGCGTGGGCAGGTGTGAATTTGTGTGTGACCCACTCACTGTGGTTTCATCAAATGCAAAGTAAAATACGGGGAAAAAAAATTCTAAGGCTCTTGTCTTTCTGAAAACCTCACCAGACTTCAGTAAAGACTTTACTTTTTGGCAGGGAAGGTGTGCTTCTGTAGTGGCTACCTCATATCCAGGGGACACATTGCACAGATACTTTCATGCATAAATGCATTCACGCTAGAAAGGAATTTTCCTAGAAATGAATGCTTAGCTTGGGAACAGACCTGGTCCCAGCACACAAGTTTTGTTTTCCCGAGCAGCAGATGATAGCATTACACAGTTGGGCAATGGTCCTTTTACACAAAAAATGGAGTTTTAGCTAGGTTTAGTGACTTGTCTTGGCTACCTCAATAGCTAAAGGAAAAAGCAGTTACCTCCAAAGCATGATTCATCTTACTGCTCTTGGGAGAAAATCTTAGGATGCACAGACTAATGTGAAGTGGAATTGATCCAGGCCAAGGAGAGTAAGATAAAGGAAATCAAATTAGCACCAAATAAATTAAAGAAATTAAACCAATTACAAGCATTATGGTAATGATGAAGCCTTTTAATTATTCATTTCACCACATATTTTGCATCTTATATAGATCAGGCAAAGACACTGTTGAACCTCGCATCTATCTGTAGATCTTGGCTGGTGTACTCTGAGACCCTTTGAAAGAGAATTAAAACAGTTAAATACTTCTTTGAATTCTTGATTTGGACACATATACTATAAACCTTTATATTTAATATTTAATTCAACATACAGAACAACACAAATTGAAGTATCTTCACTGTTCTTGTACCTCAGCTAAGAGTCATCAGCTAATGTCAAACCCTAAATCTCATCTTTGTCAAGAGTGTTTCAGAGAAGGAGAAAATAATTAAATTTACCACGTAAATTCTTCAAAGCAACCTTTCCAAATCACTTCAGCCAAAGAACAGCTGCACGGTCCAGGAATCTGTCTGAGAACTGAAATGGTCATAAACAGAACAAAAGAAAAATTTAAATGAAAGGGGAGAGGAAGAGATTAATAAAGCCAAAGAAAAATGTTGGAATAGGCAGGAGATTATGAGAGTTTTTTAATTGTACTTTTTACCTTCTCTGCTCAACCAGATCAAACTGATAGAGAAGATTTAACCTTAGAAGTATGAAATTCAAGTATTAACTCTATTTGAAAGTTTGAAATTAATATCTTCTTGAGGTTTACATATCTCTGTTTAATAAAGAACAAAGTTTGAGCGTACAATATCTGTCTGGAAAAGGAGAACGTGAATTGGCCTTTTGGGAAATGACATCATTCACTTCACTGATTGTTATGCCAATTCTGTTTCAAAGTACTAAGTCCCTCAGTACTCAGAGACCAGCATAAAACTATTAAATTGAAATAACTCTTACTTCAGAACCTTTTAAGTTCAGTGAGTTTATTCATTCTGGATTTAACATAGAGGTTTTTGCTCACACTAAGTTTATGGAAATATTATGTTCTTGCTAAATAGAAAGCAATGATTATTGAAATTTTTATCAACCTTCTACTGTTGCACAAATAGATTTTAATAATTTAATTTCTCTTTTCTAAAGAGACAGCCTATTTTGGATGTGAGCTGGGTTTCATTTTGATTATCTATTTCTACAACAATACAAGTCCATGATCAAGCTGGAATCCTACTTGCCAACAGATTTAGTTAAAATTGTTAAGTTAGTTTAAATGTGACCATTTTATGTAAAGGTAATGCATGCAATTGCAAAATCAAGTTTGGCTTGTAGGTTCATTTTTATTCATAAGTACATGCAGGAAACAAAAAACAACCAAAGCAACATATAGTTCAAAAAGAATTTGTAGCACCAACAAAATGCTTTCACCTTACATATATTCTGTATAAATCAGATTTTAATACAATTTTAATTTTTAATATGGTTTTCAATATATGCCAGCACTTCTCCTGATGAAATAAAAAAAAAAGAATTATTTCTTTCTTTATAGCTGAATTACTTTTATTCACTAATAAATACACCCCTTACTAATTGAATTTTCTTGCTAAATTTGTGTTAGCATTCCAAGCTTAAGAACACAGAGGTGGTATAAGGAAAAGAGAAAGACATAAGAGTGAAAACCAAAGAGATGAAGTACCAGGAAAATAATTTGGAAACATTTGGCAGAGTAAAAGCACTTTCTTTATTGATTCCTACTGCATCCAGGGACATGGAACAGGGAAAATATTCCTTGTTGAAAAAAAGAATTATTCCAGAAAGGAGACATCTACATTCATAAACAGTTTCTTCTTTGGCTATGAAAAAGTTACAAATTCTTAAATTTGAGCAAACTGATTGTATCAGAAAGAATAAAACTAAGGATGAAAGCTGTGAGATCATATCTCTGGCATGTAAGAATGGATGAAATAATTAGGATGCCCTTAGGAATAGAAACGGTCAGAACAAATTAAAACAGGATCTGAAACAGAATTCAGAGAAAAGGAAATAAATCCAGAGCTATTACAGAGAGTCACTAAATTGTTTGGAGGCGACCATTAAGTTTCACTGGAGATCTGTGTGAGAGAAAGATGTTATTTTTCAAACAAATTTAAGTTATTCTTAATTAGCACACTAATCACACCCCACTCCAGCCCCCCCAAAAAACAACCCAAAATCCAAACCTTTCCCCCAAAAAATGCAGTAAGGCAGTAAGTAATGCAGAAGACAGAACCTAAAATATTGGAGTTCTGTACAATAAATTTGTATCAAGTAGTTATACAGGTAAAGAAAAATTATGAAGGTTTGTAATAAAGAGATTTTCAGTACTTTTAAATAAAGAAGGTAACTTTTAAAGAAGAAAGGTGTACTCCACACAAAGTGCAGATTATTTTACATGAAATGGTAACACAGAGCAAGAGAGATGGTGTGGCCTGTGAATGGTGGGCTCGTACACGTTGAGCAAACAGAGAGATGCATTCATTCAGGAGAGAGCTTAGAGCCAATACCCAGTTCATAAGCCCCAGCCCCAGAGGTAACACAGAGACATGTTCTTAAAAAAGCTGCATCCCAGAACTGTGGGGAACATGAAGATAAGGGGCTTCTAAAGAGATGGAGTGTAGGTGTTATGAGCAAAGTTTCAGAAACAAAGAACTTTCCTCAGAAGCACATTTGAATAAGCTTTTTCTGAGTAGCTGAAACAAAACAACAAACAAACAAACAAAAGGATAAGACAGAAGCTACAAAAATATTACACTAGGGATAAATATGACTTAACTTATTGATGGAAGATTAACTGACAGTAAAATGTAGCTGTATCTCATTTGTAAGTCTTCTTTTCTTTTTGTTTGCAGTGGGTCTTAGCTAGAAATGTATTTTTATTCTTAGGATCAGTTTTTAAACAAGGCTATATGAGTTTATAAATTTCTCTTCACCGTTGCCTGAAATTTCATCTTTAAGTTGAAGCAAATCATACAGATCATCAGCCTGTACCATCCAAGTCAATGCAAAAATTCCTGTGTGCTCACGTGGTAACAGTGCTTGTTTTCAAATGTGAGCAAATCAGTACCTTTACCAAATGTTATCATCATACAAGGAAGCTGCTGTATAACATGAATTATACAAAATCCAGTTATCTTTCAGTACAAAATTATACAAAATCAGTTATCTTTCAGGACATGTTTCAGTCTCCCAGTTGTGAAGCTCTGCAATTTGCTGGCTCACTTTGCACATAGCAGTTTACACCTGCGGTTTAAGCCCTCTGCCATGATCCAACAGATATGACTTCCATGTTTGAAAGTGTCAAGGCATCTCTCCTCCTTTTCCCTGTGAGGCTGCAGCCACAGTTTAGTTTAGCAATAAGCACACTAATAGAGTCTGGCTTTGTGGCCCAAGAAGAATAAAACTCCAGCTAATTCAGTAGTTCACATGCTTTTTTTTGTCCTATGCTTCCAACATGTAATTAACTCAGACAACAGAAAATTCAAACACAACAAGCCCAAGCAACACAAGCTATTTACAGCAACACCACAAGGAAATTCTGCTGAAGTTGGATCCCATGAACTGACATTGTTACTGAAATTCCAGTAGAAGCAGCTTTCACTCATGAATTCTCTTCAGAAAAAGATAAGGAGATACCAGGCAAAGGACACAATCCATTGTAGATGCTGTATGTATCCTATTTTCTTTTTGACTTCTTTCTTTTCAGAGAAATAGAGATCTTTTCCTAATTATGTCCCCTTTTCAGAACACTATTAGAGAATTTAAAGACTGGTCTGTAAAGTGGGTTTTCTGGGGGGAAGGAAGCAGAGACATTTTGCATGCCCTGAGGACTTAGGATGAAATACTAAATGCTTCATCTCAGGGAAGTAATAACTGAAATTTCTCACCAGCAAAGGCTATTTAGTAACTCATGTAAAATACACTCATACTTTCATGACACATTTTAACACAGACAAATTTTTACCCTTTGTAATTGACACTAATGAGAAGACATCCCACATGTGAGAGGGCCAAGCCTGAGTGTGTGCAGAAGCAGAGATGCTCTGCTGTCACTCCCATCTCTTAACCTCTTGCTTAGCTCAAATAGACTCTTACTGGACTAGGCACGTGGTGTTGCCTGTCCTGCCACTCTCTTCACCATGTGCAATTGTATGAACTACTCTAACTGAGTTAACCAAGAGTAGGCACTGTAAAAGTTTAAAGGTAAATGAGCAAGTAGTTCTCATGTAAAGCAAATTAATTAAGCACATTAGTAAAAAATAATTAAGAAAGCTAGTGAGACAGTGATAAATTAAGCATTTTAAGAATAGTAGTTTGGAGAGGTGGACAGAGAAGTACCATCTGAAATTCAATAAAAGCAAGTGCAGGGTCCTGCACCTGGGGAGCAACAACTGCATGCACCAGCACAGGCTGGTGTCCTGAGGTGCATTGGGAAGAGCATTGCCAGTGGGTCGGTGATTATCCTGTCCCTCTCCTCAGCCCTGGTGAGGCCACATCTGTGTGCAGCCCTGGGCTCTGCAGTGGAGCTCTCCAGCACAGACCTGGAGCTCCTGGAGCAGGTCTGGCTGAGAGCTGCAAAGCTGATCAAGGGACAGGAGCATCTCTCTTATGACAAAAGGCTGAGGGGGCTGGGCCTGTTCAGCCTCAAGAAGAGACAACTGAGAAGGGACAACTGTGAATACACATGAATGTGTATGAATATCTCAAGGGAGAGTGCCAAGAAGATGTATCCAGGCTCTCTTCAGTAGTACCAAGCAAAAGGACAAGAGGCAAGGGGCAGAAACCCATGCATGGAAAGTTCCAGCTAAACATGAGGAAGAATGTCTTAACTGTATGGCTGACTGCACTGGAACAGATTGCCCAGAGAGGTTGTGGAGTCTCCCTCTCTACAGATATTTAAGAACCATCTGGATGCAATCCTGTGCCAAGTGCTCTGCAATGACCCTGCCTGAGCAGGGAGGTTGGACCAGATGACCCACTGTGGTCCCTTCCAAACTTTACCCATTCTGTGATTCTGTAAATACAGAACAAAAATAAAATCAGAATATAATGAAAATACAAAGGAGCAATTTTTTTGACATTGAATAGGACATTTTTGACACTTGACGTTTTAATAGTTGCAATGAAGAGTTACTAAAAATTAAATATTTCTCAGGAATCCACTTCTACATCAAATCTCTATACTCTGTGGAAACCAAAGCACTATTATTTTTCTTTATGAAACTGAATAAACAACAAGACATGGAATCCACAGAAGAAAATTGGTAATGACTTTAATAAAACCTACTTAATAAATTCATTTTATCTGAATAGAAGTATTTGAATTAATGGTTTGGGATACACGCTGAAAGACAAGTCCTTGCAGCCTTGTTTTCTATGTTAAAGAACCCAAAAAACCAAAAGATTCATGCTAACAAGATCAGTCTTATTCCAGAAGCTGTAAAATTAGTTTCTGTTTGTTGTGTAGCACTTTTAAGTCCTACAGAGTTTTGATAAATGACAATTTTGCCTAAAGGAGGAAAGTCTAACAAACTGAAAAATACTTGAGTGGAGGAGGAGGTAAGTGGTAATGAGTACAGCAAAAGTCAGAGTACAAGAATAATTATCATTACTGTAGTTCAGAGTAAGAAATTATTTACAGCATGAATTGGAGACCAGTTCTGTTATCTGACTAACATCTTGTGTGATCCCACTAAAACCCAATCCTGCTAAGAGCAACATTAAAAAAAAAAAAAGATAAAAAGATAAAAGGTGTAACCAAAAGAGGAAAAATATTTTAAGGTATTAAGAAACTGATTCTGTGTAGTACAAATTAGTTGGCGCTCTCATTCATTAATTCAGACTGTGTTGGAAAACACAGAGTTCAAAAAGAAAAAAATGGAAATATGTAAGTGACTTAGTGCAATTGCTAATTGGCCAGAAAGGCAAAAATTGAGAAAAGCTCAACTGCCCTGCCTGTTTACGAAGCACTTTGAAGGCCATCTATTGCCTTTCATGATTCTGAATTAGACCTGTGTCCAGACAAGTTCTAAGCTACATTTTTTAATCTAGAATTGAGAATTTGAAGCATTTGGCTTCCACAATTACATCAAGTTTTGAATTGTTCTTTACTGAAAATAAAATTAAGCAAAAGATTTTCATCTGAGTTTTCTTAAGATTTAAGATCTTTCTCCTGTTGTTTGAAACTGGATTTAAACATAGTATTAATCTCTTACACTGGGTCAAATAGGATTTTTTTATGGCAGTAATTTTTATTAAATATGCATGAGGATCTCTGTGAAAAAACATTGCACTCATCTTATAAGTAAGGCCAGGAACAACAATTTCCAAACCCAGAAACCAGAACTAGAGACCCACCATAAGGCATCAGCACTGCAAATTATGTTTTCAGCAGCAGGCAGACTCCAGACACAGCTGAGGTATTCCTAGCCAGACACTGAGAGTCGGATGCATGGACACGTCTGCAGATCTGCTGCTCTGTGTAACTTTTTAATCTGACTCTCTTTGCTAAGTTATCAAAGCAGTGAGCACTCAGCAGAACCTTCTGAGCCTGATAAGAACACAATGCACTTTTGTGCATAAAGTCACTTGTTTAGAGATTTGCAGCAGGATTCAAAGTGTATGCCCTTGGCTAAAAAGTCTGTCTCTTGCTCTGCATATGCTCACTGTCTGGTTCATCTCTGCCCAGTTTCTGCTGCTGCCTTTAGGTGTAGAAATACTATTATAGTTATTTCTTGCTTTCTATCCCTTTGTTTTCTGCTCCTGCCCTTTTCTCTTTCCATATAGCTCCCTATGTCTCCTTTGTTTAGAAAATCAAGTAGCCACTTAAGTTCAGGAGCGCTTCACGCTTCAGTGAGTTTTTAAAAGAAAAATAATTCCTGATGGGAATTTTCTTACTAAAGCTTCTGTTTTCAGCCTTCTTGGTACCTAATGGCGTGATTAAGAATTCCTAATTTTGTTCTTTCTTAGTGCAATTAGTTTATACTCTTTTGTCTGGTAATTTTATTTTCTGTCTCAATTTTTCTCTACAGTATTTGTGTGTATTGTGGGATACCCAGACCTCAGATTCATCGCCCTCTTTTCTGGGAGACTGTGCCTGGTATGATGCCATAGTCTCAGCATCTGGCACTGTCTTATGGAGTTGTGATTTTAGCTTTGATTTGTAACATGTTTATCCGGGGATGCATCTCTACCTCTTTGTTGAACTCATCATTGTGCCTGAACATTGAATTAAGGGCTAAAAAAAATATTATTTTTCAGCAATTTATAAATCTCTATTGTGTCAGGATGCCTCAGTTTCTTACTGATTAGAAGATAACTCTTTCCTTTTGCTGTTTGTTAAAAACACAATTTTGCTCTTACCATCAACAAATTCCGTTTGCCATCTATTACTCCTGGCACTTAAAAGTTCTCAATCTTCCTGTCCTGGACTGCAGTACTTCTCATTATTTGCTCATTTTCTCAAATCAATATAATCTTCAAATATTGAAGGGGGAAAACGCAGAAAGTGCTCGCTTTTGTTTGTGTTTTGAAACAGAAACAGGAAGAGTTGTCTGTATATCTGTGCAAAGATATAATGAAAGAGCAATCAAAGTACAGATAATGGCCTCCTTCTGGCCACATATGCACCCATGCTGCACAAAATATGTGTTTCAGGGCACAGTGGGGTGCAGTCTCA